>NC_132843.1:1733152-3041152 GCF_048164855.1 Canis lupus baileyi | reverse complement strand
TGTATACGGTGATAACTTCCTCCCTGTGGCCTCACGATTTGCTTTCTAGAGGCAACCACTATTAGGAATTTTTTCTGTATTCTGGATATATTCTCTGCTTTTTTAAGGGTACAAATACACCCTTTTAAGGGTGTTTTTTTCTCTGTTCCTAATAGTCCTCTCCTCCTTTCTCCCAATATTAAAGCTTGCATGTTGTCAATACTACTTTTTTTTTCTGCTGCATTTTAGAAAATGTAGAATGTACATATTTATTGTGTAACTGCAAGTGTACAGTTGAGAGGCATTCATTACATTCACAATGCTGTCACCAATATATCAAAAATTTTCATCATTCCCAACAGAAGATCTAGTACCTCCTCCTTCCATTCCCCCAATACCTGGTAACCTCTCTTCTACTTTCTCTATCAGTTTGACTGCTCTAGGTACCTCATAAGTGGAATCATACAGTATTTGTCCTTGTGTATCTGGCTTATTTCACTAGGCAAAATGTTTTCAAGGTCTATCCATGTTGTTACATACACCAATTTCATTCCTGTTGTGGCTGAATAACATTCCATTATGTGTATATCCCACATTTTGTTTAGCCATTTATTTGTAGATAGACTGTTGGAGTGTTCCTACCTTTTAGCTATTGTAAATAATGCTGTAACCGAATTCAAGGGATTTGTCACTTAGGGTGCATCAAATTGAACACAACACAAGAAGTATTGAAAACAAAAAAGCTTTTTATTATTTAAGTAAGTAGACAAAGAGAGAGCTTCCAAAGCACTGTCTCGCATGGGGTTAGTACAGGAAGCTTTTATTCATTGCATTGGGGGCAGGGGCAGGGAACTTGCATAAACACTTCAGTTGCACATGCCTAGCATGTCAGCATGCTAGTGCATACATCCATGTTCAAAAAATGGTGCAGGGGCACCTGTGTGGCTCAGTGGTTGAACATGTCTGCCTTCTGCTCAGGTTGTGATCCTGGGGTCCTGGGCTTGAGTCCTGCATCAGGCTCATCACAAGGAGCCTGCTTAAGTCTCTGTCTCTCTCTCTGTGTCTCTCATGAATAATAATTAAGATCTTAAAAAAAAAATGGTGGAAAACTCTGCTCATATAAGATCTTAATATAATGAGCTAAAAGTCAGGGGCTTCTCTGAAGCTCCAATCCAGCTCAGACTGGCTTACGTTAGGGGCTATCAGGTGAGACACACTTAGTAAAGGACTATCAGGTGAAACACTTAGTTGAATATCTCTTTGGCTGGAACTGTTGGTTCTCCAAAACAAAATATATTCCTTCGCTGCTTTTCTCCCTTCCCCTCTCCCTTCTGTTGATAGTTTTCAGGTTTTGTTTTTGTTTTGTTTTGTTTTGCTTTGAGCCTAGTTATTTGTGTAAATTCCCATTGCATCCTAGCTAATATTGCTATTGTGAACATTATCATATAGATACCTGTTTGAGACCTTGCATTCAATCCTTTTGGGTATGTGCCCAGGAGTAGGATTGCTGGCTTATATGGTAGTTCTGTGGTTAACTTCTGAGAAACTACTAAATTATTTTTCAGAATGGCTGTACCACTTTACATTCTCATTAGCAATGCACGAGTGTTCCGGTTTCTCCAGGTCCTTGTCAATGTTTGCGGTTTTTGGTGTTTTCATTATAGCTATCCTAGTAGGTGTCAAATGATGTCTTTTTGTTGAGGTTTGGTTTTTTTTTTTGCATTTCTCTAATGGTTTGTGATGTCGAACATCTTTTTATGTGCTAATTGGCCATTTGTATATCTTTTTTGCAATGTTTTGATTTATAAGAAATCTGTTTTTTAAAAAAAGACACAGAGACATAGGCAGAGGGAGAAGCAGGCTCCCTGTAAGGACCCTGATGTGGGTCTTGGTCCCAGACCCTGGAATCACGTCCTGAGCTGAAGGCAGACACTTCAACCGCTGAGCCACCTGGTGTCCCTATGAGAAAATTTTTCAGATACATTTGGTCTTCCAAACACAGTTCCTGACTTACAGCTCCCAGAACCCTTGGAATTTTTTGAGTGTTGAAAGTGATAATAGATCTCTTTTGTTATGTTTTTATGAGGTGACTTTGGAAAAGGCCTGAGGTTGGGGACTGGTTGTCATTGGAGCTAACCATGTGATTAGAGGCCTGGAACTTTCAGTGCCATCCCCTGACCTCTGGGGATGGCAGAGGGGCTAGAGGTTGAAAACAATTACCAATGGCCAATATGTTAATCAAATCATGCCTCTGTAATGAAGTCTCCTTAAAAACCCCAAAGAACGTGGGTTTAGAGTTTTTTGGGTTGATGAACGGATGGAGATGTGAGAAGAGTGGTAAGCCTGAAGAGGGCATAGCACTCCTCATGCTTTTTGTTACCTTACTCTATGCATCTCTTCCACTTGGCTGTTTCTGAGTTATATTGTTTTGTAATACATTGGTAATAAGCAGACTATCTGCCTGAGTTTTGAGAGCTTCTCAGGTTTCTGAAGTGCAGGCAGTCTTACAGAATTGAACCCTTTACTGGTGGAATCTGATGTTATTTCTGGGTAAATAGTGTCAGAATTGAGTTGAATTCTTGGACAGCCTGCTATTCGAGAATTATTTGTTGGGGGGGGATATGCCCTCTCCTTCATCCCCTGAATTGGTATTGGGACCAGAATCCTTTACTTTTTTAGGGAAATGTCTGTTCAAATCCTTTGCCCATTTTAAAAATTTGGGTGGGTTCTTTTTTTTTTTTTTTTTTTTTTTACTGTTGAATTGTAGTTCTTTATATTCTGGATATTAGTACTTTCTCAGGTATATGATTTGCAAATATTTTCTCCCATTCTCTCTTGACTGTGTCCTTTGATGCACAAAATTTAAAAATTGTCATGAAGTCCAATTTATTTTTTTCTTGTTTCCTGTGTTTTTGGTGTCATATTCAAGAAATCATGGCCAAATCCAATGTCATAAAGACTTCCCCCAAAGTTTTATATTGAGAACTAAAATTTTAGTTCTTACTTTAAGGTCTTTTGTTCATTTTTACTTAACTTTTGTATATGGTGTAAGTTAAATGTGCAACTTTTTTTTTTTAATTTTTATTTATTTATGATAGTCACATACAGAGAGAGAGAGAGAGAGAGGCAGAGACACAGGCAGAGGGAGAAGCAGGCTCCATGCACCAGGAGCCTGACGTGGGATTCGATCCCGGGTCTCCAGGATCGCGCCCTGGGCCAAAGGCAGGCGCCAAACCGCTGCGCCACCCAGGGATCCCAAATGTGCAACTTTTTTTAAAGTATTCTCTACCCGCCAAGTGGGCCGAAACTCATGACCTTGAGATCGAGTCACAGTCTACCAATTGAGCGAGCCAGGAGCCTCCAACTTTATTCTTTTGTATGTTAATACCTAGTTTTCCCATTATCTTTTATTGGAATGACTGCTGTAGGTAGAGATTGCTTTTAGACCATAGGCTTGAGCAATGGAATGTAAAGCAAGGCAAAAGGGCCCACTTAAAATCCCTTGCTGAATACAAACAGGCCCAGAGAGGCCACTTACCTGAAAATATCCACAGGCCCTAACTAACCAATGGGCTACTTAAAACCAAGTCAGTTACCCAACAAAGAAGGATTCCAAATGTCTCCAAACCTCCTTCGCCTTCCTTAAATGCAGCTCCCACCCACTGCAGCTGAGCAGGCAACCTCTACTTTGCTATCCTGCCCCCCACATCTACCTCCTTTGTTCCGGCTCTGGTGAATCCTTTTACTGCCTGTGCCTTAGACTGCCACCCAGTCGGTTTACCCCACGTTTGGGGGCTCCCACCCAATTGGGAGAGATGCCACCGGTTCCCCTTTGAATGGTCTTGGCATCATCATTGAAAATCAATTGACCATATATAGAGAGAAGGTTTATTTCTGGACTATATTCTCTTCCATTGGTCTATGTCTCTTAATGCCATTATCATACTCTTTTTAATTAGGTTTATAGTTTGCATGCTGTTCACAGTTTTACAAAGTTTTTTAAAGATTCATTTTAGTAATCTCTACACCAAACTTGGGGCTTGAAGTCATGGCCCCTGAGATCAAGAGTCCACAGCCACATGCCCCTACAATTTTTTATTATTGGGTGGGATTGGTCTCATTGCCTTCTCTCACACCTCCCTAAGGCAAACAGCTGCTTGAGGGGAGGGGAGAAGAGAAACGGATGTATTGGAGGGATTTTTCTTTTAAAGGTTTTATTTACTCATGAGAGATAGAGGCAGAGACCTAGGCCGAGGGAGAAGCAGGCTCCCTGCGGGGAGCCCAATGTAGAAGTCTGTACCAGAACCCCAGGATCACACCCTGAGCCAAAGGCAGACACTCAACCACTGAGCCACCCAGGTGTCCCTGAAGGGATTTTTCTAATAGAGGTGAGTCAGTTAGTATACTGTAGGTTGGGTTGAGGAGTAGTGGCATATAAAGGCTTTTTATTTGAACTTAAACGTTAAAGATTTCCCCCATTATATAAAACAGCATTCTTAGGACAACTTGCATAAGCTGAAATGGCATAAAGTAGAGAATCAGTTATCACTAACTTAACGGAAATATTTTTGAGTATTCCCGAGCCAAAAAATAACCTCTTTTAGGCTTTTCTGATGCCTTAGGACCCACTTTGCTAATGTTTGCACTACATAAATCAAGATAAAGCATAGATGCTCAAAGACTCCGTTCAAAGTTATTGAGGCTTGATGCTGAGATGCTGTGTGTTCCCATGGAAGGAGCTAGGCAGGGCCAGCATTGCATATAAGGGTGTGTGCTGCCTCTATAATGACTTGGAAAACGAATAATGCATGCTATTTTCATTTGTTACAAAAGCAAAAATCCTCTTCAGATTTCTTTTGGTTAGGAAAGGTACTAAAGTAGGTTTTTTTGTAAAATGCAAAGTGGTATAACATACACCTTTGAAAGCCGGAGGATATCTGCATATTTATTTGTATTTAGTTAAATCAACTGTCATTAATACATTTAATAGTTCAGCTATTGTATTGATCTTGATTATTCATTGGTGTTTATAGGCAAAAGTTTGCAAGGATGTGATCTTTGGAGTTTATGTGATATTCTTTTAGTATTGAGACTCCTTCAAATGTTATTTTAGTATCTATAGACAGTAAAATGTTGATTTCTATGTTTTGTTGGTATTTTCTGTCAGAAGTCTAGATGCCAGAAAGTGGCTTGTAGATGCTCTGTTGGCTTTCTGTAACTATCACAATGCCAGCTTCGTGCCATTCTCTTGGTCTCCAATAAACACCTTTTCTTGTGAGTTAGATGGTAGGGATCTAAGTAGGGCTAACTAGCATTTATGCTTGAAGGAACAAGTTACATGCTTTCCATTTTACTGCTAAAGAATCTTAATTCCTTTAATTTACTGCTTGCAACATACTTTGTAAGACAAAAACCACTTAAGTGAAAATTTGAACATTTTTCTAGTTTAGTGACTGGTCAGCTCAAGGGAGAGTACTTACTCTTAATCAAGTTACACTTCTTTTTTTTTATTTTTTTTTATTTTTTATTTTTTTATTATTTATTTATGATAGTCACACAGAGAGAGAGAGAGAGAGAGGCAGAGACATAGGCAGAGGGAGAAGCAGGCTCCATGTACCGGGAGCCCGATGTGGGATTCGATCCCGGGTCTCAGGATCGCGCCCTGGGTCAAAGGCAGGCGCTAAACCGCAGCGCCACCCAGGGATCCCCAATCAAGTTACACTTCTAAGGCCAACTTTTTTTCTACCTTAAAAGGAATAATTTGTTTATAGGTCACTAATTTGTTACGGATTGCGACTTGTGTATGTGGTATTTTGCTGTGGAGGAAATTGAGACCTAGGTGGTTTTTAAATAACTTATTCAAGGTTATATACCAAGTAAAATAGCAGTGTAATTCCAGTGTTGTTCCCACTGTATCGTCCTTTCTTTTTGTATATAAATCATCTTTTTCCGCCCCCCCAGGTTAAAAGGACAACTCTAGTGGATAGCAGAACATCTGTTACCGATGTGAAATTTGCTCCTAAGCATATGGGTCTTATGTTAGCAACCTGTTCAGCAGATGGTATTGTAAGAATATATGAAGCGCCAGATGTTATGAATCTCAGCCAGTGGTCTCTGCAACATGAGATTTCATGTAAGCTAAGCTGTAGTTGTATTTCTTGGAACCCTTCAAGGTAAGCTTACCCAGCAAACCTGACAATAAAATCCTAGTAAAACAAGTTAGTAATTTTTAAGCCAAGTATTTGATGGTTTAATTTCCTTAAAATGCTTTCTTTAAGAAGTCATGTTTATTATTTTTAAAAATATGTCTTGTAGAATCAAGATTCTCCTAATCTACTCTTACCCTGTCATATCTCTTGTACCCTATTTTTATTCCTTAGAAGAAGCTAACTATTGTAAATATTTAGGTGTGCAACTTCTGGGCTTATTCTGTGTAAATACAAATACTTAATGTTGTTTATAAATACACAAATATATACCAATGCACATTTATACTATCGTGTAAAGTTAGACACAAAACACACAGACGTATATAAACATACATTCTCCTTACTTGAAATTAGCCTTTTTCATTTACAAATACACTGTGGTTATTTTCCAGTGCATTAGTATATTTAGTCCTACCTTATTTTTTTAACTTCTGTATAAAGTGTGACAATATCATACTTGCTTTTTATGAAATTATTTCTTAAAAATTGAAAGAATAATGAATCACTTGGTAAAGAAAGAAATTTCAGGGGCACCTGGATGTCTCGGTTAAGCGTCTGCCTTTGGCTTGGGTCATGATCCCAGGACCCTGGGATGGAGGTGTCCTGTGTACCCCCGAAGTCCCCACCCCCCGAAGTCCCCACCCCCATGTTGGGCTCCCTGCTCAATAGGAGTCTACTTGTCCTTCTTCCTCTGCCTCCTCCCCCCACCTCGTGCTCTCGCTTTCTATCTCTGAAATAAAATCTTTAAAAAGAATTCAGATAATCTAAAAGGATAGAAAATAAAAAGTAAAAGTTCCCCTATGTGCTAAAAATGCTCTTAATAGTTTTGATTTTAGATTTTAATTTTGCTAGTTGCTATAATATTTTTATTTTATTTATTTATATATTTATTTATTTATTTATATTTTTTAAGGGTTTAAATTTTTAAGTAATCTCTATACTCAGCATGAGGCTTGAATCCACAGCCCCAAAATCAAAGGTCACGCGCTCTTCCAACTGAGCCAGCCAGACGCCCCAGTTGCTATTATATTTTTTAATGATTTACTTATGCCTCTACTTCGTGTTATGTTAGCTTTAAACATTTTTTTTTTTTAATTTTTATTTATTTATGATAGTCACAGAGAGAGAGAGAGGCAGAGACACAGGCAGAGGGAGAAGCAGGCTCCATGAATCGGGAGCCCGACGTGGGATTCGATCCTGGGTCTTCAGGGTCGCGCCCTGGGCCAAAGGCAGGCGCCCAAACCGCTGCGCCACCCAGGGATCCCTAAACGGTTTTTATACTCACTATACAAAAGGTGAATTTAGCACACTTCCAAAGCTTTCCACTTCCCAAAGTAAGACTAGATATCTTTTTTTTTTTTTTTTTTTAAGAATTTATTTTTAAGTAATCTCTACCTCTAATTTGGGGCTTGAAGTTACAACCCTGAGGTCAAGAGTTGCATGCTCTACCGACTGAGCCAGCCAGATCTCTTATTTGTGGAAATGTTGATGGTTTTTTAGTTATATTGGTAATTATCATCATTTCAAATGATATATTCATTTTCTATATAATTTGTCAAGTTTTAGATTACATACGGCCTCACCTCTTTAAGAAGAAAAGGAAATTGGCTTATTTTGCTTCTACCTCCCATTCACCTATTTTCTAATATTTTTTTACATTGCTTATAACTGTCAATGGGACAACTATTTCACTCCTTGAGGAGAATTGGGGGCCTTTGATCACATTTTTGTCATCTGATAAATACTTAACCTTGTTTTATGAGTGTTTATTTTATTTTTTTTTAAGATTTTATTTATTTATTTATTTATGAGAGAGACAGACAGAGAGAGAGAGAGAGAGAGAGAGAGGGGCAAAGACACAGGCAGAGGGAGAAACAATCTTCATGTAGGGAGCCCAATGTGGGACTCAATCCTGGGACTCCAGGATGAGGCCCTGGGTCAAAGGCAGGCGCTAAACTGCTGAGCCACCCAGGGAATCCCCTGAGTGTTTATGTTTAAAGGTACTTTTTTTTTTTTAAGATTTTATTTATTTTTATTTATTTGAGAGAGAGAGACAGAATGCACACATGAGGGGGCAGGGGAGGAGCAAAGGGAGAAGTAGATTCTCTGATATGGGGCTCCCATCTCAGGGCTCCAGGATGATGACCTGAGTGGAAGGCAGATGCATAACTGCCTAACCCACTGAGCCACTCAGGCACCCTTAAAGATACCTTATTTAGCATATGTTTCTGATTCATTGACCTTGAACTCCACCAATGGCATTAAAACTCCTACCTGAATGGGATCCCTGGGTGGCGCAGTGGTTTGGCACCTGCCTTTGGCCCAGGGTGTGATCCTGGAGACCCGGGATCGAGTCCCACGTCGGGCTCCCGGTGCATGGAGCCTGCTTCTCCCTCTGCCTGTGTCTCTGCCTCTCTCTCTCTCTGTGTGTGACTATCATAAAAAAAAAAAAAAACAAAACACACACACAAAAAAAACTCCTACCTGAACACAGCATATCTAACACAGTATTTTCTCCATAAGGCACATCATAGCCTTCTTGCTAAGCTTAGAAACACTAGGCCGCACTTCAGTACACCATGTTTGGGGACCATTTTAAGCAGTGAAATCACCAACACAAGCACAAAAATGCAAAAATCCAGGTGGTAAATAGAGCGCAACACTTGTTTTCAGTGTGAGACCTGAAACAGGCAGCAGAGCCTCACCTGGTTTGACCTCAGCATGGAATGTGTGGGGTCAGAAGACTCAGCGTTTTTATAGAGCTGCTCCCGGCATATTCATGAGTGACCATGAAAGCCTGAAGTATTGGATTTTGGGGGTTACAAATTTTAGTAAGCAGGCCAATTTAGAAATAAAGAACCTGCAAACAATGAGGATCGGCTGTGTCTGCTTTCTCAGAGATCCATTTGTATACCTCAGTGTTTATTTTTCATGCATCTTGTTCTCCTTACGTATTAGTCTTTGCTTAATCTTTTTGTAGTTCCGATTATATTGGTATTTTTCTCCTGTTAGGTGTTCTATTTTCTTAGTAGCTCACTCTCTTACCTAGGGCTTGGCTGAGTTTCATCTGAGTAGGTGGAGTGAGTGCATTGGCAGAATTTCCTTGTAGGGAGTATATATATATGTGCGGCAAAAGTGAGCACTACTTGTAGGGAGTACAGACAAAAGGAACCGGCAGGCTGGGGTACCCCCAGATTGACTCAGTCAAAAGGACTTGATGTTGAGGATGGAGCACCTTAACATATTCCTTCTTGTCCCTCTCCCTGCTAGTTTTAAGAGTGCTATTTTACTTCAGGTTCTTACCTGTCCTCAAGTTCTGATCATCTTACTAGGGTCCTTTCTCAGACTGTCTAGCCAGAGCAGAGTCAGCTGCCAGCCAGAGTCTTCTTTTTATTTTTTATTTTTTTGGAGTTTTTTTCTATGTATATATTTTTTAATTGAAGTTTGGTTTTTGCCAACACATAGTGTAACACCCAGTGCTTATCCTGTCAAGTGTCCCCCTCAGTGCCCGTCACCTAGTCACGCCATGCCCCCTCCCACCTCCCCTTCCACTACCCCTTGTTTGTTTCCCAGAGTTAGAAGTCTCTCATGTTCCGTCACCCTCTCTAATTTTTCCTACTCATTTTCCCTCCTTTCCCCTATAATCCCTTTCACTATTTCTTATATTCCCAAGGAGTCTTCTGATTGCAATTCTTTAAATGAGTCATTTCATGATTACCCCATTACTCATTCCTATTTGTCTTTTTTTCTCCTATTTACATTTATAGATTGGAGGTTGGAGCTTGTGGAATTTTACCCTTACTGATACCAATAGGACTCTTTTCTTATCCCCTTGAGCATATTCTCTGTCTTCTTTCTGTTTCCTATTTTCCTGGAATTCCTTTAAATTTCTTAATTTCTGATGGCACACCAATTTCTAGCACTGTTACAGTGTTATTCTTTCGTCATTTCCATGGAGTCTTAGGAGGGAGAAGAAAGAGGTTTAAGTGATCAATCTACTTCAATTGGAGAACTGGATGGTTTGTCTCACTTTTAATTGTGAGTCATATTTGAGACACAGTTAAAATGTGAACAGCTTATTTCTGGATGTACAAATGAGGTAATCCTCAATTCAAGTTGTTACCTAGATGTTTTATAATTTCGTTTAAAATTGCTTTTTTAAAAGATTTATATTTTCAATAATTTTAGAGTATGTTATTATAAATGTATCTTGTACCTTGTTCAAATATTTAACATTGAAAAAAACAAAGTTACATTTGAACACTGAAAAAAGGAAGTTTGTGAGATACAGAAACTACTTGGAATTTATATGTCTTTGGTCAAGATTTATTGTAACTTGTGGTTTATTTTATTACTGCAGCATTTTGTAGTTTACTAGGTTTTTTTTTTATTAGACTTGATCTCATTTATCAGAAGCTTTAGTAGTAAAGCTTTAGCAATAAAGAACTAAACCTTTTTTTAAAATTACTATATTCTGTGTTCAGCTTAATGAGGTTGCCACATGACAACAGTATCAAGATCAGAGGTTAAACAAGGGGTCATGTTCATGGGGTCATTACTTAATCTGGATGAAGGAGGCAAAGGAAATCAATATTGATGTAATTAGGCATAGAAATAAAAAAAAATATTTAACCTAGAACTCACTTCAGTAGAGTTCATTCTCTTCTTACTTATCCTTTGCCTTTTTAAAAATGAAGTTGACCACAAATGAGAAGAGAATGACATGTGGGGAGCATGCCTTCTTGAGGTCTTTTTTTTTTTACTTTTTGTCCCTCTATCAGGGTTTCTTCATTTTGTACAAAGCACTTAAAATCCTTTTGCCATGAATTGGTCACGATAGTATTACTTTTTATTTCATAGTTAATAACCGTATCTTTCAGGAAGAAAAATTCTAAGAGCTCTTCGCTGTCTCTCTATATATGTATTTATTTTTTAAAAAGATTTTATTATTCACGAGAGACATAAAGAGGCACACATAGGCAGAAGGAGAAGCAAGCTCTCTGTGGGGAGCCTGATGTGGGACTCCATCCCAGGACCCTGGGATCACACCCTGAGCTGAAGGCAGACAGACGCTCAACTGCTGAGTCACCCAGGTGTCCCCCCCCCCCCTTTTTTTTTAATCTGCTGAATGCTTGAAGTCATTTGGGAAAAGAGCTACTTTTCTTTTTTTTTTAAGATTTTTAAAATCTATTTATTTTAGAGTGTGCATGATCTGGGAGAGGGGCAGAGGGTGGAAGAAAGAGAGAATGTCAAGCAGACTCTGTGCTGAGTGCGGAGCCTGACATAGGGCTCACCCTCACTACCTGAACCAAAATCATGAGTTGGATGCTTAACCGACTTAATCACTCAGGCACCTCAAGAGCTACTTTCTATCAGCAAATAGTGATATCATTTGTCCCCATGTTGAGCATTCTCAAGGACATACCCGCCCAAGGTGTGGCTGTGTCAGATGGATGGCAAGGCTCTAGTCATGGTAGTGGCATGCTTTTTTGTGAAGTTGTGGAGTTACTTGATACCAGGTTTTTCTAATTCTCTGAATTAGATGTATATAAATTTATAATTGTCTAAAACAGTTTTTACTTTTCATTTCTAGCTCTCGTGCTCATTCCCCCATGATAGCTGTAGGAAGTGATGACAGTAGTCCAAATGCAATGGCCAAGGTTCAGATTTTTGAATATAATGAAAACACCAGGTTAGTACTACTTTGGTTTTAATTATTGTTCCAAATTGCATTTAATTTTTAAAAATGTTATTTTTTATTCACTGAATTATGCATGATTAATTACATATTTACTAATTTCCTATGATATGCTAAGTTCTGTGCTAGGCTCTGATAATACAAAGTTGGATTATACAGAGGAGAAGATAACTGATTTCCCAGTATGTGCCTTTTCACAGGGAAAACAAAAATATTAAAAAGTGGTGATGAGTTTTATAAACTGGGAGAATCAGGATGTGAAGGGTTTACTACACCTAAGGGGAGAGGGCCAGGAAGGTTTACTCCAGACAAGATTTATAAGATGAGTAAAAGTTAGCGGAAGAGGCAAAATGTTCCAAATGGAGAAAACTAGAGATGGTAAGGTATGTGAACAAGAGAGAACCAATACATTTTCATTCTAGTTGAAACTGTATAGGCGAAAGGGAGTGTAGTGAGAAATACAGGTCTGTGAGACCTTGTGTTCTATGTGTAGATTTTATTTTATGGGTAATGTGAAGCCATTGAAAGATTTTAAGTTGGGGAATGATAGCCTTGGATGGTAGTTTAACAATTCCATAGGTATGGAAAGTATTTTGGAGGGCAACAGTCCAGGTGGAAGATTGGGATAGAATAGTGGCAATGGGGATTGAGAGAAGTGGACAATTTGAAAATAATTTAAGAAATATTATCAATGCTGACTGATGACTGCATGTGGAAGGTGAAGGACAGGGAGAGCTATTGAAATGATATTCAAAGTCTGGTTTAATAGTTGAATGAATGGTATGTAATTTCTTGATAAGGATATCTGGAAACAGGACAGATTTGGATAGAATAGCAGCATGTGAAGGAAAATTTATGTTGCATCATGTTGAGATATCTGCAACACCTCTGAGAACTATAAGCTCTGTGTCAGAGGTGTACTCAAGAGTTTTATAGGAGAAAAGAGCACCCATCCATTGATCAGGTGGGCTTCACATGTGCTGGACACCATCTTGGATGTAGGAGTCAGATATTGGATAGGGCCAGAAGCAGAAGAGAGCTAGAGTTGTCACCCTTATCTGCAGGGGATATGTTCGAAGACCTCCAGTGGCTGCCTGAAACCTAAAAATAGTTTCAAGCTGTGTATATACTGTTTTTTTGCTGTGTGTATATATATACCTATGGTAAAGTTTATAAGTTCAGCAGAGTATGAGGTGAACTACAGTAGCTAGTGATAGAAGAATTAAAGTAATACATAAAAGTTACATGAATGCAGTCTTCTCTCTCTCAAAATATCTTACTTTTTCCTCCTGTGATGATGTGAGTCGATAAAATCTCTATGTGATGAGATGAAGTGAGGTGAGTGATGTAGGTATGTGACATATAGTGTTAGGCTACTGCTAACCTTCTGACAGCACATCAGGAGGATCGTCTTATAGATGGCAGTTTGATCGTGGGTAACAAACTGTGGGAAGCAAGACCGGCTAAGGGGAGGGGACCACTGTATTTTAATTCCTGTGGGCTCTGCAATTCAGAGTGTTACTAGGGTGTTTGAGGGGTTCTTCGATCAGCCCTCTACCTTCCCAAATTCTCGATTTCTTCAGAGAGGCTCTGTCTACAGGAGTGCTATCCAGTAGAACTTGCTGTACTGATGGAAATGCCCCATACCTGTGCCAACTAAGAACTGCAGTTGTTCATTTTTACAAATTGAAATTTAGGCACATATGGCAAGTGGCTGGAGTATTGGCCAGCATAGTTCTAGAATATAGGAGCCTTCCTCTAGAACTTTTTGAGGCTTTTGTAACCTTTTCAGCTATTAAAGCCATGAACCACGTGAATAGCACATTGTTGTTTTTTATTGTTTTTCTTATAAACTTTTTTTTTTTTTTTTTAAGATTTATTTATTGGGGGAATCCCTGGGTGGCTTAGCGGTTCAGCGCCTGCCTTTGGCCCAGGGTGTGATCCTGGAGTCCCAGGATCGAGTTCCGCGTTGGGCTCCCAGCATGGAGCCTGCTTTTCCCTCTGCCTGTGTCTTTGCCTCTCTCTCTGTCTCTCTGTCTCTCTCTGTCTCTCTCTCTCTATCATGAATAAATAAATAAAATCTTTAAAAAGAAAAAGATTTATTTATTGGGATGCCTGGGTGGCTCAGCGAATGAGTGTCTGCTTTCGGCTCAGGGCATGATCCTGGGATCGAGTCCCACTTTGGGCTCTTTGCATGGAGCCTGCTTCTCCCTCTGCCTCTGCCTCTCTCTCTCTCTTTCTCTCTCTCTCTCTCAGTGTCATGAATAAATAAAATCTTTAAAAAAAATTTAAGAGAGAGAGTGTGCATGCACACTCATGAATAGGGGAGGGGCATGAGGACAGAATCTCAAGCAGACTCCCTGCTGAGCACCGAGCCTGATATGGGGTTTGATCCCGTGACACTGACATCATGACCTAAACCAAAACCAAGAGTTGGACACTTAACCAACTGAGCCACTCAGGTGCCCGTAATAGCACATTTTAAAGAGGATTCATGAAGAGTTAATATTATTAAAGTAAGTTCTTTCAACTTTACCTAAACAGAATGAGTTTGGAAACAAATCTAAAACTGAAAAGGTGGACCATTTCTAAAACATAGGAGAATGAAAAGTACTTCATAAATAACATTTGAGTAAAGGGATATGTAGAATTTGCTGTTAGTTTTGAAACAAAATACAGGGCAGATAGTAAGTACCTAAAACTTAAAAGAATTCAGTGATAAACGTAATCTGAAGTTATATATGAGTCTTTTAGCTAGTAGAGTAAATCTACATTATGGTCAGGATGTCCTTGTTATTTCCTATAACAAGGAGTCTGGCATTGGAGCAGTTCTGGGGTTAGATAAGTGGTTCACTTAGTACAGTGATGACATCAAAGGCCTTAGTAGTCCCCCCCCCCCCCTTTTTTTTCTTTTTTTGCTGTCATACTTAGGGTGTTGGTGACAGCTTCCTCTTAGGATCCTAAGAGTGTTTTGAGGTTTTCACATGCAGATATAAAGAAGGGTATTTGCCTTCATATCTTATTATATTAGGGAGAGAGAAAATTTTCTGGAAGCATCTTCGCAGGCTTTTCCATTGTGTCTTACTGGCCAGAATTGGGTCACTTACTATGCTTTAGCTGCAAGGGAGTCAGATAGCAAGTGCCTGGTGTCTTTTGCATGTGACCAGGAAATGGCATTGGGTAGGTAATGGTGGGATTGACTTGGGAAGTCATCAGACCTTTTAATTTCAGTCAATTTTGGAGTTTTTGGTCTGGTTCTTTGAAGTAAGAGTTGTTCAGAGGTTCTTAAATAGATTAAACATGTCACATAGAGTATATGTGATAGTGGACTATGTAGCATCCAATTATGAATAACCTAATTAATCTTTCTGTAAGTAGTAACACCATTTAGTACACAGGAAACATTTGTCTAGCCAGTGTTGGATATTTTTCTTTCTGTTGATGCATGAAAATATTAAGACAGATCTGTCTTCGTAGTGACAAAAGCACCTGCATTTATGTAAGTTATGAGGTATTTTCACATATTTTATGAAACTCAGATTCTAACAATTACCTTATGAATAGGGTGGGTAGATTTTATATTAGCACCATTTTACAAATGAAGAAACAGATCAACAAAGTAAAATGATTTATCTAAGATTAAACATAGAAGTCAGGACCACACAGTAGAGGCAGCAAGGTTGTGAATTAGATTACTCAGGGTGGGGCAGCCCAGGTGGCTCAGTGGTTCAGCGCCGCCTTTGGTCCAGGGCATGATCCTGGAGACCTGGAATCGAGTCCCATGTCGGGCTCTCAGCATGGAGCCTGCTTCTCCCTCTGCCTCTGTCTCTGTCTCTGCCCCCCCCCCCCCCCGTGTCTCCATGAATAAATAAGTAAATAAATCTTAAAAAAAAAAAAAAAGATTACTCAGGGTGATCATCTAGGGTGAGAAGAAGTCAAGGGAAGAACTTTGAGGCATGTCCTAGCTTGGAGACATTTGAGAAGAATGTTGGGGTGAAAAGAAGGCCAAGCATAGAATGTTGGGAACACCTCTCATTTCATAGTATAGTAGGGTACTGAAAAGGGAAGATAGGTACCTCTCTCTAACTCCCTCTTTTTTTTTTTTTTTTAAGATTTTATTTATTTATAGAGACACAGAGAGAGAATGAGAGGCAGAGACACAGGCAGAGGAAGAAGCAGGCTCCATGCAGAGAGCCTGACGAGGGACTCGATCCAGGGTCTCCAGGATCACGCCGTGGGCTGCAGGCGGCGCTAAACCACTGTGCCACCGGGGCTGCCCTCTCTAACTCCCTTTTACACGGAGGGTTATGTGCTTCACTTCTCTCCTTAATATGCAATTGATGATGTAGAAAAACAATATAAAAAAATGCTTATCTGTTGTCTCTATTGATTTCTTCTCTATTGGCAGATGGAGAGTTGTAAGGATGAAACAGACTTTGGTATAGCTGCCTTTATCACCACTAAAAAAACCATTCCTGCTGTTATCAGCTTCATTTTTTTATTTATACTCAAATACTTAGGAAATTCAATTATTCTTTTCTTGAAAATGATATTAATGGCTGATAAATCAGGATCTTATTCTAAATAAATTTTGTTAAACTATTCTAAGCTAAACTTATTAAAGAAAGAAACCTGGGAGGCTTTATTAGTTTACCAGAGCTACAATAACAAATTACTACAAACTAATGGCTCAAAACAGAAATTTATTCTCACAGTTTCAGAGGCTAGAAATATGAAATCAAGGTGTGTGAGAGCCATGCATCTTCCAAAATCTTTCCTTATCTCTTCAGGCTTCTGGTGGCTACAGGAGGTCCTTGGTGTGTGGTAATCCCAAATCTCTCCTTCTGTCTTCACATGGCTGCCTTCTCTGTTTCTCATTTTCTGTCTTTTATAAGGATGATCCAGGATGATATACTGAGATCCCTAATTATATATGTGCAGTCCCTTTTTTAAAATTAGGTCGCATTCAGTATCTGGGGTTAGGCCTTGATCATACTAAATACTTCAGGGGTAAGCGCTGCTTCACTGTGAGCAATATGAAAAATATTGAGGTATCTTAACATGTGGGTTTAAAAATTTTTTCATTTCTGGGGGATCCCTGGGTGGCGCAGCAGTTTAGCGCCTGCCTTTGGCCCAGGTGCGATCCTGGAGACCCGGGATCGAGTCCCACGTCGGGCTCCCGGTGCATGGAGCCTGCTTCTCCCTCTGCCTATGTCTCTCTCTCTCTCTCTCTCTCTCTGTCTCTCTCTGTGTGACTATCATAAATAAATAAATAAATAAATAGATAAATAGATAAATAGATAAATAGATAAATAAATAAATAAAATTTTTCATTTCTGAAATTTTGATCAATTGTTTTTCCATTAGGAAATATGCAAAAGCTGAAACCCTCATGACAGTCACAGATCCTGTACATGATATTGCCTTTGCTCCAAACTTGGGAAGGTCTTTCCATATTCTAGCCATAGCAACCAAAGATGTGAGAATTTTTACATTAAAGCCTGTGAGGTGAGTTTTTGAAGCAATCACTAATTTAAAAATGCTCTTAACTCATGATTATTTTCGTTTGTGGAGGAGTGAAGAGGCAACTGTGATCTAAAGAATGGATTCTTCATTGAACATTTTATCTATAAATATATGAGTGTTGGGATTGGGGAATGAATAAAGACAGGAGATTTGTGTTTTCTTGCATTTTTTTTTAGGCTGATATGAATTTGTTCCTCTGAATATAATTGGTACTCTGTAAATGTCTGAACAAATGAGAGGTGGCAGTTTACTTAGAGACAGTTAAATTAGCACTGAGACGTTGTGAATAGCCTGTTCAAGATTTATTTTTGAAATTGTGACTTTCAGTTCTTTTCCCTTCTTCCTTCCTTCTCCCCCTCTATTCTTCCCCTCTTACTGCTTTCCTTTTAAAATTAATTGTTACGTATTTTATTTCTGAGTCTTGTTTGAAGGAATACAATCCTCTTTTCTTTCTTTCTTTCTTTAGAGAGTTGGGGGCAGGGAGGGGCAGAGGGAGAGAGAATCTTAAGCAGGCTCCATGTCTAGCATAGAGCCCAACGCAGGGCTCGATTTCACAACCCTGAGATCATGACCTGAGCTGAAATCAAGAGTCGGACACTTAACTGACTAAGCCACCAGGCACCCCTGTTGTTTCTTTCTTCCATGAACTAATCGCTGAATAATTTTTACATGGTAGGATTATGCCAGGTACTGGTGAGTTAAATAAAAGTGACATGGCCCAGTTCTCAATGAGTAAAGGTGGCGGTGTGTGGAAGAGAAGGTGGTGGCTATGGATATGCGCGTTTTTATAAAATAATATGGTAGGGATCCCTGGGTGGCGCAGCGGTTTGGCGCCTGCCTTTGGCCCAGGGCGCGATCCTGGAGACCCGGGATCGAATCCCACATCGGGCTCCCAGTGCATGGAGCCTGCTTCTCCTTCTGCCTCTGCCTGCCTCTCTCTCTCTCTCTGTGACTATCATAAATTTAAAAAATAATAATAATAATATGGTAAATATGTGAGACTGTATTATTTTTTATTTAGAACTGTGTGTGTGTGTATATGAAATCTGTTCTCAGAATTTCTCAAGAGAATTTTTTATTAATAGGAAAGAACTTACTTCCTCTGGTGGACCAACAAAATTTGAAATCCATATAGTGGCTCAGTTTGATAATCATAATTCCCAGGTTTGGCGAGTGAGTTGGAATATAACAGGAACAGTGCTAGCATCTTCAGGAGATGATGGCTGTGTAAGATTGTGGAAAGGTAAGATTTTAATGAAGGAATTGTTACTCTATGTTGCTACATCAGAATTGTCACTTAGAAATGTAAATTCAGAAATCTTTTGGGGAAAGTTATCTTTCTTCAGTTACTTTAAAATTAATATCTTACGTTAATTTGTGTAATTTTGAACCTCCATCAGTTTATCTAGTTCATGGCAGTGATGACTAATTGAATTTTATAAGTTTCCATGTGGAACAAAGCAACTTTTATTTTTTATTCTTTTATTTTTTTTTTAATTTAAAAAAATTATTTATTTATGAGAGACACAGATAGAGGCAGGCTCCCCACAGGGAGCCCGATGCAGGACTCGATCCCAGGACCAGGACCATGCCTTGAGCCAAAGGCAGAAGCTCAACCGCTGAGCCACCCAGGCATCCCACAAAGCAACTTTTAAAACTAAAAGTAATTGTAAAAATGTGCATTATGTCAGAAAGGTACAGATTGCTATTTGTGTAACCCGTGTAACTGCTCTACAAACTTAGAATAAGACCACAGACATCTCTTACTAAATAATTGCTTTAGCCAACCTGTCCTTAATAGAAAATCCAGTATCTTCCCTACTTCCTCCCTGCAACTTTCAGAAGGTCAAGAATGTTCTGGTTACTGATTGTGAAAGTTTCCTGTAAGTGCCATGCTGATTGAGAATTGTGTCTAATAACTTGATGCTGACTGTGTTTGTTGTAGCATGGCGTCTTCACTTGTCCATGGACGTTTATTCACTGGCTGAGGTGTCCTTGGCCCTTGGGCCACTCTAATTGGTGGTGTCCCACTTTTACGATCCAAACTTAAATAGCTTGGTTTGTGTACCCCAAGCAATTATTCTTTCTCAAAATGCAGTTTGGCTGAGTCTCCCTAGGTCAGTTTTAGGCTGTGGTAGAACCAGCCCAGACCTCAATTTCCACAGTGTCTTTTGATATCAAGGGCTTTGCTTCCTTTTCTTGTCTCTGGGCTTTAGTCAGGACCACCCAGTTTCGCCCCAGCACGCTCACTCACTTGAGCTTCGGGACCCAGTGTCTCCAGTGACCTATTTTGCATTTGAAGAATTAGGCCATGTTGGGTAAGCCACTCAAACCCCAACCTTACTTATGTCATCTCTGACGACATTAGATTCCCCCCTGACTTACACTTGTGTAAAAAGAAGACACCTCCATTACCCTACATATGCACATAATTGAAATCTATTTTCATGAAGATATTTATTTTGATACTAATGTTAATGTGGCAAATTAGAGAATGTCTTTGTTAATACTTATCTTGTAAGGAAGAGAAATGGTAAAAACTTTGTTTTATAGATTAATAATTCTTATAAAACTTAATAAAAAATAATTGTTAAAGTTGAGATATATGTATTTCATTTTATTTTATTATTTTGTTTTGTATTTCATCTTAAATGTCTATAACATTTATCTTGAGAGAAATGTAGTCTTCTGTTTTCTTAATTGTAGGTTAAGGACTTGACCACAAATTTATGCCCTTGAACACAGCTATTAGTCATGTTAATGTATTTGACCATTTCTTTTCAGCTAATTATATGGACAATTGGAAGTGTACTGGTATTTTGAAAGGTAATGGGAGCCCTGTCAATGGGAATTCTCAGCAGGGAAACTCAAATCCTTCCCTAGGTCCAAGTATCCCAAATCTTCAAAATTCATTAAATGGATCTTCTTCTAGCAGGTAGGCTGTTTTGTGGGAAAACTAGAAATTGTCTCCTTTTTAAATCATTTGGTAGCCGTACTAAACGTGTGTGATTTCATGGGTTTTAAGATTGAATGAAGAAATTCATACATAATTATGATAGTAGAAAAAAATTACTTTGTTAACTCTAGCTTATATGGTCATAATATTTATAGGTAGATTATTAAGTCCTTAAACTAAATTATATTCTGAATATGTATATATCTATATATATCTGAATTATAGTCTGTCAGAAATGTTTATGACTTTAAGATTTTACTTTGCTTTTTTTTTTTTTTTTTTTTACTTTGCTTTTAAAGTGAGATGAAGAGGAATTCTAGGATAATGCTGAGAATTTTCATCCTAGATGAGCATTAGTATGTTAGTGGTAGCTGTGCAGCCTTTGAATCAGGTCAAGCTGAAATTTTAAATAATGTACGTTAACTAAGGCTTCATAGGAGAGAGTGAGTTAGATGTGTTTTGTGTGTGTGTTTAAAACTTTAATGGAGATTGTAAGAGGAAATGCTAAATTCTGATTTCTTGATTTTTAGAATTTTTAACATATTTTAGATTCCTGTTTATCTCAATAAACATGTTTGATGTGATCTCAAGAGTCATCCTTTGTTTTCATAATCAAATTTCAAATACATGAATTTGTAAGATAAACTTATTTTAGTATGGCTTTGTGAATAATTTGGAATACAATTCAGGAAACTTCAAAGCACAGCCTTAGCAAATTGTTCTGTGGTTATCGTGTTGTCATCTTAAATAACAGAATTCTATTTAAAATTTCAACTATTTTTATATTGTTATATTTTTATTTAAAAATTCCTGCTATTTGATTTTGAGTTTTAAGTATTTGTATGAAAACAATTTCAGGTTACCACAAAAGATAGCAGATGATAAAGATGATTTCATGAAACAAAGGATACTACTGTTAATCAGAAAAAAATAATCTAGTTTTTGTTGTTGCCTATATTGCATATATTGTAAAGAGCTTTGAAGTTTTGATCTGTATTCTTATTGTGCCAATAACCATGCGTGTTAGATCTGTGATGCATTTTCCCTTCTCCATTTGTATTATGTCCTTTAACAGAAAGCACAGCTGAGTACCAGCTAACTGGAGTAACTTTGCTGTTTTGCTGCTTGTTGCATGCACACAGGAATGGAAAGCGAGCTCCTTTTCCCCTTCCCCAGCGCCGTTTGACCTCTCCCAAGATACACCAGCAGCCTGCTTACTACTAAACGCAATCCAAAGGCCTTTAAAAATACAGTGTATATCATTTTTTTTGTACTAGCCAGTTTATTGACACTATTTGAAGCTTTTGAAATATAAATGGAGAGGCTTTTTGTTGAGACGATGTCACCAAAACAATTTTTTGAAATGTTCCTGAAACTAACATGGGTTTTAAAATTAAAAGGATTGTTACTATCCTTATAAATAGTTGGGAGGAGGGAAAATATCACTTTATTCCACTTGGAGAATGTAGGTTTAGTTCTTTTGTTTTCTAAAACATCTACAATGATGAATTTTTATAATTTTAATTTGAAGGTTGAATAAATATTTTTCATAAAGATTGTTTTGAGTGCTAATTTGTTTACCTTTTGTAGAATTGGTTTATACATGATATTATTTAGTACAACTCTGTCATTTCTTTGTAATACTTAAAAAATATCAGTAAAGGAGTGAGAGAAGTAGTAGTAGAATTAAAGTGATTTTGATTGTACAGTTTGTGGCCAAATTAAACATTTGGTAGTGCTTCATTTTATGATTTGGTAGTAAAATGAAGATATCTTTGTAAATTTTCAATTCATATTTACTAAAGAGCTAAACCTTTCTAATATGTGCTTGTATATTTTTTATGGTATGATTCCATGGCTTAAGTTTTCCTTCAAAATTTGGAAACCTACTGTAAGAGGAGCAGTTAAAAACTTGCTAAAATTGTGCATGCATATTAACCTCCACATTCCAAGGCTCAGGAATTTAATTTAGTTGACTGCTTCATTTAGTTCATATTCTGTAGAACTTTGACTTTGATGATAAAGCTGTAAGTCTTTGCTAAAATGCTTAAGTATTACGGGTAAGTTATAAAATGGCAAAAGAATAACAGTAAGACATGTTCTTTGAGCTCTTTTATCAAAATTTTGTACTATTTAAGGTTTTTGCAGAAAAGCAGCTAAGTATTTTCAAAGACTGTAATTCTTCAGAAGTACATTGCAATAGTTGGCCATACTTAATTGAAAGTATATTTCAATTGGTTCTCAGTGTCATGTATGCACTAAAAAACATGTGCCTGCTGCTACTACAAATGAAGCATTGCTTAAATAAAAAGCTTATTAGATTTGTAAATTTACAGGATAGCATCACATATGTTCCCAAAAGTTTAGAAAATGTTTTAAATTATAAAATGTCTTTTTTTGTAACATTCATACTGATAATTTTTTTAACATTTTAAGTTTAACAGATTGTATTTCTTTCTTTAAAGTTTCTATACTTGCTTAAGCAAGCCTGATTTGAGTAAGGGTCTTGATTTTTGCAATTATGTTCTGTTAGTTTTGGCATGAATATACTAAAGCTTTTTTTTTCAGCATGTGTTTTCTCTTTGGTTCTCTTTGTATTTACTACTTTTCTCTTTTTCTTCTGTTTTTTCTTTTTTTTTTTTTTTTTCTGTTGTTTTTGTTTTGTTTTGGTGTTTTGTTCCTGTCTTCATTGTTTCAGGTATTTCTTTCCCCCTCTGGATTCCCCACGGGCTGGATCGAGATGGTCCAGTTATGCCCAGCTCCTTCCTCCTCCTCCTCCTCTGGTAGAGCACTCTTGCGATGCTGACACTGCCAACCTCCAGTATCCTCACCCTCGCAGACGATCTCTCTCTCGGCCTCTTAATCCCTTACCTGAGAATGAAGGGGTTTAAAACACTGATTTAACACTTAAAGGCCTTATTCAAGTGCTTGTAAATGCTTTCATTCCTGGCTGCTTTTCGTTTTTCTTCATTTTCTTTTAGAAGATTTTTCTAATTTAGGGTCTGTCTTGCATGTATTACAACCAGAACACAGTGTTTGGAACCTAAATGTGTTTGTGCTTCTGCATCAAAGGAACATTTGCCTCACTGGTTGATAACCTTTGATGAATGAGATAAGTACAAGTAACACAAATTGTGAGTTACAGTAGCTGATTTCAATTTCAAAGTGCCTATTCTATAAGTTTTATTTTGAATTGTTACGGTGTTAATTTTATTATGGTTTGTCATTCTGGTTAATGTGAAAGGATTATCATCAAGTTCACTTTGCCTTTGAGACATATTAAGAAATGTTTTACATTTGACAGGCTAATGTTGCAACTGACTAGTTTGTAAAATAAATCATTCCTGTGTATAAAGCAGCAAAACATAATAATGGACTGTTTGGTCTTTTTTTTTTTTTTTTTTTTTTTAAAGGAAATTTTCTTTTAAACTACTTGGAATTACTGTTTAAAGCTTTTGTAATTATTCTCCAAGTAGATTATTTAATAAAATATATTTTAAAAGATATGAATCTCTTGCCTTACGAAAACAGAATGTACAGCTGGCCCTTGAACAACATCTGTTTGAATTGCACTGGTCCACTTATACATAGATTTCTTTTTTTTTCAATAAATGCAGTACAATAAATGGAGTTTCTTTTCCTTCTGACTTTCTTAATAACCTTGTCTCTAGCATACATTATTTTAAGAAAACATCATAATTTGTATAACATACAAAATAGATGTTAATTGACTATTACTGGTAAAGCTTCTAGTCAAGGACAGGCTATCAAGTTTTTGGGGAGTCTAAGGTTAGACTCAGATTTTTAACTGCAAGTATATTGGTACCACCTAACCCCTCAGTTGTTCAAGGGTCAACTATATTCTATTTGATAGATGGTAAAGCTTGTATCTCCTTATAATATGTTGCAA
The DNA here is from genome assembly GCF_048164855.1 of Canis lupus baileyi. Classification (NCBI taxonomy): domain Eukaryota; kingdom Metazoa; phylum Chordata; class Mammalia; order Carnivora; family Canidae; genus Canis; species Canis lupus. Next base: position 3,016,874 of record NC_132843.1, on the reverse strand, counting down.
AAAAAACCCCAAACAATAAAAAATTAGGAGATGAGTGGGACGTTTATTTAAAAGGTAGACAAATCAGTATGTAGACTAACATCTACAACTGACAGATACTGACTTCCAACCTAATTACACATTATGATACTTTTAAAATTTGAAATCAGAAAATGACAATAATTATGGTAAAGTTATTATGAGACTAGCAGTATTCTTTTTGGTTCAGTTTTCTCAAGAATTGCCAAGGATTTAATATTCTTTAGGACTAGAGAAGATATAATTTGAGCAGCATTTCATGTCTCAGTTAATCGCATGTAGATAATTGTTATAACCATATAATTTATAATTAATTTTCAAAGACACCTTCCCTCTGTATAGTGTCATATCCTTGAAACTTCTTTTTTTTTTTTTTTTTTTTTTATCCTTGAAACTTCTTAACATGCAATGGATAAAAAGCTGGTAAGAGATTAACTTTTCTTGAGATTAATTTTAACTTAAGGAATATTTGAGTTTTGTTGTGACTAATTAAAACATTTTGCCTGTAAAGTTAGCATTTTAGCATTCCAATCTATGAAGAAAAATCTTTTCCAAGTAATTCTCAAGTCTTTTGTTAAAGGACTTGTGTTTTAGACTTGCTGGTTTATTTAGGTTCAAAGCAAGGGATCTAACTTCAGGCTGAATCTAGCTCGGAATTAAGAATTCACGTCTTTGAGATGTCGATCACTGTAGAGGTGCTTGGGATTAGAATGGGATGATGAAATGAGACAGATTTTCCAATTAACGAATATTGAACATCTTCTATGTGCCAGATACTGTACTAAAGACTCTGGGCTATGTAAGAAATAGGTAGTCTACACACAAAGTCATTCTAGTGGGAGAAGGCATTTAGAAATTACAGAATTTGCAAAAGATAATGAGGATTTAGTTTCATAATAAAGGTTGAAACAGTGATTTATTTGATTTGCTCAGGTGTGGAAGCAATGTGGGATTTCTACAGGTAGTGGAGTAGTTGAAGTGGAGGAGGATAGGAGTTCCAGGGTGATGGCCCAGAGGTAAGAGGATGGGGGTGTGTTCAGGCAGCAGGATATAAATATTAGACTGATGTAAGGTTCATTTGGGGAGCTGGTGGGAGATAAATCTAGACTCAAACTTTGTGGTCACATTGTATATGGCTTTGGATATCTGCGGCTGAGGTTTGCCACTTGAAGCAGTTGGTAAAGGGAAACTGGGAGATGACTGCCTTTTTTTTTAACTGGATAGACATCACTTCTCTAATTAATTCCCTGGGAGGCATCCCTAGCCTTGGGACTTCTGCAAGATCTACCCAATATCTAAGGAGATTTGAAATTCATTGGGAGCTCTATGCCTCCTTTTCAGATGGCAAGTGAGTTTGGATATTTGTATTTGTTGAGTACACCCATGTGCCAGTGTTCTCCTAGATACTAAATGTAAATTAGCTAGTTAATCCTTGCATCAAACGTCTGAGGCAAATGTTCCAATTACTCCTATTACACATGTGAGGAAATCGGCAGGTTAAAGCTACTTGCCCAAGGCTGCACAGCTAGGAATTGAGAGCCAGGATTGAGGTTTTGGCAGTCTGGCTTCAGTCTATGCTGTCCTGCCTGCAGATATTTTGGATTATAGATCATTAGTGTCCCAGCAAGTTGCTAGGTGTCATGGGGAGAACTCTGGTCACTTGATTTTTATGGAGGAAGGACATTTTATTGACTTGGGTAAAAGGATACAGAGTGACTGAATAGATACATTCCAGTAGTTCACCTTCAATGTATGATCATGGTGTAGATAGAGTTAAGATACTTTGTGAAACAGGATTGCTCATTACACTCAAATAGCATCCTTTCAGTTCTAAAGCTAATAGGTTTATTTTTCAGGATTCAGAAAATCTTGAGATTTTCTCCACTTAGGTTTGTTCATTGAGTGTAGACAAAGGTAGAATAGGGATATTTACAGTTTGCAATTGCCATGGTTGGAAAGTTTCAAGAAAAAAATGCCACGAGAATTGTAGAGACATCAACTGAATTTGACAGGAGACTAGTCCACATAAAGTGTTAGAATAGTACCAGGAAAAAGAAAATAGTACGCAGGACCAAAGCAGATACCATCGGATGAGTGACAATAAGGTGTGAAGGTGTAGGTAGTTAAGGGAAGGAGAAACAATCAAGGAAGGGTGAGTTGGTTTAGGTTTTGAGGGGAAAGATGCAGCATTTTTTTTTTTAATTTTTATTTATTTATGATAGTCACAGAGAGAGAGAGAGAGGCAGAGACACAGGCAGAGGGAGAAGCAGGCTCCATGCACTGGGAGCCCGACGTGGGATTCGATCCCGGGTCTCCAGGATCGCGCCCTGGGCCAAAGGCAGGCGCCAAACCGCTGCGCCACCCAGGGATCCCCAAGATGCAGCATTTCTAATGGCAGGAATCAGTAGAGAAGGTATCCAGGTTGAGCAGTGGTTTAGAGGATGCAGAAAAGTAGAGATGGGATAAACAGATGTCCTTCCCCAACAGGCTAAATTAGGAGCAGCTGTTAAACTCTACTCCCAGGTTTGCTGATGGGTCTTAATGCAAGAACTTGCATGAATGAAGTCAGTTAGCCTTGTGGAAGAAATTTTGACATGAAGGTGAGAGGCAGAGTCGAAGTATCCCAATGGTTTCAGTAAAGTCGTAGATGTCAGTGGTGGTATCGGTGGCCTTGGGAACAGAAGAAGGTGATTACGGATGAATTAGGTCTCCTCAGCTCTTTCCACCCCACGTCAACCTTACTCCGGCACAGAGGCGGTTAGGTGGCGCGAACTATCCCGAAGCTTGGATCTCGAGACATGATGTCCTCGTTGAAGCTTTATTGCAGTGTGTAACAAGGCGAACGAGGACACATTTCAGCGTCTGCTGAGCAGCAAAACGTCTGAAGACGGATTGACAAACGGTACTAAAGTCGGTGTAGTGTCTGGTGACCTGGTGGCTGGAAATACTGTAGGAGGTGACCGACGACGTTTTGGGGTTGTAGACCGAAACGGTGGGCGTTTTGTGTTTTTTTCCAAGTCGGCAAAGGCCCTCACCGCGTTGCCCTGGGCTCGGCTGCAGCGGGAAGCTACCTCGCTGAGCTCCACCCGCGGGGTGCGGCTTCCGCGCTTCAAATTCGGGGACTGACCGTTCTCGCCCAGTCATCGGCCTCCTTTCCGCCCCGCCCCTTGGCGCTGTCCAATCCGAGGCCAGCCCTGAGGCCCCGCCCCGTCGCTCGTGCCGCGAACGGACGTAAAACCCAGGGCGCGCGGTGCGGCCAGTCTAGGTAGCCGCGGGTGCAGCGGGGGGTTTGCGCACGCGCGCTTGCTGCGCTACCAGGCCGCCGCCTGCCTCCGCGCCTTTGCGTACAGCTCTGGGCTCCCGCTGCTCGAGTGGCGGGCCTGGTGAGGAGGGGTTTCCTGTGTCCGGAGTGCGGTTCGGCCGGGGGCGTGCGGACTCGCTTTCCGCACGCATTCCGGCTGGCGGGCCGCTTGGGCAGTGGCTGTTGGGCGGGGGCCGGAGGCCGGGGGGTGGGGGTGAGTGTGGGGCTGGGGGGTCGGGGGGCCGGGGGGCCGGGGACCGGGGGGCCGGCTCCGTCCGCTCCTTGGTACCAGCCGGGCCGCCGCGCCGCACCCCGCGCGGTGAGTGCAACCCCGCGCCTCTGAGAGATTGGCTCTTACAGCGATGGACTTGGAGTTTGGGGGTCACGTCCTCGTATTCTCCCCCCGGCCCCGCTTCCCAAGGATGCGCTTCGCTGTGGAGGTTCCTCTCTGCAGAGCGCTCTGGACCGGCGGCGTTGGCTCCGTGTGCGCCGGCACAGGGTTCTGTTTCTCCGTTTGGTCCCGAGCTGACCCGCGAAGGAGCATCGTCAACTAAACGTAGAGGCTCCGCCCGAGGCACCCGGTGCTTCGCTGCTCGTTTTGGTTGCTGCTCGGCCCTTCCCATTTACCCCCGGACCTTCCTTGCCTTCCTTGCATCTGATTTCTTTATGGACAAACAAACCCTAAGGGAAGACCCTGTTTAATGTCACTTGTACTTTTGATTTCTCTTCATTACAGACTCTGTTTAATAAAACATGAGGTCCCTTTCGAGGCAGTCGTTTGGAGCACAGCTGTTTTTATGAAAGTATTTCCATTTGCTGCTACCATTTTGAGGTCATTCGACTGGAGTTTTTACTGCTCCGAAATCAGTCTTTTCACCGAATTTCCGTTTTGTGATCAAAGTTTACGGTAAGCTTTGAAAAGTAATATGTTAAATGCCTATCTAATTATAGATTATTTCGTAGCACGCTGAGAGTTAATGATGAATGTTAGGGGAGCTTAACAGCCTGTGCTTTTGAATGTGGTTAATTATATGTGTAGACAATTAATGACTAAGGTAAGTGATACTTTATACATCCAGGAATGTAACTAAAGCAGTTAAATACTAGTAAGTTCAAGTGTAAAATTTTGAGGTTACTGCTTTAAGGAAATAGCAAGAGAAATCCTGGACATGGCTCTTGAGTTCAGATATAGTAAAAGAAAAGATCATGTTGTATTCTTTTCACTTTAGGAGGAGGGGTGGGAATTGCAATATAGAGGGAATTTAGGGAATTTTTCCTTCTTAGGAGAACTTTAGGAATGTGGTATGTCCATGGATGGTTTATTTATTTACTTACATTTATTTTTTAACATGGATGGTTTAAACAAGTGTAATCCTCATTGGAAATGAGAGACTAGCTGTTGGATGACATCTTCCACTGGCTTGTATTGCTACTGCACCTATGGCCAAGCTCCATTTCAGCTCTTAATACTGTCATAATTAACAGGGATTGTAATTGATAAGGGTCATCTGCTCTCTGAAGGGCGCTGCTTTATATTTGCATTTTCAGTGATAAGCAGAATGTGTTTCATGGTTTGTGTTTGGTAAAGATTGTTGTGTGAATATTTGCTTACTATCTGAATTTTCTAGGATTTCACTCTAAACAGGAATAAATCCTTGAAAATTTGATGCATGTTTTAATGTGGTTTACGTGTCTGTAAATGAATAAATAATTAACCGGATTGGACGTGGGAAGGCTAGTTGGAAGACTTGTGTAATAGTTGAGAATAAAAAGTGATAGGTGGTAGGCATTGGCAATATAGAAGTGGATCTCAGCTCCAGAGATCTATTTGGAGTTAGAGGCATTAGAATTTAATAACTAGGGGCACCTGGATGGCTTAGTTGGTTAAATGTCTGTCTTTGGCTTGGGTCATGATCCTGAAGTCCTGGGATCGAGCCCCACATTGGGCTTCCTGCTCAGCGGAGAGCCTGCATCTTCACCCTCTGCCCCTCATCCTGCTTGTGCTCTCTCTTTTTCTCTCTAATAAAGAAGTAAAATCTTTAAAAAAAAAAAATTGATAACTAATGGAGAGAACAAGAGAAATGGTCCTAAGTGCCTGGCTTGCGTAACAAGAGAATAGGGATAACATAGGTCAAACTAAAGAGCCGGTAGAGAAAAGCAAATGAGTTTGGTTTTATATTTGTTAGCTTTGCATCACTTGAGAGTGTGTTGGGGTAGGGTAGATGTCAGAGAGCCATTTAGAAATCGTCCAGAGCTCAGAGTTCTGAGCTGAAGTTGATTTGAAAATGAGGAAGATGGCATTGGTGCAGAGGAAAGACTACTCTGGGGCGGACTTGCCTGGCCATAAATTCTCTGCGTCCACATGTGCTGTGTGGCCTGGAAATTTTCTCATAATTCCCTCTCTTGGCCTCAGTTTCTTCATAGTGAAGATAATAGCTACCTTGCAGATTTGATGGAGGGATTAGAGAAATGTATATAAAATGCTTAGTGCATTATTTGATAATAGTGTAGACACCATAGGTCAGCTAGATAGCTAGGGAGTATAGATTATTTCTTTCAACTCCCTTTTTTTGTTCAATTCATAGTCCCAGTTCTGTATCAGCTACTGGGAATATATGGGTGAACAAGTTTGAAATGTCTCAAAGGTATGGATATTCTAAAGTCAAAAGATGTTGGGGCACCTGGTGACTCCTTTAGTTAAGTGTCTGACTCTTGATCTCAGCTTAGATACTGATCTCAGGGTCATGAGTTCAAGCCCCTCCACACCCAGTGTGGAGCCTACTTAAAAAAAAAAAAAAGAAATCAATGTCATAAAGTCAAAGATGTTGAAGATGCTGTCAGTCATTCATAAATATTTCATAAATATGTGCTAGGCATTACAAGTGTTAGGTAAGAGTGATGGACAGATAGGCAAGGCCTGTGCTCTCAGGGAGCAATCTTTTCAGTGGGGGAAGAAAAATACAAAAATAGTGATTTGCTGGAAGAAATTAAAACAATTGTGGGACTATATTTGATTAATGATGAAGAATCACCTGTCTTAAAAGGTAACATTTAAATTAAGGTGAATGTTAGGAAGGAGCTAGCTGGTGCTGAGATCTAACAAAGTACTCTAGGCCCCACGGTAGGGATGAGGCTTGGATGTTACAGGAACAGAGACACCAGTATGTGGTGAGTCATGAGCCTCAAGGATGTGTTTGGAATATAGACCTGTTTTGCCCTCTGGACCAGGCTCTACTAGTAGATCTGTTTGATTTGGTGTTTCTTACCGAATTGAAATGTGTTCAGGTGGGGTCTGTAACTTCCAGTTGCTTTCCACTTAACAGTCCTGTTGTCTTACAGTCTTTGTGCCTGAAAGCATTTGAGTTTGAGATCCCTACTTAAGAGAGTGTAAGATGTATGGTACATGACAGAAGATCTGAGATCAGAATCCTGGGTATCCCTACTATGTAAGGAACACATAGAGGAAAAAGATATCAAGTAAGATATAGAAGTCCTAGTTTGGATTCTTCTAAGACACTTGGCTGTGAAGGGGAGGCGAGAAAGTGGTGGCAGGAAGTATAACTGAAGGATGGGAACAGGTCTCCTACTTCCTCCATCTTAATATGGGATGGTTTTGAACATATTTATAGAAATCCAGAAAATGAAATAGAAATACTAAAAAGAAAATGCTGGGATATGATCTGAGGGAAGGGTGCTTATATGATAGTTGGTGCTAAATTTGCTGTGTATTATACATAGTTTGGAGACATTCAGGAAATTTATTGAGAATCTATTCTGGACAAGTCCCTGCTTAGGTAGAAATCCAGTGGTAAAATAGGCCAAGTCCTTGCCCTCATGAAGCTTACATTCTAATATGGAGAAAAAACAGTTAAACAGTTGAATTATATAGCATACTGGATGGTGGTCAGCACCACAGAAAAAAGAAAACAGGGTAAGGAAGTAGGAGTCGATGAGGAGGTTGGTGAGGGAGACCAGACAGGTAAGTGGACTTTTATCAAGACCTGAAAAAAGTGAAGGGGCAAGGTGTGAGGCTATCTGGGGCATCAGTGCGCTGGGCAGAGGTTAGAGCCAGGGCACAGTCCCTTCAGGCCGGTGCTCTGGCACGTTGTGGGGATAGCAGGGAGGTGAGGATGGAGAGGATGGAGCAAGCAAGGCAGTAGGAGGGGCAAGGGATAAGGGCAGTAGGAGATGAGATCAGATTATTCAGCCCCTTGTTGGCTATTGGAAGCATTGACTTTTAGTCTGAACGAGGTGGGAAGGAGGGAGGATGGAGAGGATGGAGCAAGCAAGGCAGTAGGAGGGGCAAGGGATAAGGGCAGTAGGAGATGAGATCAGATTATTCAGCCCCTTGTTGGCTATTAGAAGCATTGACTTTTAGTCTGAACGAGGTGGGAAACCCGTGGAGGGTTTTGAGCTAAGGGGTGACAATATTTGACTTATTTAACAGGGATAATTTTAGTGTGTGCAGAATAGACTAGGGGAGGAAGAGTGGAGGTGTGGAGATAGTTGTAAGTCTCTTGTAGTGAGTATCCAGGCAGGAGGTGGTGGTGGCTTGACCAAGGCGGTAGCAGTGGAAGTAGTGAGAAAGCACAGGTTCTGGTTATATTATCAGGTACAGACATCAGGATTTGCTTAGGGATTGCTTTTAGTGGGTGTTTGGGGGAAGGGTGGTACTTAGTAATCACTATGGTTTTTGGTTTTAGCAACTAGAGAATGGAATTGTCATTTTCTCTGTGGAGAACTCTGAATATCAAGCAGGCTTTCTTAAAGGGGTTGGAATGAGATCACATCAAAATTCAGGTGTAGGAGTCTATTAGATATCTAAGTGAAAATGTCTAGAAGGTAGTTGTATATCTGAGGTTCAGGGGAGAGGCCCAGACTGGAGATAGAAGTTTCATGTTGTATTTAAAACTGAAGCTGAGGGCAATCACCCAGAGAGGGAGAGTCAGTCAAAGGGATCCAGGAGCATGCCCTGAAACCCTCACTGTGTGGAGGTCTAGGAGATGATGAACCAGTCAAGGAGAAGGAAAAGAAGCATCTGGGGAGGTTGGAGAACCCAGACAGTTGTGTCTTGGAAAACAGTGAAGAAAGTAGCTCTTTGAGGAAGGAGTACAAATTCCATATGGGCATGTGCTCGCTCTCTCTCGCTCTCTCTCGCTCTCTCTGTCTCTCTCTCATGAATAAATGAATAAAATCTTTAAAAAATTCCATATGGTTAGGTCAAAGAAAACGGGACTGAAAATTGACTGTGGGATTATGGGGTTTGGCAATAGGGAGCTCAGTGGTGATTGTGACAAGCATTTGGATGGGGTGGTGGGACAAGAGCCAGCTTGGAGTGGACCCAGGAGATGACAGGAGTGGAATTAGATGCCTATAGTGATTCCTTTTGGTATCCCTTTTGGTAAAGGGAGTGTAGAGAGAATGAGGAACAGGGAATGAGAGAGGGGAAGGCTTTTTAAAAGATGAGGAACTAACCGCATGCTGGTGGAAGTGGCTGCACAGAGATTTGACAGTAGTTAGGAGGAGGACCAGTTGCTGGAATGGATGTCGCTGCATTGGTGACAGGGGTGGGATCAATTGGAGGTGGAGAGGGGAGCTTCCCATGGGAGCATGGATATTTCAGAGTCAAATAAGATTTATAGCTCTCTCTGTTGTCTTACAACATTTTCTACTTTATAGAGTAATTAAGTTAGCCCAGTTCCCCCAAAACCTATACTTGGGAGCATCTGTCATTGGCCCCAGCCTAGTCCATCATTGTCCTCTATCTCACCAGTTGTGGTAGCTCTTTGAATATCCTTCCAGGTGTTAGTCCCTCTCCCTTTCTCTGCTAGGGTCAGTCCTTCCCTGGGTTGTAGAATACAGTCCGTACTTCCTAATATACCTTTTAAGGTCTTTAGAATCAGACTCCATGGTGTCATTCACCGTGTTATTTTGTACACCCAACCATAGTGCCAGAACACGTTGGAGCACTTGGCTATTGCCACCACACACTTAGTGCTTAGAGCGGATTTTGGAATCAGACCTGGGTTTGAATTTTACTAATTGTGCAATGTTGGGTAAATTTAGCTAATTTAGTCTGTTTGTTTCTTTTTTCATAAAATGGGATAAGGGATCCCTGGGTGGCGCAGCGGTTTGGCGCCTGCCTTTGGCCCAGGGCACGATCCTGGAGACCCGGGATCGAGTCCCGCATCAGACTCCCGGTGCATGGAGCCTGCTTCTCTCTCTGCCTGTGTCTCTGCCTCTCTCTCTCTGTGACTATCATAAATAAATAAAAATTTAAAAATAAAATAAAATAAAATAAAATGGGATAAATGAGTTAAGGTAGTGGGTATGCAATAAATCTTAATTCTCTTCTACCTTTGCTCATGTTTACTTGTCATTGTTAAAAGGCCTCTCATGTCATACTTGGCCTATAAAAGTTCTCTCTTTTTTTTTTTTTTTTAAAGATTTTATTTATTCATGACAGACACAGAGAGAGAGGCAGAGACACAGGCAGAGGGAGAAGCAGGCTCCATGCACGGAGCCTGACGTGGGACTTGATCCCGGGTCTCCAGGATCACACCCTGGGCTGAAGGTGGCGCTAAACTGTTGGGCCACCAGGGCTGCCCAGTTCTACTCATTGTTGAATGAGCAAGGCCAATACCCATTTATTGAGCCTTTTGTGATTAATTTTTTTTACTGAGTTCCATATAGCCCTTACGTGATAAACAATCTGAAACATTTCAGAGATTACATATCCTAAGTACTGTGATCAGGGTTAAGTAGAACCAATATAGGCTGGGGGAATCTCTCAATACAGATTCAGTGCCGGTGTTTTCTAGAGTTAGTCCTTTGTATACCACGCTGACCATTTTTGCCTGGTCTGTGTGCCAGCTATACTTTATTTAACTTACATTTTTCCTTCAGTGGACTTCTTTTTAAACTAATATTTACTCATCCTTAACAATATCTGAAATCAGGAGCTAGATTTTGCTGGTTCACTTTTTTTTCTATTCTATGTTAGAATGAGTACCTCATTCTAGGTAGACTTTTAAGTTCATCCTGAAATCATCTGTATGTTCTTCAGTGTTGGGTCTTCTTTGTTTCTTTACTACATAAGTGTGGCAATTGATATTCTTTACTATAGCAAACCAGGAGCAAATTAAGCTGTGTTGTATTTTGTTATGTTTATTTTAATTATAAAAAGATAGTTTGGCATTTATAGTCTCAGCTATGAAGTAGCAAAGTATTCTGGAAATTACTTTACCTCTCAAGGCTTGCTGATTTTATCCCCTTTGTGCTGTTCCAAAAAAAATGATTTTCCCCTAAGATTTATTAGCTTTCTAAGATTTATGAAACTTTTAATCATTTGAAAAGGTTTTGTAGTAATATTTGATTTTTTAAAAAAACTTACTATTTCAGTGTGATGGAAAATTTTCGAGGAATAGCCGAAGAGTCAATTCCAAGCTTTTTAACCAACTCATTACTTGGTAATAGTGAGATTTTGGAAAATGTCACTCTTTCTTCAAATCTTGGCTTGCCTGTTGCCGTTTCAACACTTGCTAGGAATAGATCCGGCACTGACAACAGGTAAGAATTGCTTGAACAGATGGCTTTTTGGTAAAATCTAGAAAGCCTGTAACATTGATACTTCCGTAAAAATTTCTCAGGCAAGGGGTGCCTGGGTGGCTCGATTGGTTAAGTGTCCAACTTTTGGTTTCAGCTCAGGTCATGATCTCAGGATCCTGGGATTGAGCCCCGTGTTGGGCTCCACTCAGTGGGGAGTCGTTTTGGGGATTCTCTCCTTTTCCCCTTCACCCCTGCTTGCTTGCATGGGTACATGTGTATAAATTCTCTCTCTCTCTTTCTCTCAAATAAGTGAATTTAAAAAAAATTTCTCCGCCAAGCTTGAGCTTTTGCTTTATGTATATTGTATATATATGATCTCTCTATATACATGTATATTATATATATTCACGTATATAATTATTGTAAAAGATTTCATGTTTCCCTATTCCATTGCTTTAATCTGTAGTGGGTGGGTGGATTTGGAACTGAGTACCAGTGACCTTTTGGTCTGCTAATTGTTTTCTCTGTTCATAGTGTTTGGATTTTGTATTAGTTCAGTCTTATTGGTGGCTAGTAATTTGAGTTGCATCTCCATATATGATGTGCACAGTTCATCCATCTTGTATTATGTGTAAAGTTTGCTCATACTTAAATAATCTAACTACTTTTCTGTCTTCCTTTCAACCTAAACATTTGGTAAGAAGCATTGTCTTTATCTTTGGAATGAAGGAGTTAACTCTAAAAACTTTTAGCTTTGAGGTTTCTGTGACTTTTAATACATATACATTTCAAAAAAAAAAATACATATACATTTCATTCCTGATACATAGATTTTCAGTGCTTTGCACATGAGATGATGGTTTTGAACACCGAGGGCCCTATGTTTTTATCCACTAGTAGTTGGTTTTATAGTCATGTGGCCGTAATGTCATGGTGAATTTTAAATATGTATTATTTAATCATTAACAAATTTTTTTTGTGTGTAGGTATCCTGATACAGAGGCTTCTTATTTAGTAGAAGGGAGGTTTTCTGTTCCATCTGAGTCCTCTCCCAGTAGCCAGAGTGAAGCTGAACCAAGAGAGAAGTTACACCTTAGCTTTCAGGATGATGAGTAAGTTCATATCTTGTTTTGTTTTTGCCATGTTAAAAGTAGGTCTTAATCTTGCGGGAAATGAAAGTGTGACTGTGTCTCTGAATAATTCTAAATATAAGAATCTTGAAGAGTTTTCTTTATATGATCTTGATCAAAAACCTTTTTTAGCTTTTCAAAATATTTTTCTCATTCCAAAAGTAATAGAAGCTCATTTTATTTTTATTTATTTTTTTTAGAAGCTCATTTTAAAAAGCAGAAAATACAGAGACCTATCAGGAAGACCATAAGTCTGTAATATTACTAACTAGAAAATAGTCTTCAGGCACCTGACTGGCTTAGTCTGTAGAGCATGCAACTCTTGATCTCAGGGTTTTGAGGCCCATGTTGGGTGTAGAGATTACTTAAATATAAGATCTTAAAAAAATGAGAGAATAGCCATTGATTATCTATAGTCCCAGTCTGCTTTCTTTCATTTTTTTTTAAGATTTTATTTTATTAGAGCGAAAACAGGAGCAGGAGAGGGGCAGAGGGACAAGAAACAGATGCCCTGCTCAGCGCCAGGCCTGAAATGGGTCCATGATCCCATGAACTTTATGCTCCCACTAAAAGATGTACATGAGCATGCCTACTTTTTGGAGCCCTCCCTAGCATTTGGTGGTATTTTTATTCCTTGCTTTTAGAAGTAAAAAAATTGGTACACATGCATAAATGCATAGAAGAAAATCTGGAAGGCTGTATACCAAAATGTAAATAAATGGTAGTTATCTCTTGCTGGTGGTATTTTAGGTATTCTAAAGTTTTCTTTGTTTGAATTCATAATGGAGTGTTTATGGAATTGAACATACTTTAATGTTTATTCATTACTTACAGTTTTGTTGTGAATTTGCTTCTTGGTAACATTTGGATGCTTTCTGTATATTAAAGATGTTAACTTTTTGAAAACTCATTGATTCCTTGTGTATTTTTGACCGAGTACCTACTGTGTGCTGGTACTTCTCTTAAGTACTTGAGAAATACTGGAACAGATGTTAAACAAAAAGACATTAAAAATGTATCCGTTTTATAGTATACTTGAAGGGAAAAGTGCTAGAAAAGAACATGATAAGGAGGATAATTCGGTGAGCTGAAGGGAGTGGTCAGTATGGGCCTCATTGAGGAGGTGTAAAATATGAGCAAAGACTTGAAGGAGGCCTACGGCACCTGGGTGGCTTAGTCAGTTAAGCCTCTGCCTTTGGCTCGGGTCATGATCCCAGGGTCCTGGGATCGAGTCCTGCATGGGCTCCCTGCTCCACAGGGGGACTGCTTCTCCCTCTCCCTCTGCTGCTCCCCCTGCTTTTGTATACTCACTCTCTCCCTCTCTCTCAAATAAATAAAATGTTAAAAAGACTTGAAGGAGACAGCCATGTAGACGTTAGGATGAAGAGGATTTTAGGTGGAGGCTGCACTAAGGTAGGAGCATAGCAGAAACCTGTGTTCAAATAGCAGAAAGGAGGCTGCCATGGAGTGAGCAAGGATTTTGAAAGGTGGAAACCATTAGAGGGTTATGTCTTCAAAGTTTCACTCTGGCTACAGTAAATAGATTGATCGGAGGCAAACCTGTTAGCAGAAAGACCACTTAGGAGGCTAGATTATCAAAGGGGTGGGGTAGTTGGAGAGGAGCACCAGAGCGCCATGTTGGGGCACTTCCATGTTTAGCTGGGAGGGGAGGGATGGATATAGAGATTGAGGATTAGCGGCTGGAGCCAGGAAGAAAACTGTCTCGGAAGCCACAGAAAGAACTTATGTAAAAGAAGAGACAGGATCCAATGTGCTCAATAAAATGAGGTCTAGGAAGTGACAATTGGAGTTAGTGTAGGTTAGGTTGTTGGTAATCCTGACAAGTGGTTTTGGTGGAAGGAGGAAGAGGCATAGTAGCATAGGAGAGTGAGTTTAGGAGCGAATGGGGGTGAGTATTCGAGATGGTGAGTTTGCTGCCAAATGGGTCTTTTGTGGTGGGAGAAGTTACTGCATGTTTACATGGTCATAGGAATGATCTGGAAAAGGAAAATCTGATTATGTAAAAGAAGGGAATTGGCGGAGCAACACCTTTACAAAAATAGGAGAAGCGGGGATCCAGTGTGCTGTGGAAGGAAATGACTGTAGAGGGAGGACTGTGGATAATTTCTCTGTGTTAGCAGGTGGGAAGGCAGAGTGTGTGGGTGCATGTGGTGTTAAGAAGCTGGGAAAGTTGCCTTTTCAGGGTTCAGGGTCTCAGTGCAGTAGGAGCCATGACATCCACTCAGGGTAGAGGAGAAGGGAGGTGTAGATGGTCATGGGCCTGTAGGAGAGTGAGCGGAGAGGGAAATAGTGGCATGTCAGCATGAGGAGTCAGTCCCACTTGAGGGTCGTGTCATGGATCTAGTGTGATTGTGATGTTTTCTCCAACCCCATTCAGCTGTAGGGGTTGCTGGCAAGGTATGAGGAGAGAGCTGGCTTTAACTAGGCTTGTGGTTTGATGAAAGCAGTGAGGGATGAGGAAGTTGAGGGTGTGTGAAGATCGGCCATGAGGTTTAGGTTAAGGAAGAGGCGAGGATAGCAGAAGGGCGAGGGAGTGTGAGATGTGGTTGTAGGAGTGGATTGGGGGCTTGGGTTGCATCAAAGGATTACAGAGTTGAGGTATTAAGGCAGATGACATAAGGGGGTGATAGGTGACTCCCAAGCTAGGGGGCTTTAGTAAAGGTGATCTGGAAGTTGTACTGAGGGGACATGCTGATGGAGACTCATATTCCATCTCCATGCCCAGTGATTCCAAGGCTGTGGGAGAGACGGACAATCTCCATTTGCCAGTGTTTAAGGGGGTCATTGTCCTCATAGGACATCCTAATTTTTCCTGGAGAGATGAAGTGAAAGGGACTTCAAATGGCAGCAGTAAGGAGTCCTGGGCTTGGTGAAGGGCATCATGAAGTTGGTCCCACCAAACTGATGTTGGCAATGAGACAGGAGACATGGGGGAGACAGGAGGAGAATATTGGAAGTAACCTCTTCACTCTTTGATGAGGATTAGGAGATCTGGGACGTGGTCTTGTCTCTTGCTGTTAATGGAAGATAAGAGACCTGGTAGGGTGGCCTAGATGCTCTGTACTGGTGGCCTCACTCTAGACTTTCATTGGGTAGAGGCAAGTGCTTTGGGGCTATTCCTTGCCTGCATTGAGTAGTCTGAAGATCGGGGTTGTTAGTCTGAGAGCCAGGACTTCCTGTGGCTGCTGTCATGGTGGGTGCACAGCCTGCAGGGGCATGTTCTTAGTCCATATGTGAAGGATGGCTTCTGTGGCTCCTTCTAGGGGAGGCTGGAATTTATGTTTTAATAATACCCTTATTCTAACTTTGGAATCAATGAATATTTTAGCTGAGGATAGGATTCAAAGATGAAAGTAACTTTCACAAAAATAAAAAACTTTCACAAAATTTTGAAGGCATTGTTACATAGTGTGAGAAGCCTGATGTCATTTTGGTACTTGACCATTTGTAAATGAAATTTTTTCTCCCTGGAAATTCTCAGAATCTTTCTGAGTCTGGGTGGTTATGCCCCACCTCAACTAAATGCTAATTGGCATCAATCCTGATATATATATTTTAAGATTTTATTTATTCACGAGAGACCCAGGGAGAGAGGCAGAGACACAGGCAGAGGGAGAAGCAGGCTCCTCTCAGGGAGCCCAATGTGGGATCGATCCAGGATCCCAGGATCACGACCTGAGCCAAAGGCAGACACTTAACCACTGAGCCAGTCAGGCTTCCCCAATCCAGAGATTTGTGTCCTTTCATTCTAGATAGGACACAAGTAATAATAATAATTATTATTACTTTGGTAATTTTTTATTTTTCTTTATGAGATTATGGTTTTGGATTGCATGGGTTGGTCTATTGTTTTTTTCCCTTTTTTGTTATTTTATTTTTTTAAATATATATATTTTTATTGAAGTTCGATTTGCCAACATATAACACCCAATGCTCATCCCATCAAGTGCCCCCCTCACTGCCCCCAGTCACCCCATCCCCCTTCCTACCACCCCTTCCACTACCTCTTGTTCATTTCCCAGAGTTAGGAGTCTTTCATGTTTTGTCACCCTAATTTTTCCCCACTCATTTTGTCTTTCCCGTATAATCCCTTTCACTATTTTTATATTCCCCGTGTGAGTGAAACCACATAATGATTGGTTTTGTTTTGTTTCAGTGCAAATAGACAATGTTCTAAATAAAGTTCCTAATTTTTTTTCCCCTACCCTTCTATTAAATCATTTGGCAGTCATAATTTTGAGAGCTCTTTTTTCTGGTCTTTTTTTTTTTTTTTAATTTTAATTTTATTTTTTATAATGGCTCCTTTTTGTGGGTGTAATAGCTACTTCAATGTTTTCTGAGAATTCTAATTGAGATTTTTTGAAGTTCTATAAATTATTATTGTCTCTGGGATTGTTTACTTTGTTCATCTTTATTTTTATCCTCCAAGCTGCTGCTTCTCCGTCATTTGATTTATGGCTGTCTCTTAGGTTGCTAGTGCAGGCTCGCAGGTATCCGGGTCTCATTTCTGTTAGGTCCTCATGTGAGCTGGGCAATTTTCCTGGATGGCTTCGTCTTAGGGTGAGCAGGCTGAGGAGCCTTCCATTCATGCTAGGTGTTTAATGCTGCTACCACCACCATAGTTTCACTCTGCACAGCCAGTTCTATGCCTTTTCTGGCAAAGAACCTTCCTAGGTGTGTAGCATCATGTTGACTCTGCTGTTTTGTTTGTATGGGTTGGGGAGCAGGAGTGGAATATTGCCCAGCATGGGCATCTGACAGACTTTAACTCAGCCTCTCCCTCTGGACTCCCTTCTGCCTTCTCTTCTACTGTAGTCAGGAAACATTTCTGCAGTTCTTCCTAGCAAATTTGTTTTCTGCTTCCAGGCCCTTTTGTTCTTGTTCTGGGCCACAACTTTCATTTCTTCTACATAACCCATCTGCTTTTCAGATTTTAGAATCTGAGATAAGCTTGGCTAGGATTGGTGGCTCTCATCCAGATTGCTTCACTTTTATAGATGTCCTTACTGTCATTTTCATGCACTCCTAGAAGTTACTTTTGTCACTTTTTTTTTTTAAGATTTTATTTATTCATTCTTGAGAGACACAGAGAGAGGCAGAGGGAGAAGCAGGCTCCCTGCAGGGAGCCTGATGTGGGACTCAATCTTGGGACTCCGGGATCATGCCCTGAGCCAAAGGCAGACGTTCAACTGCTGAGCCACCCAGGCATCCCACTTTTGTCACTTTTACTTGAAGGTTATTTTACCTACTATTTGACTTAGTTTGAAGAATTTTGATGGGCTAATGAAAATAAGTGATAGATATGTATAGTTTTGAGGAAGTGGATTTAGGGGGAGGCGGTTAATATAACTGGCTGTGTTATCATAAAGTTCTAATGGTCACACTACAGTTGACCCTTGAACTGCATGGGTCCACTTATATGCAGATCTGTTTCAATAAGTATATTGTACTATAAATGTATTTTCTTTATAATTTTCTTAATAGATTTTCTTTTCTCTAACTTTATTATAAGAATATTGTATATAATACATATACAAAGTGTGGGTTAATTGCATATATTACATGTAAGGCTTCTAGTTAACAGTAGTTGAATTCAGTAGTTAAGTTTTGGGGGAGTCAAAAGTTAGACATGGATTTCTAATTATGCAGGAGGTCGGTGTTCCTAACCCCCATCTTGTTCAAGGGTAAAGCGCACATGCTCTTCTTGGAGTGAGGGGGCCTTTAAAATATAAAATTAAGGGATCCCTGGGTGGCACAGCAGTTTAGCGCCTGCCTTTGGCCCAGGGTGCGATCCTGGAGACCCGGGATCGAATCCCACGTCGGGCTCCCAGTGCATGGAGCCTGCTTCTCCCTCTGCCTGTGTCTCTGCCTCTCTCTCTCTCTCTCTCTGACTATCATAAAAAAAAAATTTAAAATTAACCTAAATGTCATGACTTGTTTTTTATTTCATGTCACCATCTTGCCTTCCCCACCACCTTTTTTTTTTTTTTCGTATGACACATAGGGATTTTTATGATCTTTCTTTTCCCCTTCAGATTATTTTTATTTATTTGAAATATAATTGACATATAACCTTGTTAGTTTTAGTTGTACAGTGTAATGATTCAATATTTGTATATACTATGAAATGATCAACACAAGTCCAGTTAATATCTGTCACCTTACATAATTACAGAAATTTTTTTTCTTGTGATGAGAACTCTTTAGATTTACTACTCTCTTAAGAACTTTCAAATTTGCAATACAGTGTTATTACCTGTAGTCACCATGCTATACATTATATCCACGTGACTTAGTTATATCTGAAAGTTTGTACCTTTTGACTCTCTTTACCCATTTCTCCTACCCCTGGTCCCCCACCTCTGGGAACCATTAATCTATTTTCTGTAGCTATAAGCTTAGCTTTTTGCTTTTATTTTTAGGTTTTACATATAAATGAGGTTATGTGGTATTTGTCTTCTCTTATTGTAACACCCTTAAAATCCATCCATGGTATTACAAATGGCAAGACTTCCTTCTTTTTTTTTTATGGCTGAACAGTACCCCATTATGTATATATACAACATTTTTTTCATTCATCTATCAGTGGACACTTAGGTTGTTTCCGTCTTGATTATTGTAAATAATGCTGCAGTGTGGGGATCCCTGGGTGGCTCAGCGGTTTAATGCCTGCCTTTGGCCCAGGGCGCAACCCTGGAGTCCCGGGATCGAGTCCCGTGTCGGGCTCCTGGCATGGAGCCTGCTTCTCCCTCCTCCTGTGTCTCTGCCTCTCTCTCTCTCTGTCTATCATATGTAAATAAATAAATAAATAAATAAATAAATCTTTAAAAAAAATAATGCTGCAGTGAACATGGGTACCATATATCTTTTTGAGTTAGTATTTTAGTTTTCTTTGGATAAATACCCTAAAGTGGGATTGCTGGATCATGTGGTAGTTTTATTTTTAATTTTTAAAGAACCTCCATTTGTTTTCCATAGTGACTGCAACAGTTTACATTCCCAGTGTACATTTCCCCCAGCAGTGCACATCCTCACAAACACTTGTTATTTCTTGTCTTTTTTTCGTTTTTTAAAGATTTTATTTATTTGTTCATGAGAGAGACAGTGACGCAGAGACACAGGCAGAGGGAGAAGCAGGCTCCCTGTGGGGAGCCCGATGTGGGACTCCATCCCAGGACTCTGGGATCACGACCTGAGCCAAAGGCAGACGCGCAACCACTGAGCCACCCAGGTGTCTCTATTTCTTGTCTTTTGATAATAGTTATTATAGGGTGCCTGGTTGGCTCAGTCAGTTAAGCATCTGCCTTCTGCTCGAGTCATGACCCTGGGGCCCTAGAATTGAACCTCCATGTCATTGTGCTCCCTGCTGAGTGGGGAGCCTGCTTCTCCCTCTGCCTGCCACTCTGCCTGCTTGTGTTCCCTCTCTCAGTTAAATAAATAAAATATTAAAAAAGAAAGTTATTATAACAGGTACTAGGTGATGTCTCATTGTGGTACTGATTTGCATTTCCTTGATGATTAGTGATGAAGATCTTTTCCTGTACCTGTTGGTTATCTGTATGTCTTTGGAAAAATATTTTCAAATCCACCCATTTTTTAATCATATTGTTTGCTTGGTTTTTTGTTTTGTTTTTGTTTTTTTTTTTTTTGTTTTGTTTTTTTTTGTTTTTTGTTTTAGTTGTTGAGTTGTAGGAGTTCTTTATATATTTTGGATATTATCCCTTTATTAGATATGATTTACAGTTCTTTTCTCCCATGCTATAGATTACCCTTTCATTTTGTCAGTTTCTTTGTTGTACATACCCCCCCCCACACCTCTTTTTCTCTCTTCTCTATCATACAACTTTGTATCCATTTATAGTCTTTCCACCTATCCCTACCTTCTGTTTTAATCAGCTTCTGTTTCTGATGAAACTTTTCTTTATCCACCTGTGAATGCACCTTTGGATTGAGCTGTTGGTGGTGGCTTTCTGTGTATTACAGTCCCAATACAGAGATGGAGAAACTGGGAGGTAAATTAGAGTGGGGAGTTGCCTCAGCACAGAGGGTTAGCACTTGGAATATATGGGAGGACTGTCGTCTTTTCATCCATCATAGTCAGATTTAAGCCTGGCCCTAGGTATCAGTGTGTCAGATGATGAATTTATTACATCTAGAGGGCTTTCTTTAAAAAGCTTATACTCCTCCTCTTGCTGGTCAAAGGCTTTGGAGCTGCATTAGACACCCAAAAGCTTTTGCAGAAGATTGGGAGGAAAATTGCCTTTAAGGAAAAACATTGTCATCCATATATAAAACAACAAAGATACAAAAATGGGGACAGGCCAGTGGCAGAGGCTAAAAGTAAAACTTTTAAAGCATTTAATAATTCAGAGAATCCGCTTTTTGGCAAATATGCTCATATCCTTTTAAGTCTATTGTTTTTAGAAAGCTGAGTTTTTCTCCACGTGTGATAGATTCAGAGATACTTAGTTAGGAAAGAAAAAAACCTTTTTATCACTTGAAAGGCAGAATAGCAATGTGATGATGTATTTGATTTTGGTAGACCGTGTATATCTGGATCCAAAATGGTGTGCAGTTCCCAGGGCCCCTGCAGTGGAGCCAATTTCAGTTTCTGGGTGGTCCTAGAAATTTTTCTTTTCACTGTATTCATTTTTTTTCTTTTTCAGAGATTAAATACATAACTGGCTAATCAATATTTTATTTATTTGTTTTCTGATAAGTTCTATCTCTAAGAAAAAAAATCCTATAGAGGGTAAACATTTGTCAGATGCTGCTCTTGGAGAGTCTTCTTTGCAAAGTGATATAACAAGAACAGGAGAGGAGCAAGCTACAACTGCAAAACCCTTGCAGAGCCAAGATCCTTATGATAGGATTTCACCATTGGAACAAATGCAAGGTACTGAACTTGTAGAAATTACTTCCTAATGTATATATTTAAATTTCCTTTCTCATTTGTCTATCTTTGGTGTTTATCTTAAGCTATGATACGGTAAACTGAAAACACTTATGGTTTGGCAATTACCTGTTAATATTTTTACAGGAAAAGGTCTCTTGGGTAATCTTCTAATTGTCTTCACTGATTAAGGTTTCCTTTCCTTTGGAAACCATGCTGTCAGGTGGCCACAGCACACATTGTGTTCAAGACATATCTTTCACATCCTCACCCCACCAATCAATTTATATTACTACTAGTCATTTTTGTTCCTAAATTTAATTTTATATAAGTTGGTGAATTATAAATTCTAAAAAAAATTGTTTATAAGAAAACCAAGTTGAATGCTTTGGAGTCATTTTGAACAATTGCTATCAAATTGGATCTGGCAAAGAAACTATAAAAATAGGGATTCCTGGATGGCTCAGTGGTTGAGCATCTGCCTTTGGCTCAGGGTGTGACTTTGGGGTCCTGGGATTGAGTCCTGCATCAGGCTCCCTGCATGGAACCTGCTTCTCCCTCTATGTCTCTGTCTCTTTCTCTGTGTCTCTCATGAATACATAAAATCTACTAAAAAAAGAAAGAAACTATGGGAATGAGGGGGAAATGTAAATTGTAAAAAAAAAAAAAAAATCTGCTTTCTGATTGCTTCTAAGTACTCTATATTCAGAGAAATTATCAGATAAATTAAAGCTAGGTATTTTAAACTATGTATTGTATTTTTATGTAGTGAAGATAGCATATCATTCCAAACTTTGTGGTTTAGTACTTATGCCCATGTTATAGGATTGATGAGTGGAAGGTACTTTTGTATGTTTGTTAAAAATCTTTCTTTTTTTTTTTTTTAAGATTTTATTTATTTATTCATGAGAGAGGCAGAGACATAGGCAGAGGGAGAAGCAGGCTCCATGCAGGAAGCCCAATGTGGGACTCGATCCTGGGACTCCAGGATCACGCCCTGAGCCAAAGGCAGATGCTCAACCACTGAGCCACCCAAGCATCCCTGTTTGTTAAAAATCTTAATGGGTGTTTGTATTTCTCTTGATGAAAAGTGTCAAATATGTATAAACATAGTGAGAATGGCATTAATTCCTCACACTTAAAAACAACAAAAGAAAAAATTGGTAAATTGGACTTCATTGAAATTAAACTCTTGTGCCTCAAAAGACTTCAAAACAGTGAAGAGGCAGCACAAAGATGGAAGAGAATATTTGCAAATCACATATATGGTAAGGGACTGGCATCCAGAATACGTGTCTTACGATTCAATAAAACAAAAAGACCAAAAACCAATACTGTATAACAGACAAAGGATTTCAATGGACATTTGTCTAAAGAAGTTGTAAAATGGCCAGTGAACACATGAAATGATTTTAACATCTTTAGTCATCAGGGAAATACACATCAAAACCATGAGATAATTACTTTGCACCTACTATAATAGGGATAATCAAAGAGATGGAAAATAGCAAGTGTTGGTGAGGATATGGAGAAATTAAAACTCTCATCTGGTGCTGGTGGGCATGTAAAATGATGTAGTTGCTTTGAAAGTAGTTTGACAGTTCTTCAAAACGTTAAATGTAGCACTATCATATTAGCCAGCAGTTCTAGTACTAGGTGTATACCCAAGAGAAATGGAAAATATGTCCAACCAAATCCTTGAACATGAATATTCATCGCAGCAGTAATCACAATAGCAAAAGAGTGGGAACAACTCAAATTTCCATCAACTGATGACTGGATAAACAATATATAGTGTGTCCATACAGTGGAGTATTACTGAGCCATAAAAAGGAATGAAGTATTGATATGTACTGTAATATGGATGAATTTTGAAAACATTAAGCTAAGTGAAGGAAGACAGATACAAAAGGCCATGTGTTGGGCAGCCCCAGTGGCGCAGCGGTTTAGCGCTGCCTGCAGCCTGGAGTGTGATCTTGGAGACCCGGGATCGAGTCCCACGTCGGGCTTCCTGCGTGGAGCCTGCTTCTCCTTCTGCTTGTGTCTCTGCCTCTCTCTCTCCCTCTCTCTCTGAATGAATGAATGAATAAATGAATGAATGAATGAATAAATAATAAATCTTAAAAAAAAAAAAAAGCCATGTGTTGTAAGACTCATTCACAGACATCTGTAGACTATGAATCAACAAAATCCATAGAGTCAGTAGATTAGTGGTCCCCAGGGGAAGGGGAGAGTGGGGAGTGACTGCTAGTGGTATAGTGTTTCTTTCTGGAGTGATGAAAATACAACCTTGAGAATATACTAAAAACCACTGAATTGTATGCTTTAGGGAGGTGGTGATTTCACGCTAGGCAAATTTTATTTCTTTAAAAAAAAACTCCTACTTACCGACAATGTCAGTTAGTATAAGATTTACTTCATACTTGCTTTATCCCTTCTTTTTTTTTTATTACTTTTTTCTGGTATTTTAAAATTCCTAATTCATTTTATTCCTAGATATTTTAGACAAATAGACATTTGCTTATATAACCACAGTTATTTTTTTTCCCTTTTTTTTTTTAAGGTTTTATTTATTTATTCATGACAGACACAGAGAGAAAGAGGCAGAAACACAGGCAGAGGGAGAAGCAGGCTACATGCAGGGAGCCTGATGTGGGACTTGATCCCGGGTCTCCAGGATCACACCCTGGGCTGAAGGCGGCGCTAAACCACTGAGCCACTGGGGCTGCCCCCACAGTTCCGTTAATATTGCTAACATACTTAACAGTTCTTTTATTATCATATAACACTCTAGTCCATATTCATTTTACTAATTATCTGGGTTGGTTTGCTTGAATTGGAGTCCAGAGAAGATTATCTTATGGTACATTATTTATTGTATGTCCTAAGTGCCTGTGAAAAAAGCTTGGTCAGTCACCTGTAGATTGTCTCATGATTTGTCATCCTGTAAATTGTCCCATGATTTGGATTTGTCTATATGCTTAGGCATGGCTGTCATTTTTCTTGTTTTTCTTTTCCCTCTATAAAGCAAAAGTTAGCTTTAAAGTCTTGATTCATAGTCAAGTTTTTTTTTGAGGGGAGGGGGGCAAATGTATAATTTTTCATACTTTCCAACCCTGACAGTTTAACTGACCCGTGGTAAGTTCCTATACTATCATTTAAAAGTGCTCTATTCTGCTTAACGGGAAAATATGTTTAGTTCATTAATTTGCTATTTTTAGGGATTGTTGGGTATTTAGTTGATAAAATAATTTTTTTCTCAAACAGATTCACCTGTTGATGTTTGTTTACAATCATGGTTGAAGAATAAGGACAACAAGGTAATCTTTCATATATTATCAATTTCTGGAGTGTTATTGAGAGAGTACAAGGTCCTGTTTCACAGATGCAGGTGTTAGATAGTAGTAATATTAGTTAAAGTCTTGTACTTTAAATAGCAGAAATCCATGTTACTGCTTCAAGTAACCAGGACATGAGAGCAGTCCTGGTCCAGGGTTTCATGTGTCATCAGGACTTTGCCACCTTTGCTCTACTTCACCCCTTGCTGGCTGCCTCTAAAATAATGGCTCTGGGAGGGAAAGGGTTTCTCTCTGTTTCATTTATTTTATCTTGGGTGCCTGGCACATGGTTGGTACTCAGTAATTGATTAAGAGGTATCTTCACTTGTGGGCAATCCAAGGCTACATTCTTAATATTCGTGATAAAAAGAAGACTGTGATCTTCCTTTGAGAGTAAATTAAAAAAAGAAAGAAAAGGATGACAACTATAAGGAGCTCAGTAGGGTCCTATGTTCTTCTCTATGTTAAGTCACTGTTCCAAGGGGTAAGTTGGAATAGAATACTGTTTGTTGAGCCTGGACTCAGGCTGCTTCTGTGTGTGTTTACACACAGATTGGAGTGCAGCTGACAACCCCCCTCCCCCAGGTCCACATGATGTAAAAAGAGATGAGCTCCTCAAAGGAAAAGATGCTTAGCAGAGCAGTAGTTCGTGTCCAACACAAACCATTGGCAGGAATTTCAAGTCTGGAGTCTTGTATTTATATTTTATAAACAAAGAGGTCTAAAGAGTTATTTCTCTGTGCTACAGGTTGGCAATCCGTACCTTATTGTCCAAATCCGATCTGCCCATTTCTGTAAAGTTTTGTTGTAACACAGCCATACCCATTGTTTAGGGCTGCTTTGTGCTATGATAGCCGAGTTGAGAATTTGTGACAGAGACTGTAAGGCAGACAAAACCCGAAATCTTGCTAGCTGACTCTACAGAAAATGTTTGCTGACCCCTGCTCTATACACTTGCTACTTGTATTAACAAACTTTCAAATTTGAGAGGTGCCTTTTAAAGGAAATTCAGGTGTAGTCAAATTGAAATTAAGTCAGAAAGCATGATTTCTTGAACATTTAGAATGCCATAGTTTCTCAAGGGAAAGAACATAACTTATCTTCATGGTAGGAAATTTGTTTTTTAGGATGGCTGAAGAATTGACTTCCAAAAAGTATTAAAAGCCACTGATAGTAAGGGAGGGACCATAACACTGGAAAGCAGCAAAGCAAGTATAGAAACATGAGATACTTGATAAAAGGGAGATGATAAAGTAAGAGCAAGAGGAAAAAAAAATGTTAGGAAACATAGACCAGAGGGAGCTATTACTGCATTTGACGTGTGTGTGTGTGTGTGTGTGTGTGTGTGTGTGTGTGTGTTGGTGAGCATAAATCTAATTTTAAAGATGGCCATGTCTGACATATATTTAATATGATTGTGAAATAAAATTGACACATAGAAGGCAATGTTCTCTTTTATTCTGGGCCTTGAATGCCCTTAATAAACTGCTGTGTGCTCTTAGGATTATGTGGTCCCTGGGTTGAGGAACAGGAAACTCAGCAATGCCATCGTAAGTTGCAGAGTCCAACTTGGCTGTTACCTTCACTTCCTACCCCAAGCCTTGTATTGTTCAAATTCACTTGGGTATTAGTATACTAACTATATGACTAGGTCTTTTGAGCTTGTGCATACAATATGAGATATTAAATTTTACTAATGTCTCAGTGAGTGGATCAGGAGAGGAGGGTGGCATGGGGTCAAGGAGAGTTACTGATACACATAAAACAGGTAGACCTTTGTTGCCTAAGTTGTGAATTACAAATACTGAGCACATTAGTGGTCCTTTTTGCAACCTTGTACTGTGGTCTTCAGAGTAGTGAGTTTGCTTCTGTTACTTGTGTTTTATTTCTTGTAGATTGTTGTTCCTCATGCTGGAAGACCTTTTGAAGACAAGAATCCACACAGTGACTTAAGCCACACTAGTTTATTAGAAAATGAGAAACTTCCATCACTGAGAAGCTTGGAGGATTCTTCTGGTACTGTAAAGTGACTTGTGTTTTCCTAGTCCTTACCTGGCTACGCCACATCTTCCTTCGTCTTTGTTTCAGTAGTTACTTTGCCAGCTTTTGGTTTCTTTGTTTTCTCCTTTCACTGCTCCCTACCAGCACTCAGATTGCTGCTTCTGTTGAGTGATGGAACTTTTTAAAATTTATTATGAAACCTGATATGATTATGCTCATCCCTCAGTTTGTTATCATTAGGATACAGAGTATAAAGCACTATATTAAAAAATTGGGGGAACAATGAAATACTTAGCCTCTGAAAGGTCTGCCAAGTAAGAAAATTGATGCACAGCTAACCCTCTGACTACAGTAACTGTATCTCAACAGTACAAATTGTGCAGGAATCCTAGGAGGGTGACAAGTTCTGATTGAGGAAGGTATCTGTGAAGCTTTATTAAAAGGGGATGCAATTTTTCCTTTTTCTTGAAAATACCCATGATAGGCCTTAATATATATTTAGGAAGAGAGAAGTGTTTTTCAGGACTTCAATAAAGGCCCCAGGAGACATTTTAGGCCATGATTGGAGAATAGCCAAACTCTTGTGGTTTTGTGTGGCATGTTTAAGCACCTGTAGAAGGCTATTTTGGGAAGTAAACTCAGAAGAGTAGGAAGGGACCAAATTAATGACAGGTTTGAAGGCCAGGCTGATGAGCTGAGTGGGATAAATAAATATTATAAATTCAGGATAGGTTTTGCTACCAAAGTTTGTAGGTATATTTGGATTATGGAATTGTGAATAAGGAATCATTAAATTCAGACAGATCTTTGTTTTAGTAGGCTAGATTTTTAGAGGTGAAATACCTAAGTAAAAAATTATGAGCATTTTTAAGGCTCTTTTTTTTATAATTTTTTTATTTATTTATGATAGTCACAGAGAGAGAGAGAGAGAGAGAGAGAGAGAGGCAGAGACATAGGCAGAGGGAGAAGCAGGCTCCATGCACCGGGAGCCCGACGTGGGATTCGATCCCGGGTCTCCAGGATCGCGCCTGGGCCAAAGGCAGGCGCCAAACCGCTGCGCCACCCAGGGTTCCCCATTTTTAAGGCTCTTAATGCTGACTGCAAAATTATCCTCTTGAAAAGGCAGTGACAAATTATATTACTGTTACTAGTGCTTGAGAGTCCTAGTATTTATCCTGGCTTTGCTGGACTGGGTGTTAGAACACTAAAAACCACTGCTAGTGTTTTGTTTATTTACAACTTTTTGGTTTTGATGGGAGTTGAGTAATTTTTTTCGTATCTCTTGGTATTCAACTTTGCTATATATTTTTTCCTTAGTTGCTTCTTTCTCAATATCAGGTATTGTTTGAAGTTTCATTTTATACTTAATCATTAACTCACCAAAAATATTTTTTTTTACTTCTCCTGTTACAGGCTTATCTGTCCCTTTTGATAGTTACCCACTGGCACACTGTTTTCTAAGGAACCTACACTTTTCCCACTGATCTTTGATGCCACATTCATTCTAACTTTTGCCATATGCCAGAATTTTTTTCTGTGCTATTCTCTCAAAGAAGATTAAATGTTTAGTTTGTATTAGAAGGCTCATAATGATTTATAGACTGAAGTTATGAATAGTTTTTTCATTACATGGATGTTAAATTTACATGGACTGTTGACCCATGTGTTTTATTGACTTTTTTTTTTTAATTCCAGTATAGTTAACATACAGTGTTATATTACTTTCAGGTATGCAATAGAGTGATTTAATCAGTTTTGTGCCTTACTTCGTGTTTATCATGAGAAGTGTGCTCTACATTACCTATTTCACGGCTTTCCACCACCCTTCCCTCTGGTGACCATCAGTTTGTTCTCTGGAATTAAAAGTCTGTTTCTCAGTTTGTCCCCCTTTCACTTTGTTTTCCCCTTAGCTTGTTTGTTTTGTTTTTAAATTTCACATAGGAATAGAGTCATATGGTAGTTCTTTCTGTGATTACCTTATTTCACTTAGCATAATAGATTCTAGCTTGATCCATGTTGTTCAAAATGGCAACATTTTATTCTTTTTTTATATTAATTTTTTTTTTACAAAGGATTTTTATTATTATTTGGGAGAAAGAGGCAGTGCAAGAAGGGGGAAGGGATAGAAGAAGCAGACTCTCCACTGAGTAGGAGCCCAATCAGATCATGACCTGAGCTGAAGGCAGGTGCTTAAGCTATCCAGGTGGCCCAGGATTTTATTTTATTTTATTTTATTTTATTTTATTTTATTTTATTTTATTTTATTTTTTATTTTTTATTTTTTATTTTATTTATTTTATTTATTTTATTTTATTTTATTATTTTATTTTATTTTATTTATTTTATTTATTTTATTTTATTTTTTTATTTTATTTTATTTTATTTTATTTTATTTTATTTTATTTTATTTTATTTTATTTTATTTTATTTTTTATTTTCTTTTATGGGTAGTATTCCTGCGGGTGTGTGGACCACATCTTTGGTATCCATTCATCAATGGATAGACACTTGAGCTGCTTCCATAGTTAGGCTATTGTAAATAATGAGGCAGTAAACATAGGAGTGTGCATATAGCCCTTTGAATTACTGTTTGTAAAAAATGAGTTACTATTTGTGTATGTTTTTTTTGATTGGGTTAAAATTTTTGCTTATATTTTTCTCATTTTTTAATTAAATTTTTTTAAAAAAATCAGCTAACTTACATGGTGTATTATTAGTTTCAGAGGTAGAGTTCCGTGATTTATCAGTCTTCTATAACACCCAGTGCTCATTACATCATGTGCCCTCCTTAATGTTCATTACCCAGTTACCCTATTTCCCCCACCCCCACCCCTCCTCAGTTTGTTTCCTGTGATTAAGTCTCTTATAGTTTGTCTCCCTCTCTGATTTTGTCTTCATTTTTTCTCTCTTCTCCTATGATCCTCTGTTTTGTTAAATTCCACATATGAGTGAGATCATATGACAATTCTTTCTCTGATTGATTTATTTCACTCAGCGTAATATCCTCTAGATCCATCCATGTCTTTGCAAATGGCAAGATTTCATTTTTTGATGAATGAGAAGGATTCCATTGTGTACGTGTGTGTATGTATGTTTGTGTATGTGTGTATATATATATATATATATATACACACACACCACACACACCACATTTTTATACATTCGTCTGTCGATGGACATCTGGGCTCTTTCCATAGTTTGGCTATTGTGGATACTGCTGCTGTAAACATTGGGATGCAGGTGCCTCTTCAGATCACTACACTTTTATATTTGGGGTAAATACCTAATGGTGCAATGGCAGGGTTTTAGGGTAGCTCTTTTCAACTTTTTGAGGAACCTACAAATTGTTTTCCAGAGTGGCTGCACCAGCTTGCATTCTCACCAACAGTGCAAGAGGGTTCCCCTTTCTCCACATCCTTGCCAACCTCTGTTTTCTGACTTGTTAATTTTAGTCATTCTGACTGGTGAAAGGTGGTATCTCATTGTGGTTTTGATTTGTATTTCCCTGATGGCAAGTGATGTTGAGCATTTTTTCACGTGTCTGTTGGCCATGTGTCTGTCTGTCTTTGGAGAAATGCCTGTTCATGTCTTCCGCCCATTGCTCAATTGGATTATTCTTTGGGTGTTGAGCTTGATAAGTTCTTCATAGATTTTGGATACTATCCCTTTATCTGATAGGACATGTGCAAATATCTTTTCCCATTCTGTCGGTTGTCTTTTAATTTTTTATCTAGATGATAGTTAATTTTTGTCTTTGTTTCTCTTGCCTTTGGAGATGTATCTAGCAAAAAGTTGTAGTGGCCGATGTCTGTAGGAGTTGCTGCCTATGTCTTCTAGTATTTTGATGGATTTTTGTAATTTTTTCATCAATTTTGAGTATTTTTTTGTACAGTGTAAGAAAGTGGTCCAGTGTCATTCTTCTGCATGTGGCTGCCTAATTTTCCCAGCACCATTTGTTGAAGAGACTTTTTTCCATTAGATATTTTTTGCTGCTTTGTTGAAGATGATTGACCATAGAGTTGAGGCTCCATTTCTGTGTTTTCTGTTCTGGTCCATTGATCTTTGTGTCTGTGGTTGTGCCAGTACCATACCGTCTTGATGATGAGAGCTCTGTAATACAGCTTGAAGTCTGGAATTGTGATGCCACCAGCTTTGGTTTTCTTTTTCAACATTCCTTTGGCTATTTGGGGTCTTTTCTATTTCCATACAAATTTTAGGATTGTTTGTTCCAGCTCTGTGAAAAAAGTTGAAGGTAATTTGATAGGTATTGCATTGAATGTACAGATTATTCTAAGTAGCATAGACATTTTAACAATCTTTGTTCTCCAATCCATGAGCATGGAATGTTTTTCCTTTGTGTCTTCCTCAATTTCATGAGTGTTCTATAGTTTCCTGCATACAGGTCCTTTGCTTCTTTGGTTAGGTTTACTCGTAGGTATCTTATGGTTTTGGGTGCAATTGTAAATGGGATCAACTCTTTTAATTTTTCTTCTAATGAGATGTATAGAAATGCCACTGATTTCTGTGCATTGATTTTTGTATCCTGCCACTTTGCTGAATTCTTGAATGATTTCTAGCAATTTGGAGGTAGAGTCTTTGGGGTTTTCCACGTAGAATGTTAAGTCCTATGCAAAGAGTGATGACTTTGCCGATTTGGGTGCCTTTTATTTCTTTTTGTTGTTTGATGCTGAGGCTAGGACTTCTAGTACTACGTTGAACAACAGTGGTGAGTGGACATTTCTGTTGTGTTCCTGCCTTAGGGGAAAGGCTCTCAGTTTTTCCCCATTGAGAATGATATTCGCTGTGGACTTTCCCTTGATGGCTTTTATGATATTGCAGTATTTTCCCTCTATCCCTACACTGTGGAGTATATTTTTTTTATTGTATATTTTTTGTATATTTTTTGGTATTTTTTTTAATTGGAGTTCAGTTTGCCAAGATATAGCATAACACCCAGTGCTCATCCTGTCAAGTGCCATGCTCAGTGCCCGTCACCCAGTCACCCCATCCCCCCATCCACCTCTCCTTCCACTATCCCTTGTTCGTTTCCCAGAGTTAGGAGTCTCTCATGTTCTGTCACCCTCACTGATATTTCCCACTCATTTTCTGTCCTTTCCCCTTTATTCCTTTTCACTATTTTTTATATTTCCCAAATGAATGAGACCATATAATGTTTGTCCTTCTCTGATTGACTTACTTCACTCAGCATCATACCCTCCAGTTCTATCCACGTTAAAGGTGGGTATTCATCGTTGCTAATGGCTGAGTAATATTCCATTGTACATATAGACCACATCTTCTTTATCCATTCATCTTTCGATGGACACCAAGGCTCCTTCCACAGTTTGGCCATTGTGGACATTGTTGCTATAAACATTGGGGTGCGGTGTCCTGCCGTTTCACTGCATCTGTATCTTTGGGGTAAATCCCCAGCAGTGCAATTGCTGGGTCATAGGGTAGCTCCAGTTTTAACTCTTTGAGGAACCTCCACACAGTTTTCTAGAGTGGCTGCACCAGTTCACATTCCCACCAACAGTAGAAGAGGGTTCCCCTTTCTCCACAACTCTCCAACATTAGTGGTTTCTTGTCTTGTTAATGTTCCCCATTCTGACTGGTGTGAGGTGGGATCTCATTGTAGTTTTGATTTGTATTTCCCTGATGGCAAGTGATGCGGAGCATTTTCTCATGTGCTTGTTGGCCATGTCTGTGTCTTCCTCTGTGAAATTTCTGTTCATGTCATTTGCCTATTTCATGTTTGGATTGTTTGTTTCTTTGCTGTTGAGTTCAGTAAGTTCTTTATAGACTTGGATACTAGTCCTTTATCTGATCTGTCATTTGCAAATATCTTCTCCCATTCTGTAGGTTGTCTTTTAGTTTTGTTGACCATTTATTTTGCTGTGCAGAAGCTTTTTATCTTAAGTCCTAATAATTCATTTTTGCTTTTGTTTCCCTTGTCTTCATAGATGTATCTTGCAAGAAGTCGCTGTGGCCAAATTCAAAAAGGGTGTTGCCTGTGTTCTCCTCTAGGATTTTGATGGATTCTTGTCTCACATTTAGATCTTGCATCAATTTTGAGTTTCTCTTTGTGTCTGGTGTAAGAGAATGGTCTCGTTTCATTCTTCCACATGTGGCTGTCCAATTTTCCCAGCACCATTTATTGAAGAGACTGTCCTTTTTCCAGTGGATATTCTGTCCTGCTTTGTCAAATATTAGTTGACCATAGAGTTGGGGGCCCATTTCTGGGTTCTCTGTTCCATTGATCTATGTGTCTGTTTTTGTGCCAGTACCATACTGTCTTGATGATCACAGCTTTGTAGTACAGCTTGAAATCTGGCATTGTGATTCTCTTGGCATTGGTTTTCTTTTTCAGTATTCCCCTGGACATTAGGGGTCTTTTCTGGTTCCACACAAATCTCAAGATGATTTGTTCCAACTCTCTGAAGAAAGTCCATGGTATTTTGATAGGGATTGCATTGAAGGTGTAAGTTGCCCTGGGTAGCATAGACATTTTCACAATATTAATTCTTCCAATCCATGAGCATGGAATTTTTTTCCATCTTTATGTCTTCCTCAATTTCTTTCAGAAGTGTTCTGTAGTTTTTAGGGTTAGATCCTTAGCCTCTTTGGTTAGGTTTATTCCTAGGTATCTTATGCTTTTGGGTGCAGTTGTAAATGGGATTGACTCCTTAATTTCTCTTTCTTCAGTCTCCTTGTCAGTGTATAGAAATGCCACTGATTTCTGGGTATTGATTTTGTATCCTGCCACGCTACCAAAATGCTGTATGAGTTCTAGCAATCTTGGGGTGGAGTCTTTTGGGTTTTCTATGTACAGTGTCCTGTCATCTGCAAAGAGGGAGAGTTTGACTTTTTCTTTGCCAATTTGAATGCCTTTTATTTATTTTGTTGCCTGATTCCTGAGGCTAGGACTTCTAGTACTATGTTGAAAAGCAGTGGTGAGAGTGGACATCCCTATTGTGTTCCTGATCTTAAGGGAAAAGCTCCCATTGTTTCCCCACTGAGAATGATAATTGCTGTGGGCTTTTCGTAGATGGCTTTTAACTTGCTGAGGAATGTTCCCTCTATCCCTACACTCTGAAGAGTTTTGATCAAGAATGGATGCTGTATTTTGTCAAATGCTTTCTCTGCATCTATTGAGAGGATCATATGGTTGTTGTTTTGTCTCTTGTTGATATGATCTATCACATTGATTGTTTTATGAGTGTTGAACCAGCCTTGCATCCCGGGGATAAATCCCACTTGGTCATTAAACTGGAGTTTTGTTTTTTTTTTTAAATTTTTATTTATTTATGATAGTCACACAGAGAGAGAGAGAGGTAGAGACATAGGCAGAGGGAGAAGCAGGCTCCATGCACTGGGAGCCCGACGTGGAATTCGATCCCGGGTCTCCAGGATTGCGCCCTGGGCCAAAGGCAGGCGCTAAACCGCTGCGCCACCCAGGGATCCCAAACTGTGGAGTTTTAAGAAAGGATGCTGTACTTTGTTACATGCTTTTTCTGCATCTATTGAGAGGATCATATGGTTCCTGTCCTTCCTTTTATTGATGTGATCTCTCACATTGATTGATTTGCAGATGTTGAACAACTTTTGCAGCCGAGGAATAAATCCCACTTGGTCATGGTGAATAATCCTTTTAATATACTGTTGGATCCTGTTTGCTAGTTGTTTGGTGAGAAATTCTGCATCCATGTTCATCAGGGATATTGGTCTATAATTCTCTTTTTTGTGGGATTTGTCTGGTTTTGGGATCAAGGTAATGCTGGTTTTAGAGAAAGAGTTCGGAACTTGTCCTTCCATTTCTATTTTTTTGAAACATTCAGAAGAATATGTATTATTTCTTCTTTAGATGTTTGGTAGAATTCCCCTGGGAAGCCATCTGGCCCTGGACTCTTGTTGGTTCTTTATTTTTTGATGACTGCTTCAATTTCTTTGCTGATTATGGGTCTATTCAGGTACTCTGTTTCTTCTGTTTCAGTTGTGGTACTTATATGTTTCTAGGAATGCACCCATTTCTTCCAGATTGTCTACTTTGTTGGCATTTAGTTGCTCATAATATGTTCTTAGAATTGTATTTCTTTGGTGTTTTCCTCTCTCATTCATGATTTTACTTATTTCGGTCCTTTTCTTTTTGGTAAGTCTTTTTGATCAGAAGGTTATCCATCTTTATTCTTTTCAAGCTCCCAGTCTTGTGATCTTGTCTACAGTTCTTTTGGTTTCTGTTTCATTGATTTCTGCTCTAATTTATTATTTCTCTTCTCCTGCTGGTTTAGGATTTATTTGCTGTTCTTTCTCTACCTCCTTTAGGTATAAGGTTGTATATTTGAGACCTTCTTGTTTCTTGAGAAAGGCTTGTATTGCTGTATTACCTCCTTCTTAGGACTGCCTTTTCTGCATCCTGAAGGTATTGAATAGTTGTGTTATTTTCATTTGCTTCCATGAGTTTTTAAAATTCTTTAATTTCCTGGTTGACCCTTTCATTCTTTAGTAAGATGCTCTCTAGCCTCCATGTATTTGAGTTCTTTCCAAATTTCCTCTTCTGATTGAGTTGTTTCAAAGCACTGTGGTCTGAAAATATGCAGGGATTGATACCAATCTTTTGGTACTAGTTGAGACCTGATTTTGACCCAGTATGTGCTCTATTCTGGAGAATGTTCTGTGTGCACTCACAAAGAATGTGTATTCTGTTGCTTTATGATAGAATGCTCTGAATAGGGACACCTGGGTGGCTCAGTGATTGAGCATCTGCCTTCAACTCAGGGCGTGATCCTGGAGTCCTGGAATTGAGTCCTACATCGGGCTCCTCGCAGGGAGCCTGCGTCTCCCTCTGCCTGTGTCTCTGCCAGTCTCTCTCTCTCTCTCTCTCTCTCTCTCTGTGTGTCTCTGATGAATAAATAAGATCTTAAAAAAAAAAAAATGCTCTGAATGTTTCTATGAAGTCCATCTGGTCCAGTGTGTCATTCAAAGCCCTTGTTTATCTTCTTAGGTGACCTGTCCATTGAAGAGAGAGTGGGGTGTTAAGGTCTCCTACTTTTGTGTTATTATCAATGTATTTCTTTAATTTTGTTATTAATTGGTTTATATATTTGGCTGCTCCCATGTTAGTGGCATAAATATTTGCAATTGTTAGAACTTTGTGTTGGATGGACCCTTTAATTATGATATAGCATCTTTCCTCATCACTTACTACAGTCTTAGGTTTAAAATCTAATTTGTCTGATATAAGGATTGCTACTCTAGGTTTCTTTTGATGTCTCTTAGCATGATAAATGGTTTTCCACTCCCTCTACCTTCCAATTTGGAGGTGTCTTTCAATCTCAAATGAGTCTCTTATAAGCCAGCCTATCAGTGGATCTTGCTTTTTATCCAGTCTGGTATCCTTTGTGTGTTGATTGGGGCATTTAATCTGTTTACCTTGAATATTGAAAGATACGAATTAGGGGTGCTTGATTAGCTCAATTTAGTTAAGCCTCTGCCTTCAGCTCAGGTCATGGTCTTGGAATCCTGGGAGCAGGCCCTTTATTGGGCTCCCTGCTCAGTAGGACTCTATTCCTCCCTCTTTTGTGGGCACTTTCTCTCTCTCTCTCTCAAATAAATAGGATATATTTTTTTAAAGATATGAATTTAGTACCATTGTATTACTTGTAAAGTCACTGTCTCTGTTCCTTTCTTGTCTTTGTTACTTTTGGGATCTCCCTTTGCTTAAAGGATCTCCTATAATATTTCTAGCAGGGCTTATTTAGTGATCCCAAATTCTTTCAGTTTCTGTTTGTCCTGGAAGCTTTTTATCTCTACTTCTGTTTTGAATTACAGCCTTGCTGGATAAAGTGTTCTTGGCTGCATATTTTTCTCAAACATCAATACTCAGTATTTCTTGTTGGTTTCTTTTGGTTTTTGACTTTAGCTATTCTGACAGTATGAAGTGACATCTCATTGTGGTTTTGATTTGTGTTTGTTTACCTGATGATTGATGTTGAGCATCTTTTCATGTGTCTGTTGGCCATCTATATGTCTTTTTTGCAGAAATGTATGTTCATGTCATCTTGCCCATTTTCAAAAATTGGATTATTTTGTTTTTTGGTGTTAGAGTAGTTCTTCATATACTTTAGATAGGAACCCTTTATCAGACATTTTGTTGATTGTTTCTTTTGCTGTTCAAAAGCTTTTTATTCTGATATAGTCCCAATAGTTTATTTTTGCTTTTATTTCCCTTGACTCAGGAGACATTGGTACAAAAATGTTATGGCCGATATCAGAGTTACTGCCTTTGTTCTCTTCTACGATTTTTAATGGTTTCAGGTCTCACATTAGGTCCTTAATCCATTTTGGGTTTTTGTGTGTGTGTGTTTGGTGTAAGAAAGCGGTTCAGTTTCATGGTTTTGCATGTTGCTATCCAGTTTTCCTAACACCATTTGGTGAAGAGATCTTTTCCATTGTGTATTTTTAGCTCATATGTTGAAGAATAATTGACCATATAATTGTGGGTTTGTTTCTGGGCTTTCTTTTCTGTTCTCTTGATCTATGTGTTTATTTTTGTGCCAGTACCATTTTATTTTGATTACAACAGCTTTGTTGTATGTATTGAAATCTGGTTATGATACCTCTGGTTTTGTTATTTTTCAAGATTGCTTTGGCTCTTGGGGGAATTTTGTGGTTCCTTACAAATTTTAGGATTGTTTATCCTTACCTCTGTGAAAAGTACTGTTGATATTTTGATTTTTCATAGGGATTGCATTAAATCTATACATTGCTTTTGCTCATGTACACATGTTAACAATGTTTGTTCTTCAAGTTCATGAGTATGAATATCTTTCTATTTGCTTGTGTTGTCTTCAGTTTCTTTCATCAGTCTCTTACAGTTTTCGGAGTGTAAGTCATTCACCTCCTTGGCTACATTATTCCCTGGTATTTTATTATTTTTGCTGCAATTGTAAATGGGATTTTTTTTCTTTCTGCTACTTCATTATTAGTGTATAGATACGTAATGGATTTCTGACATCGGTTTTTATATTCTGTAGTCTTACTGAATTTATCAATTCTAGTAGGTTTTGTTTTTTATTTTTTGTGGGTTTGTTATTATTATTATTATTTTTTTTTTTTTAGAGTCTTTAGGATAGCCTATATATGGCATCATGTCATCTGCAAATAGTAAACGTTTTACTTCTTCCTTACCAATTTGGGTTCCTTTTATTTCTTTTTTTTTGTCTGATTGCTGTGGCTAGGACTTTTAGTTCTATGTTGAGTAGAAGTGGTGAGTGGACATTTTGTCTTGTTCCTGACCTTGGGGGAGAGCTCTTAATAGTTTTCCCCCATTGAGTATGATGTTTGCTTTCTGCTTTTCATATTTGGCCTTTATTATGTTGAGGTAGGTTCCCTCTAAATCTACTTTGTGGAGGGTTTTTACCATGAATGGATGCTGTATTTTGTCACATGCTTTTTCTGCATCTATTGAAGTGTTCATATGGTTTTTATCCTTTTTCTTGTTAATGTGATGTTTCATGTTTGTGAATTTCAACCCACTCTTGCATCCCAGGAATAAACCTCACTTGATTGTGATGAGTGTTGGTTTTTTTTGTTTGTTTGTTTGTTTTTTAATGTGTTGTTGGGTTCAGTTTGCTCATATTTTGTTGAGGATTTTTGTATCTCTATTCATCAGACATGTTGACCTGTAGTTCTTTTTTTGTAGTGTTTTTATTTGATTTTGGTGTCAGGGTAATGATAGAATGAATTTGGAAGCTTTCTTTCCCATTTTAATTTTTGAAATAGTTTGAGAAGAATAGATACTAACTTTTCTTTAAATTTTGGTAGAATTCACCTGTGAAGCTCTCTGGTCCTAGAGTTTGGTTGGGTGCTTTTTGATTACCGATTCAATTTCTTTGCTGGTAATCAGTATGTTCAGATTTCCTTTTTTTTTTTTTTTTTTTTTTTTCCCTGATTGACTTTTGGGAGGTTATGTTTCTATGAATTTATCCATTTCTTCTTGGTTGTTGCAGTTTTTTGGCATGTCATAATATTCTCTTATAATCCTTTGTATTTCTTTCGTTTTTCTCTTTTTTTCATTCCTGATTTTGTGTGTTCTCTCTCTTTCCCTCTCTCTCAAATGAATACTGCTAAAGATTTATCAATTTTATTGATCTTTTCAAAGAATCAGCTTCTGGTTTCTTTGTTCTATTGTTTTTTTGTTTTTTTTTGTTTTTTTTTTTTTAGTTTCTATTTCATTTATTTCTACTCTATTATTTCTTTCCTTCTACTGGTCCTGGGTTTTGTTTGTTCTCCTTTTCTAGCTCCTTAATTTGTAAGGTTAGGTTGTTTATTTGAGATTTTTCTTGCTTCTTGAGATAGGTCTGTGTTGTTATAAAGTTGTTACTCCTTAGAACAGCTTTTGCTGCATCCCAAAGATTTTGGACTGTTGTGTTTTCATTTTCATTTGTTCATGTATGTTTTTATTTCCTTTTTGATTTCTTGGTTGACCCATTCATTTCTTAGTATCATTTTATTTAACTTCTGTGTATCTGTGTTCTTTCCAGATGGTTTCTTGTGTTTGATTTCTAGTTTCATACATAGCCTTGTGGTCAGAAAAGATGCATTCAGTCTTTTTTAATTTGTTAAGACTAGTTTTGTGGCCTAAAATGTTATCTATTCTGGAGAATATTTTGTGCTTACAAAGTATTAAGATGTTTTAAGGTGGAATGTTCTAAATTTATCCGTAGATCCATTTGGTCCAGTGTGTCATTCAAAGTAACTGTTGATTTGTCCATTGCTATAAGTGGGGTGTTAAAGTCTCTTATTGTTACTGTGTTATTCTTCATTAGATTCTGCATATTTGTTATCAGTTGATTGCTGTATTTGGTTCTTCCCATGGTGGATGCGTATATATTTGTGAAATCTGTTGGATTATCTCCTTTATGTAGTGTCCATTGTCTCTTGTTACACTCCTTGTTTTATAGTCTATTTTGTACTTCCTACTTTTCTTACTCCTACATATCTTTCTTCTTAAAGAATTGCCTTTTAACGTTTCTTTTAGGGCTAGTTTAGTGGAAGTCCTTTATATTTTGTTTGGGAAAACTGTGTGTGTGTGTGTGTGTGTGTGTGTGTGTGTCTTTAAAAAAATTTTTTTTAAGTTTTTATTTATGATAGTCAGAGAGAGAGAGAGAGGCAGAGATATAGGCAGAGGAAGAAGCAGGCTCCATGTACCGGGAGCCCGATGTGGGATTCGATCCCGGGTCTCCAGGATCGCGCCCTGGGCCAAAGTCAGACGCCAAACCGCGGCACCACCCAGGGATCCCTCTTTCTCTCTTTTTAAAGATTTTATTTATTCATGAGAGACACAGAGAGGCAGAGACATAAAGGGAGAAGCAGGTACCCTGGGGGGGAGCCCAATGTGGGACTCACTCCCAGGACCCTGAGATCATTCCCTGAGCCAAAGGCAGATACTCAATCACTGAGCCACCCAGGTGCCCCTTTGCCTCTCTTTCTATTCTGAATGATAGCCTTGCTGGATAGAGTATTCTCTACATGTTTTTTCCTTTCAGCACATTGAATATATCATGCCAGTCCCTTTGGCCTACAAAATTCTGAAAAATCGAATAGCTTTTTAGGGTTTTCCTTGTATGTAACTGTTTTTGCTTGTTGCTTTTATTTTTATTTTTATTTTATATCTATTTAAGGCATGGAGCCCAACATGAGACTTAAACTCATTGCCCTGAAATTGAGAACTGAGCTGAGATAGGAGATCAAGAGTCAGATGCTTAACAGACTGAGCCACCCGGGCACCCCAACACTCTTGCTGCTTTTAGAATTCTCTATCACTTTTTTTTTTTTTTTTTTGCCATTTTGATTGCTATGTGTCTTGGCACGTACCTCCTTGGGTTGATTTTGTTGGGGGCTCTCTGTGCCTTCTGGATCTGGATTTCTGTTTCCTTCCCCAGATTTGGGATGTTTTCAGCTATTATGTCTTCAAATAGATTTTCTGCCCCCTCTTCTCTCTTTTTCCCCTTTTGGGATTCCTGTAATGTGAATGTTAATACATTTGATGGTGTTGTTGTGTTCTCTAAGTCTATTTTCACTTTTTTTTTTTTTTTAAGATTTTATTTATTTATTTGAGGGAGTGGAAGAAGCAGGGTCCCTTCTAAGCAGGGAGTCTGAATTGGGGCTGGATCCTGGGACTCTGGGATCATGACCTGAACTGAAGGCAGACACTTAACCAACTAACTGAGCCACTCAGCTGCTCCTATTTTCAGTTTTCTATTACTAATTTTTCTCTTATGTTCAGCTTGATTGTTTTCTATTACCCTGCCTTCCAGGTTGCTAATCCATTCCTCTGCTTTATCTTGTCTGTGTATTCCATCTATTCATTCAATATATTTTTGATTTTAGTCATTAAATTATTTATCTTTGGCTCTTCTTTTATGTTTTCTATCTCCTTGTTAAGGGTTTCCTGATGTCTTTTACTCTTTAGTCTACTGCATATCTTTATGACCATTACTTTAAATTCTTTATAGGGATTCTGTTGCTTTGAGTTTGTTCTTTCATTTGGGACATATTCCTCTGTTGTCTTCTTTTGTCTGACTCTGTTTCTATGTGGTGTGACAGTCAGCTACATCTCCTGCTCTTAAAGTGGTGGCCTTAGGAAGAAGAGGTCTTGTAGTGCCCTTCTGTGCAACTTCTCCTGTTTTCCAGAACCTGGTGCTTAAGAGGTATCTTGTGTGTGTTGCGTGTGCCCTGCTGTTGTGGTTGAACTGCTTTTGCCTTCGGTGCAGTCATCTGCAGAGTTTCTCTTTTTCTGTTGTGGACAGGATATGGTCCTTGTGTTGTAATGGGGCAGTCTGGGACTGCTTGGGCTTAAGTTGAGTCAGACCAGATGTTTACCAGAGCTATTGTAGGCACTTTCTGTGCGTTGTCCCCTGAGAAGCTTTCACTGGTGGGTGAGGTCTGCAATCAGATCAGAAGCAGCTCTGGTGGCCCAGAGGTTTAGCGCTGCCTTCAGCCCAGGGTGTGATCCTGGAGACCCAGGATTGAGTCCTGCATAGGGCTCCCTGCATAGAGCCCACTTCTCCCTCTGCCTGTGTCTTTGCCTCTCTCTCTCTCTCCTTCTGTCTGTGTCTCTCATGAATAAATAAAATCTTTAACAACAACAACAAAAATTACTTAAAAAAAAATCAGCTATCTGTCCTCAGTCTACTGCTGGAACCACAGTCTTGATATGTGTGTGGTGATCTTTCTCCCTCTTTGGAGCAAAAGTCACTTTGGAGTGGTGCTGGACCTTGTCAGGACTGCTTGCATAGTGCTAGGCTTGTGCCACTATTTTGGATCAGTTCTGACCAGGAGCATATTGGAAGGGGTGTGTCTGTAGCAGAATGTGTGGCAGTGTGCACTGTTAGCAGGTTACCTACTGAGTGTCTTTGCCCTACTGGTCCCCAGAGGTGTTTGTGTATTTTGGCTGGGGGTTAGGGAAGGGAAATGGTACCTGCCAGCTCCTTTGTTCCTGAAGTCTCCCAGAGATCCCTGCTCCTCTAGCACATGCCCCAAAATTAGGTAACAAATCTCCCTCCCACATACCTTCAGTGGTTTTCAAACTGCTACTTCTATGTTGTATCTGTGGGGTTTGTTGTGTTGTCTCTTTAAAGATAAGGACTCCATTTCCTCTTGCCCTCTCAGCTCTGCCAGAGCCAAGCCCACTGATTTTTTTTTTTTTTTTAAAGTTCCAGGTGTTATGCCCGAGTAATTGTAAGAGTTTGTGAAATTTGGCCCCTCTGGTTTTCAAAGCCAAATGTCATGGGGGTTTGTTCTTCCTTGTGTCTGGGGTGCCTGGTATGAGGGTCTGTTTCCCCTCTCTTCACCCTTGGAGTCCCTCCCTTTTGCAGACTATCCTATGGTTTCATTTAGCTTCTGACCGTGTCTCTGCCCTTCCTAACCTCCTTGATGTGGCCTTTTTTCCACGTTTAGCAGTGGAATGTCTGTTCTGCCAGTCTTTGATCCTTTTCTGGGCTATTCACACTTATGTGAGTGTTATCTAGTTGTATCCCTATTGCGAGGTGAGCTTAGGGACCTCCTGTTCTGCTTTCTTCCTCAGAAGGCTTTTATCAACATTTTGGTTAAATAACGTTTATTGTTGAGTCAGTACTTTAAAATGTTTCCTTTTTTTTTTTTTTTTCCATTTTACTAGTAGATGATGATATTGATGATGAAGAGTTTTATGATGAACATTTAGAGGCTTATTTTGAGCAACTAGCTATTCCAGGAATGCTGTATGAAGACCTAGGACAGGAACCTCCAGAAAATGATTTTAAATTACCTACAAGTGATTCATGTCAGGTATGTTCCAATTTTATGGTTTTTCAGAAATTTGACTTTAGAAAACTATTACTGGTCTCATTAGATATTACCATAAAACATAAACTTTTGGTTTTCTTTGATCTGTTTTTCAAGATAGAAAGTGATAAGAAATACCTTACCCATCCTTTCTTGCTGCTTCTTACTTTTCCTTCCTCTGCAGAGAAATTGAAGAATATCACAGTGAATGTGTGTATGCCCCTCATCCAGATTAACCAGTTGTTAACAATTGACCATCTTTGTTTTCTTTGTCCTTCCATGAATACTTTTTTGTGTATCATTTAAGAGGAATTTGCAAGTATTTTGACATTTCACTCTGATACTTTGACATTTTCTCCGCAAATAAAGCTATTTTCCTGTATAATCTCAATTGTATTACTAAGTTTGATATAGTAATGTAAATGAATATACAGTCTGTATTCACATTTATCCGATTGTCTCCAAAATGTCCTTTACTTTTATTGTTTTTGATCTAGGATTTAATCAAGGATTACAGTTGCATCTGGTTGTCCTGTCTCTTTAGTATTTCAATTTAGAGTAGTTCTTCATGTCATTAAAGTTTTTGTAAAATGGCCGGTAAGCTAGGTATATCTCATTGCTTTTTTCCCCTCCTAATTAAAGATTTTGGCAAGAATTCAGATAAAGCATTTTTATTACAAACAGATAAAGATTAAACATAAGGATATTGTGTGCTTTTGTCTAGACAGATCTAGACATCTGTTTGTCCCGCTATTGATGAAGTTGTATTTGATAATCTCGGTTAATGTGGTATTGGGTAGATATCTCCTTGTGTAGGTGCCTTTTTTCCTTTGTTATCAATGAGTAATCTGGGGAATGGTGCATTAAGGCCATGTGAACTTTCTGTTCCCGAAGAACCTTTCACAAACTGGATTTAGTATCATTGCTGAAGCCTTCTAGAAACAGTTATTTCTATGGTGGTTATAATGGTGATATTTCCAATTCTTTCTACATTAATTGCCTGGCATCGTTTTGTCAAGAAGTCATTCTCTGTTTCTTATGTTTCTCCCCTAAAAATGGTTATAATTTAAAAAATCAATACATCTGTTTTTTCAACAGGCAAATGAAAATGGTAGTTTAAACTATAAGTCTCAAGCAGAAAATAACAGCTCTCCAATTTCTGATGGCTCACACTCTTCGGGAAGTTCTGAAACAACCCACAAAGAGTCTGAAGTAGGCCATGTTGTTTGTCTGCCTGGGATCAGTAAGTATTGAAATATGACTTGACTCTGTTCTTAAATTCTGTTTGATTTTGCCTTTTCTCTTTAATTAATTAATTTAATTAAAGAATTAATTTCTTTGGTATAATGTAACCTGTGTTAACCATTGTATTCCTTCAGATTTTTAAACAGTCTAAAACTTTTCAAAAGAATACATTAGTAGTATTAGACATACTGTAGTGTATATTGCATGCGTTGCTTATTATGAACGCATTGGGTGTGTTTTATTCAGACATTTGAGAATTAAAAATTCTGTGTGTGGTCGAAGTTTGTTGCCACTTACTGATGGTTACTTTTTCTTATATGCAAATTGCTGTATTTGTCATATGATTGCTAAGTACTAGGTTTGCATAAACTTG
This sequence comes from Canis lupus baileyi, assembly GCF_048164855.1. Taxonomy (NCBI): domain Eukaryota; kingdom Metazoa; phylum Chordata; class Mammalia; order Carnivora; family Canidae; genus Canis; species Canis lupus. Next base: position 2,972,680 of record NC_132843.1, on the reverse strand, counting down.
CGTGGCAAGAAGCAGTTATATTACTGAGACTTTGACATTGCTCTGTTTTTTTTTTTTTTTTTTTCTTTTTTTTTTTTTCAGGTAATTTTATAGATACTGGAGATAGTAGAAGGCACGTAGGTGGTGTATTATCACTTTCTTCTAGTACTCGGGGAATTGAACAAGAGAACAAAAGGGAAGACAGTTTGAAGGGCATTGTCCCACATCATGGCAGAGTAAGTTTATATGCATTTTCTTCTAATTTTCTATGAAAAGGATAAAGTCTTCTGTGTCAGTATTTTTTTTTTTTTTTCCAAAGCAACAACTGTTGATTCTGGAAAATGTATAAAAAGTATTAAAGCTTCCCTACTGATAAGTTTCTATGTGTGTGTATATATCTTTGAGATCACTAAGATTATATTAAATATACAATTATATACTTTTTTTTAAATAATTTTTTAAGATTTTATTTATTCATTCATGAGAGACAGAGAGAGAGAGAGAAAGAGGCAGAGACACAGGTAGAGGGAGAAGCGGGCTCCATGCAGGGAGCCCGACATGGGACTCGATCCTAGGTCTCCAGGATCCCACCCTGGGTTGAAGGCGGCGCCAAACCGCTGAGCCACTGGGGCTGCCCTATATACATTTTCTTAAATTTAAATGTTTCTTGACCTGCATTTAGATCATTCATTTGAAAAGTTCTTCAGCTTGGTATCAGAACATTAAATAAAAAGGCAAACTGTTCATCTTTAACTTTGCTCAAGCATGTTTTCCCTTCTTGGTTTTCTGTCTGTTATTCCTACACTTCAAACTTGGTAGTTATTTCTGACTCTCACCAATTCTTCATCACCTTTTCAAAAGTAGATGTATGTCTTAGGATTCCATGATGACTTTTAATTTAGAGAGTCTGTCTGTGTTGGTATATGTAGAAATAGTTACTCCTCTTCATAGTAATCCTTTGAGTGATTAAGGCAGTAAGTAATGATGGAATTGTCAATTTAAAGACAGTGAAGCTCAGAAAACCGAAATTTCTTCTTCTTCTTCTTCTTTTTTTTTTTTTTTTTTTTTTAAGATTTTTAATTTATTTATTCGTGAGAGACAGAGAGGCAGAGACACAGGCAGAAGGAGAAGCAGGCTTCATGCAGGAAGCCTGACTTGGGACTCGATCCCAGGTCTCCAGGATCACCCCCTGGGCTGAAGGCGGTGCTAAACTGCTGAGCCACCCGGGCTGCCCAAAAAAACGAAATTTCTTTCAGTGTGTTCTCAGGAATGTGTCTTCGGTTTATTGTTTCCTGTTTGTTTCCTTTACTATTGTTCAAGTTCAAGATGCTTTACTATCTCATGTGTGATTTATGGTGCCATCTCAAGTATTTTTACTATTCTGTTATATTTGTCAACACCAGGTTAATCTTGTTACAATAGCCTTTAATATATATAATATATATAAATATTCTCTATGCCTCATTGTTTCAAGTTAATAATCCTTAAAATGCTTTATAACTTGGCCTCATATTAATCTGTTTTTCTCTTGTATTTCTACAAATTTCTATTTCTACAAATTTCTACAAATCCCTATTCCTATTTTGTTTTCTTTCTTCCTTGATCCAGATTATGATCATCTTTCCAATCTTTCATGAAGTCCCTGATTACTTTTCAGTAACTCTAGACTACATTTATTTTTCTGAATTCTTATGACACAGATTGTATCCTACAGTATAGTACTTTATTATATATAGGAATATTTTACTTATCCAGAAGTTGCCTAGTCAGCAGCTTCAAAAATTTCTTTACTCATCCAAAGAACCAGTTATGTACAAATACAGGGCAAAGCCTCTTGCCTCAGGTAACTGGAACAAGTGTTCAGAGTCCATGGATTTTTTTTCTTCTAGGACAGTGCTATGGACACCTCGTCTTATGTATAGTCCTCTGACAGTGAGGAGTTATAATTCTAATATATTTAGTTAATAGTCCAGCCCTCAGCTGATTAGAGGAAACCAATGAGAAAAAAGGAGACAGTGTTTGTTAATCTTGACTTTGTCAAAATGTGATATTTGATAAATTTTATGTCTGTCCATGAATATTTAATTTTAGGCTAATGATCTTGTTCTGTTAGAATTATTTTTCTAATTAGCAATTACTTGTTAAAAACCAATAGTTTTAATATTGTTGAATATTCACAAATTACTCACAAATTGCTTGGTATCTTGGTCAGGTCATTTTATTTTATTTTATTTTTATTTATTTATTTATTTTTTAATTTTTATTTATTTATGATAGTCGCACACAGAGAGAGAGAGAGGCAGAGACACAGACAGAGAGAGAAGCAGGCTCCATGCACCGGGAGCCCGACGTGGGATTTGATCCCAGGTCTCCAGGATCGCGCCCTGGGCCAAAGGCAGGCGCCAAACCGCTGCGCCTCCCAGGGATCCCGGTCAGGCCATTTTAACAAAAAATCCTTGGTACCTTCTTGGTGATAGGTATATGGTACTTGGTATTATAGGTCACACAAAGATAATCTTCCTTCATGAAACATAACGGAAATAGCCAGATTCTGGAGGAACATTCAGGCCCCAGGAACACAAAGCCCTGAAGCCTTCAGCTGTGCTTGAAGGAGGGCATCGAGTATGGAGGGATGGTGAGAACTGGCCTCTGTCTGCTGAGCTTCTAGACAGTGTGGAATAAGCACTTCCATTAAAGCTTTTTTGCTTGGATGAGGGGGAATTCCTACCTGTGGGTCAGCCGTAATATGTGTTACATTATTTCATGAACAGTCTTATTTTTCCCATATGATAAGGTCATGTAGTTTGTGTTACCATGAGGTGACAACATTCTGTCCTTTTGGCAAGATTAGCAGCCCATTTTCCTTAATTACATGTAAGGAATTCAAAAATTATAAGTTACTAAGAGTTCCCCAAATTTAACTACTGTAATAGTAATATAGTATAATAGTAATAGTCTACTATTGACTGGAAGCTTTACTGATAACATAAGTAGTGATAAATCTTTTGTATGTTATATATGTTATATATTTACAGTAAAGGAAGTTATTAAGGGAATCATAAGAGAACTACACTTACAGTTCTGTACAGTATAAAAACAAAGATCCACATATAAATGGAAAAAAACAAAAAAACAAACTTCCTAGCTTTTATCTGGGGAAAAAATTATCTTAATTTTTCCCTCATTTCCCCACCCTGCTAGAGAGAGTGTGCACATGTCCTTGCGCCAGTTAAGGAGGAGGGGTGTAGGGAGAGAGAATCTCAAGTAGGCTTCATGCCCAACATGGACCCCAACACAGGGCTTGATCTCACAACCCTGAGATCATAACCTGAGCCAAAATCAAGAGTCAAATGTTCTACTGACTGAGCCACCTGAGAGCTCCCTTTCCCTCATTTTTAAAGGACAGTTTAACCAAATGTAAGATTCTTGGTAAGTATTTTTCCCTCTCAGCACTTTGAACGTATCAGCCCATTCATTGCCTTCTGGCCTGAAGGGTTTCTGTTGTGAAATTTGCTGGTTATCTTTCTGAAGATTTCTTGCATGTGACAAGGAGCTTCTCTTGCTGTTTTCAAGATTTTCTTGTCTGTCTTTTGACAGTTTGATCATACTGTCTTGGTATGGGTTTCTTAAATTTATCCCACTTGGAGTTTGCTGAACTTTGATGTTCAAATTCCTGTCTTTCGTCAAATTTGGGAGGTTTTCACCTCCCAAAATTTCTTTGCCTTTTATCTCTCTTCTGTGTTTTCCAGAAAGTGCTGTTGGTCCCCAGTGTGTTGATGATATTCCATAGGTCCCTTAGACTCTGTTCCTTTTTTCTGAAGCTTTGTAATTTCAGTTGTCCTATCTTCAGGTTTGCTTTATCTTCATCCTGCTAGTGCACATCTGTTTTTTAATCCCTCTGGTGCATTTTTCACTTCAGTTATTGTACCTTTCAGTTCCAGTATTTCTTTATGGCTCTTTTAAAAATAAACTCTTTATTGTTACACATTCTATGCATTGATCATTTTCTTGCTTGTCCATATCTTCTTTTAGCTCTTTTAAAATAACGGTCTTAAAAATGCTCAAAGTCTTTTATCTCATAAGTCTGATGTACAGGTTTCCTCATGTATGTTCTCTGTTGATTTATTTTTTTCTTTTGAATGGAGCATGCTTTCTTATTTCTTTGTTTGCTTTGTGTTTTTTTTCTTTGTTGCATACTGGACATTCCAATCTTAGTGATAACTCTGGAAATCACAATCTCCCTTTTCTCTAGGGTTTGCTCTTTAATTTTTGTATCATATGTCTATGCAGGGATGAGGAAATGGTGAAAATTAAGATTTTACAGGTCTTTTCTTAGCCTGTATTTTTTTTCCTGGACATGTGCAGTAAGTCTAACTTTCTCTATCCATGGTTGTTTTAGAATACTTAAAGAAATAGCTATGACCCCTTTAAATATGGTGGAGGTCACTTTAGCTGGTGGGGGTTGAATCACTGGTGACCAGGCTCTGTGCCTGCAGCTCTGCAGTCAGAAGCTGCAATCTATAGTCAGAACACAGAAACCTGATAATTGGAGACAAAATCCTTACTGCTTCTCTGGCTCCAGCAAACCATACTAAAAACAGGGGTTGCCCTCCCCACGGTCGTCTGCCTTGGAGTTCAGGGTGGGTAACCATGATCATTCTGAAGCCTGAGTGACGGACATTATTTGCAATTTGCCAGTCAAGCTTTTCTCTGGTAGCTCTAATTGTTCAAATAGATTCCAGAGTTCCAAAATAGTTACTTCCGAAGTTTTTGCCAGTACAGTACAGTGCTTGTCTGGCGGAAAGGCAGATTCTTGGTGCTTTCTCCTCTGCCATCTTTTCTGACGTTACTTCTTGTTATTTCTAACTTTATAGGCTTATTATAATCAGTATCTGGTCTGAAAAATCTAACCCTTCTAAATGTTTTGAGTAAAAGTGTATATTTATATGTGTGTTTCATGGACATAAGAAAAATGAAAACTAAATGTGCTTTTTTGAAGAATCTTTAGTTTTAAGTTATTCGGATATTTAGTACATTATTCAAAATCTCTATGATCACATTTATTTATTTTTAAGATATTATTTATTCATTCAACAGAAAGAACACAAGCAGGGGGAGAGGCAGAGGGAAAGGGAGAAGCAGGCTCTCAACTGAGCAGGGAGCCAACACAGGGCTCAACCCTGGGATCTTTACCTGATCCAAAACCGAGAATTCGCTAATCAGCTGAGCCAACCATGCGTCCCCTATGATCACTTTAACTTTTATGTACTAGATGTATCAATTGCAGAAAAGATGAAACAAAGTTTCCAATTTTTTAAAAAAGTTTTTTTTTTTTTACTTAATTATTCATGAGAGACACAGAGACACAGGCAGAGGGAGAAGCAGGCTCCCTTGCAGGGAACCCGATACGGGACTCAATCCAGGACCCCGGGTCACGACCTGTGCCAAAGGCAGATGCTCAACCTTTGAGCCACCCAAGAGTCCCTTAGAGTTTCCAGTTGTTGTTGCTTTAAAGATTTTATTTACATATTCATGAGAGACACAGAGAGACAGAGACACAGGCAGAGAGAGAAGCAGGCTCCACGCAGGGAGCCTGATGTGGAACTCGATCTCATGACTCCGGGATCCCACCCTGAGCCAAAGGCAGATGGTCAATTGCAGAGCCACCCAGGTGCCCCAAAGTCTCCAGTTTTAATTGAATTTTTACCAAGTTATTTTTGCACCTCTGATTTTTTTCTTTATGTACTTATCTGCTCTGTTTACTGATATTTTTTATGTACTTCTCTGCACTGTTTACTGAGAATGAGATTATAGAATCATAACCTCATTAATAAGAGTACTTTGTTAGTAATACTGCCCTTTTTTTTTTATCCTGTTTAGTGGCTTCTAATCTTAAATCTTAAATTCTCCTTTGTATGTTAGTTTGATACCCTTGCTTTTTGTATTTTGTGTATGCTTGTTATCTTCTTTTGCATCCCCTTTACATTTTTCTTTATCATTTGTTTAGAGGGTTTCTAATAAATAGTGTGTGGCTAGGTTTTACTTTTTAAAAATATTTTATTTATTTGAAAGAGAGTGTGTGCCAGCCCATACAAGTGGTGGTAGGGGAAGCCGTTGGGGAGGAGCAGAGGGAGAGGGACAAGCTGACTCCATGGTGAGCATGGAACCTGATGTGGGGCTCCATCTCATGACTCTGAGAGCATGACCTGAGCCAAAATCAAGAGTGGGACACTCAACAGACTGAGTTACCCAAGGGTCCATAGGTTTTACTTTTTAATGCAATCTGGTCATTTGTTTTTTGGATGAACTAGTTAATCCTTTAACACTTAGTGTAATGGTTAATAATCTTGATTTTTAAAAAAATATTTACTTCATTTAATATTTACATTATTTTTATCATGTTTAAAAAAATTTTTTTTAAAGATGTTATGTGTTGGAGTGAGAGAGCACCAGAGAGAGCACAGGAGCAGAGAGGAGGGGTAGAGGCAAAAGCAGGCTCCCCACTAAGCCCAGGAGCCTGATGTTGGCCTCAATCCCAGCACCCTGGGATTATGACCTGAGCTGAAAGCAGATGCTTGACTGACTAAACCGCACATGCACCCCTTCAAAAATTTATTTATTTATTTATTCATTTATTTATTTGCCAAACCTCAAAAAAAAAAAAAAAAAACACTTTAATTCTGGCCTAACAGCACCCGGTGCAATGTCTGGGGACAGACTCTGGGTACAATGCTGTGTGGCGACCACTCACTCATACACGGCTCTGAGAAGGCCCCTGAGGGGGCTTACCTTCAGGGGGCTGAGCCAAGGAGGGAAGGGGTGGCCCCAGAGCAGGGGGCAGGGGCAGGGGCAGGCAGGGGGGAAAAGTGCTACTTCTTGGCAAAAGAGATCTTCATGGCATTGTTCTGGGTGATCTTGAAGCCCTGCAGTGCGTCGCGAGCATCCTCTGCCTGTACCTCATTGTCAAACTCCACAAAGGCAATGTCGTGCCACCCAGGGTCCAGTCGTACCTCCTTGAAGCCAGGGAACTGGTTGAAAAGCATGGACAGCATGAGCTCATTGGTCTCCTCGGGCAGGTTGGTGAGGAATAAGAAGTGATTTGGTGGGTTTTCTGAAAGAGGCTGGGCTGGTGGCATCTGCCCCGGCATAAGCTGCTGTGGGGGCATGGCCCCTGGTGGGATCTGTCCAGGTGCCAGGCCTGGAGGCGGGATCATGCCGGAGGCAGCCTGTAGGGAGGCTAGCCTGACATGTGATGCATGAGTCATTGGGGGCCTACCCGGGACAGGGCCCTGGACAGCCCCCACCACAGGGGCGGCGGCCCCACCCTGCACTGCCTTCTTGGCTGCTGGGGTCTCCTGGCTCTTAGGCTTCCTCTTCTCCCGCTTGCGGTCCTGCTCACGAAAGTACCCTTCATCTTGGCAATAATATCCGAGTCAGTCTTGGCATACTGAATGCTCATGGGCTTGTCATAGAAGGGGAAACCCTGCATGGAGCGCAGGGCATTGGTGGCGCGGCTGACCTCCTTGAAGATGACAAAGGCCTGGCCCCTCATCTTCAAGCTTCGAGATACCAGGATATGCAGGATCTGGCCAAACTGGGAGAAGATGGCATAGAGGGACTTCTTCAGCTCATCCTTCTTGATCTTCTCATTGAGGCTGTTGATATAAATAGTGTGGTTGGGGCAGGTCTCGGGAACTGCCATGGAGAGAGGTGCCGAGGTAGAGCTGAAAGAAGGGGGAAAAGGTTAACTTCAGCCCCGGGTTTCTCCAAATCCTCTGCCCTAAAGCAGGCTTAAGGAGCTGCTCAGGGATGTTCCTTCCAGGAGGAAGTCTGTGGAGAGGAGGGAAAGAGGTACAGCTAGGAAACAAAGCGAAAGCAGGATACCCCCCTTCAAAATTTTTATTGTACTATTTAGCCTGCTCTCCCCCTCCCCCTTCCATCTTCCTTCCTTAAGCATTTAGAATGTCTTTGATTTTTAAAAAATTTATTAGAAGATGTACATTTTTCATATTTTAACAGTTCTGAAATCATTGTGTGTCATATAGTTACTATATGTCATAGTTTAATGTTCTCTCTTGGCACATACAATAATGGCATCTTAAAATCAGTGTTTGGTTTCTATGAGGGAGGCTGGTTTTCCGTTATCTGAAGGGCATTTTTTCTCTTCCTTAATTCATTCTCAGACATGTTTTTCAGCCATTATTTGAGATGACATCAGCATGTTTCCACCAGGGCACTTTGTTGCCTTTTTGTTTCTCTTAGATGCCAAGAAGATGGGACTTTCAAATTTTTAAAATTTTCAAATAAACCTATTTATATGAGAGAGAGAGAGAGAGAGAGAGAGAGAGCATGGAGGGGGAGACCTGCAGAGGGAGAAGGAGAAGCAGACTCTGCTCACTATGCAGCCTGACATGGGGCTCGATCCCAGGACCCCAGGATCCATGACCTAAGCCGAAGGCAGATGCTGAACCACTGAACCACCCTGGCTCCCTCAAATAATTTCATTATCTCCTTTCAAAACCCCACCTCCTAAGAGAACTTTGGGTTGCTTTTCCTTTTTCTTTCTCCTCCCATTTCCTAGCTCAAGTGTTGGCTGGGAGAGTTACACTGTCAGAATATAAACAAAAACGTATTTTTTGTTTAGATTTAAAAACTATCAAAGCGGGCAGCCCCGGTGGTGCAGCGGTTTAGCGCCGCCTGCAGCCCAGGGCGTGATCCTGGAGACCCGGGATTGAGTCCCACATCAGGCTCCCTGCATGGTGCCTGCTTCTCCCTCTGCCTGTGTCTCTGCCTCTCTCTCTCTCTCTAGATGTGTCTCTATGAATAAATAAATAAAATCTTAAAAAAAAAAAAACTATCAAAGCAGTTGTACTTGTCTTTGTGTTATTTATTATTATTTATTAGATCACAGCAAGGAAGCTCCTCTGTTATGGAGGGAACCCCAGCTCAGAAGTGGGTCATCTATGAAAGGGTTTATTTAGTACCAGGTTCCCCAGTGACAGTACATGTGTGTGGGTTTGCTGGGCTGACTGTTGAGGCCTCATGTCACTGTGTTGTCATTTAGCCTGGGTGGGATTCTGACATAGAGGCTTGCAATCATAATCCTACAGATGCTAGCTTGGCCCCATTGGCTCCTCAGCCAAGCACATAAAGGATTCACATGCATTCCATCAGCAAGCAAAGGGACTCTGGAGACTATTACCTGGCTGCATTCTTTATTCAAGACTGTTTTAAGTAGCTTTACTGAGGAGATCGCTAGTTGGCAGCATTCTGATATTTCTTTTATTTTTAAATCGAAGCATAGCAGATATACAAGATTATATTGATTTCAGGGGTACAACATCATGATTTGACGATTATGTATGCCATGATATGCTCACCTTGATAGGTGTAATTACCCTCTGTCACCAAACAAAGTTAGTATGATATTACTGTATTCTCTGTGCAGTACTTTTTATCCGTGTGACTTACTTATTTTATACCTGGAAGTCTGTACCTCTTAAACCTCTTTACGTGTTTTACCCAACGTCCCTTTACCCTCTTCCCATCTGGCAATTACCAGTTTATTCTCTGTATTTATGGGTCTGTTTCTGTTTTGTTTTTTAGATTCCACAAAGAAGTGAAATCATATGGTATTTGTCTTTTTCTGACTTACTTTACTTAGCACAATACCCTCTGGGTCTATCTATATTGTCACAAATGGCAGAATCTTTCTACAACTGAGTAATAATCCTGTGTGTAAGTGTGTAAGTCACATCTTCATTATCCATTCATCTATTGATGGACACTTGAGTTGCTCCTATACCTTGGCTATTGTAAATAATGTTTCAGTAAACATGGTGGATATATCTTTTCATTTTCTTTGAATAAATACCCAGCATTGGGATGGCTGAATCGCATGGTATTTGTTTTTACTTTTTGAGGAAGTTTCATATTATTTTCCATAGGGCCTGTACCAATTTACATTCCCACCCAACAGTGCACAAGTGTTCCCTTTTCTCCACATCCTCACCAACACTTGTTTCTTGTGTTTTTTATTTTAGCCGTTCTGACGGGTATGAGGTGATACCTCATTGTGGTTTTGATTTGCATTTCCCTAATGAGGATTGATGTTGAACATCTTTTCATGTGTCTCTTGGTTATCTGTAAGTCATTTTTGGAGAAATGTCTGTTCATGCCTTCTTCCCATTTTTCTTTTTTTTTTTTTAAATTTTTATTTATTTGTGATAGTCACAGAGAGAGAGAGAGAATGAGGCAGAGACACAGTCAGAGGGAGAAGCAGGCTCCATGCACCGGGAGCCCGACGTGGGATTTGATCCCAGGTCTCCAGGATCGTGCCCTGGGCCAAAGGCAGGCGCCAAACCGCTGCGCCACCCAGGGATCCCTTCTTCCCATTTTTCAATTGGACTGAGATTTTTTTTACTGTTGAGTTTTAGGAGTTCTTTATATATTTTGGATATTAAGACCTTTTTTGATATATGATTTATTTATACCTTTATAAAGGTATACCTTATACCTATACCTTTAGTAGATTCATTTGTCATTTTGTTGATGTTTTCCTTCACTGTGCAAAAGCCATTTAGTTTCATGTACTCCCAGTTGTTTACTTTTGCTTTGGTTTCCTTTGCCTAAAGAGACAGATCTAGAATATTGCTAAGGCTGAAGTCTAAGAGATTATTGCTTATGTTTTCTTATAGGAGTTTTATGCTTTCAGGACTTATGTTTAGTTCTTTAATTTGTTTTGAGTTTATTTTTTTATATGGTGAAAGCAGGTGGTCCAGTTTCATTCTTCTCAATATAGGCGTCCAGTTTACTGAAGTTGTAATTTTTCCCCATGGTATATTCTTGCCTCTTTGTCATAAATTTATTGACTATATAAGTGTGGGTTTATTTCTGGATTTTCTATCTGTTCCATTGATCTTTGTCTATTTTTGTGCCAGTACCATAACTGTTTCTTTTTTCTTTCTTTCTTTTTTTTTTTTTTTTTTTAATTTTCAAGTATTCTTGACCCCTAACACGGGGCTTGAACTCACAACCTGGAGATCTAAGGTCTCATGCTCTACTTGAGCTACCTCGGTGCCCTGTAACTGCTTTGATTACTATGCTTTGTAGCATAGTTTGAAATCTGGTATGGTAATACGTCAAGCTTTGGTTTTTTAATTTATTGTTCTAATTTAAATTCAGTTAATTAACATATATTATTAGTTTCAGAAGTAGAATTCAGTGATTCATCAGTCTTATATCCAGTGCTCATTACATCATGTGCCCTCCTTAATATCCATCATCCAGTTACCACATCACCACCTCTTCCCTCCAGCAACCCTCAGTTTGTTTCCTATGATTAAGTCTCTTACGGTTTGTCTCCATCTCTGATTTCATCTTGTTTTGTTTTTTCCTCTCTTCCCCATGATCATCTGTTTTGTTTCTTAAATTTCACATATGAGTGAGAGTCTATGATATTTATCTTCCTCTGATTGACTTATTTCACTCAGCGTAATACCCTCTAGCTCTTTCCATGTCTTTACAAATGGCAATTTTTTTTTAAAGATTTTATTTATTTATTCATGAGAGACAGAGAGAGAGAGAGAGAGAGAGAGGCAGAAACACAGGCAGAGGGAGAAGCAGGCTCCACATAGGGAGCCCGACATGGGACTTGATCCCAGGATGCCAGGATCACGACCCAGGCCAAAGGCAGGTGCTAAACTGCTGAGCCACCCAGGGAGCCCCCCCCCCTTTTTTTTTTTGATGGCTAAGTAGGATTTCATTGTGTATGTATACATTTATCCATTCATCTGTGGATGGACATCTGGGCTCTCATAGTTTGGCTATTGTGGACATTGCTGCTATAAATATTGGGATGCAGGTGCCCCTTCGGATCACGATACTTTTATTTTTGGGGTAAATACCTAGTAATGCAATGGCTGGGTCATAGGGTAGCTGTCTTCAACTTTTTGAGGAACCTCCACATTGTTTTCCAGAGTGGCTGCACCAGCTTGCATTCCCACCAACAGTGTAAGAGGGTTCCACTTTCTCCACATCCTTGCCAACCTCTGTTGTTTCCTGACTTGTTAATTTTAGCCATTCTGACCAGTGTGAGGTGGTATCTCATTGTGATTTTGAATTGTATTTTCCCTGAAACCAAGTGATGTTGAACATTTTTCCATGTGTCTGTGGGCCATTTGTTGTCTTTGGAGAAATGTCTGTTCATGTCTTCAGCCCATTTCTCAATTGGATTATTCTTTGGGTGTTGAGTTTGATAAGTTTTGTATAGATTTTGGGTACTAGTCCTTTATCTAATAAGAGACATTTGCAAATATCTTCTCCCATTCTGTCGGTTGTCTTTTGGTTTTGTCGACTGTTTACTTTGCAAAAGCTTTTTATCTTGATGAATTCCCAATAGTTCATTTTTGCCTTTGTTTCCCTTGCCTTTAGAGACGTGTCTAGCAAGAAGTTGCTGCCTTTGTTCTCTAGGATTTTGATGGAGTCCTGTCTCACATTCATCCATTTCCAGCTTTGTTCTTTGTCATGATTGCTTTGGCTATTTGGAGTCTTGTGGTTTTATACAAATTTTAGGATTGTTTCTTCTAGTTCTGTGAAAAATATTATTGGCATTTTGATAGGTCTTGCATTAAATTTCTGGATTGCTTTGGGTAGTATGGAAATTTTAACAGTATTATCCCAGTCCATGAACATGGTTTTATCTTCCCATTTATCTGGGTTGTCTTCAGTTTCTTTCATTAGTGTCTTAGAGTTTTCAAAGTGTAGATCCTTTACTTTCTTGGTTAAATTTATTCCTCAGCATTCTTTTTGATGATATAAATAGGATTTTTAAAAATCTTTTTGCTGCATTGTTATTAGTGTACAGAAACACAACAGATTTCTGTATATTAATTTTGTATCCTGCATCTTTACTCAGTTTATTAGTCTTAATAGTTCTTGGTGGAATCTTAGGGTTTTCTATTTGTAGTATTATGTTATGTGCAAGTAGCAACAGTTTTCCTTCTCTTTTAATTTGGAATACGTTTATTTCATTTCTTGCCTGATTGCTGAGCTAGGCCTTCCAGTACTATGTCAAATAAAAGTGGTGAGAATGGATATCCTTGTCTTTTTCTGCTCTTAGAGGAAAGGCTTCCAGCTTTTCACCATTGAGTAGGATTCAGTTGGGGGTTTGTCATATATGGCCTTTATTATGTTGAGATATGTTGAGGTATGTTTCCTCTACACCCTCTTTTGGAGAGGTTTTTATCATCAATGGATATTGAGATATGTAAAATATTTTTTCTGCATCTGTTGAGATGATTGTCTGATTTTTATAATTTACTTTGGTAATTACCTTGTTTTTGGTAATTACTTTGATTTATGAATATTGAACTACCCTTCCATATCTGGAACAAATCCCATTTGATCATAGTAGATGATCATTTTAATGTGTTGTTGAATTTCATTTGCTTATATTTAGTGATTTTTGTATATATTTTTATCGGGAAATGGATCTATAATTTTGGTGTCAGGTTAATGTTGGTCGTGTGGAATGAATTTGGAAACATTACTTCTAGTTTTTTGAAATACTTTAGGAAGAACAAATGTTAACTTTTTCTTAAGTATTTGGTAGAATTCACCAGTGAAGTCAACTGGTCTTATATTTTTGTTGGGAGTTTTTTGGTTACTAATTTATTGGTTAGTATTAATCAGTCTACTTAGATTTTCTATGTCTTTGTGATTCAGTCTTGGAAGATTGTATGTTTCTTGAAATCATTCCTTCCAGGTTGTCTAATTTGTTGGCTTATAATTTTTCATAATATTCTCTTATAATCCTTTGTATTTCTGTGGTGTGGGTTGTATTCTTTCTGGTTTTATTTATTTGATTCTTTATCTTGATAAACTGAAAAACCTTTAGAAAGGCTTATCTTTTCAGAGAACCAACTCTTAGTTTCATTGATTTTTTTTTTTTATTTAAATTCAGTTTGCCAACATACAATCTTTTGTTTTTTAAATGTCTTATTTCATTCTGGTTCTTTTTAATTTTTGCTAGTATTATATATCAAAAATAGGTGCCTGTTTTTAAATGGCATTTCTTTGCTTCCTTGTCTTTTTTTTTTCTTTTGGAATACTCATAATTTAAGTATTGATTTTATAAACTTTCTGTGTCAAGAGATATTTTGATTCTTACACAGTTTTATTTATTTGGCTCAAACAATAGAAATTTTTTTCATTTCTAGAAAAGTCTGAGATTAAAGTTTCAGTAGGGTTGGTTTCTCTTTATGCTTCTCTCCTTGCCTTATAAATGGCCTTTTCCCCATGTCTTCAGATGGCTTTCCCTCACTGTCATTAGGCATTTTAGGTTTTATTTATTTATTTTTAAAGATTTTATTTATTCATGAGAGAGAGAGGCAGAGACATAGGCAGAAGAAGAAGCAGGCTCTCTGCAGGGAGCCTGATGTGGAACTTGATTCTGGGACCCTGGGATCACAACCTGAGCTGAAGGCAGACTGTCAACCACTGAGCCACCCAGATACCCATCATTTTATGTTTTAATGTTTGTATTTGTTTCTTAGGGCTTCTGGAACAAATTACCAAAATTTGGTAGCTTACAACAATTGGAATTTATTCTCAAAGTTCTAGAGGTCAAAGTTGGAAATCAAAGTATTGGAAGAGCTAAACTCCCTCCAAAGGCTCCTTTCTTGCCTCTTTCAGCATCTGGTGGCTCCTGGTTTTCCTTAGCTTGTGGCGGTTTCACTTGCCTATTTGCCTCCGTCTTCACATGGCCTTTTTCTCAGGGTCCCTGTGTCCTACTTAATCTTTTTTCTCTCATAAGGACATTGCTAATTGGGTTAAAGGCCCATTCTAAATCCAGGATGATTTTATTTCATGATCTTTAACTTCAGCTTCTTATCTGAAATCCCAATAGTTCACTTTTGCTGTTTCCCTTGCCACCAATGATGTGACTAGTGAGAAGTTGTTACGGCTGGAGTCAGAGATGTTGCTGCCTGTGTTCTCTAGGATTTTGATGGATTCCTGTTTCATGTTTAGGTCTTTCATCCTTCTTGAACTTATTTTTGGGAATGGTGTAAGAAAGTGGCCCAGTTTCATGCTTCTGCATGTTGCTGCCCAGTTTTCCCAACATCATCTGTTGAAGAGACTGTCTTTTTTCCATTGGATATTCTTTCCTGCTTTGTCAAAGATGAGTTGACCAGATAGTTTTGGGTCCATTTCTGGGTTTTCTGTTCTGTCCCATTGATCTAGGTGTCTGTTTTTGTGCCAGTACTATACTTGATGCCTACAACTTTGTAATAGAGCTTGAAGTCTGCTATTGTGATGCTTCCAGCTTTGCTTTTCTTTTTCAGAATTATTTTGGCTATTTGGGGTCTTTTGTGGTTCCATATAAATTTTAGGATTGTTTTTTCTAGTTCTGTGAGAAATCCTGGGGATATTTTGATAGGGATTACATTGAGTAGTAGACATTTTAATAATGTTTGTTCTCCCAGCCCATGAGCATGGAATGCCATTCTGTTTCCTTGTGTCCTCTTCAATTTCTTTCATAAGTGCTCTGTAGTTATCAGAGTACAAATCTTTTACCTCTTTGGTTATGTTTATTCCTAGGTATCTTATGATTTTTAGTGTAATTTTAAATAGGATTAATTCTAAGAGGTATCCATATATGTTTTCAAGGGCTGTTAATTATATTAATTTTATGAGTTTGGTTATATTAATGGGCTTGCTATCTTTGCAGAGAGAATTAGTGGTAATTAGAAAAGTTAAACTGCATTTCTTATATATCCTGTAATATAATGAACATGTCAGACCCACTTTTGATATCTGAATCTATTGATAAATGGTTTGCAATGACCACATTATAAATTTTGGTTTTGGTATATTGGTTAAAATTGGTTGATATATAGTTTAAAAGAATACAGTGAGTACTGTATAGTTTGGTTCATATAATCATTTATGTCTACTACATAATTTTTTCCCATAGAGTTTGGAATAAGTTATGAAAAACAAAACTTATGGCTCCTCTGTTATGCATTTTTAAAGGAAATCTCAAGGGAAGAAGTTCCTGTGAAGACTATCCAAGCTGCTAATGCAAAACTTAACCCTGTTTATTTTCATGACACAAATGCCAATAAAGGTGAATTTGACTTAGTGGACCTTTTGAAGCTGGATGCCGTCTCTCTTCATGAAGATAAGCATTTGGCATCTAATTCAGAAATAATTTTGCCTATGGATAAACGTTTAGACACTGAAACTCCTAAAGTGTCTATTCAAAAATATGTGGACAAAGCATCTTTGAAGCCTGTTAGTGACAATGGAATTATTTCCCCTAATAGTCTACGATCACCAACTATTGAAAGGCGAATATATGAATGTTACAAGTCCATTGAAAAGAGTAAAGAACGTAAGTAGATTTTTTAAAAACTGAAAGTAAAATGTATAAAATGCTTATACATTTTGAGTAGGATATATTTTTAAGTGGAACTTGCCTAATCTTTTGTGTTAAAATATTAAATATTTTGTGGATTAGAAATTGTATCTTTATTCACAGATCTAGTGAAAATGTACTACTCTTAGTTTTCTTTTTCTTATTCCTCTGGTTCTCCATTATGGATTTTTACTGGATTAAGACTGGCTTCCCCACCAGGAGAGAACTTTTCTTTTGTGGGAATGGGTTTCTTTTTTCTATTTAGTTTTGGGCAGATTTTAGTATTGTTGATATCTAAGATAAATCAACTAAGTAAAATTATTTAAGAATATTATATCATTTTGTTTCATATGTCATTGGATATTCTTGGAATTTTTTAGAAACAGATCTATCACCGAGTGTGGTCTATCAAAATGAAGAAGGCAGATGGGTCACTGACCTTGCGTATTACACATCTTTTAATAAAGAGCAAGTTTTAAATATGTCTCTAGCTGACGAGATGAATGAAGACTTCAGATCTGGTTGTAAGTTTATTGATAACCACTCTGTTGTAACATTTTCATTGTTTTTGATGGTGTGAGATTACTCTGTATATATTGGTTAGCCACATCAAATCACTTGTAGAGTATGCATTTGAACCTTGAACAGTGTGGGGGATTAAGGGACACTGACTCCTTGTGTATTTTAAAATTTGCATGTAACTTTTGACTTCCCAAAATCTTAACTACTGACAGCCTGCTGTTCATGTTATTGCTTAAGGCTTCTGGTAAACAGTAAATTATCACCTATTTTGTATGTTACATGTATTATATACTGTATTCTTACAGTAGGGTAAGCTAGAGAGAAGTTAAGAAAATCCTATGGGAGAGGGGATCCCTGGGTGGCTCAGCGGTTTGGCGCCTGCCTTTGGCCCAGGGCGTGATCCTGGAGACCCGGGATCGAGTCCCACATCGGGCTCCCTGCATGGAGCCTGCTTCTCCCTCTGCCTGTGTTTCTGCCTCTCTCTCTCTCTCTGTATCTCTCATGGATAAATAAATAAAAATCTTAAAAAAAAAATCAAAATGTATCTAATAAAAAAAATCCTATGGGAGAGAAAATACATTTATAGCACCATACTATATTTATAAAAAAATAAATCTGTGTGTAAGTAACCCTGTGCAGTTCAAACCTGTGTTGTTCAAGGGTCAGTTGTAATACTGAGCTTATCAGTATGAAGAAAGGCTTGAATTGATCCGTAGTAATCATTGGCAGAATGAACTGAGCCTTTTCCTTAAGCAAGGACAGTGAGTCAGGCTCTCATTCTTTTACATTAGTTTAGAACATTCATATTGCAGAGTTGGAAGGGAACCTTAGGCTTTATGTTTTCACTTTTAAAATTCTGTCTTGAATGAAAAAAATATTCTGATGAATGAACAATTCAGAATCCAATACATTTTGGATAAAACCTAAGAAATATGGAGATGATGGGAGAAAAGTGACAGAAAAGATAAATCTCAAAGCGAGAGAGCATTAGAAGTATCAGCTAGGTTTGTTGATTAGCAGAATCTGTCTGTGAAGTGAAAAACTGGTTCAAGACTGCAGAACACATGGCCTTTGAGCCTTAGTCTGTGGAGATGCTGTGCCACGGAGGTCCCCAGTGCCTGAGCATCTCTGAACCTGCAATAAGGATTCAGTGGCCTGGTAAGCCTAGTCTTATTTTTAATAGGCTCATAACATGCCACAGGGAGAAATGATTCTAATGACTGCACTAAGTTCCCCTTAAACATCTAACAATCTGGAAGGTAGAGATAAATAAGGTATTTTTCCAGCCTCTAAGAAATTGTCCATCACCTGAGAGGGATAAGACAAGAGTATAAAACAACAATCAGCATCCTAAGAGACACAAACTAAATGATTTTGGAATTTAGAGGAAAAATAACTTTTGCATGAGTGGGTAACAGGGATTTCAGATACAAAGTGGCTTTTGAGGTGAGAGTTTCAACTGGTAAAAGTTTGGGGACTTGAGAAATTGCAAATGGAGGGCATCCCGGGTGGCTCAGTGGTTTAGCACCTGCCTTTAGCTCGAGATGTGATCCTGGAGTCCCGGGATCGAGTCCCACCTCGGGCTCCCTGCGTGGAGCTTGCTTCTCCCTCTGCCTGTGTCTCTGCCCCTCTCTCTCTCTCTCTCTCTGTCAAGAAAAAATAAATAAAATATTTTTTAAAAAGTTACAAATGGATAGAAAACTCAATGAAAGAGAATTAACTGAGGACGTCTGGATATGTTTTGAGGATGGTAAATAGTCCACTGTAGCTAGCACTTATGCCAAGATATGGAAAGAAGAGAATAATAAAAGGTGAAAAGGTGAAGTGTAGAGGTAAAGTAGGGCTAGAGAGTGGGTTGAGATTTGACTACCATGTCAGGGTTGAGGCTTGTGTGGTAAGCAATAGGGAGCCACAAACTTCCTTTGTGAGTTGTCTTTTTGCATGATTGTCAGTTGATTGGGAGATTCCTTAGGATGCTGTGGAAATATAGGTGTCACATTGAGAATGAAAAGCAAATAGATAATGAAAGAAATGGAAATAAAACGATTAGAATTTGGTGACTGGATTTCAGTAGGTAGTAGAGAGGCAAGAAAAGATTTGTGGTCGATTTACTTGGGAAAATGGCAATACCGTGAGCTCAGATGGGACAATTAGAAGAAATTGTATAATTTTGAGTGATTGCGGTTTGAGGTGGAGATATACAGTAGTTGGAAGTGTGAGTCAGAAAGTGGAAGTTAAGTTACAGTTAGAGCTTGCTCAACAATATGTTGATTTAGAAAGAACAAGGGGGTACAGACTGGACAGTGGATATTGACTGTGTCACTTAAAAAGTCAAAGGTCATGGAATTCTCATGTAACTAGTGGGAGTGTAAAGTAGTAGAACCATTTCGGAAACTTCTCTAGCAGGAGCTTTTGGGGGTAAACTTTATGAGCTTCATACTTTCAGACCCAGCATTTCTGCCCCAGAATATGTACCCAGTGTATAGATATACTCTTCACCAAAAGACTAAAATATTTATAGCAGCACTATATGATTAACTCCAAATTAGAAACTCCCAAATTCTCATTAATGATAGAATGGATTGTGTTTATTCATACATTGGACTGCTATGTAGCAAAGGGAATGAATGATGTGTAGCTACTCGTAGCAGCAGGGATGAATTTCACAAGTATGTTGAAAGAAATAAGGCAGACTAAGAATACTTGCTATATAAATCTATATGTGTGTTTCAAATGTACCCTGCTCTCTGGAGTAACAAGATAGTGGTTATCCTCTGGGCATGTAGTGATGGGAAGAAAACTTGATTGGCCTTTTGGTGATACTAGCAGAGTTTTCTTTCTTCATTTAAGGTGTTGATCTAGCCACACAAATGTGCTCATTGAGTGGTACATATACTTTTTATATGTATATTATGCTTTGGTAAACAATTTTTAAAAATTAGCAATCAAACTGAGAAATATTTGCAATATATGTTACAGGTTAAGGGCTTATTTTCCTAATGTGTAAGCAATTCTAATAAACAATAAGAAAAAGACCAGCTCAGTGTAGAATTGGGCAAAAGATATAAACAGTTTAGAGAAAAGGAAATGAAAATGGTTGTTAAATGTTTAAAAAAAGTTCATGGAACTTATTCATGGAAAGAAACCACTCCAT
Organism: Canis lupus baileyi; assembly: GCF_048164855.1. Taxonomy (NCBI): domain Eukaryota; kingdom Metazoa; phylum Chordata; class Mammalia; order Carnivora; family Canidae; genus Canis; species Canis lupus. Next base: position 2,952,605 of record NC_132843.1, on the reverse strand, counting down.
AATAGTATTTTTCAGTTATTTCACTGGCAGTGATCCTAAGGTTTGGTAATGAAGGAAACAAACAAGTATTGTAGTACTTTATGGCAGAGTGTCTAGGTAGAGCAGTATTATAGCATCTAGCAAAATTACAGATGTACATACCCTGTAACCAAGGGGATCTGCTGGGAATTTATTTTTCAGATATGCTTGCAGAAATGGTGTGTGATATATGTGTGAGGCTAGTACTTGTACATTGTTTATTAATAACATAAGTCAAAAGCAATTTGGATGTACAAAATAGAGGACTAATTAAATAAAGTACAAGAAATATACTGTGACCATTAGAAAAAGGGAAAGAGGCTCTTTAGGTACTAATATGGAATAATCACTAAAATTATTTAAATTCTAAGACATAAAAAACATATAAAATATTCTGAGATTTGTGTAAAAAGGTGAAAGCAGCGAGGACACACTTATATTTATAAATACATATGGTGGAAAGATATTTTAAGAAGAAAGAAATGGATTGCAGGAATTCCTAGCTACTGATCTCAAAAATCAAATAAATTCAATTAGAGATTTCAGGGGTCCTTTATATATTGGTTGCTTTTGGAGATGTGGGACATAGGGTCAGGGGTGAGAAGGGAGCCTTTGCAGTATCATATTCCCTTTTATGTCTTTGGTTAACTTCTAAAAACTCCTTGTTGAAGCATAATATACATATATGTACCTTTGCATTTTGAAGTAGGTTGGTGTGTTAGTATTAAAGGAAAAATAAAATAGATAAAAGGAGAAGTTTAATGAAACCATCCTTGTAGTTAGGGAATGAACAATGACTAGGTTGGACAGGATGAGTGGTGAAGAAATGGAGAAAGTGATTATGGAATACTGTGGGGGGAAAATAGAAGGAAAGAAAGAATGAACTAGGTCAAGGGAAATCAGGGCCAGGGGAACATGCATGCAGGGGAAGCATTTTTTATAGGAAAGGGAAGGAAATTCTTAAAATGTAAGAGGAGATAATTCAGAAGAGGAAGGTAGACCAAGGCATAATTTCATAATGTCAGAGTCGTTCAAAATGAAAATTTATCTACTTAACCAACTTTATTCAAAAAATAAGAGATATGATGCCCTCTTCCCCATTTCTGCCTTGCCTCTCTCTCTCTCTGACAGAACCATGCATCTGAGTCACTACCTCATTTGGGCTTATGGCCTAGGATTTAAACATGATTAGGAGGTTGGGATATATGATCTGCTTCAAAATTTAACAAATAAAACATCAGGGACATTTGAGAGGACTGTTTTAGATTCTTATAGGACATAGATTCATATAAAAAATGAAGTTCTTTTTTCTCATAATTGCTGATTTTTGATAATCATACAAGGTAGCAATATTACTGTAGATTTTTCTTTAAGATTCTTCAATTAAAGTTTAGAGAAAAAGCACTTAGAATATTAAAAATAGCAGTTGGAACTGTTTACTTAATGATGTGAAAAAGTTTGATATTTAACTAATTGAAGTAAACTTAAGTTTTTCCGGGTTAGTTTCTTTAATGGTCTGATTTCCCACTTCCCCTTCCTTGGCTGCTGGTTTGCTTGGTTGATGCTTTCACATTTTAGGGAAATGGTTTTTAACATACTTTGCATCATGGGACCCATAGAGAATCTTTATGGAAAAATTTTTATGTGAAAGATTGTATTTTTCATGTGATTTTAAGAGTTTCATTATTCTCCTGATGCCTATTCGTAGACTGCTAGGTTAAGAATGTGTTTATATAAGAAATGATGGGTTTACAAGGTAAAGAACCAACACTACCCTAACATGTAAGGATCTGAGCTATCTCTCACGTTCTGTTTTTCTGATTGGAAATATTCTCCCATTTCTATTCTAATGTTGTCTCTCAAGATCTTAATTTTGAGCTGTCAGACTTTCCAAAAGGGCAGTTTGTATCTGATTACCCCTGGTGGATTAGTAAGAATGGGGGACATCTCTCCTGTTTGGGCTCCAGTAGACTCTCTCTCTCCTGGGTTGCATGAAACTTCCATTGCAGTCAGTCTCCTGGAGTACCAGGCAAAGGTCTGGAGTGGGCAGCAAGCAGGCAGAGAACTTGGGACTTTTTGATTAGGCAACATGTTTAAAATCCTTTTTGATTGTAATGCCTTGAGCAGGATCATGTGCTTTCTAGTTTATCACTGCCCCTCTATTCCCTATTGTCACACCTTGTCCTCTGGCCTCTGAGGCATTGTAGTTTGTAGCTTTGGTTTATTTATTTATTTATTTTTTAAAAGATTTTATTTATTTATTCATTAGAGAGAGAGAGAGAGGCGGAGACACAGGCAGAGGGAGAAGTAGGCTCCGTGTAGGAGCCTGATGTGGGACTCGATCCCGGGACTCCAGGATCACATCCTGGGCCAAAGGCAGGCGCTAAACTGCTGAGCCACCCAGAAATCCCCTGGAGCTTTTGTTTACAGATTAAAGGTGTCTAGGCCTGTTCATTTCCCTAAGGTGAACTGAGTTGCTCAATAGGAACTTTGAAGGCAGCTGGTGTGTGACCACTTGTTTTAGTTTGCGTAGGCGGTGAGGCTTGCTGGGATGTGGAACTTTCCTTTCTAAAACTGAGACAGTGCTGGGCAAACAGGTGGTTGGATACCCCAGCAGACCTCTTCACAATTAGTTTACAGAGTGATTTATTGTTGTGATGGTTTCAGATAAAATTTCACATGTATTCATGGTGAGTACCTTAAATCAGGTGTGCCAAAACCTTCAAAAGCTAAAACTAATGTGAATCTTTCACAAATGAAAAGCTTACATTTTAAGGCCTTTTAGTAAGTCAGGACAGGTTAGTAACTGATAGAATCAGTAACAGTAGAGTGTTCATTACCAGAAGTTTGAGAACTATAGACTTACATACTTAATACAGATGTGTCGATTGTACAATGAGAGCTTTCATACACTTTTTTCAGTTATTTTCTTTAGTATTTCATTTTCCTAACTAGTTAAGTTTTATATATCTGCTAGTTTTTAATTAGGCATTAGTATAATTTCATTATATAAACCAATTCTTTTTTAAGCTGAGGCACTGGATTTGATTGATCAAGATGAAGAAGAATTTAATAAAGAGCATCAATTTATGCAGGTTTGTATTTTACTGGCATTAACCAAAGTTTAAAATTTACCTGTATTCTTTCTGGATAGATATAGTTTGTATGGAATATATCTTGTTTTCTTATGTTTATACCATTTCTGCTTTTTCTTTCATATTCTCTATTATTAATTGAAAAATAACTGGCATACTAAAGTAATATTTAATTCACCTAGAATCACCTAAATAAGCTTTAAAGTTTTTCCATAGTTTTTAACCATGTTTTAAAATGAAGTAATGCTATTTAAACAAATAGAACATGTTCATTACCTTATTATAGCTGCTTAAGCTTGAATTTGTCCTAATTTTTTAAGACTTAAAATGTTTAAATTTTCTTAGTTAAATTTTCTTATTTTCGCATATTAGAAAAACAGAAAGAAGCCTTTCTAGGGAAATAAAATGAAACAGTAACTTTCTCCCTAGGAAGAAAATATAGATGCCCGGAACACTTCAGCTGCACTAGGTGATACGTCTTGGGGAACTTCAATTAATTACAGTTTGTTGAGGAAATCACTTAGCACATCAGATTTGGACAAAGATGATGCCAGTTATTTACGCCTATCATTAGGAGAGTTCTTCGCTCAAAGATCTGAAGCTCTTGGCTCCCTTGGTGGTGGTTACAATGTGAAAAGAGTAAGTATGCTATGTGCTAGAAGTGGTTGAATTCACAAGCCCCCTTACATTTTGAATGTTCTGATGGTATTACCTACAGCATAGTATCTTTACAGCAGGGACAGAATAGGGAACAGGATAGAGTTGTGGTAGTCAGACCGTGACTCCAGTCCTACTTCTATCTTTCAACTAATTCTGTGACAGGGATTAAGTTAACTCATCTATGCCTTGATTTTCCAATTTTTATTTATTTTTTAAAGATTTTATTTATTTATGTAACAGAGCACACACAAGCAGGGGGAGTGGCAGGGAGAGGGAGAAGTAGGCTTCCCACAGAGCAGGGAACTCAGTGCAGGGCTCCACCACAGAACCCTGAGATAATGACCCAAGCTGAAGGCAGATGCTTAACCAACTGAGCCACCCAGGCATCCCAATTTTCCAGTTTTTACAATGGAGTGCTATATAGGGTTTCATAAAAATTAAATGTGATGGGACATATAAAGTATTTAGCACCATGACTAACTTGCAGTAAATATTCAATACCTGTTAGTTGATATTGCTATTGTTACATCATTGGTTGATGGGAAGAAAACGATTTTTTTTTTAACCTCTTTTCTGAAAACATGTTTTGAAATACAGGAAAGTTTTGGTTTGAAATATAGGAAAGTTGTAATACATGTAAACATTTGAAAATTCAAGCATTGCATTTTAATGTGGTAAGTTCAAGCAATGTGGTAAGTTCTATGAAGAATGGCAAGAAGGAATTGTTTTAGTTGCAGTGATTAAGGCGACCTCTGAGGAGATGGCATTGAACTGAGACCTACATGATGGGAAGGAGGAAGCTGCCAAAAGATCTGGAGACAGGATGTTCTCAGCAAAGGGAGACTATGTATGGGAGGGTTGGAGGTAAAACCGGAGTGGCATATGGAGGACAGAAAGCAGGCCAGGGGGGGCTAATGTAAATGGGGGGAAGGATGGTTCATTGAATGGTAGAAGAAATCCAGGGCCAGATCACGAGGGGTCCTTGTAGGATGGGTTCATCTGAAATTAATTGGAAAGAGGGGCATGGAGGCAGGGAGCAACTTTGTCGTGGTGCCAACCCCATCTCCATGTGTAACATGATACTACTGTATTTGGAGCCTGGGTAGAGAGGGGCAGTGAACCAAAAGGAAGAATAGCAGCAGATAGAGGCTTAGTGCATCGTAAGAGTTGTAGTAAAGGCCGAGGTCTAAGAATGATTGTACAGATCCAGAAAAAATCAAGGATTCAAGACTGCTTTTGGATATAGAGTCAAAAGCCTTGATAAATTCCACATAGGGAGTTGGGTTATTGGAGGGAGACATATTAAACTGGATTTCACTAAACTACAGTTTGAAATAATAGCCATGGTATTAGCAAAGTCGATTTACAGAACTTAAATTTGAGACTGAACTGATTTTGATACCTTCAGTTTCTTTGACTGTCCTGATTGCACCTCAGAGTAGTGTTGAAGAGAAATGATGTTGGGGCTCCAACAAATCATATCCCTATACATTCCTATTTGTGCAGTGCATTAATTAAAAAAATGAAAAGAAGTGCTTCAGAGAGACTGATTTTCCATCTAGATTGATTGGGATTTTTGACATCATGAGACAAGTTGAAGAGTAAATGAATTTCTTACAAAATTCAAAACAAAGCACAAAACAAAGCACTGGCTCATGGAAAAATCTGTCATTTAGAGTTTCTGTTTTGGTTTTAGTTTATAAGATGTTACTTGCATTCAAGTTGCTTGTTCAAGGGAAGAAATTTCCACATGAAGATAGCCAAAAATCAAGTGCATTTAACGAATTTACATTTCAGGTCTATCAGGTGAAAGTTGTGTGAGAAAGACAGGTGGGAATTCCCTGCTCCTTAACACTTTCATCCAAGTGCTAGGAACATACCTAATCTTAATACAGATTTTTGAGGATATAGTATATAAAAGTAGTATATAAAATAAATACCCTTATGCTGTAAGTTTGTTTTTTTGTTTTGTTTTGTTTTGTTTTTGTTTTTGTTTTTTATGCTGTAAGTTTGAAGAAGGCAGGACATTTTCTTTTTTTTCTCATTAATATGTCACACTGATGATTAACAGTTCTTGACATAGTAGGTCCTCAATAATTACTGAAGAAATGTCATTTCTGGGCTATTTGAATTTGGATTTCTTAGTAAGAGCAGCTTATTTGACAGTATTAGTTTTGATGATTAAAGACAGCAGTAAGGAAATAAAACTAGACTTTTAAAGTACATCTCTAGTTATTTGAGTTTAAATAAAAAGAAAATTATTTGTTGAAGTAATTTAGCTACGTTACCCATAGTAAGATAAAATAGAATTTCTCAGGGACGCTTGAGTTGCTCAGCGGTGATCCTGGAGTCCTGGGATCAAGTCCCACATCGGGTTCCCTATATGGAGCCTGCTTATCCCTCTGTCTGTGTCTCTGCCTCTCTCTCTCTGTCTCTCATGAATAAATAAATTTTTAAAAAATAGAATTTCTTGAGAACAGTTGAAAATTAAGGAAATAATTCACGTGTTTATTTTGTAGCCATCGTTTGGTTATTTTATTAGATCACCAGAGAAGAGAGAACCTGTTGCTCTAATAAGAAAATCTGATGTATCCAGAAGTAATTTGGAAAAAGAAATGACTCTTGTTAACCATGATATATTTTCAGGTAATGGATTAAATGAAGGAGTTTTTGTAACTTTTTTTTAACCTATAAGTTAGTGGTTATGTGGTCATGTTCTTATGAGTGAAAATGTATATATTGTTTTGAATTTTTTCAGTATTAGTTAGAAATTTTATTTTTATATAACCCACATTGCCTTTTTAGCTGGGAACAAGTCAGCCAAAATCCACTTAAATCCTTTTGTAAAAAGCCAAACCAAACAAAATATAATTTGTTCAAATGGGCTAGTTAATTTTGGTCTATTAAACTACTGAGACAGTGAACTGTAGCTGTTATATTTAGGTAGACTTTGGTTAAAAAGTATTCTGAGATTTGGACTATGATAGTCTATGATAAATATCTATGACCTTTTTTTAAAAAAAAAGATTTATTTCTTTGTCTTAGTGAAGTGGGAAGGAGAGAAGGGGAGAATCTCCTGCAGACAACTGAGTGTGGAGCACAGTGCAGGGCTTGATCTCATAACCCTGAGATCATGAGCTGAGCTGAAATCAAGAGTCAGATGCTTAATTGAGCCACCCAGGCACCCTTCCATGATAAATATTTAAAATCAGACTTTTTTGATAATAACATTTAATTATTGAACAACTACTTTTTTGCTAGTACAATGCCTGGTGCTATGTATCATATGGAATTGTACAAGATATGCTCCAGTCCTTACAGAGCCTATATCTAGTGGAGGAGTTGGTTGGGATAAAGAGACTATATAGGTAATTAGTTGATGTTCTACGATTGTAAAGAAGTACTCATTTTTATTTACTTATATTTAAAGCATGTGTGCACATGCACAAGCAGTGGGGAGGAACAGAGACAGAAAGAGAGAATCTCAGGTAGGGTCCACACTCAGTGGGGAACCTGACACGAGGCTTGATCTCACAACCCTGAGATCATGCATGACCTGAGCTAAAAACAAGAATCAGACACTCAACTGAGCCACCCAAGTGTCCCCAGAAGTTCTCATTTTTAAATTCAGCTTACAATATATTTGTGAAAATTTAAAGCTGAAAGTATTAAGTGAATTTGTCAGTATTTGCAAGGGAAGATTAAAACCCACGATCTTCTTCAACGTTTAAACTTGGCAAAATCAAATTAATAGTGCTCTGATCCAGGAACGTCTGGGTGGCTCAGTGGTTGAGCGTCTGTCTTTGGCCCAGGGAATGGTCCTAGAGTCCTTTGTCCTAGTGACAAAGGATATTTAAATAGTATATTTAAAGTATATTTAAATAGTTTTTGTGAAGATGACTGATACGGAGGTCCAAAGACTCTTCCCTGGCAATTTATCATGTTGAGTGGTCCTTATCCCATAGATTGTTTCTCTGAGGAAGTGTATATGTATATATTGAAGTTGAGTTATTGTGTATTTTCTACAGGAGACTTAAAAACACAGCCAAACGAAGGATCAGTTACACTTCAGGCTGAAGAACTGGAGAGCATTTCACAAGTGGATGAAAGTGATAAGACATTAACTGTCAATAACAGCAAAACAGAGGTATCTTGAGCTTTCCATAGAGAAACTAAAACTGCATTGTCATTCTTGTTTAAGATCAACATAAGGTCAGGTGAAAAACATATGCAGTATAACATTGGTTTGGATTTTTTGGATTCAAAATTTATTATAAATGTCCTTCAAATTTTCAGAAACATATGAATCAATGTATAAATACACATGCTAAGTACATACCTATATAGAAAACATAAGCATACATAAATTTGTTTATAAAAAAACATAATCAGTTATCACAGCTTACTCATGTACACCCCCAGGTCAAGAAAGAAAATATCACTAGTATTCTGGAAACCATTATTTTGCCCCTTCGGAACACTACTCCTCCTATCTAATCTCTAACACTTAGTTTTCCTTGTTTTGGAACTTCATAAGAACTCAAATACCATGTATTCTTTTTCTTTAATATTTTTTTTCACTTTTGTTTACTAAATGCAATTATGTTGTTAGGTATAAAAGAAGCAGGGACATCTGGGTGGCTCAGTGGTTGAGCATCTGCCTTTGGCTTAGGTCGTGATCCCAGGGTCCTGGGATTGAGTCCCGCATTGGGCTCTCTGTAGGGAGCCTGTTTCTCCCTCTATGTCTCTGCCTCTCTCTCTGCCTCTCTCATTAATAAATAAAATATTTTTAAAAAGCATAAAAGAAGCATATTTTCATTATTGTATATAGTATTCTATTGTATGAATACCCTGCATTTGCTGTGCACATTAGATCTGTCTGTTGGACATGTGGAGTCTATCTTATGTCAATATGACACTGTTAAAATACTATGGCTTTATATGTCTTGATACCTTATTTTTCTTGTGAAGTATCTTGGCTATTCTCAGGCCTTTGCATTTCCATATATATTTTTATTTGTTTTTTTTTTAAGATTTTATTTATTTATTCATAGAGACACACCGAGAGAGAGAGGCAGAGACACAGGCAGAGGGAGAAGCAGGTTCCATGCAGGGAGCCCAATGTGGGACTCGATCCCAGGTCTCCAGGATCACGCCCCAGGCTGCAGGCAGCACCAAACCGCTGCACCACTGGGGCTGCTCATATATATTTTTAAAATCAAATTGCTACCTTCAGCAAACCAGCCAACCAGTTAGCACTGTTAGGCTTTTAACTGGGTTCCACTAAACTTGTAGAACCGTCAAAATGACATCTTTATAGTACTGAATCTTATAATTCATGAAAATTATATATCCTTTCACTTAGGTTTTAATTTTTGTCTATATATTATGATTTTTATGTGTGTGTGCAGAGATTATTGCACATCTTTTGTTAGATTTTTTTCCTAACTTGTTGAAACAATGTTTGTTTTTAAGATTTTTATTTATTTGAGAGAGCATGAGCAGGGGGAAGGGCAAAGAGAGAGAGAAGCAGACTCCCCTCTGAGCATGGAGACCAGTGTAGGGCTGGAGCCCAATGCAGGGCTCAATCCCAGGACCCTGAGATCATGACCTGAGCTGAAGGCAGACACTTAATGACCAAGCCACCCAGGTGCCCTGAAACAATGTTTTAATACCTTTCTTAGCTTCACTCTTCTTTTCTGTGGCTAAACAGAAATACGTGTTTTTAAAAAATACTCAACTTGTATCTAACAGCTATGCTAAATTTACTAATAACTAACTATTATCTGTAGATTCTTTGGAATTTTCTATATGTACAGTTTTACCATTTGAGAATAACAATACTTTTGTTCCTTTCTGATTTTAATACCTTCAATTTCTTTGGCCTACCTGACTGCCTCAGAGCAGTATTGAAGAGAAGTGATGATGCTGGGGCTCCCTGACAGGGTGGGAAAGCTCTTCAGTATTTTATTTTTAAATTGGTTGTGTGCTACTGTGTGGTCATCTCCTCTTCGACAAAGCAGGAAAGACTATCCAATGGAAAAAAGACAGTCTCTTCAACAAATTATGTTGAGAAAACTGGGCAGCAACATGCAGAAGAATGAAACTGGACCACTTCTTACACCATACACAAAAATAAATTCAAGAAGGATGAAAGACCTAGATGTGTGAGACAAGAATCCATCAAAATCCTGGAAGAGAATACAGGCAGCAACATCTCTGACCTCAGCCATAGTAACTTCTTGTTAGACACATCATCGGAGGCAAGGGAAACAATAGCAAAAAATGAACTCTTGGGACTTCAGATAAAAAGTTTCTGGACAGTGAAGGAAACAATCCACAAAACTAAAAGACCGCCTACTGAATGGGAGAGATATTTGCAAACGGTGTCTCTGATAAAGGGCTAGTATCCAAAATAAAGAACTTAATAACAACACTGGAAAAAAAAAAAAAACCCCAATTAAGAAATGGGCAGAAGACATGAATAGACATTTCTCCAAAGAAGATATCCAGATGACTAAGAGACACATGAAAAGATGTTCAATATCACTCATACAACCAAATCAAAACATCACAAATACAAACCAGAATCACAATGAGATACCACCTCTCACCTGTCAGAATGGCTAAAAATAACCCAGAAGACAACAGATGTTGATGAGGATGTGGAGAAAGGAGAACCCTCTTATACTGTTGGTGGGAATGCAGGCTGCTGCAGCCACTCTAGAAAACAGTATGGAGGTTCCTCAAAGAGTTAAAAATAGAACTGCCCTACAACCTCATAATTGTACTACTAGGTATTTACCCAAAAGATTAAAAAATACAGATTCGAAAGGATACATGCACCCTGATGTTTATAGCAGCATTATCAACAGTAGCCAAACAACTATGGAAAGAGCCCAAGGGTCCACTGACTGATGAATGGATAAAGATGTGGCATATATACACAGTAGAATGTTACTCAACCATCACAAAGACTGAAATCTTGCCATTTCAATGATGTAAATGGAGCCTAGAGTATATTATACTAAGCAAAATAAATTAGAGAAAGACAAATACCATGTGATTTCCCTGATGTAGAATTTCAGAAACAAAACATGAACATAGGGAAAGAAAAGAGAGAACACAAGAGCCTCTTAACTATAGAGAACAGAGAGTTGCTGGAGGGGATTTGAGTAGGGGGATGGGCTAAATGGGTGATGGGCATTAAGGGAGGGCACTTGTTAGGATGAACACTGGGTATTATATGTAAGTGGTGAATCATTACATTCTACTCCTGAAACCAGTGTTACACTATATTAACTAACTACAATTTTAAAATTTGGAGGAAAAACAAATTGGATGTGTGCTGTAGGTTTTTATTTATCATCAATTTTTAAAATTCCATTCTGATATTTGTCTTCTAGTTTGTTTTTAACTTGTAAGGACATTGAATCCTGTCAAATGCTTTTTTGCATCTGTCAAGGTAAACATAAGCTTTCTTTTTTTCTGGTAATGTGGTAAATCATAAATAGTTTTTGACTATTATACTGTTCTATAGTTGGAATAAACCTATCCTTTTTATAGATCATTGGATTTGCTTTGCTTATGGTCTTTTTGGAAGTTTGCATCTGTGAGTGAGAGGAACGTCTTTTTGGTTTTGGGATCAAGGTTTTGATGGTCTCATTTTTGTCTATTTTTTGAAAGAGTGTGTGTAAAAATGGTGCTGTTTTATTTAAGATGGGTGCTGTTAGATTTGGGTAGAATACATTGATGAAATCTTCTGAATCTGGAGTTTTCTTTAATACTTTTTAATTGCTGAATCAATGTCTTTTAAGATTTTATTTATTTATGGGGGAGAGAGAGAGCATGTGAACACAGCAGGGTGAAGGGTAGAAGGGAAAGGGAAAGGAACAAGCAGACTCCCCACTGAGCAGGGAACCTAACTTAGGGCTCGATTCCAGGATCCCAAGATCATGACCTGAGCTGAAGTCAGATGCTTCACCAGCTGAGCCACTCAAGTACCCTTCAATTTCTTTAATAGTTATAGGACTATTCTGATGTTTAAAACTTGTGTCAGGGGGATCCCTGGGTGGCGCAGCGGTTTAGCGCCTACCTTTGGCCCAGGGCGCGATCCTGGAGACCCGGGATCGAATCCCATGTCGAGCTCCTGGTGCATAGAGCCTGCTTCTCCCTCTGCCTATGTCTCTGCCTCTCTCTCTCTCTCACTGTGTGCCTATCATAAATAAATAAAATAAAATGAAAAATTTAAAAAATAATAAAACTTGTGTCAGTTTTAGTAAATTGTGGTTTCCTAGGAATTACATCTTTTATCTAAACTTGAAAATATACTCCATACAAATTGATAAATATTGACCATAATATCCTCTTGTGACTGTTTGATTGTTTAGTATTTTAGGTTGGTTTTTTTTTTAACCTTTTATTTATTCATGAGAGACACAGAGAGAGAGGCAGAGACACAGGCAGAGACTCAGGCAGAGGGAGAAGCATGTTCCCTGCAGGGAGCCTGATGGCGGGACTTGATCCCAGGACCCCAGGATCACGACCTAAGCCAAAGGCAGACATTCAACCACTGAGTCACCCAGGTGTCCCTAATTTAATTTTAGGTTCTTAAGGGACATCTTCATTGTTATGTATTAGCTTATGGAGATAACTGTTCAGCTTAACTTTTCTGCCTTTCTGCTTTTCTTATATAAACATCTGATGGTACAAATTTCCCTTAAAGGAAGGATTTTTTTGTGTCCCATACAATTTTTTTACATCATATATGTTTAGATATGTCATACTATCTTTTTTTTTTTTTTTTTTTTTTTTTGTCATACTATCTTTATTCCATTTAATGTATTTCCCAATATCTCTGGTCCATTGTGTATAACAGGTGTATTGCATAGTTTCCAAACATTTGGGGATTTTCCAAATTTTTAAATACTGATTCTAGGCCTGTTGTACTGCCGTCAGAGAAACCTTGGTTTTAGTCCTTTGAAATTTTTTGAAACATGATAAATAGCTCAGGATTTGTTCCATTTTTTTATTTTTATTTTTTTTAACTATTTTATTAATTCATGAGAGACACAGAGAAGAGAGAGAAGCAGAGACACAGGCAGAGGGAGAATCAGGCTCAGTGCAGGGAGCCTGATGTGGGACTCGATCCCGGGACTCCAGGATCACGCCCTGGCTGAAGGCAGGTGCTAAACCGCAGAGCGACCCAAGGATCCCCTGTTCCATTTTTAAAAAATACTTTCTATGCATGTGACAGGAATGCCTGTGGTGTGATCCTTGGTTGGTTGCTTCTCTATATTTTATTCAGGTAAAACTTATTAAATCAGAGTGTTGAAACTGTATTTAAAATTATTGTACTTGTTCTTTGGGTTACTTAGATATTAAACTGTCACACTGTCATTATGAATTTGTCTGATATTCACTTTTATTCTGGTAGTATTTAAAAAATTTTGAAGCTATGTTTTTTAGGTACATACAAATTAGAATTGTTGTCTCTCTGAAGAGGGACACTATATCATACTTAAAGGGTCTATCCAACAAGAGGACCTAAAAATCCTCTTAATGTGGGATTTCATTGGTATTGGTTGTGATCTCTCACAACCCTTAATGTGGGAGCCCTTAATGTGGGAGCTGCCAAGTATATCAATCAATTAATAATTAAATAAAGACCTACTTAGATAATAATACACTAATAGTAGGAGACTTTACGGCACTTTCTGCAAATGACAGATCTTCTAAGCACAACATCTCCAAAGAAACAAGAGCTTTAAATGATACACTGGTCCAGATGGATTTCACAGATATATATGGAACTTTGCATCCAAACTCAACTGCATAAACATTCTTCTCAAAAGCACATGGAACTTTCTCCAGAATAGACCACATACTGGTCACAAATCAGGTCTCAACCGATACCAAAAGATTGGAATATTCCCCTGCATATTTTCAGACCATAGTGCTTTGAAACTTGAACTCAATCACAAGAAGAAATTTGGAAGAAACTCAAAACACGTGGAGGTTAAGAGCATCCTGCTAAAAGATGAATCAGTCAACCAATAAATTAGAGAAGAATTAAAAAGATTCATGGAAGCTAATGAAAATGAAGATACAACCGTTCAGAATCTTTGGGATACAGCAAAAGCAGCCCTAAGAGGGAAATACATCGCAATACAAGCATTCCTCAAAAAATTGGAAAAGACTTAAATACATAAGCTAAGTTCGCACCTAAAGGAACTGGAGAAAGAACAGCAAATAAAACCTACACCTAGCAGAAGAAGAGAGTTAATAAAGATTTGAAATCAATGAACTCAATGAAATAGAGACCAGAAGAACTGTAGAACAGATCAACAAAATCAGGAGTTGGTTCTTTGAAAGAATTAATAAGATAGATAAATCATTGGCCAGCCTTATTAAAAAGAAAAAAGACTCAGATTAATAAAATCACAAATGAAAAAGGAGAGATCACAACCAAGGAAATACAAACGATTTTAGAAAGATTATGAGCAGCTATACACCAATAAATTAGGCAATCTGGAAGAAATGGACCCATTTCTGGAAAACCACAAATTACCAAAACTGGAACAGGAAGAAATAGAAAACCTGAACAGGCCAGTAAACCAGGGAGGAAATTGAAGCAGTCACCAAAACCTCCCAAGATACAAAAGTCCAGGGCCAGCTGGCTTCCCAGGGGAATTCTATCAAACATTTAAAGAAGAAACCATACCTATTCTACTCAAGATGTTCCAAAGGACAGAAACGGCCACAATACTTCCAAACTCGTTTTATGAGGCCAGCATCACCTTAATTCCAAAACCAAAGACTCCACCAAAAAGGAGAATTATAGACCAATATCCGTGATGAACAGAGATGCAAAACTTCTCACCAAGATACTTGCCAGTAGGATCCAACAATATATTAAGAAGATTATTCACCATGACCAAGTGGGATTTATCCCCGGGATGCAAGGCTGGTTTAACACTCGTAAAGCAATCAATGTGGTAGATCATATCAATAAGAGAAAAAACAAGAACCATATGATCCTCTCAATAGATGCAGAGAAAGCATCCATGCCTGATCAAAACTCCTCAGAGTATAAAGATAGAGGGACTTTCCTCAGAATCTTAAAAGCCATCTATGAAAAGCCCACAGCAAATATTCTCAATGGGAAAAAACACTGAGAGCCTTTCCCCCTAAGGTCAGGAACACGACAAGGATGTCCACTTTCACCACTGCTATTCAATAAGGTCCTAGAAGTCCTAGCCTCAGCAATCAGACAATAAAAAGAAATAAAAGGCATTCAAATTGGCAAAGAGAAGTCAAACTCTCCCTCTTCGCAGATGACATGATACTGTACATAGAAAACCGAAAAGACTCCAAGATTGCTAGAACTCATACAGTGATTCGGCAAAGTGTCAGGATACAAAAATCAATGCCCAGAAATTAGTGGCATTTCTTTACACTGACAAGGAGACTGAAGAAAGAGAAATTAAGGAATCAGTCCTGTTAAAATTGCACCCAAAAGCATAAGATACCTAGGAATAAACCTAACCAAAGAGGTAAAGGATCTATACCCTAAAAACTACAGAACATTTCTGAAAGAAATTGAGTAAGACACAAAGAGATGGAAAAACATTCCATGCTCATGGATGATAAGAATTAATATTATGAAAATGTCTATGCTACCCAGGGCAAGTTACATGTTCAATGCAATCCCTATCAAAATACCATGGACTTTCTTCACAGAGTTGGAACTAATAATCTTAAGATTTGTGTGGAATCTGAAAAGACCCCAAATGGCCAGGGGAATATTTAAAAAGAAAACCAGAGCCGGGGCCATTACAATGCTGGATATCAAGTTGTACTACAAAGCTGTGATGATCAAGACAATGTGGTACTGTCACAAAAACAGACACATAGATCAATGGAACAGAATAGAGAACCCAGAAATGGGGCCCCAAAACTAATATTCAACAAAGGAAAGACTATCCACTGGAAAAAGGACAGTCTCTTCAATAAATTGGGGGAAATTGGACAGCCATGGGCAGAAGAATGAAACTAGACCATTATCTTACACCACACACAAGAGAAACTGAAAATGGATGTGAAAGCTCTAAATGTGAGACAATAATCCATCAAAATCATAGAGGAGAACACAGGTAAATTTTTTAACCTGGCCACAGCAACTTCTTGCAAGATACATCTATGAAGGCATGGGAAATAAAAGCAAAAATGAATTATTTGGACTTAATCAAGATAAAAAGTTTCACAGCAAAAGAAACAGTCAACAAAACTAAAAGACAACCTACAGAATGGGAGAAGATATTTGCAAACGTCATATCAGATAAAGGTCTGGAATCCAAGATCTATAAAGAACTTCTTAAACTCCATACCCAAGAAACTAACAATCCAATCATGAAATGGGCAAATGACATGAACAGAAATTTCACCAAGAAGACCTACACATGGCCAACAAGCACATGAGAAAATGCTCTGCATCACTTGCCATCAGGGAAATAGAAATCAAACCACAATGAGATACCACCTCACACCAGTGAGAATGGGGAAAATTAACAATAGAGGAAACAACAAATGTTGGAGAGGATGTGGAGAAAGGGGAACCCTCTGGCACTGTTGGTGGGAATGTGAACTGGTGCAGCCACTCTGGAAAACTGTGTGGAAGTTCCTCAAAGAGTTCAAAATAGAACTGTCCTATGATCCAGGAGTCACACTGCTGGGATTTACCCCAAAGATACAGATGCAGTGAAACGCCGGGACATCTGCACCCCAGTGTTCATAGCAGCAATGTCCACAATAGCCAAACTGTGGAAGTAGTTTCGGTGTCCATCGACAGATGAACGGATCAAGAAGATGTGGTCTTTATATACAATGGAATATTACTCAACCATGAGAAAGGATGCATACCTACCATTTGCTTTTTACATGGATGAAACTGGAGGGTATTCTGCTTTGTGAAGTAAGTCAATCGGAGAAGGACAAACATTATATGGTCTCATTCATTCGGGGAATACAAAAAATGATAGGGATTAAAGGAGAAAGGAGAGAAAATGAGTGGGAAATATCAGTGAGGGTGACAGAACATGAGAGACTCCTAACTCTGGGAAACCAACCAGGGTAGTGGAAGAGGAGATGGGTGGGGGGGTTGGGGTGACTGTGTGACGGGCACTGAGGAAGGCACTTGATGGGATGGGCACTGGGTGTTATGCTATGTTGACAAATAGAACTCCAATTTAAAAAATATAAAGAAAAGAAAATAGGATTGCTATCTCTGGTGAATCAAACCTTCTGTCCTTGTGTATGACTGCCTTTGTCTGCAGTTATACTTAATAATCTTACGTCTAGTCTTATATTAACATCGCTAACAGTAGCTTTCTTTCTTTAGTGTCTAGTTATTTAGTGCTTGCATGTTCTATCTTTTTCTATTTTGGTTTTAACCTTTCTAAATCTTTTAGATGTTTCTCTTCTAAGTACATAGCACTGAATTTTATTTTTCAAGTAGTTGCACAGTCTATTTGTATTTAGTGGAATTACCAATATATGAGCATTTGAATCTGCTCTCTATTCATTTTCATTCTTTTTCTTTTGTACATTCTGTGGTTTTTAAAAATTATATTATTCAGTTTCTTCCATTTATTAATTTGGTGATTATTTATTCTTTCCCTGTTATTTTAGTAATTACCCAAGAAATTATAACTTGTTTTCTTCACTGACTAATGTTAAATAAAAATTGGGTGGTGGTTGTTTTGTCTTTTTTGCCTTACTAAACATTACAAGGACCATAAAATACTCAATTTTTTCTGCTTCAGTCTTAAAAGATACCCCAAAGATAATAAAAAAGATACTTAAAAGATACCCTTGTTTCTTCTTTGTTTTATATTTTAATTCTCTTTTTAAACTCTATAAGCCATTATGATGGTGATGGTAATTACTATTATTACAGAAATTCAGTATGCATCTCTAATTTTCCATCTGAGATTAGTTTTCTTTTGCTTGAAAAATATCCTTATAATTATCCTTATAATTTCTTTTAGTAAGGGTCTGCTTGTAACGAATTTTCTGTTTTTGTGTCTAAAAATGTCTTTATTTCACTTTTATTTTTGAAGCATATGTTTGTTTAGTACAGAGTTCCATGTTAGAAATAGCTCAGCAATTTGAATAGATCATTTCCCATTTCATTTTAAAAGTCTGTTCTCAATCTTATTGTTAACTTTACTAAAGATAATGTATTTTACTATCTCTGGCCGCTCTAAAAATTTTTATCTTTGATTTTTATCTATTTTACTGTGATGTGCTTAGATAGCTTTTGTTTTATCCTGCTTAGTGTTTGTAGACCTCCTAAAATCTTGGATTGTTGACTTTCACAAATTTTAGAAAATTCTTAGCCAATATATCTTCCAAGAAACCATTTGTTCCATTTTCTGTCCTTTTTCTTTTGAGAGTTCAGGTACAAGTATGTTAGGTTTTCTCAGAGTAGCCCCTTTTTCTGTTCCTACTGTTCTGTTGTGTATTTTCTTTTACTTTCTCTTTCATAGTTCATTCTGAATTTTTTTTTATACTTCTAAGTCTCATTCTTTTTTCAATTGAATCCAATTTGTTATGAAATCCATCCACTGGATTCTTAATTTGTTACTGTATTTTTTATTATATGATTTACATTTAATTCGTTTTAATAATTTCTAGTCCTCTGATTCTCAGTATTTTATTTCCTTAAGTATGATTTAGAGTTTATGTTTTAGATACTTTAGATTTACTTGTGTTTTGGATTCTGATAACTTCATTGCTGTATATTCCTCATGAGTCTGTTTCTCTGTGATTTGAGCCGCATTGTCTTGGAACATCATGTGTCATTCATTAATGGAAGGGTGGACTTTTACATGAAATATCACTGAAATAATTTGAGGCCATGGGAGGTACAATATTCCTGATAGGATTTGTTTGCTTCTAACATGAATGAGGAATATTAGCAGTCTCAGATCACTTCAGTCCAGTTACTCAGATTGAGCTGATTGGAGCTGGCCCTGAGTCCTTATGAGGGCCAGCCTAATTTTGGTTTTCCTTTTCTCCGAAGGTGTGTAGCCCTTTGTGGTCTCATCTGAAAGCATGGGTGTTTACTACTACTACTCCCTACCCCTAATCATTGTTGGGCACGGAACTCTGTTTTTATACCCTCACTCCCATAAGAATAGCTTTACTGAGTTTCTTCTTAAAATGTTATCTCCAGCATCATCTGGAAGCAACAGATCCCCTACAGGGAAGAACCTCCTAAGTGCTGGTATCGATTCTTGTCTTGGATTTTGGTCCAGTAGTTTCTTGTTCATTTTTTAGCTCTCCAGTGCCTTCTGAGAGATGCTTCTGGATATGCTATCCACCTCTAATTGCTCTCAGCCAGAGTTAGTTTGCATTGCTTAGTCTGCCATTACTGGAGGTAGAAGTCTTAACTTGGATTTTTAAGTAATTAGATAGGTTTATGTTTCTTTGCTTTTGGTTCCATTTCAGTTGTTTGCCTGTGGTTCCTATTTATGTCTTGTTTATAAATAACTGTTAACAATTGAATGAAATTACCAGGAATTATAGTTGGAATCACAATGGCCCAATCTCAATCTCAGTATCTTAATTTTTTGTTTTATTTTTTAAAGCGTTTTATTTGTTTTTTGACAGAGAGAGAGAGAGAAAGGGCCCAACCAGGGAGGGAGAAGCAGATTCCTCCCTGAGCAGGGAGCTCAATGCAAGGCTCTATCCTAGGACCCTGGGATTATGACCTGAGCTGAAGGTGGACACTTAACCAATCGAGCTACCCAGGCGCCCCAATTTTTTTGCTTTAAATTATTGTCTGGTTCAGTTTTAACACCTTTTTAGCATCTCTTTAACTCCTGAATATTTTTATGTAATTGATAATCCAAGTCTGTGAGTAACCCAATACTCTAAAGTTGATAACAAGTGTCTTTTTTTTTTAATTAGGGTATTTAATTGGTATACCATTAACTTCTAGCTGCTGTTAAATTTTAGGTAATATCTAAAGATTAAACTAGTATGTACGTGTCCATGGAACTGAGTAAATTTATCTGATGTGAATTTTCTTCTTTCTAGGACAATTTCTTCATGAGTAGTAAACCCCAAAGAGATAAAAGCAAGATACCTACTGGTGGTGATTCTGTACTTAGGATAAGCACCATTGCTTCAGCCATTGCAGATGCATCAGTGAGTACTGATCCTTCCCAACTTGCCGCCATGATCAAGGCACTTTCAAATAAAACCAGAGAGAAGACTTCTAAGAAGGATAATAAACAAAAGGACTATTCCACTGTGTCTCATTTCTTACCTAGTGATACAGAAAAAAGTAGTGGCTCCAGCATGTTTGATATGGAGAAATACCTTAAAAAAACAGAAGTTAGTAGATATGAAGGTGGACTGGAAAACTTTTCAAGAGCTAGTACGTCTGATATTTGGGATTTATCTTTGCCCAAAGAACAGACTACACAAGACATCCATACAGTGGACTTAGGTGCTACTAATAAAAATATAAGGGAACCAGAAGAAAATACAGTATTTACTTTTTATGGTGAAAATGGAAAGAGTGAGAATCAAGAATCGTTTAGAACAAACTTTCCACATTCAATTCTTACAAATAGAAAAGAGAGTGAAAATACTGTAGTTGATGTGAAGACCTGTCCTATTGACAACAAATTACCAGACATTGGTAACTGTGAAACAGCTCCATCAGTATCCACTCCCAAATCTGATAGTTATTCATTAGTAAGGAATCCCAGGATAGCATCTGTTTGGCTGTCAGAAGAGTGTGAAGAAATACCAAATAATGGAGAAAATCAGAGGCAAAATGAATGTGCTAGTGAAGCAAGCAACAGTGAAAAACATGTGACTTTTGGAAAACATTGCATAGTTGCACCTAAAAATGTTGGTAAGTGTTGAAGTAATTGGTCATGTTCACAGAATTATGAGTGATTTTGTTGTTGTTCTCATTGAAAAATAACACCTTTCTGATAGATTTGCAAAATCACTCTCCTGAACATGGTGGACATGGCTCAGAGGATGACCAGGATAGCTTCAGACCTTCCTCTTCTCCACTGAATCATTCTTCTCCTAGTGAAACTTCTGGAACAAGTTTATCAGGGTAGGTGCTTACCTTTTTTTTTTTTTTTTCTTTAATAAAAATACATGTTCAGTATAAGAAAATTAGAAAAAGTGTAGAGAAGAAAAATGTCATTTATAGGTTCATTTCTCAAAGGTAGCCATTGCAAATATTTTTTGAATTTGTTTCAAGCCATTTTTCTGTGCAAATTTATATACTTTGTTGTTTTCACTTATAATGATTCTTTGTATTTAAGAGAAAATTAGTAATGTTACAGTCTACACAGTGAATCAGTCATGCATTATTTGATGCCCCTGGTGGATAATGGTAGATAATATATTTCACTATGTTTTGCCATTTTATTTTATTTTTTGTCTGTTTTGCCATTTGAGATGAACAACTTTGCCTATAAAAATTTTGTTTTGTCTGACTTCATAAGGCTAGATATCTAAAAGTGAAACTATTAGCAGATTATTTTCTAAATAGGTCTTAAAGACTAATGTTCTCACCTCAGTGTATGATGAGAATATCAATCTCACTGTTTTCTTAACAGCATTTGAAATAGCTTAAAGGTTTGGATTTTTTTTATATTGTAGTATTAATTTGATTTTTTAAGACTTGAGATTGGTAAATACTAGAAAAAGAATATTGATACTTCATAGATTTTAACTGAAGCTGTAAACTAATTTAACCATCAAATTATAAGGACTTTTTAAAACGTAATTTTTAAAAATGCCATAATTTGCATTATTTAAAAACTGCATACCTATATAGGTATATGTGTGTATAACTTTTGAACAATGTAAATTCATTGCTTTATGAAATGTATACATGTGTATTTATGTGTAGATGCACTCATGCACATGTGTTGTATTTTCATTACTGTGTTCCTTGTCTGCTTGTTCCTGAATCCCTTCCCACCAGGGAACTGCTGTATTTCTTAGGTATTCTAGAGTTTCTTTATGCATGCATAACAAAATATAAATAAATATTCTTACTGTCATCCCTTTTTATATTCAATATCGGGTCCTTTTCACATGTATGTTTGACTATAGAAGGCTTCATTTGTATTATAGTCACTTTGGTCATGTGAAATTGATCTATAGGGTAATTTCTCAGAAATGAGCTTCTTGGATCAGAGTATTTGTATGCATGTTCATAGTTAAATTAGTACAACCACTCCATAAGGGTACTGATTTAGTTTTCCTACCAACAGTTTAAGAGAGAGCCTGTTTTCCCATACCCTCATCAACAGAATGTTTATAAAACTTTTTGATGGTTGACATTTTGATAGGCAAAAGAAGTAGTATCTCAGTATAACTTTAATTCATATTTTTGAAGTGTGATGGTGAGCATCATTTCCTCTGTATTTGCTATGACTATCCATATTTGTTGCTCCTTTTTTTCATGGGTGTTTTGTTTTTTTTTTTTTTTTTTTGGTTTTACTTTGCTTGTAGTTTTTTTGCCATACAGAAAGTTGATTATTAAATTTACAAATTTTGTCTTTTATGGGTTTTTTTTTCTTTTTTGAAGAAGGCAGGGAGGGAGAGAGAATCTTAAGCAGTCTCTATGCCCAGCGTAGAGCTTGATGTGGGGCTCAGTCTCACAACCCTGAGATCATGACCTGAACCAAAATCAAGAGTCAGACACTTAACTGACTGAATTACCTAGGTGCCCCTCTTATGGCTTTATAAAAGATTTTTATGTGTTTCCCTATTGCAAGATTTTAATTAATAAAAAAACTTACCTAAACAGTGAAATTATCAAAAATGTTCAGTAATTAGAAACAGGTTGAAATTAAATCTGATTTCAAAGTTACCTCGTAAGTTTTTCCCTAGTTGCCATTGGAGTTTTGCATATTTAAGTGGTACGGGTAAGCTAGAACTATTAGTAGAGGGCTAAAATTCTTTCCTGTTTCAGTGACACTTAACACTTTTTCATATGCACAGCCTCCACTTAACAGTTTATGTGTGTAAGACATTAGAAATCATCTAGCCCAACCAAATTTGAAGGTTATCTCTCCTTGACTTGTCATGACTGATGTCATCTACTGATTTTTCTTCGTCTCCCCTCTAATAATTGTCTGTAAAGTTATCTGAGCATTTATCTTTGTACTGTTTAAATATGCTTCTGACACTTGCTTTGCCAGTTTTTAAATGATATTCTTTGAGTCCCATTTTATTAGTTTCCCATGGCTGCCATAACAAAGTGTCACAAACTGGGTGGCTTAACACAACAGAAAGTTATTGCCTCACACTCTGTAGGCTGGAAATTCAGGCCATGTTCTCCCTGAAGCTTTTAGGGAAGGGGATACCTGGCTGGCTCAGTTGGTAGAGCCCGTAACTCTTGATTTGAGGGTTGGGAAGTCTAGCCCCTTGTCGGGTGTAGAGATTACTTACAAATAAAGCCTTTCAACTGAAGCTTTTACAGGAGAAACCTTCCTTACATCTTCCAGCTTCTGATAGTCGTAGGCATCCATTGGTTTGTAGACAAACTAATCTGTCTCTGTATTCACATTGGATTAAGGGCCCAGTCTATTCCACTTTGATCTTATTTTAACTAATTACATCTGCAGTGACCCCATTTCCAAATAAGGTCCATTTACCTTAATACCATTCTGAAGTATTGGGTCTTAATACTTAAACATTTTTTTTGGAAATGCTTAACCCATAATAGCATCTTTGGCCAATGACACAATTAAGGAGCTCATTCTCATGTTCTTTCCCTTTCCACCTTTTTCTTTTTTAGTTATGTAATTTCTACATTGGCATTTCATTTACATTTTGATTCATCACCATATCCTACACTTGTTTAATTTCTATTCTGTAGTTAAATATATTCTTTTCTAGCCATCGGGTGTCCCCGCCCCCCCCCCCCCCCCCACTGACTAAAGTACGTACTGTGGTCATTTACTCAGAGGATGGAGGGAACAGTACTCGCTAGGCTCTTTTATGTTCCACAGTTAAACTGTGGCTTTTATAATGAAAGCATAGCAGGCTGTGTTTCAAATTGTTTGCTTCTGCTTAGGGATTGTTTTCCTGTTTCTGTGGAATGTAAGAGGGAAATCTGAGGCACCCCAGTTCTTCTTGCCTCACAATTGACTTGATTTTTTTTTTTTTTTTTTTGTAAGCTTCTGCCAAAGATGCTCTCTTTCAAGTCTAGTTTAATTTGATTAGGCTGTATTTCTTGTTGACTCTTAATGGTTACTCTTCAATATATGGATTCGAGCATTTATTTATTAAGGAAAATTTGCTCCAGCCCCCAGACTCAAGTGATGCATATGTGGGATCTGTTTTGCTTGACTTCGGCATTTATTGTCTCTTTAATCCGTTAAGAACTACTATTTGGAAAAATTATAGATCCACAGGACGTTACAAAGATCTTACAGAGGGGTTACCATTTCCCCTAGCAGTTACGTCTCCCATCATTAATGGTGTCTGCACCAGGAACTTGTCCTGGGTACAGTGTCATGTTATCACAGATGTGAATTCATGTAACTGCTACCCAAAAATCAGAGATACAGAACTTCAGCATCACCACAGTGATCTGCCTCTTTATTGGTTTCATCTTGTTTGCATTTCACATTTTAATCTCTGCATTCCTTACAGTGTTTTCTGCAGTGTTCTTTCCTCCTGTGTACTTTAAATCTGATTTCAAAGTTACCTTTCTGTGGTTTTGGTATTTCTTAAATTGTATATGAAGGCATTTAATAAAAACTCTAAGTACTCTTATCTAAAGCCTTCCATTATTACTGTTTTCCTTCACACTGCTCTTAGAGGCAGAATGCTGGCTGGCTGGTCTTACTCTTGGACCCACCTGATTTTGTGTGTGTATGTGTGTGTGCGTGCGTGTGTGCACTTCTAAGAAAAGTATTATGTGTAAGAATACTGAAGTTTCTCATGAACTTGGTATATGTTCAGATATTTTGATTGAGGGCATGAAGTTTAACCTCTCTGGAGTGACCATAGAATTGATTAACTAGCCAGGCACCTGCACCCCCACCTCTTAGTGTGGGGCAAAACCACAGGACATAATGGGAAAAGGCCAATTTAGAAGAGCATAAGTGTGCTCTGAATTAAAATCACTGAGGAAGATGAAACGAGAGTGATGAGATGTTGCTGAGTTGCTCAGCATACGTATTTTGCTACTATAGCCACTAAAGCAAATAAATACCAGTGGAGATCTCTCCATCAGTATCCGGCCTGTAGATTAACCCATGAATCATTTTGGGGTGTGGTTTAGTCTACTAGCATGCTTACTGTCAGGTTTCTGGCTCATTCCTAACCCAATTTTAGGCTTTCACAGTATGCATTGTTAGATTTTTACTGATGTATAATTAACATACAGTGAAATACACAGATCTTTGGGGTTTCATTCAGTGTTTCTGGACACTTACATACCTGTTTAAAACCACCACCTAAGATATATAGGACATATACGTCTTCCGCCATTCACAATCCTTTGCTGTTTTCATGTCAGTTGTCCTCCCTTCCCCACCCCCACTCAATCACTCACTTTTTTTTTTTTTTTTTAACCACTCACTTTCTGGTTTGTATCATCATAATTTAGTTTTGGCTCTTACTACATTTGAATGGAATGGTACATTTTTCTGTGTCTAGCTTCCTCCGCTTAACATGTTTCTGAGATTCATCCTTGGTTACCTGTACCAGTAGCTCCTGGTACTCATTGCTGTTGGAGCACACTGTCGAGTGACTGTGGCCGTGCTGTGTATCTGTTCTCCTTTTGCACAACATGCATTGTCATTTAAGCCTCATTTCCAGGTCTGTTTATTTAGGTTCCTATTGCAGCTTTCTCTCCATTTTCCCTTATCACTTTGAAATGTCTCTGTCAGTTTCTTAGTTGGTTTTCCAGGATTATGATAAACTGTATACACAGTTAATTTCTTCAGCTGAGGAAGTTTTTTGTTTTCTGTTACTTTTGGTAATTGGCTGGGTTCCACCTATTCTTTCTTCCTTTTGAGAACCCTGGTTTCCCATTAGTTAACATTCCCTTCTCTGGTCATTTATGACTGTTTTCCCTAATTTTCATTTTTTATACATTCACTGTACTGTGGGTTAGCTGCTCAAGGGTTTATTCTCTGTATCACTGATTTTCTGTAGCATCAATTGCACTTTTTATTGCTGCCAACATCGACTTCGATTTTGTACTTATTTTAATTGAAGTCCTCCTTTACTTTTTAATTATGGTAAAATGAGTGTGATTTATTTTTTTGAGTGTGATAATTTTATTCTTTTTCTCTGGTTTCTGCCAACTGGTATTCTTGAGTGTTGTGTGTGTTTTAGACTATTGATTTGAGATAGAGAAGTACACAGATGGGGTTGGAGTGGGGAGGGGAGGGGCAAACAGAGAGGGAGAAGCAGACTCCCCACTGAGCAGGGAGCCTGACTCCGGGGCTTGGTGCCAGGACCCTAAGATCATGACCTGAGCTGAAGGCAGATACTAAACTAATGGAATCATCCAGGCTCCCCTAAGTAGTGGTTTATATTCACAATATACTGTTGGTCAAAATTTTCATCTCTTCAGTGGCAGCATTTTTATGGCAAATGTACTTTATCTGATAAGTTTCGCTGCTCATTAGCATTCCTTTTAACTAGCTGGTCTTCCAGCTGGTTTCCAGCAGGTGCATAGAGGCGACGTAGGCCTTCAAGTTCCACAAACACCTTGGTATCTGTGTGGCTGACACCTTGGCAGTTGTGAATTCCTTTGAAGTTTGACATCTCAACTAAAATTTCTCTTTATTTCCATGTTTGTTTGTTTTTTTTCAGCTGGGGAAAGGCAGAGGGAGAGGGAAAGAATCTTAAGCAGGCTCTGTACCCACGCAGAGCCTGATGTGAAGCTTGATCTCACAATCCTGAGGTCATGACCTGAGCTAAAAACAGGAGTTGGATGCTTAACTGACTGAGCCACTCAGGAACCTCTATTTCCAAGTGTTCTGATGGTACACTTCTCATTACTTGAAATAATACACCCAAAATGCATTTGTTCCTTTCAGTCAAAGGAACTAGACTAGCACCTGGGTGGCTCAATTGGTTAAGCATCTGCCTTTAGCTCATGTCGTGATCCTGGGGTCCTGGGATCCAGCCCTGCTTCTCCCTCTCCCTCTGCCCCACTCATGTTCTCTCTCCTCTCTCTTATTCATTATTATCTTTCTCTCAAATAAATAAATAACTTTTAAAAAAGAACTAGACTAATATACCACATTACCCCAATAACCTAGAATTTTTTGTATCATGGTGTGTGTGTGTATACATCTGTGTGCATATGGGAACCCATGTAGATACATGTCATGCAGAAGCTAAAATAGGCCTGAAGCAATTTGGTTAATATTCTGTCCCCATTGGTTAGAAATTAACTAACTAGATTTTGTCAATACCAGTGTGTTGATTTGGGGCTTTTTAAGAATCCAAAATTCAGAATGAGACTTTCTTTGTGTTTGTTGCCCAGCTTAGTATTCTGAACTTTGTGCAAAAGAAGGGTTTTGGTAAAATTCTGTCCAATAAGGGCTGAATTTGAAACTAAATGGCGGAGTGTACATGCAGCAGGTGCAGCAGCTGACATCGGCAGCAGTGCTTCCTGTCTGTTGGGACTGTGCCATTCTCTTCAGGTGGTGCTGCCTCTTTCCTCTCCTTGCGTCGGGCTGGGCTGACCCTGTGCTGGGGACTGGCTCACAGAAGGTGGTGTGTATATGAGATAGATGTGGGATCTAACTATATTTGTTTTCTAATCTTTTTTTTTTTTAATGTCCTAAACATCTTTCGGAGTCAAGGGATAGTACTCAACAGCATAATTTAAAATAGCTGAATAGTGTTTTTTTGCATGTTTGTGCCATAATTTCCATAGCCTAATTTCTCTTACATGTTAATACCTATCCTTTTGGCAAAGACTTTATGGTTAGCATTGATTTCCCCTAATTAATTTAAGGATTAATTCCTAGACTTAGAATGTCAGAGTCAAAGTGGCTTTGATATGCATTGCTTAATTGCTCAGTCAGAAGTTGTCCCACTTCATATTCCACTTAGCAATGTACAACTGATTTCATTTCTTTGCACTTAAGTACGTGATTCTTTGTTTTCATCTGTGCTCTTTGAGGCCAGGAACTTTTGAATGCTTGACTCAATGCTTTATATCAGGTGTTCAATAAGTGTTTATCAAATGAATAGCTAACATTGTTAAGCAACTTATATATGAGGTTTATTAATGAAAATGCCACAGCCTTGGGACGCCTGGCTGGCTGAGTGGCTGAGTGTCTGCCTTTGGTTCAGTGTGTGATCCCGGAGTCCCGGGATCAAGTCCCACATCAGGCTTCCTATATGGAGCCTGCTTCTCCCTCTGCCCATGTCTCTACCTCTCTCTCCCTGTGTCTTTCATGAATAAATAAATAAAAATATTTTTTAAAATGCCACAAAAAAGTAAAAATTAAAAAATGCCACAGCCTTTTTCTTTTATTATAGTTTACCAAGTACTTCATTCAATAGGAATATGATTTAGAATTTAAGATAATTAAGACTGAAAATCCATGGTTGAGTTATCATATATGGCAGCTAGAGCAGAGACTAAGATTAACAAGCCCATTGGGCAGGCAGAAATGGCTTTTTGTTGTGTAGATAAAGTTAGATAAGGGAATGGAAAACTAATCATGAGATGTTCGCCCTTTCAGGTGTGCTTTAGAGTCTTTTGGTTCAGCAGCTCCTCAGAAGCCCCCCTGTGAGAGTGAGTCATCTGCATTGGTGTGTCCACAAGCCAGTGTGAGTAGGCTGACTTACGTGTCTGAACAAGAGAGCACCTGTCCCACTACAGCCTCAGATCATGGCCTTGAGGATCGCAAGGTGGGCAGCATTTCTGTTATTTCTTTAAGAAGGCTTATGGCTTTAAAGTGATACCGATGTAGCAGTCAGACTGAAGTTTAGGCCTGTGTAATTTCTGTTGCTTGTTTTACCTTTAAAACGTATGTGTGTGTGTGTGTGTTTTGATCAAATAACTACTCATGCTAGGCAGTGTACAGCTCTTTAGTATCTGCTCTCTAAAATCTTTCAGTCTGGTGGAGGGTACTTGCTAGGCACACTGGAATGAAGTACACTGTGATCCACCTATGCTGTGGGATTTAGCGGGAGGTAACTACAAATCTGACTGGACCTGATGATGGTTCAACAGAGCTTTATGGAGGGATAAGTAATGTATTGAAGCTGTATTTTGTAAGACTACTTGACAGGGAGGAAGCAGACAAACAAATGGGGGAAGGTATGGAGTTGTAAAATAAACACTGCATTTGAAGGACCCCCGGAAGTTTGGAATGTCTGCAGTGAATTGTACATGGTGAAAGGAGGAAAGGCCAAACGTGAAGAGTCTTGTATATAAAATTTGGGAGTTCGAAGGCATAAGCAGGAAGGACACTCATGTGATCTGTGTTGTTTAATTTTTTATTTTTATGTTTTTAAGACTTTATTTATTTGAGAGTAAGGGAGTGCAAGCATGTGCATGAGTGACTGCAGGAGCCAATGTAGGGGAAGGGAAGAGGCAGAGGGGGAGAGGAAGAAGCAGGCTCCCCCCTCAGCAGCTCTACCCCAGGACCCTGGGATCATGACCGGAGCTAAAGGCATGTGATTAACCGACTGAGCCACCCAGGCACCTCTGTGTTGATGTTTTAAAAGCTCATGGCACTAGCACTGTGGAGGAGGCATTAAGCAGGGGCAAGATTACAATCAGGAGACTTTGACACGAGGCTGCTATAGTCAGGCAAGACGTGGTGTGAGCATGGATTAAAGTAGTGGCAGTGGGGTTGGGAGAGAAGCAGGTAGATCTGAAAGATTTATGTGGGAGAAACTAGACATTTACTTATTTTTATTTTTTAAAGATTTTATTTATTTGAGAGAGGAAGAGAGAGAGAACATGAGCAGGGAGAGGAAGAGGGAGACACAGGCTCCCCTCTGAGCAGGGAGCCCAATGCAGGGCTCAATCCCAGGACCTTGGGATCATGACCTGAGCTGGAAGCAGACACTTGACCAACAAAGCCACCCAGGCACCCCGAAGCTAGACTTTTATTATCTATGTGTGTTTTGTGAATACGACAGTATTCAATTTTTTAGTGGGCTGAATATGAATATGGTATGCAATATAGCTCTATTCCACCAAGCCCTTACTAAATATATCCAGTAAAGTTACTATATGTATGGTGTCATGTTGGACAAATCATTGAAAGCCATCTTTGATGACGCTCTTGAGCATTGGGTCTCTGTATTCTTAGCTTGTGGTTTTATAGGCTGAGTTGTAGTAACATGGACTCTGCTACTTTCTGAGATAAACTGTAACTTCACTAAGTTTGTTTCTTCATCTATGAGGAGGGACAGTGATATGATAACAGGGCTTGGTACCAAGAAGTTACACTGAATACATGCTGGTGGTTATTTGTATTGATTGGTTGATGATATCTGGCAAATAATCTCAGCTTTGTTTATTAATGTCTCTATGTGGTCTAAAAGAAATTTTCAAACCAAGTGCAGAGAATAGTCTGTTAGTTGCATCTTACATGTCAGTTCCAGTTGGTCTACCCTGCAGCCTGTAGACTTCACTCCTAAGGTGATGCATTATAATGAAATGAGTATATGAACGTTGACTGTGGCTGTTACTTCTTACTTAGGAAGACAGAAGAACCACATAATCTTAGGCACTGGAAAAGACTTAGTGCTCATAGAAATTAGCATCTTCGAGTGTAACAGCAGCATAGACAAAAAATGGGGGTGGGGAAGCTTGTGAGCTCTACTGATTCTTCCTGAGCTCGTGTCAGCTTCATTTGAAAGCTTGCTCAGCCTCCACTCCTGTGTTATTAATTTATTTAGATTTTTATTATATATTTTCCAGGAAAACAGCCCCTAAATTTGAATGAAAGTAATTATCTCGTCCTTTGTCTATATAAATTTGTCAGAGATATAATTGCTATGTATCTCCTCTTTAGTCTCCTCATAATTATTTCTGTGAAAGAATAACTGCACTTTCTGACCTTGAATCTAGAATTTCACAGCTGCAAAAAGTTGGCCTTTTTTTGTCAGAGTTTATGTCCTGTAGATCTCTTCTTTATTTGAGATTATATCAGGATGCTTTGAATATGTGATAGCTCATGGATTATTTAACTTTTTTTTTTGTCACAGAGTGATGTCACCAGTGAATTGAGCAGCACAATTATTCAAGCCAGTCCAGTTCCATCAGAGGAACGGGCTATGGAAAAGCAGAGAGAAAAAGGTCTGTTTCAAAGTAGAAGTAAAGTAGCACTGTCCTATAATCAGAAAAACGCAGATACAGACAATGTGACTGAAACGACTTCTCTGAGTAGCAGACCTGAAGATGTAAAGCCTTACTTCAGGTTGGATAAAGATCTTTCCTCCAAAAGTGGAGACCTATCAGAAACTGGTGCAGTAGGGTTGACCTCTAAACCCAGTGAATTGGACCAGATCAGCCTGGGTCTACTGAGCAAGTCAGGTCTCACCCACCCAGTTGTGTCAGCGATGCCACACCTCCCTGTGTCACACCAGACGTTTGTGAACAAAGATGAAAGAGTAGCCTCTGAAGATATGTTAACTGCTGGCAGTGCAGTAAGTGGCCAGATTCCTCATTGGATGGCCCCTGGAAACCAGGGCGCTCCTGTTCCCAGCACTATGCCTTGTAGCTCTGCTCCTGAGATGCAGAACATGCTCACTGCAGTTCCTACACTCTTGACTCAGCATTCTTTTACCACAGCTCCCTTGGCCCAGCAGTATTTGGGAACACTGCCTCAGTGCCAGGCTGGCAGTGCCACCGTCTGTGGATTCTCAGGAAGCTGTCCATATCCTGCTGTCGCAGGAGAACATGTTCAGAACTCTGTGGCCATGGGAATTTGTCTAGGACAAAATATCGGCTCTGGATTGATGGGTGCCTCTTCCCTTTACAACCCATATTCTAATGCCTTAAATCAGAATCTTCTAAGTACAGCAAAACCTTTTCCTATGCAGCCTGTTGGTACAAATTGTGGAATTGAACCATGGGATTCAGGAATACTGTCAGGATTTGGTAAGATGTTTTTTCTTGGTTATTGCTTATTGTTGCTTGCTATTATTTAAAAATTGAGTTTTGTCGGGCTCCCTGCATGGAGCCTGCTTCTCCCTTTGCCTGTGTCTCTGCCTCTCTCTCTGTCTCTCTCTCTCTCTCTTTCTCTCTCTGTGTCCCTCATGAATAAATAAATGAAATCTTTAAAAAATAAAATAAATAAAATAAATAAAAATTGAGTTTTCTCAAACGAGACCACAAAATGAGTTTGTTTCAAGAAGATACTGGTTGGTCTGAATTTCTCTTAATTTTATTCTTTGTCCTAAATTGAGAACACAGACCATAATATATTTCTGTGCAAGGGTCCCTAACATGGCCTTAGAAAAACACAAACACTTAATACAAGTGAGACTCTCAGTGCTTTTGTCTTCCTGTCTCTCCTGTACTCTGTACTTAGATTTCTGTTACTCTTTCGACTAGGAATGGTCCAGTTTAGAATTGACTCCCTGGAGAAGTGAGTCTCTTCCCACTTTTTAAAGGCTTTGGGGGATGACAGTTGTGAGAGGCAGCACCTTTCCACACTTGTCTGCAGTGGCTGAAATATCCCCTGGATTCTTCTGCTAGGGACAGCCGCTCTGAGCGGAGCTGGGTGCTATGCTTTCACACAGTGCACATGACCACTGGTATTCTGTCCTCGTCTCTACCCCCATTTTCGTCTCAAGGAAATTCCGGTTATTGCATAAGAATGGAGAAAAGATTGGTCTTATTAAAAATCTGGCTAGATGTAGACCTTCAAAATTAGAGCTCTCCGTAGTTTCTTAACAGGTTAAGTGTAGTGGCTTATATTTGTGGTAGAAAAAAGGGAGAGATTACTAATAGGCAATAACATCGAAGAATTGATTGGCTGTAAATTATGGTTTGATCAGTTGTACTTGTTCTTCCTGGGCTGGATATAGTGAGAAAAAGTTGTTGGCCTATGCTGAGGCTTATACAAGGTCAAGGACTCCTACAGCGGCAGGGCACTTGATATCATAGCTCTTGGGTGTCAACAGGTAGTCTCGTGTAAAAATTTCCATCCATCCAGTTGTGCTTTTAATCAGGTGTTTTGCTATAACCTGCATTTGACCATGCTTTATCTTTACCCAGGGAAGGTAAGAGTACCTGAAGAACTGAAGTTTCCTCATGCTTGCTGTGTTGGCATTGCTTCACAGACCTACCTTAGTGTACTTAATCCAGCTGACCGCTGGCTACAGGTCAGCATTGGGGTTCTCACCATTAGTATCAATGGTGAAAAGGTAAGCTTTCTGCATTTTTGGCCTTTGAATTAGTAATTGCGTTATGATTAATGCTGGATTTCTCTCTAGTACTACCTTTCATAAGGGTGGGGGGAGGTCCTGTTCTCCTATCCTTGTATGCCTTTCACAGAATCATTGCAGTGGTGCATAGAAGAATAACATATCTTTTTCTTAACCCTCTCCTTTTGTTGTAGTACGTTCAGAATTGAAATCTGAATTTGTTTCTCATTTTTCTATTGGTTACTTCTTATATTTGGTTATTTATTCATCAGACCATGTAAATGTTCTTTTAGTGCTATTTAAACCACTGAAAGGTATGGTTTCTGTTATTTGTCGGTTTTGTTAAAAATGATTGAGTATAAGTTACCATCACTTACCAAAAAAAGTTATTCTTGGGATCAGTTGACTTCATACAGTAAGTGGAGTCTTTTTGACATTTATCTGATCACGTTCTTACATGATCTTCTTAATTACCTGGAAATACAATTTTAACATTAACTCTTAAAGCAAGGGTCACTGACATGATTAGCTAGAGGTGCTAAAGTACAATATTCTAGATCTCTTTTCACGATTAGAGTGACACGTGTGGACATGGTAGGTGGGGATGTGGCAGATGGTCAGCAACTCCTGTTTTAGAATGTCCTGGTTTTGTGACTGCTGCTTGCAGATGAGTGTTGGTGGCTGAGTTTACTTTTTCCCTCTTACCTCCCAGTAATAACCCTTATTTACCTGGCAAAATGAGATTGTGTCTACTCACCATCTTCCCTTTTCCTGGTCTTTCTTCTCTAGTCCTGAGCTCATATGGAAAGTGTGTGATTGGAGGAAAATGGTAAGGGTGAGAGGTGAAGCTGCAGGCCCTTTTCGAGGTGTGTAAGAATTAGTGTTGCCTCTGAGTATGGGCAGAAAGAATGCTCTTGTGTACAGTGAGGAGGGAGGGTTTGCAGCAAGTTGTAATCATGCCCTTAGAGGCCTGATGAAAACCTCGGAGGTCAGTCTAATTCCCCTGATTGTACAGCTGCAGACACCAGCTCTGGATGACGTGTGGGGCCTGGAGTACTGCTGTTTCCAGGAGCTTTTGCAGTGTAAGTGAGGGTATAGACCTTGTGTTTACTTTAAAACAGATGAGGGAACACATTCAACTCATCTTCCTAAGTCTTCATGATTTTAGCTAATTGTGCTTTACAGATAATGAGTTACAGGACTTGGATATTTTGGAAGAGGTCATAAATTTTCGGATTTGGTAGTTTGAGTGACTGGGGAAAAAAGGGATCTTAAACTCGTTGATTCTAATTCTTGATTCTCCTTGTGAAGCCATTTCTTTATGAACTGTGTGGCTCTTTTTTTTTTTAAAGGTGGATCTTTCAGCATATCCTTGTTTAGTCTTCAAGAATAAAGTCATCATAAGACCTCATGCCACGGAAGAGATAAAAGTACTTTTCATACCATCTGATTCTGGGATTTTCAGATGTATATTCAGTGTTGCTTCTTGGCCATTTTCAGCAGATGCTGAGACCATAGCACAAGCAGAAGCTTTGGCAAGCCGAGTCATTCTCACGGCTGTTGCAGAGACCCCTGTGATCGAGGTAACTACTTGTAAGCAGATCTCTGTCATACCCGGCATTTGAATGATGGCTGTTTAATCTTAGAAGTAATATTTGGGAAAATTGAATATGTGGGTAAATACCACCACAATATTATTTTCAAGCTAACCATTGGTTCTTAATATCTTCTTATTTTAGAATTTAAAATTATTTATTTTACAGAAACAAAATATACTTGCTAGATGTATTAGTTTGGAGTATTCTGAAAAGTCACTAGACATACTGGGTTATTTTATTTTTTAACTTTTTTTTTTTTTTTTTTAAGATTTTATTCATGAGAGAGAGAGAGAAAGAGGCAGAGGGAAAAGCAGGCTCCATGCAGGAAGCCCAATGTGGGACTCAATCCCGGGACCCTGGGATCAAGCCCTGAGCTAAAGGCAGATACTCAACTGCTGAGCCATCCAGGCGTCCTGGGTTATTTGTTTTAAAGGAGACTAAGAAATGTAACCAGTGATATCCCTCATGCTATATGTAAACGTTAGATGTTCTGTGTTAGCTTTTTATTTTTAATTTTTTATTTTGTTTAAAGATTTATTTAAGTAATCTCTGTAACCAATTTGGGGCTCAGATTCACAACACCTGAGATCAAGTTGCCTGCTCCAGCGACTGAGCCAGCCAGGTGCCCCTTATTAGCCTTTTAAATATCACTTTAAGAAACAACACAGTAAGTGGTTAGGTAGGGAAAAATCTTGAATATATGTATATAGAGAAAATAAGAACAGCTGCCCTATGTTACATGAATGCATGTTCTAACTTGGAATGTTCAGTGAATCACATCATATAGGGATTTTGAAAAGTGTTGTCATGTCAATTTGAAAGGACATGAGGACTAAGATTTGTCTCTAGTGATGAAGTCACCAGTGTTGATGATCTTCCAGAGTTTGAGTACAGTTGTTTTCTCCCTGGAGTACTTCTCCCATACACTCTCTCACTTTTTCTAGATATCACCTCATACTGTTGATAGAATGGCAGTTCCCCTCTGGCCCCTCATCCCCACACACTTACCTCCTCCTCCCTTTGGCTCGCTTTACTTCTCTGCTTAGCATTTTCAGCGGTGATATACTAAATACTTACCTGTTTATTGTCTGATCCTCCTTGCCCCCACTAGAGTGTAAGCTGTTTGGGGATCAGGACATGTGTCTCTTGTTCCCTTCCAGAATAGTGCTTGGCACATAGTAGGGGCTCAAGTAATAGTTGCTGAACTGTTTTTGGACAGAAGGTGGAAATAGCATTACTTCTAAATGTATATGGTTTTTGAAATATTGTATTACGTATTACATATGTACCAAGACCAGTGAATATAGTCAGCAGTTTCATCCATATTGTTAAAGATGTATGTATTAAGTCTGGCCAAGGAAGACATTATGGATTGTCTCTAGGGGAAATTGGATCGTTACATGTTTTAAAGTATATTTATAGTTTGGGGTATTTTTTTGAGATTTTATTTTGAGAAAGAGCATGTTTGCACGAGTGGAGGCAGGGGCAAAGGAAGAGGGAGAGAATCTCAGGCAGATTCTGTGCTGAGTGCAGAGCCTGACATGGTGCTTGATCTTACAACCCGGAGATCATGACTTGAGCTGAAACCAAGAGTTGGACACTTAACTGAAGTACATTTATAGTTTCCAAATTTTTTAGGGATGTTGCAGCTGCCTCTCCTTTTCACACTCCCCACATTGGAGTCAGAATATGGGTTGGGGGGGAGGAGAGAGATTACATGGCGTAGTATGTGTTGGATTTATGTTAGTATTTGTGTGCTTGAAAAGAATGGCTTCTGAGTGCAGAATTCTTTCATATGTCCTTTAGCTCTGATTTGGTACTGTGTGGTTCCAGTCTTCTATATCATTATTAATATTTCTGTGTACTTACTCTTTTGGCCTCTGAGCGATGTGTTTGTGGATTTGTCTGTTTCTCCTTATAATTCTATTGATGTTTGTCTTGGGTATTCTGAGATCTGAGGTTTTGTGTATTTAGACTCTAGATCATTTTATCTTCGAAGTGAAATCATTCCATTTATTTTATGTTTTTAAATATTTATTTATTCATTCATTCATTCATTCATTCATGATAGACATAGAAAGAGAGAGAGAGGCAGAGACACAGGCAGAGGGAGAAGCAGGCTCCATGCCGGGAGCCTGACACATGACTCCATCCCGAGACTACAGGATCGCGCTCTGGGCCAAAGACAGACGCTAAACCGCTGAGCCACCCAGGGATCCCCGAAATCATTCCTTTTTAAAATAGCAGTTCTCTTTCATCTTTCTTTTGCATCTGTATTAGTTTCAAAGTTACACATTTCTGTTCCCTTTTTATTCAAACTGGTTATTCAGTCTAAAATTAATTAACAGCTCTGTTCTAGCCCAAACAACACAAAAAGCTAGTTATTTTAATGCTGATCTTTTCTTTCTGTAATATCTTTCATTAATATTTTAGTCCCAAATGGTTTTAAAATCCCAACATTGAACTTTTTTTAACAGACTGATCAAGCTCATTATATTCTTTTTAAATGGTTTTAAAATCCCAACATTGAACTTTTTTTTAACAGACTGATCAAGCTCATTATATTCTTTTTGTGCTCAACATTATGTCTTGAATCTTCTGTTTTTATCTTTTTCATAGACTCTATTACCTGTATTTAAAATATACTTACAATTCAGATTATTTGTAGTTCCGCAGGTGCTGATTCTTCTAATTTTGCCAGGTCTTCCCAACTACTTTATTCGTGTAGTTCTATTTCTTTTTTTAATTTTAATTTTAATTTTAATTTTTTTAGTTTTTTTTTTTTTTAGTTCTAATTTTTGAATTGATATTTAAATTTTTAAAATGTGAGTTCACCTCATGGAGGCTGCTCATTACTATAGAAATCCCACATTTCTTCGTTTTTTGAAGTGTCTGTAGAGCGGTTTGTATAACTTTGGTGGGTACTAAAGGTCTCAGTGATTTTTCTTTCTTTCCTTTTTTATTATTTTATTGAAGTTCAATTTCCCAACATATACTAGAACACCGACTACTCATCCCATCAAGTGCCCTCCTCAGTGCCCGTCACCCCAACCCACTGCCGACCTCCCATTCCACTACCCTTTGTTCGTTTCCCAGAGTTAGGAATCTCTCATGGTTTGTCACCCTCTCTAATTTCCCCACTCAATTTCCCTCCTTTCCCTTATAATCCGTCTCACTGTTTCTTATATTCCCCGTATGAGTGAAACCATATGATGATTGTCCTTCTCCGACTGACTTATTTCACTCAGCATAATACCCTCCAGTTAAATCCACGTAGAGGCAAATAGCGGGTATTCGTCCTTTCTGATGGCTGAGTAATATTCCATTGTACATATAGACCACATCTTCCTTATCCATTCATCTGTCGATGGACACCGAGGCTCCTTCTACAGTTGGTCTATTGTGGACATTGCTGCTATAAACATTGGGGTGCAGGTGTCCTGCCATTACACTGCATCTATATCTTTGGGGTAAATCCCCAGGAGTGCAATTGCTGGGTCGTAGGGTAGCTCTAGTTTTAACTCTTGAGGAACCTTCACATGCTTTCCAGGATGGCTGTACCAGTGTGCATTCCCACCAATAGTGTAAGAGGGTTCCCCCTTCTCCACATCCTCTCCAACATTTGTGGTTTCCTGCCTTGTTAATTTTCCCCATTCTCACTGGTGTGAAGTGGTATCTCATTGTGGTTTTCATTTGTATTTCCCTGATGGCAAGTGATGTGACGCATTTTCTCATATGCTTGTTGGCCATGTCTATGTCTTCTTTGAAGAAATTTCTGTTCATGTCTTCTGCGCATTTCATGATTGGATTTTTTGTTTCTTGGGTGTTGAGTTTAATAAGTTCTTCATAGATGTTGGATACCAGCCCTTTATCTGCTATGTCATTTGCAAATATCTGTAGGCTTTTAGTTTTGTTGACTGTTTCTTTTGCTGTGCAGAAGCTTTTTATCTTGATTAAGTCCCAATAGTTCATTTTTGCTTTTGTTTCCCTTGCATTCCTAGATGTATCTTGCAAGAAGTTGCTGTGGCCAAGTTCAAAAAGAGTGTTGCCTGTGTTCTCCTCTAGGATTTTGATGGATTCTTGTCTCACATTTAGATCTTTCATCCATTTTGAGTTTCTCTTTGTGTCTGGTATAAGAGAATGGTCTAGTTTCATTCTTCTGCCCATGGCTGTCCAATTTGCCCAGCCCCATTTATTGAAGAGACTGTCTTTTTTCCAGTGGATAATCTTTCCTGCTTTGTTGAATATTAGTTGACCATAGAGTTGGGGGCCCATTTCTGGGTTCTCACTTCTGTTCCATTGATCTGTGTGTCTGTTTTTGTGGCAGTACCACACTGTCTTGAAGATCACAGCTTTGTAGTACAGGTTGAAATCCGGCATTGTGATGCCCCCCAGCTCTGGTTTTCTTTTCAATATTCCCCTGGCTATTCGGGGTCTTTTCTGATTCCACACAAATCTTAAGATTATTAGTTCCAACTCTGGGAAGAAAGTCTATGGTATTTTGATAGGGATTTAATTGAACATGGAAATTGCCCTGGGTAGTATAGACATTTTCAGAATATTCTTCCATTCCATAAGCATGGAATGTTTTTCCATTTCTTTGTGTCTTACTCAATTTCTTTCAGAAGTCTTCTGTAGTTTTTAGGGTACAGATCCCTTACCTCTTTAGTTAGGTTTATTCCTGGATATCTTATGCTTTGGGGTGCAATTGTAAATGGGACTGACTCCCTTAATTTCTCTTTCTTCAATCTCATTGTTAGTGTATAGATATGCCACTGATTTCTGGGCATTGATTTTGTATCCTGCCACTTTGCCGAATTGCTGTATGAGTTCTAGCAATCTTGGGGTGGAGTCTTTTGGGTTTTCTATGTACAGTATCATGTCATCTGCGAAGAGAGAGAGTTTGACTTCTTGGCCAATTTGCATGTCTTTTATTTCTCTTTGTTCTCTGATTGCTGAGGCTAGGACTTCTAGGACCTTGTTGAATAACTGTGGTGAGAGTGGACATCCCTGTCGTGTTCCTGATCTTAGGGGAAAGGCTCTCAGTGTTTCCCCATTGAGTATGATATTCACTGTGGACTTTTCATAGATGGCTTTTAAGATTCTGAGGAAAGTCCCTGTATCCCTACACTCTGAAGAGTTTTGATCAGGAATGGAGGCTGTATTTTGTCAAATGCTTTTTCTGCTTCTATTGAGAGGATCATATGGTTCTTGGTTTTTCTCTTATTGATGTGATCTATCACGTCGATTGTTTTACAAGTGTTGAACCACCTTGCATCCCGGGGATAAATCCCACTTAGTCATTCATGGTAAATAATCTTCTTAATGTACTGTTGGGTCCTGTTGGCTAGTATCTTAGTGAGAATTTTTGCATCCATGTTCATAAGGGATATTGGTCTGTAATTCTCCTTTTTGGTGGAGTCTTTGTCTGGTTTTGAAATTAAGGTTATGCTGGCCTCATAAAACGAGTTTGGAAGTATTATGGCCACTTCTATCCTTCGAAACAGCTTTAGTAGAATAGGTATTATTTCTTCTTGAAACCTATGATAGAATTCCCCTGGGAAGCCATCTGGCCCTGGATTTTTGTGTCTTGGGAGGTTTTTGATGACTGCTTCAATTGCCTTGCTGGTTATTGGCCCGTTCAGATTTTCTATTTCTTCCTGTTCCAGTTTTGGTAATTTGTGGTTTTCCAGAAATGGGTCCATTTCTTCCAGATTGCCTAATTTGTTGGCATATTGCTGCACATAATATGTTTTTTAAATCGTTTGTATTTCCTTGGTATTGGTTGTAATCTCTCCTCTTTCATTTGTGGTTTTATTAATTTGAGTCTTTTTTCTTTTTAATAAGGCTGGCTAATGATTTATCTATCTTATTAATTCTTTTAAAGAACCAATTCCAGCTTTGTTGGTCTGTTCTACAGTTCTTCTGGTCTCTATTTCATTGAGTTCTACTCAAATCATTATCTTCCTTCTTCTGCCTGGTGTAGGTTTTTCTTAATTTTAATTAATTAATTTATTTATTTTCTGGTGTAGGTTTTACTTGCTGTTCTTTCTCCAGTTCCTTTAGGCGCAAACTTATTAGTTTGTGTATTTGAGTCTTTTCCAATTTTTTTGAGGGATTACAATACAAGCGTATTGTGATGTATTTCCCTCTTAGAACTGCTTTTTCTGTATCCCAAAGATTTTGAACAGCTGTATCTTCATTTTCATTGGTTTCCATGAATCTTTTTAATTCTTCTCAAATTTCCTGGTTGACCCATTCATCTTTTAGCAGGATTATCTTTTACTTCCACGTGTTTGAGTTTCTTCCAAATTTCTTCTTGTGATTGAGTTCAAGTTTCAAAGCATTATAATCTGAAAATATGCAGGGGACAATCCCAATCTTTTGGTATCAGTTTGAGACCTGATAGAAAACCCAGTATGTTTTCTATCCTGGGGAAAGTTCCACTCGTGCTGGAGAAGAACGTGTATTCAGATGGAAAGTTCTGTATGTATCTGTGAAATCCATCTGGGTCCAGTGTATAATTTAAGCCCCTTGTTTCTTTTGTGATGTTGTGCTTAGATCTGTCATTTGCAGAAAGTGCTGTGTTGAAGTCTCCTACTAGTAGTGTATTATTATCTAAATGTGTTTTTACTTTGGTTATTAATTGATATACTTGGCAGCTCCCACATTAGGGGCATAAATATTCATGATTTTTAGGTCTTCTTGTTTGATAGGCCTTTCAAGTATGATATAGTGCTCCTCTTCATCTCTTACTACAGCCTTTGGGATAAACTGTAATTTATCTGATGTGAGGATTGCTACCCAAGCTTTCTTTTGAGGACCATTTGAATGGTAAATGGTTTTCCACCCCTTCATTTTCAGGCGGGAGGTGTCCTTAGGTCTAAAATGAGTCTCTTGTAGACAACGAATAGATGGGTCTTGCTTTTTTATCCAGTTTGAAACCCTGCATCTTTTGATGAGATCATTTAGCCCATTCACGTTCAGAGTAACTATTGAAAGATGTGAATTTCATGTCATTGTAATACTTGTTCAGTCCCTTTTTTTGTGGATTTTTTCTTTGGTTTCCCTCTTTTTCTTTTACAGGGTTCCCCTTAATATTTCTTGCAGAGCTGGTTTGCTGGTCACATGTTCTTTCAGTTTCTGCCTATCCTGGAAGCTCTTTATCTCTGCTTCTATTCTGAATGACAGCCTTGCTGGATAAAGTATCCTTGGTGGCATGTTCTTCTCATTTAGTACCCCGAACAGATCATGCCAGCCCCTTCTGGCCTGCCAGGTCTCTGTGGAGAGATCTGCTGTTAATCTGATATTTCTCCCCATATAAATTAAGAATTTCTTGTCTCGAGCTGCTTTAAGAATTTTTTCTTTATCTTTGGAATTTGCAAGTTTCACTATTAAATGTTGAAGTGTTCAATGGTTTTTTTTTTTTTTTTTTTTTTTTTTTTTTTTTTTTTTTTTTTTTTTTTTTGCGGGGGTTCTCTTCTCCGTCTTGGATCTGAATGCCTGTATCCTTCCTCAGACTTGGGAAGTTCTCAGCTATGATTTGTTCAAATATACTTTGTGGCCCTCTCTCCCTTTAGGCCTCTTCTGGAATCACAATTAGATGTATATTCTTCTTTCTGAGGCTATCATTTATTTCCCTAAGCCTTTCCTCATGGGCTCTTAATTGTTTTTTTTCCTCAGCTTCCTTCCTTTCCATCAACTTGCCCTCTATGTCAGTCACTCTTTCTTCTGCCTCATTAACCCTTGCAGTTTAGGACCTCCAATTTGGATTGCATCTCATTTAATTGATTTTTAATTTCGGCCTTATTAGATCTCAATTCTGCGGTAACGAAGTCTCTAGAGTCCTTTATGCTTTTTTCCAAAGTCCCCAGTAGCTTTAAAATTGTGCTTCTGTATTGGCTTTATGACATGGAATAAAATCCATATTCTGTAACTCTTGGCAGAGAGTACTGTTTCTGATTCATTCTTTTGTAGTGAATTCTTCCTTCTACTCATTTTGTCCAGTGCAGAGTGGCTATATGAGTAGGATTAGTCAAAAGTATCAGCCACAACCTAAGTGAATTCCACTCTGGATGATCTGATGAGATCAGAGACCAGAAAATGAAAAAGATCAGAAGAAAATAAAAGAAAAAGACCACTAAAGTGACAAATTCTAAAACAAAGTAGTAAAAAATAAAAGGCCAAAGACCCTAAAGAACCACGCTTCTGAGGACCACCTCTCCCAAAGGGAATGGGGCTCAGCCACCTCCATCTGAATCCACCCCTGTAACCGACTGGCTTCTCCCAAATGCGGTGAGGACTGTGGTGCTCCAGCCCTTTGTGGAGACCACCGGGTTTTGCAGTGTGCTCTCCCCGGGGTGCCCCTCCTCTACTAGTGACTCCGGGAATCTAGAGGCTTCACTACCCCCTGCAATTCTGCCCGATTTCCCTGCTGAGCAGTTTTCTGTCCCAGAAAACTCTGGTGTGGAATTTTAAAGTTCCCACTTCCCTGAGGCTGGGCTTTCCTGGCCCAGAGGCTGTTGCTGCTCTGCTTTAGCCCCGCTCCTCGTGGGGCCCTTCCCCCACTTGATTCTTTATTTTTTTTCTGCCTTCCTACCTAATTAGAAACAAAAACTCTTCTCTCTGTAGTGTTCCAGCTGTTCTCTCCTTAAATGTTAGGTCGGATTTGTAGGTGTTTGGGATGTTTTGAAAGTTTCCTAGGTAAGTTGGTGGGACCAGGTGAGTTGAGGACCCCTACTCTTCTGCCATCTTGCCCCACCTCCCCCTCAGTGATTTCCAACTTGGAGTTCCCATGCCTCATGTGGTATAGGCTTGAGGTTTTACTTTCTTGCAAAATGATCTCCGGACAATCTTCCCTGTTATCTCCTCAGCCATAGAAACAGTTTTTCCAGGTCCCTTTTCATAAAAAGGGCACTTCTTTGAATTTCTGCATTTGACATTGGGAGTTTAAATTCCATTCCAAAGCTTTGCCCTGCTCCCGTCAAGCTCAGGGTCCTGCCATCTGTTCTCAGGCAGGTGTTGAAACTCAACTACCTTGGGAGTGGATTGATCAGACCTTCATGGTCCACCATGGAAGTCAGCTCCCATTTGCCAGTCTGTTTTTTACTTCCTTTTATATTCAACCAGGCTAAAGAAA
Organism: Canis lupus baileyi; assembly: GCF_048164855.1. Classification (NCBI taxonomy): domain Eukaryota; kingdom Metazoa; phylum Chordata; class Mammalia; order Carnivora; family Canidae; genus Canis; species Canis lupus. Next base: position 2,908,662 of record NC_132843.1, on the reverse strand, counting down.
TGTATGTATATTTTAAATATTATCCAACATTTCTACATGTATGGGTGTGAGGGTCTGTGTTAAGTTGTTCTCCAGTGTTTAAAGAAGTCATCTGCTGTGATGACAGGCCCTCATTCTAAATTTTGATGTCTGTTTTGATATATTTTTAAACACTTTCAGTTTTGTCAGAAATTTGGACTTAATCTGAAAATGCCAATGTACATTTTGAAGGGAATTGAAAAGTCAAAATTGTATAATAGAGCTCATAGCTCAATGAAGGGAAGCTTATATATGTTATAAAATGGTCTTTCTTAATATCTAACAGTCTTTTCAAAGTAGCAACAACAAATATATTGCTTTGTCCTATAGTATATATCTGGGTACAAGGACTACCTCAAAAACAAAGAATTTAACATTATTTTTGTAGAAAATAGCAGTTGTAAAATTACCTAGGGAAACTTAGATAAGTTCACATTTCATGACAACTATTTGTGGCTGTAAAGAGTGGTGATAAGACTATAAGCTGTGAAGTTTATTAATACATTGCTTTTTAGAAACCGGTCTTTTTTTTTCATAATTAGGTAGATACAGAAAAGAAAGATGTTCTTGATTTTGGTGACTTGACTTACGGAAGCTGGAAAGCTCTGCCATTAAAATTGATAAACAAGACTCATGCCACTGTGCCAATCAGACTTGTTATTAATGCTGTAAGTACTAACATACAGTAAGAAAACTTTACAGAGCACATTAATTTGGAATTGTAGACACCACTAATATCATTCTTGATTAATTTTTCTTATAGAAATAAATTTTTTTAAGGATTCTGTCCACAAATTTAACATCACACCAACATTGTCCTAGTGGCTTTATTGAAACTGATTCTTGATTTCTGAACAGAATGCCGTAGCCTGGCGCTGCTTCACATTTTCCAAGGCACCCATCCGTGCCTCTTGGAAAGAGACTCCATATGCCGATGTGATTGCTCAGCTTGCAGCTCCTTCTGTGGTCAACCACGTGATGCCTGCTAGTTATGATGGACAGGTAAGATGGGGGAATAAAGAACTGCCTTAGATTTAAAGAGGAAGTTAAGTTTCCAAACAACTTACCTTTCATTAAGGTTTAAATCTTAATGCTAGTGTAAATTTATTTTATTTTGTTTTGCAGGATCCAGAGTTTCTGATAATTTGGGTTCTTTTCCATAGTCCAAAGAAACGGATCACTTCTTCAGGTAGCATGTATATATGTTTTGGAAATTGCTTTACTTTGTAGATAAATAAGCCACAAAATTGAGGAGTAGTTCCTCTATTAGTAAATGTGAATACTTTGAGTAATTTGTCAAATATTTTATGTTGTTTTAAAGATGGGGCAGAGACCATGCTGTTTTGGGTCAAACTCCTGTGTAGGTAACCCCAGCAAGTACTGCGGAAGACCTGTTGGGATCTTGTCTGTTCACTGATTTTGTCACATCTACCAATTAGATATTTTCTTTTTCTCCTTCTCCTCTACTCATTTGTTTCCTCTTTGAATTCATTAAAAAGTCATCTTGCTTAGGATTTCTTGTGACCCCTGAGGGCATAGTGTTGGACCACATGAGGCATTTAGAACTGAATAACTCTCAGGCCACCTGGATAACTCACAGGTTGAATATCTGCCTTCAGTTCAGGTCATGATCCCTAGATCTTGGGATTGAGTCCCACATGGGGCTCCCAGCAGGGAGTGTGCTTCTCTCTCTGCCTGTGCCTCTGTCTCTCTCTTTCTGTCTCTCATGAATAAATAAATAAAACTAAAAAAAAAAAAGAATTGAACAACTCTCAGGTCTGTAACTAAAAGAATGAACTTTTTACAGAGATCTTGGACTCAGCAGAAGAGTTCTTGGCAAGAGTGGATATAGAAGTTGATAGCCCAAACCCTACACCAGTCATTAAAAGTGTTCGTCTCCAAGCAAGAACAGGAATAGCTAGGATACATGCTCCAAAAGACTTACAGGTATCCACACTTCTCTTTGCCGTGATTTTATGTTAAGGTTGATTTCATTCTTGTTGTGATATTATTTTAAATGTCGGTTTTACCCCATCCTCTAGACTATGCACTTGTTTGCCAGTGTGGCTTCCTCAACAAAGCAGCACTTACCTTTGAAAAATGCAGGGAATATTGATGTTTACTTGGATATCAGGGTAAGAATTTGTGTCAGAATGCTATGACATGGTATTTCCTTAGACTGTGAAATGGAAGTATATCCTCATATTGTGGAGGTTGCTCAGCTGCCACCTTGGCAGAGTGCCATGGGGGTCAAATGCAAGAACCTGTGTGTGGGCTTTAAAAGCTGGTGGTTAAACTAGTATGAAATAAATGGTAGGACACTTGAACTTTGACATCTGATGTTTTACAAGTAAAAACCAAATTCTTAGATTAGTTCCCGGAAACTCTGTGTGTTATCCTATAGACAGGTGGAATTGGAGGAGAGTGATCACGTACGGAGACATTATTTCTGAGACATGTGGGTGAGCTAAAGGATATTAGGAGGAGGGTGGGAGATGAAGTTTGTTATGGAAGAGGAAGTGCCCTTTCCAGGAGAGTAAGACGAGGCAGGGTAGTGACAGGCACAAGGGAAAAGTCACCTGTCAGAGTAAGTGAAGAACGAGAGGAGTGGACTAGAAGCCCTTTTGCAGAAGTTGGCATTTAGTTATAATTGTGTAAATATTTAGATTCCAGATCAAGGAAGTCACTTTTCAGTGGATCCAGAGAATCTATTCCTTAAACCTGGAGAAGAACGAGAAGTTACAGTTACATTTACTCCAGAGGACCCCAAGACCTGTGAGGAAAGGTAATATAAAATTATTTATAATGGCAAGCTTTAACTTTTTGCTCAAAATAGCTGCTTATAGACCTGTGCTTCATTCTACAGCCTGAATGAGTACATGTTTTCTCTCGCCTAATAATGAGCTCCGTTTAACCTCTTTTAGCCTCAGATTTTCTTTTTTGTTTACTAAAACTCTCCTTTTAAACCAGCTGACTAGAAATTAAGAAATTACTATTTTCAAGAATATTCTGACAAAAGTAAATAATAAAACATCAGTCTTAATGTTTCTCATGAACTTTTCCTCGCTCTCCAAGGAAACCATCGCTAGTTGTTAAAGACACGTCCCTTACTCCCATCCCTTCTCCAAGCTTGTGACATTTTGGTGCCCAGATCCTCAGTGAGTATTACCTGGCAGTGGTCAGAGCACCATCATCATTAGTATTTGAACTTTCTTGGTAAACAGAGCTTAGAAGCATGCTATCCTGAGACATATGTGGTCTGGCCTCCACCTGGGTTATAGATACCCTAGTGTGCTCAGTCTGTTACATGATCTTACAGAGAGGGGCTAGCCTGCACAGATGTGAATACTTTTGCCTGGTGCGCATGCCTGCAACTTCACCGAGTTAATTCTCTCATCTGGGAAGCTTTCCTCGGCTCTTCCCAAATTCCTCATAAAGAGTAGTCGCTAATATTTCTATGGCCCTCTGAACTTGCCTGCTCCCATTATGTAGATGATATTATGATCGTCTCTTTCCTTGTCTGTATTCTTCTCTGGAATATAAGCTGTAAGGCTGGGAATGTAATTGTTTTCTCAGCACTCAGTCCAATCTCTTGGGACAAAGGAAGCTTGTAGGGAATAGATGCCAATAGAAGTGAACTTTGGACATTAAATTTAGATGGTTTTCTTTGTTAGGATCTTGAAAATATTCGTGCAACCCTTTGGACCTCAATATGAAGTGGTGTTAAAAGGTGAAGTCGTTTCTTCAGGAAATAAACCTCTGACACCTGGCTCTTGCTGCTCAGATGTTCCATCGATTTTGTCCAACAAGCAGTTTCTGGCCTGGGGAGGTGTTCCTCTTGGTAGAACACAGTAAGTATGCATGTAGCAGCTTCTGAACGTGAAGATTCTGCTGTCTTCCCATAGTGTTATTCTCTGCTTTGATAATTATGACCATGTTAATGTTTTTAGAGTTGAAATAAGGCTGTCTTACGTTCCTTAATCTTCCGATCATGAATGCAGATGTTTTAATTAAAATTTTCACCTCTGCAGTCCAAAAAACTAAGTTTCCACTTTCTTAAGCTTTTTTTCTCTGCTGATTACCAAGTTCAGGCAATTAAGAGTTTCTTTCTTCCTTCTCTGGAAAGCCCTATGGAAGGGTAGGAAGAAAAAATACTCGAAAACCTTGCATTCTGCTAAAGGAGTTTACAAAGTCACTAGTGAATACTTTGTATTTTAAAGAGTATAAGACATATTTAACAGAGTAGATATATTTTGTCCTGTTTAATGTGAATTACATCTGGAATCTTATTTTTATATGTGTTTTGATCATACATTTTGAATATGAACTCTGAGTAGATTGACCTATAATGTATAGTATAATATTTTTTCCCTTCGTAAGCTTAGCAATATAGTTAAATTTTTATCAACCTCAAATATACTAATTAATAACCTAGTAATTATTAGTAATTATTAAACCTCAGTGTCTCCTCTTTCATATTTTGCATTTTTGTATATGACCTGAATGTTTTATCAATACGTTTCTGTGGTCCCTGAGAGATAAGAACCTCCTGGCTGAATCTATACTATAGGGTACTTCTTTAAAATTATAGTTTTGGGGCAGCCTGGGTGGCTCAGCGGTTTAGCGCCGCCTTCAGCCCAGGTCGTGATCCTGGAGACCCGGGATCGAGTCCCACGTCGGGTTCCCTGCATGGAGCCTGCTTCTCCCTCTGCCTGTGTCTCTGCCTCTCTCTCTCTCAATCCTCTCTGTGTGTTCTCATGAATAAATAAATAAATAAATAAATAAATAAATAAATAAATAAAATAAATAAATAAATAAATAAATAAATAAATAAATAAATAAATAAAATTATAGTTTTGTCTGTGCAAAAAGGATCTAATTGAACCTCCTTACTTTACAGAGGTCATACATCTGCTTAACTATTCATGTAGTCATCTGTATCTTGTCTTGTTCCAAAATTAACTTTCAAAAAGACACAGTAAGATAAAAACAGTTGAGGGCTAACTGCTGTGGGGAAAAGGGAGGGACATCAGCACCATAGGTAGTGCCCAAAGGCTCACCTGCAGACCCTGTACACTTGCCTTGATGTGGGTCTTGTCCTGGGTTCTAACTCGTCTCCCATCATCCTGAAATAAGTTAGTGTTCAGAAGTTTAAGAACAAACCGTTGCTGTGTGAGAGAGGATAAGCTGTTCCTTCTACAGACTTTAGAAAGATGCTTCTTCCAGGGGTCCTTTTAGAGAGAGATCCGTACAATATAGTGAGTCTCAAAGTAAAACAACTTCATATTAAATACTCCCATCAGGATGCTTCCCCTTTGAGGTGCTCAGTCCGGCATGGACGTGTCACATGTGAATACTCAGCTCACAGCATTTCCTGGGTACTGAAGCATGTGGTGGCTTGATGGAGACAGCTGAGGCACCTAGAAAAATGGTGGGCTGTGTGTGCTCTTGAAGCAGCTCTCAGTAAACATTCTCTCAACTAGATCTTCAAAAAATCCTGAAGGGCAGGGAGTTTGAGGTATTGTGCCCTCAATCATTTGCAGCAAATTATTAATAGAGTAGAGATGGCTGCTCTTAAAATCTAGCTGCTCCAGATGCCATGACATCCTGAAATCTTACAGTTCATCTGAAACAAAATTAATGTGTGCTAAACTTTTTATTTTTATAAGATTTTATTTATGAGAGACAGAGAGACAGACATAGAGGGAGAAGCAGTCTCCCCACAGGGAGCCCAATGTGGGACTTGATTTCCAGGCCCAGGATCATGCCCTGAGCTGAAGGCAGATGCTCAGCCACTAAGCCTGAGGCATTCTCCCTGCCCTTTTATTTTAGATAAGAAATTACATGAGTTAAGTTGGAAATGGGGGCACCATCTTGTGCATACTTCTGGACTTGTCAGTGGTATATCCTCCCCCCTGCCCCTGTCCTCTCCTGAGGGAGGGGCCGTCATGCTGTTCTCCTTTATTTCTTGACTTGCCTTCCTCGTGAAGATTCATGGCTGCCTTCTAATCCAGCAGATGGAAGTGTAATCCCTGTGCCACCCCAGGGAATTGACCTGAGGAGCTGTCATGTCTCCTGTTTATAGTTGGTGAGATATTTTAACTCAGCCTGGAGGAGCTTGCCAGTCACGTGAGAAGGATAATACCTTAGTCCGTGGATTCTACGCCCCATGGTGGCTACAAGTGGGCTTGTTGAAGGCAATAGATCCATGGGAAACATGTATGTACAGTTTTGAGTGCAGCACTTGCCTAGCTAGACTATGAACCTATGTTTCTGTAATCCCCTTACCTCTGTGATAGTGTCCTACACAGAACGATTATTTTTCCCATCCCAGTCATCTTTGCAACGATTATTTTTCCCATCCCAGTCATCTTTGCAACTCCCATCCCAGTCATGTTGCAGCAGAATTTATGGTAAAGTGGTACACTGTCTGCCTAGAAAGAGATCTTCCTATTTTCTGTCCATTAGGAATGTCCTAGGAGGTAGTCGGGCTGTGACCCAATGGGTGCTGGGAGAGGACGCAGAAACAGAGGGTGAGGGATGCTGGTGCCCTTCCGTGTGGCACTTGCTGCTCCCTGCCTGCCTTTTTGGAAGAAGGTGCTTAGTGCAAAATGGAGATTTGAAATGAGTTCTTCTTTAAGAGTAAAGAGAAAAAAATTCATATATAATGTGGGGGGGCAGTGTTCTCATCGAGTAATGGATTATGCCTCAGTAAAGATGGAAATGATAACTAATAAATTTTTATTTTCTAAGGGTAAGTTATCCAAATGGTATTTCATTCCAATGTTTTGGATTTTTTAAATGTTTTTGAAGCATTTTTCCATATATTCATTCATTCCAGTTTCTCTCTCGTAAGTCTGCATATGTACTTTGACTATTTGTTGGTTAGGATTTAGTATTTTTTTCTAATTAATTTGTGTGGACCCTATATAATAAAAAAGTTAACCCTTTTTGTATAGTTCCATTTAAAAAAAATTTTTTTTAAAGATTTTATTTATTATTTATTCATGAGAGAAACAGAGAGAGAGGCAGAGACACAGGGAGAAGCAAGCTCCATGCAGGAAGCCCGATGTGGAACTCCATCCCGGGTCTCCAGGATCCCGCCCTGGGCTGAAGGTGGTGCTAAACCACTGATCCACCCAGGCTGCCTATATAGTTCCTTTTTAAAATTAGAAACTGAACCCCCCCTCCCCCAATTGATAACTCTTTACTTGAAAATGACAACCAATTTCTTTATAAATAAATAAATAAATAAATAAATAAATAAATAAATGAATGAATGAATGAATGAATGAATGAATGCTTTTAAAGCATTTTTTTTTAGTAAGTCTTACCCTGTGTTCCTGTGAATGCTTTTCTCAGATATGCTGATAACTGAAGGTCTTAGATTTTATTCTGAGGTTAAGCACAGCAACCTTCTCCTTTAACCCAGGGTGGACAAGGCATAGACCACAGTTTAATTAATTTAACTGCCATCGTTCAAAATTTGAATAAAATGGAGATTTATTCATGATTTTCTATCCTCCCAATGAAGAGAGGATTTTAAAAATTTCAGATTGAAGGATTATTTTTTATTTTTACCAGCAGCCAGCTATTATTCATAAGTCTATTTTAGCTGCATATTCTAACTTTCTAAAAGTATGGTTAATTCAGTGTACTCTTTAAAAGACTACTTTGTGCAGACTACTGAGAGTCAAAAAAAATCTAAGCAATGTGCTAGGGACTCCTTGTTCCCATGAAAACTAGAAATTCAAGCTAAGCATGGTGTTGACTCAGTGATTTAATGAATTTGTTACTCTGGATTTTCATTGATTGCTTTAACAATTGATTGCTTTAACAAGACAGGTAAGACTTATATGGATAATATAAATAGTAAGGTCGGCTAAGGAGCTATAACAGGAGACTGATTAAACCAGAATTTCTCTGACAAGATGAATATGTTGTGAGGATGTTTTCAAAAATGTGGAATCCTAGGACAGTGGAGACCCCTCCTGGGCTGCTAATACAGTGGTGTGCGTAATCCAGTTCATCTCTTGACATTGCAGTCAAGTATAATTGGCTTTGGTTTTATACTTGTAGCAATGTTCGTGGAGGAAAACTGCATTTACAATGTCTAATTGTTTCTAGGCTTCAGAAGCTGGCTTTAAGAAATAATTGTACAGCTACAACTCAGCATCTGCGACTCCTCATTAGAGGACAAGACCAGGACTGCTTTCAGGTTTGTACAGTAAGTGGTGCTGTTTCGTCATCTTTCAGACCACTTACATGCACAGACTCTCATGTGGTGCTTCAGCTTTAAAAGTTTGGGTTGATGGTAGTTGTATTTGTGCTCCTGCTATGTTGTATGCAGTAATTGTTTTTAAATTGTAGCTTCAACACACTTTTGGTTCTGAAGAACGACTAACCAGTAACTGTGAGATTAGAATGTGTCCAAAAGAAGATGTTCACATCTCTGTGTTATTTGCACCTACTCGATTATCTTGTATGTTGGCTAAACTAGAAATTAAACAACTGGGAATTCGATCCCAACCAGGCATTAAGTTTACGGTAAGATGATTTTAATTGCTTTTTTTTTTCTCCCATGGAGTTTCTGACATGTTATAATTATTAGTTCAATATTGGTAAACTGTGTATACTCTGCTTTTTTATAAGTCAGAATAGATATTTGCCTCCCTTTACAAATAAGTTAGGGAGTACGTATGTGCTTTGTACAAGTGTAATGTTCTAAAAGTAGCCTCCATAGTATTCTTATGGGAAACCATCTCCCATGCCTCTAAGTTTCATTTCAGCTGGAGCATTTTGAAATGTACCCAACTTTACAGGAACACACTTTTTGGTAAATCCAGATCAAACTTTAAGAATATTGACTTTCCAAGTAAATTGTACTTTCTCTATTCAGTAAAATACCCACTGACACCATTTACTAGACTCTGTTCCAGAACTAGGGTTACAAAAACAAGAGCTTTTATATTTTGTTCCTTCCCAGTGTAATTTTTAGAAAGGATTTCAACTCATTTCTTAGATATAGTCAGAGCAGTGAGAAATAAAGGTGGTAAATCATTGAGAAAAAGAAAGAAAAGAATAATCAAATGAAACACACATTCTATAAATGTGCATACCTTAAAGCTACACAGTTTTTGGCTGTGGGGCTGAACTAAAATTTTGGTCCATTTTCTAGTGTCAAAGAGGGAATGCAATGAGTTACGAGATTAACCGTACCAAAAGCTTGAAATTATTTTGTTTTGAGAGAGAAACAAGAGTGAACAGGGTGGGGTAGGGTGGGGGTAGAGGGGGAGGGAGAAAGAATCTTAAGCAGGCTCCATACCCAGTGAGGATCCTGACATGGGGCTTGATGTCACGACTCTGAGGTCATGACCTGAGCCAAAATCAAGAGTTGGGCACTTAACCAACTGAGTCACCCAGGAACCGCCAGACAGTTTTTTTAAAAAACAGTACATCTGGGATGTACTCAGCAGTGGCTCAGCAGTTGAGCATCTGCCTTTGGCTCAGGGCTTGGTCCTGGAGTCCCAGGATCAAGTCCCACATCGGACTCCCTGCATGGAGCCTGTTTCTCCCTCTGCCTGTGTCTCTGCCTCTCTCTCTCTCTCTCTTTCTGTGTGTGTCTCTCATGAATAAATAAATAGAATCAGAATCAAATAGATAGATAGATAGATAGATAGATAGATAGATAGATAGATAGAACATCTTTATGGCAAACGTAGCTTTTTTTGTTGCTGAAGCTTGACATATTCTCTGTGGAGCTCTTCCTTTGGCTACATGAGCTGTGGGCAAAGCTGTTTAAAGATGTAAGTAGTTCTGCTGGCTGACTCAGTCAATACAGCAGGTGACTCTTGATCTCAGGATTGTGAGTTTTAGCCCCATGTTGGGGGATGGGTTTACTTAATTAAAAAAAAAAGAAAAAGATGTAAGTCGTTGTCTCTAGGAACAACAGTCTTTTGTGTGAGTTGAGGACACAATGCCAAAGTACCACATATCCTGATGATCTGGTTTCAAGTAAGAAATCAAGTGGTTTGTGGAGAGAACTGGAAGGGACTATCCTGAATAGATTTCTATAAGTTTCATGTTTACTAGCCAAGATGTTAAGATTATTCTTAAGAATTTCTGGAGAGGGCAGCCCTGGTGGCACAGCGGTTTAGCGCCGCCTGAAGCCCAGGGTGTGATCCTGGAGTCCCGGGATCGAGTCCCACATCAGGCTTCCTGCATGGAGCCTGCTTCTCCCTCTGCCTGTGTCTCTGCCTCTCTCTCGCTCTCTCTGAATAAATAAATAAATAAATCTTTAAGAAAAAAATATTTAAAAAAAAAAAAAAAGAATTTCTGGAGAACTAATAATTCCCTGATTGTTTAGGGCAGGACCATTTGATTTGACAGTCACCGAACAGAAGTACAGGCTGGTGTTCTCTTAAGACAAACCAGAACCCTAGTGGGAGTCCTGCCTATGTAAATGCCACCTGTTCTCTCAGAGGTGGACTAAATGGGGACCTGAAGTGCACAGATGAATATGACTTTTATCTCACAAGAAGACTTGGACTACCAGCACTAATGTATTTTTGTGGAGATAAAGAACCTGGTACAGTGGTGCAAGAGCACTTCACTATAGCGATGAGAGATTGGGAATAGCTTTGCCTCTGTTCTTCACACTCACTCTGGATAGTCTCCACTTGCTCATGCTTCACTCACTTATCTTCTTGGTTTGGTTCTGAGAAATAAGTGAAATTATGCTTTGTGTACCATAAAGCATTGTGGGACTGCAATAAAAATATATTGATTGGATGCTGAGTATATGCCAGGCCCTACTCTTAATTGTCACTACATGGATTACCACACTTTATCTTTAAAAGGAACTACCTAGTTCATTCCACTGTCTCTGTTCTACACATGGGGAAACAAACCTAGACAGATGCTTGGGATGGTGGTGCATCTCACAGCAGTAAGTGGTCCAGGGTTCACATTCAGACTACCTGGCAGCAAAGCTCATTTTTATCTATTGCATGGGCTCTGAGTGTTCATCCTGCCTCTGTTTTCCAGTCCTGTGGAGCAGCAGTTCTCAACCAGAGGCTGTTTTATCCTCCAGGGGACATTTGGCAATATGTGGACATATTTTTGGTTGTCGTAACTGAGGGTAGGAAAAGGGTGCTGCTGGCACCTAGTAAGTAGAAGCCAGGGATGTAGCTAACCTCCCTGTAAGGCGCAGGCTGGCCCCACCACAAGGAATGATGGAGCTCAGGGTGTCCATAGTGTGAGGTTAAGAAACCCTTCCCTGAAACAGTAGTTTTTCCTCTTGACTCTTTGGATTCTATTAGCCTTGGTCAGATTTTTTTTATTTAATCATACTTTTTCTTTGTTAACTGTTTACTCAGCAGTTAATTTGTGATTCCTTAGGCTTTGAAAAATACTTCTGTTGAGTGTTTTCAAAGGCTGACTTTCCCATTATTTTCTAGTTGCATACGTAAAATCTACTGCAAGTTTCTGTGGGAAGAGAAATTAGAAACACTTGGCTTTCAAAAACTACCAAGAGCTCACTCTGAATGAGGAGGGATTTGTAGGAGCTTCAGATCTGAAGCATTTTAAAATGCTACCAATCTGTACTCATTTTGGCAAGCCAGTACCAATTTATGAGGTCCCTAAATTTAATTTTTTAAATGTTATTTTGAGTGCATATCACAACTCAGAATAAGCTGTTGATATTTTCAAGTTTGCAAGGTATACTTTGGAACACATTTTATTTGTTTTAAAGATTTTATTTGAGAGAGAGAGAGAACATGAGTGGTAGGAAATGGTAGGGGAAGCGGGAGAAGGAGACTCCCCACAGAGCAAGGAGCCTGACAATGGGGCTCAATCCCAGGACCCTGGTATCATGACCTGAGCCAAAGGTAGATGCTATTAACCAGCTGAGCCACCCAGGTGCCCCCGGAATACATTTTAATAGTTAGCAGTGATCATTTTTAAAAGAATACCTTTTTATCTTTTTTTAAAGACTTATTTATTTTAGAGAGACAGCATGCATGCATGAGCTGGGGGAGGGAGCAGGGGAGAGAGAGAGAGAGAGAGAGAATCTCAAGCAGACTCATCACTGAATGAGGAGCTCAATCCCAGGATCCTGAGATCATGAGCTGAGCCAAATTCATCAAGAGTCAGGTGCTTAACCAACTGAGCCACCCAGGCGCCTCTTAAAGGAGTACGTTTTAAAGGATATGGAAAGTTTGTTTCCCAGCAGCATACCTATCTTCCTGTATTTTTATTTATAGACTCTATTCTCTGAATCCTTGTTCCCTGGTGGTGCTGACCCCTGTGGAAGCAGCCTGGCTTAGAGACAGCACCGGTTGGCACCTAACGCCTGCCTTCAGTCTGCACTTTGGCTAGGATTCTGTCCTCTGGGCTGTTTGAGTTCTTGGCTTCTATTTGGTCCCTCTAGCACACTTCTTTCTCACTCTGGAAGATGAAAAGCTAATAGGATTATAGAATAATAGATGTTTTTTTCACCAACACATTTCATTTTCAAAATTGAGAATTACTGGGAAGTTGGAAGAACTGTATGGTGAACCCTCACATACTCTACTACTTACATTCCATATTTACTTTATCCCATATCCAACCATTCATCTCTTTTTTTTATGCATTTAAAAGTAAATCACAAATATCAGTATGTTTCACCCTAAACACTTCCTAAGCAAGTTTATCTATACTAATTTTTTTATTCCTTTATCATCTAAGCTTGCATTTATAACAATGAAATAATTTAGCATATTGGAAGGTAAATAATTTTGCAACTCTTTGTTTTTGTTCTAAGTTCTTTAATATAATGCTGGACTGGAAGTGGGGTAACTACTAGCTAAAGTACACAATAATTATAATTTTAATTATATTTGGGGGGTTTTTGCCTATAATTTAATCTTTGCTTTCTGCTTACATAAAAATAATTCTGGATGTATATATTTTCTGCTTTTAGATACCTTTGTCTGGATATGGAGGAACAAGTAATCTTATTTTGGAAGATGTTAAGAAGTTATCTGACAGTTACATGGTAACAGTGAATGACTTAATACCTGGCAAAGAAAGTAGAATTGTTTTTTCTGTTCATAACACCGGCTCTCGGGCAGCTTTTGTAAAAGCAATAGGTTTTAAGGATTCTCAGAAAAAAGTTTTGCTGGATCCTAAAGTACTAAGGATTTTTCCAGATAAATTTGTGCTCAAAGAAAAAACACGAGAAGTAAGTATGTCTCAGCACTAAAAGTACGAACTCATTTTTAAGTGAAATTAAGAATTATGTATTTTATGGCTAAAAAATAGTATTTGAAAGTAATAAAGGGGTGGAAATACTTACCTGATCTTAGAAGTGCTATCATATGCACCCATGTCTACTGATCGTGTAGACTCATATTAGAGTTAATTCACAATGAAGTGACTCAAAGAAAATATTTAATATTCACTCCTGATTTTTTTTTCTTGGCATCAGGATGTTACTATAATATATAATCCATTAGACACAAAGAACAATTACACAACCACAACAGAACTGTCAACTATATACTTCTTTGGTGGTGATGAAATTTCGAGGCAGCAGTATCGAAGGTAGGTTATTTAGATGGTTTGGGAAACTGTTCAGTAGAAATAGTGAAGGCTTAAAAACGATTTGGAATTTGAAAGTTATAGAACATGGTCAGCTACTTATTAGTGAACTGGTGGATGAAAAGCTTGATAAAATTTGTATAGCTGGTAGTCCGACATGATGTGAGGAAGAAATGCCTATAGGAAACTCATCTGCTATATTTGTAATGTGCCTTCTTTTCTAGACATATGTATTGTATTGTGCCTCTTTTTCTGTATGCAAATAGGCACCTCAGACTTCTTATAATAGGACAATCTTCCTAATGATGGTAGGTCAATTTTAGAAAAGATTTAAGAACTACTGAAAGAATATTTTGTGTATAAACACACCTGACTCACTTGTAGTATTTCTGGGAATGTTGTGAATTATTTGAAAGGATCAAGTTGTATTTAGAAATGTGTAGAGTGTTTAACTTGGCTAGCTTGATGCATGTGCTTCTAGGAAATTTGGTACCTCTAAATATCGTATACAAAAATCTTGTCAAACTTAGACATTTAGATTTAGATGTGATTTAAACATAGGTAACTTTTTTATATGTTGAATTCAGAGTTCTTGTATGATAAAATTTTGTTGCCTTAGCCTAGAGGGCCTGAATATACTAAAATGAGTGAGGCTCACAACGTTTCATGTGTTCATTAGCTCCTAGTAGGGGAGGGTTATATGCTTATACCAGCATTTCCTTCTTCTAACCCTTTGTGCTCTGCTATATTTTATTCTGATACATAATTTAGGAAATTGTTTTATTTTTGATCTGTTGAGTGAGGGGTTGTTGGGACGTTTAAAAAGAGACTTGAATGACAGGCTGCTACATAATGTTAGAATAGACCCAATATAAAGAGCTCAGCTTTGAATCTGGTTTTGTTTCTCACTTAAGTATTTTAGATATGGAAACAGACATTTGGAGAAATTAGATGACCAGGTTTGGGCTTTCCCCCCCTCATAAAAACCTCTTTGCCACATGTATATAGCAATGAGGTTTCTTTGGTTTGTGGACATCTGAGTATTAGAAATTTACATTTCAGTTCTCTCACCTCAAAGATTCTTTAGAAGGGGCCAGGTAAATATAGTTATATGGCAATTTAAATGTCTCTCTCTGACATCTAACTTATGTTCTTGGCATATTCTTTTTTTCTTGAGACAAATTCCTAACTATGATCAAATTCTTACAAATGAAAATGTAAGACCTGAAGAGAATCTAATTTTACTCTTCTCTCTACTTCTATATTAGGGAGCTCTCGTTTTGATGTTCATATTTAACTGAAAGCAATGACTATGCTACCATGTATAACTTTCAAGGAAATTTCCAAAACAAATTTTCTTTTAAAAATACCTATATTAGGATTTAAGACATGAGATCAAAATACTAATGCATTATGCATGCTATTTGTGAGATTTGCCACGTACACTAAGGAAAATCTAATTTATGTAAAATCATTTTTGAATAAAATCCTCTGTTGGCAGAGCCCTTTTGCATAAACCAGGGATTATAGAACAAGTGCTTCCAGAACATAGTGTGCTGCAGAACGTTGATTTTGCTGAGACATTTCAGGATGAGTTACTAGTAACTGAAGGTAAGAATTTCAGCATGTCTTAATACTACCAATGACCCAAAAGATGTATCTGGATCCAGGGATGTGTTATAAAGAAGATGAGTATTAGTTTAGACTATGGAATCAGGCTGAGTTTGAGCTACACATCTGCTGTATGACTTTGGATGTCACTGAGATTGTTTTCTTTTTCGTAAATGAGAGTTATAATATCTAACTTCTCATCCATACAGAACTGTGAAGATAACATGAGAGAGCTTTGCTATGTAAATGTTAGATGTTATCACGTACTATGGCACCTATTCTTTGGGTAGACTTGTAAATAGGAGGAGAATGGTCATTGAATTCAAAGTAATTACTATTTAAGATTTAGTGATTGCAGGGGCAGCCCTGGTGGCTCAGCACTTTAGCGCCTGCCTTCAGCCCAGGGCGTGATCCTGGAGACCCCAGATCGAGTCCCACGTCCGGCTCTCTGCATGGAGCCTGCTTCTCCCTCTGCCTGTATCTCTGCCTCTCTCTCTATCTCTATCTCTCTGTCTCTCATGAATAAATAAATAAAATCTTAAAAAAAAAAAAAAGATTTAGTGATTGCAGACTCAAACTCAGTTTGAGATTTCTGTGTCTGTTGTACAATTTATGGAGGATATAATGTTGGAAATTAAAATCCAAAAAAGACAGCAGTGGAATAATTCCAACCTAGATATTTAATTCTATTTGAGCTGAGTTGTTTAAGCATCTAATGGTGTTTATTACTGATGTAAAAAGTATGTATTGAGACATACAAATTATGTAAAAATGGACAGATTTTCACCACAGTATTGTTTATAACAGAAAGAAGTTAAAAGTAACCTAAATGTCCAAGAATAAGGCATTGTTTAATTATGTAATAGAATATGTTGAAGCAATTAAAGCAATGATATGATTCTATAGTAAATGACATGAGAAAGCTCGTCATTAATAAAAATTATTTTAAAGTTTACATACTAAGATCTCCTGATAAAAATAATTTAATGTGTCTATATACAGCTACATAGATAAAATTGCAGGAGTATACACACCAAATATGGTGTGGTTATGTTCTGGTAGTAGAATTTCAGGTGGTAGTGTTTTTTTCCCCCATTTTCGTTTTCTCGTTTTTTTAATGGTGAAAGATTTATAACTTGTAAAATATGAAATGATAAAAGGATATTTATGCCTATGTAGAGGTGATGTAGAATAGTTCATGATCTTTTTGGTAATTAGGCTAGATCATCTGCTCAAAGGGACAGTAGGGAGGGGGTGAGTTAAAAATAGTGAAAAGATTTGAAAATTGATCTTGTCAGCAATGTGTTAAGGGAGCAGAGTATGGAAAGACCTTGGATTTGGAATTGAAACAATTCAAGACCCATCTTTGCCATTTAATCTCCTCTCAGCTTTATCTTCTTTATCTCTTCTTCGTAAGAAAGATCCCCCAAAATAAAGGAGTTAAACTGAATTATGCTTTGTAGATGAAAGCACTTAGTAACACACCACAACAATCCTGAAAATGTGATTAAAAGTAGGTAGCATGAGTTCGTAGTGGTTTAGAACTCGGCACAGTTGCATGATTCAGCAACATTTCATTTATTGATTGTAGAAGTGAAAGATGCAGTCCTTGCCCTTTAGGTTCCTCCAGACTAAGGGGAAGACAAGTGATTAAAGTAGGATATGCAAAGGGCCATGATGAGCTGTGTTTAGGAATCTGGAGAATTAAAAAAAAAAAGGAATCTGAAGAATACAGAAAAAGGGTACCCCATTTAAAATGAAATGACTTTTTGAGGTATCTTGAAGAATGAGGAGTTGACAAGATAGAGAGGCTGGGGACCAGCATGGGGAAAGATATTCCAAGGAAAGGGAGCTGCGTGTACAGAAATTCAAGAAATGTATTATATTAAGGGTTGTGTTGACATACCTAACTAAGAGCTCAAGTAACCCATCAAGACCACCTATCTAAGATGGGGTTGAGTTGGGACTTCAGGTAGGTCTTTGAGACACTAGAATACTAGTTTCCTTGAGATGGTGTAGTTATTGTCCAGAGGAAGGGAAAAACCATTCCCACTTTGTGTTGCATTGGTTTGTATAGTAGATCACCTATGGAAATGTTGCAGTTGAACTTTTTTACATGATTATTTTGAATAGTATTTGTTTGAGCACATTGCTATTACAGGTCTTTATAATCTTGCTTTTGGAAATTTGTGATTTGTGGCAAATATTTTCACACTTGATTTAAACGATATCTTTCTTATTATAAATTTCAATTTATGCTTACTATATTCTTTTAACAATTTTTAATTTAAAAAGTCTAATTCTGGGATCCCTGGGTGGCGCAACGGTTTAGCGCCTGCCTTTGGCCCAGGGCACGATCCTGGAGACCCGGGATCGAATCCCACATCGGGCTCCCGGTGCATGGAGCCTGCTTCTCCCTCTGCCTGTGTCTCTGCCTCTCTCTCTCTCTGTGACTATCATAAATTAAAAAAAAAAAAAAAAAAAAAAAAGTCTAATTCTTGGGCACCTGAGTGGCTCAGTGGGTTGGGCATCTGCCTTAGGCTTCGGTCATGGTCCCGGGGTCCTGGGATTGAATCCCGTGTCGGGCTCCCTGCTTGGTGGAGAGCCTGCTTCTTCTTCTCCCCCTGCTCATGCATTCTCTCTCTCTCTCTCTCTCTCTCTCTCTCTCAAATAAAATCTTTTTTAAAAGTCTAATTCTTAATGTCTAATTTACTATTTTTTTTTAAGTAGGCTCCACATCCAGCATGGGGCTTGAACTCATGACCCTGAGATCAAGAGTCAGATAGATGCTTAACTGACTGAGCCACCCAGGCACCCCTCTTAATGTCTAATTTAAGTGTAGAATACAAGTACCTTCTATAAAATTTCTTGTATATAAAAATTCAGGTGGACTAATATAGAGATTTTCCACTTTAGAACTATTTTATTAATCGGCAGTATTTAGTTATATTATTGCCTGGTTTCTAGATTTGCTAAAGTTAATGTCTGTGAGACCACCACTTATAAATTGTGAATCCCTAACCTCTTTGTGCTTCAGATTCCTCATCCTTGAAGTGGAGATAATATATACCTACCCCCAAAGAGTTGTGAAAGCTAACTAGATTAATATGCATGAAGGAACTAGAACAGTACCTGGCCCACAGTCAGCTTCTTGTATATGTAGCTTTAAACACATTGTACTTTAATGCTCAGGACAACCCCTGAGAAAAGATTGTTACTTGATATTATCTTTGGGGAGACTAGAGTTTAGAGAAGTGAAGTTACCACATCCAAGGCCAGGGCCTGAGCTGCCTATAATTTCATGCTAGTCAGTGGCAGTAAACCTCAAATGTCACCCACCCTCAACCTAAGAAAATAATATTCTGTGGCCGTAGATGTAGAAGTTTATCTGTTACTTTGTGGTGTGATTATGTGAAGACTCAATGTATTTCAAACATTATTTTCTGTTTCAGTGTATGATCTTCCCCAACGACCAAATGATATTCAGCTCTTCTATGGAAATATGCGCAAAATTATACTTTCAGTAATTGGAGAATTCAGAGATTCTGTGTCTAGCAGTGAATTCCTTCAGCCTTCTTCCAAACTTAGCTTAGAATCTAAAAGGTAAGACAGACAAAACATCTCACCAGATTTCAAGATAATTTAATTCATAGTAGAGTTCATTTTTTCTCTACTTTTTTTTGCCTCAACGTGTTTATTATTTCATCTTTATATTTTAGTTTAAGTTGAAATAATTTCAAATTTACAGAAAAGTTTAAAAATGGTAGATATGCTTCTTTCATTGAGATTTCTCAGTTGCTAACATTTTACCACATTTACCTTACTGTCTTTCATGTATATATAACTTATTTCTGAATCATTTAAGAGTAAGTTGCCGGCATGATGACCAGTTTGTCCTAAGGTTCCTAAAAACACAGATCCTCTCCTAAATAGCTATAGTAAGCCCATCAAAATTAGGACCTTAATATTGTTAAAGTACTGACATCTAGTCTACAGATTGCATGCAAATTCCCCAGTTCCCTAATAAAGTCCTTTAACAATTAAAGAAATAAGCAAGAAACTTCCTCTTTCCTTTTCCTCTTTGGCCCAGAATCTAATCTGAGATCACACATTACATTTATATAGCCTGTCTTCTTTTACCATCTCTTTCTTTTAAATTTTTTTAATTTTTAAATTATATTTTATTTATTTTAAAAATGATTGTATTTATTCATGAGAGACTCACAGAGAGAGGCGGAGACATAGACATAGGCAGAGGGAGAAGCAGGCACCTCAAAGGGAGCCTGATGCGGGACTCAATCCCTGGACCCTGGGATCACATCCTAAGCAGATACTCAACCACTAAGCCACCCAGGCATCCCTAATTCTTTTTTTTTTTTTTTCCCTAATTCTATTTTATTTAAATCCAATTTGCCAACACTCAGCGCTCATCTTATGTGTCCTCCTCATGCCCTTCACCCAGTCACCCTATCCCCACCCACCTTACCTTACCCTCTTTCAATATAGAGCACTTCCCCCATCTGTCCTTCTCTTTCATGATGGAACGCAGAGGGTTGGATCATCAGATCAGAGCCACAAAATCAAAGATACTACCCAAAACTAAGTTTTAGTAATAATTTTAGATGAAACATGAGGAAATCAGGATTGCTAATGATGCTTCCTAGGCCCTTTTTGCAACATTAATACTCTACTCTGGTTCAAATTTAACCTGAGGTCTCTGAGTTGTGCATGTGATACATTGCTCACACAAAAGGGAGAGCTGTTTCAATTGCAAAAGCTCTGTTTTATACTTGTATAATTACATACCCTATGTGATACTTTTTCAAACAGCTATGCTGCATAAATTCATAAATTTCAGATTTCTTTACCATAACCAATTCTAGACAGACCAGGAACATTCTGTTATAAGCATTCCATAGAAAAGTAAATTAGTAGGTTTGCTGGGAGATGTCACTAGGAAGATCACAAGGGGTTTGACCAAATGAGCTTTCTTTTTTCCTGGGCATTCCCTAGTAAAAAATGAGAAAATAGGTACAGGCCAGCTGCTTGCCCTTTTCTCATCAGTGACCTTGATGTTTTTGTAGAATATAGGCCAGTTACTCTATAAAATGTTGCTCACACCACAGAAGTGATGCTGTTTGTTTTCTCCATGTATCTTCTATCAACTTCATTAAAATGGTGTCTGCCAGGTTTCTCCACTGTAGCTAACTAATGTCTTAAAGGGAGATCCTTAGAGATGATGAGTTATCTTGCTCCTTATCACACTTGTAGTACCCCGTGATGATGATTATGTGAATCGCGTTAGTAGTCTTATTTACCAAATGGTGATTTTTCTGATTTTGTCTACGTTTACTAGTTGTCATTCCACAATAAGGAAGAGATTTACTTTACTCCCTTCTGTGTATTTATATCAGGATGGACTGATGGATTCAGTATTAATCCTTTACTGTCATCATTTGGTCACTTAACCTGGCTCATTATTCACTGGCACAATGGATATTCTAGGTTTGACATACACTTTCCCCATCCTAGCCCTGGAATAGAAGTTCTGGTTCCTTTTAATGGAGAGAATAGTATTAGAAACTGGGATGTAAATAGTAAGTGTCCTACTGCTTTTCAGGTGTTACTATTTCTAGGCCCCCTCAGTGGATAGAGCTAGGAAATATATATGCATTTATATATAAATCCATGTGTATCCAAACCTGTTTATAAATATCTTGAAATCATGAGCTTACACTGATATTTCCAATACTGAGAATCCTGGCTTCATTATCCCCAGTATATTTGCATTTACTCAATCCTCCTGTTTTTAACCAGTCTTCTTATCATATGGGCTGTTACCCTGACACAGTGTTGCCAACTCATACTGGCTGAGAGTTTTATGCAAATCCCAGCCACCAAATGAGAGCTCACACACCCACATGGGGCATCCCAACTCATCCTAGCTTGCCCTCTTCCGTATAGTTAAAAAATATATTAGAGTATAACTCAGAATATCCTATTAGTTTCAGATGTACATCATAGTGATTGGATATTTTTATACATTATGAAATGGTCCCCACACTAAGTCTAGTTACCCTCTGTTACCATACAAAGTTTTTGCACTATTATTGACTATATTCCCTTTGCTGTATATTACATCTTCATAATTTATTTATGACTAGAAGTTTGTACCACTTAATCCCTTTCACCTGTTTCACTCACACCCAGCTGCTCTCCCTGCCTCCTGTAACCAACAGCTTACTATATCTAAGAGTGTTACTGTTTTGTCTGTTCATTGGTTTTGTTTTTTAGATTCCACATGTAAATGAAATCATTACTTGTCTTCCTCTGTCTGACATATTTCACTTAGCATAATACCCTCTAGGTGCATGTTGTCACAAATGGGGTTAGATTTCATTCTTTCTTATGACTAATACCCAGCGGGTAGGTAAACCACATTTTTATCCATTCATTTATCATGGACATAGGTGCTTTGAAATCTTGACTATTTTAAATAATGCTGCAGTGAACATCAGGATGCAAGGCTCTCTTCAGATTGGTATTTTCATTTTCTTTGGATAAATACCTAGAGTAGAATTGCTGGGTCAAATATGCTAGGTTTATTTTTATTTTTTGAGGAAACTCCATACTATTTTCCACAGGGACTGTACGAGTTTGCATTCTAAATCCTCTGCTCATAGCCTGCTTTTAATCAGGCTATTTATTTTTTTGATACTGAGTTGTAGAAGTTATTTATCATTTGGATATTAACCTCTTATCAGATACTTGATTTGCAAGTATTCCCTCCCTTTCAGTAGGTTGCCTTTTTATTTTGATGATTTCCTTCACTGTACTAAAGCTAGTATCTGTCCTTCTCACATTATTCCAAAAACTTAAAGAGGAAGGAAGGCTTCTAAACTCATTTTATGAGGCCAACATTATCCTGATATGGAAACCAGGCAAAAACACTGTAAAAAAAGAAAAGTACAGGTCAATATCCTTGATGAACACGGATGCAAAAATCCTCAACAAAATATTAGCAACCTGAGTTCAATAATGTATTAAAATTAAAAGAATCACTATACTTTAAATGATAGTTCTTTTCTAAGATATTCAATCAAAGAATTAAAGGTCATAGTTACAGATGTTAAAAATTATCTTGAAAACCACTTAAATTGTGAGGAACTAGTTCTTAGGAAACTAAACAGCCAAGGAAGTAGCTTTATAATTTTTTTAAAATTGTTTCTCACTTTTGTTTGTTGCCTCCATTATATCTCTGTTCCTGGGGCAGTCTGATTGGAAAAGGAGCAGATAAGAGGGTGAGGAGAAGATTCCTCTGTTTGCTAAATGACTACTTTAAACAAAGATGGAGTTCTGCTGTATAGTAGGAAAATTTGGGCAATGCCCCAATGAACTTTAGTTAAATCATGTGCTTCTGTGATTATAAATTTCATTTGAATTACCAGTTTTTTGTAATCTAAAGCTAAACACTTCTAACACTTAATAAAAATCCCCTTAAACCTTATCAGCATTTCTTACCATAGTATTTTGCCCAGACCCTTTCTTTGGTGTTAGCATCATGAAACCATTTAAAAGTTAGAGATACAAAGAGTTTTGTTTTTACTGTGGAAGGAGCCTCGGTGTCCATCAAAAGATGAATGGATAAAGATGATGTGATATATGTGTACAATATTCAATATACAATATTGAATATACAATACACATATATTGTACAATATATGTGTACAATATTCCTCAGCCATTAGAAATGACAAATACCCACCATTTGCTTCGACATGGATAGAACTGGAGGGTATTATGCTGAGTGAAATAAGTCAGTCGGAGAAGGACAAACGTTATATGGTCTCATTGATTTGGGGAATATAAAAAATAGTGAAAGGGAATAAAGGGGAAAGGAGAAAAAATGAGTGGGAAATATCAGAAAGGGAGACAGAACATGAGAGACTCCTAACTCTGGGAAACGAACAAGGGATGGTAGAAAGGGAGGTGGACGGGGGGTGGGGGTGACTGGGTGATGGGCACTGAGGGGGGGGCACTTGATGGGATGAGCACTGGGTGTTATGCTGTATGTTGGCAAATTGAACTCCAATTAAAAAAATGTAAATAAATAAAAGACTTAGCATGGCAAAAAAAAAAGTTTTGTTTTTAAAAAATTCTTAATATTGGGTGGTTTTCCAATCTTTTAAGAGACTTAAGATGGCATGCTAAAGTCAAGACAGGAAAGAAATTACTGATGAAAGATTAGTATAACAATATTTGACCTATAATATATTTTTATTAAGAATTAATATTAATAACATTAAGAATACACAATGAAGAATTTTTCTTCCATGAGACATACATAGTATATTACATAATGCACTTTTAGTTTTATCCAAATGTTTTTAGACTTATGAAGAATTAATATAAAAATGTGACAAAGTCTGGCTTCTTTTTTATTAAGCAGAACATTATTATATTTAATACACAAATTCTGTACAACCAAAAAGTAAAAACCTCACAGTAAAATGTTGGTGAGAAACCATGGTATTTCCTTTGCAGTGTTTGGCAAATAGTTAACATCCTTAGTCATAAGCTTTTTATCATTTTTTATTTTTTTCATCTCCCCCTTTCTCTTTCTGTCTCTACAGTGAATCTGACAGTTCTGGGAAACATGGTGGCAATGTTTCTTTGGATGTTTTACCAGTTAAAGGTCCTCAAGGTTCTCCACTTCTTTCACAAGCCGCTTGCCCACCTCAAGATAAATCATCCTCCAGGGAAATGTGGACTGTCCAACCTGAACACTTGATTTTGATGGCCCCTTCTCCTTGTGAGTATATCAACAATACCACAACAGCAGTGCACTTTGGAAACCAAGGATGTACTCACTCTGATCCCATTGCTCATCTAGGAAATATACTTGAACTATATTCAAATGTGACCTACGGCTTATGCAGGTCCTCCCCTCCCCTACTGAGACCCACCTCACATTCATCCTGAGCACTGTCCAGCATAAGGCCATTGTCCTCATACCAAGCTCCCAGTTCTCTG
This sequence comes from Canis lupus baileyi, assembly GCF_048164855.1. Taxonomy (NCBI): domain Eukaryota; kingdom Metazoa; phylum Chordata; class Mammalia; order Carnivora; family Canidae; genus Canis; species Canis lupus. The sequence continues at coordinate 2,884,413 of NC_132843.1, read as the reverse complement.
TATGGCAGGGCTGCTCATCCATGGGCCCTTCCTCCTACCTCATCCCTCACCCCAAAGAACTCATTTGGTACTTGATGTCTTTTGCTCTTAACATTGACACAGTTGGTTCAGAGTAGGAACAAATCTAGATAAGACCCAAGATAAGACCAGTGGTAACAATTTCCAGATGTCCTTTTTTTCTCTTTGTTCAGTGTCTTTGTAGTTTAAAAATAAAATGGTCTTATTTTATAGGGATTTGAAATTCATATAAAGCAAAATTAAGTTGGTAGAATATTTAGGATTTGTTTTTACTGCTTATTAACACATGGAGTGTTCTGGTTTTTTCTCTCCACTAATACTAAACATAAGTTACATTTTATTTATCTGATAGGTGGTCTGGCAAAAACTGCACGTTTCCAGATTTTAAATAATTCCATTAGGTTACTAAAATTTGAGTTATACTGGCCGGCACATTGCCTTACAGTAACACCACAACATGGATTTATCCCACCAGAGTAAGTATGATTTCCCTTTCCTCCAGGTAGTATTCAGATGTTAGCATGGTGACTTTTGAAGGATCAAATATTTGCCATTTTAATTTATTCAGTAGAATTTTATCATATGCTCCCTGTGCGGAGCTCCATGTGGTTTTGTGGGACTACAGTGTCATTCAAGGCTCATGCTCCTTAGCAGAGTAGAGCCCATGTCCACAGAACTTACGGTGTATACAGCCTAAAAGGGTTAAGGGACATGAATAAGGTGGGAAAGATTTCCTGGAATGGAAAACATCAGATTGTGCAGATTTATTACTCTGTGTAGCAAATTACAAAGCAAGGGATGTGACTGAGCAGATAATGAAGGATGGTGGTTTTTAAGGCCCAGATGGTTCTGTCCTTCATTGCCCTGGGTTTGGCTCAACTTATTCTGCTGGTTTTGTCTAAGGGACATTTTATAGACAAAGCTTCCTGACTTTTAATATGTCTGAATCTTACCTAGCTCGCTATGTTTTACAAATAGTATTCTAAGAAGGAAGTCTTGGGGACCAAATACTGATAAGCAGCTGTCCTCTCTGTGCAGCTTAATTATTGATAGGAGCTGCAGTTCTGCAGCTTTCCAGGGGCTTCATCTGGGTTGGCACAGAGCATTCTGAAAGTTACTTCCTATTTGGGAATGGCAACTTTGCAGAAGAGCAACATGAAGTTTATTTACTTTTGCAAAGTGATGAAGTGTCCATTTAAGGAGAGTTCAGTTGGTTAATACTGACTTAAGGTATGGTTAAGCATAGTCCGGGGAAATATTCCTAGGAGCAATCTATTAAACATTTACTAATTAATGGTTGAAAAGATAGGGAAATTATAGAACAGATTGTTCCACAAATTACTTTTAATATCCCCCCACATACTTAGCTATTAGCAAAGGAAAATACTCTTGCTCTGCCATTTTCTAAAGATTTTATTTATTTGAAAGAGAGAGCGGGGATCCCTGGGTGGCGCAGCAGTTTGGTGCCTGCCTTTGGCCCAGGGCGCGATCCTGGAGACCCGGGATCGAATCCCACGTCGGGCTCCCGGTGCATGGAGCCTGCTTCTCTCTCTGCCTGTGTCTCTGCCCCCCCCCCCCGACTATCATAAATAAATAAAAATTAAAAAAAAAAAAAAAAGAGAGCGAGCATGAACAGTGCAAGAGTAGCAGAGGAAGAAGGGAGAAGCTGGGCTGAGCCAGGAGCCCAACATGGGGCTCAGTCCAGAACCCTGAGACCATGACCTGAGCCAAAGGCAAATGCTTAACCATCCGAGCCACTCAGGTGCCCTTGCTCTGCCATTTTTGACATGTGTGCCAAAGTGTCTTTTGTAACTAGTTGTTTCTTCTGAGTCACAAATCTGATTATGTTGTCCACATTTAAAAGTCGTCTTTGAGGGCAGCCCGGGTGGCTCAGGGGTTTAGCGCCTCCTTCAGCCCAGGGTGTGATCCTGGAGACCTGGGATCAAGTCCCACATCGGGCTCCCTGCATGGAGCCTGCTTCTCCCTCTGCCTGTGTCTCTGCCCCCCCCCCCCCGTGTCTCTCGTGAATAAATAAATTTTTTTAAAAATCTTTAAAAAAAAAAAAAAGTTTTCTTTGACATTCCATAGCTCTTGAGGAGAACGATGAGCATGGAAAGTTTTAGCAATTCGGTAAAAAAGTCTTTATTTTCTTTTCCACCCCACTTTTTCTTCCAGTTTCCTTTCCAGCTCTTTCATTCTCTTTGTACTGTGACTATATCATTCTTTATTATCAAGTGGCTGAGAGCTTTTGTATATTGGTCTTTCGGTCCAGAAATTTTTTTTCTGAATTGCTTTTAAATGATATTTCTATGGTATGGTCTGTTTTCACATGAGTTTTCCCCTTAGGTTCATGGTTTTATGCCACTTGACTTTTTGTTAGTCACTGAGTTTAGGGGTGATGTAGAAGCAGACATGTATGGGATCTCACCTCTTGTCTGTTCTTTATTAGCAACAAGGAAAGAGTTGTTCATTGATAAAATGTATTTATAATTCTTGTGGTTATTGCTATTAAAGTATGGGGTATTCTTGTTTTTTATTACTGAATTCTTTTTTTTAGGAGTAAGCTACAAATTCTAGTGAGTCCTAATTCCTCTTTATCCACAAAACATTCAATGTTTCCATGGAGTGGTTTCATCTATATACATTGTGACAATGGACAGAAGGTACTTTGTTTTTTTAAGCAACATTCTTCCTATTTTGCAGCTTAAGTGTCATTATCCTTACTGGCCTTAGTATTTCAGACATGAAATGAAGGGGCCTGTTCTTTCAGCCCAGCTAGACTTATTCAGATGGAGAAGTTAGCACAGGGTTTTCCTGTTAGTGATCTGAACAATTCTCCTGGGTAGGGGCATGAATAGAAAGTGGAGCCTAGAAACCATTATTAATTTGCAAAATCTGCTTTAAAAAAGAAGAGAGTTGGGAGAGAGAGGTGAGAGTCACAGATTTACTTTGAGGTTTTTTTGTTTTTTGTTTTTTGTTTTTTACTTTGAGATCTAAATAAACTTCCTCTTCCTCCATGTTTCATTTGTTTGGCATTACTTTTCTCCACCATGTTTCAAAAATCAGAATTTTTTCTTTAAAATGATAGCTCCACTTGTGTCTTATCTCCTTTATTTGGCTCCTTTCAGAAAGTTGTGAAAGTTCAAATTCGAGAAGACTTGACCCAGAAAGAACTTACTCATTTGGCCTCCAGCTCATTTGGAATCCTTTCCCCAGAAACTGATCCTTCTGTTAGTCATCTGGTGAAGCCGATGACAAAACCACCTTCCACAAAAGTTGAAATAAGAAATAAGACTGTTACTTTTCCTGCAACAGAACCTGGTGAAACTTCAGGTGTGGTATCACAAGGATATACAGTTCAAATGGCCACTGATCTGTTGACTCTAACACTCTGTTCTTAGTGACCCTTATTGGGATAAATAAGGGATAGGGATCAAATTGTCCCCTCTTTCGGGAGAGACTCAGGTGGTCCTTGGCAGTCATTTCAGTGACAGGCCAGATTTGGGGCAGTCTAAAAATTGAAAAATGTTTAAGAACTGTTTATGTTCCAGGAATCTCAGATTCTCGCTGGTCAGAACCATCCCTCCCCAGCTCTCACTTGTCTTTTACCAGAGCTGCTAGTAAGTTAGCAGCAGAAGAAAAGAAGAAAGAGGGGAAAACTTGGTTCTGCCCCTCACTAGTGAGACTTGAGGCGCTACAGAGGCTAAATGGATAGACTCAGTTTCCCCATTTGCAAAATGTCCATCATAATTGACTCGTCTCACAGAGGGCTTTGAGAGATAAATGAAATAATACATATAAAGCACTTGGCATAGTGTGTGTCACCTAGTAGGCCCTCAGTATTGCTAGTACTCCCCCAGCGTCCAGAGAATACGGCATTTGCATTTCCTCCCTCCCACCTCCCTCCCAGTGATGGCTCAGTCTGCATGACTGGGATTGGAAAGGGTTTACGCCTTCTGTCACCTGGCCCTCACGACATGCCTCTCCCACTGGCTGTCTTGCACTCATGCTCAGTTTCCACTGCCTGTCAAGCCAGTCCGTTGCGGGTTATCACCCATCCCCTCGCTCCATCGTCCCCACTCACATCCTCTGAGTTCCAGCGGCTCTCTGGCCTCAGTCAGACATCCAGGCCACTCTCCAGCACCCCAGCCTGGGCTGCCTGGGCTTGAATTCTGTGGTCTGTCTCTGAAATCACTGCCTTAGGAGCATTCTTAACTGCCGTGTGCCCTTCCCTCTGCATTCCTGCCTGGTGAGGTTCCAGGCCTTATTAGACCAGCTGTCTACCAGCTTCGGGTCTGTACTGGAGCAGCACAGCACTGCTGCAGGAAACTCTGCCTATTCCCACAAATTTGTCATCTCTGCTCTCAGATGCCGCTCAGCACCAATCTTTACTAGCAGCCCTCTTTGTTTGCTAGACTCATTTGACAGCTTCTCTCCTTTTTTTTTTTTTTTGTTTAATATATGTATATATTTTTATTGGAGTTCAATTTGCCAGCGTATAGTATCTATAACACCCATTGCTCAACCTGTCAAGTGCCCCTCTCAGTGCCCGTCACCCAGTCACCCCATCCCCCCACCCACCTCCCCTTCCACTACCCCTTGTTAGGAGTCTTATCCCAGAGTTAGGAGTCTGACCCTCTGATTTTTCCCACTCATTTTCTCTCTTTTCCCCTATAATCCCAATCACTATTTTTTATATTCTCTGTATGAATGAAACCATATAATGTTTGTCCTTCTCTGATTGACTTACTTCACTCAGCATAATACCCTCCAGAACCATCCACATCGAAGCAAATAGTGCGTATGCGTCCTTTCTGATGGCTGAGTAATATTCCATTGTATACATAGACCACAGCTTCTTTATCCATTCATCTGTCAGGGGACACCGAGGCTCTTTCCACAGTTTGGCTCATGTGGACATTGCTGCTGTGAACACTGGGGTGCAGGTGTCCTGCCGTTTCACTGCATCTATATCTTTGGGGTAAATCCCCAGCAGTGCAATTGCTTGGTCATAGGATAGCTCTAATTTTAACTCTTTGAGGAACTTCCACACAGTTTTCTAGGGTGGCTGCACCAATTCACATTCCCACCAACAGTGCAAGAGGGTTCCCCTTTCTCCACATCCTCTCCAGTATTTGTTGTTTCCTGTCTTGTTAATTTTCACCCTTCTCACTGGTGTGAGGTGGGATCTCATTGTGGTTTTCATTTGTATTTCCCTGATGGCAAGTGATGCGCAGAGCATTTTCTCATGTGCTTGTTGGCCATGTCTATGTCATCTTTGGTGAAATTTCTGTTCCTCTCTTTTGCCCATTTCATGATTGGATTTTTTGTTTCTTGGGTGTTGAGTTTAAGAAGTTCTTTATAGATGTTGGATACCAGCCCTTTATCTGATCTGTCATTTGCAAATATCTACTCCCAATCTGTAGGCTTTTAGTTTTGTTGACTGTTTCTTTTGCTGTGCAGAAGCTTTATCTTAAGTCCCAGTAGTTCATTTTTGCTTTAGTTTCCCTTGCCTTCATAGAAGTATCCTGCAAGAAGTTGCTGTGACCAAGTTCAAAATGGGTGCTGCCTGTGTTCTCCTCTAAGATTTTGATGGAATCTTGTCTCAAATTTAGATCTCGCATCCATTTTGAGTTTCTCTTTGTGTCTGGTGTAAGAGAATGGTCTAGTTTCATTTTTCCACATGTGGCTGTCCATTTTTCCCAGCACCATTTATTGAAGAGACTGTCCTTTTTCCAGTGGATAGTCTTTCCTGCTTTGTTGAATATTAGTTGACCATAGAGTTGAGGGCCCATCTGGGTTCTCTGTTCTGTTCCATTGAAATGTGTGTCTGTTTTTGTGCCAGTACACATGGTCTTGATGATCACAGCTTTGTAGTACAACTTGATATCCAGCATTGTGATGGCCCCGGCTCTGGTTTTCTTTTTCAATATCCCCTGACTATTCAGGGTCTTTTCTGATTCCACACAAATCTTAAGATTATTAGTTCCAACTCTGTGAAGAAAGTCCATGGTATTTTGATAAGGATTGCATTGAATGTGTAAGTTGCCCTGGGTAGCATAGACACTATCACAATATTCATCTAATCCGTGAGCATGGTATATTTTTCCATCTCTTTGTGTCTTCCTCAATTTCTTTCAGAAGTGTTCTGTAGTTTTTAGGGTATAGGTCCTTTACCTCTTTGGTTAGGTTTATTCCTAGGTATCTTCTACTTTTGGGTGTAATTAGAAATGTAATTGACTCCTTAATTTCTTTCTTTAGTCTCATTGTTAGTGTATAGATATGCCACTGATTTCTGGGCACTGATTTTGTAACCTGCCACACTGCTGACTCGCTATATGAGTTCTAGCAATCTTGGGGTGGAGTCTTTTGGGTTTTGTATGTACAGTATCATGTCACCTGTGAAGAGGAAGAATTTGACTTTTTCTTGGCCAATTTAAATGCCTTTTATTTCTCTTTGTTGTCTGATTGCTGAGGCTAGGATTTCTAATACTGTTGAATGAGTGAGAGTGGACATCCCTGTTGTGTTCCTGATCTTAGGGGGAAAGGCTCTCAGTGTTTCGCCCTTGAGAATGATACTCACTTTGGACTTTTCATAGATGGCTTTTAAGATACTGAGGAAAGTCCCTCTATCCCTACACTCTGAAGAGTTTTGATCAGGAATGGAGGCTGTATTTTGTCAAATGCTTTTTCTGCGTCTATTGTCTTTTCTCTTGTTGATATGATCTATCACATCAATTGTTTTTACGAGTGTTGAACTACCCTTGCATTCTGGGAATAAATCCCACTTGCTCATGGTGAATAATCTTCTTAATGTACTGTTGGATCCTATTGGCTAGTCTCTTGAGAGAATTTTTGCATCTGTGTTCATCAGGGTTATTGGTCCATAATTTCTCTATTTGGTGGGGTCTTTGGTTTTAGAATTAAGGTGATGCTGGCCTCATAAAATGAGTTTGGAAGTATTGTGTCCCTTTCTACTCTGTGGAACACCTTTAGTAGAATAGGTATTATTTCTTCTTGAAACATTTGCTAGAATTCCCCTGGGAAGCAGTCTGGCTCTGCACTTTTGTGTCTGGGAGGTTTTTGATGACTGCTTCAATTTCCTCCTTGGTTATTGGCCTGTTCAAGTTTTCTACTTCTTCCTGTTCCAGTTTTGGTAACTTGTGGTTTTCCAGAAATGAGTCCATTTTTTCTGAATTGCCTAATTTATTGGTGTTTAGCTGCTCATAATACTTTTTTCTTTTTTTAAAGATTTTATTTATTTATTCATGAGAGACAGAGAGGGGGAGAGAGAGAGGCAGAGACACAGACAGAGGGAACAGGCTCTACACAGGGAGCCCCACGTGGGACTCAATCCCAGGTCCCCAGGATCAGGCCCTGGACTGAAGGTGGCACTAAACTGCTGGACCACCTGGGCTGCCCTCATAATACTTCTTAAAAATCATTTGTATTTCCTTGGTATTGGTTGTGATCTCTCTCTTTCATTCATGATTTTATTTGTGTCTTTTTTCTTTTTAATTAATAAGGGTGGCTAATGGTTTATCTTATGAATTTTTTCAAAGAACTAACTCCTGGTTTTGTTGATCTGTTCTACAGTTCTTCTGGTCTCTATTTCATTGAGTTCTGCTCAAATCATTATTATCTCCCTTCTTCTGCTTGGTGTAGGCTTTATTTCCTGTTCTTTCTCCAGTTCCTATAGGTGTGAGGTTAGCTTGTGTATTTGAGTCTTTTCCAGTTTTTTGAGGGATGCTTATATTGTGATGTATTTCAATCTTAGGACTGCTTTTGCTGTATCCCAAAGATTTTGAACAGCTGTATCTTCATTTTCATTAGTTTCCATGAATCTTTTTAATTCCTCTCTAATTTCCTGGTTGACCCGTTCATCTTTTAGTAGGATGCTCTTTAACCTCCACGTGTCTGAGTTTCTTCCAAGTTTCTTCTTGTGATTAAGTTCAAGTTTCAAAGCATTGTGGTCTGAAAATCTGCAGAGGACAATCCCAATCTTTTGGTATCGGTTGAGACCTGATTTGTGACCCAGTATGTGTTCTATCCTAGGGAAAGTTCCATGTGCACTTGAGAAGAAAGTGTATTCAGTTGCGTTCAGATGGAAAGTTCTGTATATATCTGTGAAATCCATCTGGTCCAGTGTATCATTTAAGCCCCTTGTTTCTTTGGTGATATTGTGCTTAGAAAATCTGTCAATGGGCAGCCCCGGTGGCACAGTGGTTTAGCGCCGCCTGCAGCCTAGGGTGTGATCCTGGAGACCCTGGATCAAGTCCCACGTCAGGCTCCCTGCATGGAGCCTGCTTCTCCCTCTGCCTGTGTCTCTGCCCCGCTCTCTCTCTCTCTCTCTCTCTGTGTGTGTGTGTGTGTGTGTCTATGAATAAATAAATAAATAATCTTTAAAAAAATAAAAAAGAAAAAAAATCTGTTACTTGCAGAAAGCGCCATGTTGAAGTCTCCTACATCCAGTGTATTATTATCTGAGTATGTCTTTACTTTGGTTATTAATTGATATACTGGGCAGCTCCCACATTAGTGGCATAAATATTCATGATTGTTAGGTCTTCTCGTTTGATAGGCCCTTTAAACATGATATAGTGTCCCTCTTCATCTCTTACTACAGTCTTTGGGATAAACTTTAATTTATCTGATATGAGGACTGCTACCCCAGCTTTCTTTTGAGGACCATTTGAATGGTAAATGGTTCTCCAACCTTTCAATTTCTGGCTGGAGGTGTCCTTAGGTCTCAAATGAGTCTCTTGTAGACAGCAAACAGATGGGTCTTGCTTTTTTATCCAGTTTGAAACCCTGCATCTTTTGATGGGATCATTTAACCCGTTCACGTTCAGAGCAACTATTGAAAGATATGAATTTAGTGTCATTGTAATACTTATTCAGTCCCTGTTTTGGTGGATTGTTTCTTTGGGCTCTCTCCTTTTTTTTTACAGGGTTCCCCTTAATATTTCTTGCAGAACCGGTTTGTGGTCACATATTTTTCAGTTTCTGCCTATCCTGGAAGCTCTTTATGTCTTGTTCTATTCCGAATGACAGCTGGATAAAGTATCCTTGGTAGCATGTTCTTCTCATTTAGTACCCTGAATATATCATGCCACCACTTCTGGCCCGCCAGGCCTCTGTGGAGAGGTCTGCTATAATTTGATACTTCTCCCCATATTAGTTAAGCATCTCTTGTCTATCACTTCTTTAAGGATTTTCTCTTTATCTTTGGAATTTCTAAGTTTCACTGTTAAATGTTGAGGTGTTCAATGGTTTTTATTGATTTTTGGGGAGGGGGGAGCCCTCTATCTCCTGGATCTGAGTGCCTGTTTCCTTCCCCAGATTTGGGAAGTTCTCAGCTATGATTTGTTCAAATATGCTTTCTGACCCTCTGTCCCTCTCGGCCTCTTTTGTATCCCCAATTATATGTAAATTCTTCCTTCTTAAGCCATCATTTATTTCCTTTAACCTTTCCTCATGGGCTCTTGTTTTTCTCTTTTTCCTCAGTTTCTTTCCTTGCCATCAACTTGTCTTCTGTGTTGCTCACTCTGTCTTCCACCTCATTAACCCTAGTAGTTAGGACATCCAGTGTGGATTGCAAATCATTTAATTTTTAATTTCGGCCTGATTAGATCTAAATTCTGCAATCCTGAAGTCTCTAGAATCCTTTATTATTTTTTCCAGAGCCATCAGTAGCTTTATAATTGTGCTTCTAAATTGGCTTTCTGACATCGAATTGTAATCCATATGCTGTAGCTCTGTGGCAGAGATTACTGTTTCTGATTCTTACTTTTGTGGGAAGTTCTTCCTTCTAGTCATTTTGCTCTGTGCAAAGTGGCTGTATGAGCAGGCTGAGTCAAGAATATCAACGATGACCTAAGTAAATTTCATCCTAGATGATTCTGACAAGATCAAAGACTAGAAAATGATTAAGATCAGAACAAAATAAAAAGGACTACTAAAGTGATAAATTTTAAAACAAGTAGTGAAAAGTAAAAGGCCAAGAATCCCCCAAAAAAGAAAAAAAGAAGAGCAGAAAGCAAAAGTAAAGAGGAAAAAAGGGAAAAAGATACGGAAAAAAAAAAAAAAGAAAAAGGAGGGGGTCTGGGAGATGGTGGTGGTGAAGAAGTGGTAGTGGAGGGAGAATGTAGTCTACCTGAGGGGTCCTAGAGGGTGATCCTCTTGGTTCTGAGTATATTTTGTTCTCTATGGTAGAGGATGCTCAGTCCCAAATTTATATAAACCAATACTTGTAGAAGGCCCCAACATTGACCACCAAAACATAAACAAGATAAAAGAGGGGGGCAGAATGGGAATGAAGAGAGAATATAATCTCACCAAATGAACCAGCCCGGTATACCATTTGGTTCTGGGTGCATGTTGGTCATGTTTTAGAAGGTATTAACTTCTACCATTGTAATACAAAATGAGGCAGATAAAAACAAAAAAACAGAAAACAAAACCTGCATCTTGTATATCTCCCAAAATTAAATTGAGTATGTTGAAGGGAATGTAGAAGTGGAAAATAGATCTATAATCTATTATAGATTATAAATAGATCTATAATTGTGTAGAAATATGAAAGTCAAAAAGGAAGAAACTTAAAAATGAAGAGGTGGTAAAATATTACAGTTAAGGTTGGAAAAGAGAAAAAATACCGGAAATTTTTAGTCTGATATAAAAACGAGTTGTACTGGGAAAAGGGAAAAAAAGGAAGGTACCCTCTAGTTCTATATACTATAAATCCCTCGACTCCCCCTAGAGCTTTCCAGCGCTGCTCGGTCTAGGACTTGCTCTTCCTCTGTCCTTCCAGCTGGTCTCTGGGGGAGGGGCTTACTGTGCTGATTCTCAGGTGTGTGCACCTGGGGGAGATCCCCGCCCCCCCCCCCCATCGGGTGCCGGCTCAGTGGGAGCTGTTTACCCAATGAGTCCCCTGTCCCCTGGCAGCCCCGCCCCTCCCAAGCACAGGGTGACACCAGGAGGAACAACCACACTGGCAGCAGCCAGGTCCTGACCTGGAGTCAGCTCCCCGCGGGTAACTACCCTAGTCTCCCAGTCCACACTGGCCTGGATGCTCCGGTGGTGGGGGTCGCTGACCTGCACAGCTCCGGGGCGCCCAGCGGCAGGAGAGTTCCCTGTCCTATGCAGTCCCCCTTCTACCTGTCCCGGGGGGGAGCACAGGATGGTGGGCTGTGTCCCAGCGCCCTGGGATCCGGGGCCTGTGCTGCTGGAATCGTGCTCCCGGGGCCTCCAAAGGCAACAGGATGCAGCTCCTTTGATTAGCTACCCACCTAATCGATTGGCTTCTCCAGAGGCCCTGAAGGGTTTGGTCCAGTTTGTGGTGCATTTCTCCCTCCCACCCCCCTCAGGCACACTTCCTGTTAGTGACTCAGGAAACTGGTGGCTTCACTGCCCCTCCTGCGATTCTGCCCAATTTTTCTGATATGCGCTTTTTCGTCTGGGAAGAATCTGGTGTGGATTTTTAAAGTTCCTGCATCTCGGGATCCCTGGGTGGCGCAGAGGTTTAGCGCCTGCCTTTGGCCCAGGGCGCGATCCTGGAGACCCGGGATCGAGTCCCACGTTGGGCTCCCGGTGCATGGAGCCTGCTTCTCCCCCTGCCTGTGTCTCTGCCTCTCTCTCTCTCTCTCTCTCTCTCTCTCTCTGACTATCATAAATTTAAAAAAATAAAATTAAAAAAATATAAAGTTTTTTTAAACATAAAAAATAAACTTCCTGCATCTTAGGACTGGGCTTGCCTGTCCTGGAGGCTTTTGCCGCCCGGCCTTAGCCCGGCTCCTCACGGGGCCCCTCCCCGACTTGATTCTTTTTTTATTTTTTCCCTTCCTTCCTACCTTGTTAGAAGCGAAAACCCTTCTCTCTGTAGCGTTCCGGGTGCTCTCTCTTTAAATCTCAGGTCGAATTCATAGGTATTCAGGATGGCTTGAGATTTATCTAGGTAGTTGGTGGGGCCAGGTGAGTTGAGGACCCCTCCTCTTTTGCCATCTTGCCCCCTATTTGACAGCTTCTCTCTTCTCAGTGCCCCTCCCCTACTCCTACTCTTGCTCTTGCGAGCTCTTCAACTCTGCCTCACACATCATTGCAAATATAAAGGCCATTAGGCTAAATCCAAGGCTTCCACTTCCATCTCTGGCAAACCCTTCTGCTTGGAATCCAGGCCCATCTCTTCATGCCTTCTCGGGCGCTTCCTCCTCGCTTTCTCTCTCCGGTGTCCTCAGTTTCCTCCCTCTGTTGTTGCCTTTCCATTGGCACACAATTCCCTCTGCTATCACCTGTTTAAGGAATGCCTTCCTTGACCCCATGACTTCTTGCTGCTCTCCCTGCTTCCTCAACACCCCTCCCTCGTGGAAAGATTGTGCTCCCTGCTTTTATTTCCTCAGGCCGTAACTGAGCTGGTGCTACCACCTCGCCCTTACCTGCTATCGGGGTCACTGAAAAGGGAGTGTCTCTTCTGTGGGCCTTTGTTAATTTGACCTCTCAACACTGGTGGCCACTCCTTCCTCCTTGGACTGTTTGCTCCTTGCACCTCTCCTGGTTTTCCCTGCCTCACTTGCTCCTTCTCAGATTTCCTTGATGACTCTTCTTCCTGGGCCTGCCTGTGTCCTCTTCTTTCTCTCTGATCTCCCTGCACCCTGCCCAGCTTCTGCGTGTTGGCGTCTCACAAAAAGAACTCGTTTTACCCATGAAACCTGCCTCTCCTCCCGCCCACCCTATGTGATCAAGTGGCACCACTGTCTGTCTGTTAAGCCAAATCCCTGGAAGTTATTCACTCTTTCCTCCCCTCCTCCTCCCATATACTCCACTAGCAAGTCCTTTGCGGTCTGTTTTCTCAATGGATCCCCTGTCTGCCTGCTGTTTTTCCTCCCACTGTAATGATTCAGGCCTGCTGCAGACCACCCCACATGCCCCCTTTCAACCCAACTGCTGCTGTGGCATCTTACCAGGGCTCCTCATCCATTCCAACTCCCTAGCAGTGTCTCTTCTCCACAGCAGCCAGTAACTCTTTAAACATGTAAATCATCTTATAGCTCCCTTTTCATTAGCCCTTCGTTTTTTATTCTGTTAGAAAATATTGTAAATTTCCATTGGGCTCCTCTGGGGATCTCATGAGTGTATTTTTCCTCTATGATGAGGTAATTACTCATTGTTACACATTATCACAGTAATCTGCTTGTTGACTTCCCTCTCCAAGAATTGTTTGAATTGTGACATGTGTATTCCTTGTAGAAAATTGTCTGGAACTTGAGAATCATGGTAATGCAGAAGTGAAGTGGCATCTGTCATCTTTAGCTCCACCTTATGTCAAGGTCAGTAATAATTGCCTTAAACATATTCATTTCAATGTTTAAACTTTATTCAGGGTGTTTTTTATACTGAATTACAAACATAGGTTGGGATTATTAGGTTTTTGTCCTACTAATTTACTTCCTTGATTTCCTCTATAGACGGAGCTAATACATGCCCCATCTTTTGCACAAGGTGGTTTTTAGAGTCAAATTAAAGAATGTATGTGAAAATATGTGCTAGCTCATTTAACAGTACCTCCTACAGTTTTAATTTTTATCTGAAATAACTTTATTTTGAAAAAAAATACTAAAATTTTATTATGGAACATTGTGTGTGTACACATGTATGCATTTTTCTTTCCCACCTTCTGAATACTGATGTGTGTTTTTAGCCAGGAGGAGTCAGTGTAAGAGACAGAATGGAATGTTCTTTGTGAGTCCTAGCCTACTCTGTACTGTAAATAGTCTCCACCATTGGGCTCTACCTAAATAGAGCATGTTGTCATGTATGTGGTTTGGAATACTCTGGCCTTTCCGCCATGTATTTCATATGAGACTAGAAGCTTTGAGCCCTAATACTATCAAAATGTGTGCAAAAGATAGTGCTGTACCCACTGACAAAAAATAACTCATATTGCTTGTGATGTTAAAATGCACATTCAGCAGGGTCTTTGAGGAGAAGGCAGTCCTTCCACATCATGAGCACCATTCTGAAGATAACTGTAGCCAAAGAGGAGTGGCTGGTGATGGAGAGGAGAGTAGTGGGAGGTCTTGTGTGAGCAGAGTTAAGTAGTGCTCCCACTCTTAGGCAAGCATTGAGCTCTCCTATCCCCTGCAAAAAAAAAAGGGGGGTGGGGATTTGTGTGTCCTTGGTAACCAAAAAGGTAATGGTCTCGCTTTGAATTGATCTACTGACTTTGTTGTTTGTTTGCTTGTTTAAATGATTATAGGGAGTTGATGACAGTGGAGATGTTTTTAGAGCTACCTATGCAGCATTCAGATGTTCTCCTATTTCTGGTATACTGGAAAGCCGAGGAATTCAGAAGGTGAGTCTTTACATTTTTTTCATAGCCATTGGCAAGAACATGGTGTTGATTGACCAGGAGTGCCTCATTTGTTGCCACCCAGAGCAATTGCTTCCCCTATACCAGTACTGCTAACAACCAGCTTGCCACGGGACAGGAGGCCTGCCTCAGTGCACATCAGTGGACTGCTTCCTACAGCAGAGGTCTTGCTTTCTAAACAGCTAAACAAAATGCCGTGCTTAGTGGTAGGATTGATTTACATTCTGATACAAGTATTTCATGTGGCAACAGACTACCAGTACTTAGAACACACTCTGAGTAGCTCTGATCTAGGCAATAGTTTTGTCCACCAGCCATAATAGAAAAATCTGCCACTACTCAAAAACAACTTCGTGTTTATGTCATAATAAACAATATATTTTCATGGGCCAGTGGTGATGAATCTTTTTAGCACCATGATCCTCTTAAGTTCTAATTCACTTGTGGACCTGATACAGCTTTTTCAAATATCTCTTAGGGGCAGTCATCATTCACTTGGCCTCAATATTTTTTCACACTAACAGCTGAAACTCATTTAAACTATAGCATTTATAGGATATTGGTCTATTTATTCAGAGATTCAGACTTTTTTTTTCTTTTTGAGATTCAGACTTGTAATCAGTTCTAGATTATAGTTGTGAACTCATTACTGACTGTACAAGAATCTTTGAGCATTGATAGTCACAAACCCTGTGTACTTTACTAGGTCTGTATAACAGGCTTCCAGAGGGTTTCTGACCTTTTTGGAAAGACATGCTATACTGCAGCATAGTTGATTTCATTTCCCAGCCCACAGTAGGGGCAAAGCAGCATAATAGGGAACAGACACATTACTTAACAAAAGTTCAACATTTAGGGCAAAGGCAGTGGGGAAAGGGTTGCCAAAAAAAAGCCAGTGGGAAAGACATCCCATGGTCATCGATCAGAAGATCTAATATTACTAAAATAGCAGTACTCCCTAAATTGATGTACAGATTCAATATAATCTCAATCAAAAATCTCAGCTGTTGTTTGGGTTTATTGTTTGTTTTTCTTAAAGAAATTGACATGCTGATCCTAAAATTCATGTAGACCTGCACAAGAACCAGAATGACCAAAGCAATCTTGAAAAAGATCAAAGTTGTAGGATTCACTTTCCATTTTCAAAACTTACAGTAATCAAAACTATAGTATTGACATAAGAATAGACGTGTAGAATATGTGGACTTGAGAGTCCCCAGATAAACCTCCCTATTTATGATCAGTTTATTTATTTTATTTATTTATTTTAATAAGGGTACTGAGACCATTCAATAAAGAAAGAATATTTTCAGCAAATGGTGCCAGGACAACTGATATCCACATGCAAAAGAATTAGTTGGATCCTTACTTCATACTATATCCAAAAAGAAACTTGAAGAAGACCATAGTCCTAAATGTTAAGGGCTAAAACTATAGAATTTTTGGAAGATAACATGTAAACATTCATGGCCTTGGGGGAAGCCTTGATTTCTTAGATATGACACCTGTAAAACACAAGTAACAAAAGAAAAAAATAGCTGAATTATCAAAATATAAAATTCGAGTGCATCAGAGGATACCATTAAGAAATGAAAAGTCTGGGATGCCTGGGTGGCTTAGCAGTTGAGCGTCTGCCTTTGGCTCAAGGGTATGATCCCAGAGTCCCAGGATCAAGTCCCACATTGGGCTCCCTGCATGGAGCCTGCTTTTCCCTCTGCGTCTCTCCCTCTCTCTCTCTCTCTCTCTTATGAATAAAATCTTTAAAAAAAAAAAAAAAGTAAGAAAGTGAAAAGTCTGGGGCACCTAAGTAGCTCAGCTGGTTAAGCGTCTGCCTTCGGCTCGGATCATGATCCCAGGATCCTAGGATCAAGCCTAGTATTGGGCTCCCTGCTCAGTGGGGATTCTGTTTCTCCCTCTGCTCCAACCCCACCCTGGCTCATATTCTTTCTCTCAAATAAATAAAAATCTTAAAAAAAAAAAAAAAAAGTGAAAAGGCATCCCAGATTATGGGAGAAAATGTTTAGAAATCATATATTTAATGAAAGATTTGTATCCAGAATGTATAACAAACAAACTCTTACAACTAGACAATACAGAGACAAATAACCAGTTTAAAAAATGGGTCAAAGATCTGAATAGACATTTCTCTAACAAAAAAGATACACAGTGGACAATAAATACATGACAGCATATTTAGAATCACTGTTCATTAGGGAAATGCAAAACAAAATCACAGTGAGTTATCACTTTACACTCTTAGGATGACTGAGTTTTTGAAAATCAGACAGTAACAAGTTTTGGTGAGGATATAGAGAAATTAAGTCTTCCTACACTGCTAGTGGGAATAGTAAATGGTACCACTGCTGTTGGAAAACAGTTTGACAGTTCTTCAAGTTAGATGTAGAATTACTGTATGACCCAGGAACTCCACTTCTGGATATATACCCCAAGGCGTTGAAAATCAGTATTCAAACAAAAACTTCTATACAGATGTTTGTAGCAGCCTTATTCAAGATAGCCAGAAAGGATAGAAATAACCCAAATGTCCATCAGCTGATAGAGTGATAAAGTGTATATCCATACAATGAAAGATTACTTGGCAATAAAAAGGAATGAAGTACTAATAACATGCTACCACATGAACCTTGAAAACATGCTAAGTGAAGCAATCCAGACACATAGTTATATGACTCAATTTGTGTGACGTGTGAAATAGGTCAATCTGTAGAGTCAGAAAGTAGATACATGGTTGTTCGGGCTGGGAGTGAAGGTGGAGAGTGGGGAATGGCTGCTGATGGTATAGGGTGTTTGGGGTTTTTTTTGGATTGTTGAAAATACTTTAAAATCAGATTACACTGGTGGTTACACAGTTCTGGAAATATACTAAAAACCCTGACTATGCTTAAGTGGGTGAATTGTATGGTATATGAATTCTATCTCAGTGAGGCTTTGAAAATAGAAAAACAAGGATGCAGGACTAGATTGTCTCCTGGGAATTTCTCCTTTTACACAGTACCTAACATAAAAAGGAAACCTCAATGAGATCTTTGATTTGTGTCCATCACTGCATATCTTGGACTGAACTATTTGCTTAGCACACTGTCAGGTCACATTTGTCAACTGAACTCCAGGTCTGGGTACTTAATTTATGTTAAGGGAAAAGAAAGCAAGGTAATATCATACTGGAACCGTTTAGGGAAGTACTCCCCAAAACTGCAACTATTGACATAGTGATCCAGAAGGAAGAAAAAATTAGTTACCTATTTGAATGGGATTAAAGTTCCTATTATGTGTCTTAATGTGTGTCACATAGAATAATACTAGGCTTTCTCCTCTTTATTTTTGGTGTTGGAAGGCAATGTTAGGTGAGATTTGTAGAGTCCATGGTACTCTAGTGCCCAGTGATTCCAGATAATTTGTACATATTCACCATTTAGGACATGGTTGTTTTCATTCTTCTGTGATCTTCTCAGCGTCCACATCCTCTTTAATGGTGTAATTCCCTGATACTGATAATCGCCTCTCCTCCATCAGTATCTCGCCTTTGCCTCCACACTCTAAGATTTGCTGGCTGCGTTGTTTCTTACGTTTTGTTTTAACAAATTGGGTCACTTAACAGTTTTAATGTTAAGTCCAGACTCAAATACACTGATTAGTGGTTAACCTAACCAATAGTACTTTTAACACTAAATTTTTTTTTTTTTAAGATTTTATTTATTTACTCATGAGAGACACAGAAAGAGAGAGGCAGAGACACAGGCAGAAGGAGAAGCAGGCCCTATGCAGGGAGCCTGATGTGGGACTCGATCCCTAGTCTCCAGGATCACGCCCTGGGCCAAAGGCGACACTAAACTGCTGAGCCACCCGGGCTGCCCAACACTAAATTTTTTGATAAAGGAAGCACTTAACACTGGTAAACTTTATAAAAGTCTATTTTTAAATCTTACAACTTTCTCATTACTGAGTTTTTACGGGTTGTATGCATATAGATCGTATGTATAACTTTGAGGTGTGTAGTTGAAGTAACTGTTTCTAGGCCTTAGGCCTTTACTGTGTGGCCAGCAAGAGGGTTCCATAAGCATTGCTGTGAAAGACTGGATTGTGTTACTGGGGTTAACTATCTTGATTTAGGTCTTGTACTTGACAGCTCTAGAAATTTTTGATAATGTAAATAACATTTACATTTTGAGGAATATATTACATAGAACCTGAAAGGAAAGTGTATTTTGGATATGGTGTAATTTTCTACCAAAAGTAGAATTGTTCAATTTCCTTTTCAATTAATGGCAAAACCATATAGCAACTACATGCATATGAGGCTCAGGATCTAAATTTCTCCCCTGGATGTGTTATTTTGTAGGTCTCCATCACGTTTTTGCCCAGAGATAGAGGGGATTATGCTCAGTTTTGGGATGTTGAGTGTAACCCCCTTAAGGAGCCTCATAGGAAACATACCTTGAGATTTCAACTCTCTGGGCAAGTGAGTATTACACTGAATTTAAGTAAATTATTGTGTGTGTATATTAAAAACATTAAGTGAAACTGACATGGAAAACTGTCCTGAAAATGCAAACTGTATTCCTGGTGGTATTCTAATTTCATTAATCCTGTTGTCTGGCCCTGTAATCTTAATTTTCTCATTTGCCTTTATTGATGGGTATGTTTGAGGTCTGGGTTTGGCTCTATGAAATTTGTTTGACTTGATTAGGTAAGATTGTGTATGTGTGTATGTATATATATATATAAAAGAAGCTGAACAGTAAAAAATACAGGAATTACAATTCAGGGCATTTACAAATCTTAAATTTTCTTTTAAAAGTTATGAGGGAAATAGTAGAATTCAGATAGGTAAATGTCTATATATTTTTCCAAGAGTATTTATTTCTCCTCTCTCACCTTCATTTTCTTTTTTATAGAGTGTCAAAGCAGAAAATGAGCCTGAAGGTTCACAAATTTCCACAAACTCCCTCATTAAACTGGATAATTTAGTTAAGCCCCGAAGACAAGGTGTATCAGAGACTGCTCTCATACCCAGGTATGTTGTTTTTGCCATTCTTTTGACATTTTCTCCAGTACTTTGAGATATAATTACATTCAGTAAAGTGCTCAGTGAGCTTACCTATGAGCTTTCATGCATTGCTACAACTCTAATGAAGATAGAGAATATTTCTCTCACCTGAAAAGCTCTTACACATCTCTTTGCAGTCAGCCCCACCCTCAACCCAATATCCATTCTGATCTATGGCCATAGGTTGGTTTTGTTGAATTTCATACACATACACACTCCTTGAGTCTGGCTACTTTCACCACACATAATGTTTTTGGGATTCATTTGTGTTGTAGAGCATATATGTAGTTTGTCTCTTTTCATTGTCAAGTATTGCTTTATGTGAACATATCACAGTTAATTCATTTTCCTGGTGACATTTGGGTGGCTCCATATTCGGGGCCATTATAAGTGAAGGTGCTATGAGCATTATTGTATGTGTATTTTTGTGGATGTACCTTTTAATTTCCTTTGGGTAAAAACACCTGAAGAATAGAACTTCTGGGTCATATTGTACACATGTGCTTAACTTTAAAACAAACTGCCAGGTAGTTTAAACAAAATGACCATACCATTTTATGTTCCCTGGAACACTGTGTAAAAGTTGATTCTTTAAAAACTTCTTTTTTTATTTTTATTTAATAGTTTATTTATTATATTTCTTAGTAATCTCTACACCCAACTCATGACACCAAGATCAAGAGTTGTATGTTCCTCTAACTGAGCCAGCCAGGCGCCCCTTAAAAACTTTCTAAAAAAAAATTTTTTTCCAGGAGCTTATACAGCTCTAATGATAGTATTTAAGTATTTTACCTAATAAACATGTTTCTTACAATCCTTAATTAACTAATGTTTAGATCTAACTTTGTTCTGGAGGAAGATGCTTGTGAGAAAAATTAAATGTTAAATACCTGCTAAATTTAATATACATGTTGTCATTTATTTTCTAATGGAAGTAAATAATGCAGTTTTTAAGAAATTAGGCTCCTTTGAAGAATATGCGTTCTTACCACACTCTTTTGATGCCATTTACTCGTTTGTTCATCTCATCTTTACGGAGTGCTGCCATGTAGTGGAAGCAGAACTGCCCTGGTCCTTGCTCCAGGGACTTCATCTCCTGGAGAAGGAACCCCATCACAAATAATCTCACTTACCATCCATGGAAAGGACTGAAAGGAAAGAAATGAGAAACATGACAGAGGGAGCTTGATATGTGATACCTGGGAAGAGCCTCCCTGAAATTGGACCTTTGAGTTGAGGAGGATGAGTAGAAATGATGGAGGTGTAAGGACTGGGTGGTTGTTGTTGGCCCTTGCAGGACCAAAGGCCTAGAACCCAGAGGGAGAGAGAGTATTGTGAACTGAGGCCAGAGGGCTGGTGGGGAGAAGCAGACCACACAGGGCCTCACCTGTCAGATGTTAATTTGGGGTTTATCTAGGAAGCTGTTGGAAGCCATTGAATGACATGATCAGATTCCAGTATTTGTAGAAAAATCATCTGGCTGTGGTACAGTCTGATTAGAAGGAGGCAAGAGTAGATATGGTAAAATGAGTCAGAAGCTATTTTTAAGTAGTCCAGGACTAAAGTAGTGTCAAGAAAGATGAAGAGAAATGGACAGATAGGAGAAGTCTATAGAAGGAAATTCAGAGGACTCAGTAAATGGGTTTGAGTAAGGGGGCTTGAAAGAGAACAGTGGTCAAAGTTGGCTCCCAAACAGAAATAAACTGGAGGGTCAGGTTTGAGAAGATCCCAGGTTTAATCTGTATTTGTGGAGACAGATCACTGTATGGTGATAGGCGTGTTGCCTAGGCGCAGTCTAGGCTGAGATACAGATCTGGGAGTCACATGAGGGTGGGGTTGCTGGATCACCACCGGAATTGCCTAGGGAGACTGCGCGAGAGCAGTAGGGATGTCCAGGATCCAGCCCCAGAGGACAGTAGCATTGGTGGTGAGGGAGTGGGAATGAGCTTGCACAGACGGCCTAGCATCTAGGTCACTGCATCAAATGCTGCCGAGAGACTAGAGCTTGAGTCCTACCATCAGGGTAGTGTGTCAGGAAAAATGAAGGTCATCCAGTGGACTGCATGGTGAGTGGTATGGGTAACGTGAACTAAGGCAACAGGAGCACCTGCATGCACATGGGGTGTGAGGCGAGCAGAGAGGCTTTCTCCGGGGAGAGAGGAGCTGTCCTGTCCCATGTAGCAGCTGACCCTACAGCTTGTCAGACTGCTGTGGTGGTGTTCGATCTTCACACACAGTAATGAAGCTGCCATTACAGAACTAGTTTCCAGCTGAGTTGTGAGAGAAAATACAAATCAAAACACAAAACACTTCCTAACTGCATGTAGACAAGTAGTTTAAATTACTTACCTGGATTTTAAATAGTTGATTTTTCAATCTGTTTCCAAAGCAGGCAGCTTGACCTGACTCACCGTGGGGTTTATGCCTCAGAAGATGTGTATCGGTTTCTGCCAACTAGGGTAGGGGAATCCAGGACGTTGAAGGTCAATTTGCGAAATAATTCTTTCATTATGCACTCTGTAAGTTGGAAATAGTATTGTGGGTTTTGGGAAAGTGGATGTGTTCAACTATTTGATAAATATTTTCCTAATAGAGGGAGACAGAACATGAGAGACTCCTAACTCTGGGAAACGAACTAGGGGTGGTGGAAGGGAAGGTGGGCGGGGGGTGGGGGTGACTGGGTGACGGGCACTGAGGGGGACAGTTGATGGGATAAGCACTGGGTGTTATTCTATATGTTGGCAAATTGAACACTGATAAAAAATAAATTTATAAAAAATATATATATATAATTTCCTGATAATTTAGGAGCTCGTTCTGTAGTTTATACTTGAGTTATAATAATGAGTTGATTTTTTTTTTTTTTTAATGCCTTATACTGTGTTTGAAAACAGACTCCTGGGAAATTCATGAGTTTTTATCTCAAAATCAGAAATATTTAGCATGTTTTCATATTTTCATTTTAAAATTTTTCCTTGTTTTCTTTTTCTTCTGTACCATCACAGCAACATATTTCTGGATAACATTTACTCTAGTTAGAACTAGAGTAAATTCATATTAAATTAAGTGCGTTTTCATGAGCATTTATTGTCTTAATTTTGTGACTATACTGAAATTTACTAGACACCTTTAATTAAAGAAATGCATGGCATGTTTTAAGTATGCTCAAATATCTAACTTGCATAACTTAATAAAGTGTTTCATTTTAAATTCCAGCTGAAATTTTTAAGTCCCAGAGAGCCTTTCTACGTCAAACATTCAAAATACTCTCTGAGGTGAGTTTATCACAAATCAAAATGTTCTCATCCTAGTGCAGGACTTTGTTTTCAGGACTTTAGGATTTCTCCTGGGGGTTGGGACTTGTGAGCTCTCCCCATTCCACAATAGCTCGTCATCACCATCACCATCACCAACCCCACAGAACAGTCCTTATCATGTTTTTGAAAAAAAAAAAAAAAAAAAAGCTGAGGAACCTGCAGGGAAAGCATTTCATGACTGCCTTTCATGACTGCATATAAGTGTGCTTTACTATCTAGCAACCCAAACTTGTGAGATGGTTTGGATTTAGCATGTGATTCCTGCTACCTGGTCTTTTGCTCGTCACATAAATATATAAAATATTAATTATCTTATGATTTAGAATAAATCCTGCTTTAAGTGTTATTTTTACTATGCTGAGGATCAGGGAGTTAAATTTTCAATAATTGGGACAAAAACTTTCCCAGATTAACTGGGAAAACTTTTACTATATTTGTCCTTCTTCAAATACCCTATACTTCTTAAACTAGGGCCTCATTTTCTTGTCATCCTTGCTACTCTTTGTTTTCCATATGATCTATATTTAGATTGAAATCTCAAACTGGGTTGTTACTGTTATATAGAATTTTAACAGTAGGGTTCTGTTGGACTTACCACTGAAGAATAATTTTATCTCTATCTTTGAATCTTTAATTAAGCTATTTAATTAATTATAAGATCTTTTATTTTAGTGTTAGATGATTCCAAAAACATGTTATGTTCCATTGAAAACTTGGAGCACCCTGTAAACATTCTAGGGCTGCCTCTGAAGCACCAAGACTAGCACCAGGACCAGCCCCATGGATTGTGATGGAACAACACGTTTTCACATCCCTTCTTTTCTTATAATCGCTTAAAAAGCCACATGGAAGAGAAAGGTCTAAGTTTAAAACACCATGACTACACATTTTCTAGCTTCTGTGCTCTGAGTCCTTGACTTCCAGCAGCCTGCAGGCCTCCAGTTAAGGAGGCTTTCTTTGCCCTACTGATCTAGGATGGGTGGTGTTAGATTGTGTTAACAGTGGGTGAGCACTACTGAGTACGTGAGGAAGAAGACGACCAAGTGAAGTCAACACCAAGTCATTGAAATCATCTCTCATGACCGTTCCATAGGCTGAAATTTTACATTTTAAAGTAGAATGACTTCTTTCATCTTTGGAGAAGAAGCAAAACTTTGCTATGGTATCTCACTTGAAAATTTTACCATAAAACTGAAATAATAGTGCCTGTTCTTATTGTAAGTGTTGAGTGCTTTTGTGCTCATGAAATACAAATGCTGGTTGAGAGCAACGTCTAGCTTGCTTTGGCAGGTGGAAGAAACCTATTCTGAGGGTCTGAGAGGCAGTTGCCAGCTTTTGATTAGTGATGTTTTTGTTAATTAGATCTCTGTCTGCTCTATGACACCATTAACTCCAGCCAGAGTAATAACGTGACTCTTTAGTCATCTATAGAGTACATGAGGTAATCCGTGCCTTACTCCAAACAGGCACCTTCCCCATGGCACTCATGAGGCCTGACGGAGCTGTTCTCCTGCTGAAACGTGAAAGCTGCCCAAGGCCTTTGGGACATAAACTGACTGCAACATAGTCAGGAGAGCTTCCCCCAGAGGCCACAGGACTTTTGCCTAGTTCAGAGGTGGGGAACATGAATGTATGTGGGAGATGTAGCCCCCTTAAAGCGATAGATTGTAAAGAATGTAATAGGGAAAGATAAACCCTGATTATCACTTTTTTGGTAAAGTTTGTTTTGAGGACTTGAAGTGATCATTTCTGTCATAGCTGTGTAAAAAGAATTCATTCAGGGAATCCCTGGGTGGCTCAGCGGTTTGGCGCCTGCCTTCGGCCCAGGGCGTGATCCTGGAGATCCGGGATCGAGTCCCACGTCGGGCTCCCTACATGGAGCCTGCTTCTCCCTCTGCCTGTGACTCTGCCTCTCTCTCTCTCTCTCCCTATGAATAAATAAATAAAATCTTTAAAAAAAAAAAAAAAAAAGAATTCATTCATGTTCCACTTAACCCTGAAGAGCATTCTTCTGTTAACCTATTGTTTTATTCAAGTCTAATCTGCTTAGACAGTAGAGTAACTCATTTCTCCCCTCCTGTGCCCACGTCTGCCTGCACCCAGCATCCTGGCAGGCTCCTGCTGCAGAGCTACCCAACTCTGTTATGTCATTCCAGAGGATAGGAAGGTTCTCACACTAAGTCACACTGGGGACAGCACTGTCATTACTTCTTACCAACACACAGGAACCAAGGAGTTTTACCTCATTTTCTTTGATAATGATAGTACCTTGGCTATGCTAAAGGGCCCCTTTTTTCCTGCACAGAGTATTCCTTTTCAGTTAAAAAGAGAAAGAAAAATTATGGTTTATATAATTTGTAGCTTCTGTAGATGGGGACATGTAGTTAAGGAGGTGGTTTAGAGTGCTTTTCCACAGCTACTGCTTCACTCTCTTATGCCTCTTTGGTCTTTTTGTGCCTTTGCTGTAATGTTGGTCCTCAGCTAGTTAAGGGATTTTGAACTAGACGTCTCCTCTGGGCCCTACCTTTTTCCGTGTGTGTGTGTGGTGTGTGTCTGTAGAAGACAGAGGTCAAAGCAGTTTTTAATAATAGTACAAGGTTAAATATATCCATCTTGTAGTGTTTTAGAGCTGTGTTCAATTTCACAGTCCTTTCTAAATTACATTCTAGTTTATTCAGAGTACCTATAAATCTAAAGCAAACAATACATTTTTATCATAATACATTCTTAAAACATTCTCAGTTGAATATAGAACATTTCTGTTCCATATTAAAATTTGTTAATGATGGATTTCTCAGATTTATTTCAGGATATTTTATTACTTTCAGTAACTTATAAGGTATAAAGCCTCTTAAGTTAGCAAACTGTACTACATTATTCTGGGTGCTGAAATGCTAACATGAGGGACGCCCGGGTGGCTCAGAGGTTGAGCGCCTGCCTTCAGCCCAGGGCGTGATCCTGGAATCCCAGGATCAAGTCCCACATCGGGCTCCCTGCGTGGAGCCTACTTCTCCCTCTGCCTGTGTCTCTGCCTCCCTCTCTCTCTCTCTCTCTCTCTGTCTCATGAATAAATAAATAAAATCTTTAAAAAAAAAAGAAAAAAGAAATGCTAATGTGAAAGATAAAATGATAGTTTGTCAGTGCCAAGGACTAGGTACCATTTTTCTTAAAGTCACATTGCTTTGATATAGGAAATTAGAGTACAATGCATTTGGGGAAAATAACCCAGATGCGTGTGTGGTGTGTGTGTGTGTGTGTGTACACGTACATACATATATTTTTAAAATTCTGCCCTGCCAGTTATATCCAGGAAAGGGGCTCTGAAATACTAAAACTGTTCTCCAAAATACTAAAATACCCAAAAGCCAACACTGTACTGAGTTTTATCAGGAAACATAATTCCAAGATATAGTGGAAACAAAAGCATATAACCGTTCTGATTGCTGAACTTTAAAACATGTAGTTCAGAGATGAGACTCAAGGATGAAGTACCTTCCCTCTGAGGAAAGTCTAAAAGCTATAAATTTTCACTTAAAACAATTAAGACTAAACGTCAGTGACATCACATAGGTTGTGATAAAGTATATGTGGTTTCAGTCACCATAGGAATAAAGGGTTTAAAAAAAAAAGGAATAAAGGGTTTTTTGTTGTTGTTGTTGTTTTTGAAGCTCTTGGGATCTAGTTTTATGAACAGAAACCTCCCAACATGATATTTTTTAAAAAATGATTTTTTAGAGAAAGAGAATGAACACATGCAAGCAGGGGGAGGGGCACAGGGAGAGGGAGAGAATCTCAAGCAGTATCCCTGCTGAGTGTCGGGCCTGACAGGGGCTTGATCTCATGACCCTAAGATCATGACTAAAGCTGAAACCAAGGGGTAGATGCTCAGCCCAACTGAGCCACCCAGGCACCCCCAACATAATAGTTTTAGAGACAGGGCACTCATTTCCTGCCTCTGTATCCAGTTGACCCTTGAACAATGCAACGGTTAGGGCTGCCGACCTCCATGCAGTAGAAAATCTGTGTATAACTTTTAACTCCCCCCAAATTTAACTTTTAATGGTCTGTGGACCAGAAGCCTGACCAATAATAGCATTTTTGTGTATGTCTTATATACTATATTCTTACAATAAAGTAAGTTAGAGAAAAGAAAATGTGATCAAAATCATGAGAAAATAAAAAAAAAAATCATGAGAAAATACATTTTATTTTAAAGATTTTATTCATGAGACACGCAGAGACACAGGCAGAGGGAGAAGCAGGCTCCCTGTGGGGAGCCCGATGATGGGACTTGATCCTGGGATCTCAACCTAGCCAAAGGCAGATGCTCAACCACTGAGCCGCCCAGGTGCTCCAAGAAAATACATTTATAGTACTGTACTTTTCCGGGGGGGTGGGGGGGAAATCAACACATAAATGGACCTACTTATTTGAAACCTGTATTGTTTGAGGGTCAAATGTAATCTGAAAATAAATTTTCAAGAAAGTTTTTTATAACAGTTAAGAATACTGGAGCAAACTCTGCACAGACCTGTTGATGAGCAGGTTGGTTTAATAACCCCAGGGGCTCCTGGGTGGCTCAGTTGGTTAGGTGTCTGCCTTTGGCTCAGGTCGTGGTCCTGGAGTCCCAGGATCAAGTCCCACATCAGGCTCTCTGCTCTGCAGGAAGTCTGCTTCTCCCTCTCCCTCTGCCTGCTGCTCCCCCCACTTGTGCTCTGTCAAATAAAAATCTAAAATCTATATATTATATGTATTTCTGCTGGAGGTTGAGTATGCTGCTGGAGGAGGATGGTCAGGATATGTCAGGTGTTCTCTCACTCTTAGGCAGGCCATTCTCTGCCTCTGCAAACAGAACACAAAGTTCCATACACAGTAGCACAGACCTCTCGTTTCCCTTTTCCTATTTTTGTTGAATAGCCAGGAATATATATGCAATACTGTTTGAATCAGATTTTACATGGCCCTCTCCTCCGTGCCAGTTTCTTATTAAATAACATCAAAGAAATGAGAACTAAACTTAAACTGAATGTAACTCTACTAAATTCTTTCATGAAAATCCGATTGTGCTCTCAGTGATACATTTCCGTGATGCACTTGCTGCTGTAGCATCACGCTGATGACCTTTCCTTTCTCTTCACAGAGCGCAGCATTACATCAACATGCCTGTGCAGTTCAGACCCAAGTCCGTGGGCAAATTTGAAGCTTTGCTTGTTGTTCAAACAGATGAAGGCAAGAGTGTTGCTATTCGACTAATGGGTGAAGCTCTTGAAAAAATCAACTAGATACATTTTGTGTAAAGTAAATTACAAAAGTTATGTTTTGGTAACTTTTTCTTACACTACAATATTCTTTTGTATATATTTTGTAAGATTTTTGTTTGTCTTGAGAAGCTTATACTGAAGACCTAAGATATCATGTATGTAGCCTATAGTATTATACTTAACATTTTTAAGGGGAGAAGAGAATTCTATTTTTGCATTGATTATGATACTCTGAATAAATATGGCATATATTTTACTGTGGTGTATCCAGAAATAAACTTAATTTCCACTGAACCTTTTTTATATGATGTCTTACAGAAATCAGAATATTGCTTTTTTCTATTTATTTCAAGCTGCTGTGATTTTTTTTTCCCCCTCCATTACACTGTTTGTTTGTTTGTTTGTTTGTTTTTCTCTCTAAGAAATTCCTTCTCTGGTCCTCTGTCTCTTAGCTAATTGCCCAGACTAGAAAGGAAGTGTACTTTTAAAGAAATTGTTTTTCTCTAGAGTAGGGGAATTCATATTCTGTGCAAATACATTGGAGAGGTTGATGTATTTTGAAATAGATTTATTGTGATGAAAGCTAAATGAGACAGCTGCTCCAGAACGCTGCATAGAAGGAATGCTCCTCAAGCAGGTGGGGGGGGGGGGGGGGAGTCCCTGTGGGAGGATAAATGCCCAATGCAGCATCTTGAGCTGTGAGGTAGAAAAGGTGTGACACAGTTACCTGGTTTTACCCAGGAAGAATATGATTATTAATTGCTTCTCTACCAATACTATTAAGTCCCCTGATAAAGTTTTCTGAGCCCCAGCTAACAGCCGTGTTTGGAGCAGCAAAGTCCCAGATTGTGAGCAGTTGTGTAGTGGCTTGGGATGATCACAATTGGATATTATTGATGGAGCAGAAAGACCACAGAACATGCAAAAAGCTTCCTGGATGGCTTAAATCTGCAACAGTTTGGAACCAGTGATGGTGAGCTGGAGCTAGAAAAACAAATTTCTTCTCTCTTTAAAGTAAAGAAATCTTTAGAAAAGGGAGGGGGCACCTGGGCGGCTCACTTGGTTAGGTGTTCAACTCTTTGTTTCAGCTCAGGTCATGATGTCAGGATCGTGAGATCAAACACCACATCAGGTATGCTCAGCAGGAAGTCTGCTTAAGATTCTCTGTCCCTCTGCCCCTCCCCCCACTCATACACTCTTTCTCTATCTAAAAAATAAATCTTTAAAAAAAGAAAACCATGGAATTTTTTTTCTCTTCTACCTTATTTTCTCTTGCTTAGAAATTCTTTCTTAGAAATCAAATTTATAAACACATTTTTCACAAGTTAAGCAGTTGTTTCTGTTACTGATAGTGCCCTACTCCAATCCAGATTTCGTATATCAAATGTGGATCACTTCATGTTTGAATGTGTATTTATTTGATAACATTCAGCCTCAAAAATCTTGAAATAGTGGTATTGCTTTTTAAAAATGCTCCTCAGTGGGGCAGCCCAGGTGGCTCAGCGGTTTAGCGCCACCTTCAGCCCAGGGTGTGATCCTGGAGACCTGGGATCAAGTCCCGTGTCAGGCTCCCTGCATGGAGCCTGCTTTTCCCTCTGCCTGTGTCTCTGCCTCTCTCTGTCTCATTCTATGTCTCTCATAACTAAATAAAATATTTATTTAAAAAAAAAAAGGGATCCCTGGGTGGCGCAGCGGTTTAGTGCCTGCCTTTGGCCCAGGGCGCGATCCTGGAGACCCGGGATCGAGTCCCACATTGGGCTCCCGGTGCATGGAGCCTGCTTCTCCCTCTGCCTATGTCTCTGCCCCTCTCTCTCTCTCTCTCTGTGTGACTATCATAAATAAATAAAAATTTTAAAAAATTAAAAAAAAAAAAAGTTCCTCAGTGTTACTACATTTCTATTTAACCATCACTTTGCCTTGTAGGTTTTACTTAGGAGGTCAAAAGGGGGGGGGCGGGATTAAGCAAACAAAAAGCTTTAAGAGTGACTTTTCTTCCATAGACTGCTTTTATGGATATGCATTTCTTCTGTGCCTCTGTGTTTTGGAAACCTGGTGCTTGGACTTTCCAGAGGAGTTGGATGTGAACCAGTGAATGCAGCCAGTCATCACTGTAAAGTGGCTATGACCACTGGCTCTCTTCACTGTGATCTGCAGCGTGGAGGAGCATCTAATAGGCAGAGTTACCATATATGTTTTCCCTAATTAGCTTTCCATCTAGAAGCTGGTTCTCCTCTCCCATCCCTTACCAGATTGATATCTTAACCTCTCCTCTGAGCTTCAAACTCAGCCAGCCATTTCCACTTGGTTTTCTGAATAGGCAGGCGTCTCAAACTTTGGATTCCCTCCCTACTTCAAACATGTTTCTCTCTAGCTTTCCTCATCTGCATTGACGTCCCCACTGTCCATCCAATTTGTTAGCTAAAACCCTGGGTTTGGATGTTTTACCCTCATGCCCATCAACTCTACTGAACGTGTCTCACAGAAGTCCTTGTCTGTGTCCAGGGGTGGCCACCATCCTCACTGGCAGATGGTGGCGGTAGTCTCCTTGCCATACCGCTGCTGGTGCTCCTTTCTCCACCAGCAGGCAGAGTTGCATTTATAAAAATGTAGGCCAGAGCCGAGCCTCCCCTGCTTAAATATATAATTACAATACACACGGTCTGAGCCCACACTCACTCCTCTGTTGGCCTAGGAGGCTATTGGTCATCTGGCCTCTGCCTCCATCTGCAGCCTTATCCATTCTCCAACTACTTGCACCAGCCCCAAGGCCTTTGTTCTCTGGCTCAGTCACTAAGGCCTTCTCATTTGGTGGACCTTTGGCTTAAAACTCTTCCCTAGATCTTGGCTTGTTCCCCCCCTCCCCAGGGGGGCCTTTTCTGACCACTGTGTCCAGGGGAGCCCCTGACTATCATAACTAAATAATTCACATAAATAAATAACTAATGTGACTATCTCACATCACACTGCTTGCTTTTTCTTATATACTTGTTAACTAGTTACTTGTCTCCCTCTAGAATGTAAGTTCTGTGGAGCCACAGGCCTGGATTCCCCTCCTGACCACTACATCCCCAGACCTGGTCAGCCCCATGTATGTATGATATGACTGACCACATTCGTTGTTCTGTAAGGTTCTCTGCACACTGCCCTGACCCAAAAGCCCAGCCATGCTTCTCATCAGCCCTAGGAAACCTCATTCCAGGCTTCCCCCAAGATTTCTTATCTAGTTTCTCACCATAATAGGTCAACAATTATTGAGTGCTTCCTATGTGGCAGGTAGGGTCTCAAGTGCCCTATATGCACGGTCACCCTTAATTCCCATCGGCTTTATAGAGACAGACCCTTTCTTGGCAGAGAGGCCTGTGGGAGAGAGGGTCAGGAGCCTGACTTCTGCTGCAGCCTCCAGGCCCCTGGGAGCATGTCTGGGAACAGATCGGTGGATGGTGCTGAGCCTCAGGAGCACAGGATAGCCCGATGGCCTGGTGTGGATTAGCAAACTCAGGCTCAGACTATAGGCCAGGGCTGGGATCCAAGCCTTGGTCTTTCTGACTTGGGTGCCTAGTTGCAGATAATAGAAACTCTTCTTGCAGTAATTAGAAAAATTGTAACGCTAGTATATGTCTGTTTTTTAAAAGTTAGAGTCCCTTTGGTTGTAAAGCAACCCTGAGATCACAGATTAGCCTGTCTGATGCACAGTCCTGCTTCTCAGCCAGGCAAGATATTTAGCAGGCAAGACCTAAAGTTCCGTAGAATTCAGGGCTGATTAATGTGCGTCATAACTGATTTAATTAGGTCAGGAATGAGACAGGGTAAGAGGGCATCTGTTTTCAGTCTTCAATTAAACTCAGGGATGATTTTATACTTATGACATACATGTTTTATGGGACATGGATCTCTGTAGAATTAAATTGGGCTGTTTCTCACAAATACAAACTTGTTCTCTTAAGTGGTTTTCCTCCCTTTTCAATTCAGTGTTAGTTTTTTAAAAATTTTATATTTAACATGGGAGATACTTGATATTTTATAGGGGTTTGATGAAAACCTTGTTCTGAAGTGGGAATCTACTTCCCAGCATCTCGCGTTTAGTGGGAACTACTGTGTTGGTCCTCTTAGAGATGCATCGTTGCCTGCTGCACGTGCTAGCTGCCCAGACTGTGAGGACCTAAAGGTGTCCTGTTGCCAGAGCAACTACCCATCCACCGATCTGTCCCCAGACACGCTCCTAGGGGCCTGGAGGCTGCAGCAGGAGGAAGGCCTCTCTGCCAAGAAAGGGTCTGTCTCTATAAAGCCGATGAAAATTAGGGAGACAATACATATAGGGCCCTTGAGACCCAACCTGCCACATAGGAAGCACTCAACAATTGTTGACCTATTATGGTGAGAAACTAGATAAATCTTGAGGGAAGCCTGGAAGTGATTGTGTTTAATTCAAAGCAGGCTTGGCATACACAGCCTAAGGCAACTTTCTTCTTACTATGACTTCAGGTGGGACAGGAAACTTTGCGCTGCTTGCTTCAGCCAGATTCTCCTTATATTGTGGTTGACTCACAAAACAGCCCTTGTGTAGGAATCAGGGCAAGGAAATCCAGTCTTGTGTTTTGCTGTACATAAGGTTTGGGCCCTGAGAAGTTTTGAGGCTGGGCCAGAAACACCGTCATCATCTCAACGGCTCATAACAAGCATTGTCCAAATTCGTGTTGGATGGGGTAGGACTGCTGGAGGGGAAAATGGGGGAGGGCACAATGCAGCGGGGCTACTGCACGGCTCCGCAGAGGTCACCTCTCTCAGCAGAGCACCACATCCTCAGTCTTGGAAGTTGGTTCTTCAGCAACTTCTTTGGGAACTGTCTTTTTTTTTTTTTTTTTTTTTTTTTTTTCAAAAAAAAGGGGGGAGGGGAATCCCTGGGTGGCTCAGCGGTTTAGCACCTGCCTTTGGCCCAGGGCGCAATCCTGGAGTCCCGGGATCAAGTCCCACATGGGGCATGGAGCCTGCTTCTCCCTCCTCCTGTGTCTCTGCCTCTCTCTATATATATATGTCATAAATAAATAAATAAATAAATAAATAAATAAATAAATAAATAATCAATCTTTTTAAAAAATAAAAATAAAAAAAGATTTTTATTTATTTGAGTGAGCAGGGGGCAGGGGGGCTGGAAGGGAGAGGGAGAAGCAGGCTCCCTGATGAGCAGAGCCCAAAGCGAGACTAGATCCAAGGACCCTTGGATCATGACCTGAGCCGAAGGCAGACACTCAACCGACTGAGCCACCCAGGTGCCCCAGGAACTGTCTTTATTAAAACATCCAGAAAGGCCAGTTTGTTCTGCTGCTTGGGCCATGCATGTCCTAATCCCTCTGTTCCAGCCTGGTTCCCCCTCACTTGCTCTTCCTGCCCCCGGGAATGGGCCTCCCAATACATCCCTTTCATGGGAATACTTTCCCACAGGAGGACCTTTCTTACCTGCCTTCCAGGTCATCAGGGAAGCTGGCCTATTGACTAACGAGTAATTGTGCTGAATGATTGATTCTCTGTAGAGTGTCTGTTCCATATATTCAGCTGGAAGCGCCAGGAGGGCAAGGACCAGGGCTGGCTGGTTTACCTCTGAAGCCTCTGTGCCTAAAGTAGTTGCTGATTTATGGTAGGTTATTCCATGTTCTGAATGAATACCTCACCATCAAGTTTTTGTACCATAATATTTAGGTGCAAATACCAAGAGTATATGAATAATAACATAGGAATGGATGGGCCCTTGTTAATATGTATTTAATGACATATTATTTTTTTAAGTAGGCTCTACTCTGAACATGGGGCTTGAACTCACGACCTTAAGATGAAGAGTCCCGTGCTCTCCTGACCAAGCCAGCCAGGTGCCCCTAATATAGTGATGTATTTCTATCTCAAGCCATGAACAAATAGTGCTAGTGGAGAAGCACTGGAGTGAGCAGCAGGGTACCCTGCTTACGGCACAGCTGTCTTATGGTATGGCCCTGGAGGCCTACCCGATGGGCCCTGTGCATGTAGACAAGGGAAGATCTGAGATGGATCCAACAGGTAATTTCATTGTTTTTGTTTTTTTAATTTTTATGTATTTATGATAGAGAGAGAGAGGCAGAGACACAGGCAGAGGGAAAAGCAGACTCCATGCACCGGGAGCCCGACGTGGGATTCGATCCCGGGTCTCCAGGATCGCGCCCTGGGCCAAAGGCAGGTGCCAAACTGCTGCGCCACCCAGGGATCCCGGTGATTTCATTGTTGATGGGAGTTTCTAAGAGAATTTCCTTTATAAACAATAAGAGAATTCAGTCATGTGGCCAGTACAAACTCAGTATGCAAATCAGTCATCTGTACATAAGAAAATAATAACAGAATATAATGGAAGACAAAACACCCAGGAATATATGTATAAAGAAATAAGTAAAATTTATATGAAGGAGACTTGGAAGTCTCACTGCAGGCTGCAGAAGGAAGCTTGAGAGGAGGAAGGACACATGCCCACCTCATCACTGTGCAGGACCCTGTAGGAAGAGTCTCACACCCCTGCCTGGTGGCGTCCCCCCAGGACTGACGCTTCGTGCCCACTGCTGGTTGAGAGCTCTCCACAAACCAGGGAATGGCCTCAACCCTTGTCTGCGGCATCACTGCGCTTGGAGCTGTGCCCACAACGGACTGTCCAGCTGCCACATCTTCGCTCTTGCCTCTACCCTCCTTAGAGCACCTCCATAACTTTTCATTTCCTTTTTTTAGAGGATAAAACCCTACACTTCCATACATCTCTATTAGGATTTTACATGTCCTTTTAACTGTGCTAAAGTTTGGTTAGGATTTTATAAGGATTATTACAGCTTTAGTTACAAAGTTGACTTTAAGTAGCAGCCACCCCTCACCCACTTCCTGCCAGGGCTGACGCCAGCAAAGGTCAAATATGCCAGACCCTGGCTATCTTCACATCCCCTCAAGCTAAGCTCCAAAGGAGAGGCCTTCTGAGGACAGGACCCATCCTTCCCTTTGGCTCTGAATGCTGTCATATGCAACCCGGAGCAATGGCAGCCATCTGTAGCTAAGTAGTGACAAATAGCAATGGACAAGAAGACACTTCTGAGAATAGCAGGGCAGAGGATGATGCCCTGGGCCACCTAGGCCGCTACAGAGCTGCCATAGCCCAGATGTCCTGTTTTCTTACAACAGCAACAGCCAACACTGAGCTAGGATCCTGCATGGATTATCCTGCTTGTGTGCATGGGAACCTGTAACACTAGCTGAACCACGGGACCTCTGGACCAAGGTAGGCGGAGAGTTCGCCTTTACTGGACTATCTAAATTTTCTAACATGTTCGTTCCAGTATTAACAATTTTTATAATGGTTTTTTAAAAGGTAAACAACATGGGGATCTCTGGGTGGCGCAGCGGTTCAGCGCCTGCCTTTGGCCCGGGACGTGATCCTGGAGTCCCGGGATCAAGTCCCGTGTCGGGCTCCTGGCATGGAGCCTGCTTCTCTCTCTGCCTGTGTCTCTGCCTCTCTCTCTCTTTCTCTATGTCTATCATGAATAAATAAATAAAATCTAAATAAATAAATAAATAAATAAATGGTAAACACATGAGTTCTTTTAGTAAGAGATTTTTTTTCCTGCCAACATTCAGTAAACTTGATGGAAGGTATCACTTAATAATTAAGGTATTTGGGCCAATTTATTGGGCAACCAAATGTTACCTACTGACAGTAGTCTTGTTTCAGAAGGCTTTTTTTTTTTTAAGATTTTATTTACTTGAGAGAGAGAATGGGCATGAGCAGGGGAAGGGACGGAGAGGGAGAAGCAGGCTCCCCCTTGAGCAGGGAGCCCAATAGGGGGCTCGATCCCAGGACCCTGGAATCATAACCTGAGCTGAAGACAGACACTCAACCAACTAAGCCACCCAGGCGCCCCCTGAAGGCATTTGAAGTGACACCTCCCAGTAAAATTCTAGATGGATTCTTTCCTTCTGAAGAACTTGTGCTTCAGATCCTCACTATTCTCCCAGAAGTCTCTGCTGAACCACAGAAGCTGGAGTCCCTCTCCAGGGCCCAAGGTGGGAATTTGCAGGCAGTAGAAGTAACCAGGTAGCTGGACGCTCATCAGTCTACTTACAGTGTTTCAGTCTGGTGTTCATGGCGAGAAACAGGCTTACAGAGCAGGGTGGCTTGGTTTACCCTGACCGTTCACCTTGGAGAGCCTCTGGTGATAGACTGCAGAGTGTCTGAGAGATCTGGAAATATATCGTGATTATTCTCAATTGCAGGGCTGCTCCCCAACCTGATCTGCCTTTGGAAGGTGGCACTTTAACCATGCCTGGATACCCTTGGTGACGGTGCTTCTGGTTTCTCAGAATTCAGTGCAGCGCATTTACAGAAAAGTGCCTCCACACCTACTGTTGAGAAGGTTCTAACTCCCTTATCTGAGAGGCTACTGGAAAGCTGCATTCAAGGAATGCTTGTTTCTCACAGTTATGCCCAGCATATTTCCAATCTGCCTCCGTAGCTGCTTTTTGAGAGATGTTCTAACTCCCTTATGTGAGGGACTAACCAAAAGCTGCATTCGGGGGAGGGGAGGGTGGGGCAGGATGGCGGGGAGAGGAGAGTCCCCAAGTCACCCGCCCCCCCCCAACTTACCTAGGTGACTCAAACCATCCTGAACACCTACGAATTCCACCTGAGATTTAAAGCAAGAACACCTGGGGACGCCTGGGTGGCTCAGCGGTTGAGCATCTGCCCCTGGCTCAGCGCATGATCCGCGGGCCCAGGATCGAGTCCCACATCAGGTTCCCTGCCTGGAGCCTGCTTCTCCCTCTACATCTCTGCCTTTCTCTCTGTGTGTCTTTCATGAATAAATAAAATCTCTTAAAAAAAAAAAAAAAAGGCATGAACACCTGGCCCTCCAGGACGGGAGAGCCCAGCCCAGGAGCAGCAGAACTTGAAAAATCCGCAACAAGGTTTGCCTGATAGAAAAGCGCTCAGCAGGGCAGCCCCGGTGGTTCAGTGGTTTAGCGCCGCCTTCGGCCCAGGGTGTGATCCTGGAGACCCGGGATCGAGTCCCACATCAGGCTCCCTGCATGGAGCCTGCTCCTCCCTCTGCCTGTGGCTCTGCCTCTCTCTCTCCTCTCTGTGTATTCTCATGAATAAATAAATAAAATCTTAAAAAAAAAAAAAAAAAGGAAAAGCGCTCAGCAGAGAAATTGGGCAGAACCGCAGGAGGGGCAGTGGGGCCTCCAGATTCCCGGGGTCACTAGCAGAAGAGGGGCGCCCGGGGGAGAGCGCACCACACGGCAGCCAAGCTCCGGAAAGGGCTGGAGCGCGCCTGGCGGGGCCTCGGGGAGAAGCCGGGTGGTCAGGCGGCGGCTCCCGACGGAGGGGGCTGCACCCTGCAGCCTTCGGAGGCCCCGGGAACGCGATTCCAGCAGCACAGGCCCCGGATCCCAGGGCGCTGGGACACAGCCCACCATCCTGTGCTCCCCCCCGGGACAGGTAGAAGGGGGACTGCATAGGACAGGGAGGACTCTCCTGCCGCTGGGCGCCCCGGAGCTGTGCAGGTCAGCGACCCCCACCACCGGAGCATCCAGGCCAGTGTGGACTGGGAGACTAGGGTAGTTACCCGCGGGGAGCTGACTCCAGGTCAGGACCTGGCTGCTGCCAGTGTGGTTGTTCCTCCTGGTGTCACCCTGTGCCTGGGAGGGGCGGGGCTGCCAGGGGACAGGGGACTCATTGGGTAAACAGCTCCCACTGAGCCGGCACCCGATGGGGGGGGGGGGGCGGGGATCTCCCCCAGGTGCACACACCTGAGAATCAGCACAGTAAGCCCCTCCCCCAGAGACCAGCTGGAAGGACAGAGGAAGAGCAAGTCCTAGACTGAGCAGCGCTGGAAAGCTCCAGGGGGAGTCGAGGGATTTATAGTATATAGAACTAGAGGGTACCCTTCCTTTTTTTCCCTTTTCCCAGTACAACTCGTTTTTATATCAGACTAAAAATTTCCAGTATTTTTTCTCTTTTCCAACCTTAACTGTAATATTTTACCACCTCTTCATTTTTAAGTTTCTTCCTTTTTGACTTTCATATTTCTACACAATTATAGATCTATTTATAATCTATAATAGATTATAGATCTATTTTCCACTTCTACATTCCCTTCAACATACTCAATTTAATTTTGGGAGATATACAAGATGCAGGTTTTGTTTTCTGTTTTTTTGTTTTTATCTGCCTCATTTTGTATTACAATGGTAGAAGTTAATACCTTCTAAAACATGACCAACATGCACCCAGAACCAAATGGTATACCGGGCTGGTTCATTTGGTGAGATTATATTCTCTCTTCATTCCCATTCTGCCCCCCTCTTTTATCTTGTTTATGTTTTGGTGGTCAATGTTGGGGCCTTCTACAAGTATTGGTTTATATAAATTTGGGACTGAGCATCCTCTACCATAGAGAACAAAATATACTCAGAACCAAGAGGATCACCCTCTAGGACCCCTCAGGTAGACTACATTCTCCCTCCACTACCACTTCTTCACCACCACCATCTCCCAGACCCCCTCCTTTTTTTTTTTTTCCCGTATCTTTTTCCTTTTTTTCCTCTTTACTTTTGCTTTCTGCTCTTCTTTTTTTCTTTTTTGGGGGATTCTTGGCCTTTTACTTTTCACTACTTGTTTTAAAATTTATCACTTTAGTAGTCCTTTTTATTTTGTTCTGATCTTAATCATTTTCTAGTCTTTGATCTTGTCAGAATCATCTAGGATGAAATTTACTTAGGTCATCGTTGATATTCTTGACTCAGCCTGCTCATACAGCCACTTTGCACAGAGCAAAATGACTAGAAGGAAGAACTTCCCACAAAAGTAAGAATCAGAAACAGTAATCTCTGCCACAGAGCTACAGCATATGGATTACAATTCGATGTCAGAAAGCCAATTTAGAAGCACAATTATAAAGCTACTGATGGCTCTGGAAAAAATAATAAAGGATTCTAGAGACTTCAGGATTGCAGAATTTAGATCTAATCAGGCCGAAATTAAAAATTAAATGATTTGCAATCCACACTGGATGTCCTAACTACTAGGGTTAATGAGGTGGAAGACAGAGTGAGCAACACAGAAGACAAGTTGATGGCAAGGAAGGAAACTGAGGAAAAAGAGAAAAACAAGAGCCCATGAGGAAAGGTTAAAGGAAATAAATGATGGCTTAAGAAGGAAGAATTTATGTATAATTGGGGATACAAAAGAGGCCGAGAGGGACAGAGGGTCAGAAAGCATATTTGAACAAATCATAGCTGAGAACTTCCCAAATCTGGGGAAGGAAACAGGCACTCAGATCCAGGAGATAGAGGGCCCCCCCGCCAAAAATCAATAAAAACCATTGAACACCTCAACATTTAACAGTGAAACTTAGAAATTCCAAAGATAAAGAGAAAATCCTTAAAGAAGTGATAGACAAGAGATGCTTAACTAATATGGGGAGAAGTATCAAATTATAGCAGACCTCTCCACAGAGGCCTGGTGGGCCAGAAGTGGTGGCATGATATATTCAGGGTACTAAATGAGAAGAACATGCCACCAAAGATACTTTATCCAGCTGTCATTCGGAATAGAACAAGAGATAAAGAGCTTCCAGGATAGGCAGAAACTGAAAGAATATGTGACCACGAACCGGTTCTGCAAGAAATATTAAGGGGAACCCTGTAAAAAAAGGAGGGAGCCCAAAGAAACAATCCACCAAAACAGGGACTGAATAAGTATTACAATGACACTAAATTCATATCTTTCAATAGTTGCTCTGAACGTGAACGGGCTAAATGATCCCATCAAAAGATGCAGGGTTTCAAACTGGATAAAAAAGCAAGACCCATCTGTTTGCTGTCTACAAGAGACTCATTTGAGACCTAAGGACACCTCCAGCCAGAAATTGAAAGGTTCGAGAACCATTTACCATTCAAATGGTCCTCAAAAGAAAGCTGGGGTAGCAGTCCTCATATCAGATAAAGTTTATCCCAAAGACTGTAGTAAGAGATGAAGAGGGACACTATATCATGTTTAAAGGGCCTATCAAACGAGAAGACCTAACAATCATGAATATTTATGCCACTAATGTGGGAGCTGCCCAGTATATCAATTAATAACCAAAGTAAAGACATACTCAGATAATAATACACTGGAAGTAGGAGACTTCAACATGGCGCTTTCTCCAAGTAACAGATTTTCTTTTTTCTTTTTTATTTTTTTAAAGATTATTTATTTATTTATTCATAGACACACACACACACACAGAGAGAGAGAGAGAGAGAGAGAGAGAGCGGGGCAGAGACACAGGCAGAGGGAGAAGCAGGCTCCATGCAGGGAGCCTGACGTGGGACTTGATCCAGGGTCTCCAGGATCACGCCCTAGGCTGCAGGCGGCGCTAAACCACTGTGCCACCAGGGCTGCCCATTGACAGATTTTCTAAGCACAATATCACCAAAGAAACAAGGGGCTTAAATGATACACTGGACCAGATGGATTTCACAGATATCTACAGAACTTTCCATCTGAACGCAACTGAATACACTTTCTTCTCAAGTGCACATGGAACTTTCCCTAGGATAGAACACATACTGGGTCACAAATCAGGTCTCAACCGATACCGAAAGATTGGGATTGTCCTCTGCAGATTTTCAGACCACAATGCTTTGAAACTTGAACTTAATCACAAGAAGAAACTTGGAAGAAACTCAGACACGTGGAGGTTAAAGAGCATCTTACTAAAAGATGAACGGGTCAACCAGGAAATTAGAGAGGAATTAAAAAGATTCATGGAAACTAATGAAAATGAAGATACAGCTGTTCAAAATCTTTGGGATACAGCAAAAGCAGTCCTAAGAGGGAAATACATCACAATACAAGCATCCCTCAAAAAACTGGAAAAGACTCAAATACACAAGCTAACCTCACACCTATAGGAACTGGAGAAAGAACAGGAAATAAAACCTACACCAAGCAAAAGAAGGGAGATAATAATGATTTGAGCAGAACTCAATGAAATAGAGACCAGAAGAACTGTAGAACAGATCAACAAAACCAGGAGTTGGTTCCTTGAAAAAAATAATAAGATAGATAAACCCCTAGCCCGCCCTATGAAAAAGAAAAAAGACTCAAATTAATAAAATCATGAATGAAAGAGGAGAGATCACAACCAATACCAAGGAAATACAAGCGATTTTAAAAACATATTACAAGCAGCCAAACGCCAATAAATTAGACAATTTAGGAAAAAAATGGATGCATTTCTGGAGAACCACAAATTACCAAAACTGGAACAGGAAGAAATAGAAAACCTGAACAGGCCAATAACAATTGAGGAATTTGAAGCAGTCACCAAAAACCTTCCAAGACACCAAAGTCCAGGGCCAGATGGCTTCCCAGGGGAATTCTACCGAACATTTAAAGGAGAAACAATACCTATTCTACTAAAGCTGTTCCACAGAGTAGAAAAGGACACAACACTTCCAAACTCGTTTTATGAGCCAGCATCACTTTGATCCCCAAACCAGACAAAGACCCCACCAAAAAGGAGAATTATAGACCAATAACCCTGATGAACACAGATGCAAAAATTCTCACAAGAGACTAGCCAATAGGATCCAACAGTACATTAAGAAGATTATTCACCATGACCAAGTGGGATTTATCCCCGGAATGCAAGAGTGGTTCAACACTCACAAAACAATCGACATGATAGATTATATCAACAAGAGAAAAGACAAGAACCGTGTGATCCTCTCAATAGATGCAGAAAAAGCATTTGACAAAATACAGCCTCCATTCCTGATCAAAACCCTTCAGAGTGTAGGGATAGAGAGACTATCCTCAGAATCTTAAAAGCCATCTATGAAAAGTCCAAAGTGAATATCATTCTCAATGGTGAAACAGTGAGAGCCTTTCCCCCTAAGATCAGGAACACAACAGAGATGCCCACTCTCACCAATGTTAGTCAACATAGTACTAGAAGTCCTAGCCTCAGCAATCAGACAACAAAAAGAAATAAAAGGCATTCAAATTGGCCAAGAAGAAGTCAAACTCTCCCTCTTTGCAGATGACATGATACTGTACATAGAAAACCCAAAAGACTCCACCCCAAGATTGCTAGAACTCATACAGCAATTCAGCAAAGTGGCAGGATACAAAACCAATGCCCAGAAATCAGTGGCATTTCTATACACTGACAAGGAGACTGAAGAAAGAGAAATTAAGGGAGTCAATCCCATTTACAATTGCATCCCAAAGCATAGGGTACCTAGTAATAAACCTAACCAAAGAGGTAAAGGATCTATACCCTAAAAACTACAGGACACTTCTGAAAGAGATTGAGGAAGACACGAAGAGATGGAAAAATATTCCATGCTCATGGATTGGAAGAATTAATATTGTGAAAATGTCAATGTTACCCAGGGCGATTTACACATTTAATGCAATCCCTATCAAAATACCATGGACTTTCTTCACAGAGTTGGAACAAATTATCTTAAGATTTGTGTGGAATCAGAAAAGAC
Source organism: Canis lupus baileyi (assembly GCF_048164855.1). Classification (NCBI taxonomy): domain Eukaryota; kingdom Metazoa; phylum Chordata; class Mammalia; order Carnivora; family Canidae; genus Canis; species Canis lupus. The sequence continues at coordinate 2,841,840 of NC_132843.1, read as the reverse complement.
CCCGAATAGCCAGGGGAATATTGAAAAGGAAAACTATAGCTGAGGGCATCACAATGCCAGATTTCAGGTTGGACTACAAAGCTGTGGTCATCAAGACAGTGTGGTACTGGCACAAAAACAGACACATAGATCAATGGAACAGAATAGAGAACCCAGAAGTGGACCCTCAACTCTATGGTCAACTAATATTCGATAAAGGAGGAAAGACTATCCACTGGAAAAAGGACAGTCTCTTCAATAAATGGTGCTGGGAAAATTGGACATCCACATGCAGAAGAATGAAACTAGACCACTCTCTTTCACCAGACACAAAGATAAACTCAAAATGGATGAAAGATCTAAATGTGAGACAAGATTCCGTCAAAATCCTAGAGGAGAACACATGCAACACCCTTTTTGAACTTGGCCACAGTAACTTCTTACAAGATGTTTAAGGAAGGCAAAAGAAACAAAAACAAAAATGAACTATTGGGACTTCATCAAGATAAGAAGCTTTTGCACAGCAAAAGAAACAGTCAACAAAACTAAAAGACAACCTACAGAATGGGAGAAGATATCTGCAAATGATGTATCAGATAAAGGGCTAGTTTCCAAGATCTATAAAGAACTTATTAAACTCAACACCCAATAAACAAACAATCCAATCATGAAATGGGCAGAAGACATGAACAGAGATTTCACCAAAGAAGACCTACACAAGGCCAACAAGCACATGAGAAAATGCTCCACATCACTTGCCATCAGGGAAATACAAATGAAAACCACAATGAGATCCCACCTCACACCAGTGAGAATGAGGAAAATTAACAAGGCAGGAAACCACAAATGTTGGAGAGGATGTGGAGAAAAGGGAACCCTCTTACACTGTTGGTGGGAATGTGAACTGGTGCAGCCACTCTGGAAAACTGTGTGGAGGTTCCTCAAAGAGTTAAAAATAGACCTGCCCTACGACCCAGCAATTGCACTGTTGGGGATTTACCCCAAAGACTCAGATGCAATGAAACACCGGGACACCTGCACCCCGATGTTTCTAGCAGCAATGTCCACAATAGCCAAACTGTGGAAGAAGCCTCGGTGTTCATCGAAAGATGAATGGATAAAGAAGATATGGTCTATGTATACAATGGAATATTCCTCAGCCATTAGAAAGGACGAATACCCACCATTTGCTTCAACGTGGATGGAACTGGAGGGTATTATGCTGAGTGAAGTAAGTCAATCAGAGGACAAACATTATATGGTCTCCTTCATATGGGGAATATGAAAAATACTGAAAGGGATGATAAAGGAAAGGAGGAAAAATGAGTTGGAAAAATTCTAGGGAGAGACAAATGGTGAGAGACTCCTAACTCTGGGAAACAAACAAAGGGTTGAGGAAGGGGAGGTTGGGAGGGACTTGGGGTAACAGGTGACGAGCACTAAGGAGGGCATTTGATGGGATGAGCACTGGGTGTTATATGTTGGCAAATCAAACCTCAATAAAAAAATACTTTAAAAAATGCTGGAAAAGAAAAAATTAAATATTCAATATACTCTTTTTAAGGAAAAAAAAAATAAACCTGCCCCAAAAGTAATAAGATACGTGGGAATAAACCTCACCAAAGGGGCAAAAGATTTGTACTCTGAAAACTATCAAACACCAAGGATAGAAACTGAACAACAGGGATCCCTGGGTGGCGCAGCGGTTTGGTGCCTGCCTTTGGCCCAGGGCGCAATCCTGGAGACCCGGGATTGAATCCCACGTCGGGCTCCTGGTGCATGGAGCCTGCTTCTCCCTCTGCGCCTCTCTCTCTCTCTCTCTCTCTCTCTCTGTGACTATCATAAATAAATTAAAAAAAAAAAAAAAGAAACTGAACAACACACACACCGCCCCAAACTGATGATTTATGAACATATGTGGACTCAGCTGTAGCAATTAAAGGACTGAAATGCTCATAAGGTGGAAAAAGAAGAAGAAGAAGAAGAAGAAGAAGAAGAAGAAGAAGAAGCAGCAGCAACAGACACTGCTCAGCTCTCACACCCAGTCCCCACTTCCTGATCAGGAGCTTAAGGGTTACTGGCTGGCATGGTGAACATCGTCATCTGGGAACGCCCTGTACAACCAAGCCGCCGGTGAATTCCGTGGCAGTTCAGTGTCATACCCCCCAAACAAAAGCTTCCACTTTCTCTCAGAAACACAAGGAGCTGGCCTCTGCCAGGGAAGCCATTTCCGTACAGCCAAGGGGCTTTCTGACATGGGCCAGCCATTCATGAAAATGATTTTCTAATGGAAGGACAGGTAAGAGGATACTGGATCTCTGAGGAGAATGGGAGGTGACAGGGTGAATACCCTGGATTCACCTTTCAACTAGCCTCTCACATAAGAGAGTTAGAACTTATCTCAAACTAGCTGTGGAGGCATAATGGACACGCAATATACTGACATCTGAGCATGAAGGGTCTTTGAATGCAGCTTTCAAGTACCCCCTCACATTAGGGAGTCAGAACCTACTTCACAGCACCTCTGGAGTCCTGATGGAAATGCGCCTCTCAAATTATGGAGTTAGATCCTCTCTCAACAGTGTGTCAGTAATGCAGTTGAAATGCACTATACACACATCTGGGTAATAAGTGACACTTCAATGGAGCTTTGAACTAGCCTCTCACGTAAGGGAGGTAGAAGAACTCTCAAAAGTAGGTATGGAGGCACACTGGGATCATGGTACGTAACTGTGAGAAACAGGCCTTCCTTGGATGCAGACTTCAACTAGCCTCTCACATAATGGAGTTAAACTGTATCTCAACACTGCAGGGTATTATGCTGAGTGAAGTAAGTCAGTCGGAGAAGGACAAACATTATTTGTTCTCATTCATTTGGGGAATATAAATAATAGTGAAAGGGAATATAAGGGAAGGGAGAAGAAATGTGTGGGAAATATCAGAAAGGGAGACAGAACGTAAAGACTCCTAACTCTGGGAAACGAACTAGGGGTGGTTGAAGGGGAGGAGGGCGGGGGGTGGGAGTGAATGGGTGAAGGCACTGGGGGTTATTCTGTATGTTAGTAAATTGAACACCAATAAAAAATAAATTAAAAAAATTAAAAATTAAAAATTAAAAAAAAAATTTAAAAATAAAAATAAAAATAAAATGTATCTCAACAGTCAGTATGGAGGCAGAATGGAAATGGGATATCCTTACCTGAGGAGAGCATTCCTTCAGTGCAGTTTTCACCCTCCTATCACAGTAGGAAGTTAGAGCCTACGTCAACAGTAGATTTGGAGGCCCGATGGAAAGGCCCCATACTTATCGCTGAGAAAAAAAGCATTCCTTAAACGTAGCTTTGAACTAGCCTCACACACGGATGTAGAACCTACCTCAACAGCAGGTATCAAGTTGCAGTGGACACGCGCTGAACACATCTCTGGCTAATACGCGATTCCTGAATGCATCTTTTAACCAGCCTCTCACATAAGAAACCTACCTCATCAGTAGGCGTGGAGGTCAATGGAGATGTGATACTTATTTCTAGACAAAGAAGCGTTCCTTGAATGCAGCTCTCAACTAGCTCCTCACATAAGAAAGTTAGAACCCACCTCAACAGAATTTGTGGTGGTGCAACGGAAACGCAGTGTACTTAACCCGAGAAGCAAGCGTTCGTTGTCTGCAGCTTTCAACCAGCTCCCACATAAAGGAGTTATGGCCATATGAGCGGTAGATACGGCGTTGCAATGGACACGCGATACAATAAGCCTCGGCACACAAGCTTTCCTTGAGTGCACCTTTCGAACAGGCTCCTGCATAATGGAATTAAATCTATCCGAACACTGCGTGTGGCGTTGCAATGGGTATGCGATATACTAAGCAGGAGGGAAACAGGCCTTCCGTGAATGCAGCTTTCAACTAGCTTCTCACGTAGGGGAGTTGGAACCTGCCTCAACAGTGGCTGTGGAGGGTAAACGGAAATGCACTGTGCTCAATCTCAGAAACAAGTGTTCGTTGTGGGCAGCTTTCAAGTAGCCTCCCACACAAAGGAGTCAGAACCTTTCTGAATAGGCTGCGTGAGGTTGCAATGGCTACGCGATATCCTGAGCTCTAGGGGAAAAAGCGCTCCTTGAAAGTGCCTTCCAACTAGCTCCTCACATAAGGGAGTTAGAATCTATGTCTACAGTAAGTGTGTTTGCACATTGGAAATGTGCTGTACATAACTCTGAGAAGCGAGCGTTCCCTGAATGCACCTTTCAACTAGCCTCTCATATTAGGAAGTAGAACCTATAGAACAGTAGGTTTGGAAGCCCAATGGAAATTCACCATCCTAAACTCTGATATACAAGCTCTCCTTGAAATGCAGCTTTCAACTAGCGCCTCACATAAGGGGGCTAGAACCTCTCTCAAAAGTAGGTATGGAAGCACATTTGAAAAACACTCTCCTAAAAAAGAGAAAAAAAGAAAAAAGAAAAACACTCTCCTTAACTCTCAGAAACAAATGTTCCTTGGAGACCGGTTTCAGCTAGCACCTATCTCAAGAGTAGGTGTAGAGGCGCAATGGAAATACTGAACTCTGAGAAACCAACATTCCTTGAAGGCAGCTTTCTTTTTTTTTAATTGACATTTGATTTGTCAACATACAGTATCACACCCAGTGCTCATCCCGTCAAGTGCCCTCCTCAGTGCCCGTCACCCAGTCACCCCATCCCCCCACCCACCTCCCCTTCTGCGACCCTTTGTTCATTTCCCAGAGTTAGGAGTCTCTCACGGTTTGTCACCCTCTCTATTTTTTCCACTCATTTTCCCTCCTTTCCTTCATCATCCCTTTTATTTCTTACATTCCCTGTATGAGTGAAACCATATGATGATTGTCCTTCCCCGATGGACTTACTTCACTCAGCATTATACCCAGCACAAGATGAGCCAGGAGCAGATACTGGCAGGGAAGGAAGGAGGGCATTTGCACCCTGATCATCCCCACTAACTTCAAGCTCCAGGTGGCAGTTCAAGGTGGCTCCTCAGAGGGAGCATCTTCCCCTCCAACTGTTCATGCCTCTGGTCCTACTCCTCTTTCAGCTGCACATTCTCACAGGATAGCTACAACCATGGTTTGTCTGCCTGTACTTCAGCACACATCAGATGCCTAATAAATGCAAGGGTGCTCGGCCTCCAAGGCAGATGAGTGGGCGACCCATGGGCTTGGCCACACATAGTCAGTTGCCCTCCCCCACCCAAGGAACCAGGGCCTGCCCATTCGCCTATCCGTTCTGGCTCATTTAATCGACATAGGAACTCTGCATCAGTTCTTCCCAGGGTCTATCGCCACAGTCTGCAACTGGACAGTGAAAGCTTGAGTTTGAGGAACTGGACAGGTTGATGTGGTTGGTAAGTGATGGAGCTGAGACTTGGACCCCGGCCATACGAGCCCACATCAGGAAAAGGCAGATCTGGGGCAGAAGACAGCAGAAGAAAAAGCCTGCCCCAGTCCCGCCCTGAGGGCCAGCTGGTCACCGCATCTTTGGATGGCAATTGCTTTGCCACCAGCGTGGGAGGGAAGTCCGTAAGGCCAGGCATCTCATGCAGCTGGTGCTCGGGGGCTATGCACCAGTGGCAGGTAGCCTCTGGGGCTGGAGGTGGCTCCGTCTCTATGTTTAGGGCTGGAATTACAATTCCCAGGAAAGGTGGTGGTCGAACTGACTGCAGCTCAGGACCTGGCGCACATGCAGAAGAAGACGTGAGCCCTCGTTCCAGATCTGGAACAGCTGATGGAAGTGATGCTGGCTCTGACGCTTGCGGTGATGGTTGAAATGAGCTAGGGGTGTCGCTAGCTCCGTCGGAGGCCCTTTCTCTGGCTCTGCAGCTGGAAGGAGCTGTGGAGCTGGCACCAGCACAAGAGAAAGAGAAATGTTCATCCACGTGACTGACTTGCCCCGTGCCCTTCCAAAACCAGGACAGATCCCATGGCCATTAAAGGAACACCCAGCCCCTGAACCCCATCCCGGAGAGTCTTCCCAGCCTGCAGTACCCCTTGCCCTCTGCCTCTGCCTCTGAGCTGCAGAAGTTCCCACGGCATCAGGATAAGGGGGGCGTGGCACTTCAGGTCCCGGTCATGCAACTTCACGTGCACACAGGCCCCCTTTACTTCAAAACAGGCACAGTGCAGGGACTGCCAGGTGTCCTGAAGTTTCTGGTCAGGCCAGGTACCCAAGATGGGGGAGAGGGTACTGGGGAGAGTCATATGTGGAGCAGCGTCAGAGGCCTGGCTACCCTACACATGCTACTCCCACAGCACCATTCTTTCTGTGTGGGTCCCAGAGAATGCCCCCAGCATGACTTCCAACCCCTCCGTAGCTGTCCTTGCAGTGGAAGGTCTGGTCGTCCAGAAAAGCTGTATGAGTCTGGTTTTTCTACTTATCCTCTTATCCCCAAGATACTAGTTTAAAACTACATTATACTAACACTTCCTTCTCAGGGTTAAGTATATGGCACTCGCCTGTTGCTTTCACACATACTTTTGAGATAGTTTCTAATGTCAACACACAAGAATATAGGTAAAACCCACTTCCTGCGATAACTTCTTTCTTAGAATTAAAAGTAGGTCAGGGGCAGCCCTGGTGGCTCAGTGGTTTAGCGCCGCCTTTGGCCCAGGGCATGATCCTGGAGACCCGGGATCGAGTCCCACGTAGGGCTCCCTGCATGGAGCCTGCTTCTCCCTCTCCCTCTGCCTGTGTCTCTGCCTCTCTCTCTCTCTCTCTCATGAATGAATGAATGAATGAATGAATGAATAAATAAATAAATAAATAAATAAATGAAGTAGGTCAGTTGACATCCACATGCACACATATATTGGATACGGGTTATAACCTGACCAAAGAAGATGCCAGCTGGAAGCTGCATTCTAGTAATGCTTGTTTCTCAGGGCTAAGCATCTGTCACGTGCCTCTTGCTTTCACACTTCCTTTTGAGGTAGCTCCTCAAGCGTCATCACTGGTGTGGTGACTCTGTGCCAGTCCTCAGTGCCTCATGCATGTTCCCTACGTCCTCCTCCTGACACCATGAGCTGCCTGTATTACTCCCCTTTGTGCAAGTATAGAAAGTGGAGCATTTCTGGGTGCACGGAGCAGCTGGGATTTGAACTCGGGCCTTCTGGTTCTGCTTTGTTCTGTGGCGTGTGTTCTCAGGGCAACCCCCACACAGTAACCAGAGAGAGGGGGCTGCACTGGGGCTGGGGGTCCTACATGGTCAGTGAGACTCCTGAGCAAGGGGCCACCACATGTGGGGTCCTGCAGATGCCAGCCGCATCGCCCCTGTGTCCCTGTCTGCGATGGCAACGCTCTCCTGTTGACCTTCCTCTGGGCGGTGTTTCCAACACCTGCATTCTCACCGAGGATCTGGCACCTCACTCACTTACCACATGGTCTCTCCTATCCCCAGATGAGAGACGCTTCCTGTCCATTTGCCCCTCAGGGTGGGCTCACAAACTGCCATTCACCCTCCTCTGCCTTTGTTTCTATTTCTGAAACAGAAATCTTTGCCCCTTTTGTCAACTTTCTTCTTGTCATTTAATAATCCCACAATCTCCTTCCCTTCTGAGACCTTCCTCCAGGGGATTTTTTTTTTTCTTCTCTCACACCTTTGATCTTCTCTATCAGTTATGAGCTACATCCAGCACTTAGTAACAGAACATGAAACACACAGATGTGTGTACATTGACTGAAGAGTATTCACTTTTTATATGTAATAAAAGTCCAGAAATACCTGGTGGTTGGCACTGGTTCCATAGCTCAAGTCTTTACAATCTTCTTGGTCCCAGAAAGGTGGCTGTAGCTCCATCCATCACATCTTTGTTCTAGGCAACAAACAAGAGGGAGTGGGGAAAGGCAAGAGGAGCACCTACCACTGTCCCTTTGTATAGTCACTGTCTGTAAGTCCCACCCAGCCACTTGCACTTATGTTTTGTTAGACACCCTGGCTGCAAGGAAGCCCAAGAAATGTAGAATTTAGCTGGTCATTTTGCCACTTAAGTTAGGTTTCTGTTAAGAAACAAGACAAGGAAGTAGATGTTGTATGGCTGTCTACAGTTTCCCATTCTCCTGATTGAATTCTTCGCTCAGTTGAGGGTAGGTCATCAGGAGACCAGGGGATGCTCTTGGACCCCCCCTTGCCTGACTGTCATATGATACAGGGTAGATGTTCCTAAGTTTTGTGTGAGCCTTCGTTGTGTGCACACATGGATGGATGTGTGTGTGTGCATGTACAAGGGAGAGCTGGGGCACAGGGGAGGCCACCTGAGGGCCAGGGCTGTCTAGTACCACTCTCTGTGGGCACTGACACTCCATCCCAGGGTACTGGGGAGGCATTCCCAGATTCTCTCCATGGTGCAACCAGAGCGCATCCTGAGAGCCAACAGGTTGTGGCACATTTTCGACCCCCTTGGAGGGAAGAGGCCACATCTGCGGGTGGCACCTGTTTCCTTTCCCCTGCTCTGAACCCACTGGAACAGAATGCCTAAGTCTGAGTGGAAAAGTAGTCCTCCCAAGGGGGGAAAATGAATCATGCTTCTGCAGCCTTCAAGTTTGAAGTACACCTGTCCAATTTCTTGGCAGGGAGGGCAGATATATTTAAAAAAAAAAAAAAGCTTTAAAAATAAAGAAAATCCATAAGATTATGAGAAATTTTCTTTTTTAAAAGATTTTATTTGAGAGAGAGACTGAATGAAAGAGAGAGCATGAGTGGGGCCATGGGCAGAGGGAGAGGGAAAAGCAGGCTCCCCACCGAGCAGGGAGCCTGATGCAGGGCTCAACTCAGGACCCTGGGATCATGACCTGGGCTGAAGGCAGAAGCTTCACCCACTGACCCACCCAGAAGCCAAGTTGTTATGAGGTTGTGCTAGTCACCATTCTCCACATTACCCCGCTTTCACCTCTCCTGAAAATCTTTGGCATCTTGCGTATCCATTTCCCTCGTTTGGCTCTCTTTTAAAAAACTAGATTCAGGGCAGCCCCGGCGGCCCAGTGGTTTAGCGCCGCCTTTGCCCAGGGTGTGATACTGAAGTCCCGGGATCGGGATCGAGTCCCACATCCAGCTCCCCACATGGAGCCTGCTTCTCCCTCTGCCTGTGTCTCTGCCTCTCTCTCTCTCTCTCTCTCTCATGAATAAATAAAATATCAAACAACAACAACAACAACAACTAGATTCACCATTGGAGAAAGGATGAGCCCGTGTCTCAAAGCAAATTTTTCTGCTTTAAACTAGGGAGCCTGGGGGAATCCTTGGGACTGTGGGAAAGGCGTGGACACTGGGCCCCTCAGAGTTTGGTCCCAGAAGCCTGTGGATGTCAGGAGGCCTAGGGCATGGAAGGTGCCCAGCAGAGCATGGCTACAGGTAGGTTGGGCAAGAGGTGGAGGGTGCTGGCCTCATTTCTGGGCCAAAAGACACACATTTAGACATCTCTTTTCCAGATTCATCCCATTCCTATTCAAAATATAGATTCATAAAAACAGAAAGTAGAATGGTATTTGCCAAGGGCTGGAAGGAGGTTCTAAGCCCGGTAGGTGAGAAGGTGGTGCAAAGCTGCTCCCCAGGAACGCTGGGTGCTCACCGTTCAGTACATAGCACCCCTGTGCAGCTAGCTTGTACCTCCCACAGGTGAGAGGCTGGTGGCAAGCTGTAGGCCCAGAAGGCTTGCGTCTCTGAGTTCAGTACGGAGACTTTCCATGGCACCTCCTCACCTAGAGTGGAGCCTGCTTCTAACTCCCATAGGTGAGAGGTTCCCATAGGTGAAAGCTGTGTTCAAGGAACACTTCTGAGAGTTGAGCCAGGACCTGTCCCTTGCAGCTCCCTACCTACTGTGGAAATAGCTTCTATCTCCCTTAGTCAGAGGCTGGTAAGAAGATGCTGGGTGATGGGCACTGAGGAGGGCACGTGATGGGATGAGCACTGTGTGTGATACTACATGTTGGCAAATTGAATTTAAATAAAATTTTGAAAGCAAGCCCTCAAAAAGTCCTATCTCCAAATATAATCACGCTGTTGAGTTAGGACTTCAACATACGAATTTTGAAGGAACACAACTCACTCTATTGTATACACACGTTTTCTACTATGAGAGGCTGAACCTTTCATGTCTCTGGCTTCTGAAGTCTAGCACTGTAATGCGACAGGATATGTCTATGTGATAAAAGAGTAAGGTGAGAAGTCCAGCTGCCTATTCACGGGAAGAGACAAAGACACAAAAGAAAAAACTTGTTTTTTCATTAATAATAATAATAAATAAGAAGAAAATCTTTCCAGCTCACACATTCGAGAGGACGGTTGCTGCATCGGGAGCTATAAAATGACCCAAACAATACCAAGGTATGAACAACCCCTTGAATCCTGACAGGCTGTGGCTAAGCTGACCTCGAGAGAGACTCTGGTGACTGGAAATTGGAACACTGGTTTCTAGTAAAAGAAAGGGAAGAAGAGATGTATGGAGACAGCAGCTTTATAGAACAACTTTCTCCAGTTTTTCACAGGGATTGAATGTTAGTGTTTTCTGCCGGAGGCTTAGTTCACACAAAGGAAAGAAAAGGAAACACGCTGTATTATTCGACATCTTAGCAAAGGCCGGAGGGGCAAACACCTGGATAATCTGAGTAGAATCTAATAAAAGGGACTACCTAACACATGTGGCACTGTTCAGAAGGTGACATCTGCTGGGGCAGCTGCCTGGGCACAGGCACTACCCTGGGCATGAAGCGCCCAGGGAGGCAGCTCCCCGGCAGCGGCACTGGCAGGAGTTGGCTTCCGAGCATCCCTGTCAGGAGCCCCAGGACTCTGCTGTGTTCTCCTCCCTGGCGCCCCTCCTCCGCCCTGAAGCCAGTGGGGAGGAAAGCCTGGAAGCAGGCCGCACGGGTGGACCCCCCAGCCAGGCCTGCCTTGAGGTCATGGAGAGCGGGTCCTGAGGGGGGGCGGCCAACACACCCCGGCAGCACGGCACTCACACACACACACACACACACACACACACACACACACACACATATTTCGTGAATTTGGCAAAAGATCTCTTAAAGCAGGCATCAATATTTTATATATAAATATTTGATATCAAATATTATACATTATAAAACTCTATCTTTATTTGACAGAGACTTTTCTCAAAGCATTTGTTTAAAAGATTTTATGAGAGAGAGAGGGGGAGAGAGAGTGCACAAGCGGTGGAGGGTGGGCAGAGGGAGAGGTGGGAGTAAGCTCCCCGCGGAGCAGGGAGCCCAAGGGGCTCAACCCCAGGACCCCGGGATCACGACCTGAGCCCAAGGCAGATACTTCACTGGCTGAGCCCCCCGGGTGCCCCTTCCCAAAGCACTTTAAACACTAAAGGATATTGTTAAATTGGCATTTATAAACTGGGCAGTTCCCAATTCTTGAGGTAGAAAGGAGCAAAGCTTGCCAAAATTTCCAGAATCAACTAATTGCAGAAATACCTGCCAATCAGATTTCTAATAATGGGTCACAGGAAAGCCAGAAAAGACTAACTTGTATACATTTATATCGATGTGTTCATTTTGCTAATTATGTTCTAATCTCCTAGAAGGTGTTTTTCTTGCTTACCTTCTGCAAATTCTTCTCCTTAAGAAAACAGCAATAAAATGAAAACTCAATTAGAATTTCATTTTATTAACTGCCATCATGATGTCCAGACCTATATAATGAAGTGATTTCTACATTTTGGAAAATCTCTACCTGCCAAGATACAATCAAGCAAACAGGGTATGTTTGTAAATCTTGTGTGAACCTTATATAAAGCTAAACTAACATATAAAATTTTAGATCTTTACATCAAAGATTTATGGGACTTCATTAGAACACTCTCAGGATTTACTCCCAGACCTCCAAATAAATTTCCCAGATAACCTAGGAAATGGTTGAATTGCATCGGAAACCTTCACACGATGTTAAATTACTGCTATAGCAGAGGGACAAACCCCAGCCCAGCAGATTTACCCTCCCAGCTGATGTCTGGAGACACTGAGGCTGCCCAGGAGTCTGCGCTGCAGACCACCTCCGCAGAGCCCAGCCGCACTCGTAGGGCCCAGCACAACTGTGCCAGCTCAGATGGGCCCAGGCCACAACGCTGCCTACAGCGGCAAAGCTCAATCATGCCCCAGTACACAGTTCAACAATGACATGCACATCTTGCAGTTGAGTGGTTCAGCTCTTCGCCATCATGCCCCAGTGAAGCTGCTCCCAGAACCTGCACTGGCTCCAGGTCCCCCATCCCTTTTCTCTTATCCTCAGCATGGGCCCCAATACCCCACTGCCAGACAATGTACTTCCCCTCAATGCCTGGCCAGCTGATGGCCCCCCCTCCCCACTCCATGCAGTGTGTGTCCACACTGCCCACCCCGTCGCCTGCTGGGTCAACAATCCCCACCATCCATCACGGGGTCTGCCCAGCTCTTGGTCAGGCCCCTTCCATTCTTGTCTGACTCACGGCCACCCATGATGCCTATGAAATGGTAACGGCACCTTTTCTTTGTATCGCCCACCTCATGCTTATTGTTTATCAAAACAGAATTGTGGTTCAGCTGGATAGAAAGCCGAATCAGGGTTGAATGGTGCACCCTGCCCCCATTCACATGTTGAACTCTAACCCTCACACTTCAGCGTGTGACCTTATATGGACATAGGGTCTTTAAAGGGTTAAGCAAGTTAAACTGGGGTCCTTACATGGGCACTAATGCAATGTGACTGGAGTCTTTATTAAAAGGGGCTATTTGGACACACAGACACATATGAAGGGAAGGGAAGGTGACGAGACACAAGGAAAACATGGCCATCCACAAGCCAAAGAGAGAGAAGCGTGGAATTGAACCTTCCCTCCCAGCCCTCAGAAGGTACTAGTGCTGCCAACACCCTGATCTTGAAAGTGCAGCCTCCAGAACTGTGAGACAAGGATCTTCCGTTGTTCAAGCCACCCAGTCTGTAGCACTATGCTGTAGCTGACCTAGCAAACCAATGCAGGGTGTAACCCTAAGAAACTGCTACACCAAGCCCAGGATTTACTGAGTAACTACAACTAAACCAGGCTCTTCCTGGTGATATTTTTTTAAACCAGGAGCTCTAAAGGAAAGGTGGTTTTGTTCAATTGATTCTTGTTTAAGAAACAGCGAGAGCATTCATTTAATTTTTACACAGTTCCTTAAGAGTTAAGCCTTGCGTGGAGGAGTTTTGTTCCTTGACGATGCCAAAAGGATGAGATTTTGCCGTAAGATAGAATACTTGATCTGTGTTTGGGATCAATAAGTCTTCAACCGAATCAAAGTTTTACCCAGAACAAGGTATATCTGTTGTCTTCCTCAAAGTTGGTAAAACCAATTTTTGTTTCACCGAAATGCTGGTTTGGAAGGCCCTTTGCCGTTCGGCCACTGGATGGCAGGGCAGCACCATCCTTCCTGAGCCTCGCGCTAAAGGAAACAAATTCAGAAGACCTGCTCCAGATATTTAGGAAGATCAACTTCAGTCTTCCTTTTTAGCATTAGCTTTTTCTTTTATAAAAGTGGCACATGTTTTTAACTGCAAATCTGAACAACACAGTAACGTATAGAGAATAAAATACAAACTCTCATTATTCTACCCGTCAGAGGCAAACACACTGGCGGTCTTGCTCCTGATATAAAAAGGCTAAAGTGTGGCCCATTCCCAGCATTCTCTGAAACACCTCTGCTCAAGGCTCCCTCTCCTCTCATTTATTATGAATTTCACTCAAACCTAACAGAATCCCAACTCCAATCTAACCCTAACCCCAACCCATAATCCCCTTTTTTAGAAATGTGTTGGCACTGTGGGTGAGCACCAGTGTTCAGAATGCTCACCATAAATACCAATTTTGTGTGTGTGTGTGTGTGTGTGTGTGAGAGAGAGAGAGAGAGAGAGAGAGAGAGAGAGAGAGAGCACAAGCAGGGGAGAAGCAGGCTCCCCACTGAGCCGGGAGCCCAACGTAGGGCTTGGTCCCGGGACCCTAGGATTACCACCTGAGCCAAAGGCAGATGCTTACCTGACTGAGCCTCCCAGGCGCCCTAAATACCAAATCTATGACAGGGGCAGCATCAAGTCTTAGTCTTGGTAAGACTGATGAACTCTGCCATTTTTAATTATAGATAAAACACGGACAGCTGAAGAGACATCGCAGAGAAATCAGACTGGTTAAAGAAACAAAATATCCATCACCTTGGGTGGTCAGACACAGGAGGTTTACTTATTTGGGGGTTAAATTGTAAATTTCTATTTTTTAAATTAAAATACAATAAAACTGCCTTATTAAGGTTTAGCACATGTATCGATTTGTGTAAATTCCAGCGCAATCAGCATCCAGAGAAGTTCCATCACCCCAAACGACTCCTCTGTCCCTCTGTCATCACACCCTTAACGGGCTCTAAAACTATCATTCTCAAGAGGCTTAGTGACTTAGCAGTTCTAACCGCCATGGGATCCGCCCACCAGCCTCTGGTGCACACCTTCTGGCTCCTGCCACCCAGCACCCAGCACCCAGCACGGTCCTGCCTACTTCAACCCAAATCTAGGCGCGTGTTTAGTGCTCCCGTTCAGGACAATCTTTCACCAAGTTCTTATACTGATTTGCAAACTACAGCAATGTCAGTAAACGTATTTAATCCTTAATGATAGAAAGATCCTCAGATCATAAAAAAAAAAAAAAAACAAAAAACCCCACAATCCAACTATACAGAGTTTGAGGCACCCCAAACCAAACAGACCCAAATATATACACAGAAAGTACAGGTTGTGTGCGGACATCATTATTCTCTCAACCTCACCTCCAGGGTCAATCTAACCCCTTCAAGCCCATAAATTGTTTCGAATTTAGGGGCGCCGGGATGGCTCAGCGGGGGAGCGCCTGCCTGGGCTCAGGCCGTGACCCCGGGGTCTCAGGATCGAGTCCTGCATCGGGCTCCCCGCAGGGCGCCTGCTTCTCCCTCTGCCTGGGTCTCTCAGGAATACATTTTTAAAATCTTAAAATAAAATAAAATAAAATAAAGCATTGAATTGTTTGCTGTCACACCGTATTCCTACTATACCGAGCCTCCCCCGGGGAAGGGCGCTGCTGCAGTCGCCCCAACGGTCCCCGACCCCAGGAGGGGGCGTGGCCAAGACGAGGCCGCCCCGCGCAGGCTCAGTAATTCAGCCCCCGCGAGGGCGCGGGCCTCGGTTCCCATGGTGACAGCGCCCACTTCCGGTGCGTACCTCAGGGCGCCCTGTGCGGCGCGGGGCGGAGTGGCCGAGCCGCAGGTAGGACCCCGACGGCGCGAGGGGCGGGCCGCAGCCGGGAGGTGGCGCTCGGGGTGCGCGCGGGGCTGCGGGGAGGTGCTGGGCCCCAAGTTTCTCCAGCGCCTCCCGCCCCCCGGCCCAGCCCAGCGCCCCCGGAACGCAGTCGGGTCTCTCGTTAAGAAGGGTGCGGACCCGGAGACGGAGGGGGTCGCCGCTTAACCAACAACTGCCTCCCAGGAGTCAGCTTAGCTTTAATACATACACAGTTGGGGCGCCTGGGTCAGGGCCTGACCCTGGAGACCCTGGATCGAGTCCCGCATCGGGCCCCCTGCGGGGAGCCTGCCTCTCCCTCTGCCTGTGTCTCTGCCTCTCTCTGTGTCTCTCATGAATAAATAAAATCTTTTTTTAAAAATACATAAGTTTTGTCTCTGGAAAATCATCATTTGGGGTCTAAAGGCCCTTCAGCCTCCCCGACACCGACATCTGGGAGTGCTGCCGCCTCGTGATGCTGTGTGTGTCCCAAAGCCTGAGAAAGGGAACTAGGAAGGCACCTCGAGGCCCCCAGCGTGTGGGATCTCGTGTCTTCTCAGTCTTCTCTCGGCCTCTCCCACTGTTTTGTTTTGTTTTTTAATTTTATTTATTTATTCATTCATGATACAGAGAAAGAGAGAGAAGCAGAGACACAGGCAGAGGGAGAAGCAGGCTCCATGCAGGGACCCGATCCCGGGTCTCCAGGATCACGCCCTGGGCCGAAGGCAGACGCTAAACCACGGAGCCACCCAGGCGTCCGTCTCTCCCACTGTCTTGTGTGACCGGTTCAGCCCTGCTAGCTGCCCAGCTGAACTTCTCTGCAGACCTGGTGTTGTGCCCAAGATCGCGAATCCGAGAAACCACCGAGGAGCCGACACCGATGCAAACACACGAGGGTTTAGTACAAGCTCGAGCTTGGGTCCAAGTGCACCCGACGCAGCAGAGCAGGGACTTGCACCCCAAGGCTAAGAGGCGTAGCAGCTTTATAGGGGCCAGTGGCCCATGGGATACGCAGAAAGTTGCACAGTCCTGTCGGTCCACACGCAGGTGGCCGATTGAATTACACCTTACCCTATAGTATCCACTTGAGCTGGCCTATCACTGAGCCGATTTCCGATTAGGGTGTGCCCAGCGGCTTGACCAAGGTGGGGCAGCACCCTAAGCAATAAGCAGGTCATGTGGGGGTCATAGAGGAGGTGGCGGGTGCAGCACAAAACGGAGTTAGTCCTGCTCTGCTTGTCCAGGGGTAGGGGATTTTTGTCAAGTTTCCTGGGTCCCACACCTGGAAATTGGAAGAAAGATGGAGGCCTGGGACTGTGGTCGTATAGGAGACAAAGGCAACACTGTTCACCCTAGAATATTGCTGGGTTCTGCATTCCACCCTAGACTGCTGCTATAAGTACCCTACTTCCTTTGTTTCTGCCTACCGAGTACAAAACTCCAGGCACTACTCCACTCCCACTTCTGCAACTACACAGGTACTGGTTTAGCCCTCCTGCTGTGTACAGCTTGTTGGAAGACCCCAACGGTCACAATTATCCCATGCATGACTGGTGGGAATACAAAATGATGCAGCCACCTTGAAAAACAGCCTTGTCCTTCATTGAGTGTTGAAATATAGAGATGCCATATGATCCAGCAATTCCAGTCTCATGGAGTAATTCCCAACAATAAGGAAAACACGTGTCCATGCAAAAACTTGTCCACAGATGCTCATAGCAACATTATTCATAGTTGCCAAAAAAGTGGAAACATCCCAAATGTCAATCAACAGATGGATGGATGAAATATGTTATACCCAAATACTGGAATATTATTTGCCCATAAAAAGGAATAAAATACTAATATATGCTACCATATGAATGAATCTCAAAATCATGCTAAGAAACCAGTCACACTGGGATCCCTGTGTGGCTCAGCGGTTTGGTGCCTGCCTTTGGCCCCGGGTGCAATCCTGGAGTCCCAGGATTGAGTCCCATGTTGGGCTCCTGGCATGGAGCCTGCTTCTCCCTCCTCTTGTGTCTCTGCCTCTCTCATGAATAAATAAATAAATAAATCTTAAAAAAAAAAAAAAAGAAAGAAAGAAACCAGTCACACAATACTACATTATTGTATGATTCCATCAATATGACATGTCCAATCTAAGCAAATCTATAGAAAGAAGTAGATTTTGACTGCCTATGGCTGGAGAGGTTGGAGGTCAGTAAGGAGTATCTCCTAATGGGTGCATCATTTCTTATTTGAGATGATGAAAATGTCCTAAATTGATTGTAGTAATTTTTTAAAAGATTTTATTTATTTATTCATGAGAGACCCAGGCAGAGGGAGAAGCAGGCTCCCTGTGGGGAGCCCAGTGCGGACTCACTCCAAGGATCCCAGGATCACGCCCTGAGCCTAAGGCAGATGCTCAACCGCTGAGCCACCCAGGTATCCTGATTGTGGTAATCTTTGCATAATTCTGTGAATATACTAAAAAACATTGAATTGTACTTAAAAAAATTATTTATTCATGAGAGACAGAGAGAGAGAGGCAGAAACACAGGCAGAAGGAGAAGCAGGCTCCACGCAGGGAGCCCAATGCAGGACTTGGTTCCCGACCCCAGGACCACGCCCTGGGCGGAAGGCAGGCGCCAAACCCCTGAGCCATCCAGGGATCCCCGAATTGTACTTTTTAAATGGGTGAATTCTATGACTTGTGAATTATATATCAATAAAATCATTTTTTAAGTGAGATTAAAAAAAAAAAGTTGCTGGCAAAACCGGTACAGCCACCTTGGAAAAGCTTGACAGCTTAAAAAAGGTAAACATACACTTATCACATACCCTTCAATCCCACATAGGTATTTACTCAAGAAAAAGGAAAATTCATGTTTGCACAAAGAAATTGTAAGCAGGGGCAGTCCGGGTGGCTCAGTGGTTTAGCGCTGCCTTCAGCCCAGGGCCTGATCCTGGAGACCCTGGATCGAGTCCCATATCGGGTTCCCTGCATGGAGCCTGCTTCTCCCTCTGCCTGTGTCTCTGCCTCTCTCTGTGTGTGTCTCTCATGAATAAATAAATAAAATCTTAAAAAAAAATGTAAGCAAATATTTGTAGCAGCTTTATTAATAACTACCAAAACCTAAATTCCTTTCAATAAATAGATGAATTATGATGCATCTATACAAATCTCCCACAATTGAAAGGAAGAAACAAGTGGTTACATGCAATAACTTGGAATTTCAAAAGCATTCATCCAAGTAAAAGAGGCCTATGTAAAAGCGCTCCTTTTCTTTAATTTTTTTTAAATTTTATTTATTTATTTGAGAGAAAGCATGAGCAGGAGTGGGAGGAGGGGCAGGGGCAGAGGAAGAAGCAGAAACCCGCTGAGCTGGGAGCCCGATGTGGGGCTCCACCTCAAGGCCCTGAGGTCATGACCCGCGCTGAAGGCAGATACTCAACCAACTGAACCGCCCAGGCACCTCAAAGTTTTCTTTTATATGACATTTCGGGAAAGGAAAAATAATAGGAGCAGAAAACCGATCCGTAGTTCTTAGGTAGTAAGGATGAGGGAAGAGGTTGACTACAATGGGGTGGCATAAGGGAACTTTTCAGAGGTGATGAGAGTGCTCTGTATCTTTTTTTTTTTTAATAATTATTTTTTTTATTTATGATAGTCACAGAGAGAGAGGCAGAGACACAGGCAGAGGGAGAAGCAGGCCCCATGCACCGGGAGCCCGATGTGGGATTCAATCCCGGGTCTCCAGGATCGTGCCCTAGGCCAAAGGCAGGCGCCAAACCGCTGCGCCACCCAGGGATCCCCGAGTGCTCTGTATCTTGATTGTGGTGTTTGTACCTACAACTATGCATGTGTTAAAATTCATGGAACGGTCCAGAAAAAGGAATGAATATTATTGTATGTAAACTAAAATAAATGAGCTAAAAAGTACATTTAGTTTTGACATTGGGATAGTGCTTCTATCTTTGTAAACTAAAGGCAGCAGTTTTAGAGACACAGCAAGGATTTTCAGTGTTACTTTCAATGTGAGTACAGCTCATACACTGATTAGGGAGGGCTGGTAAAGAGCAAGGAAAATGAAATGTGAGTTGGGGTCAAGTTGAGAAGGGTTTGTCTACTGCCTCAGAGGGTGGTCAGTAAGACGCCTGGGTAGCTCAGTGGTTGAGCATCTCCCTGCAGCTCAGGTCGTGATCTGAGGGTCCTGGGATGGAGTCCCATGTCGGGCTCCCTGTGGGGAGCCTGCTTCTCCCTCTGCCTGTGTCTCTGCCTCTCTCTCTCTCTCTCTCTCTGTGTGTGTGTGTCTCTCATGAATAAAATAAATAAAATGTTTAATTTAAAAAAACAACAAGTTCCAACTGTCTTCCTAGAAAGAACCATCTACATGGTTCCCACTGCCAGAAAGAGGGCCATCCAAAGCCAGGTGGCAAAGAGTTTGCAGGATCTCAGAATACATCAGTGATTAGATCTAGGTTTTGGTAAGATGCACGCTGGTGGCTGTTTAGCTCAGCAACCGGGTAAAGCTTTTCTTTTTTTTTTTTTTTTTTTTTGGTAAAGCTTTTCGTGTCTGTAATCTTCTCTCTGTTGTTTTACACACTCTGTGCAACTTTTAGCCGGCTCTTCTTGTGTTGCTCATTCTGACAAATTGTACAATTGCTAACATGTTCCAGATACCGTAAAAGGATGGGTTTGGCCCAAAGATTCTTTCTGGTGAATTGAGGCAGCTACTTGTATGGAGCTGAGATTAAGATCAGTCTTCTTGACAAGAAAGAGTTTTAAGTGCAGTCGACCCTTTAGCAACATAGCAGCACTGATCCTATGTGAAGTGGAAAACCCACATATAATTTTTGCTTCCCCCAAAACTTAAACTCCTAATGCTATTGGCCAGAATCCTTAGAGATCGCCTAAACAGTTGGTCAGCATATATTTTGCATGTTATATGTACTACATGTTGTATTCTTACAACAAAGTAAGCTAGAGAAAGGAAAATGTTCTTAAGAAAATCATAAGGAAGAGCAAATACATTTATACATTTATAGGTCTAGACTGTATTTATTGTTAAAAATCCTGTTTGAGTGGACTGTGCAGTTCAAATCCCTGTTGCTCGAGGATCAACTTGTAATCTTAAAATACTATATCAGCAAGAAGAGGCTTGGGGACAGTGCCCTGGAGGCAGGCAGGACGGGGGCGTACTCTGCATGGGGCCCAAGTACAGCAGCAGGGAGCCTGCCGGAGTTCTCCTCTTTACTTGTAGAGGCCCTGGAGCCACACAGTCCAGTAATAGCCCCAAGGACGCACCCAGGGACCCGGAGAGAGCAGCGGGGAATAACGTCTTCCAGGTGATGGCCCTACTGTGCTCCTGGGAGGGAGCCAGCAGGGCAGCCACTGCTGTGAGCCACCCTGCACAATCCCAGGCACCCAGAGGCATGTCAGCACAACGTGCGGGCTCTGGCTCGGGTTATCGGCCGGAAGGCGCTTTGGGGTGGTCTCTAGCCACTGATCCTGGGGATTCCCTCCAGTGGCCTGGAGGCTGATGATGCTTGGGAAACCCAGAAGCCGCTAAGGATGCTTGCTTCCAGCTGTCGACCCGGTCCACCAGCAGGGAGACCCCGAGGCCACCTTCCACAGCTCCTGAAACGCATCTGACCCCGACGGAGTCCTCTGCAGCTTCAGAGCTGAGCCATGAGCAGCTGACTGTCCCAAGGATGGACCAAGAGCCGGCCCCCAGGAGGAACAGAAGGACGGCTACGTGTGTGACATTAACTACGTGGAGATGGCCCCCTAGATGGCCCGAGGGACCTACAGCGGCCCTACAGCCAGGAGCAGAAGCTGCCGAGTGGTGGCTAGCAACCAGAGGACATTTGTGAAGATGAAAATGATGAGAACGGAGAGAACGGCTGGCACAAGGAGTGCCCGGAGGAGGTGAGCGGCACCGAAAATGAGGATTCCAGAGGCTCTGATGAGGACAGAGGCAGCGGCAGAGTAGAGGTGTGGAGCAGATCCCCTCCGGGACAGCCCCCTGGCCTGGCCTGGCCTCTGCCCTGCGATCCTCTGCTTCCGCGAGGTCTTGTCACAATCCTTGAGGGCGCTGTGACTGCAGTGCCAGCTGCCCTGGTAACATGTTCTTGGGCTTCCTCGCTGAACACATGGGAGGAAAATGCGTGTGCGCTCTCACCATCCTACGAGTGAAAACTCTTCTGAAGAAGTATGTCCTTGCCCAAACAGTGGGGTTCCTCTGCCTCGATCAAAAGTGATTCTAGAGTTCATAATTTAAAGAAGAAAAAAAAAAAAAAAACCCGAGAAGATGAAGCCCATTGGCCCAGGCATCTTCCCATTCTCCCCCTGGGCTGAGGCCAGGAAGTGGAGGAGAAGCTCCTGCGCACTAACATGTCCCATCTTGGAGGTGCCTGCGTGGTCCAGCTGGTTAAGTGTCTGCCTTGGGGGCAGGTCATGACCTCGGGGCTCCTGCTCCAGTAAGAGCCCATGTCTTCTATCAGAGGCAACCTAGAAGGGCTATGGCGGGTCCCTGAGGGCAGCGCAGCCTGGATGGTAACAGCCCCCTGGAGAGGAAATAGGATCCTCGAGCTCAGGGATCTCAATCCACAGCTGTCTGAACCTCTCTGCTTCCCGACTTCGGTAGCGGCTGTAGATACTGCTGTCTTCTGTGGACGGTGGTGCCGAGATACAGGGAATGCGTGAATGTGATATACTCTGTGTTTAGTAAAAGCGAACTTTAAATATGAATAAGAAATGCCAGAGCACTAGGAGAAAAATCAGTGACTTCCTACTTTTCCCAGTTTTATTTAAAGGAAAAAAAATATTCAAGTGCAAAAAAATAGGCTTCATATTTATCACACTTCTCTGTAGTAGTTTTTGTAAAGATTTGTTTATTCATTTATTTATTTGACAGAGGGAGAGAGAGCACAAGCAGGGGGAGCGACCCGAAGAGGGAGGGGGAGACGCAGGCTCCCACGGAGCAGGGCCCCAGGACCCTGGGATCATGACCTGAGCCAAAGGCAGACATTCCACTGACTGAGCCACCCCGGTGCCCCCGCCACGCTTCTCTGTAGTATTATAAAGATTTCTCAACATCTTTTATATAATGAGCAAGTAGAAGCAAATATATTGTGAATTCAGACAGGATCACATCCAACAGTAGGTTTAAGAACAAACAACACATTTTATAGCTATGTTTGTGTTTTGAAATGCAGACGAAAACACCGTCCGTATTAGGATAAAGCACTGAGAACTATTCCAAAGTATTTCAAAGAAATCACACAAGAATGGAATTCTGTTGTTGTTGTTCTTCATTTTCTTTTCACAGAATCCCCTGCTGTGCTTGGGATCAAAAGAATATCAGGACAATTACAACTTTTAAACCAGCACCAAAGGGAGAACAGCGCGGCAGCTCACCATTAACATACAGACAACTGCGAACATCTGTTTTATGTTCCTCTGTTAGCATGTGTCCTGCCAAAGTGGGCGCTGGATTTATGTTCCTAAGTCATCAAGGGAAGAAAGAGTAAGTGGGGACACGCGGCAGGGGGACAGAGTCATGTCAGGGTGCTGGGAAAACAAACAAGTGGGCAAGGGGTGATGATTGCAGCCGGGGGGGGGGGGGGGGTGCGAGGTGTGGGCGGGAGACGCAGGTGCACACAGCCTTGGCCGCCTCCCTCCTGTAGGGGGATGGCCCCAGAGGGAACAGCGGCAAGTTCCCTGCCCCAAAGGGCCAGGTGACACTGATCCATGGCGGGCTGCAGAGGCCAGCCTAGGATGGGACAGGCGTTTTCAGCCATTTGCTCCCCGCTACCTCATGATCCCCTGAGGCCCGCAATCCGCCTCCTGGTTTCCGAGGAGTCAGCCCTGTTCCCAGCCAGAGGTCTCCTTGTGCCTCCTGTCCCCGACCTGAGCTGGCCGGGCCGGGTCTCTGTGGTCTTCACACCACACTGGGGCAGATGGCTGAGTCCTTGAGGGGGTGAAAAGTGGCTTGGCCATGGTTCCCATCCTCTGCGGCTATCCTGTGACTTTGCTCGGTTAGCACTTGATAAGCGGGACACAGGATGCTGGGGGTGAGCCCTATGCTCCCGCGACAACCCCATTTCAACAGCAGACCTCAAGAGAAATTGAAGTGGAGAACTTTGTTACTCACAGGTCCTGAGGGGAGGAGCCCGCATTCCTCCAGGGGCGGGGAGATGGAGGCAGAGGACAGACAGGGGGTCAGGACATGGGGCACATGCCTTTAGTGAGGCTCCCTGGGCGGAAGGCTTTGGGGTTCCCAGGCTGAATTGAGCAATTCAAACCGAAGACTGGGATTCTGGAAGTTCCACAAGGTCTTAGCTTAGTACGTAAGGCGTCTAGGCTTGGGGAGGCAGAGGAGATTGCTGCTCACAGGGCTGTTGGGGAAGTCGTATCAGGAAGCTACGTTTGCCTGTGACTCTGTGGCCACTGTGCGGGGTGTGCACTTGCACACAAAGGGGCTAGTGTCAATGTGAGGCCCTCGTAAGCCACTTGGCCAAAGAATGGATGTGGGGACGGCAACACCGTGGAGTAGCTTTGGTAAACCTCCATGGGTCACCTGGGGGGCTCAGTTGGTGAACCGTCTGCCATCAACTCAGGTCGTGATCCCAGGGTCCTGGGATCAAGCCCGTGTGGGGCTCCCTGCTCAGCAGGGAGCCTGCTTCATCCTCTCCCTCTGCCTGCAGCTCCCCCTGCTTCTTGTGCTTTCTCTCTAACAAATAAAATCTTAAAAAATAAAAAGCCTCTCCACATATTGACATCATTTTCGCGGGGAGGGTGAAAGCCCATAGGTAGCCTGCTGCAGACAGGGCCTGGGAAGGTGTGCGCTTCCTGTAGGAGTCTCCCTGTGGCAGTGCCAGCCTCGGGGGCAGCCTGGGTTTCCTGTTGCTGAACTGAGGCCTCTCCTGCTTGGGTGCACCTGACTGGCTGGAGATGTGAGATTTTTAATGTGGAAACCAAACCCCACAGAAGCAAGTTCAGAGGTTGGACAGACCCCACACAGGACTCAAATTCTGGTGGGCTCCTTTGTGGGATGCCTGGCTTTTGGAGTGCCTAGCTAGGGACTCGGGCCAGGCCCCCTCCTGCTGATGCCACGTGGAAGCTGGAGGTAGAGGGAATCAGCCAAGGGCAGGGTAGTAGAGGGAGCAGTGTGTATGCATGGAGGCCACCACTGTCACCTCCACTCCCTCTGCCTGCCCCCATAGGGCACTCTTGCTGGTTCACCCCCCTTTTCAGCCAGTATCGTAAGTAGCAAGATAACAAAACTGTTTTTTAGCAAGCTGCTAAAAAAGCCTGAATTGTGGGAACCAGATGGGAGCTAACCACACCTTCATACCTATTCTAAGATACAGTTTGCTGTGTAAATCAGAGTTGTATTTAGACCTTCAGCCTCTCCAAAGGAAAGATGTCTTAGGATTAGTTTGCCTTCCAGGCAGAAGCATATACCACTCAGTGAGGCCCGCCTGATGGAGGAGCCAATCGCAGGGACTCAGCTTCTCAGAGCAAAGAAGAGATAGCCAGTGTGGAGTGTGGCCCCCGTTGGCAGGAGCAAGCACACCCCAGCCACCCTCCTTAGGGAGTGGGTTGCCCTGGGCAACCCAAAAGCCACACATTAAAGCAGATCTTACTGGTTACCATGATTTGTGGGACCCTCCCTACACCAGGCAGCTGCCGGTTTTAGAGGCTTTGAAAACCTAAAGACAACTGTCTGGTTTTGTAGGGCAGGATGAGGTTGAAAGGCCTCACACTCCTTGCTTGATTGTGGTGGTAACGTTGGCGACTGAGGGGTTGGAGTGGAGGGGACCTGGAGACGGTAGGAGGAAGGGAAGAAAGGGTGTAAATGACTTGTAGGAGACCCCAGGTACCCCCAGTCCCCAGGCCCGGCCTAGCCCAACTGGACCTGCAGTCAGGGCTAGTGTTAAGAGGAGAAGGTGGCAGCTCACATTGGTGCACTGGAAGGCTTAATATTGCTCCCACGGCAGTATAAGCCCCAAAGGATCCATGGATTCAAACAACCCAGATCAAAATCCCAGCCAACTTCTTTGAAAAATTAGACAAGCTGATCATAAAATTTTAGGAAAATATAAGAAACTCAGAACAGCTAAAACAATATTTTAAGAGACGCTTCCTGAATTTAAAACTTACTATGGAGCCACAGTAATCAAGACATATAGATATACATGGTTCTGGCATAAGATATAGATAGATAGATAGATAGATAGATAGATAGATAGATAGATAGATAATAGAATAGAACTGAGAGTCCAGAAATGACTCCTCTTATTTATTGTCAATTGATTTTTGACAAGGATGCCATAACTATTCATTGAGGAAAGAACAGTCCACAAATAGTGCTGGGACAACTGTATACCCACATGCATAAGAATGCAGTTGGACTCCTACTTCACACCATATAGAAGACTCAAATCTTTTTTTTTTTTTTTAATTTTTATTTATTTATGATAGTCACAGAGAGAGAGAGAGAGAGAGGCAGAGACACAGGCAGAGGGAGAAGCAGGCTCCATGCCCCGGGAGCCCGACGTGGGATTCGATCCCGGGTCTCCAGGATCGCGCCCTGGGCCAAAGGCAGGCGCCAAACCGCTGCGCCACCCAGGGATCCCAAATCTTTTAACTCAGGACTCACTCACCACTAAAACCTAATGTAAGAGCTTAAACTATAAAACTTTTTGAAGACAATAAGGTGTAAATCTCTGTAACCTTGGATCAGGCAATAGTTTCTTAGATATGATACCAAAAACACAAGTGACAAAAGAAAAGTATATAAACTGGACATCATCAATATTAAAGACTATTTTTTTCCTTTCCCATCCCTCCACCCACTTTCCCTCTGGTGAGCATCTGTTCTCTACAATTAAGAGTTTGGTTTATAGTTTGTCTCTTTTTTCTTTTCCTTTGCTACTTTGTTTTCTCTCTCTCTCTCTCTTTTATTTTATTGATTGATTGATTGATTGATTTTTAAAGATTTAATTTATTTATTCGTGAGAGACGCAGAGAGAGAGAGAGGCAGAGACACAGGCAGAGGGAGAAGCAGGCTCCATGCAGGGAGCCCGATGTGGGACTTGATCCTGGGTCTCCAGGATCACGCCCTGGGCCAAAGGCAGACGCTCAACCGCTGAGCCACCCAGGCATCCCTCTATCTCTTTTTTAAAGATTTTATTTATTTATTCATGAGAGACACAGAGACAGGCAGAGGCACAGGCAGAGGGAGAAGCCGGCTCCCTGCAGGGAGTCCGATGTGGGACTAGATTCCGGGACTCCAGTTTCATGCCCTGAGCCGAAGGCATATGCTCAAAACCAACCACTGAGTCACCCAGGAATCCCAGATTTTAGCCATTCTGACAGGTGTGAGGTGCTATCCATCCTATTGTGGCTTTTATTGTATTTTTCTGATGATGAGTGATGTTGAGCATCTTTTCATGTGTCTGTTGGCCACATGTATGTCTTATTTGGAGAAATGTCTGTTCATGCCTTCTGCCCTTTTAAAAATTGGATTATTTGTTATTTTGGTGTTCAGTTGTACAACTTTATATATTTTGTATATGAACCCTTTATAGAATATATGAACCCTTTATAGAATATACCATTTATAAATATCTTCTCCTATTCAGTAGGTTGTCCTTTAGTTTTGTTGGTTGAAAATTAAAAACTTCTGTTCTTCAAAAAACACCATGAAGAAAGTGGAGAGACAATTGACAGAATGGAAGAAAATGTTTGCAAATCCCATATCTAGCAAGGAATATATCTAGAATATTCATAAATATGGTAACAACACAATGAAAAATAGGCAAAGGATCTGATTAGATATTTCTCCAAAGAAAATATAAAAATGGCCAGTAAGCACATGAAAATATCCTCAACATCATTAGCCATTAGGGAATGCAAATCAAATCCACAGTGTGACACCACTTCACACCTACTAGCATGGCTATCATCGAAAAGACAGATAACAAATGTTACTGAGGAGTTGGAGAAATTAGAACCTGCTGGTGGGAATAGAAAATGGCGAAGCTACTTTGGAAAACAGTCCAGCAATTTCTTCAAATACTCAAGCGTAGAATTACTGTATGACCAGTGATCCTATTCCTAGGTATACACTCACTAAACCTGCATGTTTATCCTTAGCAGGGTGATGGTGTACAAACACCCATCTTGTGCAGCAGGTTAAAGCTCCTATTTCTGGTGGGATATAGTAGTGGAGTGAGCCAGGTGCTGTATGATGCACAACAAAGGAGGGCTCACTGAATGGGAAATGAAGATATTCACACCCAATGTGATAAAATCTCCACTGGTTGTGGGAAACCAGTGCCTGCCAGTGAAGCTGATCTCATCTGTCCCTTCTCCATGTGAGAAAAGCATAATTTTAACCAGTGCGTCTGTTAGTCGTGTCTTTCTTGGTGATCCTGACACCAACAGACCATGAAGCGTGCTGCCATCCAGAGACGGCTGCTCTTCATTCCATGTTGTTTGTTTCCTGACTGAGCTCCTGATCCCTGGAGTCTGGTTACCTGGACTACTGATCCATTTCCTGACGTAGGTCCACTGTGATCCTCACCTTTCAGAACCTGCTTCATTCTGTGGCTACCCCCTCACCTTTTCATTTAGCTGCTCCCATGCCTGGGTTCCCTCAGTCCATGCCCTGATTCCAGCCCAGTGAGCAGTACTCAAAGCATGAAAATTGTTACTAATAATATCAGATTTGTCATTGCTGGCTGTGTGGCTTGGCAAGAGACTTGTGCTCCCTAAGTCTCAATTGCTTTCACTGTTAAGTGGGGATAACAATCCTAACTTTCAGGGATTTAAAAAACATTTTGAAATTAAGAATTATTTTAAAAAATAATTACACATATGGGAAAGTATTCCTCAAAAAATGTTATATCAAAAGATTAAAACATTGGCTTAGAAATACCCATATAACCCCAAATCTGTTTTTTTTAATGTTTACATTCCTATGTGTACATATGTAACTATGTTAGCAAGTTAACAACACTTCTCTTCAATGGTAGGATTCTTGGTGGGTTTTGTTACACATATTTCTAGATTTTCTAGTTTTTCTGCAGGGTGTTAGTATTAGAAGGAAGGTAAAGGAAAAATACCACAAATCATACTTTCTTTTCCTTACAAGTTTTAGGACTTTACTAAATTACAATGTTTTGCTATAATAAATATCTACATTAGAAAGACCTTGGAGTGGGGCCTGGGTGGCTCAGTTTGTTGAGCATCTGCCTTCAGCTCAGGTCATGATCTCGGGGTCCTGGTATCGAGTCCCGCATCGGGCTCCCAGCTTAGTGGGGAGTCTGCTTCTCCCTCCGTGTGCTTGCTCTCTCTCTCTCTTTCTCTCTGTCTTTCTTAAATAAATAAATAAAGTCTAAAAAAAGAAAAAAGAAAGACTTCGGAAAGTTACTCTGCCTCTTCGGTCAGGATTTCACTGGTGTATTTCTTTTATCTCCCACCCCACCAACTGGTGTATTTCAAACAATGTCTCTTCCACTTCAAAACTTTTTTTATTATCTAGCAACTTTCCATGTTCTCTTCTTGAGTCATTTACAGAAAGACAGGTAACTGCTGATTATTTTTAAGATCTTAATAAGCATGATTATGTATCAACTAACCGATATTTATCTATGAGGCACCAGGTTGATAGTGCACAGCCTACTAAAAAAGTAAAAAGCCTGTGTCCCTGACTTCAAAGAGGTTCCAGTTTAGTTAGTGCAATGAGAGTAATTCATGTCAGTCAATCAACAACACTCAATAGTATTTGATTAATACTAATCTTTATGGTATAGAAAATTGGTTCTCAAAGTGTTGTCTATGGACCTCTGGGGATTCCTGAGGTGATTTCAGGTAGTGCAAGATCAAATCTTTTCACAATATTAAGGCTTTTCCCCTCCTCCCTCACTGCATTAATAGTTGCACCAATGGGGTAAAAGCAATGATTGGTAAAACTGGAGACACTTTAGCACAAATCTAGGTAATTTCTCTAAACTTTACAGCTGACACTTGAACAACACATTTTTAAACTTATATGCAAATTTTTTGATAAATATAGTACAGTACTGAAAACGTTTTTATCTCCTTAGGATTTCCTTAATAACATTTTCTCTTCTCCAGCTTTGTAGGAATACACTGTATGATACATATACAACATGTGTTAATAGGCTGTGTTGTTGGCAAGGCTTCTAGTCAACAGTAGGTTATTAGTAGTTAGGTTTTGGGACAGTCAAGAGTTACATCAATTTGCAACTGGACAGGGCTTGGTGCCCCTAACCCCCACGTTGTTCAAAGGTCAACTGTAGTTAGTATATTTAAGATTGGAGTCTTTAACCTTTTGGTCTCAGGACTCTGTTATACTCTGAAAGTGGTAGACCAAGCAGTGCAAGAATCAGTAAATACAAACGAACAAAAAACAGGTCCATGCAGGGGGGTATTGGCTGGGGCCATGAAATGGCTTCTTCCCACACAGCACAGCGATCACACATGCTTTTGATCTGTAGCTGACAGTGAGGTTTCACGGGAGGTACTAGAGGAACTTCTACCTTTCGTGCACAACAGGACGGCCCCAGGGCCAGGTCAACTGCCCCCAGCAAGACCTGCCCAGCATGGCACATTCTGTCTGGGGAAGAAAGGACACCTTTTTCTTGACTGCCAGAGTGATTCTGCAGCATGAGCACATAAACCCCCAAAACCTAGCAAATAGGTCCCTAAACTCGGGAAGTGGCTTATCAGTCAGTCCTGTGGGCAGAGTGTGATAATAATGCTTTAGGTCATGGACACCGAGGCTTGGACTTATCATTCACTAAAAGGTTGGACAATGTGGGACCCTCACTCCCCCATCACCTGCCACCTAGGCAAGAGCACTTGCTACTGGATCCCAGGGAGTTTTAATGTTTCCTGCCTCAAACTGTCATGTGGGCAAGCAGTCCCTAAGCGGTAGTGTGGTAGCTAACAGATGATATGTGTCACCGCTACAGCTGTTCAGCACGGCTTGCCATGCTTCCACAGACTCCGCTGGTTAGGGGACAACAAGCTCAAATGCATCCAGTTTGTTAGGTTTAGCAAGATCATCATGGTATTAGTTTCCTGCATTCCTAGTTCCATAAAAATAACACTAAACTAGAGAAGCCATCTGGGGTGATCACTTTTCTGCTGAATAATCAACTCTAAACTTCAGTCAAGTGCTTCTATAACCAGCGGCCACTTCCAAAGGAGGTGTAGGGTGGTAAGTCTCAGGCTCAACCACAGCCAGGGAGATGGACGAGACATAGCCTTTTGGCTATTGCTCATAAGGCTGCTTCTCTTCCTTGATTTGGAAAGGTGGAAATCCAGGGCATTTTACCAAGACTCCCAGACTGCATTAAGTTTTGCCTACTTGGCCTGTATGGAGATGTATGAGGTAAACCGAGTGCCAACGTGTAACTAATCCCTGCAATATTTCAAACACCAAACCAATCTTGTATTTTGAGGATCATTCCTGGCATAAATAGACTTCTTCATGGTGTTATCATTTTTTACAAATTGCTAGATGCAATTTGCTTATATTTTGTTAATGACTTTGCATCTGTGTAGTAAACAATTTAATGTTGCCCAGAGAGGTCTGGCTCTTGCTCGCCTTGACTTCTAAGACGTAATCTCTAAGCCCTTTAATGTCATTCCTGACAGAATTGTCTTCGCCTAGGGGTCTTTAGTCACTGGATAGTCCAACAACGTGACTTGAGGTGATGACTTAAGAGTCATATTCTATCAGCGCTACCTCTTGATCAGACACATGGGCAGTCAACAGTACTGAGGTAATGGAACTCCAGTAAAGACTCTGGACACCAAGTCTCAAGTGAGCTTCCCTCGTTGACAATTCTCCATGCCTGTTGTCACATATTGTCCCTAAAAGCAACTAGCTCTATGATTCCTGAGGGACAGGGTAACTAGCAGCTCTGTATTTGGAACCTTTCCAGACCCTATCCTATAACAGATTTTAATTCTCTCCCTGTGATAACTGTGAGTACAACTTTCAGGGAGTTCTGTGAGTTCTTCTAGCCAATTAGTTGGGGACCTCCAAACCTGCAATTAGTGCCAGAAGTAAGCATGGTCTTGAGGAACCTTAAATTCTACAGTGATACCAAAGGGAAAAGCAGGGGGCACCTGGCTGGCTCAGTTGGTAGAGCAGGTGACTCTTGGTCTCAAGGTGATGAGTTTAAGGCCCATGTTGGGAGTAGAGGTTACTTATAAATAAATAAATAAATACATACATACATACATACATACATACATAAATAGGAAAAGCAGTCTTTTGGGGACCATTCCTCATAATTTGTAGCATTTGTGCTCATGGGATATGTTGGCCTGTCATTTTCTTTTCTTGTAATATCTTTGTCTAGTTTAGTATCAGGTAAATGATTATGAAAATGAACTGGAAAGTATTTCTTCCTCATCTATATTACCTCAAACACTTTGTACAGGACTCATCTTTTTCTTCCTTAATATTTGAATTTACCAGTGAAGCTATTTGGGCTTGGAGTTTTCTTTGTGGGAAAGCTTTTAATTAGAAATTCAAGTAATTTTATCACTGCTTGGCTACTCAAAATCTCTATTTCTTCATGTGTTACTTTTTGGTAAGTTGTCTTTTTCAATGAATTTGTCCATTTTATCTAAGTAGTCAAATATATTGGGCAGCCCCCGTGGCGCAGCGGTTTGGCGCCGCCTGCAGCCTGGGGTGTGATCCTGGAGACCCGGGATTGAGTCCCACATTGGGCTCCCTGCATGGAGCCTGCTTCTCCCTCTGCCTGTGTCTCTGCCTCTCTCTGTGTGTCTATGAATAAATAAATAAAATCTTTAAAAATATATATATATTGCATTAGGTTGGTATAAATGTGTGAATAATCCATTTTTAGTATCTATAAGATCCATACTGATGGCTCTTTTTGCATTTGCATTCATGAGGTAATTTGTGTCTTCTTACTGTTTTTTCTTAATTGAATAAATATTTAATAAATCATATCTTAAAATTACAGTAATTGAATATATGCTTAATTCAGTTTAGTTACATAACATTAGAAAGTAATGAATTGAGGTGTCTGGGTGCCTCAATGGTTGAGTGTCCTGCCTTCTGCTCAGGGCATTATCCTGGAGTTCCAGGATTGAGTCCCACATTCGGCTCCCCGTGAGGAGCCTGCTTCTCCCTCTGCCTATATCTCTGCCTCTCTCTGTGTCTCTCATGAATAAATACATCTTTTTTTTTTTTTAAGATTTTTTTATTTATTCAAGACAGAGAGAGAGAGAGAGAGAGAGAGAGAGGCAGAGACACAGGCAGAGGGAGAAGCAGGCTCCATGCAGGGAGCCTGATGTGGGACTCGATCCCCAGTCTCCAGGATCATACCCCAGGCTGAAGGCAGTGCCAAACCGCTGGGCCATCCAGCTGCCCTAAATAAATAAATCTTAAAAAAAAAAAAAATTAATGAATTAGATGAATTTAAATTAATATTTAAATATGTTAATTCAAATGGGATTAATCAAATCATATTAAAGTATAACAAAGTAAACAATATTAAATTGAAATTAAATGATACACAATACTGAACTGAATAAATTGAATTGAATGAATTGAATCAATATTTTATTTTTTATTTTTATTTTTAAAAAATATTTATTTAGTTATTTATTTATGATAGAGAGAGAGAGAGAGAGAGGCAGAGACACAGGAAGAGGGAGAAGCAGGCTCCACGCTGGGAACCCGATGTGGGACTCGATCCTGGGACTCCAGGATCGTGCCCTGGGCCAAAGGCAGGCGCTAAACTGCTGAGCCACCCAGGGATTCCCCTGAACTAATATTTTAAATAAAATTAAATTTAGTAAGTCAAGTCAGTGATGTTAAACTAAATGAGTAATTAATTTAAGTTAAACTTGAACTATATTCCCTTAAATTTACTTTCATACATCAAATTGTAATTAAATTAAAATTGAATTATTTGAAATTTATTGGTTAAATTTATCTGAGTATCTTACCAACACATGCATATTCATTTATACTAACTAAAGTTAATTTAATACATTAAATGAACTAAATTCGAAGAATTATGTTAATTAAAATAAGTTACAATCAAATTAAGATTAATTCAGTATTAACTAGGGATCCCCGGGTGGCGCAGCGGTTTGGCGCCTGCCTTTGGCCCAGGGCGCGATCCTGGAGACCCGGGATCCAATCCCACGTTGGGCTCCCGGTGCATGGAGCCTGCTTCTCCCTCTGCCTGTGTCTCTGCCTCTCTCTCTCTCTCTCTGTGACTATCATAAATAAATAAATAATTCTAAAAAAAAAAAGAAGAAGAAGAAGACGCGTTTTAAGGAGAGAGGGTCACACAGTCCATGATGCAGCTCCTGTGACTTCGGTTGTCTGTGACGGTGTGGAGGGGCCACGAGTAAAAATGTCTAGGAAAGGTGAAAACAAAAACAAAAATCAGACCCGACACCGCCCTCAGGAGAATCATCAGGAGCAAGTACGTTACTATGATGTCCAGAGCCAAGAAATCCAGAACGACTGTCAGCACCCGGTGACAAGTTTCATTTTCCCCAGCCCCGCCCCCGCCCCCCCAACCTGAATAGAGTCGTGACCCTGAACGCGGACAGTCCCTGTGACCGGGGCTCGCGCATCTGCTGGGGGTTGGGGCGGGGGCGCTGACCCGTTAAAACCCGCCCGACCGCTCAGGTTGCCTGAGTTACAGCCTGGCCTTAAGGACGTGTCCAGAGCTCCGACCTGTCCGGTTTTTTTTTTTTTTTTTAAATGTACGGAGTCTAATTAAAAAATTGTAAGAACTAACTTCATAGGAGAGAATTGAGTATGTCTGATGGAAGAGAGCCAGAGTGGACGTCACGGGGATCCCGGCGAATCCACATCCCGGCGGTGGCGGGGTCAGGGGAAGACGCGGTGTAGCCGGTGTCTCGGGTTCCGAGGTCTGCTGTGGCTCGGCCCCTTGTCACCAGGGTCGGGCCCTTCACCTGCATCCTTCCGTTCGGAGGGTGACCGCGCTCCCGCAAGGGCCGAGGCTGCAGGGCGCCGGGCTGGGCTGAGGACCTTCGAGGAGGACCCGGGGCGCGAAAGGGTGGTGAGGATGACGTCAGACACAGAACGGGGGAACATGGGCACAGTCCGCTGGCGCCCCATTAACACACGTGGGAGGGAAACGTGAGTGACTGGAAGACGGAGTGTAACTCGAGGCACGTGGTGTTTCGGGAGCAGCCGCTTTTCCTTTGAACTTCTCTGCAGGGCAAGCCGCCATCGTACGGAGTCGATGCCAAAATGGCGGCGCCCTCCTGGAGACCGCGGGTAGGACGCTGCCATGCATTGCCCGTGAACGTACGGACTCGGCCATCTTACGGAATCAGTTTCCAAGATGACGGCATCTGCGTGGAAGCCGCACACAGGCGCCGCCATATTTCCTGTAACGTTGAGTCCGTACGAGCGGCCACCGTACGGAGTCGGCCGACAAGGTGGCGGTGCCCTCGCGAAAGCGGCCACATAGGTGCGGCCATGTTTCCTACTAGTTTACGGCCCTGACCGCCGTACGGTCTTGGTCGTCAAGATGGTGGCGCCTGAGAGACCGTGGCGGCTCTAGGCGGCGGATCGACTTGTTTGGTGCGGAGCCGACGCATTAGTCCTGCGCAATAAGAGTACGGTGCCCGGGAGGCGCGACCAAAGCGGAAGTAGTTGTGGGCGCCTTTACAACGGCCGCGGACGCCGCCGAGAGGTCTGTGCGGGTTCGCGGGTCGCTGGCGGGGGTCGCAGAGGGGTGCGCCGAGAGCGGAGAGATGGTAAGTACGGGGCCGGGGAGGGTCGGCGGTAGGGGTCGGCGGGTCGGCGGCGGGGGGTCCGTGGGCAGACTCGGGGGGTCTGTGGTGAACCGTCAGGGGCGTCCGCGGGCGCTCGGGCGGGGGCCTGTGGGGAGCCTCAGAGGGGGCTGCGGGTGGAATGTCGGGGTCCGGGGTTCCGAGTTTGTTCCGACGTGTGAGCCACCTGGGAGTTTTGTGACGGGCCCCTGCGCGGCTCCGTGATGGAAGTTAGTGGGGACGCCTTTCGGCAGCTCGTCGGGGGCCCGCTCGGGGACTGCGGGGCGGCGGGACCCGGCGTCTGGGCTGAGCCTGCCCGGCGGCCCGTAGCGAGCGGGGCAGTCGGCGTCGGGCCGGCGGGGAGGCGCGAGGGGGCGGGGCTGCCCGGGCGCTAGTGACCGTGACCGCGACCGTGACCGTGAGCGGGGCGGGAGGTCGGGGTGCCGGCGTGGGCCGGGCCGGGAGGGTCGCGAGGAGCCGCGGTGGGAAGCGTGGGCAGACGGTCGCGGTCTGTGGAGGCCGTGGTGGGGCTGCTCTAAGGCACCGTCCCGCAGGAGGGGGACGGCTCCGACCCAGAGCCTCCAGACGCTGGGGAGGACAGCAAGTCGGAGAACGGCGAGAACGCGCCCATCTACTGCATCTGCCGCAAACCAGACATCAACTGCTTCATGATGTGAGCCGGGGAGAGGCGGGCGGGCTGACGCCGGCGAGGTTGGGTGAGGCTGATGGGTGCGGCCCCTCACATCTGCACCACTCACCCCATCCTCTGCAGCGGGTGTGACAACTGCAATGAGTGGTTCCATGGGGACTGCATCCGGATCACTGAGAAGATGGCCAAGGCCATCCGGGAGTGGTACTGTCGGGAGTGCCGAGGTGAGGGGGCGGCCTGGACGGGGGGCACACCCACCTGCCTCCAGGGAGAAGCCTTCAAGGAGGGTGGGTCCCGGGCCGAGGGACTCGGTTTGTGGTGAGCTGCAGCGGAGACTCCAACGGGCGCTTGGCTAGAGCGTCCCCCAGCGGGGTAGCCCTGCCCCGGAGGAGTGACGGGGAGAAGGTGGGGGGGACCAAGATGAAGAGGAACCCTCCGAATCCCTCAGGGTCCACCCACCCTGGCCCCACTGTCTTCCCCACAGAGAAAGACCCCAAGCTGGAAATCCGTTATCGGCACAAGAAGTCACGGGAGCGGGACAGCAATGAGCGAGACGGCAGTGAGCCCCGGGATGAGGGTGGAGGGCGCAAGAGGCCTGCCCCGGATCCAGACCTGCAGCGTCGGGCGGGGTCAGGGACAGGGGTTGGGGCGATGCTTGCTCGGGGCTCTGCTTCGCCCCACAAATCCTCTCCACAGCCCTTGGTGGCCACACCCAGCCAGGTGAGTGGCTGCTGGGGCTGGGATAGGTAAGCTGAGCCTCCCGCAGGCCCCGTACGCGTTCCTGATTTTTGTCCTGGGCCTCTCCCCTCAGCATCACCAGCAGCAGCAGCAGCAGCAGCAGCAGCAGCAGCAGCAGATCAAACGGTCAGCCCGCATGTGTGGCGAGTGTGAGGCCTGCCGGCGCACCGAAGACTGTGGCCACTGTGACTTTTGTCGGGACATGAAGAAGTTTGGGGGCCCCAACAAGATCCGGCAGAAGTGCCGGCTGCGTCAGTGCCAGCTGCGGGCCCGGGTGAGCATGGGTAGAGCTGGGCAGGGCTGGGGGTGTCAGTGTGTCCAGGAAAGGCTCGTGGAGGCCAGGAGGGGGCAGGCTGGGCGGGTGAGCTGGGGCCTTGCTACACACAGACAGGTGGGAAGGAGCCTGGCCTGTGTAGGTGAACAGGGCGTGACCAGGTGTGTGGGGCTAGCAGGGGCATCCCCGACCCCAGGTGGGCAGGGCAGACCCCCTCCCCCCCGGCCATTTTCAGCGGTCAGGCACGTCAGG
Organism: Canis lupus baileyi; assembly: GCF_048164855.1. NCBI lineage: Eukaryota > Metazoa > Chordata > Mammalia > Carnivora > Canidae > Canis > Canis lupus. Next base: position 2,804,825 of record NC_132843.1, on the reverse strand, counting down.
GCAGGTGGAGCAGGGTTGAGCATGTCCTGGTGATGTGAAGCGGGGGTATTAGGTGTGTCTGGGAGGCAACACAGGGCAGTTGGTGGGCTAGGCTCTTGTGGGTGGGGCTAGGGCAGGGCCACCCTCCATCCACCTGGGGCTGACCTGGGCCTTCCTCCTGCCGGCACAGGAATCGTACAAGTACTTCCCTTCCTCGGTGAGTCCAGCCCCCCAGGGCGGGGCGGGGCATGCGGGCAGGGCGGTCAGGGCCAGTCCTGAGATTCTGCCCTGCAGCTCTCGCCAGTGACGCCCTCAGAGTCCCTGCCACGGCCTCGCAGGCCACTGCCTACCCAGCAGCAGCCACAGCCATCACAGAAGCTGGGGCGCATCCGTGAGGACGAGGGGGCAGTGGCATCATCAGCAGTCAAGGAGCCACCTGAGGCTACGGCTACACCTGAGCCACTCTCAGATGAGGACCTACCACTGGATCCTGACCTGTACCAGGACTTCTGTGCAGGGGCCTTTGATGACCATGGCCTGGTGAGCAGCCAGAGCGTTCCATGGTGGAAGGGTGGAGGTCACAGAAGCGGAGTTTCCGTGGTGAGGAGAGCTGGAAGATAAGGCGGAGTATGGAAGGCTGATCTGGGAACTGAGTGGGTGGGGTGGTCATGGGCGGGCAGGTGGGTCAGCATGTGCCTCACTTGCAGCCCTGGATGAGCGACACAGAGGAGTCTCCATTCCTGGACCCTGCCCTACGGAAGAGAGCAGTGAAAGTGAAGCACGTAAAGCGTCGGGAGAAGAAATCCGAGAAGAAGGTGATGGAGAGGGTGAAATGGGTGTGAGAAGGCAGAGGGCAGGGAAGGTAGGGAGAGGCAAAGATCAGGAGCTGGGTGGGGCAAGAGCCAGAAGTGGTGGGGGGGGCAGCGGGACACAGGGAACTGGGGCTGACTTTAACTCCACCCTAACCTGACCTGACTGCTTCGTCCCTTAGAAGGAAGAGAGATATAAGCGGCATCGGCAGAAACAGAAGCACAAGGACAAATGGAAACACCCAGAGCGCGCCGACGCTAAGGATCCTGCATCACTACCGCAGTGCCTGGGACCTGGCTGTGTGCGCCCTGCCCAGCCCGGCTCCAAGTATTGCTCAGATGACTGTGGCATGAAGCTGGCAGCCAAGTAAGTCATTCCTGGAGAGCACAAGGGAGTCAGGGAGTACAGGGCAGGGCATGGCTAGAGCCTTCTGTGTGTCTTCTCATCAGCTACCTGCCTGCTGCTCAGTCCGTGGTGCACCCGTCTATCTGTCCCTCATCTGCTTGTCTACCATCCAGTCACTTACTTATTCTTTGGCCGTTTGGTCACCCATCTCTTCTGCCGTTCTTGGATCACCCCACTTGTCTTGTTCCTTGCCACTTTCCCTGCCTGCACCTAACCCCCTGCCTCCCTGCAGCCGCATCTATGAGATCCTCCCCCAGCGCATCCAGCAGTGGCAGCAGAGTCCCTGCATTGCTGAGGAGCACGGGAAGAAGCTGCTCGAACGTATTCGCCGTGAGCAGCAGAGTGCCCGTACCCGCCTTCAGGAGATGGAGCGCCGATTCCATGAACTTGAGGCCATCATTCTTCGTGCCAAGCAGCAGGCTGTCCGTGAGGATGAGGAGGTGAGTGAGCACAGGCCCAGCGGCCCTGGACCCAGTACCCGGTCCTGCCTGGCTTCATTGTTCCTTCCACTCCACACAGAGCAATGAGGGTGACAGTGATGACACGGACCTGCAGATCTTCTGCGTCTCCTGCGGGCACCCTATCAACCCACGTGTTGCCTTGCGCCACATGGAGCGCTGCTATGCCAAGGTCAGGGTGTCACCCTGAGGGGGACTGTCATTGGGTCGTGGGGGAACAGATGGGTTGTCTGGGGGTTGTCTCGGGAGGGCATGCAGCACACATCCACAGTGCCCTCCGTTTGTGCTCATCCCTCTAGTATGAGAGCCAGACGTCCTTTGGGTCCATGTACCCCACACGCATTGAGGGGTGAGTGTGGGCGCTACGTGGAGTTAGAGCAGGGAGGTTAAGGCTGGGGTCAGAAGTGGCATGTTGGGGCAGAATGGGCCTGGGCAAGAACAGATGGGTCCCCCGCCTTTCTCCCCACTACCTTCTATCTTCTAAACCTCCAGAGCTACACGACTCTTCTGTGATGTCTACAACCCTCAGAGCAAGACATACTGTAAACGGCTCCAGGTGCTGTGCCCCGAGCACTCCCGGGACCCCAAAGTAAGGTTTGCTCTCAGTTCCTCCCATTCTGTCCTTTCTTCCTCCTCCCTGCCTCCCTTCCTCCTCCCTTGTGTCCTCCCCTCTCCTCCTTCCTTCCTTTTCCCTACTTGACCCCTTCCGTAACTCTCACTTTGCTTGCCTTATCACTCCTCGTTCCTCTCCTTTTTCCTCTCATCATCTCGTTTCTCCTTTTCCATTCCTCTGTACTCCCTGAACTCTCTTCGTTCCTTCCTACCTTCCTCCACCCCCATTCATCCCTGACCCCCGATTTCCTTGCAGGTGCCAGCTGATGAGGTATGTGGGTGCCCTCTTGTACGTGATGTCTTTGAGCTCACGGGTGACTTCTGCCGCCTGCCCAAACGCCAGTGTAACCGCCATTACTGCTGGGAGAAGTTGCGGCGTGCTGAAGTGGACCTGGAGCGTGTGCGCGTGGTAGGTGTCCATGCTAAATGAGGCTGGAGTTCAGGTGGAGCTTCCGGAGCTCCTTCTCATGGCTCTTTTCTACTCCCCTCTCAGTGGTACAAGCTGGATGAGCTGTTTGAGCAGGAACGCAACGTTCGCACAGCCATGACTAACCGGGCAGGATTACTGGCCCTGATGCTGCACCAAACGATCCAGCATGACCCGCTCACTACCGACCTGCGCTCCAGTGCTGACCGCTGAGCCTCACTGGCCCAGAAGTCCTCACGCCCTGCATTCCAGGCCCGGGAGCTGCCCCGAATTCCCCGTTTGTCTGTTCTGCCATTCATCTGTTTCTCCAATGGTCCCTGAGTTTCTCCCTGTGCCCATCCACCATTTGACTACCCAGATGCCGTTATCAGAGGGTCTCAGGATTTTCTTCTGTCCTTGTCTGTCCCTCTGTCTCTCCATTCTCTGTGCCTGGGTGGGACTGTGGAGTTTGCTCACTGTTGCCTCACCTCTCCCTGGTTTTGTTAATAAAATTTTGAAGAACCAACAGAGATTACTACTGGTTTCCACTTTATCCAGCTGCATCTGCACTCCCAAACCCCCTGGGTGAAAGGGCTGAGGCACACCTGTATTCAGGAGGAGTTGCAGTATAGAGCTTCGAGTATGCAGTTGGCAACCACCCTCTGCTCTGCAGGAGCTCCCTTGGGCAGCGGACTATGACTTACTAAGGGAGAGCCCAATGACGTACATCCTCAGCATTTCCTCTTGAAACAACGGGTATACAGTTGGCGCTATTTCATTATGTGGCTGATTTCCCCCGTGACACCCCCGTGTCAGCATCGACATCCTCCAGATTAGACACGTATTCGCTGACGGCCACAAGGTCTCTCGTTGCCCCACAAACCCCTTTCCGGGCACGTGTGTAACAGAAGTCCGAGAGCCCCCCCGCCGGGTCGCGGGGCCCAGCGGGGCCCACAGCGCAGCCTCTCTAGGGCGCGCACGCCCTTCTCGGTGGCACGGCCCTTCTGTTTACCTGCAGCGCGGCACCGCCCCCTTCGCCCGTTCTCGCGGAGGGAGGGAGCTGGGGTGGCTTGCGGTGCGCTCCTCCCCGCGCGCTCCTGCAACTGCTCGCGGGGCGGAGAGGACGGGACACACGAGCCCTGGGGGAGATGTTTCAGGGGCCCGCACAGCACAGCGAGATGGGAGCGAGATGGGGGCGAGAGATGAGAGGAGACCTCCGGCGCCCCCCCTCCAACTACCCCGGGTGGAGACGGCCAAAGAGCGTAGCGCCCCCTCCTCCTCCACGCCCCCTTCGGTTGGGAGAGCGCAGGCGCAAGCCAAGTGGGCGGAGTGGGGAGAAAGTGCCGGTTGGCGGAGCGAGGCGCCGGGGGCTGAACGACTCCGGGTGGGGAGGGGAGAAGAGGGGGCGGTGCAGCTGAGGCCGGCTGTCAGGGCGCAGGCGCAGTAGGGCCCGGGCCAGAGGCGCGCGCCGCCGTGAGACTAAGCGCGCAGGCGTGGGGCCCTCCCCACTAAGGGCAAGCGCGGGAGGGGCATTAGCGCGCAGGCGTCGTCTGGGGGGCGGGGCCCTAGAGGCGGGCAGCGGGTTTCCGGTTCCGGGAGCAACGAACGGCCGCGGCAGCGACAGCTACCGCTTCAGAGGAAGCGTCTGCGGAGGAGGAAGACGAGCAGGGCAAGGCGGGAGTCACAGGCGGGACCCTCGGCATGGGTCCACGGACCTAGAGCGGCGGAAGCTACCGGCCCGGTGCCAAGCTGGTGAGACAGTTGTGGGGGTGGAAGTGGAGAGCGCTCAGGCGTCGGGGAGGGAAGCATTGAGGCTCCGAACGCTGACGGAGAGGAATGAAGGGCCCTCAGGCCGATGAGTGGGAGGAATGGCGGCGTGGGAATACTGACGGGGAGGAACGGGGAGGTTTTGGCTGAGGACGAGGAGGAATGGGGCTCAGTGTGCCGGTAGGTGGACGTGTCGGGAGTCTGGACGAGGACGGAGAGGAGCGGAGAAGGATCCGAACGCCGAGGGGCGATCTCGGTGCCTTCGGGGTTAAGGAGTGAGAAGTGGGGGTTTAGAACGCTGAGAGGGAGACAGAGGGGCCCTCAGGTTGGTGACGGGAAAAAACAGGGGCACTCGGATGCCGAAGAGGAGCGACGGGGGCTCAGATGGAGGAGGAGAAGGAATAGGGGTTCTGAAGGCCGAGGTGGGGATGGCACGATCCTGGGACACGAACAGGGAGGATTGGGGGGTGGCTTCAGAGGGCTGGGGGGGGGGAATCAGGGTCTCTGAGAGTGTCAGCGGACGGGAGAGCAAGGGACACCGACGGGGAGGAGTGAAGAAACTGCTGAAGACGAGATGAATAAGGTCTGGGGATGGAGGTCGGTGAAGACTTGTGGCTCAAGACGCTTACAGGCAAAAGGAGGAGGCAGCGTTCAGGCTGAGGAACAGAAGGAATGAGAGGATAAAGAGGGGAGAAGCTGGGGCTCTCGGGCAGAGGACACAGGAACCTGAGGCAGTGGCATGACAAGAGGACATCAGAAAGGGAAGGAGGGAAGGAATGGGAGAGCTACAGGACTGAGAGGAGTTGGGCACTCCTGGGCCAACCAGGGGAGTGAATGCGAGGTTAGGGCACCGAGGGACAGTCCTGGGACCTTGGCTGAGGATGAGCGGGATGGGGCCTCTCGGACTGATAATGGGGAGTATGGATGGTTCAGGGTGAACCCTCAGGGGAGGTGTCAACACCAGTAGGTCAAAGACCATGTCTCTTGAGACGAATGACAGGTTCCTAGGTTGGCAGAGGGGAGAAGGGATGGGGTCTCAGGCTGAAGATGAGGAAGAGGTGGGGATCAGGACATGGAGTAAGGAATGAGGAGCTTTGGGTTGAGGATACGGCCTGTTAAGTTAAAAGTGGGGCTGCCAGGTCCGGAAGGGGAGGAACGACTAGCCTCTGGGCCCAGCACACGGAAGAATGAGGTGGGACGGGGGATTTTCTCTACTGTATTGACGGGTTGCCTGTGGTAGGGACCCGGCGTGGGATGGGCATTAGTAAATAGCAGCTGTTGGTGTGGCTAGAGCACAGCATGTTCTCTCCTAGAGCCTCAGTTTTCTCCACCGTGCCCTCCCTGTTGCAGGCCGCTGCTCCTTCCCATGGCCCCCATGGCTGAGGACTGGCTGGATTGCCCAGCCTTGGGCCCTGGCTGGAAGCGCCGTGAGGTCTTTCGAAAATCAGGTGCCACCTGTGGACGCTCAGACACCTATTACCAGAGGTACTGGGTGGGTTGTGGACGGTCATAGGTAGGGCTGAACCCGCTTAGGCAGGGTGAAATAGGGTGAAATTAGGTGTGGTTAATTTTGTGGGTGGGTTAAAATTACACATGTATAGTCAATTCTTATTTGTAGATTCCATGTTTGCAAATTTGCCTACTCACTAAAATTTGTGCCCTTAAAGCCCATATTTCCTGTACTTCACAGTCTTTCACAGACCTGCACAGAACAGCAAAAAATCTAAGTAGCCTAAAACACGCATTCGCAGCTGAGGTGCTGCAGTGCTGTCTAGTGTTCTTAGTGCAAGAAGTCTGTGATGGACTTTAAGGAGAAAAATGTGATGTGCTACGAGGAGAAAGTACACATTAAATAAATTTCAGGCGTGAATTGTAGTACTATTAGGTGTGACTACAATGTTAATGAATCAAAGATGTGGTACATCTAGAAAAAGAAAGGGAAATTTTCTAATTTGTCCGATTTCCAGTTTCTGGAAAGTGCTAAAGTAACTTGTATAATACATAATGGAGCTAAGGAAAAGGTGGGCTAAACTTGAAGATCCATAAGGCAATGACCAGTAACAGTGTAGTGGACAGTGTGAGAGGCTTAAGGCCAATGACGTTGACGATTGTGTTACCCCTGGTTAGGAAAATGTTAAATTTATCTCAGCTAGTGCTGACTGGCTCACACATTTCAACAGGTGAGATTGTGAAAAAACTTTAAATTGGCTTACAAGGTAGGTTCTGGAGATTGAGAATTTGCAGACGAATTTTAAAAATAATAAGTGTTATATGGGAAAAGTGTCACATAGAAGAATAGGTTTTCAATAACTGATGAGACTGTACCTTATTTTACAAGTACCTTGGTAAAAGTACCTATATAACAGTACTCCAAAGCTGGCTTTAAATCATTCGAAGGCCATACATAAGACAAGGTTACACAGAATCAGTTGACAGAAAATCAGTTGAAAGAAATGTCACCTGAGGCTCTCAGGAATCTAAACTGTAGTTTCACTAGGAGCCAAGATTCTATATTCACTAATTCACGTGTGCAACGTGACTTTATAAAACATTTCATGAATGAGAATCGGCTATAAATATGTGAACATACGTATTTATAAGAGATTTATATATAAGGATCTAAGTGTTTTGGGATCCCTGGGTGGCGCAGTGGTTTGGTGCCTGCCTTTGGCCCAGGGCGCGATCCTGGAGACCCGGGATCGAATCCCACGTCGGGCTCCTGGTGCATGGAGCCTGCTTCTCCCTCTGCCTGTGTCTCTGCCTCTCTCTCTCTCTCTGTGTGACTATCATTAAAAAAAAAAAAAAAAAAAAAGGATCTAAGTGTTTTACGAAATGCTAATGATACAGTTACTGAATTTTTTGTACTCTTCCTGAACTTTTTTTGTATCTGAGGTGCTGTTTTCCTGGAGAAATATAGTAAAATCATAAATATAATTGTTTGTTCATACTTAATTGTGTGTTTATTCACATATTCACAACTTGTATGAAACTGTCAAAATTTGGGATGCCTGGGTGGCTCATGGTTGAGCATCGGTCTTCGGCTCAGAGCATCATCTCGGGGTCCCAAGGTCCTGCATTGGCCTCCCCACAGGGAGCCTGCTTCTCCCTCGGCCCGTGTCCCTGCCTCTCTCTCTGTGTTTCTCATGAATAAATAAATAAAATCTTAAAATAAAAAAGAAACTTGTCAAAAATTTATACAGGCATCAAAACCCATAAAAGATTGGAGGTTTTATCCTAATTAGGGCAAGATAACAAGTATGTCACAGTTTTGTGGATGCTGGTAGGATATATGAGACTCTTGGGTCAGAGATGAAAGATAGTCTATTACTCACAGGACAGCAGTACCCAGAATGTCATTTTTTTGTGTCAGTTTCCCAAACTCCAGTTCCCATAGCGTGATGTGAAGAGGGCTAAGTAGCATCTGCCCATGCATTGGACTGTAGGACAGGAACCCTGAGTTTAAGGAAATCAGTCTTTTAGAATGTTGGGATAGTAAAGATGCCTTCCCTTTGCTCTGGAAGGAGAACGTATCTTTTATCTTCCAAGGCTGTTTGCTGTACAAACATCCTTGAGAAGATAGTTCATAACAAAGGACTATTAGTGTTTCTCTTGCAAGATATGCAAAAATGCTAGAGACCTGTGGAGTATTCTCTCTCAATACTGGTTGTCCCTACTTTGTTTTTATGTAGTTGGCATTTGTTGCTCAAGCATGTATTTGTTTGTATATTTACATGCTCATTTATTTGTGTATATACTTTTAAACAGTGGTTTCTTTTTTGCTTTTATAACACTAACACTTTTATACATAACTTAGCAGGTTGGTATTTTTATCTGTAGTTACTCTTGTTCGTGTAGAATATAATTAGCATACTTTATAAGCATCTGTTGGCGTTTGCATTGTTTATTTATGTTTGCATACGTGCTGCTATTTATACACATTTTATATTTCTGCTGTGCAGGTGTAGTGGGGGTAAGACCTGGTCAGGGCTTACAGGCTAATCCCAAGCTGCCTCCTGTATCCCTTGCCAGCCTTGCAGGCCTTTTACCAGCCCAGTGGGAGGGTTGTGTGGGTGGAGTGGCCATGGCTCCACCTGGGTACCAATCCATCCTGGCCCATCCCCAGCCCCACAGGAGACAGGATCCGAAGCAAAGTTGAGCTGACCCGATACCTGGGCCCTGCGTGTGACCTCACCCTCTTCGACTTCAAACAAGGCATTCTGTGCTATCCAGCCCCTAAGGTACTACACAATGTGGGGTACCCAGATAGAGGTGACTGAGCACCCAACACCCACCCACTGATGTCTTCCTTCTTTCCGTCTCATCTGCAGGCCCCGTCCTTAGATGTCCCTGGCAGGAAGCGGAAGAAGCCTTCACGGCCAGCCAAGACTCAGAAACGTCAGGTTGGACCCCAGAAGGGTGAAGTCAGGAAGGAGGCCCCAGGAGATGAGACCAAGGCTGTTGCTGACACAGCTCTAGCTTCACTCCCTGCACCTGGGTGAGTGTTGGCCCAAAGTGAGCCAAGAGGGTGAGGATTGTGTTTGGGGGTGCACTTAGAGCCCCACACCCATGTTTCCCATTCCAGGTGCTGTGAAAACTGTGGAATCAGCTTCTCAGGAGATGGTACCCGAAGACAGCGGCTCAAGACGTTATGCAAGGACTGCCGAGGTGAGTGGCCCCCTGGGCCCTGGGAGACAGGAGTGGAGCAGGCCTGATGTCAGGCTAGGACACCACGGTCAGGCTGGAGGTTGAATGGTGGGTGTCAGAGCAGCAGCACTTGGGGAAGTTAGATATCTGATACTCCTTGTCTACTTTTCTTCTTTCCTTTCCAGCGCAGAGAATTGCTTTCAATAGGGAGCAAAGGATGTTTAAGGTAAGCACAACCTGCCTCCTCTTCACAAGTGTGTGTTGGAGCAGGATGTGACGAGGGCTTGTGGAGGATCTGAAGGAATGGCTATGAGGCCTCAGGGTGTCAGAGTCATTTTGTAGGAAGCTAGTTATGGTCAGCAGATAGTAGTGGTTAGTGAAGTGTCAGTAGATTCAGTGATGAAGTTAATAGGGCACAGGTAGACATTGGAGTTGGCCTCTGATGGCAGCTAATCAGTTGCCAGATACAGTGGTGAGGCAAGCGTTGGACTACTAGATGTGGCAGTGGGAGTTAATAACAGACATGTAAGGGACAGGACACCTAGAGCTACTCTGTCTGGGCCTGTGACCTCGCCCCCCCCCCCCCCCCCATTCCTGGCAGCGTGTGGGCTGCGGGGAGTGTGCGGCCTGCCAGGTAACCGAGGACTGTGGGGCCTGCTCCACCTGCCTTCTGCAGCTGCCCCATGAGGTGGCCTCGGGGCTGTTCTGCAAATGTGAGCGGAGACGGTGCCTCAGGATTGTGGAAAGGGTGAGTTGGGCAGGTGGGGTGAGCCCGAGGCTCAGCCTGTCCCCTGGGTCTCATGGCTCTGGCCCCACACATCATGCCTCTGCCACCCACCAACAGAGCCGAGGGTGTGGAGTGTGCCGGGGCTGTCAGACACGAGAGGACTGTGGCCATTGTCGAGTCTGCCTTCGCCCTCCCCGCCCTGGTCTCAGGCGCCAGTGGAGGTGCGTCCAGCGGCGCTGCTTACGGGTGAGTTAGGCTGGAGGGGCCAGTGCTGGTACGGCAGGGCTGAGGCAGGACTCATTTTGCTATTAAAGTTGCTGCTGCTGCTGCTGCTGCTGCTTCCTCCCAACCTTGCCCACCTCATGTCTTCTTTTTTCCCCCACCCCATGCTCACTTTCCTGGCCCCACCTACCTGCCCCTGTCTGCCAGCACCTTGCCCACCGTCTCCGTCGCCACCATCAGCGATGTCAACGACGTCCTCCCCTAGCCGTGGCTCCCCCTGCTGTGAGTGCTGCACCCCACATTCTGCCTTCCTGTCCCATGCATGCTTTCTGCACTCCTCTTAGGGGTGGTGGTGGGGTTTTGTGTCTGCTGATACCACCAAGCCTAAACTATGTTCTTACTTTCTCCCAGGGTAAACGTAGCCGCCGTAGAGGAGGCTGTGACTCCAAGATGGCTGCCCGGCGGCGCTCCCGAACCCAGCCACTGCCTCCAGTTCCCCCATCACAGCCTCCAGAGTCCCCAGAGCTGGTGAGGCCCTGGTGGGCAGGGGGAAGGCACAACCTTATCCTTACCAAGTACTTGCCCTGACCCCCCCATTTGCCTCTGCAGCACCCCAGAGCCCTGGCCCCCTCGCCACCTGCCGAGTTCATCTATTACTGTGTAGACGAGGACGAGCTAGTGAGTGGCCCCACCCTACCTGGACAAGCCTAGACTCTCCCAGGGCACTTGGTTAAGCCCAAAGAAGCAGCTGCTGCAATGGGCCTAATAGGGGAACAGCAAGGCACAGTAACGGGTACTAGTATGGGGTGAGCAGACAGTGGGGGAGGGACTAACATGGGATCGACAGGTGCAGCAACAGTACTTAGTGGTCAGATAAATCAACTCTGGTGGGGCTGATAGCATAGTGAATGGATTTCACATAGGCTGAGCAAGTACAGCAGGCACAATGGAAGCAGCTACAGAGGGTCAGCAAAATTCTGCTGGAAATGGGGGTCAGAGACATTGTCTTAATAGCCACTGGTCTAGCAGATGACGTGACAGATACGGTGTTGGAGCAGCCACCATCCTGACAGTACTGGGCACTATCCAGTATAGTGATAGTGCCTGGTGTTGGACTCACAGATGCTGAGGTGTGACTAAGACCAACGCACAGCCTGTTTCCTCCGATGGGGCTAGTGAAGGAGCAACAGGAACAGCACTGTCAGTAATAGCACCCTCCTTTTGCCTGTCCCCCAGCAGCCTTACACGAACCGCCGGCAGAACCGCAAGTGTGGGGCCTGTGCCGCCTGCCTACGCCGGATGGACTGTGGTCACTGCGACTTCTGCTGTGACAAGCCCAAATTTGGGGGCAACAACCAGAAGCGCCAGAAGTGTCGTTGGCGCCAATGCCTACAGTTTGCCATGGTGGGTGGGGCAGGATAGGTTGGTGGGTGGGCCAAGTTGATCCAGGGCCTCCAGTGCCTGGGAGTGGTGGGTAGGTCCAGCAGCTGAGTGGGGCAGTCCAGTTGGGTTCTGTGTCTTCAGAGGAGTAGGCGGGGCAATAGGTTCAGCCAAAGATTGGCAAATGAAGGATCTGGGTGTCAGTGGCATTGCTAACAGGAGACCAGCAGGCTCGATGATGAGGGCCTCATGGGTAAGCAGATTCTGTGCCAGCACTAATGAGCACCTGCAGGCACATTTGTCAGGACAGGGTGGTATAGTTGGTCATCGCACCAGGTGGCCATAACATCCTGTCTTTCTTCAGAAGCGGCTGCTGCCTAGCGTCTGGGCAGGATCTGAGGATGGGGCAGGGCCACCACCATCTTACTCTCGTCGAAAGAGACCTGGTTCTACTCGACGGCCTCGTCTGGGCCAGATACTGAAGACCTCCTTGACTACACCCACAGCCCTATCAGGCTGTGCCCAGACTCCAGTGAAACAGGAAACGGACAGTGGCTTTGTGCTCCCCCCACCTGGCACCGACCTTGTGTTCTTACGGGAAGGTGCAGGCAGTCCTGTGCAGGTGCCTGGCCCTGCTGCAACTTCCACAGAAGCCCTGTTGCAGGTGAGGGTCTCATCTTATCCTGCCCTTCCCAGCCCTACCCAGCCTTGTGCCAGAAAGCTGGGACCAAGTCTGCTGCAATCCTCCTTCACACAGGAGGCCCAGTGCCCTGGCCTGAGTTGGGTTGTGGCCTTACCCCAGGTGAAGCAAGAGAAGGCGGATGCCCAGGAAGACTGGACACCGGGCACAGCCATCCTGACTTCTCCTGTATTGCTGTCTGGCTGCCCCAGCAAGGTGGGGGTCAGTGATGGGTGGTCTGTGAGCCGAGTGATGGTGAGCCGTGATGCTGGTTCTTGGAGCAGAGCAGTAGATGTGCTGATTGCAGCCTCACCATAAAATTACCCCACCTGTCTGACAGATGTCCCACCCTCCCCAGGCAACTAACTTTGCCTGCTTTGCTGTCCAGCTAACAGAAAAATGGAATTCTCTGAGGAATGGGAAAGGTTTATAGGCTGAGAGATGGATTTTCTGGTCTGAAGTGTGACAGAGTGGGATTTGTCAGTACACTGACAGGTTGGCTGATGAGAGACTCTTTCCTTAGGCCCACCCTGCCCTTCTGATTCCTGCCTGTTTCCCACCTCCCCCAGGCAGTAGACCCAGGCCTGCCACCTGTGAAGCAAGAGCCACTGGACCCTGAGGAGGACAAGGAGGAAGAGAACAAGGATGATTCCGCCTCCGACTCGGCCCCAGAGGAGGAGGCAGGAGGGGCTGGCACACCCGTGGTCAGTGCTGGGGGACACTTCACCCTGCCCTGACCCTGCTTTAGCCTCATTGGCCATGATGACCCATGATGTTAATTCTTTCCCAGATCACGGAGATTTTCAGCCTGGGTGGAACCCGCCTCCGGGACACAGCAGTCTGGTTGCCAAGGTGTGCCCCGCACAATGAGGGGTGGTATGTGGTTGGTGCTGGTCACACATGGGCCCTGAGTTTTAAAAGTAGAATCAGTAATTTGGTGTGATGCTCATATCACTGTGATGATCATGAGCAGTGAGGGGTTGTGTGCAGAACCCTAGAGATTTTTCCTGAGGTTCATGTCAGGGCTTTCCTTGGGTATGTGGGGAGGTAGGGGTGGGGGTGGCAGGGGAACAGGGGTCAGTGGAGGGTGAGGACTTGATGCCCTGCGATGAGATTTGAAAGAAAGAGATAAAAGCCTGGTCCACAGCTTCCTAAGAAAATCCAGAAGGGGTCAGTTTTAATATGTAAATTTTTATTCAGAAAATCATCATTTGGGGTCTTGAAGGTCTCTGGAGTCTCCAAGAGATGACAGATGGGCTGGACAGTGGTGGATAGGCAGTAGATCTGGGTCCTGTGGCTGCCTCTGATCTGGGTCCACATGCAACTGTGAAATCTCAGGCTAGTCCTCCACCTTCTAGAACAGCCTTTGTGGACAGGATTGGGCTATGTTTTGTGAGCCTTTCCTGAGCCTACTGAGGTTATTAACAGTTTTAGGTGCTGCATAGAACTGTCGCTGCAGACCTGGCAATAGGATGAAGGATAGCTGCCCCTAAGGGCAGGGCTGGTGGGAGGAGGACAGGGGAATGCTACTTCTTGCAGATTGATCACAGGCTGTGCACATAGGCTGAGACACAGGCAACATAAGCTGTTGGCCTAGGCACTTGGATTCCTTTGTTCCCACAAACTAGTCATGCAGGCCAGAAACTCCATCTGCCTTGGGCAATACCAGAGGTATTAATGGAGTACCTGCTAGGTACACTGCAGTGTGAGAGATACAGTGGTGAATACAGTGACCCTTCAGGAGACATGGATCCCTGCTTTCAGGGAGCTTATTATCTAAGGAAATAATTTCCCTATGTGTGAAATTGTTACACGTTAATGGAGAAGATAACGATGTCTTAGGTTGTTTATAGTGTAATATTTTGGAAGCGAGAAGATAGATGAAGGATAATTATGGGGAAATCAGTGGTGGGCACAGAATACTAAGGAAATGGTTTTGTGATGCTCCATTTTGCAAAGAGCAAACTTCATTCAACATATGGACCTGCTCCCTCTTCTCTAGGTCCAAGGACCTTAAAAAACCTGGAGCTAGAAAGCAGTAGACTGGAGGCTTCTGCAGACTTTAGGATTCAAGGTGATATTTATAGACTGGCTTTATGAGAGAACACTGATCTACTCAGGCTGGACCGTAGACCAAGGGGTCTTATGTAGGATTCAATAGGAACTTGAAAAACCTACACCAAACCAGAGAAGCTGGCCTATTCAGTACTACGAGCTAATAGAGGAAAGTAAGCAGGAAAGGAAGAGAAAGAATAGAAAGTTGTTGCATCTGCTCCAACTGGTGCAAATCCCAGGAGCTTGACTGTGATAAGTGTGGATATTACAGGTGGGGGATCTGTGGAGTGAAGAGGGGATGTAAAAGTCACCAGAAAAGAGCCTGTACAAGCCACCTTCGTAAATAATTTTTCAGTGGCTTCTGAATGAGACCTGGCAGTGTTTTTGAACATTTCCATTTCCTCAGAGAGACAGCACTGGAAAATGTAATGTGAATAAATCGAAAGGAACTGCTATTTGGTTAGTTCCTTCTACTGATCTAATTTATTTAAAACTCAAATCCTTTTAGTAAGACCATGATTTTTGCCCATTTTTGCATATGGGAAAACACTCAAAGAAATTAAATAATTTATCCAGTGTCAGACAGCTAGTATCAGTAAGCCTAGACAATAAAACCCAAGTTTTACAACTTTGTTCTTTAAGCCACCAAACTAAGCTGTAATCCAAATACGATAATGTGTAATATTATAGTCACAGAAGTTTCCAGTGACCTTGAATGCAAGGTGGGTCACTAAACAGAACAAATCTCTTACATTGCTGCCTTTAGCATGGTTTTAGGGTATGCCAAGGCTGTGTGGTTGGGGTCACTTTGTCACAGCACCCATGCATTCAAGAGACTGGTGGGTTCTTGTGAGGCCTTGGATGTTGCATAAGAGTTCTCAAAACACTAAAGGATGTCCTTCCCCAGGGTTCACTGTCCATTTTGCTTGTTGCCCTCATTCTCAGCCAAAGCAGTCTTCGGAAGTAAAGCTGCCAGCCTGGCTCATCTTTGCTGACAACTTGCCTTCCCTACCCCTTGATGACTTTTGCATTTGGTTTCTGCCCTCAGTCCCTCTTCTACTAGGAGTCCTGCATAAGGGCATCTTGACTCAGCCCTGCCTCACTTCCCAGTTCTTTATAAAGTGCCAAAAAGTCTAGACCTGGGGTTCATTATATAGTCAGCTTTACAGGACTATGACTGAGTGCATGCTGCTTAGATTTTGTAGCCTTTGTATCTCCCCTGCCCTACTCTAGTCCCAGCCTTGTAGCTTTAGAGAATTCAGATGTAGACTAGACATTTCCTCACCGTTAACCCTTTTTGCTACCCTCTTCTGCCCCTTCCTTTGTCTTACGTTTTTGAGCCAGAGTCGAGACTGGGTAATTTTCTGATCATTGTTTTTGCTCTCCTCAGAACCCAGCCATCCAACACTAGTATTCTATGATGTCCTAAATGAAATTTATTTGATTGGCATTCAGACTCCTCTAAGAGCCTGGTTACAGTGTGTATCACAGTACAATCGGGAAAAACAGCACCACTGATATAAAGATTATATATATATGTATATATGTATATGTATATATATGTATATTTTAAGGGAATTACAGGGATTTGAGCTTATGCAGTAGTGGGAGCTGATTAAACAGTCTCTGTAAGGCTGTTGTCTTTGCATCTAATGCTGGAGCTTGAAGTCTGCAGGGCAGGCAATCAGGAAGGGAAGATGGATATAAAGTGTGGGAGACGGAGGACACTTTGGCGTGCACGAGAACGAGCTGGAACCAGCGAGGATGGCCTAGAACCCATGTCAGTGTCTCACCACCTCCAACTTCGATGATGTGGGTGTCCTGCAGAAGAAGCTGGTGCCCTTCATCACAGAGTTAAATACTCATCTGGTCCAGGAATTAGAGAAGCTGGAGGAAGATCCCAGGGAAAGTGGAGCAGCTGCAGGCCTGGCTGCAGGCCTCACTGCTGCCCACACCCAACGAGGTGAGCCAGCAGATAAGTGACAACATGTGTGAACTGCAACAGTGCCTGGTGCGCCTGCACCAACCTTCCGAGTGTAAAAACAGTATGCTGCTGCTTCACTTCTGTCCTCCAATTACCATGCAAAATGTCTCTTGTGGCCCATCCTAACCGGAAGCATACTGGGAAGGGAGTTCTGGGAAATGTAGCCTAGTCAAGGTGACACATTACAAAGCCACCCTGCCATGAATCAGCTCCCAAGGGTCTCACTGCTCACCTGAGGATAACTTGATAAAGCTACGTTGCTGAAAATGCAAAGCTGAAGACCATGGATTTCATGGTGACCCCAGCAAGTACAGAGATACTGTCAAGCCCACCCAGAAAAAACTGGCTGGTCTCGGCTATTTTTGTGTCATTCATTCAAGTATTGAGAACCTGGCCTATGGTAGGCACTGTACTTGATACTGGGATACAGGAATGAAAAAGAATAGTCCATGCAATTTTATTAAATACATCAGTATGTATTACAAGTGGTGAATGGATATCCAACTTTATCATGGAATTTAATGGTGAAACTATAGAATTCAGGAAACTGTTGGAGGACAGCCCTTGCGTGAACCTTGTTGGGGCACAATAGGAATTGGAAATAATATAAATAGTTTCTATCTCTGAGCTGTTCTATTTTAAAATTATTTTAAAATAATTTTTACTGTCCCGTTTACTGTTTCATATATTTAGTGTTTTTGGGGGGAGTGTCTTGATGGTGGTAACCATGTTGACGCTGAGAAAGCGGGATGGTGGGTGGCCAGTCAAGGTCAGGTTCTGTCCAAGGACTTTGGGCCAATCCCTGGTCTAGGCCTTGGGGCTTGGCTGAGGGCGGAGGTTCACGGTGCTGGCCCTTGGTCCCGGCTCCGCCCCTCCACCCTCCGAGTAGGCCCGCCAGGGGGCGCCGGGGCCACCGTCATCCCACCCCGGCTCGGGAGTCGCGCAGCCCCTCAACCCTGGCCAGGGCGGCCCCGGGGCGTGGCCTCCACCCGACCGAGACACCAATCTTTGGCGGGGCTGGGAGGAAAGCCGACTCTTCTCCACGTAGAGGTAAAACAGGCAAAACCGAACCGGAGTTAAATTATGGGGCGCGCCAGGGGTGAGGGTGCGACAGGACGAGCTCAGGACCGACGCTGGGACGTTCAAGTCAGCAAAGTGTCGCCAAGGGTCAGCTTCCCCTGTTGCAGGAATCCTTTCAACGGTATCCTCCGGGCTGTACGACCTCTGGGGTGCCCGACGGGCTTTTCTGTATCTCTGCTGCTTTTCCCATACCCCGCGCCTGACCGAGGGCCTTTGCATTGTCTCCCTTCCTTCCCAAGGGTGTGGTGTGAGGGGTAGTTCCACCCAGACCACCTGGTGGGCCAGTCGCCCCGTGGGACTCGAAGATCAAGGAACTGACCCTCAGGACTCTGTCCAGGGAACCAAGACGACCTCTAATTTCTTTCTTTTTTGTTTGTTTCAGGCTACGTAAACTCTTAGCAGTAAATGAAAATGAGTATTTTACCGAACTGCAATTGAAAGAAGAAGCATTATAGGAGAAAAAAAAGACAAAATGAGAATTATTAAAAGAGATTATTAAAAAGAAAAAAGAGACATTATTTTGTGGCTGAAAAGCTGAACCAGCAATTCAGGAAACGGAATCCAAATGTAGAAGCGTACCGCATACAAAATCCGAAGTGGGTGGATTACAAATGATTGAGGAATGCTAATTTACAGTAAATTACGGCCCTGCGACGGTATACACAGTAGATGTACTTCGGTTATTGTTAGATGTCAGTGACTGACTAGGTTCCGAATTTTTTCTATGCGCTAGTGTGTGCTCGCCCCCACTTTAGAAGGAGAGTACCAAAGCGTCATTCTTTATTGGTTTTTAGTTACTGGTCTTGGTCTTGACCTTGGTCTTGGTCTTGACCAGAAAGTACCGCTGTGGACTCCACCTGTGCCAAGGGCCCCTTCTAGGTTCCCTGAGCTGTGTTGCCTGGTCCTTTCCTCGGATACGGATTCTCAGGGCCTCATTACCTGCGCTTCTCATCCGTGTCCTGACCCTGGTTTACTGTGAACGGTAACTCAGACTCTTGATCTTTATTTTGCCCAGCCAGGTCATGTCATTGCCCTCTTAGCCCATCTGACTTGTCCCCCATTCTAGGGTATCTGGAGTCAGCTCTGGTTTCTGCCCAATGCAGTAGGAAGATTTTATTTGTAATAGATTTATCATTACTGATTTGGGTGGGCTGATAAGACAGGCTCTCCAGGCCTTGTTTTAGCTGGAAAATGAGGATAATAATGCCTGCTGCATCAACCAACCCTCTAAGATATTTGTGAGGTCCAAAGGTTTTATGTGTGGAAATACCTTGCAAGTTACTGTAAAGAACACAAGTATAAGGTGGTTTGTCCTGTGATGATTATTACCATCATCAAGATTCACCTAGAAATGGCCGCAAAATGTAACCTTCCCGCAGAAGATCCACTAACTTTTCTCATACTTTTAGGCCGATTTCAGGATATAATAGCAGTCAGTTGGAATGTAATTAGATCTTCGCCTTCACTTCGGGTTAAGGAGGCTTATTTCTGCTATTCTGATGAACTCTAGAGGAAGGGAGCAAGGTCGCCGGAGGCCTGGCCAAGGGCGGGGTGAGGACCGCGCAGACTCAGCTCCTCCGCTCTGGGAGGAAGTTACGAGCACCAGCGTCTGTGGTCACCATGGTGACGGGACCGACTTCGGCCCCTCCCACCTGCCCCTCACCCTGCAGGGTGCACCATGGCAACCAGACGTCTGCATTGCGGAAGCTGGCCCCCGCAGGTCTCCACGGTTGGGAAACTGGCGGACGCCGCCCCCATCCCGAGGGACTCAAAATGTACAGCCAGCGATTTGGCATCGTACAGCGGGAGGTTAAGGGCCCCACTCCCAAAGTGGTGATCGTGGTAAGCGCGGGCTGTGTGTGCGGGACCCTACCGCTTTCTGCCTCTCCCTGCACTCCAGGCCCAGCCCAGCCCAAACTGGCCCCAGCGCGGGGCGCTCTCTAGGGGAGCGGGTGCCTGATGCCCGGGGTTTAATTTTGAAAGGGAAAGCTAAGACCACTCATCTGGCTCCTGTACTTTGTTCCTCAACCCCCTAACCTCTACTCTCCCACCCCCACCTTGCATCAGTTATATTTAGATGCTGCATTTGTAGAATCACCACTTGGGATACTGAGACTTTTCAGTCTCCAAGATACCCGAAGGAGGTCTCTCCCCTTGTGATGTGGTGTGGCTGTCACAGAAAGGGCGCTTGGCTGGGGTGGCGCAGGAAATCAGGTCTGGGCTGGTGGTGATTCAGCTGTATGATCTTGCGCTGGTCCTGCATTCCCAGGGAAATCATAGGAGGAAGGGGAATTGGACTGTGAGGGGTTGTGAGCAGTTGTAGTGTCCTTCCTGTGCCAACTCAGCTGTAACAGAGGTATCCCTGCAGGCCTGCAAGAGGACAACTGGTTACCTCTAATGCTGGGGTGGGTGGTAGGAGGCCAGGAGAATGCTTTGTGCTTCACAATCTGATGGGTCTTGCTCAGAACCCCAGACACTTGGCCTATGCACCTAGATTCCTTTGCTCCTGCAAACTAGTTTCTACAGGCTAGAAAATCTTCACGTGTAACGAGGCAATTATAGAGGTATTGCTTGAGCCCCTGCTGTGTCCTCAGCACTGTGGGAGATACAGGGGTAAATACACTGACCCTGGGAAGTTTATTTTTCATTAAAAGTCTGATCCCTGCCTTACTGTTCTTATTATCTTATCGCAGAAACAGTTTGTTCATGCGTAAAAACATTAAAGGCTAACGTGGTAGATAATAATGTGCTATACTGTCTGTGATGGTACTTTGTGGAAGAAATACTAGGAATAATGAAGGATCCAGTTTTATTACGTACCACAGTGCAAATAGCAATTCTCAGTCTACTTAGAGACCTGCTCCCTCTTCTCTGGGTCCAAGGACTGTAGGTTCTGGTTCTGGAAACGAGTAGATTATTGGAGGCTTCTGCAGACTGTAGGGTTCAAGGTGGTAATTATAGATAGATTTCCTAAGGGACAGAAACTGATCTACTTTGGGTTCTGTATCCCAACACAGAATCCAGGGGCTGGGCTATTTATTGTTCGAGTGCCATTACTCATTTTGGGAACCAGTAAGGAACAGGGGGAAAAATTACCACCAAGCCAGAGAGAGAAGCAGGCTAATTGAATACTTTGAGCTTACAGAAGAATAAAGAGGAAAAGGGAAAAGTCAGGGTTGCGCATCTCTGATGTCAGAGTGTGGTAAGAAGCATGGATGTTAGTGATTGCAGGGTTGTGGTGGGGAAAGAATTAAAGCCACCAGAGATGAGACTTGATGCTGAACAATTCCTATGGGAGAAAGCAATAAATGATGTAATGTCTGAAGTAACAGAGAAGTAAAGAAGCAGTTATGTGGTGAGTGCTGCTTAGGGACCCAATTATTTAATTCTCAAAATAGTTTTTTAGGAGCACATTTATTTTACTCATTTTGACAGGTGAGAAAACAGATTCAAAGAGATCAAGTACCCTGTTCAAAATCACACAGATGTAATGGATAGAGGCCAGAATCAAACCTAGACTGTAAAACATTGTTCTTTAAGATAAACTATAAACTCTCTTTAGAAACTGTAATTTAACATGTTACAGTGACAGAGCCTTCAGTGACCTTGTAAACACAAGGTAATGATTAAATTCTATGTTCTCCTGCCTTTAGCATGGTTTAGAGTTGCAGTGTCCAATATGGTAGCCACTAGCCATACATGGCTTTTGAGCACTTGAAATGTGCCTAGAGTCACATGTTGAAATGACAATATTTTGAATATATTGGTTAAATAAAATATATTATTAAAATTAACTTCCTGTTTCTTTTTGCTTTCTAAAATGCAGCTACTAGAAAATGTTAAACTATAGATCTGTTTTACATTTTATTTCTGTTAAGCTGTGGATTTTGAGTAATGCTAAGACTATCTATGCATGGATTGGTATCACCTTGTTGTTAGGGAACTCTAGATCCTATCTTACTCCTCCAGACACTGGGCCCTTCCTGACCACAGAGTCCTATACAGGATACCCCAAGCCTTGAAGGGCTTCCTGATCCCTGACTACTGCTCAGGGTTTCTCACCATCCTTCACCTCCATTCATTCATCTTTTCAGTCAAAATGTACCTCAGAACCAGGTTTCTGCTCTGACAGCTCAATACAATTGATTCTTGATGACCTTGGTGCTTGGTTCTCAGCCCATATGTCTACTGGAAGCCTGAATCCTGAACAAGGTGTAGTTGTGACCTTTTTCTACTTTATTATTACTGAATCTGCATTCATAAAATGCCATACCTATTAGAGAAGAATAGTTTGTTAATTGAGTGGCTCTAGGCTCTAAATAATTCTGATAATGGATCAACTCCCAACCATAATATAATCCCCGACATCATCTCTCTCCAACCCAGCTCAGCCATGTGTTATTTTGTTCAACTAAATCTAGGTACCTGTATGTGTGTACCTTGAACCCTGAATCTTTTCATCAAGTTATCTGCAAATGTTTGTTTTCTTTTCCCAGAAGACTCCTTTACCAAGACTTTAACACTAGTATTTTGGTAATCCTGACAGTAGTGTTCTGTGACTATTGACTTTCTGCCATATGAGTTAAGAATTTTGTTACTTGCAATTCAGCATCCTGGAGTCTCACTATTCACCTGAGGTTGACTTGATAAAACTGGCTGAAAATACAAAGCTCAAGACATTGGATTTCATGATGGCGCCAGGAGGAGCAGAAATTGCATCAAGCCTGCCCCAAAATGTTTCCTCCTTTCCTCCCTCCCTCCCATCTTTTCTCCTATTCTTTACATTGAGAAGCAACAGTGGTGAGGCATTATGCTCAATGCTAGGAATACAGAAATGAGAAAGAGATTGTCTACATGACTTTATGAAATGTATCAATATGTATTTAAAATAGTGTGTTTCCAACTTTTTAGTGGAATTTTGTGTAAAGAGAAATGTAGAAATTCAAGTTACCCCAAAATGTCAGGAGCACTATTCTTGCATTAAACTGAGCACAAGAGAAATAAGAAAGCTTTACTATCAGTTTTTCCCCCATTTTCCTTTTCCTTTTTTCCCCTTCCCTCCCTCCCTTCCTTCTTAGTAGAAGGTCTTTTTATTGTCACAACTCATTATATGAGTTGTGATATATATCCTACATAGTTAGAGATAGTAGCCTCCTCTAGTTGAAAAGTATTTTGACGCTATGTTGTCTATCCCTGAGAAACAATGTGGGATAGTGGGGGGGGGGGGGGGGGCGAGATGAAGGTCAGGAATTAGAAGACCTCTAATTCTTGCTCTATCCAGGTTCACCCTATTTGAAGCACCTTGGACAAATCACTTCATGTTTGAGTTTGTCTAGATAATCTAGAGCCCTGTTCAAAATTTTAACTTTATAACTCCGTGAACTTTTATTCAAATGGCACTTAAGAAATATTTGAGATTGATTTGATGACATCTTATGTATAGGCTCAAAGACTCAAACATGTTAAACCTTAGTCACTTAAGCTCTTTGCAGTTGTAGCAGAATGTATTACTTTCATACATCCAATTTGATTTAGTGTTGGTGGAGGTAATGATTAATTGAAAGTATGCTATCGATTTTGGATCAATTTTAAGTGATAAGTATTTGTTTTCAGAGAGCCAAGCCTCCCAAAGTTCAAGGGGCTGAGCAACATCTGGGAAGAATCCAACACAGCCATCAGAAACATCATGCTATTTTGGCTTCCATTAAGTCAAAGGAGCGAGATCGCTTGAAAGTTGACTGGGACCAGCACAATGATCGCAAGTTTGTGGACAGTCTTGTGAAAGCAAGAATCAAGGATGCCATGCAAGGTTTTATTATCAACACTGAAGAAAGACGAAATAAGTAAGATTCACAAACCTAGTGCTTTGGACTATAAAACATTCCCAAAACCCAAATGGGAGATTGACCAAAAATCAAGTGAATTTTTATAGTAATTTTATAGATCATGGCTGAGATATTCATAGCTTTACCAAATTAATAGCTACTGCTTGTTGGATTTTCACTTGTGATAACCCACATTTGATAGGAAGCAAAAGAATGTATTTAGTACTGTTACTTTAATGAAAATTTGTTTGTGTTCTTTTGTTGAAGATGTATGTTATAGATCTAATTTGTACAAGATCAAATAAAATATGGCACATGTCATTCTCTATTGCTTTAAATGAGGACTAGTCTTGTTTTATAGAAGACTGCAATGAGATTTTCCTTACAAAATTTATGATTAAGCATGTGCTTTGGTAATCAAATAAATAAAAACCAATTAGAAAAATGGTCTAGGTGGCATGACAGTTTTAATTTTTTTGTAATTCTTTCAGGCTACGTGAACTTTTAGCATCAGAAGAAAGTGGGTATTTTACTGAGATGCAGTTGAAAGAAGAAACAATTGAAGAGAAAAAAGATAAAATGAGAGATAAAACAAGATTATTGAAAGAGAAGAAAGAAAAGGAGAGACAGGATCTTGTGGCTGAAAAACTAGACCAGCAATTCAGGTAATTATATCAGAAAAACACAGAAACTGAAGTTGGTGCAAAAAAAAAAAATGATTTAGGAATTCTAATTTATGGAAAAGTATGGCCTTAAAGTGGTATTCATGGTAGTTGTGCCTCTGAGTCTTGTAATTATACACATCATTGGATAATGCAGGCACTGAGGGTTTGCTGTTGTAGTATAGTGAGAATGCTTAGGACTTACTGTATTAGCACATTTTAAATATGTAATAGTCTTATTGTCTATAGTCACCATACTGTACATTAGATTCCCAGAACTTACTTATTTGTCTTATAACTGAAAGTTTGTGTCCTTTAGCCAACATCTCATTTTTCCCATCCCCAGTCCCTGGGAACCACCATTCTACTCTGTTTCTACACATTTAACTTTTTTTTCTTTAAATTAAATGAGAATACAGTATTTGTCTTTTGTCTGTCTGGCTTAACCCACTTAGTATAGTGTCCTCCAGGTTTATCCATGTTGTCTTAAGTGGCGGGATTTCTTTCATTTTTATATCGAGTAATATTCCATTTCACACACCAACACGTGCACACACACATATGTGTATATATTCACTTACACATGCATGTATGTGTATATAGATGCATATGTACATACATATATTGTGTATATATATATCATATATATATATCACATGTTTTTTTTTATCCTATCACATATCACTAGATGTTTAGAATGTTTCTGTATCTTGACTATTTTGAATAATGCTGCAATGAATATTATATTGCAGATATCGAGATACTGATTTCATTTCCTTTGAATGTATGCCCAGAAGTGGGATTGTAGGATCATATGGTAGTTCTATTTTTGTTTTTTTAGGAATCTTCATACTGTTTTTCATAATAGTTATACCAACTTACAATCTCATGAACAGTGTACAAAGGTTTCCTTTTCTCTACATCTTTCCTAATGATTGTCATCTCCTGTCATTTTGATAATAGCTATCCTAGCAAGTATGAGGTAGTACCTCATTGTGATACTGATTTGCATTTCCCTGATGATTAGTGACCAAGTATGTTTTCATGTACTTGTTGGCCATTTGTCTCTCTTCTCTGGAAAAATGTCTATTCAGGTACTTTGCTCATTTTAAAATCAGATTTTTGGGGGCAACTGGGCTGTATGAGTTACTTAAATATTTTAGGTATTAACTGCTTAACAGATACATAGTTTGAAAATATCCCATTATTACCTTTTCACTTTGTTGTTTTCTTTACTGTGCAGAACTTTTTGTGTGTGTGCAGAACTTTTATTTTTATTTTTATTTTTTAAAGATTTAGAAGCCTGCCAAGGGATCACTTATCTCTTTTTAAATTTTTTTTAAATTTTTATTTATTATGATAGTCACACACAGAGAGAGAGAGAGGCAGAGACATAGGCAGAGGGAGAAGCAGGCTCCATGCACCGGGAGCCCAACGGGTCTCCAGGATCGTGCCCTGGGCCAAAGGCAGGTGCTAAACCGCTGTGCCACCCAGGGATCCCTGTGCAGAACTTTTTAGTTTGATGTAGTCCTACTTGTTTATTTTGGTATCATATCCAAAAAATCATGTCAAAACCAATGTCAGAGATTTTTACCTGTTTTTGCTTATGTGTTTTATATTTTCTGGTTTTATGTTTAAGTCTTTAATCCATTTTGAATTAGCTTTTATGAATAGTATATATAATAGTCCAATTTCATTTTTTTTCATGGGGATTATGTTTTCCCAAGATTACTTATTGAAGAGACTATTTTTCTTCACTTCGTGTTCTTTGCCTTACTGTAAAAGATTAGTTGATTACATAAGTATGAATTTATTTCTGGGCCCTCTATTCTGTTTCTTTGATCTATGTATCTATTTTTATGCCAGTACTATACTGTTTTAATTAACTTTGTAATGTAGTTTGAAATCAAGTGTGTGATGCTTCACGCTTTGTTGTTGTTGTTGTTGTTGTTTTTAAGATTTTATCTATTTATTCATGAGAGACACACACACAGACAGACAGAGAGAGAGAGAGAGAGAGAGAGAGGCAGAGGCACAGGCAAAGGGAGAAGCAGGCTCCATGCAGGGAGCCTGACGTGGGTCTTGATCCCGGGTCTCCAGGATCACGTCCTGGGCTGAAGGCGCTGCTAAACCGCTGAGCCACCCTGGCTGCCCACTTTGTTGTTTTTTTTAATCAAGATTGCTTTGGCTCTTTTGTGGTTCCATCTGAGTTTTAGGATTTTTTTTTTCTATTTCTGTGAAAAATTCCATTGGAACTTTGGTGGAGATTGCATTGACTGTGTAGATCACTGCGTGGTATGGACATTTTAACAATATTGATTCTTTCAATCCAAAGACAAATGCTATCTTTCCATTTATTGATTCTGTCTTCAGTTTCATTCATCAGTGTCCTGTAGTTTTCAGTGTATTAATCTTTAACCTCCTTGGTTAAATTTTTTCCTAAATATTTCATTGTTCCTAATGCTTTTTACAAATGGGGTTGCTATCTTAATTTCTCTTTCAGATAGTTCATTTTTAGTGTATAGAAATGCAACTGATTTCTATATGTTGCTTTCATATCCTGCAATTTTACTGAACTTATTGATTAGTTCTAACAGTTTTTTTGGTGGAGTTTTTAGGGTTTTCTATATACAAGATCATGTCATGTGCAGATAGTTTTACTTCTTTTCCATTTTGGCTGCTTTCTATCTCTTTTTCTTGCTTAATTGCTCTAGCTGAGACCTCCAGTACTATGTTGAATAAAAGTGACAAGAATGGGCATCCTTATCTTGTTCCTGATTTCAGAGGAAGAGCCTTCAACTTCCTACCTTTGAGCATATGTGTCTTTATTGTGTTGAGCTACATTCCTTCTGTACCTAGTTTGTTGAGAGTTTTTATCATGAAAGTATGTTGAATTTTGTGAGATTCTTTTTTTCTGTATCTATTGCCATGATCCTATAATTTTATTCTTCATTTAGTTAATGTGGTGCATCACGTTTATTGATTTGTGTATATTGAACCATCTCTGCCTCCCAGGGATAAATTCCACTTGATCATGGTATATGATCCTTTTAAAATGCTGTTAAATTTGGTTTACTAGTATTTTGTTAAGAATTTTTACAGGTATATTCATCAGGGATATTGGCCTGTTATTTCCTTTTCTCATAGCGTCCTTGCCTGGCTCTGGTGGGAGGATAATGTTGGCCTCATAAAATGCATTTGGAAGTATTTTCTCATCTTCAATTTTTTGGAAGCTTTTGAGAGGGATTAGTATTAATTATTCCTTAAATGTTTGGTAGAATTCACCAATGAAGCCATCTAGTCCTGGGATTTTCTTTATTGGGAAATTTTTTTATTAGTGATTCAATCTCCTGATTCATTATTAGTCTTTTCAGATTTTGTATTTCTTCATAATTCAGTCTTGATAGGTTAATATGTGTCTAGGAATCTATCCATTTCTCCCAGGCTAATTTGTTGGCTTATAATTGTTCATAGTAGCCCTTTATGATCCTTTGTGGTTTTGAAGTATCAGTTGTAATGTCTCCTCTTTCATTTCTGATTTTATTTATTTGAGTCATCTCTCCTCTTTCTTAGTCCAGCTACAGGTTTGTCAATTTTGTTAATTTTTTCAAAAAACCAGTTAGTTTCGTTGATCTTTCCTCTCATATTACTAGTCTCTATTTTATTTATTTCTGCTTTGATCTTTGTTCTTTCCTTCTGCTAACTTTAGGCATAGTTTGTTCTTTTTCTAGTTCCTTGAACTGAAGTTAGGTCATTTTTTCGAGTTTTTTCTTTTTTCTTAATATAGGTGTTTATTGCTATAAAAATCCCTCTTTAAAAAAAAAAGATTTTTTTTTATTTATTCATGAGAGACACAGAGAGAGAGGGGCAAAGACACAGGCAGAGGGAGAAGCAGGCTCCATGCAGGGAGCCCGATGCGGGACTCAGTCCCGGGACTCCAGGATTACGCCATGGGCCGAAGGCAGGCGCTAAACCACTGAGCCACCCAGGGATCCCCCTGTAAAAGTCCCTCTTAAAACTGCTTTTGCCACATCCCATAAGTCTGGTATGTTCTGTTTCCATTTTCATTTGTTTCAAGATATTTTCAATTTCCCTTTTGATTTCTTCTTTGACCCATTGGTAGTTCAGAAGTATGTTTTTTAGTTTCCACATTATTTGTTAGTTTTCCAGCTTTTTTCCTGCTATTAATTTCCAGTTCTATACCATTGTGGTCAGAAAAGATAATAAGATTTCAATCTTTTTAAATTTGTTAAGACATTTTTTGTGACCTAGCATATGATATATCCTGGAGAATGCTTTTCTCTGCTCATCTACTCTGGATACTTTCAAATTTCATATTTTTGAGTTCTTAGATTTTTTTATTCTACTTGATCAAATCTGGTGTTGATGTCCTCTCTGCATTTTTCATTTCACATATTGTGTTTTTTCTTTATTCATGAGATACACAGAGAGAGAGAGGCAGAGACATAGGCAGAGAGAGAGGGAGAAGCAGGCTCCCTATGGGGAGCCTGATGCTGGACTCAATCCCAGGACCCCAGGATCACAACCTGAGCCAAAGGCAGATGCTCAACGACTGAGCCACCCAGGCATCCCCCAACATGATCTTTAGCTCCAGAATTTCTGTTTGGTTATTTTTTTATGATTTCTATCTCTCTGTTGAAACTCTCATTTTGTTCATGAATTTTCCTGATTTTGTTGAATTGTCTGTCTCTGTTCTCTTGAAACTCACTGAGCTTCTTTAGAACAATTATTTTGAATTCTTTGTCTTTAGGATTGATAACTAGAAAATTATTGACTTGCTTCGATGACATCATGTTTTCTTGATTTTGTGTTCCTTGAAGTCTTATGTTGCTCTCTTCACATTTGAAGGAGTTACTGCCTCCAGTCTTTATTGGATTGCTTCTGGAGATAAATACCTTCATCAGGCAGCTCAGCTAGGGATTCTGAGGCTTTCTCAGACCTTTTAACATATGTGCCTGTGCTTCACTTCTTGTTTGTTTGTTTGCTTGTTTGGTTTTTTCAGGGAGAGGATTCTTAAGATTGAATACCTTCTCTCAATCCTGAAAAGCCAGGCCAGATACTAAGAGACTCTCATTTGTTTTCCCTAGTATGTTACCCTGAAATGCTCAAATTTGTGTACCTTCTCCCAGTCTCACAGAGTTGGGCTGGCTTTCTATGTATGCTAGCTACCCATCTGCAAAGGCTCACACTCACTATCCAGTGGAGCACATGAAAGGACCTGGCCACAGAGGGTGAGCCATGGAGTAATGGGGTGTTCGTGGGTCTGTAGGCAAGATGTCTGTAGTGTTCGTGGGTCTGTAGGCAAGTAGTTCATGGGTGGGCTTTCTGGCGGAGTCCATGTGGCAGTTAGGAGGCTCCACATCTCTTGATGCTTTCTGGGCCCTGGTTGCTGTGCTCCCCACCTCTTCTAACCCCTCAGCCATGCACCTCAGTATTTTGGGGCAAGAAAGAAGAGGGCTACTTGGGGGAAGTCTAAATGCTTACTTACATGCTTTCACTTTCTCTAGTGAGAGAAATCATGGCCTGAGGGGCATCTCTCTTGGTACTGAGTTCTGCCACCTTGGCAGAGGGATGACATGGATAAAATGAAGCTGTTTTTACTCTCTTTGATGTGTCTATTATTGAACTTTTGGCTCTAGTAGTGTGCCGTAACTTCTCTACTGGACTTCTGGACTCCCACAAAGGTACTCTCATCCATGGCCAATCATCAAAATTGGTGGTCTATAGGGGAGAAATGGTAGGAAACTTCTAGTCCACCACATTGCTCATGTCCACTCATGCAGGTACTGAGTTTGTGTAAGTACCATACTCTAATGGTCTGTGCTTGTCTCCCAGTTAGGATAGAAGTACCAAGTGAGATTCTGTTATTGAATTTTAGACATTAACCTCAGACTTGCTATTGGCAGGAAGTTCCTGTCCCAGGACATCTTTGGTAGAGTTGAGTTTTCCGCCTAGTGCTGTCATCTCTACCTGTGCAGAATGTGTGCTTGGTTCCTCGTTATTTGTTGTTTCCCCGCCTGGTCTCTTGGTCCTTGGAGTCTGATCACCTTAACTTTTGATCTACTTCCTGACCCAGACCTACAGTGACTCTCAGTTTTCAGATCCTCAGTCTTTACTACCCTCAGTCCAATTCTGTGGTTGTCTCCATCAGCCCTTTTTGTCTTGCCTTTTCCATCTTGGGATACTCTGAGCCTATACCCTCAGTTAAGTCCAATACCCTGTCCTTACAGAGGGAAGATTTGCATGGAAGTACCTAAGGGTGATCTGACATGATTTATTTTATATCATGAAGAGCTTGGCAAAGGCTTTTAATTTCATAAACTGTGAGTGATTTCTTACCTCTAAAGCAAAGGTATACTTAAAAAGTCTCAGTTTATTATATTCCTTCTTAGAGCAAGGCTACATTTCCATATTTATGATTTCATTATATATGTAATTCCTCAGTTATATTTTCATTGCCTCTAATAATGCCTTCTAAGAGTGTGTGAGCGTCCAGAATTACTATTATAGATTTCAGGTTTGCGTGTTCATTTTGCTCCCTCTTTTCATTCATGTCTCTTAATGTAGTGATGATCACATGATATGACCCATCAAATGCTCCAGATTATCCATTTTATCAGTCTCTTAATTTTAGAGTAACTGATTAAGATTTTTATCTTCAGAAGGGATTTTTAGAGTTTAAGTGTTACTTGGAAATGCTCAAATCATAGCCATTATCATTCAATAGTTAAATAAATATTTCTGAGCTCCTACTTTGTGCCAGATTCTATGATTAAATAATAGATTGATTGGCTTAACAGAAAAAAATGAATGTCACTTAGGCTATCAGGTCACCAAATGTGAGCACAGCAGGTTGTGTATCATGTTACTCTGGATTCTGGAAGAAAGTGGTATAACAAAGTAACAAAGTAAATATAAACCCCAAGTTAAAGTCTAGCACAATTCAGAAAGAATGCAGGAGTTCATTTTTTACAGCATGCAAAATCTGAGTAGATAAGAAATACAAAGGTGAATAGATGTGAGAAAGCAGCAAAACCAGGCATGCAGAGGGTCAAAATATGGTTTCAGAGGCAAAAGTTTTGCCACCTCCTCTCTCTGTACCAGGAAGTTGCTATTAATCATATAGACTGCCTTAAATCCTCCTAGTAGAGGCCCAGAGGACAAGAATCTATTTCAGTGAATAGTGCATACAAATTGCAGATACAGCTGAGCTAACAAAGTAAATTAAACTGCTTACACTGGAGGGAATGGCAAGTCCCAGAACTTGGGGAACTGCTGAAGGAGGGCGGTGAAGCAAACCATAGTAGTAATGCATATGGCCAGAAGGGACTCGTCAGTGTCCTCATCTAGCAAATGGGTAACTTGAGTTCCACAGATAATAATTTTCCCGAGCCTTAAAGTTTGTAGTAATGAAGACAGAAATAGACTTAGATTTTCTAGCTTATGTAAAATAGAGCCTCACCCCTGACCTTGGTAGGACTTGGACACTTCCTACTGGCTACTGGAGGAGAAGATGCAGGGAAGGACAAAGGGGACACCAGCAAGTGAATTTCAATGATCATTCACATATTTTCCACTCCCTGGTAAATGTTGCTCAACACAGTAAGAAAAATGAGGTTTAAAAGTGGTTTGTATTCTTTAAATACCTATTAATTTGGTAACATTTTCCAGATTTTATAGACAAATCTTGTATAACTGAGTATACAGCTTTATAGAGAAGTTGTATAACTTGCTAGTTAGGTAACTTGTTAGCCTTTTATAAAAACAGTTATATCCTACAGCATTATAATTCATCTGAAAACAAATTGTTTTTAGTGTTTTTAATGTAATACTGCCAACTCTTCAATACAGAGCATCATACATAGTTTTAATTCTTTATGAGAATGAAGGGTAAGGGTTAAATTTTGATCAAAGATGCTAAATCAGGCCCCACAGGGGAATCTGGGTGGCTCAGTCGGTCAAGTGTCCAACTC
Organism: Canis lupus baileyi; assembly: GCF_048164855.1. Lineage (NCBI taxonomy): Eukaryota > Metazoa > Chordata > Mammalia > Carnivora > Canidae > Canis > Canis lupus. The sequence goes on along the minus strand of NC_132843.1, from coordinate 2,773,136 downwards.
TTGGTTTCAGTTTAGGTTATGATCTCAGGGTCCTGGGATTGAGTCCTGTGTTGGGCTCTGTGCTCAGCACAGAGTCTGCTTGAGGATTCTCCCTCTCTCTCCCTTTGCCACTCCCCCCACTTGCAGGCTCTCTCTCTCAAATAAACAAACAAACAAACAAATAAATAAATAATCTTTTAAAAAATGGTACTAGTTTAGCATTAAATAAAGAAATAATCAGGGGATCCCTGGGTGGCTCAGCGGTTTAGCGCCTGCCTTCGGCCCAGGGCGTGGTCCTTGAGTCCCGGGATTGAGTCCCACATCGGGCTTCTGCATGGAGCCTGCTTCTCCCTCTGCCTGTGTCTCTGCCTCTTTCTCTGTGTGTCTCTCATGCATACATAAATAAAATCTTTAAAAATGAATGAATGAATGAATGAGTGAATGAATGAATGAATAAATAATCAGGTCCCATTATAAAAAATATAACTGGAGTTTTAATATATAGAGCAAGACGAAATCACTGCTCCTTCTTCTCTTCTACTGTCTCCTCCTCCTTTTTGTATTCCGCTCTATGAATATGCTACAGTTTATTCATTTCCCAGATGATAAGCATTTCACTTATTTCTGGTTTGAGACTCTTATGAATATAGCTGCTATGAACATGCTTGTACATATCCTTTGGTGGACATGTGCATTCATTTCTGTTAGGTGCCTAAAATATTTGATGTCTGGAATGGGTCATTTCTAGTGTTCCTATTCCTCTAAACAAGAAAATTATTTTCATTAGTAACTAAATGAAATGAATAATAATGACAAGATAGCCAATGATTTCTCTCTTTTTTTGTAATTTTAAAGTAATCATATATTCACAGAAATTGTCAAGATAGTACAGAGGTGCTATATACCCTTATCTCAGTATCACGCCATGGTTATATCTAACAGTACAATATGAAGAAAATGGACAGTGGTACAATGTGTGTGCACAGTTCTGCCATTTTATCATATATGTAGATCCATGTAACTTACCACCACAATTTCATTGCCACAAAGATCTCCCTCATGCCATCCCTTTATAGTCACACCCACCCCTCTCATGCCCATCACTCCCAACCTCTGGCAACCATTACTCTCTTCCCCATCATTTTGCCATTTTCAAGAATATTACATACATGGAATCACACAATATGTGAGCTTTTGAGATTAGCCTTTTTCACTCAACATTGTGTTTTTGAGGTCCATCCAAATTGCTGCGTGTATCAATAGTTTGTCCTTTGTATGAATGTACTTAGGTTTTTGTGCAAATTATTCACTATTGAAGGACATTTTGGTTGTTTCTAGTTTTTAGCTATTATAAATAAATCTAATATGAACATTTGTATATAGCTTATGTGGCCATAAATTTTCATTTCTCTAGGATTATTGTCCTATGCTATTGCTGGGTCTTTCTATGTATGTTTAATTTTTAAAGAAACTGCCAAAGTGTTTTCCAGTGTGGCTGTACCATTTTACAGTTGTACCAGCAATGTATAGAAGACTGAATTTTTCCATATTCTTGCCAGATTTTTATATTGTCACTGTTAGAACAGAGGTATGTAGTGGTATCTCATTATGGTCTTAACTGGCATTTCCCTAAAGGCTGGTGATGTTGAATAACGTTTTATGTGCTTATTTGCTATCTGCGTATCCTCTTTGGTGAAATGTCTCTTACTTTTCCCTATTTTCTAATTGGATTAGCTATTGTTTTTAGAGTTCTTTATATATTTTAGATGTGAGTTCTTTGTGTAGGATATGTGGTTTGAAAATATTTTTTCTTTTTAGTGTGTAGTTTTGTTTTGTTTTGTTTTTTGTTTTAAATCCTATTAACGGTCTTTCACAGAGAAAGTTTTTAGGTTTGAGGAAATTCAGTTTATCAATATTTCTTTTATGGATCATACTTTTGATACATCATGGAATTTGTTTTTAAGTGTCCTATATTTATATACAGTTAGTGATTAGATTCCAGATTAATGTAGGCATTTTTTGGCATTGTTTTGTTTTGGGGTGTTTTTATTAAATGAATATCCTAGGATGTGTTGTCAGAACACTTGAGGGTTGTCTTGCCTCTGTTAATTACTAAAAGGTGATATAATGAAGTACCAAAGAACCCAAATTCCAGGGCCGGACTGCCAGGTCTTCAGTCCCAGCTCTAGCACATAGGAAATGTATGAACTTACCCAAGATGCTTAACTGCTCTGTGATTCTGTTTTATCTGTAAACTGGGGATAATAATAATAAGAATGAATTTGCTGTGATGTTGAAACATTGGTTGTTATGAAGATTACAAGAGTTCATGCCTGTCAAGTGCTTGGAATAGTGCCTGGCAAATAATAAGCATTCAGTAACTGTTGCTAATAATATTACAGCTACTGGCTGTGTGGTTTGGGAAGATGCTAAGGTTCCCTGGGTTTCAATTGCTATAACTCTAAAATGGGGTTAATGCTGCTCTAGTTATAAGACGCACATGTGAGGATAAAATAAGATTTTACTGTGAAAGTATTTTGTAAAATATTCACAAACAAAAAGCTTTCCTCTTATCAATGATTATTATCATCAAAATAGATAAATACACTATCTATCTGTAGATGAAAGTGAACTCCCTGAATCAGGTGTTCTCAAGGTTAAGTGAATAGGTGAATCATTACGATGCAGGGAGGTAATACTTGATATTTTTTATTTAAATCTCACCTGTCTTTGGTTTTTATTTTTGCATATATTTAATAAGTTATGTGACATAGTAATATAGTAATAATTACATACAATTTATAAATAATAATCCTACTTGTTTGTGAGTGCTTAGAGTTTTTTTACTGAAAAGGATACATAAAGAAGTTTGAAGATCTACTGATCTAAAGAAATGCTTGATATGGGTACCTTCATATAATGTTAATTCAGGCTTTCTCGGCAACAGCCATCATCAAGTGCCTTACAGCAGTTTTGTACACATTTTATATTAAAGAAGGGAATTAAATTACCTTGAGGAAATCATCAGAGATAAGCAGAAGGAGCTACATTTAGATGTATTCATTGCAACGTTATAGTAAAAATCAGAAGTAACCTATATGTTCATCAAATAAGGAAATATTTCAATAAATTGGTATATTTATAGGTTCCAGCCTCTATTCCATAGCTTACTAAATTATAGCAAAGTTTTGAGGTTATTTTAAGAAGACTCCATGAAGAAACATTCCCCAAATAGTGTAAGGTGGAAAAATTAAGATATAAGGAGATACCAGTATAGGTATATAGATATACAGAAAGACCCCAATTCTAGTAAAAATGCACATACACAAGACTGGAAAGAAATACACTAACATGCTACAAGCTGTTATGTCTGGGTAGAGGGATTAAGCATATCTTTAGTGTCCTCATACTTTTCTATATTTTCCAGTTTTTCTGCATGTATTAGTTTTGTAATTAGAATGGTTTTTTTTTTTAAAGCAAAAATATCATAAGACATACTTGTTATTCTTAGGCTTCAGAGTTTCATTAATTGAGTAACTTTTCTGGAGTATAAGTCATAGGATTGGGAAGGACTTTAATTAGTTGTCATGGCCAATTCTCTGATAGACTGTCACTGATGAATTTTATATAGATGAATTCATTTTTCAATGTTAAAGTGTTTTGTTTTTTTGATAACATAGCAATTTCAGCTTCTGTAATCTTTTTGAGCTTTCCACAGAATCTAGATAACTGCCAGTTATCATTATTTTGCTAATAAGCATGATTATGTATCAATTTAACCAACAATTATTTAACGGACATTGGGTAGGTACTGTGGGGAATATATTTATTGAAATATGTTCCTGAGTCCCAGCCCTCACAGAGAGTCCCCTTTTAGTTAGGAAAACAAGACTAGTCCTCATCAAACATTGAACAATACTCAACAGTATTTGATAAATGTCAATTTCTGTGGTTTTGACCACTCTTGCAATTTTAGACATCAACCTTTTTATTAAGCCTTAGAAGCTAAAATTCTTTGAAGTTCTTTACTAAGACCATTCTCAAATTTCAGCTTCTTGGTGCCGAATTTGATGAAACCAAGAAGACTTAATGTTGCTTTGAATCCGAGGTTCTCAAACTTCTGGCTCTTTATCTAAAAGAGCCAGAAGTTTCTGAGGCACTCCAAAAAAAAAAAAAAAAAAAAAAAAAATACAGATGCCTGGATCCTGCCTCCAGATATTCTGATTGAACAAGTTTGGTCTGGGAGTAGTGGAGGGAAGAAGTGAGGAGTAGGATTATAAAGATACCCCTAAGTAATTCTAAAGTATAAACAGTATTGAATATCACAGCCCTTAAATTAAAAACAAGGAAGAACATTTGAGGAAATTTGAATCACTAAGACTGAAAAAAAGGATGAGGTCTAAAGACTTACTGAAAGAGCATCTCTTCTGGAATGGTGGCATAAGCCTAGGTGTGAAAAGGCAGCATTTGAGCTATTTTCTCAGCTCTGGCAGGGATTCCACCAGAAATCCAGGGGCATTGGGGCAGCTTCACCATGATATGCTGACCCTTAGCTTTTTCCTTGGCATGTGGGGCCTTTTCCTACCAAAGCCTCAATTTACTTGTCTGTTACAGGGACCCATGCCTCTTCTAGTTCCTCTACAGTATTAATAATAGTTACCATTTATTTAGCTTCTATTATTTACCAGATATTTTCATCCATTTTCTCTGATCCTTACCAGAACCTTGAAGGAGAGACTTGTTTTGCAGATAAAGAAACTGGCTCAGATAGGTCGAGCTTTTGATCTCAGGGTCACACAGAAATGTCAGATCTCAGTTTCAAAGCCTTTTGGGCCTGACTTCCAGTGCCTGTGTTTTGTCTGTGATGTCATGATGCCTGCCTTCCCGCTGGCCCTCACATGTTCTCTCAGCTCTGGTGTCCTACATCCAGTCCTTTTACTTCTCTGCCTTCAGTGTCTGACTGTGCAGGTGTGTGCCTAGAAGAGAGCAATGTCTCACAAAAGGCTGGATTTTGCCTTTTAAAAATTCTCCTTTCAGGGAACGCTGTGAGGAGCTCCGAACCAAATTGTTTTGTATCCATCAGAAGAAGGTGTGCGAGGAGCGGAAAGCACAGATAGCTTTTAATGAAGAGCTGAAAAGGCAGAAACTGGTGGAAGAGGAGATGTTCTCAAAGCTCTGGGAGGAAGACCGATTAGCCAAGGAAAAGCGAGAAGTGGAAGAAGCGAGGAGGCAGAAAGAGCTAGTGGAGAATACACGCCTGGGGCTGAATGCCCAGATCACCAACATTAGAGCACAAAGGCAGGCCGAACAGCAGCTGAAGGAGGAGGAGGCGCGCTTTGTGGTGGGTCTTTTATAATGCTTGTCACGGGATGATCCACTTATTGGTTATAGTACACAGTTTGCAGGCCTGCTAGCATGCGCTTTGCCTCATGGCCTGGCTCGTTCACAGGGCAACAGACCTTGGTCAGAGTCTTAGATTCCAAGGCCAAGTCCAGCCAACAGTGCCATCCTATTGCAGGGGGCAAATTACTTCACTACTGTGACCTGGTGTCTTTATCTAAAAAATAAGGCAAACGCCACTTGTCTTTGTTGTGAGTATGAAATGTGATAATCATAGGCAGTACCATGGAGAGCTAGTGGTAATTTGGCAACATCCCCTCATTCTCTGATATGGATTAAATCCTATGTCAAGTGCTTTACACCAGCTAGAGTTGGCCCTTCCACTGCAGCCACCAAAATGAAGCATTTTGTTCCAGCAAGGTTGTTGCCCCTACTATAGAGAAATTAGAACTGTCACTGAAAATGTATGAAAGCACTAAAAAAAAGTAGCAATTTTAATATAAAGCTTCCAGCAACTGATAACGTTAATACCACCAAATTTAGGAAAAATGTATATTTCCCTGGGAAATCCCAAGTATTGAAATTTAGAACCATAAGAAGTGCTAAAGGTAAGATATTTCAGAACCCTAAAAACCTTCCTGGGTTTGAGACTGTTCTCTTTTGGAGAGTTTAAGTGGAACATGTCTTAAATATTTTAGTTTCTCTAAGAAAATTGAAATGGTGGCCCCAGATTCCTTCTGTTGTAAGATACGTAGTGAGCCGTTTTTACCCACAGCACATCTGACACCAAATGTGTGGTGTTTTTTTGTTTTTTTTTTTCTCACACCAACCAATTCTCTAATTCTCCATGGACACCAACAAGGTGACCTACAATTTGAATTCTGACGCTCAGTATCAGTGCTAGCATTAAACTCCAGAGGTTTAAAGGCTCCATCCCACAAGACTGCCTATACTCCAGAGGCCCCTCACAAGTGGTGGGTCCTCAGGTTACCCACAGTTCTGTCCAAATTGGTTCCCACACTTCATTGGCTACAAAGTCAATAAAAGTTATGAGAAGTTCATAACTCCTCCTAAGTTTGATAATTCACTAAAATAACGCATACAACTCAAGAAAGTGCTTTACTTACTATAACCTGTTTATTGTAAAAGAGGCAAAGAGAAGAGATGCATAGGGCAAGGTATGGGGGGGCATTACAGTAAACACAGCTTGCACATCCTCTCTGGGCATACCATGTGCCCAATACCTCCATGTGTTTATTTTATTTTTTAAAGATTTTGTTTATTTATTCATGAGAGACACACAGAGAGACAGAGACACAGGCAGAGGGAGAAGCAGGCTCCCTGAGGGGAGCCCAATGTGGGACTCGATCCCAGGATCCCGGGAGCCGAAGGCAGACGCTCAACCACCGAGCCACCCTGCTGCCTCCATTTGGCATTTTAATGGAGGTTTTATTATATAAGCATGATTAATTAAATCATTGCCCATTGGTGATTCAACTCAATTTCTGGCCCCTCTCTCTTCTCTGGAGGTAGAGGGATCCCTCCGGAACTGAAAGTTTCAACCCTCTAATCATATGGTCCAGTCTTTCTGGTCACCAGCCCTGCCCTGAAGTTATGTAGAGCCTACAGCCATCAGTCATCACATGAGGATACAAGATAGTCTTACCACTTGAGAGAGCTCAAGGGTTTTTAGAAGCTGTGTACCAGGACACAGGGATAAAGACCAAGTGTTTACTTTTCATTATACCATGCCTGGCTCTCTTTCTACCTTCCTTTCAAAACATTTTTTGAAAATTTTTTGGAAACAAGTTTAGACTCACAAGTTGCAAAAATAGTAGAGTTCCTGTATACCCTTATGTAACCAAATATATCTATACATATATATAACATATACATACATATAACAAATATGTATATATATACACACATATATAATACATATAACAAATATGTATATATACACACACATATATATGTAACATTTTGTATTTATTATATTTATAGATTTATAAACTATAAATACCAAGAAATTAACAAAAATTGTATGATTATCTCAATAGATGCAGAAAAACATTTGAAAAAATTCAGAAGCCAATCATGTTAAAAATTATCAATAAATTCGGTATAGAAGGAGGTATCTCAACATAGTTACAACACATGAATGACAAACCCATAGCTAACATCATGCTCAGTGGGAAAGGTTTTAAGCTTTTTGTCTAAAATCAGGAAAAGGGACACCTGGGTGGCTCAGCAGTTAAGCACATCTGCCTTCAACTCAGGGCATGGTCCTGGAGTACCAGGATCGAGTCCCACATCAGGCTTCCCGCATGGAGCCTGTTTCTCCCTCTGCCTATGTCTCTGCCTCTCTCTTTCTGTGTCTCTCATGAATAAATAAATAAAATCTTAAAAAAATAATAAAATCAGGAAAAAAACAAGGGTACTCACTGTCACCACTCTGGAAGTCCTAACCAGAGCACTTAGGTAAGAGACAGAATAAAAGTCATCTGAATTAGAAAGGAATAAGTAAAATTTTATTTGCAGATGATAAGATTTTATACAGAAAAAATTCTACAGACCGCACTCCAAAACTGTTCAATCTAATTAACACATTCAGGAAAATTGCAGAATACAAAATAAACATGCAAAAATAAGTTCATTTGAAAACAAAACAAAACAAACTAGGAAATTAACATTGGTATAATACCTTCAATTAAAGTTATTCTTTATTTAAATATAGTAAAATCTTTGGATGTCACCAGTTTTTACATGTGGTCCTTGGGGGAAGATGTACAGTTCTGTGAAATTTTATCACATGTATAGATTTTATTTATTTATTTATTTTTAAATTTTTATTTATTTATGATAGTTACAGAGAGAGAGAGAGGCAGAGACACAGGCAGAGGGAGAAGCAGGCTCCATGCACCGGGAGCCCGATGTGGGATTCGACCCCGGGTCTCCAGGATCGCGCCCTGGGCCAAAGGCAGGCGCCAAACCGCTGCGCCACCCAGGGATCCCTACATGTATAGATTTTAATAACCACTACCAAAATCAGGATGCAGAACTGTTCCATTATCCAAAGAAACTCCTTTGAAGCTTCTCCTTTGTAATTAATAACTTCCCTCTACCCTAACTCCTGGCAGCCACTGATATATTCTTTATCGTTATTATTTTGTGATTTTGACGTCATATAAATGCCAGCCTTTTTAATGTTTTATTATGAACATTTTCAAATGCACAGAGTTGAGAGTACAACAAACCCATCTACCCACCCCCCCCACCTCCTGACATGATTAAGGATATTTTCTTACACATGCCAATGTCAGACCTAAAAAAATTAACTGTGATTCCGTTTCATCATCTAAAATCAGCATCATATTTCTATCATTATCTGAATTATTTGATATTTATATCAGAATCCAAACATGGTTCTTATAGTCTCTTTAGAAAGGGTGACTGTTTCTTATTCAAATCAGGGCACAACTGAGGTGGAAAGGGATACGTTAGGTTCATTATATCAGCACAGCAGGTGCACAGTCAGAACTAACCTGGAGAAACCAAGATGCGGCAAACTGCTCCTAGGTCTGTTAATCTTGAACACTTCTCCCTTGTCCCATTCCATCTCTCCCATGTCTCATAGTCAGGGGATTTAGCTGGTTGCTTCCTCCTAGTGTAGTCAGCCTTACTTTTTTTTTTTTTTTTTTTTTTTTAAGATTCTATTCATTTATTCATGAGAGGCAGAGACACAGGCTGAGGGAGAAGCAGTCTCCATGCAAGGAGCTGGACATGGGACTTGATCCTGGGACTCCAGGATCACGCCCTGGGCCAAAGGCAGGCACCAAACCACTGAACCACCCAGGGATCCTAGTCAGCCTTACTTTTAAAAAAATGTGCTCTTCCACTGGCTTTCATTTTTGATAGCCATTGTTTTTCCTTAGAGATGGCAGAGGAATTTCACATTTTCATTTAACTCTCACAATTCAGGATTTACTGTTCGTGGCATTAATAGGAAAGTCTAGCCTATAACTGTCCTTTCACAAACCAGTGATCATGGTGATCGTGGCTATTGTGAGTCTTGGATAAATCACATTGGGAATTGTATACCATCCTCACTATTGCCACATCCTTTCTTGTCCCACCTGGACAAGTACTTATCCCTCCAGGACTGACTGTTCAGCTGCCTCTGGCAGAAGGATTAATGCTTTAGTTTATACCATACCCAGATTTTCTAACCAACTCACAATGCCCGACAGCATTGGTGCCCCAGTGAAAGCTGCCTGTTGGCCAGGCAATTAAGTCAGCGCAGAGGGTCAAAAAGATAAAAAAAAAAAAAAAAAATGAGAGGAATGAGGGAGTACTTTTAAAGAAAAAAAATGTGTATGATTTCATTTAGTATATGTAGCTAATGGCACATTTCCAGTTTGGGGCTTCTCTTGCTGCTTAGTAATGGGTGGTAGTGGGTGATGGGTACTAGGATTGAAAGTCATTTCTCTCTATACTTTTCTGCATTTTCAACTCCACAACCGTTTATTTCAGAATCATACACAGAGCAAAGGGTTGTTGCTAACTCAGCAATGAAAAGGCAAGTTTTCTATCTCATAGTCCCTCTAAATTCAGATGCGTATATCTCCAAGAAACCCTCAATTCTCAATCTCTTAAGTGAAATGCATTAACTTATTTGTTTTGTCCAACTGTACTGATACATCATCTTCATTATTGTGTTTTACCTTAGGAAAATGACAAAGCACAGGTGAAACTTGAGAATGAACAGGCTAAGCTAAAGAAACAGAAGACAAAACAGGAAATTAGGGCTGCTTTGCAAAAAGCCCTCCTGGAGAAGATAGAGTATATTCAGCAGGAATACAGAGAAGAGCAGGACTTGAACATGAAGCTTGTGCAAAAGGCCCTTCAAGACTTACAGGAAGAGGCTGATAAAAAGAAGCAAAAAAGAGTAAGATGTTTATTCAGTACCTACCATGTGCTGGATGAGATAGCCTGCTCATCTTTCAGTGTTAACAGGAGCTAGCCACATGTAGAACCTACTGTGCTGCTCTCAAGCGTCGTCCGCAGACCATCAGCATCATCTGAGAGGATGTTAGAAATAGAAATTTATCACCTCTGGAATCAGTCTCCAAATCAAATCTTGGCAGGGGCAAGAAATCTGTTTTAACAAGCTCCCCCAGGGGATCCTGACACCCTCTGAATTTGGAGAACTCTCATATATCGTGAGGTTGGCCCTGTGATGGCAGTGAGTGAGTGACTAAGTGTGCTGGGAACCTGGGGAAGACATCATTTCAGAAAGTAGTATTTGACTTGGAGCTTGAAAGATATGTAAAGTTTTGCCAAGCAGAGAGTAGAGAAAAACATTCCAGTTTGTATTCGACAGGCTGTTTCCTTGAAATTTGTATTGAACTCTTCAGGGTGTTGTGCTTTTCCTATACAGGTTCTATTTTTTGGCTTCTTTTTAAAAGTAAACTTTATTTTTTAGAGCAGTTTTAAGTTTGGAGCAAAACTGAGCAGAAGATACAGAGATTTCCCGTGTGCTCCCTGCCCCCTACATGTGACTGAGCCTCCCCCACTACCAACATCCTCCAACCAGAGGGGGACGTTTGTTACCCTTTTGTTTGTTACCATTGATGAACCTACATCAACACGTCATTATCACCCAAAGTCCATTAAGGTTTCCTCTTGATGATGTACATTCTGCAGGTTTGAACAAATGTCAAATGACATGTAGCCACCATGAAAATATCATACAGAGTAATTTCACTAGCCTAAAAATCCTCTGTGCTGCCTTTACTCATTTCTCTTCCTTGACTCCAAACCCTTAGAAACCACTCACCTTCTTACTGTGACCAGTTTTACCGTTTCCAGGACATCATAAATTTGGAATCATGTAGTATGATGTCTTTTTAGAGTCGCTTGTTTACCAAGTGCTGTGAATTTAAATATTCTCCATTTCTTTTCATGGCTCTACAGCTCATTTCTTTTTAGCTCTGAATAACATTCCATTGTATGGATGGAGCATGGTCTGTCCAGTCACCTACTGAAGGATATCCTGGGTTGCTTCCAGTTCTAGTGGTTATGACTAAAGCTGCGTTCACATCTGTGTGCAGGCTTTTGGGTGGCTGTACATTTTCAACTCATTTGGGTAAATACCAAGGGGTATAGTTGCTGAATCATATGGTAAGAATATGTTTAGTTTTCTAAGAAACTGCCAAATTGTCTTCCAAAGTGGCTGTACCAGTTTTGCATTTCTGTGTTGTTCAGGTCAACTGTAGATACTAGAGACCTGGCTCAGAGCAGAACTACAAGGATGGACTCCACTGCTAGTTGAGCAGATCTCAGTGAGCTCCACTGGGTTGGCAGAGGTGCACCTTGCAAAGGAATGCATGATATCCACGCCTGAGTTTAGAATCACTGCGACTTGGGCTCCTGTGTCTAATAGAGCCAAGAATGTCTGGTTATCTGACTTTGTCCCTGTGGGCCACTGGAGTTGAGATGGCCAATTGTGTAGGCGTGACAAGCTTAAAGGAACTGCCAGGTCCTTGGGGTAATTCCCTGGGAGACTGCCAAGCCTATAGGTCAGGGAAGTTGTTTGGGAAAGACAGAGTCTTGGGACTCCTTAAAGGTGTCTGGAACATTAGGTTTGGGCTCGATAGTGAGGTAATCACTTGTTTTAATGAGAGGAGCTTACTTCAGGGTTGTCCCATTATAAAATCGTTGGGCACCCCCACTGGTGGAGCTGCCAGTGCAAGACCCCCTGCTATTTGAAATGTCCTAGACATTGCTTTCCTGACAGATTTGGCATGGGAGCTCCAGAACCAGGAGGTGGGAAAGTCGCTCTGCAAGGTGGTTACAGGGCTTGGCACCTGAAGGCTGGCCTTGGTTGGTGTTGTGAGCCGCCTTGGTACTATAAAATCTGGGGGTCTGGTTACATGTCTCTTTTGCGGGGTAACATCAAGTTTACTCCTGCCAGGGCTTCCTGAATAGTATGGGAGGTCCCCACAAAGTGGAAGAGTATGCCCTGTTAATTTAGGAGAGGGTCTTCCAGTAAGAAGAATCATCTGGATTTAGGGACAGTTGGGGCCTTTTCAAGATTGGAAATGAAATCTAGGTCCTCTGGGTTGCTATGCTCGGAGAAGTATTAGGCCCATTGGACCATACCAGTCTTAGAGAGAAAGAGTCAGGCAGGCCTCATCTAGTGTGTTCCGCTGGCTTTGAGCCTTTGTGGTAATAACTGCAATAGAAGTATGAGGTCAGCTCCCAGCGATAAAAATCCATGCAAGCAAAGGAAGGAATTCCACCTCTGGAGAGCCTGGTGCTTTTGGATCTGGACGCTCCTCTTATCATTGGAATCCTTGATTATGGTGTTTCCCTTCCCCCACATGGTAGGGTGCAGGGGTCCTGGAGTTGAGTATTGCCCTTCTCCCAGGTTAGGCTTAGATAAAACTCCAGCAGGTTAGGCTTTGATTAAATGGTTTCTCCTGAGAGCAAACCTAAGAATAGGATGCTCTGGTGTATTTCAAAATGATTCCTTTTCTTCTCCTGCTGCAGGAAACATTAAAGATTTTTTTCTCTGATACTCACTAAGAGAACCTGGTGGAGCTTCAAGAGGTCAAACTCACAAAAGTGTGGTCTCCCCCACCCTTCAATGACTGAGTCCCCTAAGAGTTTTTAACTCTTGGTGTCTACACTAAGCCTCTAGTGTAGACAATTACAGGTTTTCATACCCCAGCACTGGTTCCCATAGAAGTTTCTGCTCATAGGTTTCTGTTATGGTAAGCTGTGACTCTGTATTTACCTGTCAGTCTCTCCAATTTGAGGGCAGGGGTTTGCCCACTTCTCTAAGATGGTTGATTTCTTTTTAAGATTTATTTCTGAGAGAAAGAATGCATGTGCTGAATAGTGAGCCTAATCGAGGCTTGATCTCAAGACCCTGACATTACGATTTGAACCGAAACCAAGAGTTGGAATCTGAACTGACTGTGCCACCCAGGCACCCTTAAGATTGTTGATTTATTAAGTTTGTTAGCTTTTTGCTTGTTGTTAGAATGCCAGTGGCAACTTCTAAGCTCTTTCTGTGCCAGATTGGAAACCAGAGGCTGTTACTGTTTTTTAAATTAAGCTTTTTAGTTGGGGATAATTGTAGATTCACATGCAGTTCAGTTTCTCTCTATGATGTCTTACAAGACTATAGTATAGTATCACAGCCAGGATATTGACATTGAACTGTCAAGATACAGAACATTCCCGTCACCAAGATTCATGTTTCCCTCTTAATGGTCACATCCACTTCCCTCTTGTCCTCATCCCCTTCTTAACCCTTGGCAACTACTTATCTGTTTTCCATTTCCATTATTTTGTCATTTCAATAGTGTTATATAAATGAAATCCTATAGCATGTAACCTTTTGGGATTGACATTTTCGTTCAGCATCACTCTGGAGATTTATCCAGGTTGTTGCATGTATCAGTAGTGTATTTTTCTTGTGAGTGGTTGAGTGGTATTCATGGTATGAGTACACCACAGTCTGTTTTTACCATTTACTTGTTAAAGGTCACCTGGATGATTCTAATTTATGGCTATTATCAGTAAAGCTGCTATAATCATTCATGTACAGGTTTTTCTGTGAACACAGATTTTTGTTTCTCTGGGAAAAATGCCCTGAAGGGCAATTATAATTGCATGTTTAGTTTTTTAAGAAACTGCCAACCTGTTTTTTCAGAGTAGTTTTACCATGCCACCAAAAATGAACATTCCCACCAACAATGAATGAATGATTCAGCGTTTCCTTATCCTCACCAACATTTGGTGATGGTACTGTTCTTTACTTTAGCTCTACTAATAGATGTGTAGTGCTATCTCATTGTTTTATTATTTTATATTTCCATAATATCTAATGATGTTGATCAACTTTTCATGTGCTTATTGCCATCTGTGTATCTTCCTTCAGTGAAATGTTTTCTCGTACTTCTGGCCCATTTTCTAATTGGATTATTTGATTTCTTTTCTTTTCTTTTCTTTTCTTTTCTTTTCTTTTCTTTTCTTTTCTTTCTTTCTTTTTTTTTTTTCTTGGCATTGAGTTTTTTGTTCTCCATTAGATCATTTTATTTTTTTAACAGCTTCATTAAGGTATAATTCTTATAACTTACCACTTACCCATTTCAAATACACATTTCAGTGGTTTTTGGTATATTCACAGAACTGCACAACCATCACCACAGTAAATTTTAGAACTTTTTTATTCTCTCTCTATTCCCTCTTCCCCATCCCTTACCCCCATTCCTAAGCAACTGCTAATATATTTTCTGTTTCTACAGATTTACTAGTCTGGACTTTATTATGAATAGAATTATATACTATGTAACCTTTTGACTGGATCTTTTACTTAGCATAATGTTTCAAGGTTTATCCATGTTGTAACATGTATGAGTACTTCTTCTATATGGCTGAATAATACTCCATTGGATGGACGTACCACATTTCATTTATCCATTTGTCAGTCTAGGGACATTTGATTTGTTTGCATTTTTGGCTATTATGAGTAATACTACTGTGAATATTCTTGTGTAGATTTTTGTTTGGACATAGGTTTTTGTTTCTCTTGGGCAGATACCTAGGAGTAGAATTAATGAGTCCTAGGGTGACTTTAAGCTTTTAAGTACTTGCCAAATTGTTTGACAAAGTGGCTTCCCCATTTTAGATTCCCACTAGCAGTATATGAGGGTTTTGACTTCACATGCTTGTTAACACTTGTTGTCTGTCTTTTTTTTTTTTTTTTTTTAACCATCCTAGTGTTTCTGAAATGATCTGTTGTTGTGGTTTTGATTTACATTCCCTAGTAACTAATGATTTGAGCTTCTTTTACTGTGCTTATTGACCATTTATATATTTTCCTCAGAGAAATCTATTTGAAATTTCAATAAATATATTCTAGTTGTTTTCCCAGTTTTTAATCGGGTTATATTACTTTTTTTTATTAAATTGTAATAATTCTTTATATGTTCTAGGTACAAGTCCCTTACACATAAATTGCGTGTAAATATTCCTTTTCAACCTGTGGATTGTCTTTCTACTTTCCTAATGGTGTCCTTTGAAGTACCAAAGTCTTAATTTTGATGAAGTCCAATTTATCTATGTTTTGTTGCTTGTGCTTTTAGTATTATATCTAAAAATCTGTTCCTACCCCAAGGTCACGAAGGTCCTGTTTTCTTCTTAGAGTTTTATAGGTTTAGTTCCCCGATTTAGGCCTTTGATCCATTTTGAGTTAGATTTCGTGTATGGTGTGAGGTAGAGATCCAACTTCATTCTTTTGCATGTAGTTATCCAGTTGTCCAAGCACCATTTATTAAAGAGACTGTCCTTACCCTATATAATTGTCTTGGTACTCTTGTCAAAATCAATTGATGGTGAATGTGAGGGTTTATCTCTGGACTCTGGGTTCTGTTCCATTAGTCTATGTGTTCACCCTTATGCCAGTAGCACATATCTATATATCTTTGCAGTAAATTTGAAATCAGGAAATGTGAATCCTCCAACTCTGTTCTCTTTCAAATTGTTTTGGCTTTACTGGCCCTTTTTTATTTCCATATGAGTTTAGAATCAGCTTGTTGATTTCTGCATAGAAACCATTTGGGATTTTGATAGGGATTGTTTTGAGTCTGTAGACCAAATGTAGACAATTGCCATTTTAACAATACTGGCTTCTGATCCATGAATGTAGGATGTCTTTCCATTTGTTATTTCAGTTTCTTAGTTTTCAGAGTATAAGTTTTACACTCCTTTTGTTAAATTTATTCCCAAGTATGAGACTATAAATGCAAGACCTTCTAAGTGTACAATTCAGACCTTGCCGGTCCTCCCCCACATTTATGATATTTTCTGAAGATGTTAGAGATTGGATGGAACAGCACAGGTATAATGCCATGAACAACAGAGAAGCCAACTGAAAATGCCAGCATTACAAAGTCCAGTTCACAGCCTTAGCTGCACATTAAAATCACTTGGGAACTTAAAAGTTATTCATTTGCTCAGAGTCTCTTGGTGAGATTCAGCCCTTGGTA
Organism: Canis lupus baileyi; assembly: GCF_048164855.1. Classification (NCBI taxonomy): domain Eukaryota; kingdom Metazoa; phylum Chordata; class Mammalia; order Carnivora; family Canidae; genus Canis; species Canis lupus. Next base: position 2,756,754 of record NC_132843.1, on the reverse strand, counting down.
TTTTTTAAAGCTCCTGGATGATTCCAAAATATAGCTAAGACTGAGAATGTTTATAGTAGCAAGTGACCATCTTCTAGTCAGAAACAGGGCTATTATAGTAGTACTGATTTATCAGTACTGATTTTTATCAGGTTACAATTTCATAACCTTCTTAAATGAAAATAAAGCTGTTATAATTGAAAATTATCTGGGAACTGCTTTAAAAACACTTTGGGAAAGTGTTTGAAATAACTTATTCAAGCGTCTATTATAAAGCACACATACAAAGAATAACACAACAAACCCCCATATGTCCTTCCCTTAGCTTCAACAACCAACTAATGGCCATTCTGCCACCACTCTTGAATATTTTGAGCTAAACCTTAGGTGGAATATTTCATTTATAAATGCGTCAGTATGTAGTTCTAAAAAATTAGAATTGGAGCTTTAAAAGATTGCTTTAAAACTTGTCCTCCATACTGTTATCACACCTACAAGTTTAACAACGTGAAGTAATTCTTCTGTTGTGTAGGAAGAGATGGCAAGAGAACAGGAGATATATCGTCAGTATGTGGTGCAGTGGCGTGAAGAGGAGCGAGCTCAGGAGAAAGAACGGGACAGAATATTAGAGACAGAGAAGGAAAAGAAGTTGGCTGAGAAGGACAAGGAGCTGAGACTTGAAAAGGAGGCAAGGAGACAACTTGTGAATGAGGTCATGTGCACAAGAAAACTTCAAATTCAGGAAAAATGTAAGAAAATGAATTATAATAATAATATAGTTGGGCCTGAATTCAACTTAAGTAGCAACCAAAATAAGTAGGTATTATATGTAAAATGATATGAAGGATGTAAAAAGGCTTAAGGCAAGACCCCTGCCTTGCAGAACTTATCTAATTTAATACTTGGAGGATAAACGTGTGAAGGGTTTTATATCCTCGCAGATTCTGAGCAATCACGTGGGAGATGTTCTCAAGGTTCAAGGAATGGTATGTCCGTTGAGTGGTCTGTGCCCCTAGGTGACTATAAAGGAGAGTGAGAAAGTAGGGCACAGCACACACACCCCTCCTCCCTTTTATCTGTCTCTCTTTGCTTTCCATAGGTGTCTCCATACCTGCATACCTTCACTTGGGCAGTTTTCTCTGCTTACGATGCTTTTGATCTTGAGCAATCCTGGTGATTCTTCAGGGCCAGCTCACATATCTCATTCCTCAAATATGTCCCCGTATTCATAATAAATCCTCTTTCTGGGGCTCTCACTGTGGTTTGCTCACATCCCTGTCTGTTTTTTTTTTTTTTTAAGATTTTATTTATTTATTCATGAGAAACAGAAAGAGAGGCAGAGACACAGGCAGAGGGAGAAACAGGCTCCCTGTGGGGAGCCTAACGCAGGACTCGATCCTGGGACTCTAGGATCACACCCTAGGCTGAATGTGGCGCTAAACCACCGAGCCACCCAGGCTGCTCCGCTCACATCCCTGTCTTAGCACACCTTTGTATGCCCTCAGTTCCAAAAAGTGCTTGGTCACAAAAAGAAATATTTGTTGAGAGGGGTGAACTGTCACCTTCAGATTTCCACCACTCCACGTCCAACTCAGTGAACTGAAGAGTAAATGGATACATTTACCATTCGTGCACCATTAGATTTCATGCTAGTTGTCTCTGCAAAAGAGAGCTCATCTTGGTTCCGCTCGTTGATTTTTCACTCCAGGAATGATAATAGCTGTTGAAAATTGGTAAGCCTGTATTAGGTGGAGTTGTAAGAAAATGAGCAGAAAAGCTTTTATAAGCTTAAAAAATTTCTATTTACCCATGATGCATGTTTTAGAATATATTGAGACAATGTGGAAAATTTAGGTATTTGGGGTCATTTTTAAAAATATTTTATTTATTTATTCATGAGAGACAGAGAGAGATAGAGAGAGAGGCAGAGACACAGGCAGAGGGAGAAGCAGGCTCCACGCAGGGAGCCCGACGTGGGACTCGATCCCGGGACTCGATCCTGGCACTCGATCCTGGCACTCGATCCTGGCACTCCAGGATCACGCCCTAGGCCAAAGGCAGGTGCCCAGCCGCTGAGCCACCCAGGGATCCCCTGGGGCCATTTTTAAGCAAAGAAACAAAATCATCCATAATTCTACCACCCAGGAATAGCTACTATTGACAACATCCTGTATTTTTGCTATGTATATAGGAAATTAGGATTTATGTTGAATATATTGTTTTACAGTCTGCCTTTTCCACTTACCATAAACATTTTTCAAGGTCATTTTTCTCCAATTATAAAATTTGTAATGCTGCCTAGATATCCATTATAAAAATGGACCATGATTTATTTTACCTAAGTACAACTAATGGACCTTAAGATTGTCTTGAATCTTTTTGCTACAATTTTAGCATCGCAGGTTACTATCTCTGTACATAGTTCTTTTTGGCTCATACATGATTATTTAAGATAAGTTCCTATAAATGAATTTGGGGACCAAAGATATGTACATTTCAGATGTATATTTCCCAATTGTATTTATTCTTTTGTGAACTCTGTTTTCTTTGTCATGCCCCCGCCTTACTGGATGCTTATGTTTTTAAAATTTAATTTACAGGGATCCCTGGGTGGCTCAGCAGTTTGGCGCCTGCCTTTGGCCCAGGGCGCGATCCTGGAGTCCCGGGATCAAGTCCCACGTCGGGCTCCCGGCATGGAGCCTGCTTCTCCCTCCTCCTGTGTCTCTGCCTCTCTCTCTCTCTCTCTCTCTATGTCTATCATAAATAAATAAATCTTTAAAAAATTAATTTACAGAAATCTTATATGTTATTAGCTAAGGTCTTTTTTTTTTTTAAAGGTTTTATTTATTTATTCATAGAGATGCGGAGAGAGAGAGAGAGGCAGAGACACAGTTAGAGGGAGAAGCAGGGTCCATGCAGAGAGCCTGACGTGGGACTCGATCCAGGGTCTCCAGATCACGCCCTGGGCTGCAGGCAGCGCTAAACTGCTGCGTCACCGGGGCTGCCCTTCCAATATTTATTTTGTCATAAATAAATTCTCTTGTTAGCATAAATGACAACACAACTTTTTGTCCTCAAGAAGAGAAAGGTGAGAAATGTTCTAATGGTGGTAACCTGGTTTGAAAAAGGCTGATCAAAAGGGAGACAGAACATGACAGACTCCTAACTCTGAGAAACGAACAAGGGGTGGTAGAAAAGGAGGTGGGTGGGGGTGGGGCTGACTGGATGACGGGCACTGAGGGGGGCACTTGATGGGATGAGCACTGGGTGTTATGCTATATGTTGGCAAATTGAACACCAATAAAAAATAAATTTAAAAAAAAGAAAGAAAAAGTCTGATCACAGGTTTTCAATGAAAAATGGTTAAGAAAAAAAATCTGTGTAGGGACGCCTGGGTGGCTCGGTGGTTGGGCACCTGCCTTCGGCCTGGGGCGTGGTCCTGGAGTCCCAGGATCGAGTCCCGCATTGGGCTCCCTGCATGGAGCCTGCTTCTCTCTCTCTGCCTGTGTTTCTGCCTCTCTCTCTTTCTGTGTCTCTCATGAATAAATAAATAATCTTAAAAAAAAATCTGTGTAGATCATACATGTTTGGACCTAAAACCCTTTTCTTGCCTTGATGAAGATGACTACTTCCACCTTATTGACCTAAGATACAGTCCAGTTATTGTAGGTTCTGCCTACAGGATGGCATTGATGTCCAGATGGATACCAGCATGTCTTATTTGAAGAAAATCATTTACCAAAAATTACTTTTGTCTTTCTTAGTGCAACGAAAGGCAAAAGAACAGGAGGAGCGTGCTATGGAACAGGAACGCATAAATGAAGGTTTTAAAGAGCTTAATTGTGTAGAGAAGGAGAATTTTGCAAGGTATGATTTTGTTTTCTTTACCTAAAAAAGGGGGGGGGGCAATTTTTGACGTAGAGAGAGGACAATGTGCCATCACTCATGTATTATTGACATTTTTTTACATCAGTATTACCTTTGTCTTAAAAGCTCAAGTCAGTGTACAAAATTTCATATAAAAATAAGCATCAACTATCTTGGTAAAATTATATTTTGTTGCTATTGTGTACGTTGTGATGATAGACATTAAACAAATGTCTTTAAAGATAAAATAAATTAAAAACAATTAAAAAAATAGTCCTTCACATTAAATCTTAGTTAAATACCAAGAAGACTATTTTTCCCCATGAAATAGACTGAAACAAAGCAGCATAAATGGCTTATGAGGATAGGAGTCTGTGCAAAATGTCTTCAGGAGAATTTTTGTAGCTTCACTGAGGTGGAAAAACTGAAATGTTCTAGGCGCTTTGGAAATAGCCCTGCCCTCCTCTAACAGGGGTCCCTCTGATCACCAGAGTCAGGCTCTGGGGAGGAAATGGGCAGATGCAACATTTCTTGGACCATAGCACTCCTTTCCGCCAATGACTAAGATACCCAATTCAGATGACCAGTGTGGTAGAGGAAGACTGGGCTCCTCTGGTCACCCTTCCCGTTTATACCTACGTGGTACATAGAAATAAGCCCTTTTCATTCTAGAAAGAGTATGGTTTATATAACTGAGCCTATTGTTAGTTTGGGGGCACTAACAATAATTTCTGGACCACCCTACTGACTTTCTGCTACTGTCTCTGCTCTGGAGGTCTTTCTCATTTTTAAAAAGTTTATTGTTGGAGATGTGGTGGAGGTGGGGGGATGATTTGATGAATAGCAACATGCTTCCCTGCCCAACTTCTGAATCAACTGAGAGAGAAGAAAAACAAGTACATGTGGAAGGTATCATAGCTACTTAAAGGTGCATAACAGAATAGCTTAAAAGTTGTGCCTTAAAGTGAGTTATGGGGTCCCTCGTGTGGTTCAAGTCTGATGTTGACCAGGGCTACATTCTTCTGACTGCTCAACTGCCCTCAACACCTAAGATAACTACTTAGCTGGCAGTATGTGCAGACCATAGCCAGGGAACTCACGTGGTGTTCTCACCCAGAACACCTTCCTAGAGCCTCTCCATGTGCTGGGGCTTCTCACAGTCTGGTGGCTGGTTCTGACAGGGAGAGTTCCAATAGACAGGAAGCCAGGCCAGGTAAGGGCCACCCCTAGGACAGGATAGCATCACTTTTGTCATATTCTATTGGTCATAAAAATAGTCATTGGGCCTATCCAGATTCAAGGAGATGGAGACAGAAGGGGAATAGAGGGTCACATGGCAGAAGAACATATGGGAAGGGAGACCTTACTGACCATCTTTACAAAATGGAATCTGCCGCAGAGGCATAGGCATGCTTTTTTTTTTTTCTGATGAGAGCTGATAATAGAAAATGTGGCTTCTAGATTGTAAAATGACCACTATGGAACAGTATGAAGTTTCCTCAAAATGTTAAAAATAGGGCAGCCCCGGTGGCGCAGCGGTTTGGCGCCTCCTGCAGCCTGGGGTATGATCTGGAGACCCGTGATCGAGTTCCACATCGGGCTTCCTGCATGGAGCCTGCTTCTCTCTCTGCCTGTGTCTCTGCCTTTCTCTCTCTCTCTCTCTGAGTAAATAAATAAATCTTTAAAACAACAACAACAACAAAAACCCACTAGCTTTTTAAAAAAAAATGTTAAAAATATAACTACCATGTGATCTAGCAATCCAATATCTGGGTATATATATACAAAATAATTGAAAGCTGGACCTTAAAGAAGATATTTGCATAGTAGCCATGTTTATAGCAGCATTATTCACAATGGCCAGGAGATGGAAATAACCCAAATGTCCATTAACACATGAATGGATAAACCAAGTGTGATATATACATGCAGCAGGATATTATTCAGCCGTAAAAGGAAGGAAGTCCTGTCAGATGCCACCTCATGCATGAACCTTGAGGACGTAGTGTGAGGTGAAATAAACCAGTCACAAAAAGACAAGGGCTATGTGATTTAGCTTATATGAGATCCCTAAAGTAGTCAAATTTATAACACAGCAAATTGAATGGTGGAAAAGGAGGCTGCTGTTTAATGGGTATAATGTTTCAGATTTGCAAGAGGACAATCCCGGAGATCTGATTCACGACAATGTGAATGTCCTGAACGCTACTGAACTATGCACTTACAGATCCTTAAGTTGTCAGTTTTACATTATGTGTCTTTTACCACAGTAAAAAAAAAAAAATAAAAAATAAAAAAAAATCACGCTATAAAATTTAAAATGTGGTTTCTATGTTTAAAATATGGCTTCTGTAGGGAGGAAATTGTGTAGTTCATACTGAACAGAATGAGGCACACTCACCCACCCAGTCCCCACAGCGCCCACCTGCTCCAGTTCTCTCCCACTGTGGCCCTTTGATAAACAGACTAGCCAGTTCCTGGTTTTACCAGCAGGAAAGTCACTTCTTCCTTGGAGAAGAGTGGGAGAGGAGATGGAGAGAAGCCAAGGACTCATTCCAGACAGCAGGAAGTATTCTGAGTGGGCCAGAAGCACCCTCCCTAAAATCAATATTTGTTCTCTTTATCTTAATTACATTGTATAATAAATACATTATTGAGTTTTCCATCTATTTTTCCCCCTTACCCTGATTTTAATGGGAATTTTAATTTGGCTTCAAAAGTTACATTGTAATTGTAATGCCCTACTTGAATACAAACGCTTGTTTTGACAATTTTGCACTTGGACATTTCTAATACCACAGGCGCTCCAGTTTGGCCCAGGAGTATAGGAAGCAACTTCAGATGCAAATGTCCTACCAGCAGCAGGCCCGGGAGGCACAGAAGGAAGAGGAACGCAGAGAGTTTGAAGCAGGGGTAGCAGCAAACAAGATTTGCCAGGACAAGATCCGGGAGATCCTGTCCTTCCATCATGTGCTGCCCCGAAACATTCATCCCATGCGGAGGGCATGCCCCGAAAAGCTTCCACCGTAGTTTCATCAATGTTAATGTATTTTTTCTCAGTCTTTTAATGTTTTTAACTACAGTATGCTGGTCTGTCCCTCCCTTCCTTCCTTCCTTCCTTCCTTCCTTCCTTCCTTCCTTCCTTCCTTCTCCTTTCAACTCATGGATCAACCTCCTTTATTTCTGAGTTTGTATAATTCTATGTAATGTTATTCCTTCAAATTAAACTTCGTGCCTTTTTTTAGACTTGATAGACTTACAAATCTGAATGATTTATTTCATGTCACACAGTTATTTTCCTGACTTACCCCACATGGCCCTTTCTTGTTCATCTATTAATAGTTTCTTCCCTCCCACCTGCCCCCCATCCATTCAGATGTCCATTGTGGCTTGCCTTTCTCTCATGTACATAATTCACCATATCAACAGGGCAGAGCTGGGCCTAACAGCCATTTTCATTAGCCCACTTATTTAGACATTAACAAATATTTACCTTGCATGTAACTTGAGCAAGAACAGAACGAACGCCCTGCTTTTGTGGGGCTTATGTACTGGTAGAGGAAACAAGGTGATTTGTCGAGTGCTGCTATAAAGCAGGAGATGGTGGGAGTGCTCCGAGATCAGTTTGAGCAGCTGATACTTGAATGAACCAGCCATATGGTTCTCTGGGCGGAAACATCCTGGATGGAGGTAAGAGCCTGTGCAAGGGCCCTGGGACAGGAATCTGATTAGTGCCCCTGAGGCATGGCATTCGTCCTGGGGCCGAGTGAGTGAGGAGAGGTGCTGGAAAACTCATCAGAAAGGCAGTGAGTGTCAGATGAGCCATGGGGAACACTGGCTTTTACTCGGCCATGAAAACCTGTTACAGGGTTTTGAGCAGAAGAGCGACATAAGATGCAAGAGGGTTGCTGGCTGCTGTGTTGAGAACAGACTCAGTTAAGGAGTGATCATAGTGACCTGGATGAGAGGTGAGGACAGGGTAGTAGCCAGCCCCCAAGATGGCACTTGGGACCCTCTGCCCTGTATCTCCGTCCTGACTAGTGGGGACTTGCTCCCCTTGCAGATAGCCAAGTGTTAGAGGGTCTCCTAGAGAGCCTCCTTAAAGGGAGGGGAGGCAGCTTATAGGATGGCTCTGGAAACCCTCTCCCTAAAGGGCAACGATGCAATGGGAAACACTGTGGAAACAGCCATCTCAGCGCTGGAAATTGACCAAAGGCATGCAACAGATTGAAATGCATTTATTCAAGAAAACCTACTAAGTCTTGGTGAAAATGGTAGAATCCATGGCATACTGGCCTGGAGCAGCTGCCATAGCCCCCTGAGCTCCAGGGAGCAATAGCTCCAGCAGTGCAAGGCAGATAGGTGGTGAGGACCTGCAACCTCACTGCCAGAGGAGCAGAACTTGGAAAAATCCATGCGTGGGGTATTGTCAAAAAACAGTGATCTCTGTGGCTTCAGGGAAGGCCAACATCACAGCTTGGCTGAGGTGGGGATTCTGATCAGGACAAGCAACAGAACAGCCAGAGATTTACAGGAAGATCTGGGGAGCATGGCAGCCATAATGGGCTTGGGTATTTGAATGGACTTCCACATTATTTTTGGTAGTCTGGAGGGCTGTGTAGATGTAAAGCGACATGCTTGCTCATGAAAGCCTTGGGCGGGTTCCTAGCAGTCTACCTACCCCTGGTTGAACATGAGGCCTTCCTTTTGCACATGCAGAAGGGAAACACTGGGGCAGCTTTGGCCTAAACTTTGAGTTCCCCAACTTTCACACAGATCCATCAGCAAAAGGATGAAGCCTTACTAGTTTAGTCATTCAGCGAGCACAGAGCCATAGGGACCAAGGGCCATGCCTAGGAGGCCAGCTGGCCTTAAAAATACAACAGGAATTTTAAAAATGAGCAGATATCAGTATTATCTAGCCAGGTTGTACAAAGGTTCAAAGGAAGTCTAGGATATGGACATGGTTGGATTAACCACAGAATGTTACCCAGTGTGTGGATGTTAGTATCTGGGCCGTCCTCCCAGTGCAGGGCGGCTCGGTATCTCTAATTTGTGGCCACCTGTGTTCTCTTTGGATTCTTCCATTAATATATCAGACTGAGGTCTACCTCCCTGAGGTGTTTGCAGAACATATATCCAACAAAGGACTCACTTCCAGAATATATAAACAGCTGCTACAATAAACAAGAAAAAGGTAACTCAGTAGAAAAATGGACAAAAGACTTATCCTGACACTTCACAAAAGAGAATAAGAAAATGGGCAATAAACAGAATGATGCTCAGTATTACTCTCCACAGAAGTGAAATTAAAACGACCACGAGTAGCTCTGCACACTTAGTGAAATAGGTACAATGAGGAAGACAGGCAAACAAGGATTGGTAAGAATATGAGCACCTGGAACTTCTATACACTGATGCTAAGAATAGAAATTTTAGGTGCACCTGGGGGGCTCAGTCAGTGAAGCAGCTGCCTTGGGCTGAGGTCATGATCCTGGGGTCCTGGGGTCGAGCCCCACGACAGGCTCCCTGCTCAGCGGGGAGCCTGCTTGTCCCTCTGCCTGCTGCTCTCCCTGCCTGTGCCCTTTCGTTTTTTTCTCTCTCACTTTCTGTCTTTCTCTGTGTCAAATAAATAATAAAACCTCAAAAAAGGAATATAAATTTCAAAAATCACTTTGTGATACCACTAGGCAGTATCGCAGAGAGGGGTGGGAGGTTTCTGGGTATTAACGCGGCGTTTCTTGGTTTGGGTGGTGCTTAGCATGTCACCTGGAGACAATTCTTCAAGCTGGACTTCTAAAAGGTGAGTAGTTTCCTCTGTGTGTGCTGGGCTTCCACTAAGGGCTAAGAAATCAGCCTTCCTGGGCAGCCCTGGTGGCTCAGCAGTTTAGCGCCACCTTTGGCCCAGGTCATGGTCCTGGAGACCCAGATGGAGTCCCATGACGGGCTCCCTGCATGGAGCCTGCTTCTCCCTCTGCCTGTGTCTCTACCTCTTTCTGTGTCTCTCATGAATAAATAAATGAAATTAAAAAAAAAGAAAAAGAAATCAACCTTCCTGAAATAGCTACCACTGGTCAGGGGGCTGCTGTCTGGATCTTTACAAACTGAATGTAATATTTGGGGGCTTTTATCATGTGTCTTGCTGCCCATTCTCCAGGTAAACATGTTTTGGGGTCCGGACCTGCAGACCTTTTATCATCAGCTTGCCCTCTAGCGGTCACTGGTCATTTTTCCACATTCCTATGAAATCAGGTTGCTCAGAACTCCATAAAAGCAGCCCAGAAGAGGTCTGTAGAGCCCAACACAGTGGGACCATCACCTCCTTTAATCGGTGCATATTTCATTTAATGCAGTCCACAGTTGAGCGCCCACTGTCCAATCATGGTTGAAAAACTGTAGGCACAACTGTCTTGTCCTCAGTCGGCCCTACGTGCTTGTTATAAACATTAAGAAGCTGGAAAGGGCAGAGGCCAGTGAGTGAACTGTGTGTAAACCCGTGCGTAGCAAGGTTGGGTGTTTGGGGAGCTCTGGCTGGTGAACGCAGGGAGGGTGGGGAGGGTGGCACACCCAGAGGGGGCACGGATGCCTTCCCTCCCAGATACTCTGCTTGGCTTTCCGGAGTCACATCCCTTATAATGAGGCAGGAAATGGGGATATGGAGTGTTCCTGACTTCTGCGAGCTGTTCCAGTTCGATGGAGCCTGGGGACAGGGGATCAGGGGACTGTCCAGTTTATGGCCCATAGTCAGAAGTGCAGGTGGCCCAGCACTTGTGACTGACCTCAAAATGGGCCAGGTGTGGGGGTCTGAGCTGGTAACCTGTGGGGTCTGCAATAACTGCACATAGTGTCAGAGTGGAACTGAGTGTTTGGACACTCAGTGAGTTTGGACACTGAGTGAGCCTCAGTGTTTGGAGAACCACAGACGTGGGTGTGGGCGCCCGAAACACCCGGTTGGGCAGTGGTGCTGGCCTTTGGGCCCTGACTGGACACTCAGTCTGTGCTTTCGGTTTCTTTGCTTTGCTGCCTCCCCCACAGCAAGTGCTACAGTAAAAAATCAATGAACCACAGATTTTAGCATCTGAAAATCCATCACAAACACTGTAGTTAGTTTCATTTTGGAAATGATAAAACAGACCCCCCCCCCCGCCCCCCCGCCCCAGAAATCTGTCTCTTGGTTCAGCACTGTCTTCATGACATCATGATTTGTTACCAGGATCTACTCCGTCAGTGCTCTCTGAATCAACCCGCACGCCCTGTAAACTGCTGTCCGGCTGAGAAAGAGCACCAGGCCCTTTCCACTGGTCAGTGGCCTACCTCCACGCGCGTGTGTGCTCACAGCATCTTGGTGCGAATCTGCCAAGTGCACGGATGCATGCACACTCCATGAATTACACGCAAGCACATGCATTTTCCTTTTTCTATAAAGTATCCTTCTGATATTTTGATGATCTTTTATTAATTGGGCAAACAGCCCCTCAGAATAGAGATGAGAACTTCATTACATAAGGAGCATAGCTTCCTAAGTTGGGAGGGCCCTGAGGTAGCAGGAAACCCGCCCTGTAAGGAGCCCTGGTTGCCCCCCCCCCCCAGGAGCCTTGGGCTCTCCGGAGCCCTGCGCCCGGCTATGGGCCTCTCCTGTCAAGGTCTAACACGGGTACTGCGGACCGAGGCTGCGCGTTTGCGGCGCTTCCACGCGCTGCGATGTGAAATTCCTTTTTAAAAAATTTATTTATTTATTTATTTATTTATGATAGTCACACACAGAGAGAGAGAGGCAGAGCCACAGGCAGAGGGAGAAGCAGGCTCCATGCACCGGGAGCCCAACGTGGGATTCGATCGCGGGTCTCCAGGATCGCGCCCTGGGCCAAAGGCAGGCGCCAAACCCCTGCGCCACCCAGGGATCCCTGAAATTCCTTTTTAGAGAAGGTTCTGGCAAAGTGGCCTAAGGAGTCCGGGTGCCGGCGGCCTGCCCCGGGCGCCGCTAGCGGCTGTGCGGCTCCTGGGGGCGGCCTGCGAGGCCTGGTCCGAAGCCTCCGCTCGCAGGTCTCGGGCTCAGCGCGCTCGGCGCGGCGCGGGCGTCGGGGGCGGGCCCGGAAGGAGCGGGGGCCGCGCAGACGGGGAGGCGGGCCCGGGTGCTGGGTCTCTCTCCAGCCGGGCCTCGGAGCCACCGCGTGGGAAGCCCCGCGGGCGGGCCCTGCAGGGTGGGGGCGAGCGTCCGCGCGGGGCCCGGGGGCTGAGGGGAGGCCCTGGGCGCAAGGCCGGCCTGGGGGGCGTGTGCCCCGGGGGCGGGGTTCCTGGGGGCGGCTCGCAGCCCAGGCGGAGGAGCTGGGCCGTGCCCCGGGCACAGGGCGGGACGCGCCCTCTGCCGGGTCCGCAGTGCCGTGCACGCGCCGGTGCCCCCGCGCCCCGCGCCCCGCGCCCTCCCTGGCCGGGGGCCACCCCTAGACCACGAGCTCCTAGCAGCTGGGCTGTGCACCTCCAGCCCACCCGCTGAGCCCCCCCCACCCCGCTCCTACGTGTTGAGGAGGAGGTTAGCGGGGCCTCATCAGGCAGGCCGTTGGGGTGCGAGAGGGGGAGGTGGCGCAGGGAAGCAGGCAGCGGGGTGCGCGGAGAGGGGCCGTCCTCAAGCGGTGCTGAAACCAGCAGCCTGGGGCACCTGATCCGTGACCGTGATCTCGGGACCTCCAGTTCCAGGTCCGGAAGAACATGAATGTGGGGGTTCAAGCCCTAGAGCCCGAGCCTCTTCCTCCAGCCTCGCAGCCTGCCCGGGGCGTCTCACTCCCCTGGGCTCTCCGGGCTCCGCCTGCTGCCCGCACCTCGGGCCCCCACCTCTGTCTGCTGAAGGTAGTTGTGATGCCTGAGAATGAGTGATGCATGGGTGGGGGGGGGGCGCGGGGGTAAGGAGAGGAGAGGGCTGGGGCTCCGGGACTGGTCTGGACTCTGGCACCCCAGTCCCAGCCCCACGAACGTGGCGGGAGGTGGAGCAACCCCCCCCCCCCCAAGCCCATCTTCAGAGGGCACCCTCGGAAAAGCTTGGAAACCAGGAAGTCTGATGCCAACCCTCGTTTAGCAGCAGACCTGACTCAAACAAGGGTGACACCCCCTAAGCTGCTCTCACTAGGTCTTCCCACGGAAGTCCTCATGTTTTGGTCACTGGACAAGGCCCGGCTATCACTGAGAGTATCATAAAAATCTGTGGCTCGGGAATGTACGACCTTTCAAAAGTCCAAAAAGCATCAAATTCCAAAACATGTTTGGCCCCAAGGACTCTGGATAGAGGACTGTGGCCCTGTGCTGCCTCTGGGGTTAACACCAGCCCCACAGCTGTCACCCCAGGAAGACCATGGCAAACACTGATTATCCGGTATATAAATAAACTGCAATTGCCATTTGAAGGGGATGAGAAATAATCCTACACTGAGGAGACGTGTGATTGGAATTAAAACATGTTTATTGATAGACATGCTACAGATGAGAAGTTTATTTCCTCGGCCTACAGAATGTGCTGAGTACAGCTTTTAAAGGAGTGATGAGAAAGTACAGTATTACCATGGAAAATGGCAGTGGTGGGATTTAAAGTCCAATTGGCTTGTTATAAATGGCCTTAAACAACTGGAGAAATCAACAAAAAATGCAATTATGAGAGCAGCAACGATTATTCATTATGACTATCAGCATCACTCCTATAAATACCACGCTAAGGTCGGCTTGCTGACGTGCAGAGGCTAGTCTGTATTGAGCACACCAGCCACGGTCTTCAGTGACTGGTACCTTCTTGGCTACACGAAGGCCCCTGCAAGACCCTTTGGAGCAAGCGGTGTAGGGCGGATACAGTTCCTTCTCCTGGAACAAGACCAAGACCTGGGAGGAGAAACGCACACGAACAGTACGAGGCGCCTGCAGTAGTGCCATGCTAAACACAATCAAGTGTGTAGAACAGGGGATGCCTGGGGGGCTCAGCGGTGGAGCCTCTGCCTCGGGCCCAGGATGTGATCCTGAGATCCCAGGATGGAGTCCCGCATCACGCTCCCTGCATGGAGCCTGCTTCTCCCTCTGCCTGTGTCTCTGCCTCTCTCTGTGTCTCTCATGAATAAATAAGTAAAATCTTAAACAAACAAACAAACAAACAAACTGTGGAACAGACTTATTGCTCCTGCTTCTAAAGGCTCCAGAATTTCCCTGTCGCTTGGCAGAAGGGAGGCACCAGGAAGACAGGTGTAGAGAACACGTCTTGGAGGAGCATCGAGTAGCGGCACGCAGGTTTAGTTTAGGCTTTGTGTTTACCTGGGTACTTGCAGGAGGGGCTCTCTGTGATCGGGAGGAAGGTGGGACCATCCAAGTCACATTGAAACCACAGCACTGCTGCCCCGAGTTCCTGGGAAGGGAAGACATCCACACAGGTGAGGCTACCCAGGAAGACCTGGGTGCAAAGCGGGCCCTGGAGCTGGACCTGCAGGTCGTGTGGGCTGTAGGTGGCCTCGTGCAGGAAGATACTGTTTGGAGGTGAGGCATGTGGAGGCAGGTCATAGTCAGAAGCAGACCTAATTCGGTCAGGGAATCTGCCCCATGTTCTGAATAAGAGAAAAGGAGACTCTCCTAACCCGCACCAGGTTTCAACAGAAGTTGTCTGCAGAACTTCAGCGACTGCATAGCCCACGCAGGCTGGACCACGCCACTGCCCTTCTCAGTAAGGGTGCTGTCGTGACTGGATGGCTAACACTACTGGACATGGTCATCTGGGCCACAAACGGGAGGAAGGAGGAGGTGCACCATTGGGTGATGGGCAGCAGGGTGCCCACCAGGCCCCAGCACCTTGGTGACAGGCTGCAGGACGCCCACGGAGCTCCAAGACCTGGGTGATGGGCCGCAGGGTGCCCACGCAGCCCCAGGAGCTTGGGTGATGGGCCCAAGGCCAGGGGAGAGGTAGAGAGCTGAGTGTGTCTACGACAAGCCCACCCCACCCTGATCGTTAGAGAATGAAATGAGATGATACACAGGCTCAGCAATGGACACCTGCCAAGTGCAACAGCTCGATGTCAGAAACCTTGTAGACCATAGTATGTATCATACCCTTGTGGTGACATTCATGTAACATCCCAGAAAGGCTTAGATTGGGGCAGCCCGGGTGGCTCAGTGGTTTAGAGCCGCCTTCGGCCCAGGCCTGATCCTGGAGACCCGGGATTGAGTCCCACGTCGGGCTCCCTGCGGGGAGCCTGCTTCTCCCTCTGCCTGTGTCTCTGCCTCTCTCTCTGTGTCTCTCATGAATAAATAAATAAAATCTTTTAAAAAAAGTCTTAGTTTGTACCCTTCCTCACACTCATGCGGGGCTGGAACAGCAGGGCTCTTTCTCGGGGCTCTAACGTTCCTTCACCTGCAGGATTGCTCACCCCTGACGATTCCTACCCATGGGTGTTTTACAAGCGCGTCTTGGGGGCCTTGCCGGGGCCACGGGCACTCGGCTGGGAACGTTTGCCTGTTTGCGACTGAGCTACAGCATTCGCTCCGCAGGACGCGGGAGGCGCGCGTATTGGATGTGGGACTGTGCGGCCCACTGGGCGGCGACCTCGGGTCCGCGCCGCTCCACGGGAGGGCTGGTGCGGGGTGGCGCGTCAGTGCTGCGGGTGGCCAGGCCCCTGTGGTGTTTCCTCGAGCTCCTTGTGTGTGTTTCAAGCCGCACCTCAAATATCAGAGAGTTTGTCGGCAGGTCCGAAGGATTAAATGCAGGAAGCGGGACGAGTAGGGCGGCCCCAGGGCGCCGCCGCAGCAGCTGGGTGGCCCGGCTGTTCTGGAAAGGCCCCGGCCCCCGACGCTGAGCCCTGGGTGCGGCCGGCACCGGGGCCCCACTCCTTACCCAGACCAAAGCAACGGGCATCCTGCTCGTCAAAGTGCGTCTGCGCTCAGGACGACCGCGGGCCTCCCTCGTCTGCGGAGCTGGGGCCTGTGCCCGTCCGAGGCCTCGGGTGCCGGGGGGGCCAGTGAGAGCCCGAAGAGCTCGGAGCCGTGGGTCGATCCCGACAGGTGCGAACACGAGAGCCCTGGGACCCGAAGCCAGATGCGGGCAGGTGCAGGCACCAGGAACAAGCGCAGAAGTCGGGGTGAAGGCAGGAAAGCTGGGTGCATAGACCGGACCACAGGCGGGGGGCGGGGGAGCTGGCCAGGTCCTTCCCCACACACACCTGGCTGTGACCCGGGGCTTAGGACCCAGAGAAGGGCGGGGGGCCGCGTGGGGGGGGGGCCGCGTAGGGGGGAGGGCCGTGTAGGGGGAGGGCCGTGTGAGGGGGAGGGCCGTGTAGGGGGAGGGCCGTGTGAGGGGGAGGGCCGTGTAGGGGGGAGGGCTGTTTGAGGGGGAGGGCCATGTATGGGGGAGGGCCGTGTGAGGGGGAGGGCCGTGTAGGGGGGAGGGCCGTGTAGGGGGGAGGGCTGTTTGAGGGGGGAGGGCCGTGTAGGGGGAGGGCCGTGTAGGGGGAGGGCCGCGTAGGGGGAGGGCTCAGGCCCCCAGCAGCCTGACCGAGGCGTGGTCATGAGGAGTCCGCAGGGTCCCAGGCCGAGGGAGCCTACCTGTGGGCGGAGCTGCAGGTGCGCGCACATGGAGGGATGAGCCCCGCAGCGGGGAGGGCAAGGGCTGGAGGCAAAAGCCGACTTTACTTGTGAGACCTCACAGCCCCACGTGTAGAGTCGCGCGCGTGGAAGAGGAAGCTGACCTGGACCCTTCAGCTAGAGCGGGGAAGGCAATGCTGAGTGATGTGCCCCCACACCCAACGGCTGCCCAGGCCGGGGCGCAGCTGTTCGGGGCCGCAGTGCTCCTGGAGGCCCCCGAGGGGAGGAGCGCCGCTCTGCCGGCAGCTAGGCGGGTCGTCAGCGGCACCGTCGCCGGTGTTCCAGGGCAGCCTGGGCGCTCCCCGGACAATGGAGGTCAGGGCTGGCCTGTCACGTTGTCTGGTGCCTCGTGGACGCCTGGCTCTGGGGGGCGCGTTGACTCACCGGGTGAAGGTATGAAGGCAGACTTTGTTTTGCATCAACGATGCTCCTGCCCCGGTTTTCCCTCTGATGGGACAGACGTGCCACTGGGCAGTGACATCCTTCGAGGCTGCTGGTGCTGGGCTGCACTGTGTCTCCCCAGAAAGATATGTGGGAGGCCAACCCCCAGGGCTTCAGGTGGGACCTTATCTGGAAATAGGTTCATTGCAAACACAATCAGATGAGACAGGTCATACTGGATGGGCTGACGGGCCCATAATCCAATATGACCTGTGTCCTTATCAAAGGAGGGGAGGACACAGACACAGACGTGCAAGGGGAGTGCTGTGTGACGACAGATGCAGAGATTGGAGTGATGCAACTTTAAGCCAAGGGACCCCACGCACTGCTGGCTACCACTGGAAGCTGGAAGAAGCAGGGAAGCGGTCCCCCTGCAGATCCAGGGAGGACAGCGGCCCATCTGACACCTTGATTTGGGGCTTCCAGTCTCCAGAACCATGACCTATACATTTCTATGGTCTTGAGCCACCCAATTTGTGGTTCTTTACTATGGCAGCCACAGGGAACTAATGTATCACCCAAACCGCCACTTCCTGCTGGAAGGAATAGTGCTGAAGATGAGGACGTCCCTAAGAATCAGGGAACCAACAGCTTCCATTCTCATGAGGGGAATGCACAGCAGGTAAGGAGCAAGTAACAAATAAGTAAGAAAAGATAGAATATGCTAGACCGTGATAATGGAGGAAATAGGGCTGGGAGCCTGGCAGGGCAAGAGGACTCTGACTATGTGAGTGTTTTCTGTACTCTGCCCGTAGCTCTAGGGAGACCGGAAAAATATCAGGGACAGCTAGGGGCTGCCTTCAACCCTAGTATTCCATCTGGATGTGACTATGGGTCCTTTCGGCCTTTGGAGCCCCCAGCCCCAGGGTGCAGCTGGTTGATTAACCCAGGAGCAGCCTCACCATGCGCCGGCTCTGGGCATCTATACCCGCACAGGTGCTCCGTGCAGCCCACGCTCACGGAGCGTCTCCTGTGGAGGGACCCTCTCCTGGGATCTGGGAATTCAGTGAACAAGACAGACAAGGACTCTGCTTCTCTGCAGCTTATTGTGGTTGCAGGAAGATCTACAGGGGAAGTAACGGGAATCAGAGTAACTGAACTTCGGAGTTGAGGTGATAGAATGAGGAGAGGAGTGATAGAGTGCCGCGTGGGCGATGAGGGAGGGCTCTCCAAGGGGGGGGGGTTGGAGCTGAGGAAAAGGAAAAGGAGAAGCCACAGGTCTAGGGGGAGGAGAGTGAGGCACTTGGCTTGAGTTTAAAACCTTGGGGGGCACCAAAAACTCAGTAATCAAGATAAACAACATGGGTGAAAATCAAAATTCATGGCCCAAATCCATGAGGAATGAAATACCAGGAATTTAAATAAAGGCAGGATCTGGCAGGTCCTGTGCTGGGTCATATTAGAGCCTGAGGCCAAAGGAAACCATGTGCGTTCCTATTTTAATAGGTTTCTTTAATAATTAACTTTGTCCAGAAAAAGATTTTGAAAATATCATTGACGCCAGTATTTGCTTCATTAAAGCAAATGCGTAAAATGCGGATAGGTTCCATTTGGAGGATTGTAAGGGTTAACTCAGCAGCTCGGTGTTCACACCCTTGGCCTTTGAAAGAAAGAATTGGTTCTGGATTACCCCCGAGAGTTACTGGCCTGTAAGGCTTTGTGATCCTGTCTAGGAGCGTCTTTGTGCAGCGGGGCCACCACACAGAGTTCACACTACCACGGTGATGCACAGTGCTTGACGTTTCCGTTCACCTGGGGCCTGCTGTGCTGTGCACCCGGGCCTGCCATGCTGTGTGTACCTGCTGTGAGCACCCCGGGCCTGCAGTGCTGTGGCAGGTTCAATTTGGGGGTGGTGCGGAGGAAGAGGACTCTGGGAAATTAAGGTTAGTGGGGACTCTGCCTGCATGACTGACCCCTGACCCCCAATAAAGTCCCTGGAGGCTTGGGTGAGCTTCCCTATGGCCAAAGGGATAGGGTCACGAGTCGTCACCCATCATGGCTGTGCTGTGAGCCCCCCGGGAAGGACAACCGGAGGCTCTCTCCTGGACATCACCCAATGCACTTCTTTCCTTCGCTGCTTTCGTTTTATTAATCTATTTATTTAAAATATTTTATTTATTTATTTGACAGAGCATAAGCAGGGGGATGTGCAGAGGGAGAAGCAGGCTCCTCACTGAGCAGAAAGCCCGATGCTGGGGGGGCTCCGTCCCAGAACTCGGGGGGCTCCATCTCAGAACCCCGAGGGCTCCATACCAGACCCTGGGGGCTCCATCCCAGACTCTGGGGCTCCATCCCAGAACTCGGGGGGCTCCATCCCAGAGCCCTCGGGGCTCAGTCCCAGGACCCTGGGATAATGACCCAAGCCAAAAGCAGGTGCTTAACCAACTGAGCCCCCCAGGCACCCCTCCTTTGCTGATTTTAGTTTATATCCTTAGATTGTAAGAAACCCAAACCATGAACATAACAGCTTTGCGGTGTCCTGCGAGTCCTTCTAGGGAATCATTAAACTTGAAGGTTCTCATGTGGAACTCCTAATCCAAACATACATAAAATATTTAAACTTAAAAATAATGTTATGAGTTTTAACGTACTTACTTAATGATTTTTTTCAATCCTTTTCTACTCCTTTAATGTCCTGGGGAAGAAAATACCCTTTAAAAAATATATGAAAGCTCCCGTATAGGGGTGTGCATTTGTGCTTTGGTCTCAAGCTCCTCTATGGGTCAGCGTGGCACTTTGCATCTTGTCTCTATTTAATCTTTCGACGTTTTGTTCCTCACGGACTTTTTTGCATTAATTTTTTTAGAATATTGCATTAAAGCATTGCCAGAATTTCTGAGATATTTGGTACACCCTTAAATTTGGGGCTTGAAGCGAATACCTTACATGTCAGCACATTCAAGTGCCCTGAGCTGAGAACAGATTCAGTGTTTTGGGAGCAGAAAACAGGTTGGTGGCTGGAAGACCAGAGTAAGAAAGGAGAAGAACAAAAAGGGGCGTAAGGGAGTCAATTATGCGGTGATAAATGGCAACCAGATGCATTGAGGTGATTGGTTTGTAATTTATGCATATTTGGGATGATTACGGCGTACACTGGAAACTAATATGATGTCGTCTGCCAGTGTTATCTCAACAAAAATATAGAGGGAAAAGGTCCAGATAAAGGCCTGAGATGGTCTCCTTTAAATAGGGTGAGTTGATTGCAATATTTATCTCACCTTTCATGAAATAAATTTTACATTTTTTGTCTCAAAAAAAGAAAGGAAGGACGGAAGGAAGGAGGGTGGCAGGAAGAGATGAGGCCAGAGAAGCATATGTGAAAATGAAGGGACCGATCGGGTGGCTTTGGCAGCGTCCAGAAGGAAGTGGCCAGCACCTGGTTGGAGTGGTGTCAGCCAACGAGTGAGGTGGAGGTTTGGGGCATGCTTTGGAGCTTGAGCTGTGAGGTTATGCTGAACAAGCAACAGAAGACACAAACTGAGAGCAGAGGGAAACGGAAGATCTGAGATGACTTCTGGGTTTTGTCTTGATTGTAGATGGTGAAATCCTACATCCATATGGCTAAGATTTGGGGAAGTACATATGATGGCAGGTGAAAATCAAGACGTCTGTTTTAGGTAGATTAACTCAGAAATACGCTGAGATGTGTATGCGAAAAAGTCAAGAAGGGAGCTAGTGTTTGAGCTCAGCCCCCTAAACACATTTTATTTATCTCTGAACATCCAGTCTCTTATAGGGTGCCTGAAACACAATGGGTGTTTCATAAATAATGTTTACACTAATATTTTTCTTTTTTAAAAAAGATATTTATTTATTTATTTATTTATTTATTTATTTATTTATTTATGACACAAGCGAGGAGGAAGATCAGAGGGAGAGGGAGAAGCAGACTTCCCGCTGAGCAGGGAGCCCGATGTGGGGCTGGATCCCACCAGCCTGGGATCATGACCTGAGCCGAAGCTAGACACTTCACCAACGGAGCCCCCCCAGGTGCCCCTATGCTAATATTTTTCAAGAATCAGAAATATATATAAAGATTCAATGTTAGAAAATGATCTAGGTTCATCTGGTTGTTCATTGCCATTGAGTTGTTTTGGGTAGATAAGGGTAGTTGTCCAATCTTGAGGTGGGGGCTGCAGGTTATAAAGATGGCTGTTTCCGTCCAAAACCTGCCATATATATGGACTCACTAAACAAGCCTTCATTGGCAAAGTAGGTAGAGAAGTCACAGAACTGGCTTTGTGAGCTTAATGACATCCCAGGGCTCTGACCACACCTATAGGGGAGGGTCCCTGGAGGTTTCCCTGAATTAATTGCAACATCTCCGAGGCAGGATTTTATGCCTTCTAGTCAGTAACTAGTCACTTCTAGTGAGTAACTTTAATTTCACCAAGGAGAGCCTACTCCTAACATCCATTTTTCTATTTAAGAAGGTCATCAGTTTCGGGACAGCTGGAGCCTGGGATTGAGCCCCACATCGGGCTCCCTGCAGAGAGGCTGCTTCTCCTTCTTCCTATGTCTCTGCCTCTTTCTGTGTCTGTCATGAATAAATAAAATCTTTAAAAAGTCACCAGTTTTGCCACTAAAAACTCATCTGGACTATGCTAACTAGCCAAGCCTTGGTTGTTGATTGGGCTGTGACCAGCAGAAAGACTTGTCGTGAGCTATGTGGAATGTGGCCTTTTCTGATAAGCCAGCTAGCCACCCTGGGAGGTAAATTCCTGCTAGTAAGTTACCTGGCTACCCCTAAAATTAAAGCTCAAACTAGCCGTGTACAGTTAAGTATTTCAAAGTATATGACAGCATCAATCTCGGGTACCAAGTGGAATAGAAACACATGCATGTAGTGCCAGAAGGCTTCCTGGAGAAGGTGGGACCTTGGGGTTGTTCCGGCGCAGAGGTTCTTGATCTTGGCTCCACTCTGGAGTTCCCTGGGGGACTGTTTAAAGACCACACCCCAAAATAAATACCTTGGAGCTTCTGAGCAGAGACGCAGGGCTCAGGCTTCATGAAGCAATTCCCAGGTTATTTGGGTGTGTCATCAACATGAAGATCTCGGCCTTAAAGGGTGGGTAGGATTCAGAAACAGCATTTGCGGGATCCCTGGGTGGCGCAGTGGTTTGGCGCCTGCCTTTGGCCCAGGGGGCGATCCTGGAGACCCGGGATCGAATCCCACGTCAGGCTCCCGGTGCATGGAGCCTGCTTCTCCCTCTGCCTGTGTCTCTGCCTCATTCTCTCTCTCTCTCTGTGACTATCACAAATAAATTAAAAAAAAATTAAAAAAAAAAAAAACAGCATTTGCTAGGCAGGTTCTCTTCATCTACTAGATTGTGTAATTAACAGAAGCCCCGAGGCCCATCGTCATGCAGCCTCGGGCTCTGATTCCACCTTACTTCACCTCAGGATGTGAGAAAAGTCTCTTCTGGAATCATGTAGAAGCCTGGGTCCCATAGCCAGATGTCTGTTCGATGGTTCAAGTTTGATTTATTCATGGGCGACACGACCTGCAAGGTATGCTTTCTGGGGGTCAAGCAAGTGGGGAGAGGCTGTGAGTTAAACTCTTTCAGGCAGGGCTCTTGAGTTTCACTCCCTAATTCTTCCCAGAAGTGTCCAGTCCGGGAGCCGCTTGGCCACCAACCCGCTGTGTTTCTTGGGGCAGGTCCCAGCTCCTGTCCGAGGGTCAGTTTTCTCACTTGTCAAATGAGAAGGTTGGACACTCGCGTCTTTGAGGCCCTTCCAGTCATGACTCCCAAAGGTCAGGGAATTAGGGAGCCACAGAAAAAGAGAGGAAAAGCAAAAAAAAAAAATAAATAAATAAAAAATAAATAAATAAATAAACCTGGCAGTTGGGAAAAGTGTCCAGAAGAGGGCGCGAGATGCTGGGGAGAAAGCGTCCCGGCCGGCGACCCTGGGTCGGTCCCCGGGAGGGGCGGCGGCGGCCCGTGCAGCCCGGCTCGCAGGCCCCTCCCGGCGCCCCGCCCTTGCTCGGCCGCTCAGGTGCTCGGGGCGCCCTCGACGGGAACGCCGGGGCCCTGGGAACGCCGAACGCACGCGGCTCTTCCTGTGCCCCGCGAGGAGCATCGGGCCCTCTGGCCGCCGTCGGGTGCTTTCGCCCCGCGTGGGGTGAAAGTCCAGCTTTTTCTTTCTTTCTTTCTTTTTTTTTTTTTTAAGATGCTGTTTATTCATGAGAGACGCAGAGGCAGAGACACAGGCAGAGGGAGAAGCAGGCTCCATGCAGGGAGCCCGGCGCGGGACTCGATCCCAGGACCCCAGGATCACGCCCTGGGTCGAAGGCAGGCGCCAAACCGTGGAGCCACCCAGGGATCCCCGAAAGTCCAGCTTTAAGTGAAACCCCCGCCGACGGGAACAAAGGAGGTCCGGCCTCGTGGGGGCGACAGCAAAGCGCCGGTGCCGAACCTCGAACCTCGAACCTCGCACCTCGCGGCGAGCAGCCCTGAGACGGCCTCCCGCGGGGCCGCACACCCGAACCCGGTGTCGGGACCGCGAAGGAGCACCGGCCCGCGGCGCCGCCTCCCAGCCACCGCGGCATCTGCAGAAAGACTTGCCTGGGCTCTAATTGACTTATTCCGGGAACAGCGAACTCCCTCCCTCCCGAGAGGCGAGTTTCTCTTATTAGAATGTTGTACTTAACCTTTGGGGTTGTCCCCTGTCTAACCCCCTCCCTGTGCTCTGAGCCCGGCCTCCACGCAGGCAGGACCAGCCTAATCTCTCTTTCGAGGGACAGATTTTCAAGTATTTGGAAACAGTTACAACGTCCCCATGTCTCCGATGA
Source organism: Canis lupus baileyi (assembly GCF_048164855.1). Taxonomy (NCBI): domain Eukaryota; kingdom Metazoa; phylum Chordata; class Mammalia; order Carnivora; family Canidae; genus Canis; species Canis lupus. Next base: position 2,733,077 of record NC_132843.1, on the reverse strand, counting down.
GGGTTCTCAGCACGCCTCAGTACCCCAGACCTTTCTCCTCACCTCCCCCTGCCAGCCTCTTCACCCCTTCCCACATGGTAGGGCTCCCCCACCCCTCACCCCTCACGGCTGGCCTCCACCCCACCTGCGAGTGCAGGAATCCAGCTGGGGCTCTGGGTCAGGGTCTCCGGGAGCGGGAGCAGAGGAGCCATTGGTAGACCCTCATGGGCTGAGTGCTGACATAGGACAGGTGAGAAATCAACCTGTGTGGCCCTTAGGAAAACTCCAAGATGACACTAAGGAAACGTCAAGCTGCAAGTGTTCCTTCCACAGCCTCAAGGCCGTTAATGCCCTATTAATCTCGGGACTCCAGGATCACTTCCTGGGCGGAAGGCAGGTGCTAAAACCGCTGAGCCACCCAGGGATCCCAATAACTAAAATTTTAACAAGTTTAGATATTTGTAACAGATGCAATTTTCGGCCTATCGTACACATTGTTGGCTTAAAAGTCATAAACTCTTTTAAATGGATTCAGTGGGTTCTCACTGCCAGAGGATTCGATACCCTCTGTGGTTAATTAAAAAGAACCCACAAACAAGTTCCTTAAACATTCATTTTTTTTATTTCTTGAGCTTGAAATTCCCTTCCTCTTTCTCTACAGAATTTCAGTCCACATTTTTATGCTAAAAACTCTTCTAACAGGGGATCCCTGGGTCGCTCAGTGGTTTTGCGCCTGCCTTCAGCCCAGGGCATGATCCTGGAGTCCTGGGATCGAGTCCTGCATCGGGCTCCCCGCATGGAGCCTGCTTCTCCCTCAGCCTGTGTCTCTGCCTCTCTCTCGTTTTCTCTCTGTGTGTGTCTCTCATGAATAAATAAATAAAATCTTAAAAAAAAAACCCGAACTCTTCTAACAACCACCCTATGATACTTACCTATAACAAAAATACATGTATATTTTAAACATTTCCCGTGCTCTAGTATTAACATTATCCTGAACTATCACAAATGGCATTTTTATACAACTTCAAAGCTCGATTGTTTTCTGATAGGCAGAGGTGCTATATATTTGTTTACATGTTAATAGATGGGAAAGGATTTTTTTAAAATTTTATTTATTCATGAGAGACAGGCAGAGACACAGAGAAGCAGAGGGAGAAGCAGGTTCCTTGCAGGGAGCCCGATGGGGGATTCGATCCCAGGACCCTAGGGTCATGCCCTGGGCCAAAGGCAGGCCTCCACCGCTGAGTCCCTCAGGTGCCCCTGCACCTTTCTTATGTGAGGAGGGAGATCTGATCATGAGACCCGCTTGTTGGCAAATGAGTATTTAGATTTGCCGGTGCTTATAGAGATTGAGGATCTGGACCTTGACTCCCTCAAAACAGGTCATGGCACAGAACTCCTTGAAGAGTCTTGGCGAACACCAGGGACCACACCCCCATAAGAGGATGGCTGCCTTGCAGGTAGGAACATTTGGGAAAGCAACTTGCCACGTGGGGGAGGAGAGAAAATTGCTGGGACGAAGTTCTTACCAATAAGAGTCATCATAGGACGCTTTCCGTATGTGATTTTATTAGTCATCTGTTGGTGTATCACAAAGCACCCCAAAACTCAGTGGCTTCAAACAACACACACTATTGCACAGTTTCTGCAGATTCAAGACTTTATTGTCTCAGTTTCTTTAATTAGGTCACAGCTTTTCTGAATCCTCTGCTTGAGGTTGTTTCACAAGGCTGCAATCCAAGTGCCAGCTGGGACCATGATCTTCAAGTCCAAGCAAGGAATCCACTTCCACACTCCTTTACCTGCGGGGGAGAGTTCCATGTGAACAAACCTTGCTGCACGAACTGGTACGTATTAAACATGAAGACTCATGGTCCGCACGTAGACCAGCTGAATTAGCTCTGCCTGGGACCCCAGAATCTTGATATACATTAACATTAAAGAACCACTGGCATAAAAGCAAGTGCTTAGGCTTGAGAATGAGAGTGTAGTTGAAGGCCTGCTTGCTGATCTAGAATGTTCCCTCCACCAGCCTCACCTTCCTCATCTGTGAAATAGATTTATGATTCCAACCTTCTCTATAGGGTTCTCTAGGGCTCAGACAAGATCACAGAAGGAAAGCAGTTGGCAAGTTTCCAGGGACAAAGTAAGTTTTAAGAGGTCTTTATTACTATTCAAAGGAGGGAAAGACCATATCTGATTGTGAGATTAGAAATTCACAAAGCTCTGGCCAGGAGTAGGATTCTCCTCAGGGAGGTGATTCAATTCAGTCAGCATGAATTGAGCTTTTAATCTGTGCCAGGGAGGATGGAAGCTAGAAAGTTGGAGGCAGTTGGGGGTGGGGAGGAAGGATGCAAACAAATTAGTTTCAGGTTAATGCTAGGTCCTAATGGGATGGCCAGTGTTGTCATTCTGGCAGGTGGAAAGATGCGTCTGTAGTAAGGTTAGAACTAGATTTGGGGCACCTGGGTGGCTCAGCAGTTGAGCGTCTGCCTTTGGCCCAAGGCATGACCTTGGGGTCCTGGGATCGAGTCCCTCATTGGGCTCCCTGCAAGGAGCCTGCTTCTGTCCTCTGCCTGTATCTCTCATGAATAGAAATAAAAAAATTAGATTTGAGAGTTACCAGTGTGGTGAGAGGTATAATGGGGGGGGGGGGAGGGTGGCGTGAAGAGAAGAGATTTGGGAAATGAGCCCAAATTTTGGACCATAGTTTGGAGAACTAGCAAGCAGGGTTAGAAAAGGATGTCATGAAGGTGTGGTTAGAAAGGCTGGGAAAACAAGAGGAGAAAAAATGAGAGATTTTAAGAAGGAGATGGTTTAACCTGAGAAAGAGTCATGTACTGCCCCATGCTTTTTTTTTTTTATTACAATGAGACTATTTTAGTAATATTTAATAAATATAATGTATTTTAAAGCAAAATAAACAGAAACCATCCAAGTATAATGTCAAGTGTTGCACAACATTATTTAGAAGGAGCCATCAGACAGATAATAATTACACTATCCTATGTCTCTTGATATTTCCCTGAGAGCCCACAGTCGTCAGGAACCATGATGCTCAAATCGTACAGTCTCCAGGCTTTTTTTTTTTAATTTATTTTTTATTGGTGTTCAATTTACCAACATACAGAATAACATGCCCCATGCTTTAGAGGGAGAAGGCAATCTCAATAGGCTAGGAGTGAGTGGAACCATTTAGGAAGGAACTAATGCAGCAATTCTTAACCTTGGCTGTCATTAGAACTACCTGGGAGCTCTTAAAAATCCTTTTACCCAGGCAGGAACCCCAGAAAGTTAAATCAGAATTTCTGGGAGTGGGCGCCAGGCATCATTTGTTTTTGCAAAGGTGTAGAAAGTGTTGAGAACCCGTAATTATGTTGGACCGGGTTTAAGCAGAGCCAGCTGGGACAAGCGCCTACCTTAAGAAATGTAGCAGGAAAGGAGAACAAAGCTGCTAGTAGAGACCAGCCCACTGATGGAGCATGATGGTGAGGCATAAAAGGTCCAGAGCAGAGGTGGGGAAGGAGCTTTATTTAGCAAAGGGGTTTCTTAACCCCAAAGGGGGAGAATCCCTTAGAAAGGTGTGAAAACTGAGTGCTGGCTCCACCCCCAGGCTTTCAGATTCAGTAAGTCTGACCCCTGACAATTTATAGCTCTGACCCAGCTAATGCCAATAGCCTGGGGGGTGGTGTCACACTTGGAGATCTTCTTGAACACAGGGAAGGAAACTATGCTGACAGATTTCTGAGTGAGAGATAAGTGGTGGAGCCATTTCTTCCCTGCTTCTGTCTGGGATGTGAAGAAATCCAAGGAGGGTTCTCCAAGCTTTGATCACCGCACTTGTCAACCTTGGAAGTACAATCTTCTAGGATTATGGGGGAGCTTGAAAACTCCCTCTGTTCGCCAGACATACGTCCTGAAGGTGGGGTTCTTTGGCGGGATCTGGTAAAGTTCCCTAGGAGAGTCTCCTTGAGGAGGCACAGCTGTGAGGGCCTGACAGGCCAATTAAGCAGGGGTCCTGATTCCAGCTGGAAGGGCTTACCTGGGAAGAGTTTCAGAAGCATGTGGCTCCAGAACAATTTCTGCATCGACCGGATGCGCGCTCCAGCTGAGAAGCACCCGCAGGCTGTTCCTCATTCAGGTACAGACGCCTCCTTCAGACCCACCCAGGGCCGTTCTGCCCCGGCGCTACCTGCGTTTCCTCCGTCAACTCCCGCCGGCTACTTTCGTTTTTGGGTCAGGTTTCTTTTTTGCTGTAGGTAGAAGAGGGACTGAAGCTGCTGCAGGCAGCCAAAGGCCATTGGGAAGGGGACCGAAAGGAGGTAGAAAATGGCAGGGGGATGGAGAGCGTGCACACGAGAGAGAAGGAGACGCGAATGACCATCTTCTGATGGGGGGGGGGGGCGGGTAGGAGTCTAGTTGGACGTCGAGGGTCAAACAGGCAAAAATAGGGAGGGAAGCTACGAATCCCACTTGCCCAGTCAGGACGTCCGCCAGGGAGTCGGTGTGGCGGAGACCCCGTGGGCATAGCCAGGTCACCTGTTACAACATCCCGTGACAGCGGAGTGTTAACCCTGAGACTGTTGAGCGCAGCCACGTGAAGTCCAGAGAATAACGTGCGGAGGCTTTCGGCCGGACTTCTATCCCCTACTTCCCCTCCTCCTCCCCTCGCCCTGCTGCTACCTGGGCTCTTTCTCGTCTCCACTGCCCACCTCCGCCCCCTCCGGCCCCAGCCCGCGATCGCCCGGAGGAGCCGGCGGAGCCTGCGGAGCGCGGCAGGTGCCTCCCCGGCGCGCACCTGTACCCGGCGGCCAGCAGGGGGCGGTCTGCCCCGGCTCCTCGCGCGGCCCCGCCCCCGGCCCCAAGGACCCCGCTGCAGCGGGGGCGCGGGAGGGCGCGTCCGGCCCGGCCCCGCAGGGCTCAAAGGCGGCGGCCGCAGCGCACCGGCTGCCCGCTCCGCGCGCGGTGCTCGGCCCTCCCTCCCGGCGCCCGCACCTCCTCCCCCACCACCTCCCCCACCTGAGCGGGGAGCGCCCCCGCCCGCCAGTCCTGCCCGGCCGCCGCCGCGGGAGTAAAGGTCGCGCCGGCCGGGAGCGAGCCGGCGGGGCAGGGCGTGGGGGAGGCGGCCACACGCCGGGAAAGTGTCGGCCGCCCGGGAAGATGGCGCCAGGCGGGCTGGCCGCGGACTGAGCCTGCGGGCGGAGAGGAGTCGGGACCCGCAGCCCGGCAGGGGCGCGAGCGAGGGCCGCACGCAGACTCGCTGCCCGGGCTCGGGCCGGCGCGCGGGGCCATGGCGGTGGGCGAGCTGTACAGCCAGGTGAGTGCGCGCCGCGCGCCAGGTGAGGGCGGGGACCAGGGCGGCGCGCCCCGGCCCCCGGCCCCCCCCCGCGGCCCTCGGGGCGCCCCCTCCTGCGGTTCCGGGAGGCGGGGGGCGCGGGGGGCGCCTGGCAGCCTCCCGCTCGCTCCCCCCCGGCGCCCAGAACTTCGGGAGGAGGAGGAAGTTTGGCCGCTCCGGGAGCGTCCTGCGCCGGCCGACCGGCCGCGGCTCCCCGCGGCGCTGCCCCCCGCCTGGCTCTGCTGAGTTCCCCGGTCCCGGACGGGGGTCCCCGGCGGCGCGGAGCCGGGCCGCGGACACAGCCCCACTGCCGCCCCCCGCCCCCCGCCCCGGACCCTGCTCTGCGGCGGCCGCTCGCGAGGGCGCGCCCCCAGGCTCCCTTTGCTCCCGCGCGCCGGCGGGGGCAGCACGAACTTCGGGGACGCTCGCACACTTGGGGGCGGGGGGAGAAGGGCACCGACCGGCTGTTAGGGACTTGATGGGGCGGGGGGGGGGGAGATGAGCAACAGGTGAGGTGGGAAGTGCTCCGAGGACCTGCGGAGACCCCGGGGAAGCGCATTCTTAGTTGGCTGGGGGTGGGCGGCTGAAGGCGGCCCCTCGGCGTGGGTGCCAGCAAGGGCAGGGGCGGAGTGCGGACTTCTGGGTGCCAGGGTCAGCCGGGCTCTGCAGGGCTCGGCCCCACGGTCGGGAACAGGTGCGCCTGGCTGGAGACGTCCTGCTTCCGCGGCGGTTGTTTCAAGTTAGGGGCCAGCCGCCGCCTCCCGGAGCGCCCACAGCTGAGCCGCGGGGGGCCGCGCCTTTAAGCACGCGCCCTTCCCCCCGTCAGGAAGTTCGGGAGACCTGCCCGCCTGGTCTGTTTCCGGACCGTGCCCCGAGCGTCGGTGCGCGTGCGGGGCGGGTGCGGGGCGGGTGCGGGGCGCGGGGTCCGCGCGCGGCCCGCGGGTCTGGGCGGGGGCGGGGCTGGCTCCGCCTCTCACCTGGCGGCTGCGCGCGTGGGGAGCTCCGCAGCGGGGTGGGCCTTCTCCCGGCTCCTGCGGAAGAGCGAGCTGAGCGGGGATGACGCGGAGGCTGTGGCCTGGCTGGGGATGGGGTAGCTACAGCCTCGGCGCCCGCGTCCTGGCCCCGGTTGCGGAGGGGCCGCAGCTTCTGGAAAGGAGGGAGGAGGGAGCCAGGAGCGGGGAAGGGGGCGGGGTGGGCGGGGTTGGCGAGCGGCTCCGGGAGTCGGGCTTTGAAAAGCGCCCCGCCCGCTTCAGCCTGTGGGTCTTGGCAGCGGCCCCCAGGACTCGGGCTCTTCACCGGCGGTAGCAGGTTGTCAGGCCCTCGGACCGGAGCCTGGTTCCGGCGAGGCCGGGGGTGGGGCGGGGGGTGGGGCAGGGGGCTCGGGGGACCTGCCCTGGGCTTGGATGGTAGAGCCTCGCAGTTCTGTTCAACCCCGGGCTGCACCGGGCCCCGGCGACCGTGCCTGCGATGCGGCGAGGCCTTTCATCAGATAACTGCTGTACTACGGGAAGCTGATAGTCAATCGGATAAATCTGCAACTCTTGAAGCCTTGATCTTGAAAAACATTGGATTGCTTTTAAAGACCATACTTTCGGGCAGCCCGGGTGGCTTAGCGCCGCCTTCCGCCCGGGGCGTGACCCTGGAGACCCGGGATGAGTCCCACGTCGGGCTCCCTGCATGGGGCCTGCTTCTCCCTCTGCCTGTGTCTCTGGCGTGCGCTCGCGCTCTTTCTCTCTCTCTTTCTTATGAATAAAAAAATCTTTAAAGACCACGCTTTCAGGGGAAAACACTTGATGTTCTTGTTGGAAACGAGTATGTTGCCAGTTATAAATGAGCGTATGGTATGTTAACTGTTAGAAATGAATCCTAGTGGGGATCCCTGGGTGGCGCAGCGGCTTGGCGCCTGCCTTTGGCCCAGGGCGCTATCCTGGAGACCCGGGATTGAATCCCACGTCGGGCTCCCGGTGCATGGAGCCTGCTTCTCCCTCTGCCCACCCCCCACCTCTCTCTGTGTGACTATCATAAACAAAAACAAACAAAAAAGGAATCCTAGTGGAAGTCTGCGCCCAAGTTCGGGGGTAACTTTCTGGGCTTTTACTAAGGATATAGCTACCCTAAGAAAAATGTCTCAAGGACACATGAGTCACCTAACGTGGTTTCGTGGGTGTGAGGGTTTGACACCACTCAAAGTATTAGAACGTGTTCCTAGGGCTGGGGGACTTCACCTGTCCATGTTGGTGGGTTTCTAGTCCTTAATCACTGTATGTTTATGAATCTGAAATTGAGACTTTTTGTGACCCAGCCAGTAGCTTCCAGATTGAATTTTGAGCAATTGTTCTTGTCAGAGTTAAACATGCTTTGCTATGAGAAGCAGTTGTATTGTTTTCCAACCATTATCACCCTACTTGCTAGGCTGGATTCTCTGTATGCATATGAATAATAAAGTACATAGAGAAATTGTGCCTGCTGCTCAGATTCATTTTCTTAGGGGGATGATTTGTTCATCTTGGCATATTAAAGCAACCAATGTTCCCCCTTTTAACCTGCTAGGCCAGTCTATCATGGTGACTGCTGGACCCAGGCACGCACTGTCATGTATTATGCATGATAGAAATAATTATCCATTATGTCAACAGCATTTATAAGTGGGGTGGAACTATTAAAGCCTTTTAGAACTATACCTGTTGCTTTAGTGATCTAGTAGGGAGGTATGATTGGAAGGAGACCTTCAAGCGCATAAATTAACCTGAAGGTACAGTTTCAGGTAAGAACTTAGTATATTAGCCTAATCCTATTTATCCAAGACAAGACTCCCTTTCTTTCCCTCCCAGGTTACTGTTTTCTTGTTTGCCTATCTGCACACTCCAACTGGAGGCTCCATGCTATGTGAATTATTATTTTTGGAGTCCTTAGTCCTTGACAAAAGTCACATCCCATTACCTAAGAACACACCTGTGTTCAGAAGACCCAACCTATCACCTTTGAGAAGTGGCTTTCTCTGTAGCGAGTCTTTTCTGGATGGGGGAAAAAAAAAGTCCATGCCAAGACACTTTGAGGGTGATGTCAAGGTGAGTCAGCTTCAACTCCTAAAGAAAGCTGGAGCTAATGATGGGGGATCATGTCACAAGTGGCATGTATGTAGCAAGTATTCATACTGTCTTTTCCTGTGGGTTGGAAACATGGGCTCATTGGATTTGTCCAGGTCCCAGGCGTGTACAAGCATGGGAAGTACAATTGGATCTTGATATTGCAGGAAATAGTCTATTTTTCATCCAGAATAACCCTTCTATGAACCTTGTTGTTTTGGACCAGTCTTTCAGGATGCTGTCTTGACTTTTAGTCAGGTTGACTGGGAAATCACCAGATAAACCAGTACCTTCCAATAACCCCTTCTCTGGTTGGCCTTTCATAAGTGGTGTCTGAGCAGTTTGAGTGCTGCTAGTTCACTGGTTGATCCAGCCTATGCGTGTAAATGGTGGCTTTGTCTTGGTCTTTTCCTGTGCAGCTGGTAGTGCGGGTTTGTGCCAGGTGTCAGCCTGTAGGCAGCAGGAGCCTCCTGCCTCTACCCACCCTGCTTCACTGGAGGCACTAATGATTCAGACTCCTGTTGGTGCCCCAGTGATATTTCAAAAAAAGTGACGGTCGAGACCTGAGTGGTAGCAGATGCTGGTAGTGCTCCTCTGCAGGCCCTTGACTCTTCTCCTGAACTCGTGCTGGTGCTTGCTCACTCTGGATAGCACGTGTTTCTCAGGTTCCTGGAGCCTGGGAATGCACCCCCCTCCCTGCCCCAGGATGGACCTGTAATCCATGGGAGTAGAACAGCTGTAGTTTCCAGACCCTGACCTTGGGAACAGGACTGCCCACAGAGCTGTGCAGGAGGAGCTGAAGTTCCTCTGCTTGAATTTTGCTGAATATCACAACGCAGCTTGCCTCCTTTCACCTCCCCACCTCCCCACCTCGGGAGCAATGCCTAATGGAATACCTGGACAGGAATCTTCATCTTTTGGATCTGAGGACCATGGTGGTTTGGCTGGGTGGATGTTGAGAAACTCAAGGGCTCTGGTTTCCTTTGGTTCTCTGAAGCTTTGTGCCAATGCACAGAGGCCATTGGCCTGCTCCTCCCCTCCCCCCTTCCTCCTTGCTGCTTTCTCTGCCTTGCCCACTCTTTCCTGCCTGCTTCCCTTCCTCAGATGGGCCTATAAAGCCAATGGGCTCTTCTTGGCTCTGCTGGTGAGCATTAGAATTCCAGTGTTCAGATGCAAGTTGTACGGGTTCACGGGGCACATTCTCTGCCTATTACCTGTATGCCCTGCCCCAATGCCTTGTTTGTAGAGTTCTTGTCCTGCCTCTTTTTTCCCAGGTAGGTTGAGCCCATCTGGAGAGCGGAGGCCATCACAAACATTTTTTTGGAGCTGCCAGTGTGTTTAGCATGGTGCCTTATACTTAGAGATACTTGAGAGCTTGTCCCCTGGATCTTAAATCCCCCTGTGCCAAGTCCTGCTGGAACTTCCTCATAGCCCATTTCCCCACTGTGAACACCTCACTTAAGCCCAGCCTGGTTGTTGAAACTGGGAAATTCCTACAGCACTAACTTGTCTGTGAACCTCCCTGGAAGTTCCCCAGTTTTTCCACTGATGGCCTTTCTCTGGGCCTGGGTCCCTTCAAGAATTCATGGTTAGCATCCTAGCTCCCTTGATCTCCAATTAGGGACCATTTCTTCTCTTTTACATGTTGGCAGTTTGAATATTGGCCAGTTATCTTGTAGAATGGCCTCGATCTGATGGAGTCTCCTGCTTACGTGGAGTTTACAAATTTTTGTTAAGAAAACTTCGGAAGTGATGGGCATGTACTTCCTGAGGTGCTTCACTGTCAGCGTGTCCCACTTCTGATGGTATCCCTTCCATCCTTTGGTGAAAGTGATATCCATCGGTTTCCTTTTATTGAGGAGTGTTTACATACCAATATTTGGGTGCTGGGTATGCTTCCTGTTTTTTATAGCCACTTAGGGATTATTGAGCCTAGAATTCAACAGATGTTTGATTATGTGGGCAAGAGCAGGAAGAGTCAGTGATGACCTTGAAGTTTCCATCTTGAGGGTGGACAGAAAAGTCAGGATGGGGCAAGGAATCCTGTGATGGTGTGTTGTCTTGTTTTTGGTTTTGTGTGTGTGTATGTGTTTCTTTTGGTACCTGTTTGGAGTGATACTTTCTGCTTAGATGAACTTTGAGGTTCTGTGAACTTAAAGGAGAAATGGGGGTTCTTGCAAATAAGAAGGATGGGTGAGATATTTTCTCTAAAATGCGAGTCTTACAACAGGATCTTCATAAAGTTCAGATCATGACCTTGGTGTGGGCCGTCCTAGCCTCTGGTCATGATTTTGGTATGGACTATTCTGGGTATGAGGTTAAATGCTCAGCTCTGATGCTAGAATAGATGCATTCTGAGCCTTTTTTTTTTTTTTTTTTCTTAATCTGGGATGGGACCTGTGTCATAAGATTCCTGGAGGATCACATGCTCTAACATGTGAAGGTACTGCCTAGTGCAGCTTCTGGCAGGCTGTCCAGGCTTAAATGTTGATCAACTTGTTTACCCTTGAGTCGTAGTGTTGTGTGGTGGCATTTTTGCCTGAGCCTAAAAGGTTCCACTCTCCCCCTGGCCCCTGGGGAAGGAGCAAGAGTAGTTTGAAAGAATTTTTCTTTTTTCTTTTAAGATTTTATTCATGAGAGGCACAGAGAGAGAGGCAGAGACCCAGGCAGAGGGAGAAGCAGGCTCCTCGCAGGGAGCCCCGGGACTCCAAGATCACGCTTTGGGCTGAAGGCAGGCACTAAACTGCCGAGCCACCCAGAGATCCTCTTATAAGAAGTTTTCAATGTAAGCTGTGTTTTCTGGTCTTTTATTAGTTTTTAAGGGAAGTTTAAAAAAGCATTTTCACCATACCTTTTTTGTTGGTACAAATGATTATTGAAACAATTCCTACAATGTGGGAAAGGCAAAGGCCCTGTTAATCCCTTTTCCAGAAACTGCTATTGTTGATTACTTATGATTTCCAGACCTGCGTTGTTCAATAGGGTGCTCCTGAGCACTTGAAGTGAGGCTGGCCCAAATGGAGATGAACTGAAAGTGTAAAAACAAAACACACCAGACTTTAAAGACTTAGGGCCACTGGGTGGCTCAGTGGTTGAGCATCTGCCTCTGGCTCAGGGCATGATCCTGGGGTCTTGGGATTGAGTCCTGCATCGGGCCTCCTGCACGGAGCCTGTTTCTCCCTCTGCTGGTGTCTCTGCCTCTCTGTGTGTCATGAATAAAATATTATTTTAAAAGACTTGATACAAAAGATGAATGTAAAATATCTCCTTTATATTACCGTTGATTAAATGTTGAGATACTTTGGATGCATTGGGCTAAAGTATTTGGTTCATCTTTTTTTTTTTTTTTAAATTTTTTTGGTTCACCTATTTTTAACATGGCTACTAGACAATTTCAGATTCCACATGTAGTTTGCTTTGTTTTTATTTGGCATCACTGCTATATTGGGATCATGCCACAGATTGTACTCTAGATCTTAATCTATGCTTTCCATCTTCTGTAGCATATAAAGGTAATTTTAGCATTTAATGGCTATTTAATAGCATATTATGGATTTACCATAATGTTAACTGTTCAGTTTTTTTAAAAGATTTTATTTATTTATTCAGAGAGAGAGAGAAGCAGGCTCCATGCAGGGAGCCCGACGCGGGACTCGATCCTGGGACTCCAGGATCACGCCCTGGGCTGCAGGTGGCACTAAACCGCTGAGCCACCGGGGCTGCCCTTAACTGTTCAGTTTTGGTGAACATTGAATTGTTAAAAATTTTTTGAGGGACGTCTAGGTGGGTCACCAGTTGAGCACCTGCCTTCAGCCCATGGCGTGATTCTGGGTCCTGGAATCGAGTCTCACCTGGGGCTTCCTGCATGGAGCCTGCTTCTCCCTCTGCCTTTGTCTCTGCCTCTCTGTCTCTCATGAACAAATAAAATCTTACCAAAAATTTTTTTAAATCATGAAACCTGTTGCAGTACATTCTTGGAACCCTTTTTTTTTTTTTTTTTTTTTTTGCTTTTAAATATTAGAATTGCCATATGATCCAGTAATCCCACTACTGGGTATTTACCCAAAGAAAACAAAAATTCAGGGGCAGGATAACTAATACCAATGGAGTCCTTTTTGAGCCAGGTTATTTCTAAGTGCTGTGTATTAATAACTCCTCCCCATCACAAATGGGGGAGCTCAGCCTACGTGATTTGCTGGAAGCGGTACTCCTCTTCCAGAGGGAAGTATGACCCCCGTGCCTGACCCTGACACCCTCCCCCCGCAGCAGGTACCACGCTCAGTGTCTAAGGAGCGGGCATGTTCTGAGACGCCCACAGGGAGCCAGGCTCAGCGCTCGAGGAGGCCCTCCCCTGTTGCTCCTCTATCCGAACCTGCTGGCCAGGCAGGGACCTGGAAGCCGAGCTGCCGTCCTGCCCCAGGCTCTCTGTTCAGCCATCTCGGCCAAGGCCTCTCCTCAAGCGTCTGTGGACCCAAATCGTGTTCCATTGTAGTGGGGGTGCTTACCAGGGGCTTTGACAAAGGGCCTCAGGAGCCACCTGCAAGCAGGGGTGTTTCCGGTAGGCCGCAGGAGGTGAGGCTTCGTGTTGTCCACCCCGGTGGGGAGGGGTGCTGGTAAGACCTTACTAATTTGTAAGTAAGGAACCCTCAAGCTTCTAGATCTGATCTCCAGCTTAATAGCTCATTATGCTCCTCTTAACATTTATTCACTGGGTCACAAACTACCGTCCTAGCACAAAGGATTCTGATGCTGACTGGGCCCTACAGGCTTTTCTCTCCCTCACTGAAGTTTGAGGAGGGAACGAAGGGGCCCATCATGCAAAGCTAACGATTTTTTCCAGATATTGCCATTATAAAATTCAAATGTGTTGTGACGTGAAACCCTAAAAGTGAACAAAAGCATCCAGATGCTTTCTACATGGAATCCAAAGACTTCCCTTATAATCTCTGCACCAAATTCAGGTCCCCTGGCTTAGAGACCAGCCTCTGCAAGTAAACCTACTGGAGAGAATTCCAGTTCCATCTGTATTCTGACCCAGGTACTGGTCATTTTTGGAGAAGGTGAAAAGGTAAAATCCCTGAACTGGTGAACTGTACTGTATTCAGCTATTTGTGTGCCCTGGCACCTCACTCGAGACCCGTTTCTCTCTTGGTAACTGGCCACCAGACCCCAGTACGGTCTTGCCGATGATAGGACGCATGCTTAGAATGTATTACCTCAATTTACGTGCTGCTAGTGGCACTGAGTGCTTTAGAGGCGAGTACAACAGAATGCCACCACTTCTATGAATTGCTGACATTGGCAAAATGCACGGTGGTGGTGCAGAGTGTACACATGATGGAAGGTGAGGGTGGGGGAGCCTGAGTGGCAGAAACCTGGGAGACGGTGGGGAAGTGGGAGTGGGCCGTTTGCAGTCCGTTGGATTGCCTGCTGAGGTCAGAGCTGTTCATTACTATTTCACCACTTGACATGTCCAACTGATTCTGCTGAAAATAGGAGTTATAAAGCCAAATCTTATAAACCTTTGAAGTAGCTGATTCTGGATTCCTTTTCTCCTGCATGTGCGGTTGATGGTTGTATGTGTATTTTCCCTCCCTCAGAATGAATCTTCTGGGGTGCCTGGGGGGCTCCAGAGCATCTGCCTTCAGCTCGGGGCGTGACCCTGGGGTCCTGGGATTGAGTCCCGCTTTGGGCTCCCTGCGGAAAACCTGTTCTCTTTCTGCCTGTGTCTCTGCCTCTCTCTGTCTCATGAAGAAATAAATAAAATCTTAAAAAAAAAAAAAAGAATCTTGTGCTCCCATCCCTCCATTCCCATGATCCAGTGTTTGCTTACTGTAGGGACTCGGTGCCGTGCTGTGGAATTGCTTTGAAGCCCACTGGTCCTCTCCTCCTGTTTCTGGCTGTGGCACTTGGAGAAAAGGCCTTTTTTTTTTTTTCCACTAAGGGGCCAGCTTTTTATTTTTTATTTTTTATTTTTTATTGGTGTTCAATTTACCAACATACAGAATAACCCCCAGTGCCCGTCACCCATTCACTCCCACCCCCCGCCCTCCTCCCCTTCTACCACCCCTAGTTCGTTTCCCAGAGTTAGGAGTCTTTATGTTCTGTCTCCCTTTCTGATATTTCCCACACATTTCTTCTCCCTTCCCTTATATTCCCTTTCACTATTATTTATATTCCCCACATGAATGAGAACATATAATGTTTGTCCTTCTCCGACTGACTTCACTCAGCATAATACCCTCCAGTTCCATCCACGTTGAAGCAAATGGTGGGTATTTGTCATTTCTAATGGCTGAGGAATATTCCATTGTATACATAAACCACATCTTCTTTATCCATTCATCTTTCGATGGACACCGAGGCTCCTTCCACAGTTTGGCTATTGTGGACATTGCTGCTATAAACATCGGGGTGCAGGTGTCCTGGCGTTTCATTGCATCTGTATCTTTGGGGTAAATCCCCAACAGTGCATTGCTGGGTCGTAGGGCAGGTCTATTTTTAACTCTTTGAGGAACCTCCACACAGTTTTCCAGAGTGGCTGCAACAGTTCACATTCCCACCAACAGTGCAGGAGGGTTCCCATTTCTCCGCATCCTCTCCAACATTTGTGGTTTCCTGCCTTGTTAATTTTCCCCTTTCTCACTGGTGTGAGGTGGGATCTCATTGTGGTTTGGATTTGTATTTCCCTGATGGCAAGTGATGCAGAGCATTTTCTCATATGCATGTTGGCCATGTCTATGTCTTCCTCTGTGAGATTTCTCTTCATGTCTTTTGCCCATTTCATGATTGGATTGTTTGTTTCTTTGCTGTTGAGTTTAATAAGTTCTTTATAGATCTCGGATACTAGCCCTTTATCTGATCTGTCATTTGCAAATATCTTCTCCCATTCTGTAGGTTGTCTTTGAGTTTTGTTGACTGTATCCTTTGCTGTGCAAAAGCTTCTTATCTTGATGAAGTCCCAATAGTTCATTTTCGCTTTTGTTTCTCTTGCCTTAGTGGATGTATCTTGCAAGAAGTTACTGTGGCCAAGTTCAAAAAGGGCGTTGCCTGTGTTCTCCTCTAGGATTTTGATGGAATCTTGTCTCACATTTAGATCTTTCATCCATTTTGAGTTTATCTTTGTGTATGGTGCAAGAGAGTGGTCTAGTTTCATTCTTCTGCATGTGGATGTCCAATTTTCCCAGCACCATTTACTGAAGAGACTGTCTTTCTTCCAATGGATAGTCTTTCCTCCTTTATCGAATATTAGTTGACCATAAAGTTCAGGGTCCACTTCTGGGTTCTCTATTCTGTTCCATTGATCTATGCGTCTGTTTTTGTGCCAGTACCACACTGTTTTGATGACCACAGCTTTGTAGTACAACCTGAAATCTGGCTTTGTGATGCCCCCAGCTATGGTTTTCTTTTTTAAAATTCCCCTGGCTTTTCGGGGTCTTTTCTGATTCCACACAAATCTTAAAATAATTTGTTCTAACTCTCTGAAGAAAGTCCATGGTATTTTGATAGGGATTGCATTAAGCGTGTATATTGCCCTGGGTAACATTGACATTTTCACAATATTAATTCTGCCAATCCATGAGCATGGAAGATTTTTCCATCTCTTTGTGTCTTCCTCAATTTCTTTCAGAAGTGTTCTATAGTTTTTAGGGTATAGATCCTTTATCTCTTTGGTTAGGTTTATTCCTAGGTATCTTATGCTTTTGGGTGCAATTGTAAATGGGATTGACTCCTTAATTTCTCTTTCTTCAGTCTCATTGTTAGTGTATAGAAATGCCACTGATTTCTGGGCATTGATTTTGTATCCTGCCACGCTACCAAATTGCTGTATGACTTCTAGCAATCTTGGGGTGGAGGCTTTTGGGTTTTCTATGTAGAGTATCATGTCATCGGCGAAGAGGGAGAGTTTGACTTCTTCTTTGCCAATTCGAATGCCTTTAATGTCTTTTTGTTGTCTGATTGCTGAGGCTAGGACTTCCAGTACTATGTTGAATAGCAGTGGTGAGAGTGGACATCCCTGTCTTCTTCCTGATCTTAGGGGAAAGGCTCCCAGTGCTTCCCCATTGAGAATGATATTTGCTGTGGGCTTTTCATAGATGGCTTTTAAGATGTTGAGGAATGTTCCCTCTATCCCTACACTCTGAAGAGTTTTGATCAGAAATGGATGCTGTATTTTGTCAAATGCTTTCTCTGCATCTCATGAGAGGATCATATGGTTCTTGGTTTTTCTCTTGCTGATATGTTGAATCACATTGATTGTTTTACGGGTGTTGAACCAGCCTTGTGTCCCGGGGATAAATCCTACTTGGTCATGGTGAATAATTTTCTTAATGTACTGTTGGATCCTATTGGCCAGTATCTTGTTGAGAATTTTTGCATCCATGTTCATCAGGGATATTGGTCTGTAATTCTCCTTTTTGGTGGGGTCTTTGGTTTCGGAATTAAGGTGATGCCTCATAGAACGAATTTGGAAGTACTCCATCTCTTTCTATCTTTCCAAACAGCTTTAGGAGAATAGGTATGGTTTCTTCTTTAAACGTTTGATAGAATTCCCCTGGGAAGCCATCTGGCCCTGGACTCTTGTGTCTTGGGAGGTTTTTGAGGACTGCTTCAATTTCCTCCCTGGTTATTGGCCTGTTAAGGTTTTCTATTTCTTCCTGTTCCAGTTTTGGTAGTTTGTGGCTTTCCAGGAATGCGTCCATTTCTTCTAGATTGCCTAATTTATTGGCGTATAGCTGTTCATAATATGTTTTTATTTTTTATTTTTTTTTATTTATGATAGTCACACAGAGAGAGAGAGGCAGAGACACAGGCAGAGGGAGAAGCAGGCTCCATGCACTGGGAGCCCGACGTGGGATTCAATCCCGGGTCTCCAGGATCGCGCCCTGGGTCAAAGGCAGGCGCCAAACCGCTGCGCCACCCAGGGATCCCCATAATATGTTTTTAAAATCGTTTGTATTTCCTTGGTGTTGGTAGTGATCTCTCCTTTCTCATTCATGATTTTATTAATTTGAGTCTTCTCTCTCTTCTTTTTAATAAGGCTGGCTAATGGTTTATCTATCTTATTAATTCTTTCAAAGAACCAACTCCTGGTTCTGTTGATCTGTTCCACAGTTCTTCTGGTTTCGATTTCGTTGAGTTCTGCTCGAATCTTTATTAACTCTTCTTCTTCTCCTGGGTGTAGGATCTATTTGCTGTTTTTTTTTCTAGCTCCTTTATGTGTAAGGTTAGCTTTTGTATTTGAGTTCTTTCCAGTTTTTGAATGGATGCTTGTATTGCGATGTATTTCCCCCTCAGGACTGCTTTTGCTGCATCCCAAAGATTTTGAACGGTTGTATCTTCATTCTCATTAGTTTCCATGAATCTTTTTAATTCTTCCTTAATTTCCTGGTTGACCCTTTCATCTTTTAGCAGGATGGTCCTTAACCTCCCCGTGTTTGAGGTCCTTCCAAACTTCTTGTTGTGATTTAGTTCTAATTTCAAGGCATTATGAGAATAATCTGAGAATATGCAGGGGACGATCCCAATCTTTTGGTATTGGTTCAGACCCGATTTGTGACCCAGTATTTGGTCTATTCTGGAGAAAGTTCCATGTGCACTTGAGAAGAATGTGTATTCAGTTGAGTTTGGATGTAAAGTTCTGTAGATATCTGTGAAATCCATCTGGTCCAGTGTATCATTTAAAGCTCTCGTTTCTTTGGAGATGTTGTGCTTAGAAGACCTATCGAGTATAGAAAGAGCTAGATTGAAGTCACCAAGTATAAGTGTATTATTATCTAAGTATTTCTTCACTTTGGTTAATAATTGATTTATATATTTGGCAGCTCCCACATTCGGAGCATATATATTGAGGATTGTTAAGTCCTCTTGTTGGACAGATCCTTTAAGTATGATATATTGTCCCTCTTCATCTGTCACTACAGTCTTCGGGGTAAATTTTAGTTTATCTGATATAAGGATGGCTAACCCTGCTTTCTTTTGAGGACCATTTGAATGATAAATGGTTCTCCAAACTTTTATTTTTAGGTTGTAGGTGTCCTTCTGTCTGAAATGAGTCTCTTGTAGACAGCAAATAGATGGGTCCTGCTTTTTTATCCAGTCTGAAACCCTGTGCCTTTTGATGGGGTCATTAAGCCCGTTCATGTTCAGAGTTACTATTGACAGATATGAGTTTAGTGTCATCATAATATCTATTCAGTCCTTGTTTTTGTGGATTGTTCCACTGAACTTCTTCTTAAAGGGGAATTTTAAGAGTCCCCCTTAAAATTTCTTGCAGAGCTGGTTTGGAGGTCACATATTCTTTTAGTTGCTGCCTGTCTTGGAAGCTCTTTATCTCTCCTTCCATTCTGAATGAGAGCCTTGCTGGATAAAGTATTCTTGGTTGCATGTTCTTCTCATTTAGGACCCTGAATATATCCTGCCAGCCCTTTCTGGCCTGCCAGGTCTCTGTGGAGAGGTCTGCTGTTAACCTAATACTCCTCCCCATAAAAGTCGGGGATTTCTTGTCTCTTGCTGCTTTAAGGATCTTCTCTTTATCTTTGGAATTTGCAAGCTTCACTATTAAATGTCGAGGTGTTGAACGGTTTTTATTGATTTTAGGGGGGGAATCTCTCTATTTCCTGGATCTGAATGCCTGTTTCCCTTCCCAGATTAGGAAAGTTTTCAGCTAGAATTTGTTCAAATACATATTCTGGCCCTCTGTCCCTTTCGGCACCCTCGGGAACACCAATTAAACGTAGGTTTTTCTTTCTCAGGCTGTCGTTTATTTCCCTTAATCTATCCTCATGGTCTTTTAATTGTTTGTCTCTTTTTTCCTCAGTTTCCCTCTTTGCCATCAACTTGTCTTCTATGTCACTCACTCGTTCTTCCACCTCGTTAACCCTCGTCGTTAGGACTTCTAGTTTGGATTGCATCTCATTCAATTGATTTTTAATTTCTGCCTGATTAGCTCTAAATTCTGCAGTCATGAAGTCTCTTGAGTCCTTTATGCTTTTTTCTAGAGCCACCAGTAGCTGTATAATAGTGCTTCTGAATTGGCTTTCTGACATTGATTGTAATCCAGATTTTGTAACTCTGTGGGAGAGAGGACTGTTTCTGATTCTTTCTTTTGAGGTGAGGTTTTTCCTTCTAGTCATTTTGCTCAGTGCAGAGGGGCCAAAAGCGAGTTGTATTGGGAAAAGGAGAAAAAGAGAGAAAGAAGGAAAGAAAAGAGAGAAAAAAGAAAAAAGGAAGAAAAAAAGAAAAAGAAAGGAAAAAAAAGGGTGGGGGAAGGAAACAAATCAAAAAAGCAAAACAATCCGAAACAAAACAAAACAACAACAACAAAAAAAACCACGGGGTATCTTCTGATTCTGTGTACTTTAAGTCCCTTGACTTCCCCGGAACTTGTCCGTCTAGCTGGTCTTCTGGGGGAGGGGCCTGTCGTGCTGATTCTCAGGTGTTAGCACTTGGGGGAGCTGCTCAGCCCCTGCCTGGTGCAGGGCTCAATGGTGCTTGTTTGGAACAATCGCAGTGGCGGGGCCAGCTCTGGAGCCCTGGAGTCAGCCTCCGCAGTAGCTCCAGAGCTCTCGGTCAGCAGGGCCTGGAGGCTCCGGGGCGGGGCCGCTGATCTGCTCAGCTCGGGGCAGGAGCGTCCTCGCTGTCCTGGGCCCTTCTGGCCTTTGCCTGTCCCGGGGGAGGCCGGATCCTGGGCTGTGTCCCGGCGCCCTGTGCTCCCGGGCCTGCGCAGTTGGATTCTCGCTCCCGCCCCGCAGCCCCCTCCGCGGAGCCGCCCCCGAGCCCCCTCGAGCTGCTCCAGGTCCCGCCGTGCGCGCTGCAGCCCTTAGGGAGCTCGGCGCACTCTCCCGGGGCACAGGTGTCTGTTAGTGTCCCCGGGAGCCCGCAGGCATCCCCGCCCTCCTGGGTCCTGCTCCACCTCCCTGCGAGCCCCTTTCCGCCCGGGAAGGTCGGTGCAGCTCCTGCGTCTCCGGGACGGGGCTCTCCTGTCCTGGGGACACTCGCCCCGGCCTCAGCCCGGCTCCTCGCAGGGCCCCTCCCCCTTGGAGGCCTTTGTTCCTTTACTTCTTTTTCCCCGTCTTCCTACCTTGATAGAAGCGCGAACTCTTCTCACTGTAGCATTCCAGCTGGTCTCTCTTTAAATCTCAGGCCGAATTCATAGATTTTCAGGAAAATTTGAAGGTTATCTAGGTAATTTGGTGGGGACAGGTGATCTGGGGACCCTACTCTTCCACCATCTTGCCCCTCCCCCGGGGCCAGCTTTTTACTATAACCCTTTCTCCTGTCCGTTTTGGCTTTTGGCTTCAGGTACCCAGTGGAAAGGCCCATCTGTTTCCTCTGGCACTAGCTGGAACTCACGAATGTGGAGCCCCTGTCAGGAGATAATTAAAAAAAAAAATTTTTTTTTAAATTACTGTGCCTAAAGGCTTAGCAAAAGGTGTGAATGTGGACTAACAGTGAAGTCACATTTGTGGACATGAAACCTAATCTGACTGCCTTGTTTTTTTTTTTTTTTTTATTTTATTTTATTTTATTTTATTTTATTTTATTTTATTTATTTATTTATTTATTTAATTTATTTATTTTTTTGACTGCCTTGTTTTGAGCATCCTAATCTATACACAATTAGGATCACACTTTTTTTTTTTTTTGCCTTTCCTAAGATTGTCATTTATATTAAAAGCATGATCTCCTTTTATTCCCAATTAACTCCACTTGATTATTAGTCTCAGGCAGATGTCCATGAGTCCTGATGGAGGCTGGGGGCACATACTGATCTTCATCCTTCCTGTGAGCTCAAACAAAGCAAGTGGCTTTCGCGAGAGACATGATGCACCAGGAAAGAAAAATTAGTCTTTGTCTTCCCTCACACAGGTGATCTCCAGTCTTTCTCTGAACATTGATCCTTTAGATTCATCACTAAGCCAGCAAGTGCTCAGGGTACCTGCTACCTGCTGGGATATAGGTCACAGCCCATCCCTGCAAAGGAGTCTTTTGACCTTGCGTTCTTCTAATCGGGGGTTCGTTTGTTGGATGAATAAGCTTGAAGAAGGTATTCGTACCCAAGGAGATAAATTGCTTTATCTCATCAGATTTAATAATTTTCAATTTGCCTATACTCGCTAATGAGGGCTAATGTTTGTTTACAAAATGAGGACAGTGAATGTTTCCTCATTTCTGAGGAAACTAGTTTCTTTGCTGTCAAACTGCTTGATCTTTTGTCACTTTGTGTGTATATATGCGTGTAACTATAACAAGCCGTGCATACCAAGACGATGAGAATGCCCTTAAAACATGATAGGACCTGACATGTTGGTCATAATCTATTTGAATGGGTTCTGCTACAGGGTGGTCTTTGCAGAGGTGCCAGGAAGCGGGAGCTCATCAATACCTCTCCTGAAATTGGCTTCATGTGTTCTTCTTTCCTAGTGGGGTGGTGATCTCCCTACGCCTGGTAGGGAGGCCTTCCTGGAGATATTCAGGAGTTACTCTAAGGAGTAGGCTGGTTGAGTAACATAGGTGTTCACTGACCTGTGTTTCTCTTATAGACTAACTTGAAGGTATTGATGCCAGCTTTTTTGTGGCCGTCTACGAGCTGTCATCCTTAAGAGAGTTGGACTTCGAATGATCTCAGTGGATCAGTGTAGAGCCTCTGTGGCTGTCAGGAAGACACTTGTTAGAATGTGGCCTCTGTTGGATTAAAAATCTTAAGGCTCGGGGGTGCCTGTGTGGCTCAGTCTGTTGAGCATCTGACTCTTGATCTCACAAGTGTGTTTGAGCCTGCGTTGGGCTCCATGCTGGGCATGGAGTCTACTTAAAATTTAAAGGCTCGAAGAATTTTACGGTCTTACTGACTTACAGTCCCTCTTATATGTATGCCAACATAATACATGGACATATAATTGCCTCAATGGTATGATCAGTATAATAGCATTACCTACTGATTGAAAAATCAAGGGGCACCTTGGTGGCTCAGTTGGTTGAGCTCAGGTCATGGCCTCTGGTTCCTGGGATAGAGCCCCACATTGGGCTCCCTCCTCAGCGGGGAGCCTACTTCTCCCTCTGTTTCCCTTGTTTGTGCGAGTTCTTTGTCAAAAAAATCTTAAAATCAAGTGGAAAGCCCATGCCACCTAATTCCCTACAATGCTCTTAGTAGGCAGGATGTTAGCCACTCAGTATAACAAAGGAGGGTGAAATAGCATTATTCGCAATAGTCCAAAATAAAAGCAAGCCAGTGTCCATCATGGATGAGCAAAATGTGGCATGTCCACATGGTGAAGTAATATTCAGCCTTAAGGAAATTCTGATGCATGTTGGTCATGGATGAACTTTGAGGACATTACCAGTGACAAATACCTTAAGACTCCACCTGCATGAGAGGTACCTACAAGAGTCTGATTTAGAGACAAAGTAGAATGGTGGTTGCAAGGAGGAGAGGATGGTCAAGTGTGGTGGTTTTACTGGTACAGAACTTGAGTTTTGCAAGCTGGGAAGTTCTGGAGCTGCATGGTGGTTGTGGTTAGATGATAATGTGATGGTACTTCATGTTACCAAACTGTACACTTACAGGGTGAAGATGGTAAATCTTTGGTGTATCACTACCACGGTCAGGCTGAGGGCAAGAAGAGGACCAGGGAAAATAGAAGAGCATCACTGTTAGACTGGTTAGAGCTGGATTTGAGCACTGATTCCTCATTTAGCAGCTGTGTGCCTTTAGGGAACGACTCAACCTCTAGGCTGTTACATGTGAAATGGGTAAAAAGCTAGAACAACCCTCAAAGGCTTGCTGATGCGACACGATGGGAATGTGTCTTTTGGGAAGCTATAGTTCAGTGCAGAGCAATGTAAGGGTGATAGCGTGAGGGCTTGCAAGGGTGTTTGGGGTGCTGATTCACTGGTTCTAGTTCCTCTGTGTGAGGCAGCCAGCCTTACATTGGGCTCTAAACTAGCAAAGCACCAGCATTGGAGATGCTCTAGGGCTGTGTTTGTGCCTCTCCTTTTTCAGGTGTGGGGAGGGAACAAAAGGAGTCTGAAGGTCTTAAGCGGAAGGCTACTTATCCTCTCAACCTAAAGCACCAGACCTAACTGTTCTGTAGCTTACAATTGTGGGGCTTGCCCCAGATTGTACTAAGAGCATTCCACCATGACCTCCTCACAGGATGCCTATATCTGTCTTTAGCCCTTCCTGGTACTTAGCATATTTGGCTATTATGGTTGCTAGGGGGCTTCAAGATGTTATGTTGAAAGGATGCTCTCTTAGGAGCTAGGCTTAGCTGAGTATCCCAGCCCAACATGCCAGTGCAGTATCTGGCAGCAAGAGAAAGGATCGTGAGCTTTGAGGCTTTAGGAACCAGGTTATCCTGTCAGCAGTGGCAGCACTGCATTTCCTTCTACACTGATTCCATCAACAGGACTCAGTTACTCTTGGCTTGTTTTTTTTTTTTTCCCCCCTGTCTTCTCTTGGCCTGGGGTCAAGTACCCCTTGACGAATCTCCAGGACTGGATTAGATTGGCTGTACGATCTGTAGCAGGTTGGCTCTTTGTCCCGGCAATAATAACAAAAGCTCTGAAGCACTCATGGAGAGTGGCTGGCCCCCTGATTGGTTGTTCCCAGGCAGGTTTGGCCTCCTAGGCCCATAGACCTTTCAAAGATGGCGGTTCCTGGGAACACTGTGCTTCCCTCTGAAGAGGCTGCGGGTGTTGCAGGTACTAGAGCGATAGTTTTCTCGGTGTGTAACAGAAAGAGCCGGAGAGCTAGTGTAAGTAGAGATGCTGCCTATCACTCCCATAGAATAGCATTTCAGAGATTGGTCCTGTGCTTGGTTTCCTTTCTTGCTAAATCATGGCTACTATGGTACTTGCATCTTTTGAGTTTTTAATTGGGTTTTTTTGACTAGCAATCCCCTGCCTTGGATCCTGATGGCAGCTTCCACATCTACTCTAATCTGAAACCCTGTAAGTAGTGCTGGGGATATATGGGCCTCAACACCTATTATAAATAGTCCCATAATACATGGTGTTCTTGGATTGCCTCCCTCTCCTCTACTAAGTGTTCGAAGGCCCCCCTCCTCCTCCAGCTCTCTCCATTCCTTCCTAGCCTCCCATTCCTTAACCTTAATCCATTCTTAATAAGGGCTCCAGGGATCACCTACCACATGCATCCCTGACGTCTGACTGGCTGCATGAACCAGAACTCCACCCAGCAGGCTGTTGGGTGTTTTTCATGATGCTCAGCCAGGCAGAGCCTCCTCGCTGAATGGGGCAGATACTCGGGGTGTCCCTCTGACCGTACTCAGGTTGCAGTGTGAACCCTCTCAGAAATCAAACTGCCTAAATGCTGGCCAAAGACTAGTGTGTCCATGGTGGTAAATAACACCAGTAGCCCCAGAACTGTAGCCTATATCTAGTGATGTAGCTGAGCGCCAGCCCAGCAGCTAGTTAGGCCATAACTGTTTTCTACTCGATCTCACTCGGTAAGTCAGCTCTTGATGCTAGAGGTTGAAATCTTGCCTTCTGCTTCTTTGCTTTGCCAGGGGTTCAGTGGTAGCAGGTCCTTGCTGAGCTAGGTTTATACTTCTCCGGTTTGTTTCTGTTTAATCACTAGGCAAGGTGGACACCTTAAGTAGTTGTAACTCTTCACCTACGACTAGTTCGCTGTGGCAGACAGTGGTCAGTATTTGGTTCATGGTACCAACCCGGGGAAGCTGACAGCTTTGCATCCTACTCGAGCAGAGCTATGCAGGTGGAAGGTGAAATCGATTCCACTTCGTGCCTGGTTGGGCTGTGAACTCCATGTGTGTGTGGAGCTCGACTGGAATTGCCCAGGCCCTGCGCCTGAGAGGTCTTCCATTCTTACTGGGTCGGGCAGTGTGGTGCAGCAGATGCAAATATTTAAGAGTCTTAGACACAGTGCTGAGCATGCAAGGTGCATAAGAGCTGGCCTCCCTTACTAAGGAACAAACAGTTCGGTGGAGTAAGTGATGTCAGAAGATGGTGGATTAAGAGGGCATCTTACCAAGACCACAGGGGTGGTGGGTGGTGGTTCCCGCTCAGCCAGTGGCAGCTCCTGGTGCTTGCGACTGCACGAGAGCAAGTCTCACCTCTCACTCCTTGTGAGTGCCTCGGTGTGCCTATCTGTCTCCTGCCTCTGAGGGTTGAGGAAGGCTGGTATCCAGTCTAGAGTCAAACTTTCATGGGGAGGGGGGGTGAAGATCAGAATCCCCTCACTTGGGAGTGTTACCCACCAGAGCTGTTTCCTCCTTTGAGCTGTTCAGAAGTGCTCACTAGAAAGGGAGCCTTTTTTTCTTTTTCCTCACCAAAAACTGCTCCAGTCTCGGGCTCCCAGACTGGGGGTGGAATGTAGGGTTGGCAGCTTGAGTGGACAAGGCTGACATGTTGTTTGCATAGTCCTTGAGGACAGACCTCCTCAAATAAGGACCTAAAAATGATTCCTATGAGTTACCATGCCACTTGAGGAGGAAGGCAAAGATGGGAGTATGTAAAAATCTAAATGGTGGCTATAAGAGTTGGCTTATACTGAATTATACTGTATCCTTTTAAGAAGTTCCTCCAGAAAAATAAATTCCTCTGCAGCATAAACACAGTAATGCCCAAAGCATGGAAAAACATTTGCATGAGTCTTTGTGGGGTGCTCTCCATGACAGTGAGCTAGCGGTGCCCCTGATCTTACTGTGTCATCCTTTGTTGGCGCTTATTCTTTTCTTTTATTTATTTATTTTTTAAGATTTTATTTATTCAGAGACAGAGAGGTAGAGACACAGGCACAGGGAGAAGCAGGCTCCATGCATGGAGCCCGACGTGGGACTCGATCCTGGGTCTCCAGGATCATGCCCTGGGCTGAAGGTGGCACTAAACCACTGAGCCACTGGGGCTGCTGTGTTGGCGCTTATTCTTATGGACAAAGTTAATTCTGTTCCAACTTTCCTTTTTTGTAAGATGGCCTTATTTCCATAAAACTAGGATTATCTTGATTTATATAATCATTTTAGTTTTACTCTTTCAACTTTGTTTTAAACGGCGGGGGCGCGGGAGGGGGATTAGGTTTTCAAAGCTCAGTGCTTGTAATCTCCTTTAGAGTAACACTTCTTATCCTAAATAAGCATTAACCATGGTTAGTCTGGTGCTGTACTGACCTGGCTTAGAGACTTAGCCACAGCCAGGAACACACAGGCAAGCAACGTGAGCCAGAACTTCCACTTGGGATGATAAATGACAATAAGTATACGATTGTCCAGCAGGTATAAAAATCACTGCAGCTTCTAGAAAAGGATCATGTTACTGAGTTTATGAACTATGGTGAGATTGCTATTGCATCAGCCTCTTTATGACCTCTCTTGGATCAAGCCAACTATTTGCAAAAGTGAGACTTCAAAATGGAAGTCTTGCGAAGTTCCTCAGGTGACTTCTCACCAGTGGCCGGTAACAGGCCATGCTGAAGTGTTGGCCGGGCCTTAGGCATGGCTGTGGGAGGGGGAGGTTGAACTTTGGGGAAGACCTAAAGAAAACAGATGCTCTTAGAAGAGAACGCACAGTGGCTCTGTGCTGCTTGGGTAACTCTAGCTCCTAGATGTTCTTTGAATGCCAGAAGTGCAGCCGGGTGTGCTGTTTAAAGCAAGCGATCTCCAAGGAAGCAACCAACCAAAAACTCCACAAAAATCTTAGTTGTGATAGAGATCACCCTGCCCAGCGAGGATACACTCCATGGTGAGGGTACGACAGAGGGAGTCTGTTTAAGGCAGTTCGGAGCCTCTTGGATTGAGACTGTCTGTCTGATGTGCAGCATAAGGGACTTTCATGGGTAATCCTGGTGCTGCATGACTTCTGTATTGATTTCAGAATTGACCCTTCCCTCCTGCCCCACCCCTACACGGTTCCACTGAACTATATTCTGATATGGATGGCCTGCTTAAGGGGATCTCTGTAAATGGAGCTCATCCAGAGGTAGGGGCTTGAAAACTGTAGCATCTGAGGAACAGCCGGGGGACACAGAGTGGACAAGTTAGAAAAGGAACTACAGTCCCAAAGTACTACTAGAGGGCTGTAGGTCTCCTCGGAGTTCTTCCAAAGGTCAGAATGGTCAGCAGTGGGTACATGTTCAGGGAGAAATATTTAGCTGGTGTACAGGAGCACAGGGCTGGTGAAGACCCTCCCCTCCCTGCCCCCAAGTGGGGGTACAGGCTGCCTTGTGCAGGAATACAGCCTTCCTCTCTGTAGGTGCCAGAACAGGCTGGGCACTATCCAGAAGGGGTGTCCTAGAATGGGAGATTGACCCTTCTGACCTAAACCACTTGCCCACTATAGCCACTCCAATAGTGGCTAGAAAGGACTATTGGAAAGAAGAAAAAGTGAAGAGGAGTAACTGCAAGTGGTAAGAGAAGTAAGGAAATCTTTAAGAGCTTCTACTTATTTATAAAAATATGATCAAAGAAATTGATTTATGGTTTCTCTTGGAGAGCTAGATTTCCACTTCAGTTGAGTTTATTCTAAAAATTTCTAGGATGAAGGCATGTGTAGGTTGCAAGTTTGGATGCAGACTGGAATTGAGGGGAGGAGATGAGGAAGGGCTGTTCAGGTAGAAGAAGAGAGGGGAAAGTGCAGGGGTAGGCAGGCATGATGTGGGTTTTGCTGCCAGGCTGGACACTCTTCCATGGCACAGAATGTTGCTCGGTTCAGCCCTAGAAGAAAGGCTTCTGCAGTGAAGTGGGATCAAGTCCTCTAAATGCTGGTTGGGACCTGGTTTGGTCTTTTTTTTTTTTTTTTTTTTTGCTAAAAATGTCTGCTCCCCATAACACCCTGGAAGCTGAACTTAGCTCTAGATCAAGCACCTAACTGGTGATAGCTCCAAGATGGGCTGACCTCTTGGTGTAGCTGGCTGCCTTCTGGTTCCCCTGTCACTCTGCTTGTTGCTTGACAGGAGCCCTGGCATGGGCAGTGTTCTTCTAGGGAATAGGGCCTGACGTCTGAGGTCCAATGCCTTCTGAAGTTGTACTGAGCTTACTTGGTGATTCCCTAGTTCCCTGTGTGAGGCGTTTGTGTAACCAAATGAAAGAAAAATAAGACCCTTTCTACCTCACATGTATGCATCGATGTCTAGGGGTGTATTACTGTCCTACCCCAACCCCCTGCTTCTAGCCGTGTAGAAGGGAGAGGTGGCCTTGAAGGAATCCACAGTGTGGCTGGCTTCTGCTTTTCTCCTTCAGAGAACATCAGTTCTTCATTGCTAATAACTATCTTTCCCAAACGTGGTCTCTTTGTAAGTTGTATGCACACCTAGTTGTCTTTTTGTTGCTCACAAGTGTCCTCTGGGGTGGGGAGAAGATAAAGCTGAAACTGAATTGTCAAATGATGGATGCAGAGTGTAAGTGGGAAGGTGCAGGGCTGCAGACAGTGAAGTCGGGGTCCCAGCGCATTGCATTCCGTCTGGGACCTGTGGGCTGGGGAAGTGGGGGGAGCACTGGCTGCTGTGGGAAGAGGTTTGCCTGGATACTCTGTCGCTTGTTTGTATCTGAAGGACTTAAGTTACATGTCACTAGTTCTGTTACTGTTTATTTTTCCAGTTTCCTATCCGTGTAGTTCTGCAATCGCATGTTGACATGCTCTACCTAGAAGTAAGAGAACAAGGGTGGGATAATGGAAAGAGCATGGAGTTCTTTGCTCGGAGACTTCGACTATAATATACAGATCGAGCTTGATATTAATTTAGAGATGCTAACTACTAGGGCTCGGCCCTTGGATCTCTCTGGGCCTCTGTTTCTTCACTAACTGAATGGGGTGTGGCCAGGTCTCTTGAGTCCTTCTTGTTTCTGATTCTGTAAAAGCATCACTTAATCTGAGTCACAATGTATACATTGAAAAAATAAGAGCAGTGCTTCCTTTTTCACATCTTGTCTCCCTGAGTAGAGTGGAATGGTTCAGTGTGGAAGTGTGTGTATGGCTAGAAGTTGCTACCTCACCGGGAGAGGTTTAGATGAGGCAAAGATGCTCTCCCTATTTCTCCCCACTTTCTCCCCACTCCTCATTTACTAAGGGCAAGAGCTGGGATTTCATCTTTTGTCCTCCACTCAGGGCATCCTCCTCTCCACGCCCAGACAATCTGCAAGGCCTGTTGACTCAACTTCCTATTTGGATCCTCACTTCTTGCCGGGTGCTCTACTCCAACCCATCCAACTAGGTCTCTGGCTGGATAATGGCAGTAGTCTCCTGACTGGCTTTCCTTCTTCCCCGTCTCCTTCCAGCTTCTCACTGTAGCCAGATCAGTGATTTGAAGTGCTCACTGGATTTTTGTCCTTCCTCAGCTGGAAACCATCCAGCTGCTTCTGAAGAAGACCCAAGGCCTATAGGACCCTACATGACCCGGGCCCTGCCTACCCTGATCCATGAGTGGTCCTGTTTTCCTCACTTGCTGGTTCCTTCCCTGCTGGTTGCCTCTTTGCTTGTTCAGGGGGCTCTGCAGGCTTCTTGCCCCCTCAGTGTATTTGCCGTAGTCTTTCTGGGTCTTTGCACTGGTGGCTTCTCACCACCCAAGTCTGGGGATCGCCTTCTTGGGCACCTTCTCTGCCACCTATGTAAGCCATTACCTTGTGATTGGTCTCCCCTGCCCCAGCCTCCTTGCATTTATCAATACCTGGCACTTTAGTTGTCTGTCCAGGCTAGGTCCTGGGGTCCATGAGGGCAGCAGTTAGTATAGTCCTTATTCAAATCTCCAGTCCCTAGAGCATGTGTAGCATGTAGATAATGCTTGAGAAGCATTTTTACAAGTGAAATATAAGATTCACCTTAATGTTGCAGTGGGCTGTCTCCCATATCTTAGGATGTGTCTCCCTCATTCTAATACTAAAAATCTGTCACTGAGAGTTTTGCTTGAGCCAGGCTAGAATTGACCATGATAGGAGTCACTGGATTAGGGACCTATTGGGAATTCCAGTTCCCTAGGCTTCAACGTTGGTGTGCTTTCTCTTCTGAGTCCTCCTATGAGAAAAAATGGCCTGTGTCTCCCCGTTCACTCTGACTCACACGTTGTAAGAACAAAGGTCTCTGCTGATTTTACAGACGGTGAGCAGCCCCTCTGGTTAGATCCCCGTCTTTACAGGTGGGGTGAGGGGTAGACACAAGTATTTTTTGGTAGATAAGCGCAAGGAGGAAAACCTAATTGCTGCATTTCCAAAGTTGGTTTTAGAATTGGTTCTGAAAGAGGGGGTGGCTCTACTGGCGCTTTACCTGAAATCTCTCAGGTTTGTTTCCAGGGTGAGCTAGATGGGACGGTGGGACAGTGCTTGGCTCTACTTTCACTAGGTGGTGACCATTTACGGTGGTTGGTTCCCTGTTCCGGACCGTCTGCACCCCACTTCTGACTTCTTGACAAAAATCTCTTCTGTGCAGCCTTCTGTCTGAGGCTGAAACTCTAGAATTCACAAGCATTCTAGGCTGCTTGTTACATGAGCTAGAAGTATCCCTGTTTCTACCAGATTGAAGCCTGTCTTCTCCCCAGAGCATCAGGACTGCTATGTGTGGTATGTTAGCAGTTGGTTACTGCCCCGTGTGACTGCTCCTTCCCCTGCTGATGGGAGGTCTGCTCAACTCCTTTTTGTGCCTTGAGCTTTTCTGCACTGGTGCTGCTTCTAGAATATTCTTCTCTAAGTTCATTCAAGTTAAGTTTTATCTTTCTCCATAAACCCTACGTGATGACCTCAGGAAATCCATTCTCTGTACTCCAAGGCTGTTACTGTCAGTAGTGTTCGCACGTCCCTCGATCTTGGCATCTGCTCATATCCTCTTAGGCCTGAGTCTGTCATGGGTCTGTGGTGTTATTAATTTCTTATTTTTAAATTTCTTAGATGATTGCTTATCTTCTTACATACTTGCCTTATTAGCTCCTTGAGGACAGAGACCATGCCAGGGCCCAGCATAGTCTTATGTAATAGGTATCTGGTACTTGGTGGTGTGAACAGGGGGATGGACATCCAGGCATTTGAGATTGTGGTAGCTCAGAAGTTCTGAAGGGCTTGGAAAACACTGCAGGGGATGTTAAGTTGCAAGGGGAGTCTCGGGAGGGCAGGATGGGCTTACCACAGGGAGCCATGTTTTACACCCTTCACTTTAGGAACAAAACAAGTGTGATCAAGTAGAGAGATGGAGTCCTGCACGTTCTAAGGTTAGCTAAAACACACGCACATTTCTCCCTGTTCACAGCTGTCTGACCTTGTGTCCTAGCCATTTATAATACTCTAATCCTAAAGCAGGGATGTAAAAGTTAAAAATTGAAAATGCTATTTAATGATCTTCCAGGTGGTTTCAGCAAAAGAATGCAGAATTGGGAGCCATGGCTCCAAATTCTTGTCCCATTAATGCAGTTTCTTTGCTGTGAGGACTTGGCCAAGTGGCTTAATGTCTTCAGCTGTTTCCTTACGTGTTAAATAGAAATCCGTGGATTTACCTCACAGTGTGAGAGTGAAAATAATGGTGTGAAGGAAACTGGAAAGAGTAGGGAAGGGAGTACTGGCCCAGAATGAGGGGTTATATTACAAATACAGTATGATTAGGAAAAATTGCCTAAGGAATGAAGGAGCTGTTTATAGAAGTCCCCAAGTTCTTGATGGGCGGGTTGTATTCTAGAAGTTCAATGACAACATCTTCCTCTGTTTGGGCTGCTGTAATGAGGTACCATGGACTAGGTGGCTTATGCACAACAAATTCCTTTCTCCTGGTTCTGGAGGCTGAAGTCCAAGGTCAGGGTCCCAGCATGGTTGTGTTCCAGGTTGGTGAGACCTGCTTCCAGGTCATAGATGGTGGTCTTCTCTTTGTATACAAAACTCTCCAGGGCCTTTTTTCTTTTCCCTTTTCTTTAAGAGTGGGGGGTGGGGTGGGGAGGGTGCATGGCAGTAAGAGCAGAGGGAGAGGGGAGAGAGAATCTTAAGCAGACTCCCTGCTGAGTACAAGGCTTGATCCTATGATCACGACCTGAGCCAAAATTCAGAGTCAGACATTCAACCCACTGAGCCATCCAGGTGTCCCACCAGGGTCCTTTAAGAGCATGGATCCCATCCACGAGGGCTTCACCCTCACGACTTCCTCATTTCCCTAAGGCCCAAATTGCTGATGCCATCACTTTGGGGGTTAGGCTTTCAACCTGGGTTGGGAGGGAGCACAAACCTTGAATCCATATCTTCCAGCATTGAGAATCTTTCTCGGAGAGGCCGTGGCCTAAGCGGTGATCCAGTTGAAAAACATGTGAAAGCATATCTAATGCCTCTGTCCAAAGCAGGTGCTGCTGTGAGACAGATTGTACACAGAGCTGCTTCTCTGGGGAAAGTGCCTCTCAAGACCTCTCCTGTCCCTAGTATTAGCGGCCTACAGAGACCTAGTTCCACCACTGTTCCTCTTCTCCCCCGCAGCATGGCACCCCACTGGGTTTTCAGCAGAGATGGACCTGCTCCTGTTTCTGGCTAGACTTTCTTTTTTTAAACTGCCATTGCTTTATAAGACATACTGCTTTTTTGCCACCTTGTCCCTGATGCAAGTCGTAGCTCTTCTATTTTGGTGGGTTTTTCAGCTAGTGGCTAGCAGGAATGTAGTATTCTACGTAATAAATGATCATTATGATTGCTTTGGTTGCGAGTGACTGGGACTTGATGCCATCAAGGGGTTTCTCGCCCACCATGGAAGGAGGTTGGCAGGGATGGGGGGGGTGCCGAGGGGCGGGCAGTCTGGGATGATGTGATCGTGCTCAGCTTCTATTTTGCTGTCCTGCCATCCTTACCTTGGGACTTCATCCACATGCCAGCACACCTGCGTCCTAGGCACAAAGGAGGTATAAGGGTGAACGGCAAAAGCTGTCTATTTTAAATATTTTGATAGTTTTTGTTTTTGAAGATTGATTTATTCATGAGAGACCCAGACTGAGAGAGGGGCAGAGACACAGGCAGAGGGAGAAGCAAGCTCCTCCCAGGGAGCCTGATGTGGGACTCAATCATGGGTCTTGGGATCACACCCTGAGCCAAAGGCAGGCACCTAACCACTGAGCACCCAGGTGTCCCTATTTTAAATATTTTGAAACCATTTCAAACTTAAGAGAAAGTTGCCAGAATAATGGAAGGAACTTGTATTTCCTTGAATTGGGTTTTCATGTTTCAGCAGCTGTCTCTGACAGGAAGGGCTCCAGTCCAGGGTCATACCTGCCACCCGCTGGTCCTGGCTCTAGTTTCTTTGTCTGCAGCATTGCCTTGGTCTTTCCTTGAGTTTTCCGATTGGGACTTTTTAAAGATTCCATCATATTCTGGTTAGAACGGCTCTCCATTTGGGTTATGTTTTTGGCCAGATGCTGTGATGATTGTTGCAACCTATGGGATGACTCATGATATGATGCCTGATTTGTCCTGATACTGGTGCTGGTGTTGTGGGTCCTTTCAAATTCTCTTAACGCCCAGAAATTGGTTTTCTCTAAAGTTAGTGGTTACCTTGGAGCATTGCTGCCCCCAGGTCCATCGAGTGGACAGAGTTAGGAAATGATTGTGTATAAACATGTACTCATACACACGAATATATGCTTGTTTTTTTATTTTTATTCTTTATTTTTTAAAAAGATTTTATTTATTCGTTCATGAAAGAGAGGCAGAGAAACAGGCAGAGGGAGAAGCAGGCTCCATGCAGGGAGTCTGACATGGGACTCGATCCCAGGACTCCAGGTTCACACCCTGGGCCGAAGGCAGGTGCTAAACCACTGAGCCACCCAGGGATCCCGATGCTTGTGTTTTTTTTAATATGGCTGGAGAAACACAAGTTCATGCCAATACCTTCTAATTCAGGCCAGCATCATTCCTCTCCATTTGTACTTGGCTTCCACGGTCTCAATGCTGTATACCCGATCTCCTACCTGAGCTGGTGGACTCCATCCCACTTGTGTTGGGATCTCACTACCTCTTCCTCCAGGCCACCTACTTTAAAGGAAGACCATGCTCTTTGAGAGAATTGTAGATGAACATGCAGTTATGACAAACAATATGGAACAATCTCAGGGGCCCTTTACTCAGTTTTTCCCAGTTGCAATATCTTACCAAACTATAGTAGGATGTCACTGATACGTAAGAGATCCTGCAGATGGAAATGTTCCATACCTTAACCCTCTTCTGTAGTGTACCCATGTCCACCTGTTCTTTAGCCTCTGACATCTGCTAATTGGCTCTCCGTTTTGGAGCTTCAGCAGTGTGTTACACGTGTGTCTCCTACAGTATGTAACCTTGAATTGGTTTTTTTATTCAATATAATTCTTTGGAAACTGGCTTAGGTTGTTGCATGATAATGCATGCCTTATTGCTGAGTATGATTCCATGGCGTGGATATACCACAGTTTGACTGCTTGTCTGCTGAAGGACATGTGGGCTGTTTCCAGTTCATGGCTATTACAAATAAAGATGCTGTAAACACCAGTGTGCAAGTTTTTGTGAGTGTAAGTTTCATTTCTCAGAGATAAATGCCCAGAAGTGCAGAAGCTGGGTTTTATGGTTCATCTTTAGTTATCAGGAAACTGCCTAAAGTATGAATAATCTAGTTTTTCCACACTCATCAGCATTTTGTTGTCATTATTTTTAAAAATAAACTTCTAAAATTAAAACCGTTTCAGATGTACAGAGAAACTGATGGTACCGAGTTCCCACATCCCTGTTCCTGGTTTCTCCTACTAACGTATTAGCATGCTACATGTGTTTCAGTTAAACCAGTATTAACACGTTCTTAAGTCCATCCTCTGTTCATGTCTCCTTAGTTTTGTGCCCTGGATGGCACTTCTAGAGGTGAGGAGGGGTGAGGGGGAGCCCCGGGGTTGTCTCGGGTACTGTGGGGGGAGGAGAATTGGGACATGGGCCTTCCAGGACCCAACACAAAGGGATTCAGGCATATTCAAGGAAGAGGCAGCCCATTTTCTAAAATGCCAGTTGTCAGAACTGTCCAGAGGCTTCTGGAACTGCAGGCCTCTGAAAGGACCCTCAATAAATCGCCCTGTCATTAGATTTTCCACGTTACTTTCTTAGCTGTTTAACATGTTTGACTTGTGAGGATAAAGGCCCTGTGGTGTGCTTCGGCAGTTTGAGGGGAGGGAGGCTAAGAGAGACGTCTGCCTCTGATGCAGTGAGAGGAGGTTAGTGAAGCCCAGAGGATCGTCCCTGGGCCCTTGCCTTAGGGGTTAGCATTTTAATTAGCAATCTATCACTGTGGTGCTGAATAATTTAGAATTAACAAAAAGCTAACTGAGGCCCCATGTGGTACTTCATATACGTAGAATGTAAATAGCCTGGAACCTTGCCCTATGTGAGATTTTACAACTTTCTCTAATGGTGTGTTTTATTTCTGAGTAGTTGGGTAACCTAGACTGTAAGCCCCCAGGGCAGCAGTGGCCTTTATGCTGAATACACAGGTTTCTACACAGGATGATAAAGTGGTTTTTTTGCCTCACACATGAGGCCAGATGGCAGATGGGCTTGGGCTTATTTATTTTGGAGATTTGAACATTCAAGTTACATATAGAGCTTTAAAAAATTGGCAAAAAAGAGCCCTAGGCATAGCAGATAATCACTTAACTACGGATCATTGCCTGTCTCAGTTGGGAAGAAGGAAGCGAGGGGGCTTCATGGAGGGTGATGGGCCTTAAACCAGATCTTTGAGCTAATGGGGTGTGGGCCAGAGGACAGCAAGGAGGGACTCTTCATGGGGTAATCCAATTCTGATTACTGCAGTTATTTCTTCCTGTGACTAGCTCTCCCCATTGAGGCTGGGACAGTTGGTAAATCTCGAGACTAAAGGGGGAGGTGGAATGGTGTGGCTCTGGAAGGATGGAAGAAACCAATGCCAGGAGTTCCTTAACCCCATCACCTGTGTAACTTTGGTTTTGTCTTTTTTTTTTTTTTTTTTTTATGCACCCAGGCCTGCTGGGAGCGGGGGGTGGGGTGGTGTGGGGAAGCAGGTTTTGTCATTTCAGGGGTCAGTAATCTCCTAGGTTTAAAAACAAAACCGTCTTCAGTACCTGGACACCCGTGGTGATGCCAGCAAAGATATCCACTATGTTGCCTCAAACAGGAGGGTGCTCAGTGAGGTCTTTGAACTTCCAAATCAGGAACACATACAAGGGGGCAAAAGCAGGGGGAACCCTCTGTGATACAGTGAGGATTTTCCTTAGAAACAGTCCTGGCTGGGTTGTGCTTGCCAGGGTTGGTAGTTGATAAAAGTACTCTTGGGGGATTTATTTAACTCGTGCTGATTTTCGCTATCCTTTCCAGGGAATTTTTCCTCTTAAACTTTGTCATCTTTTGGTCACTTGCAGGATTGAAACCATGGATTTAGTAGATGCGTTCATGATTGTCAGCTCTTTCCAAACGAAACAAAGACTGATATCCAAGACTGATGTTCGTGAAAGATGTACTTGCACTTGGTTTTGCTAAAGATGGAAACGCAGTAGGTCATACCTAGGGTAGGGGGTGGGGAACTCTAGGGTTTCTCCCCCCCCCCCACCTTCCAGTCATGCTTTGAGGAAGCAAGGGTGATCTGGTTGTGACAGTTGTCACCCCATTGATCTCCAGTGTTGACTGAGCTGATTTGGCCAGCTGGGGGTGGCATGATGTCCCTTTCCTCTTCACTCCAGGTACAGTCCTCTCAGAGCTGTGCACTCGATGGGAGAGGAGCACCATCTCTGATAGAGGACTGTTCTTTGGTCAACGGTGTGTGAGTAGCTGCCCTTCCCTGCTCGAACCTCCAAACAAGCTCTCAAGGTCCATTGATAGTCAAGCTTCTAAGACTTCCCTGCAGACTTGATTTAGAGTCCTGTATTGAGTCTCTATCCATGGCGTCTAAATGGGATACCCTTCCCTCAATTTAGTATCCTGATATGGAATCTTAAGAAATCAAAACTCTGAACCTATTGTGATTTTTTTTTTTTTTCTTTCTTGGTAAGTGGGGATGGTAAGTAGGAGTTAGAGGGGACATCTTCTATTTGTGTACAAAGCAGTTCAAATTTTTTTTTTTTATGCAATGAACTTGTAACTCTTAAAGTACTAACAAATTGGAATAAAATGCTTGAAGCACTATAGGACCAGTAATTGAGATGTACCAGGTTGCGGTGGGTTTGTTTTTAACCTGATGTTTAAGCATCAGGTTTAAGACTTCATGTGCTCATGCTTGTCATTTCTGTGGCTTAACTAAAAAGTAAGCATGACCATCTGAGAAAATAATTTGGGCTTCTTTTACCAGTATTTCTTGTCAGGTGAACTCACCAGGTGGATCACTCAATACCTATGGCAGTAAGTCCTAAGGCTGGTATGCATTCTCAGGAAGACAGGAATGGCAGGCTGGTAATTGGCATAGGGTAATGACTTCTCTAGTAACTGAGGACAGGGACAAGCCCGAGTTTCTCCATTTTAGGAGACAGAGAATGATTGATGATTGACGGAGTCTAGACCTCGGGGTGGAGGAGAGCCATCCACCAGCCTTGTGTCTTGCAGAAACTGTGATGAGGGACCTGGCCCTGGTTTCCAACCAGGCAATTTTATTTACTTTTTAAAAAGATTTTATTTATTTATTCATGAGAGAGACACAGAGAAAGAGGCAGAGCCACAGGCAGAGGGAGAAGCAGGCTCCATGCAGGGAGCCTGACTTGGGACTCGATCGTGGGTCTCTAGGATCACACCCTGGGCCGAAGGTGGTGCTAAACCACTGAACCACCTGGGCTGCCCCAACCAGGCAATTTTAAATGTTAATCAGTGGTATTCTGGTAGATGCCTGTCAGTCTCCTGATTGGGTCACCCATTACCTTTCCAGGTCTGCAGACCTGCAGACAACTGCTGCAAGATGGGATCCTGCCCAGCACACTGGAGACCCTTCAAAGCCCTGCCAAATAACTGGACCAGACCCTGGTGATAGAAGGAAGGTGGGAGGACCCCTATGAAGCAATATTCAGTTCATGATCCATCAATGCCAAGTTGACTCCCACATTTTTTTTTTTTAAAGATCTTAATTTGTTCATGAGAGACACAGGTAGAGGGAGAAGCAGGCTCTATGCAGGGAGCCCAACGTGGGACTCGATCCCAGGACTCCGGGGTCATGTCCTGAGCCGGAGGCAGACACTCAACCACTGAGCCTCCCAGGCACCCCTGACTCCCACTTTTAACACTGCTTTACTCGGTTGTAGCTTCAATAGGAAGGAGTGTATTTCGGGATAGAAACTCCATTAAAAATCTGAATACTTTGAGTTCAATAAAGACTTAATTCTGTAGGAAGCATTAAGTCACAGATTCAGTATATGATTGTGAAAACCTTGTCAAGGAGACCTTTCCCATAAATGAAAGCACCGCCAAATGGGGGGAGGGGGGCCCTTACAGTTGCCTGTGAAGCTGCCTGCTTTCCTCAGACCCTCACTGATAACAGGGGTGAGGTGTTAGCCATGACCAGTGGTGTCCTTGGTTGGGCTGGGATGTTAGGCTGTAGTTGAAGAGTGTACTACCCGTAATGTGTAGACTTAAGGGGCATAGTTGAAGTCCTTTTCGCCCTCATTGGGGGCCTGAGTAATTCTGTAAAGATTACAGAAATGCAAGTGTGTTGTAAAAGATGCCCTGGGTTAGAGGTGATGAGCTCCCTGATGCCCTAAATTGCAAGTTGGGTGTGCGCCAGCTTCTGTGGTCTTGGGGTGCCTCGTCTAAAACTATCACGTGCAATTATCTTGTGGTTTTAGGCAAAAGAGAGACTTTGTTTCCTCGAATTTTTCTTTGCCTGGAATGTTGCACCTTCATGAACTTGAATTATTTTGTGATGCTACTTGTGGTAAACATCAGATTCTGCTCCTGCCTATATGGCTGACAAGAATTTTGGGAAATTCAGACACGGAAGAAGGGATGTTAGAGGTCCTCGAATCCATCTTTTGTGATCTCAGAGGAGAGATTGTCACGATCATGCTACCCACCTCTGTTACATGTGTAAGCAAGTAATTGTCTGGAGTCCGGGCTGGCTTAGAAGCGCCAGCTCCGTGGGTTCCTTGTTCCTTCCACTGCAGCTTGCTGAAACAACCTGGTGCGAGGGCTGCCCGGTCCCTGAGGACGGAAACCACCCTTCTCAGCTTGCTTTTAGGAAATGCTGACTGGACCTGAGGCTGTTTTTTGGGAAGGGTGCTCACAGTTCTACCAGAAACGCGGTGCAGAGCGGTTCCCACAGTGTCAGGCGCCTGTGTTGCTGGTGATGTCTGAAGCTAACAAGATCTGACAGGAGGGTAAACGGAGATTCTGTGTCTCCGGAGAGTTTGCCTTTTCGGCCTTGAGCCGCTGTGGGGGGGAGGGGGTTCCCCTTGTTCCTTAAGTTGACAGGTCAACAAAGTAAAATGGCCTTGCAAACAAAGTGTTGCTGGGCTAGTGTGGTGGTGGTGGGGAAACCCGAGCCCGGACAGGCCTCCTTTACCAGTCTTCTGGGGGAGTGGAGGGCACCCAGAGAACACGCCAGCCCGGAAGGAGCCGGATGGCCTCTGCCCACCGCATGCTTGACCTCAGGAGGGATTTATTCCTCTATGTGACTTCTCCCCCTTGCAGAGGCCTGAGGGTGGTGTGGGGAGAGGAGCGGGTACAGGTGGGCCTGGAGGGGTCTCTTCCCACCAGGTCTAGAATCCTGTTGTCATCTTGGAAAGTACACAGCCTGGGCTGTGATTCGTTTCAGAAGATCTGATTGCACTGTGTTCCATGAAGGCACTTTTTGTTATTCACTACAGTTGCACGAACACCAAACAAAACCCACTGAAATGTAAAACGTGGCGGCTGCTCCCCGTTTGTGAAAGGGTCTGCACCAAGGGCGCTCTGCTTTGCCGTGGATGTTGCGATTAGTGCTGCAAAGTGTGAGCAGGAGAGGCTGCCCCAGCAGGACTAGGATGTAGGGTGGGGTCTGTGGTGAGCTGCTGAAAGCTACATCTTCCGGTAGCAGCGCTACTCTGACGCTTC
This sequence comes from Canis lupus baileyi, assembly GCF_048164855.1. Classification (NCBI taxonomy): domain Eukaryota; kingdom Metazoa; phylum Chordata; class Mammalia; order Carnivora; family Canidae; genus Canis; species Canis lupus. The sequence goes on along the minus strand of NC_132843.1, from coordinate 2,692,707 downwards.
GGGACGTGGATGCTGCTGCCCGAGGAGGGCTGGCACGTACAGGACTCGGGGGGTGGGCCCTCCAGAACCTGATCATCTGTCCTTCAGTATCATCCTGTGGAGGGAGGTTTGTAAGGCACCATGTGACGTACAGAGCTCAGGGCTGGTCCCAAGTTGGCTTCTGGGATATGCCACAGATTTCCTGGCCATCTAACATTCCAGCGTTCACCTCCTTGTTGGTCCCACAAAGCTGTGTCTGAGCATTGTTGTCAATCATCTAGAAGATAGACTCTTAACAGGCAAGTGCCCTTTATGGAAGGGCTGATGTCACTAGTAGAGCAGCACGGTCGTTCCAGGTTGTTTGACAACATATTAGATGTTCTTCTCGCCTTGTGTTAGAAACGGGGTGCAGGGATTCCTATTTTGAGTGGTAACAACATTTTAACTGTATGCTAGTATTTGGCAGGAACTTGCTTGGGGGGTAGGGAGGTGAGGGGAATGTTCTGAAGGTTATTTTTCTCCTGCCGTTGCTGTTGAAGAATGCTAACATGCAGAAATTTTAGAACTTGATTCAGAGAATTTGGGCCAAACAGAACAGTTTTAGAAATAGCCCCTTTTGGGGGCACCTGAGTGGCTCAGTCGGTGAAGTGTCTGCCTTTGGCTCAGGTCGTGATCCCAGGGTCTTAGGATTGAGCCCCCGAATCTGGCCCTCTCCTCTCCCTCTGCCCCTCCTCCAGTTTGTGCTCTTACTTGCTCTCAAAGTCTTAAAGGCCTTTCCCTTCAAGATCAAAGCCCAGAGGAATTTGAGAATGTAGCAAAGCCTCCTTTGCAAGAAGGGCAACTTGTCTGCCCTTTACTGGGAGATACTACCATTGAAGGAGTGGCCTGTTGGCCACCTGCATAGCATCCAGGTGACCTAGCATGTAATGATTTCCATAAACCAAAAAGCAAACAAAACCAAACCCCTAAACTGGTTTGGACAAAAGCTGGTGGCTCTGCCCTGGGTTAGGTTTCTCAGCCTCCCAGCTTCCGGAATTGGGGCATAATTGAAGTCATGGAAACACAACCCTCTCAAAACCCACCTCATCCTGTTTTTCCTCTAGAGAGTCTCTCCCTTTGCCATTGGCTTAGCAGTGGGTGTGGCTTCTGCATCTGGACCTGGATGTGGGCGCTCAGGACTCTGAGGACACGTGGCCTCAGCACCCTGGTTGACTCACAGGGAAGATGGTTCAGAACTTGGTTGTCTGTAAGGATGCTTTCTGAGGATCACCCAGGTCTCTGCCTCAGGGGCTGAGGGAAGCTGGCACCGGGGCTGTTTGTTCTACAAGCTGTTTGGTGGGGGGGAGGGTAGGATATGATGGGAGGGACTCTGATGCTCCTGGAAACCCAGGCCTTCCTAACAGCCTCTCTTTCCAAATGCCTTCACTATCTATGGTCTAGTCCCATAATTCGGTGTTGAGCGGAGAGGGTTATTTTCTGGGTTTAATCCGCCCTAGATCATGAGCTCCACAAGGGGGCAACCATGACTTTCATTCCCCTGTGCTCAACCCCCAACAGTGAGTCCTCACTGAGTGCTCTAGGAAGGACACAAACCCAGGAATGTCTTGAGGGAGAAAGGACGGGATGGTGAGGGAGGGAGGAAACCAGAGCATGAGAGAAATGGTTCAGAGGCTTTTCCTAGGGAAGTGTTGAGACCCGGCTTGGTGGTATTTGGGGGTGGGTGTTGGATATGGACACCCTCTCCACACAGTTATGGGCTCAGTGTTACTGAATCGAGGGCAGAGCGGGAAGTTAATGGCACTAAGGATTTACTTTGTCCCCGTCCTTAAGCTCGGTTTCCTCTCTCTGAGGTCACAGCTGTGACTGGTGGTGAAAATCTAGGGGAGAGATTCCAGCGTGATCTAAGGACCCAACATTCAGATGCTTGGACTGGGCTGCTGAGCTGCCCCCATAAGCTCCCACGGCTGTGCCTTCCCTGTACCAGCTCCATGCTTGTCCACAGGAATGTATTGAGTGACAGGACTGTCCTTTTCTGAGGTGGTCTTTGAGGGAGATGAAAATGTCTGTTTTTTGGAGAATGCTGGTCATGGACTCTGAGATGAAGTAAATATTAACCAGTCTGTGGATTCTTTAAGAGAAAAACATTGCCTAAGACCTACCTGTAAGGCCCCTATCCATGCTGGGGACCTACAGCTGTGGCCTCTGAACGGGTGACTTCAACAGAGCCTGCTGTGTAGCCTTGCCCTCCGTAGGTAACTGCTAATCATGAAAAACAAAAAAACCAACTTATATTAAGCAGGATTCAGCAGAGCAATTATCCCTGGTTGATCCTAACTTAGGGATGCAGGTAATCCCCCACCCCCACCCCCCGCCATGGATCCCATTGTTGCTTCTACTTCCATGCCTAAGTGGGATATTCTTGCTTGATGTCTCCTTAATTAGGAATTGTTGATCTTAGCATGTCGTGCCTGTCAACACCTGTGCTGTGACTTGCTCCTGTCCACATGGTCTGTGGCTGTGTGAATCTTGTTTCCTTTGTGGTGCTCCAAAATCTGGCTTTGTTTCATTCATTCATTCACTCACCTGCTGGCTTGTCCTAGTATTTACAAGGGTGCGCGAGGCCTGAGCAGAAGCGTTCCTGCTGTCTGAGGCTCAGCCTTGAATTAGGGCAGCAGTGTAAACAGAAGCAGGTGGAATATGAAGTGGAAGATGAGTGAGGGCTCACCGGAAGCCTGGGCTCTGTGGCTGTCTGCTGGGTAATGGGGTGGGTCACATGGCTCTGAGCTGGAGATTCCTGGGCTTGTGAGTTTGGGCCCAGCCACAGAAGGTGGTTTGATCATCAAATGATGATAAACTAGGACGCCTGTGTGGGTCAGCAGGTGGAGCCTCTGCCTTGGGCTCAGGGTGTGACCCTGGGGTCCCGGGATCGAGTCCCGCATCGGGCTCCCTGCATGGAGCCTGCTTCTCCCTCTGCCTGCATCTCTGTCTCTGTGTCTCTCAGGAATAAATAAAATCTTAATGATAAACCTGGGAGAGCAGCTTGGAAATGCTAGGGGATTGGTACATATGGCAGGTTTTCTGTCGGGGTTGACGTCCTTGAACGTCAGTCAGAAGGTGAAGGAAAGCCTCTCTCCTGACAGCGTGGAGGAGGTGAGAGAGCAGGTATGGCCCAGGCCCGATCCCGGTCTTGGGGAGCCTCTGCCGGCAGTTAGCTGTGGACTTCCTCAGCTGGGGACTGTTGATTCCCCCAAGTGACCGGCAGCTGTGAGCAAATCTGTCCATCTGTGCGACGGCGGCGGCCTTCAGGTGCGAGGGCAGCAGGGGAGCAACGACTGGGCCGTGCAGAAGTGCATAAGGAGCTGAGCCCAGCCGCCAGCGCTTCGGCGGTGCTACATCTGGGGTTCATCTGGTGACTTCACGGCAGCTCCTCGGTGCGGCCGTTCTGAGTCCTCGAATGCCCAGGCCCGGCGGTGCCTAGAGCATCCCAGAGGCACAACGGGTGGGCGGCCCCCCAATGCTCTTGGCAGGGTGTTGCGGCTGGCAGGGTGCAGGGGACCCTAGAGAAACCAGGCTCTTGGGCCAGGTGGCGGGGAGGGCCCTGTCCACGCATGGAGGCCCCAGAACCTGCACGGGAACAGCTGGGGCCCACATGAGGAGAATGCAGTTGTGGTCCTAATGGTCAGATGGCTTTGTGAGAAGGTGGAAAGGGAGGTGAGGGGCTATCTGCAAAGGTAGGGAGCAGGGCCTCACCTGCCTGTTGAGGTGCTGGGTATAGAAAAGGACAAATGTGGCTGAAGGTGCTGAGGCGCTCAGTAATGCCTGTGATGCACTAACTGGGTGGCTGGGAGTCTTTCCTCCTCTCCTCCTTGTGTTCTAGGTATTTGAGTATCTGTGCTCTGCTGGGTACGTGGCCCCAAGAAAATATTATATAAAACTAATGCAGCTTGCATATAGATGTCTTTGCCCTCATTACTTGGTGATCCCTATCGCCACCTCACATTCTCAGAGAAAGGGCATTTGGTGCCCCTTTGCACATTAGCTGTCCTCCTCAATCCTGCTCCCACCTAGGGAAATAGCAGCATTGTATTTGTTCAGCCCAGGGTCCTGTAATTCCACTGTTAGTGGAGGGCTTACTCTATACTGGGCACTAGGTATGCGTTTGTAAACAAAACACATGATTTCTGCTATCAGAGCTTCACTCTAGTGGGAGAGACCAACCCTAGATTACTATGCAGGTAAACGTAAGATCAGTTGGAAGGGTGCTACACTGAGATCTAATAGGTGGTACAAAAATTACAGGAGTGCCTATTCTAGATTGGGGTGACCTCTTGGAGAAAGGGAAAGATGAGAAGAAATTAGAGGAAAGGATTTGGTTGGAGTTGGGGAGATAAGTCCATTTCAAGCAGAGGGAGAAGCCAGTGCAAAGGCCCAGAGGCAAGGAAAGAAATCGTAAGGTTAGAAGAACTATAATACAGGTCAGAAGTCTAAATAATAGAGCAGGGTCTTGAGAGGAGGGTAGAGAGGTAGGCCAGAGTCACACAGGGCCTTTTGGTGAGGTGTAAGAATTCTGGATTTCATCCTAAATTTAAGGAACTCAATGGTTGGAATTTTATTTTATTTTATTTTATTTTTTTATTTTTTTTTAATAAATTTTTATTTATTATTTATGATCATCACAGAGAGAGAGAGGCAGAGACATAGGCAGAGGGAGAAGCAGGCTCCATGCACCGGGAGCCCGACGTGGGATTCGATCCCGGGTCTCCAGGATCATGCCCTGGGCCAAAGGCAGGCGCCAAACCGCTGCGCCACCCAGGGATCCCTCAATGGTTGGAATTTTAAAGAGAGGAGTCACACGCCTGAATTTAGGCCTAATGATTTCAGGTACAACATGGAGAACAAATGGTTTTGGGTGGGGGGACAGGACTTGAGGTGGAGAGATCAGTTAAAAGAGACTGTTGTGGCTTAGTTGGAAGACGACACTGGACCTGGGTACAAGTGCTAGAACTTGGTGATGTGCTGGGGAGATGATGGGAGACGGGTCATGGTGGGCTCCTAGCTTTTGGCTCCATATCAAATTGGGAGCACTGTATACTGAGATACCATGTTGAGATTCTTTCCTAGAATCATATGTAAAGCTAAAGATGGGACTTTGTGCCTGTGGATCTTTGCATCATGAAATAATGAATTTTACTAGTTCTATAGATGACAGGTGTTTAGCAGTGTGGGAGTTTATTTTTTTACAAAGTGCAACATACTCTTGCCATCAGTTGTGCTCCTTGGTATTTATCCAAAGGCAGCGAGAACTTAGCTCACGTAAACCCGCTTGCTAGTGTGGATATCCTCAGCTTTATTTGGAACGGCCCAAACTTGGGAGCAGCCAAGATGTCCTTGAGCGGGTGAATGGATGCATGTGGGAGAATGGTACATTCTCCTATCCCATGGGATGGATAGTCTGTGCTTGGATGGAAACGAGCTACCAATCTACCACCTGGGAGACCTTTGAATGTGTATTTATAAGTGAAAGAAGCTAATCTGAAAAGCCTATGAATTACAGGGTTTCAACTTCATGATAATCTGGAAAAGGCAGAACTACAGAGTAAAAGGATCAGGGGCTGCCAGGGGTTGGAGGGAGGATGTTAAGGCAGTGATTCTGTTCCATATGTGAATACCATAGTGGGTGCCAGTCCTTTCCTACTTGTCAAAATCTGAACAGCAGGACACTGAGAATGAACCCTAACATAAACCACAGACTTGGAGTTCTGTGTCAGGGGAGGGGGATTGTAACAAAGGTACCACTCTTGAGGGGGATGTTAATAGTGGGGAATGCTAGGCCTGGGGTGGGGGCAGGGGTGTATGGGAACTCTGTACTTTGTGTTCAGTTTTTGCTATAAACCTAAAAACTTGAAGTCTACTGAAAGTGGGGCGCGGGGGGTGTGGATAGGAGATTGTTGAGTGAGTACTGATACTGGATGGTTACCTAGGAGTCCATTTTAAATAGGAGTATGTTTTGATACATATTTCTTGAAGGCTACTACCTTGGTTAGTTGGGTTCTGGTTGAGATTTGACTTTTTGAGATTTGAATTTTTAAATTGGAACAATCAGAAGGCTTTTAGAGGCTGTGGTCCTAGAAAAGGCATGGGATCTCACTGGAACCAGAGTAAGTGCCATTTTCTCCTTGTGATCCTAAAACTGGAACAAGAGCTTCTGGCTCCTGTGTTTGACTACTAGCATTTGTAAAGGATGTTAACTTTTAGAAACATTAAACTTATGTTGAAGGCCTCTTTGACACCGTGATCTTCTGTATCTTATAAAGCTTTTTAAAGATTTTGTTTGTTTGGGAGTGAGCTAGTGTACAATAGTGTGTGAGGGGCAAAGGGGAAAAGCAGACTCCCCACTGAGCAGAGAGTTCCACGTGGGGCTCGATCCCAGGACCCTGCAACCATGCCCTGAGCCAGAGTCAAACATGTAACTAAGTTATCCAGTTGTCCCTTTATATAAAGCATTTTTACATTTTAGTTTATAGTGTTTATTGAGCTCTTCAGTGTTCAGAAATTCCTAGTTCTCAAAAGCTAATCAAAGAAAATGACTTTTTTTTGATAAAAAGATGGTTGGCAAGTCTTATGTGAGCACACTTTGCTTTTTCCTCTTTATATCTGTTTTGATGAAAAGTCCTGTGCTATCAGGGGGTACTGGGCAAAGCATCCTAATGACTTCTCTGAAGGACTTGGGAGGTGGGAGTCTCTTTCATTAGCATGTATTTTAACTGCCTGGAGGTAGTAGTTCACAGGGATGGGTGTACCAACGTGAGGATTTGTTTTAACTCAAAATATCAAGGATAAGATGAGATCTTCCATTCAGGGATCAAGATATGTAGCTGGTTGACTATAAGCACTGTAGTTCTTTGAAATCTTGCCCTAATATGGGTCTTATTTTTTTCTTTAAAGATAAGAATACTGGTTAAATTAAGCTTCATTAAAAACTATTTTTAAGACCAAGTATAATGGAAAACATTAGTCATAGTTCACTGTACCTACCTGGAATGAGGTGTGGTCTTACATGCTGTGCCACATGATTGCTTCCTTCCTGGGCTGATGGTAGCTACTGTTTATGGAATGTATTCGGTGCCGGAAACCTTATATATGTGGATCTGGAAGTTTGGAAAACAAGTTTCACTTTTGATTTTGGGGGTGGTCTGAGAGTTAAAACCACTAGAAGAGTTGCAATTGGAATTAAAGTCTGTACTCTACAGTGGACCTTCTCACTCAGTTCTACCTTTTCATCTTGTTACAAGCAAAGTATCTAGAAGGCAGATGTTAGTGCTGCAAGGCCTGTGAGCCTCAGTCTGTGGTGTTACAGCCAATGTCAAGTAGGGGTGCCATAGAACTGCCTTGGACAGGTGAGCATCCTTTGGATTTTAAGGGGATTTAGGAGAAGGAAGCTTTAGCACCCTCCCTTGGCCACTCCAGGGCCTTAACCAGACTCTACCATTGTGGAAAGTCTTCCTTATGACTGATCAATTCTGCTTCTGTTTGGCCTGTCTCAATTATAGGTGCTTGTCGAACATGTCAGTGGGTTATTAATCTGTATTTTTGCTTGCTAATCCTATTGTAAGAAGCTTCCTCATGGTACTTCCAGATAATGGATAAGAAAGGTAAACTCTGGTGGTTGCTGTAAACGGAAACTTCAGGTACTGAGGTGATTGAGAACTCTGCCCAAGCTCTTTGGGCTCCACCTTGACATCACCACTGGAGCCATGCCTGCTCCTCCCCAGCATGCTGGTGGGCTTAGAACTACCTTCACCAATGCCCCCCCCCCCAAAAAAAACAAAACAAAACAAAACAAACTACCTTCACCAATCAAAGGCAGCATGGTGTAGGGGCATCAAGTGTTGGGATTTTTAAGATTAAAGGAGCCATGCTTCTTTTTTTTTTTTTTAATTTTTTTATTTATTTATGATAGTCACAGAGAGAGAGAGAGAGAGAGAGAGGGGCAGAGACAAAGGCAGAGGGAGAAGCAGGCTCCATGTCCCGGGAGCCCGACGTGGGATTCGATCCCGGGTCTCCAGGATCGCGCCCTGGGCCAAAGGCAGGCGCCAAACCGCTGCGCCACCCAGGGATCCCAGGAGCCATGCTTCTTGTACAAAGAGGAGACTCTTGACCTCTGTATTGTATGGACAGGATTGTCAGGTTTCTTCCAGTTGACTACTCTGGTAAGCTTCAAATTCACAGAATTGATAGGATCATCTTAAAAAAAAATGGAAACAATACAGGGATCTCTAGAATAAGTGAAAGTCCCCATTCCCTTATCCCTCCTTTCTCAGTCCCTCTTAATTTCTCATACTGGCTAGCCACTCTTCCTTTTTAGGCACATAGGATCTACATACAAGCATGGATTCTGTTTTTACATAAATGGGGAAGGCCCTTTGTGAGACGGCAGCATGCCTGGAGGGCCCTAGCCTCGGCTGAGAAGGGTTCTTGTGCTCACGGAACGCAGGGGGGCCACGTGCTCTTGTGTGGGTTCTCATGGGGTCCTGGGCCTCACTAACATCTTGCTGTACTCGCTGATCACATGCGATCTGACAATGGGAGATTACAAATGGAGCTGCAGATGTGCTCTGAAGCTCCAGAGGGCAAGGACATTACAGCTTCGGATACTGGTTTTACTCAAGTCCCACTCATGAGCTAACCTCATTTTATTTTTACAAGGAGAATGGAATCTTTCTCCCTGTTCTCAGGCTGCTTTGCTCATAAGTTGCCAGAATATACTCCATCTACTAGGTGTGTCTTAAATCCTGGGTCCTGTGTTACTGTTAGGATGACCTTTGTCATCATTTACAGGATCCCTCCTAGCTTGGGAGTCACTATTTTGAATTGAGTGCTTAAGCACAACATCACGCCTTAAACGAGACCTCCTTTTAGTCTTCTAGACATTGACTGTGACCATAACTCTTACTGAAACTACAGTGTATAAAGTGCAAATGTGCTGTGCTGTCCTGTTGGGTAAGCTGTAATTTAACTTGGGTGATGAGTTTATGTCCTTGGATGTGCATATTCTTGTGAAAGACCTGAGAACACAAATTACTTTATAGCTATGACAATGAGACAACCGCTTTAAACCTGCATGAATATGCCACTGGTAGTGACTGTAGTTTGGTTTCCTACATTTTTCATAAGGAAAATCTTAGCTGCTTGTCCAAGTGTAAAATCCAGAATACACAAAGGCATGAACAATGGGTATGAGTCATTTTTTGGTATAATAGCTTTTTAGAATATGGATTTTTTGATCACTAATAGACAGTGGTCTTGTCCCACCACTGTCTGTAGGTTTTAAGAACCCTAGTGTCACAAATAAGGAAATTATTATTCTAGCATTCCTGACTTTCAGCATCTAAATCCTGAAACATCATAGGTTTCTTCAGTCATTTGGTCCTGTGGGTGGTTTTGTAAACAGACCACCTGCTCAAATTCCACTCCTTTCCTGGAGAAACTTGTGATGTCAATACTTGTGATTGATGTTGTATGTGATCAGGGTAATGGAGTATGTTTAAAGCTCCCTCCTGGCCCCACTGTTTAAGGCTTTAGTAAGTTCTAAAACAAAAATCACCAGGAAGTTGCCCTTGGAGTCATGTTGAGAGCAGTGGTACCTCCCTCACTAACATACACTGGTCCTCTTCCCCTGTCTTACTGTAGGAGTGTGAGGCCTTCAGTTTCTCAACCCAAACTCCTCATCCCTGAATACTCTGCTCAGACTCCACCCAGTGAGTGCCCGGTTGGTGGGTTAAGCCCTTAAACATCCAAGGAAGAAGGCTCTGGAACCCTGAAACGGCTTATTTTTTTTTTTTAAATTTTTTTTATTTATTTATTTATTTATTTATGATAGTCACAGAGAGAGAGAGAGAGAGAGAGAGAGAGAGAGAGAGAGAGAGGCAGAGACACAGGCAGAGGGAGAAGCAGGCTCCATGCACTGGGAGCCCGATGTGGGATTCGATCCCGGGTCTCCAGGATCGCGCCCTGGGCCAAAGGCAGGCGCCAAACCGCTGCGCCACCCAGGGATCCCCCCTGAAACGGCTTAGACTGTAGGATTAGTCTGGTGTCTTAAGTGCCTGCCACCTCAGCAGGAAACATGAGGGCTCAGCTGGGACACGGGGTGGGCAGACTGCCTTCCACGCAGGCCTAGAAATCGAACTGCTGTATAATGTATTGGTCTTCAGATGAGAAATTGTGGTCTGGAGAGGATTTCCTCTTTGTGATGACTCGGCACTCTTGTTTACATAATTCTTTGTTCCAATTACTGCTCTTGCTGTGCCCCCAGCTAGTTTAGACCAGCGAGCACCAAGGGAGGCTGGGAGCTGAGTGCGTGTTCCCCTGGGACATGAGAGCTCTGGGTTGCTGACTTTGTGCATCCCTGGAGCTGAAAGGCAGAGTGAGAAAGCTAGACCCCAGGAGGCGGGATACAGGGTGGACCTTTCCCTCAGAGAATCGGGGTAGATCACCGTGCTGCCGAGTGATGAAGTCAGAGGGCTGATCTCTTTTATGTCCCTTAAAAGTGTATATATACTCCAGTGGCTCAAGAGGGTTTCCTGGTACAATCCGATCCTAGCTATGTGCAGACTTCTTAACAAAGGTTTTAGAAGAAGAGAAGCTAGTGTGTATTGGAATTTTCCCAGAACCAAGTGTCTTTCCTGTCTAGTCTTACTTAATTCACATGACAGCGTCTTGGAGTTTGTCCCAGTTTTGCAAATGGTGGAGCCTGTATTCATTTACTTATTTCTGATAGTGAAAGGCGTCCCCTGTGCTTCGCATACAGTTGCAACACTGAAAAATAACTAGATAAGCAAATATGTTGTACAAAAAAAGGAAAACTAATATTCAAGTGACATTCATGTCCTTTTTGCAAAAAGGAAAAGCCACACAGTAAGAAACACTTAGAGTGGACCCATGAGGTGTTCAGAATGTGTGATATGCACGTGAAACAACTGAACTGGGGTCCCTCAAGCATGCAGTCTCTATTTAAAACTAGATCTGACCTCCAAGTGCCCAGATTCCAAGAAGCTTGATAATAGAATTTGAAGATCCTATTCTTAAAGTTATGATCCTTAGAGTTTTTGACCCTTCCTGAGGGGGGTAGAGATCGTCAAGGTGTGGTACTTTCTCCTGGAGGGTGATGAAGTTGAGGAAGGAACCCAGTGGTGCCCAGCCCACTGTTCCCAGGAAGAATTCATGGTGGGTCACAGCATGAGAGAAGCCTTGTGTTGCTGGGGTGGCAGACTGGCCTGCCACTCTGAACTAGGACACCTTGGCATGTTTATTTTTCAGAGTGGTTTTCATGGTGAGTTAGGGGTATGGTGAGCATCAGCTATCAGTCCTTTGAGGCTACAGGCAACAAGATGGCGACCCCCAATGGGACCCTCTGAAGTGGTGATACTTGAGGCACTGGGAGCTGGGAAGCTGTGCCGGGGGACAGAGGTGGTGAAATGTACTCTTGTCTAAGTTCAGAGGTGCAGAATGATGTGAAGTCTGGCCTCCTGCTTCTGCGTACTCTCCCCAGGAGTAGCTGCAGAGAACATTTTGTCCTACATCCCCCCAGTGGTGTGGGTCTAAACAAGTCCCAACACATATGCGCTTCACTTCCGCCAGAGGCCTTCGGCTTCTCTAACATCTCCTTCATTGACAAGCGTCTGTGATTCAGGTAGAAGAAATCCTGGAGAGATCCCCCGCCCCCCCCAAAATCCAGATGAGTAGTGTTGGGACTGAATTCAGATTTAATGGCTCTTGATGAAACTAGAGTTTTAAAATGACTTTATTCAAAAACCGTAAGGGTTAGGTTATTTGGTGTTGGTGCATCTAACTGAGCATGTGTGGACACAGGGTGGGGAGCATAGCCTGCCTTCCCCCTGGTTCCTTCCCACCTGCTGCTGACATGGTGGTGTCTATGTCCTCACTGAGGCTGCCCCGAACTCCACAAGCAGCAAGGTCCTGGGAGAACAGGCCCCAGATTCACTTGCCTTGAGCCCCAGGTATCGGGCGAGGGGATTCCAGAGTTGTCCTTCCTGGCTGGAGAGGACTGTGCTGTTCATGGGCCGTGTGGCCTCCTATAGGTGACTCCACCTCCTTGGGCTCTGGTTCCCATATGTAAAATGAGGAATCTAGACTGGTCATGTCCAGCATGACTATCTTGGGATACCTGGCCCCATGTGCCTGCTGGGGGGCTAGGTTGGGGAAGGTAGGACATGGATGTCTATTAGAAAGAGACCTCATGCTGTATGACTGGCCCTCAATGGATGGTACTTACGCCGAGCTGCCGTTGTGGCCACCTTCTCTTCCTCCCAGAGAGGGGATGTGGAAATCTGCATACTGGCAAAGCTGCTCCTTTAACTTACAAAGCAAGAAGTGTAAAAACAAAAACAACAAAAAACCTAAAACAGCAGAAAGTGCTTTGAAGTGTAGCACGTTTGGTAAACAGTTTCTTCCATCAATGTCACAGGCACCAGGGAAGGCCCCCTAAGTAACAAGCTTGGGAATTGAATTAGAGGTCCTGCGCTAGTTTCCACAACACCTCAGTGGGCAGTGGCACTGTTCCCCTGACGGGCTCTTTCCCTCATTTGTCGGAATCTTCTCTGGGGCTACCAGTGGTCAATTGAATTCTAACCTCGTACGACTTGGGTTAAGCAGCTTGGAAAGTCTTCTCAGAGATTTTGTAGTTAGATGTACGTTTCTTTTTTTTTTTTTTTTCTTAGATGTACGTTTCTATAAATGAAGAAAACTCTTGAGGATGAATGAAATACATTTTTAAAGCCTGTTCCATCAGCATTTTATTTTAATTTAACCTTACTTTTGGGGGTGATCCTGAGGGGATTGTCGCTCTTAAAACTTTGAGACCCCAGAAGCAGGTCCCTCTGGTCGTTCTACAATCTGCACCCCTGGTGGGAACCTCTACTTCTTCTGAGAAAGACCTGGGAATTCCAGGCAGAAGCTGTGGCCTGACAGGAGTGTTGAGCTGCTGTCCTGCTGGGATTGTGGAGCTCCCTGGTCCAGGGTACCTGGCGGATGGATGGAGGGCTGTGTGTTGAATGGATGTGTCCCTGAGACACGTAGGTTCCCCCCATTCCTGGGGTGCCAGCTCAGTCTGTGCAGGTGCAGTAGGAGGGAGGGTGGTGTCTGAAGCCCGGGGGGAGGGGTAGAGGAACTGTGTGCCTGTGCTCTGTGCTGCCCAGGGCTCCCGGCCCTGCAGCCCAGCGGCTCTTCTGCGGAGCCCTGCTGGCGCCCTGGTCCCGTTGGAATGCCGCCGGGGCTCCTGGGAGCGCTGCCTACCACTGACGGGGACCTTTCTCTCTCTCGGGTCCCGTGAGGGCCGTGTCCGGGTTCATTTGCTGCTGTCCCAGCTGCATGTAGTTCATGGAGAGCATCTTCTGGAAGCCATTTCTATTTTCCCCGAGTCTAGTTTCTGGATAAGGGAGTGAAAAACGTGTTTCCCCAGGCCTGAGTTCTCGGGACAGCCACGCCTCTGTCTGCTTCCTCACTGTAAACCCTACCGACTCTGGACGAGAAGGTCCTATCACCCCACTGGAAGGCTGAGTGCCTACCGTTGTGCTCTGCTCGACGCAAGACCTCTGTGGGAGCAGTGAAAGTGCAGGGTGTACCGTGCAGGCGAGAGGGCTGAAGTTGGCTGCGTGGGAAGCGGGTTCTCCTCCTTGCACACCAAGCTCTGACTTGTGTCCTTCCCTCCCGCAGTGCCTGTCTGACAAGGATCCCCCTGTGTATGCTTGTAGATAGCCTCTAAGACAGCTTCCAGGGGTTTTCTGGATGTGGTGCTAATGTTCTAGAACTTCTAAACTCTTATTCCCAGCCTTCATGTATCCAAGATAAATATTTGTGTAATTAGTCACGTGGAATCTTTGGAGCCATAGAGGTCAACTTGTCAGTACCCCAGGTGTTGGGTACAGATCGACACCTCCCAGTGGCGGAAGGCCATGGCTTTAGCCCGTGGAATACTCACGTTGCTATGGGGTGGTTCTGTCAGTGATGGAGGATTTTCTCACCCACGGACTCTGCCTCTGCCCCCCCAGAGTTAAGGAGAGAAAGCCTCTTGTCTACGTGACAGCCCTTCGGATGTTGCTAACCCATCTTCCAAGGCCTCTGTAAGCTGAATAACTATGTGCCCACCCCCTGGGCTATTGCTCATTTAACAGGCTCTTTACTATCCTCTCCCTCCCCTGAGTACTTGCTAGTTTGACCTGAATGCGTAGGGCTAGATGCTGTTACCTTGACAGATTGGAACAAGCAAGACACAACTCAGTATAAATGTTGCGTGCCTCATTGAAGTTAAAACAGAATGCAAGTACCAAATTCCCGTGAGCTGAACAGAAGTCTGAGGAACTGATGAGGTTTTACTTTAGCTCCTGCTGGACTGAGTTGGTGATTTAGCAGAAGTTTCTGTGGCTCGTTTCTATTCTTGAAAATCCTTCCCCTGTCCTGTTGTACGGCGCTTCTCTTCACTGCTCTCTCCCAGCTAGAATGGTTGCTGTGACTCAATGTGGGCAGTCAGTGTGATTTTGCAGGGGAAGGTGAAGTCATGTGTCCCTTGTCGCTGCCTGTTAAACCCGTGTGACCCCATAAGCTCCTGGCACAGCTCTGGCTGTTGGGTTGGGAGGGTCTTCTGGGGGCGTGGGCTGTGGTGCCCCAGCATTTACTGCCAAGCATGGCAGATACGTGACACCCAAATGCTTGTTCTGTAGCTCTCTCACTCATCCCTTGGTTTCATAGGCCAAGCACAAGCCCCAAATCCCTCATCAGAACCTTTTCATCCCCCCACCTGGCACACTGGGACTGCCTCAGTGTTGGGGAGGTGCGTGTGCCAGTGGTCTGACTGCTCCCCATGGCTGGGGTCCTCCTCCTCGGCTATCTGGCGGGGTTGTGTTTCCTCACCCTGTTGAACCTGGGTGTGACCCCCAGGTTGGCTTTGGTCAAGGACATATGAGCGGAAGTGATCTGTGACATTTCAGATGGCGCCTACTTGGCCTGGCTGTGGTAGCCGGACTGTGCCAGGCGCCTGGAACTGCTCCATCAGCCTGAACCCAGATGGCCTGAGGCAGAGCAGCATCCCCAGCCAAGGTGCGATGAACGCAGAACCAGGAGCAAGAAGCCAATGCTTCTGGTATGCCAGTGAGAATCTGGGTGGCTTTGGGCCATGGCAGGTTGTAGTCTCTCCTGATTGATGGATGCATTTGATTATCAGGCTTCTGAGGTTAGCTTCCCCACAGGTAGCAGGGGAATTACGTGGTGGAACTGGAGCAAATCAAATGAAGTCCCCTGGGTCTTGGAACATAGATTTCCTATGGAGAAATTATCTTCATGGAAGAAATTATATGTGGGCTTTATCTTTTATTTTCTGTAGGCTTCCAACCCATTTTTCCTGCCTCTTTATCATCTTTAAAGGGGTGTGGTAGAGGAGAATGGGTTGGCTTCAGCTCTAGGAGGCTGACCGACCCTCTTTCTTGGCTCTGTGTTAATGGGTCAGCACATCCTATCTGACTATGCTTGGCATAACTGCTTACTTTCCGTGTGTTTAAAAAAAAAAAAAATTTACACTTGCCCATAAAAAGGTCTAGTCTCCTCACAAGCTAAAAGTGTGATTTAGGGTGGGAGCTGGCCACACCTCAGAGTGTGGCCCTGCTAGAAAGATAACAGCATCCTATGGGGAGGGGGCCATGCCCAGGAGGGCTGGAGATGGGGATCAGCCTGGTAGGCAATTGTCTTGGAAGTTTATTCTCATGCTAGCACAGTCAACACTTCTGACCACAGACAGGTAGGTTGTTTCCCCACAGATACCAGCAAGGCATTGTATGATCAAGTCTGATGCCATCCACCTGGAGTTAGCCTCCCTTGCCACAGGTAAGGGCTCAGCCCCCCCCACCCCCCAAAGAATGCCCCCGTGTCAGACCCTGATCACAGGCCTCAGGTTGTCCCCTGTACTTCTGACTGGTTATGAGTTGGTTCCCATGAACCCCTCTCTTTGGGTTTGAAAGTTTGCTAGAAGAATTTAGGGAAACAAATGTACTTGTACTGGTTTGTTATAAAGGCTGTAAAGGATCCAGATAAGCAGCTAGATACATGGAGTGGAATCTGGAGGGGCCCTGAGCCCAGGAGACTCTGTCCTCTTGGTTGGGCTGCATCACCTTTTGCACATGGTTCATTACCCTGGGTGCTCTTCGAACTCTGTGCTTTATGGATGTTTATGGAGGCTTCATGATGTGGTTGTAATTCCATTTCCAGCCCCCTCCCTTCGCTCTCTGGAGAATGGAAAATGGGGCAGAAGTTCCAAGGTTCTAATCATGGCTTTTTTTTTTTCTTTTAAATTTTGCTCATTAGAGCACAAGCAGGGGGAGCAGCAGGCAGAGGGAGAAGCAGGCTTTCCACTGAACAGGGAGTCCCATGCAGGGCTCGATCTCAGGACCCTGGAATCATGACCTGAGCTGGAGGCAGATGCTCAACTACTGAGCCATCCAGGTGTCCCATGGCTTGGTCTTTTTATACACCAGTCTCCATCAAGGATCCTACCGAGAATCCCCTCATTAGTTAAAAAAATTGCTGTCACCCAAGAAATTCAAGAGATTTAGGAACTGTGTCAGACACTGCTGTGGAATCTGAGTTTAGGAGCTTTGTGTCAGGAATCAGGGTCAAAGACCAAGTATCAGGTCCTAGGGGCAGAAACCAATATATATCTTTATTACTTCCCAGAAGTCCATCATATTTAATGAGCCTCAATAAAATCTCTGAAAGCTGAGGCTCGGGTGAACTTCCCTGGGTGACTGTGCTTGGTATGTATCATCACACACTGGTGCCAGGAATATGGTGCCCTCGGTATTGCTCTGACCTCTGCCCATGGCTCTTCCTTTGGCTGATTCTACTACGTGTCCTTCTCTTCATAAGAAACTAGTGAGGGTGACTGCTTTATGTGAGTGCTGGTGATGAACTGGCCCCGGGGAGCCCTGAGTTGGGGACAGCTGTTGGAAGTCTGGTATGGGTGGTCATGTGGACTGTGTGCCCTCCAGTTGGACAGTTGGCTCTAACTCGTAGCATCACCCCTGCCCCTCCATGACTTCTGAGTTCATTAGATCATCTTCCTACGTCTCAGCTGAATGGAAAGAAATGGTTTCCATTCCTCTGAAAACTGTTTGCCACTTGGATTATACATATAGGACAGGAAGACCTGAAGAACTCTTCTGTGGGCTTGGAGGATTTCCATCCTGTAGAGTGTGAGTGTGTGTGTGTGTGTGTGTGTGTGTGTGTGTGTGTGTAGAGGCACACCCACAGCTCCAGGTCTTCTGTGCAACCATCAGCCCCATATGGAAAAATGTAACTCCATGTTGCTCAACAGCCCCAATAGCTGGAAACTTCTATCTCTGGTCAATCAGAAATTCCTGTGCACGGGGGCCTCCCTTCAGTTTTCTCCTCTATTCACCCGCTTAGCCCCTGTTTTAAAAGAGTTGCTATCATTTAGTTTTAAAGAGATCACGTGGTGTTTTTCTTGGGTATCTTGTAATAGCAAGCAAACACTCACTGATTTTTCCCAAAATGGTAACTAACAAAGATAGCCTAGAACAAGTGGCAGAGTCATTTTAAATCTGTTTAGACCCAAACGTGAAATTTTGGGGTCTCTTCCAATTATAGTGAGTTTCAAAGAACGACCTAAATATCACACATAGCAAGTGAAAGAAGTGTGGAGCTATACATCCAATTTATGTTGATGTCTCTTTGTTAATAGTTGTGCTGATTAGTTTTTTAGATTATTTTTCCTCCTGTAGAGTGGTTATACTTAAAAAAAAAAAAAAAAGGAAGTTGCTGAATTATGCCTTTCTAGCTGAGAAGCTGAAGAATTCATGCTTTTATCAACTAAGGTGTTTAGTAAATTTCTTAGACTTGTTTTAGAGTACATTTATGTAAATGGTTGAGGGAGTTGTGAAGAGAAGGGGTCAGGTCATGGTGGGGGCGAGTGGTGGATGTGAGCAGCACTATGCCCTGAGCTGGGTGCTCTACCTGCCCTGGAGCTGCTGTGGCTGTGTCTTAAGAAACGGAGGGAGGACACTTGCAGAGATGGGACTGGCATGGTTCCCTGTTTAACTCCAAGGCCTTTGTTACTGATTCTACCTGTAGAGCAACATACCAGGCAGTGTGGTTTCAGAAAATGCTGGCACCATTCTTCTCAAGGGGGCTGCCTTCACTCACCTTTTGTACTGACAGCCTGTGACTTGGTTGTCCCCAGATCAGGACCATGAAGGAAACCAAGGCGAAAGATGTCAGTAACTTGAGAGCTAGGAGTCTTGCTTAAGGGTTTACTTAGAATCTCTGTCATTAGAACGAAAGTCTAGTTGGAAATCCTGCATTTTGATGTTCACAGATCACTTTGGGGGACGTAGGGAAAGGGTCTGTAATCTGCTAGCACTCAAAACAGATTTTTTTTTTTTTTCTGGCTCCAATGAGCCTCCTTTTCTAGTACAATGGTTTCCCCTTAACGGTACCATGTGAAAGTAGGAAAGAGTCCTAGCTAGAACTGATTCCCCTGCGATATGCTGCGTACCCTGGGAACTAGCACTGTGTCCAAGAAGAGTGATGAGACGACAGGAGCACAGGGATGCTGAGAATGGGTTTCCTAACGGCCCAGGGACCTACAGATTTCCTGTACTGCCCAAAGTGCTGCTAAAAAATTCTTCAAACTAGCTAAACATGTTTACATTATTCTAGATCAGTTGCTTGGGCAGAGTAACTAGGAATTGATTAGCATGCATTAACTAGGCTATTGGTTGAGAACAGGGTACTGGGAAAATGGAAACAGGCGGGACCTGCTGAGAGTGAGAGTTGTGGGTCCAGTGGCCTTTGTCATGGGGATGGTGGCACAAGGCCCCCTGCCCAGGGGACCCTGGGCCTTACTGCTTGGAGTGGACCTTTCAGGCCTATGGATATTCATCTCCAAGGGAGAGTGGCTGGGCTCTGCTACCTAATAAATTCAACACATCAAAACAAATGCAGGGAAATCTTACCGTATTTCCTCGTGGTTCAGAAGAATAGGTTCTTTTTGTAGATAGCTAAGGGTTTAACTATGTAAGCACCAAAGTGATTCATAAATGATATTTGGAGGATCTATCAAATAGAGGCTGCTGAACATAATTCTACCTTATTTTCTTAGACTCTGGAGTTCCCAAAAGACCCATATTTCAATGCAGTCTAGCATGGGATTCCATTATGGTCTGATGATGTGGGCTGGGCCTTGTTTCCCCTCCTCTAAATGGAACCAGAGCATATAGCCCTCTGTTCTTGGACTGTTCAATTTTGCCTTTCTTGAATGCTCACTGCTGTGGGCTGTGTTTCTGCGTGAGGCAGCATGGCTTGTGTTGGGTGCCTCCCCACATCCTTTTTTTTGAACACATTTCACATGTTCCCTTTTCCCTCACAGCTCCTTGCCATAATTACTTTGTCTCCTGGGTGGGAAAGATGGCAGGAGTGCCGAATACTCAGATCTCTTTGCGGGATTTGAAAGGACCATCCTTCAGCTTCATTATGGAAAACCTTGCTTCTAACAGTTACCTGTCACTAAGTTGTGTTTAGGAACATGCATTTGTTTCAGTGTGTCCAGTAGCTGACAAACTAATGGACAGAGCTGGTATAGACCTTGGACAATAATCTATTCAACTTCCTCATTTCCAGCTGAGAATAAGGGGCCTGGATGGAGATTGACATAACAGGACCTTGTCTGTGCTCCTTTCGTGTCCTTACTAATCAAGGTCATTCTTTTATGCCTGGGCTGCTCTCAGGGTGGGTCTAGGTCTGTCGTCCACCTCGGGGTCTGGGGGCCTTGCACAGTACTGGCATATAGCAGGTGGTGAAATAATGTCAACGGTATTGATTTTCCCTTTTGGTAGGTGGGACTGAGACTCCTCCCAGAGGACCTGGAGGAACCATATCCGTGGTGTTGTATACCTGCAAGAGCTTTTGACTGATGAACTGGCCTAGTGGCCGTTGTGCTTTATACAGTCACTTGAAACCTGTTTTTCCTGAATTAGCTCATTCAAAAATATCAGAGTCCCTATTTTTTTTAATATTTTATTTATTCATGAGAGACAGGCAGAGACATAGCAGGCTCTCTGCAGGGAGCCCAATGCAGGACTCGATCCCAGGACCCTGGATCATGCCCTGAGCCTAAGACAGCTGGTCAACCACTGAACCACCCAGGCGTCCCTATCTGAGCCCCTGTTATGGTCAACAGTACTTGTGAAAGGCTATGAGAGACATAGATAGAGGTAAGAATTAACCTTCCTCCCCAAGGGTTTTATGTCCTTGGGCAAGTAAGCTATTGATACCAATCACTATAATAACACCAGTGCTTCTGATAGAGCCTATGAGTATTTTGGCAATTGAAGATGGAGATGATGATGTGGAGTTGGCTGGTTAGATATTTTGCGGAATGAACAATAAAATACTAAATACCTACTATGCCCCAGACACTATACTTGGGCCTTATGTTATATCCCTTGATCTTTGCTATGATTCAAGTTAGGAGGTTGTCTCCTTATTTACATTAGGATTGAAATGAGGATACTCTTCCCAAAGAGCCACTAAGTGCCAAGGTTGGTATTTGAACTGCGCTGCACTCATGCGTACACTCTGGCCTTCTGAAACTCCGTTTTGAGCTTAGCCTTGGAGTATAATTTAGATTTGAACACCTGGAAAATGGGCCAAACCCCTTCTAGGTGGGGATGGGAGGAATGTCAGCATAAAAGCCTAGCTGGTATTTGTGTCTCCCTTGCTAGTAATCTAGTCCCAACCTCATCTGATTCTTTCTCACTGATTTGCATAGATAAAAACACCAGAAATCTAGTTGTCCTTTCAGAATCTGAAGGCAGGTAGACAGTAATGTCCGTACCAGGCTTCCTCAGCCCCTGAATTGGATATTCCAGTCAAAATGGTTATTCTGGCTATAGGGCAAGAGCACAGGAAGGCTTTTCCATGGACATGCTCTGTGACCTTAGCAACCTCATCTGAGTTAAAATATTGTCCTCTGTGAAGTTTCTGAATTAGTGGGTCTTGTAAGCTCATGGGGCTCTGGGGCTCTATCCCTGAGAGACTGTGTGTGGTGCTGTGGAAAATTCTTAGTGTGGACTCAGAGGACCTACTGCTTGTAAGCTGAGTGACTTTGGACAAGTAACTGCACCCCTGGAATTCTCACCCATCAAATGGGATAACGAGCATTATCTGTCTCAGGGATTTTGTGGGGATGTTAAGACCTGAAAGATGTGTGAATTCTGACCTGTGGTGCTATAAAACTCTGCTCACAGCCTGTGTGTGGATGGTGCACCTAGCACCATGTAGCATTTCCTCCTCGGACAAGGTGTCCAAGTGATTAAGTAGCAGTTTCTATCACTCTAACAGGATCAAGATATTCAGGAGCTTGCTTTGATGGTAGTGAGATTGAGAGCATGAGGAATCTCTGCTGTCTTTAACATTCCTACTTTGGTTTAAGGAATAGAAAATTCCCCAGTCAGCAATTCAAATACATATATTCTCTACTAGGTGAGGATGGTTGATCCCAATGTCATGGTTAAAACTGTCAAGCACAGGGAGGTGGCTTGGGGGCACCCTGGTATTCCTCTACCTGGTAGTTTCAGGCTGTTTGAAAGGTGTGTGTGTTGTGTAAATGGAGTGAAGTCAGCTTTAAAGTGGATTTTTGACTCTGGCAAAGACAGTTGAGATCAGCTCTTGGTTTATTAGATTATCTGTTCTCCTTTCATCATTACACGACTGATCTTTGATTTTCTCCTGTACGTAGGTGGGTCCAGAAGACCATGTACAATCAACTAGTGTCCCTTGAAGAATCCTAACAGGCTTCCTTGAAAGAAAAGTGAAAGTGGGAGGAAACGTGGCCATTTTGATCTCCCCATGGAGTAGAAGAATGAGACTTGGCAGGTGGTTTCAGGAATACAAGGCAGGATTTTGCTGGAAACTTGGTTGTGAGGAGTAAAGACTGTTTTCTTTTTGTCCAGCATGGTATGCAGATGGAGAGGAGGGGGAGGGTGCTGTCCTCTTGGAGAAATGTGTATCTTACAATTAGGCGAGCAATTCAAAGCAGCCCTTAGAACGATGACAACAACTTAATTCCCAAGCTCCAGGTCGTACCTTCTGCAAGGAGGTCTGGGAGTGAGCTGCCGTAGGCACGGATGAGTTGACTCAAGCCTTCTAGGGAGACACTAGGGTGGTTGAGGAATATGGTTTTTCTTTTCCTATAGTTTTCAATTTCCTTGCAGGGTTTCCTGTTGAAGTGGGAGACCTAACCTCAAGAAGATGCTTCCCCTTGAGCAGCTGCCAGGGGGCTGTTCCCTTACCAGGTGGTGGGATTGTCTCCACCTTGACTTGTGGAGCCTAGACCGCAGCCCGGGGCATGGGGAGAGGAGGACCACGGGCCAAAGCTGTAATGGAGCTTGTGCACAGGAAGGTCTGAAAACCCTGGAAACTGCTGCATTTAGTTATCCCTAAATCAGTTTAAGTTTTTGTTTAAATTCCAGTTAACATGCAGGGCGCTATTAGTTGCAGATGTACGATACAATGTGAAGTACTGGTCTTACGTACGCTTTTTGTCTCTCCAGCTCACAAGCTTTTTAAAATAACAAAAATTTCAAGGGCGCCTAGGTGGCTCAGTCGGTTAGGTGTCTGCCTTCAGCTCAGGTCAGGATCCCAGGGTCGTGGGATGGAGCCCCAGGTCAGGTGCCTTGTTCAGTGGAGAGTCTGCTTCTCCCTTTGCCTCTGTCCCTCGACCCCACTCATGCGCATGCTCTCTGTCAAATCTTTAAAAACAAAACAAATTTCTTAGGTAATGAATTGGTTTATCTCAAAATCCAAGAGATTAAAATAATTGTGGTGATGTTTCCTTTCTTCCTTTATCTCCAGGCATTTACTTTCTCTGGAAGCAACTGGTGTTACCCACTTCTTGTGGATTTTGAGAGCTGTCTTGTGCATAAATACATATGCTTCATACAGGTCTATTTTCTATACTAGACATAATCTAGATTATATAGGTTTATGTGTATGTGGATATTTATATGCATACAATTGCACATGTATATCTCCCTTACCCCATCCTTGAAAAAATTTTCCCTTTTTTCCCCCACCCAGTTTTGAGATAAAATTGACATATAACATATACCATGACACAACAGTTGAAGGTATGTAAAATGATTTGATGGACTTAGATGTTGTCAAAGACTACATCACTTCACATAATTTTTTGTGGTGAGGCTATGTAGGAGGTATTCTCTTAGCAGCTTTCAAGCATGTAGTACAGTATTATTGACTATCATCGCCATGTCATATGCTGGGTCCCCAGCACAGATGTATTACTGGAAGCTGGTACACTTTGACCAGCATCTCCGTTTCTTCCAACCACCACTGTTTCTATGAGTTTGGCATTGGTAGGTTCCACATATAAATGATACAGTATGCATCTTCCTGTTTGACTTAAGATTGAGCCACCAAGGTCCATCCATGTGATCGCAAATGACAGAATTTCTTCCTTATGGCTGAATATCATTCCATTGGGTGTCTATACCCTGTGGCCTTGACCAGTCCTTCCTTGAGGGACACTCTGGTTGTGTCCATATCTTGGCCGTAGTGAAGGATGCTGCAGTGAACATGGGGAGTAGAGATAGCTTTTTGAGATCCCAATTTCATATCTTTTGAATATATACTCAGAAGTGGGAATGCTGGATCCTATGGTAGTCCTATTTTTAACTTTTTGAGGAACCTGAATACTATTGGCCCTGATGGCTGTACCTTGTTTACCTTGCCCCTGCCAGTGCTCAGAAAATTCCTTTTCTCCACATCTTTTTGATAATAGCCCTTCATTCTAATGGATCGCTCTGTGGTTTTGATTTGCATTTCCCTGATGGTTAATTTAAGTACTTTTTCACATACCTTTGGTAGAATTTACCAGTCTGTTGGCCATCTGGATGTTGTCTTTGGAAAAATATCTATTCCCTTCTCTGTCCAGTATTAAGTTGGATTATGGGTGGGGTTTTTTTTTTCTATTTTTTTCTTTTGAGCTGTATGGATTCCTTCTATTTTGGTTATTGACTCTTTAACTGACAGGTGTTTTACAAATATTTTGTCCCATTTCATAGGTTACCTTTTCATTTTGTTGCTTCTTTGTTAAGCTGTACACTTTTTAGTTCAAGGTAACCGTACTTTCATATTTGCTTTCGTTGCTTGTGTTTTCAGTGTGTCCCATCCAAAAATTGCTGCCAAGACTTCCCTCTTAGGTTCTCTACTAGGTGTTTTATAGTTATAGGTCTTTAAGTCTTTTATTTTTTTTTATTATTATTTTTTAGGTCTTTAAGTCTTGACTGAATCCATTGCAAGTTACATTTTGTGAGGGATGGAGTTAGGGGTCCATTTCATTCTTTATTTTACGGTTAGCCAGTTTTCCCATTAGAATCGAACAGCCTGTCCTTTCCCTCCTAAGTATTTGCTCCTTGATCAAGTATCCATTGACTGTACCTGCAAAGGTTTATTTCGGGATGCTCAGTTCTGTTCTGTGGGTTTGTTTTATGCTGGTACTGTAGTGTTTTGATGCCTATAACACTGTGATATGGTTTGAAATCAAGTGTGCGATGCCTCTCGCTTATGTTCTATAAGATTGCTTTGGCATTTCATAGTTTCATCTGAATTTTAGGATTGTTTTCTATCTCTGGAAAAATGCCATTGGGAATTTGACAGGGATTGCATTGAATCTGTAGCTTGCCTTGGGTAGTATGGGAATTTAACAATATTTTTTCCAATTCTAGGACCCAGGATATCTGCATTTATTTTTCCTCTGTTTCTTTCATCAGTCTCATGGTTTTTAGGGTATAGAACTCTTACTGTTTTGGTTAAATCTATTTCTAACTATTTTGCTTTTGGTGCTACTACAATCAGGATTAAAAAGAATTTCTTTCACACTAGAAACACAAGTGATTTCTCTGTGTTGATTTTTGTATCTTGCAACTTTATTGAAACTGTTGACTAGTTCTAATGGCTATCTTGGTGGAGTTCTTAGGATTTTTCTCTATATAAAATCATTTCATCTGAAAACATATTTACTTCTCTGTGACCTGTGTGCCTTTTCTTCTTGCTTCATTATCCTGGCTAGGACTTCCAATGTTACATTGAACAGCGGTGGTGAGGGGGGCACTCTTGTTTCCTGATCTTGGAGGAAGAGCTTCTAGATTCTCACCATGGATTATGTTAGTGGTGGGCCTCTGGTATATGGCCTTTATGATGTTGAGGTATGTTGCCTTTGTAGCCAGTTTGAGAGTTTCTATCATGAAAGGTTGTTGTAGAGGCCCCCAGGTGGCTCGGTTGGTTAGGCATCTGCTTTCGGCTCAGGTCATGATCTCAGGGTCCTGGGATTAAGCCTCTGTTGTGCTCCCCACTCAGCAGGGAGTGTGCTTCTCCCTCTGCCCCTCCCCCAGCTCATGCTTTTTGTCTCTTCTCAAATAAAATCTTTTATTTTTTTAATTTTTTAAATTATTTTTTATTTTTTTATTTATTTATGATAGAGAGAGAGAGAGAGAGAGAGAGGGGCAGAGATATAGGCAGAGGGAGAAGCAGGCTCCATGCACCGGGAGCCCGACGTGGGATTCGATCCTGGGTCTCCAGGATCGCGCCCTGGGCCAAAGGCAGGCGCTAAACCGCTGCGCCACCCAGGGATCCTCTCAAATAAAATCTTAAAGGTTGTGTTTTGATAAATGCTTTTCTGCATCTGTTGATAATTTGTATCTTTATTAATAAGCTGTATCACACATACTGATTCATGTATGCTAAACCATCCTTGCATCCCAGGGGTACAGTTCACTCAATCATAGTGATCCTTTCAGTGTGCTGTTGAGTTTGGTTTGCTTTTATTTTGAGATACACCTCTATCTTCAGCAGAGACCTATCGGCCTATAGTTCTTTCCTAGTCATCTGGGTGGCACTGGCCTGCCAAAATTTGCCAAAATTGCTTAAAGTTTCCTTCATTTCACAGAAGAGTTTGAGAGAACTGGCTTTAATTTGTCCTTGAATATTTGGTAGAATTCACCAGTGAAACCATCTGGTCCTGAGATTCGGGGAGGGGAGGGGAGGGGAGGCAGGATTTTGATTATTACATTCATTCTTCTTCATTTTCATTGGTCTGTTTTTTATGATTCAGTCTTGGTAGTTGGTATGTTCTTAGGAATTTAACCACTTTTATTTTTACCTTTTTTTAAAAAAAGATTTTATTCATGAGAGAGAGAGGCAGAGACACAGGCAGAGAGAGAAGCAGGCTCCCTGCCAGGGGAGCCTGATGTGGGATTTGATCCCAGGACCCTGGGATCATGCCTTGAGCCAAAGGCAGATACTCAACCACTGAGCGTCCCAGGTGTCCTTTTAGTTATTTTTCTTTTTGATTCTCATTTCTGCTCTCACCTTTATCTTTATTCTAACTTTAGCTTCTTTTGTTTTTGTTTTTTCTAGTTCCTTGAGGTGGAAAGTTTGAGATCTTTGTCTTCTAGAGTAGAGGTTTATTGCTATGAATTTCCTTCGTAGAACTGCTTTTGCTGGGGTGCTTTCGTGGCTCAGTCACTTGAGCGCCCAAATCTTGACTTCAGCTCAGGTCGTGACCTGAGCCGTGTGTCGGGCCCCATGCTCAGCAGGGAATCTAAGATACTCTCCCTCTCCCCATCCTTGCTCTTGCATGTGTGCTTGCTCTTACTCTGTTAAAGTTTTTTTTTTAATGAAAAATTGCTTTTGCTGCATCTCATTCCTTTTGATATGTTCCCATTTTCATTTGAAGACCTTGATTTTTCCTTTTTGTTCTTTGATCAATGATAGTTGAGGAACATGTTAATTGCCACCTTTGTTAATTTTCTGGTTTTCCTCCTCTCTGATTTCTAGTTTCATACTATTGTGTTTGGAAAAGAGATTTGACATGATTGCAGACATCTTACATTTCCTAAGACTTGTTTTATGACCTAATGTATGATCTGTTCTAGAGAATGTTCTGTGTGCAGTTAAGGAGAATGTGTATTCTGTATATGTTAGGCTGCTGGTGTAAAGCATAGTTTCAGTCCAGAATTCTTTTTTTTTTCCTTCCCTGTGTGAATGATCTCTCCCTTGTTGGAAGTAGGTATTAAAGTTCCCTGATATGGTGTTGCCTTTTTCTCTCTTAAGACCTGTTAGTATTTGCTTAATGTATTTAGGTGCTTAGGTATTCGTTATAATTATATCATCTTAATAAATTGAGCTTTGTCATTATATAATGCCCATCTCGATCTTATTACAGCTTTAGAATTAGTCTGTTTTGTCCGATAGACATGTGGCTGCCCTCGATTTCTTTTGGGTTCCATTTGCATGGAGTATCTTTTTCCACCTCATCACTTTGAGAGTGTGTGTGTCCTTTGAGCTGACGAGACTTTCTCACAGGAACATATTTAAGTCTTGGGCTCTCTTAAAAAAAAAAAAAATTATGCCTTTATGTTAGAGAATTCAATTCACTCAGAGTAATCATTGACAGAGGTAAGTACCTACATTATCTCCCTAGTACTATCTTACTGTTTTGGGGGTGTGTAGTTTTTTTCTCTTCCTGACATTGTTTTGAATTGATGATTTTCCATGGGGGTATGCTTGGATTCCCTTCACCTTATCTTCTGAGTACCTCCTGTAGGATTTTGCTTTATGGTTACCATAAGCCTTACATACATGTTAATTATTTTGTAAAATTAAAATTCAATTAGTTAACATAGTGTATTATTAGTTTCAGAGGTAGAGATCATTGACTCATTAGTTTTTTTTTTTTTAATTTTTATTTATTTATGATAGTCACACAGAGAGAGAAGCAGAGACACAGGCAGAGGGAGAAGCAGGCTCCATGCACCGGAAGCCCGATGTGGGATTCAATCCTGGGTCTCCCAGATCGCACCCTGGGCCAAAGGCAGGCGCCAAACCGCTGCGCCACCCAGGGATCCCTCATTAGTTTTATATAATCCCAGTGTTCATTACATCACATGCCCTCCTTAATGTTCATCACCTGCTTACCCCCACCCCCCACCCCACCCGGTGTCCCTCTCCCCCAGCCTCCCTCCCCGGGCCTCCCTCCCTTTTCCCCTCCAGCAACCCTCAGTTTATTTCCTATGATTAAGAGTCTGTTATGATTTGTCTCCCTCTGATTTCGTCTTATTTTTCCCTCTGTTCCCCTATGATCCTCAGTTGTTTATCAAATTTCACATACCAGTGAGATCATAGGATTGTCTTTCTGGTTAACTTATTTTGCTTCACATAGTATGCTACAGTTCCATCCATGTCATAAAACACGTTATTGATGCAAACACCAGCTTCAATTACATAGAAAAACTCTACATGTTGACTCCTCCCTATTTTGTTGCCAAAATATCTTTTAATATTGTATATTAACTATTATAGCTAGAGGTAACACACAACCTACTGATTGTATTAGAGCATTCTGGATTTGTCTACTTTACCAGAGTGTCCTAGATTTTCACGTTTTAGTGTTACTAATTAGTAACCTTTCCTCTCAGCTTGAATAACTCTTTTCAGCATTTCTTGTAAGGCAGGTCTAGTTGTGATGAACTCTGTGTCTCTTTGTCAGGGAACATCTTTCTTCATTTCTGAAGGATAACTGCAGAATAAAGTATTTTTAGTTGATAATTTTTTTTTTTGAGCACTTTGAAATATATCTTTCCTGGCTTGTATGATTTCTACTGAGAAATCCTCTGATAAGATGGGAATTCCCTTGTAAAGGGATGAACTGCTTTTAATATTATTAATAATATTCTTTGTCATTAATTTGACAGCTTTATTACAAGGTGTATTGGAGAAGATCTCTTTGGGTTGAATTTGGGAAACTAAGAGCTTCATGAAGTTGGGTGTCCAGATCACTTTTTGCATTTGGAAATTTTCAATCATTATTTCTTTAAATGAACTTTTTGCCCACTTCATCTTCTCTCTCCTAGGACTTCAGTATTCCAGACTACTTCTGTTGGTCCAGCGATTCACACATAGGCTTTCTTCACTCCTTTTTATTCTTTTTTGTTCTCCTCTGACTGGACAACAATTCTTTTGAATTGATTCTTTTACTTCTGGTCATTTTTTTTCTGCTTAATCTACTCTGTTGTTCATGCTCTCTGTTGCATTTGTCATTTCTTTCATTTTCTTCAGCTCCAGAGTTTTTTTGGTTCTTTATGATTTCTGTCAAACTTTTCATTTTCCTGTATTGATTTCCTGATGTCACTCCCTTGTCTATTTTGGAGCCCTCTGAGCATTCTTGAAACTGTTATTTTGAATTCTTTATCAGCCAAACTATAGATTCATGGCTTTGGGGTTGGTTACTAGAAGATTATTATCTTTTGCTGGTGTCCTGTTCGATTTTGTTTTTTTAACTTGAAGTTTAAGTTGTTGTCTTTGCATTTGAAGTAGCACCACCTCCTCTCTTTACTGACTTCCAGAGACCAGTACCTTATGTCAGCCCTGCCAGGGATTGAGGCTTTTTCAGACCTATGGATACAGATGATTTACATTGTTTTTCTCTTCCTGGCAGAATTCTTAAGTTTATGGACCTTCTCTCTGACCTGTAGTGGGGTAGATCGCTTCCTTTTTGCTTTCTCAGGAGTGCTGCTAGTGCTCAAGCTTGTGGTCTGTCTCTGGGTTGTGGTTTCTGGCAGGTTCATGGAGTGTGTTCACTAGCTGTCTGCTGAAGCTTGCTCTTGCTGCTGTTGGGAGTGCACGTGGAACTAGCTGTGGGGGTGGGGATGTTGAGTATGGGCTGGGGTAGTGGAGTGCTGAGGGTGCCTATGGGCCGGGTAGGATCCACAGGTGGTGGCCCCAGCAGCTTGTGGTGGGGCTTCTTGGAATCTGTGATATGTTGTGTTCCTTTAATGCACTCTGAGTGATCCTATGTGCAGCTCTCCCAGCCTTTTTTTTTTTTTTTGGCCCGCAGTTATGTAGCTCGTGACACAGAACCCTGGGTGTGGCAGGAGAAAAATGAGTCTCATTGGCATTGTCCTGCACAGCTTGGGGAGCCAGGCATTCCCTCCCAGGCTCTCAATCTCCACTTTGTCCCCACAAAAGAAATCCATGAACTGAGAAGATCTCTTGAGCTGCGCCCCCTTAGGGAAGGGTGATGCTGGTAAAGTCAAACTGGTCCTCTTACCCTCTCCAATGTGTCCAAATTACCTTTTTTTTTTCTTTTTCCTTTCTCCAATGGTGTGTTGGAACTTCTCCACTAGACTCCTGGACTCCACAAAAGCACTCATCTGTGGGTATGTCTAACTCTGTTCTCCAGGGACTTCTGGACTGTAGCTATGAGGATCTGGAGGTAGTTCACAGGCTAGGGTCCACAGCCAGGATCAGGGTCTATGGGCCTACTCCTCGATGTGTGGGTGGGGGAGACTGCCCCCAAGGTTCCTTAGCATATGCTGCTGGATCCCACAGCTCCCTAAAAGGCCCTTTTGTCCATGGATGGATGCTACACTGGAGGGGGGGGTATGGTGATATGACACATGACTTATTTGCTTGTCTTAGTGACATCACTCTTTCTTAATCCTCCCTCTCCTGTCTTCTGTGCTTGGCAGCATGCTAAAAACATTCCTGTGTACTTTTGTAGCAACATATCTCAAAGATAATTCCTTTTTGTTGTTTAAAGAATTTGTTTTTATGGCTGTGTGGCAGTGGTTCTTAAAGGCTGTGTGCAGAATCACCTGGAGAACTAGAAGGACAGACTCTGGTTTTTGAAGTCCTGACAGAGCCTGGGCCTTTTGACCATTTTGCCTGGTGATTCTGATAAGGCCCAGAGTGGAGAGCCACTGCTCTGTGGTAGAAAATAAAAGAAGGAAGAAACAATGATTTAAGAAGTATGTGAGGGCAGGGTGGCTTAGCGGTTTAGCGCCACCTTCAGCCTGGGGCGTGATCCTGTAGACCCAGGATCGAGTCCCATGTCGGGCTCCCTGCATGGAGCTTGCTTCTCCCTCTGCCCCTCTCTCTCTCTCTCTCTCTCTCTCTCTCTCTCTCTGTGTGTGTGTGTGTGTGTGTGTGTGTGTGTGTGTCTCATGAATAAATAAAATATTTAAAAATATGTGAAACTTGGGAAATGTGCCTAAATGCAGAAGTATCAAGGGACCTAACTGAAGCAGAGCTCTTTGTCTTTTTGAGTGACTTGTGCAGGTTGATGGTTGGGCATGCCTGTGGCAGGTTAGTGTTCCTCACGCCGTCCCTGCAGCTCTGAGAGGCTCCTGGCATTGAGCAGACACTGGAGATACCTCTGTGGGGAGTGTGGGGCAGGCCTGGCAAGGGGTATAAAGGGTACATACACGGTGCTTTCTAGTCATCAGTGGGTTTTAGACTTAACATCTCAGAAGTCCTCTGGGTCTTTGAAGTTTCATTTTTTTTTTAATTAAAGGGATCTCTTTTATATCTGATAGGCAATAAGATATTAAAGTGTGCTTATAGACTTGACTTGCCTTTCAGGTTTTGGCCGAGGTACTTAAGGTTCCTGAATTTCATGCCCCCTCCACCCAACTTAAAATATTGGAGCTTGAACTAGTGCCTATTTGCTCTTGCCATTTGCTTGGTGACAACCACCTTAATTGGTTACTAGACAGACTCCAGGCAGGCAGCCTTAGTCCCATAAGCCAAGAGGTGGGGAGAGCTTGGCATAGAGAAGCATCTTACTGGGTACAGTAACATGACCATGAATATTGATTTTTCTGCCCCCAGCTTCTGGCAGACTGCTGTTGACCTGGCTCGTTGGGCTCCCAAAGAGTTCGTTACCTTTACCAACATTGAACCTTTATGCCGTGAATCCTATGGTGGTGCCTGCCCTATCTGTTAATCTCATGTTCTGCCCTTGACTCTCTGGGAGAAGGGAGGTTTCTCTCCTACCCAGTGGGAGACTCAGGCCAGAGGTTTAGTAACTTGGAAGCAGCAGAACCCAGACTTGAGCCTCAGGATGCACCACCACCCTTCTCCCACAAACATCTTCTGATGTTCACTGTCCTTAAATTTCTGGAAGATCCTTAAAGGACCACGGCAGAAACTGCAGAGAAGGGATGGTGGTTTGGGGGATATAATATTCAGTCCTTGATCTTGTTCTTGAAGTGGAGAGAGGACCTACTGGGGTGCTTGGGAAGGGGAGAAAATAAGAATGTGGTGTGTCTTCTCAGCACCCACTGTAGAAGCCCGAGCTCCTTTCTGTAAGGAATTCTGCAAAGTTTGTGTGTGTGTGTGTGTGTGTGTGCGCGCGCGCGCGTGCATATGTGGGGGGGTTGGTTAGGAATAATGGTGATGATGGGGAAAATTGCAGGTACAAAAGCTAGGAATGCTCTTTTCACAGACAGTTCACGGATCTGATTGTGGATCGTGGCTGGTTTGGTATTCAGCCTCTGGATGATTAGAGCAATTTATAGTTCACGCAGAGAGTATGTTTGGAAGTCCAGCATTGCTGCAAATAATAGAGGGGAAGGCTTTCCCCTGCTGTCTTGAAACTTGTGAAATGTTGCATTATCACCTCCTGTCATGGTGACAAATAGGCTTTTGCACTGATCTCTGTATCCAGCTAAATGCTTTCAAACTGCCTATCGCTCTGTAGGTTTTCAAGCTACAAATGCTTTTAAGGCACTGCTTGGCCTACCTTGTATCAAAGAATAATAATTATGATGATGATTTAGCTCCAGGGAGTACAAAACAGTGTGCTAAGTGCCACATCTGTATTTAAATGCTTGCAGCCAGTGTCAGAAAGGCTTGGTTAGTGGGTGTTTGTAGGAAGCAGCAGGTGGGCAAGGGGCTCAGCACCTAATTACTGTTCCATTGACTCTCACCTTAGATGCGGTAAGATCACTTCCTGTAGTGCTTTGGCTGCCTATCCTACAGTCCTACTGACATGTTCAAGGATTCCTGGTACAAATTGTTTGAATAGACTAAAATAAAGCTAAGGGCTGGAAAGGCTAGGTGGGGAGTTAATCCATGGAGGGTTGGAATGTGAAGAGGCTATTTTTTTTTTTTACACTACCGTATTTTAATTCTGTTTTCCTGTTTTTAATTTAAATTCAGTTTCCCAACATATAACACCCAGTGCCCCTCACATCATGTGCCCTCCTTAATGCCTGTCACCCAGCTGCTCATCCCCATGTCCCTTCTGCAACTTTGTTTCCCAGAGTCAGGAGTGTCTCATGGTTTGTCTACCTCTTTAATTAAAAGATTTTAATTTTTAAAATATTTATTTAAATTTAGTTAACTTGTAGTATATTATTAGTTTCAGGGGTAGAATTTAGTGATCAGTTGCGTTTAACACCCAGTGCTCATTTTTTTTTTTTTACACACTTATTCATGAGAGAGAGAGAGAGAGAGAGAGAGAGAGGCAGAGACACAGGCAGAGGGAGAAGCAGGCTCCCTGCGGGGAGCTCAATGCAGGACTTGAGTCCAGGACCCCAGGGTCATTCCCTGAGCCGAAGACAGAGGCTCAACCACTGAGCCACTCAGGTGCCCCCAACACCCAGTGCTCGTTATATCACATGCCCTCTTTCATGCCCATAACCTAACTACCCCATCTCCCCACCCACCACCCCCCAGCAGCCCTCAGTTTGTTTCCTAGAGTTCAGTGTCTCTTATGGTTTGCCTCCCTCTGTTTTTCTTCATTTTTCCTTCCCTTCCCCTATGTTCATCTGTTCTGTTCCTTAAATTCCATGTATGAGTGAAATCATATTTGTCTGACTTATTTTGCTTAACATAATAGACCTTTTAGTTCCATCCACACCATTGCAAATGGCAAGATTTCTTTCTTTTTGATGGCTGAGTAGTATTCCTGTGTGTGTGTGTGTGTGTGTGTGTGTGTGTGTGTGTATACACACACACACACACACACACAGATATCGTATCTGTTCATCTGTTGATGGACATCTGGGCTCTTTCCATGTTTTGGCTACTGTGGACATTGCTGCTATGAACATCAGGATACATGTGCCCCTTCATATCACTGTATCCTTTGGGTAAATTCCCAGCAGTGCAATTGCTGGGTCGGTCATAGGGTAGCTCTATTTTTAACTTCTTGAGGAACCTCCACACTGTTTTCCATAGTGGCTGCACCAACTTGCATTGTCACCAACAGTGCAAGAGGGTTCCCATTTTTCCATTCTTGCCAACATTTGTTTCTTGAATTTCTGATTTTAGCCATTTCAGATCAGGGTGAGGTGGTATCTCCTTGTGGTATTGATTTGTGTTTCCCTGATGATGAGTGATGTTGAGCATCTTTTCATGTGACTGTTGGCCATCTGGATGTCATCTTCAGAGAAATGTCTACTCATGTCTTCTCATTTCTTGACTGGCTCTTTTGGCTTTTTTGGGTTTTTGTAGAAGTATAAATTCTTTATAGATGTTGGATACTAGCCCTTTATCAGATCTGTCATTTGCAAGTATCTCCTCCCATTCTACAGGCTACCTTATAGTTTTGCTGATTGTTCCCTTTGCTGTGTGAAAACTTTTTATCCTGATGAAGTCCCAAATAGTTCAGTTTTGCTTTTGTTTCCCTTGCTTTTGGAGATGTGTCTTGCAAGAAGTTGCTGCAAGAAGTTGTTGCCTGTGTTCTCTAGGATTTCGATGGATTTCTGTCTCACATTTAGATTTTTCATCCATTTTGAATTTATTTTTGTCAATAAGAAAGTAGTCCAGTTTCATTCCTCTACATGTGGCTGTCCAATTTTCCCAGCACTATTTGTTGAAGAGACCGTCCTTTTCCCAGTGAATAGTCTTTCCTGCTTTGTTGAATATTAGTTGACCGTAGAGTTGAGGGCCCATTTCTGGGTTCTCTATTCTGTTCCATTGATCTATGTGTGTGTTTTGTGCCAGGACCACACTGTCTTGATCACAGCTTTGTAATATAGCTTGAAGTCCAGAATTGTGATGCCCCCAGCTTTGGTTTTCTTCAACATTACTTTGGCTGTTCAAGGTCTTCTCTGGGTCTATACAAATTTTAGGACTTATAGTTCTGTGAAAAATGCTGTTGGTATTTTGATACAGATTGCATAAAATGTGTAAATTGATCTGGGCAGCATAGACATTTTTAACAATAGTTCTTCCAATTTATGAGCATAGAATATTTTTCCATTTCTCTGTTCCTCAATTTTTTTCATAAGTGCTGTATAGTTTTCACAATACAGATCTTTTACCTCTTGGGTTTATTCCTAGGTATCTTATGGTGTTTGGTGTAATTGCAAATGGAATTGATTCCTTGATTTCTCTTCTGCTTCATTGTTAGCGTATAGAAATGCAGCTGAGTTCTGTGCATTGATTTTTATATCCTGTGACTTTGCTGAGCTCTATTCTAGCAGTTTTTTTTTGGTGGAGTATTTTAGGTTCTCTTTGTTAGAGTATCATATTGGAAAAGATGGATTTTTAACATTAATTGTGATCAGTTAGGAATGGCTCAGATAATTGCTTTCTACTAATACAGTGAAACTTATTTTCTGTTGTAGATTCATTGTCATCCCTTTAAGATATTGACGTGCATTTAGCATGCTCTTATGAGACATCATGGGTGGGGTAGTGTTGAAGCAGTAGCTGATATTTGCTCAGTTGCTCACACTCCCTTGTACTCTCGCTCTGGCTCACTCTGCAGTGCCTGCGAGAGCATAGTAGACGTCAGGCTGTGACCCTCACTGCCGTTGACCTGTCTGTGGAGGGAAAGAGTTGGGGCACTGCTGTACAGAAGTTGTGTTCGGTCTTGTCTTTCACTCTGGGACTCAGTAATCAGTTGTAAATAGTCACATGTGGAACTTCTAATTTTAGTCAGTAGAAAATGGTGGGAAGCAGGATATGAGAGTAGAAGGGTACTGGGGATCTACCTGACCTTGACACCAAGGAGGAAAGTGGGCATCTTTTGCCTTCTCCCTTAGGGTCCGCTAGGAAGCTACAGGGTAGGAAGTGTGTAGGGGCCGAAGGAGCAGGGGGAGTCACTGGACGTGCCTGAGCTGAGACTCGGGCCTCTAGAGTGAGTGCTGCAGGACAGGTCTAAGGAGAGAGGGCAGCTTGGAGCTTACAGTTCAGATGGGCAAGGAGATGAACATGGTGGTTAGTGCTAAGTTACTGAGCCAGTGAATCAAAGTCGACCCTGAAGCACATGGTCGAGTCTCATTACTCCATCAGCAGGCTGGGCTCAGCTCAGGGCAGGGTTGGGACTCGGCTCAGGGCACGGGGTTGATGGTGGATTTGCCTACCATGAAGGGCCTCCTGACAGGGTCTAGTGTTTGCTCTGCTGTGTAGCAGAGGAGTAACTGTTATTTGGGATCCTATTGAAGTTTTCAGAACAGGTAACTTCAGCTCAACTCACTCTTCTTGGCTGGCCAAGAGGAAATAGGAATTCATGGTGAAAACAGGATGGAGAACAGCTAGAAATATGATTTTTTTTGGGGGGGGGGTGTGGGCTCACCTGGAGCTATGTGTCTATGGTCTTTGTGCCTGATGAGCTTTACCCTAGGAGCCTCTTACAGATGAAGACATGTCTGACAGGGGTTCCCTCAGACTTCTTGAGCTGCAGCAACCCTCATGAGGGCTGACCTGCTACTGATGGTTGGAAGCACTTTCCTCTTAAGGGACTTTGTTTTTAAATATGGAATAATGGTGTTGACTCTGCAACCACGCATGTTAAGAATCTAGAAGGAAAGTGAAAATTTCAAATTATGACTAAGAATTCTGTAATGTTGGAGCGAGAAAGAACTTTAAGAGTTGCCTTACCCAGGCCCCTCCATTATAAATGAGGGCACTGTAGCTGGAGAAGTCAATTGCCCAACATCACAGCTGGTAAGTGTCAGTGCTGAGATGGGAATCCAGGCCGGCCTGTGAACCAGTGCTGTCTCCTTTGGTCCTGCTCCTGTGACTTGGAGTCAGGGAGCAATGAGGTGGAAATCCTCTAGCAGTTCCGGGAGACACTGGAGGGAGGAGGAGGCCATTGGTATATCACAGGCTGGAGGAACAGAGAAACCAGCATGAGTGGAGGTAGGCTGGGGCCAGTGGGAGGCTGGAAGAGGATGAAGCCAGGAGTAATCCTGTGTATTTCAAGTGCTTTTTATTTTTTATCTTTATTATTTTTTGAAGATTTTACTTGAGAGAGAGGGAGCAAGAATAAGAGCACAAGGGGGAGGAGGGACAGGGAGAAGCAGACTCCCTGCTGAGCAGGGAGACCAATGCAGGGCTCGATCCCAGGACCCTGGGATCATGACCTGAGTCGAAGGGAGACGCTTAACCAACTCAGCCACCCAAGTACCCCTCCAGTTGCTTTTTAAAAATAGTGGTCTGGACTATTTTTATTTTTCTATAGCACTCCCCTGAGCAGTGCTATAGAAAGGACACCATTGCCCAGGCTGAGCAGCGGATGTCCTTTAGAGAAGGATCTAATCAGTTAATATCAGCATATCAGTTAGTTGACCATATCCTCATGGACTGGGAACTTATTAGGGATCATGGAAGAGTAATACCTTTTAAATTTTAAGGTAGAAAGGCAACATTGCATGCTTTTCCAACTTCTTAGGGTTTGTCACAGGCAGTGTAGAAGACCTGATTTTCATCTCTAGTCCTTGGCACTGAGGAAACTCTTGGCATGCCTGTTACCCAGACAGGCGTGGGGTCACTTTACCCGGAATATTAGGTGTTGCCAATGGTGTTCCAGACACAGACCCAGTCTGCTGGTGAGGGGTGTGAGTCATCACAGAGGGATAGTGCCTGAAACCCCTTTAAAGGTTGGCCCTAGATGGGTTCATATGACTTTATCTAACACTATGCGAGAAGAAAACTGCATTTTGTTCAGTGAGACAGTCTGTTTCCTGCAGCTGGAGTTGTATTAAATGGCTTTAGCATCAGGACTTCCTTTCAGATCTAAGTTTCAGTGAACTCTATTCTATGATTCAATGCAATTAATGATGAATACTGGCTCACGTAGGGCTTTGATTTTTTTTTTTAAAGCACCTTGGTGTTCATCATATACCATTGGATTCTCACAAAGAGCCTTGTGATCAGTGCAGAACGTGATTCTTGGCCAACAGAGCAAAGATTGAGGGTTGTTAGAGGAAGAGGTTTGCCCCACACTGTACAGATGGGACATGATAAGCCTGAGGCCAGAGGCCAGAGCCCAGTGCTTTTTTTTTTTTTTGTTATTGTTTAAGTAATCTCTACACCCACATATGGGGCTGGAAGTCACTACTCTGAGAGTGCGAGTTGCGTGCTCTTCCCTCTGAGCCAACCAGGTGCCCCTGAGAGCTCAGAGCTGCTGATGGTTGGACCAGAGCTCTCCTGCTATGGAGCTGCTCTGCATGGGAGAAATGAAGTTGGGAGTTTGAGTGCAGCAGGGAACAAGTGCTGTGGGGCCACCAGAACCAGGTGGATTGGGCAGAGGGACGTGGGCAGAGGAGCTGCTCAGGGCTTGGAAGCCCTAGGGAAGCTACATTCGACCATCCTACAGATGAACTCATTCAGAATTCCTGGAACATGTTGGTGGCAAAGCACATCACGTAACCTCACCAAGCCGGTAGTTGGCTTTCCCATATGGACAATGTTCAGGGAAGGGATGGTGGCATCCCGTAGAGATGATGATCATCTATACCCCTTTTCTAACTGGCTTAGCATATTTCCACAAGTGGGGTAGGAAGAGTAACACCCTAGGACAGATGAGCCCTCCTAGGTGTTGAGGATCAAAAAAAATCCAGAGGGTGCTTATTTCATAATTTCTATACCCATGCCCACCAGTTAGGTGGACACTGCTGGTTTTCATTCCTGTGTCCTTCTAAAGGAGCCTTGGCCAATGGCCAGTAAAACCGTCTGGACTGGGGATGTACTTACCAGGGTAACTTCCTGAGAGGTGGTCATCCCCCTTCAGAAAATGCCAAGGATGTTTTTAGGCATAAGCCATCTGGCTGTAATCCAGTAAATTCTGTAGGGCAGCCAGGGAGTTTTCTCCAATTCCAAAAAGAATTAATTACCAGTCCAAGTGCCTTCTGCTGGCTAATCATTAACCAGCAGAACTTTTTACTTTGTTGAATAAGTCCTTAGAAAAAGTCACAAGAAGGTTGGGTTTTTGTTTATTTGTTGTTTTTTCCTTTTGCTTTAGATGGGGGCTGATGTATTTTTAATTGTACTCCCAGTGTTAACTAACACCACTTAATCGGATCACCAGGTAGCTGACAGCTGATGGCAGCTGGCCTGGCCCTCGGCCTTGCTGTGCTTGCATGGACATATTTTTTTTTCCCCAAGAGTGCCATGGAGGCTGTGTAGACATGCTGAGTATTCAGGTGGGCTGGGGAACTCTGCTGCCCATTCCTGGGGGCTGCCCCGGGGAGGGGGGGTGTAATGGGGGGTGTAATGGGGAAGATCATCAGAAAAACTGGTTTGGGTTTTGTTTCTGCTGAAAGAAGCACATCCTGTTCATTTTACAAAACTCTGAAGTTAGGAGACAAAACAAAGACACTCTTGGGACCTTTTTTGTAGGGTAGAGTCTCTTATACCGGTAGTGTGTGTGCATGTGTGTGTTTACAACGAGCTCATGGGACTCTGGGGGCCGAGCAGGGCCATGATCTGTACTTAAGCACCATCAAAGGGCACAGATTTAGGAACCAGACTCCTGCCCCAGTTCGGGTCTGAGCTCTGTTATTACCAGTGACTGGGGCACCTCCCATCACCTCCCCGTGCTTTGGGCTGTGAGGCTGGGGAGGTGACTACATGGGGGGTACCAGAAGTGGGCCTGCACATGCAGTGAGCTCTCTGAGGGTAGCCCTCACTGCCTCCCCAGTAGTAACCTGCTCCCCTTTGTCTGCTTTCCTTTATATCAGACGGAGGATGATGGCTCCAGTTACTGGATGTTTCTGCTTTATTGGAGTTTATTTCTCATCTCTGTTCGTGCTCCAGCATGGGTCACTTCTCGGGCCTGTGTTGCAGTGGGGGGTGCATGTTGGCATTGATGGGAGCTGCCCCCTGCCCATGAGAGTTCCTGGGAAAGGATGGGGTGCCCTGGGCATGCAGTGTGGGAGCCTAGGTGGGGGTCTGTAATCAAGGGGTCCTGAGCACCAGTTGTGCAGGAGTTTCCTGGGTGTGGAGGTCCCGGGTGTCTCTAGAGTCCTGCATCTGCCAGGCCTGCCCCTCCGCTCTCCTCAGCCTGCACCCCCACCCCAGGGCGACACCTGGTGTCAGGCTCGGCTTTGCTAGGTGTTCCCTGCTGCAGCATCATGCCTCAGCTGGCTCCACCTCTCGGGCTCCGTCCTTAGTGTGAAAGGTAAGGGCGATTGGTTTGGTAATGACTCACCACTGCTTCTGGCAGATTATTTTGTTAATGAGACTCTGGGAGTGTTCCGTGCAAGCCATCCTCTGCAACTTTTGTCAGCGAAAAAGCCTGCTATTCCCGTGGAC
The DNA here is from genome assembly GCF_048164855.1 of Canis lupus baileyi. NCBI lineage: Eukaryota > Metazoa > Chordata > Mammalia > Carnivora > Canidae > Canis > Canis lupus. The sequence goes on along the minus strand of NC_132843.1, from coordinate 2,652,294 downwards.
AGCAGCCTGGTGGGGTACGTCCAGGCTTCACAGCAAGACCCTTTCCACTGTGGCCCACCTTGTCACCTGGCTGCTCCTGCTTTGCTTGGACATTTTACCCTCACGGTCCTGCTGAGGTATACATCATGGTCTGCCATTCCATGGATAAGAAAACTGGGGGTTAAGGGACAGACTGGAGAGGTGTTGTGGATCTCAGCCCCTCAGGTGCTGGGACATGGTCTTCTTGGGCTGTTTGCCTTGGCATCAGCAGGGTGCTGAGATGCTCCCCGAGATGTTTGAGTCCTCTGCTGTCACTGAGGTGCTGTGGTAACGTGCCCCCCCTACACTGCTGTCTCCAACACAGACACGGCAGTCTCCTTCCTGGATGAGGAGCTCCAGCCTTTCTGCTCCTATCTATGTAGGATGCCTTTTCCTAAAATTGTGTTATTGGCAGAACAGGCGCTCAGCCTCCATGCATGAAGGGTCACATTCAGAATCCACCAACTGAGAGAAAGAAAGAAAAGCTCATGGGACTATGGAGGCCGAGCCAGGGCCTTGATTTGCTATCTGTAAGCTGGAGACCCAGGAAAGCTCCTGAGGAGTTCAATCACGGTACAAAGTGGAGCCTCAAGAAGCACTGTTTGGGGATCCCTGGGTGGCGCAGCGGTTTAGCGCCTGCCTTTGGCCCAGGGCGCGATCCTGGAGACCCGGGATCGAGTCCCACGTCGGGCTCCCGGTGCATGGAGCCTGCTTCTCCCTCTGCCTGTGTCTCTGCGCCTCTCTCTCTCTCTCTCTCTCTCTCTCTCTCTGTGACTATCATAAATAAGTAAAAAATAAAAATAAAAAATAAAAAAAAAATACTAAAAAAAAAAATCCTTTAAAAAAAAAAAGAAGCACTGTTTGAATTTGAATCCAAGGGCAGGGAAGAATGGATGTGCCAGCCTGAAGAAAGAGAAAACACTCTTATTGAGCCTCTTTCTATTCAGGCCTCAGTTGATTGAACAAGGCCTATCCACAATAGGAGGAGCCACATACCTTCCTCTGTCTGCCATTTAAATGTTGCTCTCCTCCAGAAGCATCCTCAGGACACGGTGCAATGTGTGACCCAACACTTAGGCCCTTGGTAAAGTTGGCCCACAACGTTAACTATCATAGAGAGCCTTAAAGCCCCATTTAAATCACTGGGGACTCAGCCTGGCTGCATTCTTCTTAAATTTGAAAGCTCAGCATTTAGTGGTACTGACCCTCCGTTGTTCGCCAGTTATTTTCGCTAAGTACTTCTTGCTGCCTCTGCCAGGTTTGAAAGGCAAATACCATAATTTCTACCATTTCTCCTTCTGCCATGGAATAGAGAGCTGGATCAAGAAAAGCTTTTTTTTTTTTTTTTTTTTTTTTTTTTTTTGCTTGCTTTCTCAGTGGATTAAATGAGAGATACTGAATTTGGCTCCTGGGATTATAAATGGGGAGGGGGGGATGGGTTTGGAGAAGCTAGGGTCTTGCTTCCTACAGGCTGCCAGAGAGAGGGTGTAGCCAGTGTATAGTAGGTACCAAAGTGATGTTGAGATGCTTGAAGCTTTCACCAAATACATTTGGATTGTGTTAGATTCCATGGCTCGGTGGGGAGAGCAGTGGACTCCTAGCTAGCTAGGCAATCTCAAGCAACTTGTGCTCTTGCTTTGTCACACATCTGTTTAATGGAGATAGTTGGCCCTGCCCTACCTGCCTCTTGGGCCTTGTGAAGGTGGAATTAAGGTGGTAATAGCTAACTATATTTTTGCATATGGCAGATACTGTTCTTAAGACACTTTTTACATGTCAATTCATTTAGTACTAGCCCTTTGAAGTGTATGTTTTCTCATTTGGCAGCTGAGGTTCAGAGAGCCTTAATAACTCAGTTACAAAGCCAGAGAGTAGCAGGGCTGGCTAGGAGTCCAACCCAGGAAGGCAGGCTGGCTCCCAGTGCACACTCTTACCCACCAAGGATGTTGTAAGATCGTGTGGAAGTGTGTTAGAAGCTTGGAGAACTCTGGCTAAGACCCACTGGAGCACGTCCTGGAGATGATCATGTGTGACTACGGTTCACTGGGGCATCTGCCAGGCCTGGACCACATATGAGTTGAGAGCAGGAATGTGTACAGCAGCTCTTGTGGATGCCTTTGCTGACCAGGGTGACATGATACATTCACTGCCGACGTTTCAGACAACTGGGGAATCTGTTTCCCAGACAAGCCCTCCTCCAGCTCCCCTGTGATTTGCTCTCTGAGCTCTGGTGTCTTCACCTTTGTGGACTGTACTTTGGTTGTAACTAAGTAATCATTGTGTTAGAATCCCCTGTGCAGTATAGATCCTGTCAGGGTAGGGGCAGAGGCTGTTCTGATGGTTTTGTCCCTCGTGCCTGGGGTGGCATCTGGCAGGGGAGTCTACAGCTGAAAAATGAGAGGATGGGGTTGGACCTACCTAATAGTTGTGACTGTGGTACAATACACAAAGGACGCTCACCATTTTGACCATATTTAACCATTTTTCATTGTGTACTTCTGTGGCATTAACTGTACTCACATTGTTGTGTGAACATCACCACCATCTATCTACAGGACTTCCTCATCTTCCCAGGGTGAAACTTCCAACCCAGGAAGGCAGGATGGCCACTCTGCCACCCCAGCCACCTGCCTCCCCCTGCTCCCCCCGCCCCCCCGCCCCGGCCCATGGCAGCCACTGTTCTGTTTCCCTCTGGATTTGCCTGTTACCTCCCTCACGTAAATGGAATATCCGTTCGTCCTTTCAAGTCTGGCTGGCTTCTCTTAGCATAATGTCTCCAGGTTTTATCCAGTGTAGAGCCTGTGTCAGCATTTCCTTCGTTTTTTAAGTTAGGATGATTTTCCATTGTATGTATAGAACACTTGCTGTTTACCATTTGTTAATGAACCTTTGGATTGTTTCCACCTTTTGGCTTTTGTGACTGATGTTGTTTGTATTTTGGGTGCAAGTATCTTTGAAATCCTGCTTTTAATTCTCTCGAGTATATACTCGGATGCAGAAGCATCCGAGATTAAGTAGCCTGGTACGTACAAAACTCTTACAGCAGTTTCTGGCACCTCGCAAACACTAGAGGTTTGGTAAATAAAACTCTAGGTGTCTGTGTGCTAATGGCTTCCTTAATTCAGACCATTTCTCTTTAGTTTAATGCTGAAGTGTGTATGGCCTGATACTGCTTGGGAAAGGGGAGCTCTGGAGGTAGTTTTGTGCTCCCTCTGACCCCACCCAACTGGCCGGGCATGTCTGGTCCCTGTTCCTACAGGGAGGAGTTCATAAGGGACACATCTCTGGGAGACACCTTGACCTCAGAGCTGTGGTTGGAGAGCAGCTAACCTGAGGGTGGGGGGCGCGGTTGCAGAAGACTTCTGTCCCAGCTGCTCATATCTGGTCCTTAATTTGAGCCTGGTTTCTAGCGCTGAGGTCTCTTTATTCTTTGGAGTGAAGCCTCTGTCCCCTCTGGGCAAGATAGAGTAGGGCTTTGTATTTGCTTTCTGTGTTGTCTGCACTTTATGGGGCTGGGGATAGTAGAACATTTTTGTGATACTTAACAATTGAAGTTTACCTTAAAAAATGGCAGGTACCACTCAGAATCATCAAGCAGCAGGAGTGATATGCCACGGAGTCAATAATGGGAAGGAGGCTATGGAGGTAAAGGTTGGAAACTGGGGTCATGGGTTTATAAGCATTTCCTAGATTGGAAATTTGTACAAGGGATTTAGTGCAGTTCCTGCATCTATATCTTATTCCGTGTTATTCCTGTTCTGGGAAAGAATTTTTTGTTTAATGTTGACTTGAAAGGTGAGGTGAGGTAGAAAAATTTGCTCTTCCCTGAAAGTTTTTTGTTTTTTGTTTTTTGTTTTTTTTTTTCCCTTTTCCCTGAAGGTTTTTAATAAAACAGGAGAGTGAGCGTGGTGATGACTTGTGTACGGTAATGCCGCTGCCTGTGACTTGAGGGCATGTGATGGGATCTCAGGGCCTGGGACAAGATAAACCAGTCTCCACTGTGGGAATGTGTCTATTCAACTAAAGGAACCACATCTTGATGAAAATGTTTTTACCAGCATCGGAAAACTCTTAATCCCGTGGCTCTAGGGTGAAGTCTGTGAAGCTTGGATGATTATAATGTAGCTATCCAGGCAGATCGCTAAACTCTAAGGCCAGTTCAAGCAGTGTTACCGGAGGGCGTGTCTGGTGTTTGCACATACAATAGGAGGATGTTGCATGTTCATCATAGGTCAGAGTGTGGCTTTGCTGAGTTTTTTTTTTTTTAAAGATTTATTTGTTTATTCACAGAGACACACACACACACACACACACACACACACACACACACACACACACACAGGCAGAAACACAGGCAGAGGGAGAAGCAGGCTCCGTGCAGGGATCTGGACGGTGGGACTCGATCCTAGGACCCTGATATCACGCTCTGGACTGAAGGCGGCGCTAAACCGCTGAACCACCAGGGCTGCCCATCTTTGCTGAGTTTTTAGGTGACAGTTCAATCAAATCTAAGTGGAGAAAGAGCACAAGCTCCACACTGTGGCAGAAGCGGATATGTAGGTAGTTCATGGGGCTGCTTGTGATCCACATGACTGTGGTGAGAGAGAAAACCACAACCTGGAATGTGTATGTTTGCACAAATGAACCTGTTTGAGGATACACCTGTCCTTTCGATAAGACACCTGAGGGCAGGGGTCAATGTGAAGTCTGGCACTTGGCACAGAGCAGGTGTCCAGTAGGTATTTGAGAAGTGACAGGACAATGACACATTTGCACCTACTCTTTGAAAATGGCAATCTTAAAATCTCTTGTAGACCATGTTAAAAACAATTTGAGGTGAAAGTTTATATAAGAATTGGCCTTTTTGAAATATGCACCTTAGTTAAGGCAGTCAGTGCATTGACCATGTTGTACGGTTGACGTAGTGAGGAGTACAGGTGAGGTTTGGTGGGGGAAGTCCAGAGCCAACGACCAGGAAAGAATTCTTGAGATGTTTTTTAAGATGTTTGGGGATAGTAGAACATTTTTGAGGAAAGAATTCTTGAGATGTTTTTGGTGCAAAATGATGGTTTCATTAAAGCACAGAGGCAGAATGAGCTGCTGCCCTGGGTTGTGAGGGGTAGCTGATTATACACCTGGGAGCTGGGGGAAGTCAGGAAAAGGGAGGTTTCAAAAGGATTACCATCTGCTAAAGAAGACTCTTAGGATACCAGAAGCCTCGCTGTTGTCAAGGTGGTTTTTCCTTCTAGCAAGGCATTAATGTTAAGACAGTTGGGAGTGGAGGAACATGATGACCCTCTGACCGCTTCAAGTATCTGTCAATGGGCTGCAGGTTATAAGGGCATTTAATTGTATCTACCTTTCCTTCTGGAAGCTAGGTATTGATGAACATGCTGAGGGCAGCCAAGAGTGCCTGAGGAGTGTCACACACATCCCACCTGGGGGTGGGGTCGTTTGCAGGGTATCAGCTTCTGCTTTGCCCTCAGCTGGCCTTCTGTTCCCTTATCACCTTTAGTTCCAGAATGTTCCTACCGCCTATAAAGGAGGCCCTGTACCCATTTCTCCCTCTAGCTAGCCCTGGTAACCACCACACTTTATGGATTGGCCTTTTCTGGATGTTTCACATAAGTAGAATCCTAGAAGATGTGACCTTTCCTGTCTAGCTGCTTTAATAAAGCACAATGTTTTTTTTTTTTTTAATTTGTATTTATTTATGATAGTCAGAGAGAGAGAGAGAGAGAGAGGCAGAGAGAGAGAGAGGCAGAGACACAGGCAGAGGGAGAAGCAGGCTCCATGCACCGGGAGCCCGATGTGGGACTCGATCCTGGGTCTCCAGGATCGCGCCTTGGGCCAAAGGCAGGCGCCAAACCGCTGCGCCACCCAGGGATCCAAAGCAAAATGTTTTATAGGTTCACGTCTGCATTATAGTACATGCCAGAATTTCATTTATTCTTACGGCTGAATACAAGTCCAGTGTATGGATCTACCACACTTTGTGTGTCTGTTCCTCAGCTGAGAGACACTTAGGTGGTTTCCGACTTTTTAGGCACTGTGAATAGTTGCTGCTGTGAACATCTGTGGGAAAGTATTTGGGAACCTGTTCTCAGTTCTTTCTAGCTTATGTCTGGAAGTAGAATTGCTGAATCGTGGTAGTTCTGTGTTCAACTTTGTTAGACCACACCAGACTATTTCCCACAGCGGCGCCTCATTGTATGTACAAATCTGCAACATGCGAGGGGTAGTCATTTCTTCATCTCCTTGCCAACTCTTGTTCTGATTCTAACCATCTGAGTGGGTGCAAAGTGGTATCTTATTGGGGATTTGATTGGTAGTTGAGGGCTACCTTTAAGTAGCACCAAGGACAACATTGTTTTTACTGCTGGCAGACTTCCTGGAAGGAGTGGCTTTAAAGTGAGTTGTGTATAAGCAGGGGACAGGTGGTATGGTGATAAATTGTCATTGAATGAATGCCTCCTTTGTACTAGTTTAGTCCAGAGTTTTCTGTGCATTAGGTTTAGTTCTCAAACCACTCTGCGTTTTATGTGTGAGGAAGCAGAACCTGGAGTGGCTAAACGATGTGTCTATGGTTGCATGGCCGCCAACCAGTAGCCCTGTGGTTCAGTCTGGGGCTGCTCATCTGCCTCTAAAAGCCCCCAAAGAGCTCATGCTCTTTCCATGGGAAGTTTGAATCTTGGCAGGAGGGAAGAAGAATCATGTCCATTTAGAATTTAGTAAAAAGCAAAGACTTCACAGGTTGTGATGGAAAAGGCAGTGTTGACACTTGTCTGAGGTCCTGGGGCGGTGGGGGTTGGTCTTGAGTCTTCTGGTAAATCTGTGAAAGGGGGACCTCAGCGGGTGATGCGCATCCCCAGGCTGGTGGCTCCTGAAGAAAGTGCCTGGTTCCGTTCATGGGATTACACTCGTGGGACTACACCATCTTGGTGGGTGGGACTAACTACTTCTCAATTGCCTTGAATGGTGAGGTTAAGGAAGTGCACAGGATGAGCCCAACTACAGTGGATTTTCAAGGACACCTTCTGTTAGGTGATAGTTGGTTCTTTTTTTTTAATTTTTATTTATGATAGTCACACACAGAGAGAGAGAGAGAGAGAGAGAGGCAGAGACACAGGCAGAGGGAGAAGCAGGCTCCATGCACCGGGAGCCCGACGTGGGATTCGATCCCAGGTCTCCAGGATCGTGCCCTGGGCCAAAGGCAGGCGCCAAACCGCTGCGCCACCCAGGGATCCCCCCTCTTTTTTTTAAACAGTTTATTTATTCATGAGAGACACACAGAGAGGCAGAGACACAGGCAGAGGGAGAAGCAGGCTCCATGCACCGGGAGCCCGACGTGGGATTCGATCCCGGGTCTCCAGGATCACGCCCTGGGCCAAAGGCAGGCGCCAAACCGCTGCGCCACCCAGGGATCCCCCCCCCTTTTTTTTAAACAGTTTATTCATGAGAGACACACAGAGAGGCAGAGACATAGGCAGAGAGAGAAGCAGGCTCCATGCTGGGAGCCCGTTGTGGGACTTGATCCCAGTACTCCAGGATCACGCCCTGGGCCAAAGGCAGGTGCTCAACCACTAAGCCACCCAGGCATCCCTGATAGTTGGTTCTTAATAAATATTGGAGGAACTAAATTGAGTGGAAGTTTCTGGGGACAAAAAAGCATCAGACTCAATCCTATTTTAAATGCTTAGTAACCTGATGTTTAAAAGTCCTTTGGTGAATCCTCTTCTGCATAACCCTCTAGATGGATCTTTTTTGGCAAACCTGACTTTCACTTATTAGGTTTGTTTAGTCTGAAATATACCAGCATTGGAAATTTACTTAAAAAAATCATTGCTACTAAGGCTCTTACCATATAGAGACCAGTTCATGTAGTCTCAGCGTGTATTAGGCCGCTTTGGAAATTGACAGGATGATGAAGTAACTGAGGCTCAGGAAACTTATAAATCTGGAAGGAGGGACAGATGGGCAGAGTGTAAAAGACCATGTAGGTATGGTAGGGGGTGCACATGGGGGCTTACAGTGCACCTGGAGGAGTTGAGAGACACCTGCATGAAGCTGCTTGGAGGGAAGGAATACAGGACAAAGACTTGTCGGAGGATGGACCCAAACAAGGCCTGGAGGGATTTGAAAAGCCAGAAGGGAAAATATTTCAGGTATGGGGAATAGTATGGGCAGAGGCCCAGAGGAGAGAAAGTGCAGCTGAATTGCCAGTAAGCTGCTGGACGTGGCTGGCTTTTTGGCTGGAGGGCAGGTTGGGGTGGACAGGAGGGACCCCTCCCTAGTGAAGTCTGGCCTAGCTCCTGGAATGTGAGGGCTTCCAAGCAGGGTTATGGGTATGTTTTCACCATTTACCAGCCACCCAGGAAGTAACAGTGCTCATCAGCTACTGCTGAAGGTGACGGTAGACCAATGCTGAGGGGTGAACTGGCGGGAGGATTCCCCGCAGAAAGAGGGCAGCCCTGGACCCTGGTGCAAAGCGTCCTCCAGCACCACACCTGGCAGGGTTACCTCCTTGCACATGAAGGAGTGAAGGCTCAAGGACGGAGTGGCCTGCTGGCGGTGAGGCAGCCTCCCTGGAGGAGGGCTATGGCTCGACCCAGGAGTGCCAGCAGATCCCACGCATGGAGGAGCAGTGCTCTGGGCAGCTGGGACGTCCTCGAGTCTTTTCTACCTTTTAGACCCTAAGGGCTTCCTCAAGAAGAAATACACATACCGTGAGCATGGGGAAGCTGACTGGTGTCAGACAGAGTACTCTACCCCAAAAGAAACAACAATAAAAAGTACTGCTATTCTAAAAACTGAAGTGGATTGCCTAAATTCTTGAGATTTAGCAAATACACACACACACACACACACACACACACACACGGTATTTGTGGAGTATGCAATAATGTTTCTTGTTTAATATCCTCAATGCCCCATGAGCTTGGAAGGTGGATATTTCAAGAATTCTGATCTTGGCAAACTCAATGCTCAACTTCACAGTTATGAGAAGGCTGTTATGCTCCCTCCTCCCTGCAAGCCCTCCTCCTCCTTAGGTTCCCATGGGGGCACAGTCTAGTTAATCAGCTCATTTTAAGATATTTGTACTAGAGGGTATACAAAGCAAATGAAAAAAATTGTTCTTGTTGGCAGGATCCCTTCTAGCTAACTGTAGTTTCTTCTACAATTTTCTATGAAACTCTGGAAGGAAGGAGTACTTGAAAAAAGGTCAGGAGTAGAGCTGTGCCCACCTTGAACAACTTGGCTTCGTTTATATTGGGGAGTTTTCTTCGTTGAGTGCATCCTCCCTTGAATGGGGGTGGGGGAGAGACATTATACTTTTTACTGGAGATGAAGAACATGAATTCTTTCTGCTCGCTGACTCTGGGACTTGATGCAAACCACCACGTCTCTGAGTCTTCTCCTTAGAGAGCAGACTGTCCTTTCTGCCTGAGTTTTCTCTCTGGCCCTGCCATGGGAACTGGGCAGATTGCTAAAGCAGGGAACCTGCCTCTGCCCAGCCTGGGAGATTACTCGATCTGCAGCGACAGCAATCTGTGAGTCCACACACAAAAAGTTGGGGGAGATGGAATGCAGCTGTTGGTGTAATGAGTGAGGAGAGAAAATAGAATTTGAGGGTTAAAGAAATATTAAGCTGAAAGATGTGAAGAGCCTATAGCATGATTGCTACTTTGGCTCTGTGTTCACAGTCAATATAAATATTGTCCAAGGACCCCTGTGTGTTGGAGAGCAGTGCTACTCAGAATCAGTGTCCATTGGGAGCTTGCTAGAATCCAGCTTCCTGGGCCCACTGCACACCTGAATCCCGGTAAGGGAAAGAGCCCAAGAATCTGTTCTAACAAGTCTTCCAGGTGATTATTCCCATTGAAATGGAGAGAATCACTGTTCTGGAAACCTAGCATTTGAGGAGGGCTTAGGGACCATGTACAGTTACAGATGAAGAAACAAGTCCAGGGAGCTCAGGGGCTTTCCAGGGGCATCCATAGTTGACTGAAGCCTTCTTGGCGAGTTAGTAGATGAGCAGTAGCTAGGCCCGGACTGTTTCTAGTGTGATCTGTGACCAGCATCAAGGGCACGGGAGCTCATCAGAGATGCAAATACATGTGTGCCAGGCCTATGGGTCAGAATTTTTTGGGGGGCGGGGGTTAGGAGTGGTTAGCCAGCCCTCCAGGGGATTCTCAGATCTGACCACTAGACTAGACTCCCGGCTCTTAGTTGCGTTCTCCTGACACCCAGAGACACTTATTTAAGTTACTAAAGGCCATGACCCTTCTGAGACTGTTTTATTGGGATTCAGGTTGAAAAAGGTGGTGTTACTTACAGATTTTCTCTATAGCAGCAGACTAGGATCTGGTCTAAGGGTAAGCAATGGTCCAGAGTTCCCTAGGACCCTGGTTTCTCTAGACGCGAGGGGCTTTCAGTGTTGAATTAGGAAAGTCTTGGACAAATTCAGACAGTTGGTCCTCCTGACTAGTGCTGTTTTTTTTTTTTTTTTTTTTTTTTTTTTTAAGGGTGATTGTATTCTATTGAGTTAGAACCATTTGACAAACATTTTCTTGATTGTATTGAGTGTAGGAGGCTGGGCAGTAATGAAAAGGCCATTTTCATTAAGCACGGGGTAATGTATGGCTGTCATCCACTTGAATCCATTACCCTTTTCTTCTCCATGTAAAACCTGGCAGTGGTAGAGGAGATGGGATGGGCTCTCTATTTTTGTTCCTTTGTACAGTAAGCGGATACAGTACTGGATCGTGAGCCCCTTGGATGCAAGGCATGTTGTGCCATGTGATGAGGATGTTACATAAGCTGGAGACCTGTTCTGTGGGTTCAGGCCCCAGGCAGGGAGGCGGTCTGAAAGAGGAGGGGTGTTTTTAGTAACACAATGGTCTCTGAAGGAGCTGAAGCTGGGAAGCTCTTCCAGGGTTGCCAAGTGTAGCTTTTCCTTCTGCTCTGCTGGGCGGTGCTGGGGCCTGCAGACAGGAAATAATGGCCTTGTTTCTTTATGCACTACTTTTGTCTGGGCTTCTCGGAGCTTTAAGGAGCACTTAGGTGTTCTCATGTGTTCTGGAATATAGGTTTCAGTTCTAGAAAGGAAGAAAACCAGATTCCCAAGGAGAGAGGGGGCACTGTATGGTGTGTTGAATTAATTACATAATGCAAAGTTGTTCTTCAAAGTGGTTAACTGATGTCTTTGGGAGTTGCTTCATGTGCTGTGCTTAGAGCTCATGGAAACCTATTCCTGACTGGGGAGTGGGGCTTGAAGTGCTCTCCCAGGCGTTTGGAGACTGGCTTTATGTGGAAGTGTAGGAGGTTGGTCCTTCCTGGAAGGGGAAAAGTGCAGTTTGATTCTTGAGCAGGCTTGGGGAGCATGAGGTTTTCCCTTGACTTAGTTGTAGAAATTGACTGCTGTCTTTCTAAAATTTTTTTTTTACTTTTTTTTCTTGACTGCTGTTTTTTTTACAGGAACTTGTTCAAAGGCATCCTCACTTAAGGGCTTTTTTTTTTTTTTTTTCCTTCCCCTCCCAAATTGGGACCAAAGAATATATTCAATTGTGCCTTAACAAAAGGCATTTTAGGGCAGCCCAGGTGGCTCAGCAGTTTAGCATCACCTTCAGCCCAGGGCATGATCCTGGAGCCCTGAGGTCGAGTCCCACGTTGAGCTCCCTGCATGGAGCCTGCTTCTCCCTCTGCCTGTGTCTCTGCCTCTCTCTCTCTGTGACTCTCATGAATAAATAAATAAAATCTTTAAAAAAATAGCATTTTAAAAAAGTTTTAAATTCTAGTTCTTTAAAACCTGCAGTATAATACTAGTTTCAGGTGTACAGTAGTGATTCAATATTTCATACAACCCCATGTTCATCACAAATGCCCTCCTTAATCTCCGTCTATTTAACCCATCCCCCCCACCCCTTTCCTCCTGGTAACCATAAGTTCTCTATAGTTAAGTCTGTTTCTTGGTTCTCTTTCCCCCTTTGTTCATTTCATTCATATATGGAATTGAAGAAACAAATCACATGGTATTTTTCTCATATATTTCACTTAGCATAATACTCTTTAGATCCATGTCATTGCAAATGGCCAGATTTTATTCTTCATGGCTGAATAATATTCCTGTGTGTGTATATCCATCTTTATCCATTCATCAGTTGGATGGTCACTTACGCTGTTTCCATAATTTGGCTGTTGTAAATAGTGCTGCTGTAAACCTAGGAATATATGTGTCCCTTTGAGTTACTGTTTTTGTATTCTTTAGGTAAATACCCGGTAATGTGATGCTGGATTATAAATTCTATATCTGACTTTTTGAGGAACCTCCCTACCATTTTCCAGAGTGGCTGAACCAGTTTGCATTCCCACAACAGTGCAGGAGAGTTCCCCTTTGACTACATCCTTGCCAGCATCTGTTGTTGATTGTAACCATTCTGAGAGGTATGAGGTGATACTTCAGTATAGTTTTGATTTATATTTCCCTGATGATTAGTGTTGAGCATCTTTTCATGTGTCTGTTGGCCATCTGTCTCTTCTTTAGAAGAATATCTATGTATTCTGTCCTTTTTTTTTAATATTTTTTAAATTTATTTATGACAGTCACACAGAGAGAGGAGAGAGAGGCAGAGACACAGGCAGAGGGAGAAGCAGGCTCCATGCACCGGGAGCCTGACGTGGGATTCGATCCCGGGTCTCCAGGATCGCGGCCTGGGCCAAAGGCAGGCGCCAAACCGCTGCGCCACCCAGGGATCCCTCTGTCCTTTTTTTAATTGAGTTATTCACTTGTTGGGTGTTGAGTTCTGTAAGTCCTTTATATATTTTGGGTATTAATTTATTAATTGATTTTTATTAATAACTATGTCATTCTGTAGGTTGCCCTAGTTTTGTTTGTTCCTTCATTGTGCAGAAGCTTTTTATTTTGACATAGGCCCAATAGTTTTTGTATTTCCCTTGCCTCAGGAGACCTATCTAGAAGTTACTATGGCTGATGTTGGAGAAATTGCCTGTGCTTTCATCAAAGACTTACGATTTCAGATCTCACATTTAGGTCTTTAATCCATTTTGAACTTATTTTTGTACAGGATGAAAGAGTGGTCCAGGTTCATTCTGCATGATGTTGTCCTATTTTCTCAATACAATTTGTTAGAGATTGTCTTTTTTCCTTGGATCTTGCTTTGTTGAAAATTAACTGACCATACAATTGCTGGTTCATTCCTGAGTTTTCTGTTCTGTTGATCTATTTTTGCGTCAGTACCATGCAGTTTTGATGACTACAGCTTTGTAACAAACCTTGAGGTCTGGAATTGTGATGCCCCCAGCAATGCTTTTTTTTTGGGGGTGGTTTCTTTGGCTTTCTGGGGTCTTTTGTGGTTCCATACAGATTTTAGGATTGTTCTAGTTCTGTGAAAAATGCTGGTAGTATTTTGATAGGGATTACATTGAATGTGTAGATTGCTTTGGGTAGAGAAGACATTTTGACGTTTGTTCTTTCAATCCATGAGCTTGGAATGTCTTTACATTTCTTTGTGCCATCTTCAGTTTCTTTCATCAGTGTTTTATAGTTCTCACAGTACATGTCTTTTGGTCTTTGGTCAGGTTTATTCCCGGGCATCTTATGTTTTGGGTGCAATTGTGAATGGGGTTAATTCGTTAATTTTTCTTTCTGCTGCTTTATTATTGGTATATAGAAATGCAACAGATTCCTGTACATTGATTTTTGTATCCTATGACTTTATAGAATTCATGTATTCTAGCAGGTTTCTTGATGGAGTCCTTCAGGTTTTCTTTTTCTTTTCTTTTCTTTCTTTTTTTTTAAAGATTTTATTCATGAGACAGACACACACAGGCAGAGACACAGGGAGAAGCAGGCTCCATGCAGGGAACCCGATGTCGATGTCGGGGCTCCAGGATTATGCCCTGGGCTTAAGGCAGTGCTAAACTGCTGAGTCATCTGGGCTGCCCCCTTCAGGTTTTCTCTTTAGTATCATGTCTTGTGCAAATAGTGAAAGTTTGGCTTCTTCCTTGCTGATTTGGATGGGTTTAATTTCTTGATTGATTGCTGTGGTTAGGACTTGAATAAGAGTGTTGAGAGGATATCCCTGTGTTGTTCCTGGTCATAGAAGAAAAGCTATTTTTTAGCGTTTAGGATGATGATAGCTGTGGGTTTTTCATATATGGCCTTTATTAGGTTGAGGTATTTTCCCTCTAAACCTACTTTGTTGAGGTATGTTTTTTGTTGTTGTTGTTGTTGTTGGTTGTTTTATCATGAATGGATGTTGTACTCCGTCAAATGTTTTTTTTTTTTTCTGCATCTATTGAAATGATCATATGGTTCTTTTCCTTGTTAATGTGATGTGTCATGTTGGTTGATTTGTGAACATTGAACTGCCCTTGCAATCCAGGAACAAATCCCACTTGATTGTGGTGAATGATTCTTTTAATGTATTGTTGGATTTGATTTGCTAGGATTTTGTTGAGGATTCTTGCATCTAGGTTCATCAAATATCAGCCTGTAGGTTTGGTATCAGGATAATGCTGGCCTCATAAAATGAATTTGAAAGTTTTCCGTCCTTTTCTATTTTTTAGAAAAGTTTGAGAAGAAGAGGTATTCACTCTACTGTAAATGGTATAATTCTCCTGTGAAGCCATCTGGTCTTGGTCTTTTCTTGGGAGTTTTTTTTTTTTTTAAGAATTTATTTATTTATTCATAGAGACACAGCTAGAGAGAGAGAGGCAGAGACACAGGCAGAGGGAGAAGCAGGCACCATGCAGGGAGCCTGATGTGGGACTCGATTCCGGGTCTCCAGGATCACACCCTGGGCTGCAGGCGGCGCTAAACCGCTGCACCACTGGGGCTGCCCTCTTGGGAGTTTTTTAATGACTGATTCAACTTATTTGCTGTTTAGTGGTCTGTTCAAGTTTTCTATTTCTTCCTATTTCAGTTATAGTTCTAGGAATTTATCCATTTCATTTAGGTTGTCCAATTTGTTGGCATATATTTTTCCATAATCTCTTATAATTTGTATTTCTGTGGTAGTGGTACTTTTATTTGTGATTTCATTTATTTGGGTCCTTTCTGCTTTTGATAAATCTGGTTAAATGTTGGTCACTTTTATTTTTTCAAAGAACTAGCTCCTTGTTTTATTTTTTTAGTTTCTGTATCATTTCTACTCCAATCTTTAATTATTTCCTTCTGCTGGCCTTAGGCTTTGTTCTTTTACTAGCTTCTTTAGGTGTGAAGTTAGGTTGATATTTTTCTTCAGATAGGCTTGTATTGCTGTGAATTTCCCTCCTAGAACTCTTTTTGCTGTATCCTAAAGAATTTGGACTGTTTTCATTTTCATTTGTTCCCATATATTTTTTTGTGTCCTGGTCAACCCATTCACTGTTTAATGGCATGTTATTTAACCTCCATATATTTGTGGTCTTTCCAGATTTTCTCTTGTGGTTGACTTAGAGTTTCATTGCATAGTGATCAGGAAAGGTGCACAGTAGGACTTTGACTTTCTTGAATTTGTTGAGGCCTGTTTTGTGGGCTAACATGTGGTTTATTCTGGACAGTGTTCTATGTGCACTTGAAAAGAATGTGTATTCTCCTGTTGTAGGATGAAGAGTTCTGAATATATCTGTTAAATCCATCTGGTCCAGTGTGTCATTAAAGCCGTTGTTTCCTTGTTGATTTTTCTGTTTCGTTCTGTCCATCAATGTAAGGGGAGTGTTAAAATCCCCTACTACTGGTGTATTATCAATTGGTTCACTTTGTTTGATGTATCTGGGTGCTCCCTTGTTGGGTGCATAAATATTTACAACTATTCTATCTTCGTGTTGGATCATTGCCTTTCTTAATATATAGTGCTCTTCTTTGTCTCTTGTTACAGACTAACAAGGGGCATTTGAAATGAGTTTCCAAATACAGAGATAGCTTGTTATCAGAGGACAGAGAGATTGCTTGTTATCAAAGAGGACAGGACTAACATTAGCTTACCTCCTAGCAAAATGTCAATTGCTGGACAATACTTAATAGCACTAAAGTGCTTATAGCAGTCAGGTGTGTTCCTGGCAGAAAGGTTGGGTTTTGTGTGTGGCTTTTGTATGAAATGTGTTTATATCTAAACAATCACAGATACTGATGCTATCTATCATTGACTTTGTGTGCTCTATTTTTGTACCTGCATTCTCACACTTTGGTATGTCCTAAAATCACCCAGAGAGCTTGTTAAGCAGATTCCTAAGTCCTGCCTCCTGGAACTTCTGATCAGGCTGATTTCAGGATGGGATCTGAGGATGTGCACTTGTCAGAAGCTCCTGAGTGAATAGGCTGCAGATCCAGGGCCCACACTTTGAGAACCACTGTTGTAAGTGGAGTAATTAAGTTCCCTGAGGTCAAAGACTGTCTCATTTGCCTTTGTCTCCCACTGTACTAATCAAGCACTTGACACATTAATGAACTCAATAGATGCTGCAAATCTTTTTTGGGAGTTGGAGCTAAAGCTGCCTCTTGCTACAAAAGTGATCAATTCCAGCATGGGTCAGTGATACCAAGCCTTTGTCCTTTACTGGCAAAGGACTTAGTTCCTTGTCTTAGTTCCTTGTCTGTGTTCTCTTGGATCTGAGAAACCAGCATCTTGTTTCACATTTATTCATTTGGTAGCAGTGAACTTCTGAAGACTCTGTGAGCACTTAGATTGTTCTTGACTAGAAAATTATAAAGGCCACTCTGTGCCTGAAGTTCTCCATCTATGTGATAGGAAGGCGAGCTGTTAAGGGAATAAATCTCTCCACATGTTACTTTGGGGGGATTGAGAGTGAAAGAAAAGCAGCCATATCTTTCACGGAGTGAGGGCGATTGCTTGTATGTCCAATAGCTAAGAACTTTGGTCATCTAGGAACACAGGGATGTATGGCATGATTATTCTTGGGAGTCTATCCTGGACTTTTCAATATTTGTTTAAACCATTTTGAATCTTCCTTTAGGAAAACAGCCACTTATTAGGAAAATCCCTGTATTTTAATTCAGTGTCTAAGTTTTGGAGAGATGGGGAAGCTGGGTAGGGACTTGGTAGATGGAGGAAGAGTAATAATGTCACTTGTTTCTTTGTCTTGCCATCTAGGATTTGTTATAGCTGGAAACATTCTAAGCCTCTTTTTTTTCAAAAGTGACAGGGAAACAGCTATATGCTACCTTTAAAAAGAAGTACCCCCCCCCCCCCAAAAAAAAACCTTACATAGTTATACCTCTCACCATAAAAATACTCACCGCTCCT
This sequence comes from Canis lupus baileyi, assembly GCF_048164855.1. NCBI lineage: Eukaryota > Metazoa > Chordata > Mammalia > Carnivora > Canidae > Canis > Canis lupus. The sequence goes on along the minus strand of NC_132843.1, from coordinate 2,635,009 downwards.
AAAAGTCCCCTAACATGTTACAAGTACAGATATTTGATAATGGAGCTTTAAAAAATGTGCTAGAATGTTCTGTAAGATTTTGAAGCCATGCTAATAATTAGACTTCTTATACTGAGTGGACTTAATAGGCTTAAGGTAGTAAACCATCAGCTGAGGATAGGGACAATTTTTTGAGGATGCTTTCTAGGGCCTTGGTCATGATAGTTGCCCAATACATGTATATTGGATAAACTGGGAGTGGAGGTTCTCTTCAAATGGAAGAAGTTACATAATTGTAGACTTCTTACATAAGGCCAATTGAGTCTAGCCTTTTTTTTTTTTTTTTGTGGAAGATAAGCCCAGGGTCTGCTCCTGTCTGAGTACTGTGAGGCGTGGGGCGGGCGGAGAGCATCTTGCAGTGTGAATGAGATGCTGAGGTGCAATGAGAGCAAGCCGTCATCAGGCCATCAGCCCACATTGAGGAGTGGGATCAGCAGTGAGCCATGGCCACCATTCAGGTGGGTATGACTGAGCACAAGACAAAGGTAGAGGTGGGGATGGAGTCAGGTGTAAATGATGGCCAAGGGCAAATAAAGATGGACTTCAGGGGCCAGCAAATCCTGGAGCTGGAACAGGATGGGTATTTTTCAGCTTGTTACCCCTCTGTACTGTGAGGAATCAGACTCAGAGCAGGAATGGGACCAAACTGCCTGTAACCGGTAGAACCCAGAGAAGAACCCAGACTGATCCTCGTGGCTTTCCAGTTCTTCCTCTGCTCTATCTGTGATCACCGTACTGGGGGAGTCCCTGGGAGCTTCCTGTGTGTGAGGAAAGGAGTGAGCCGGTCACTGTCTAGATCTTTTGCAAAGCCCAGTTTTCTGCTTAAATCAGATCTTCGAAAGCCCTGCACGGGCTTCACTGGAGAGGCGACTACCCAAGCACACCCTCTGCTTGTCGAGGTCATGCCAGCATTGGTCTCCCTGGCACCTCTCAACCTTAAGTGACCATTGGGTTTTTGTTCCCAGATGTGGTGGCACCAGCCTCCAAGCAGAAGGATGAGCTCCTTGTTCTGTTCCAGTCCTGCAAGTCTTTGCCAAGTTCCCTCTAGGGCAGTGGGGGTTGAAGCTTCTGAAGGAGTCAGCAGACACTTGAACATGCCTGCCCTGCTCAGATAAACGTCTTAATTGGGAACGGGGTTCTATGATTTTATAACAAACTCGATCCTCCCTGAGGCCTTGGAGTCCCCTTACTTAGAAGCCAGCTGCCCCTCTGGGCTCTGAGGATTATTTGGGTACCGTTCACATGGTGAGCCTTCCGAGTGATAGCTTGGTGACCTAGAGGAACTATGGTGCATCTTTGGAAGTTGTCTGAGAAATAAATTTGCTGTTGCTTTGACGGTCAAGCACGTGATTTTTTTCTTTACTGTATTTTCCAAAGGCTTTGATTTTTGATAGTTTGGAGATTTAGTTTCCTTTACCATGGATAATTGGAGAAGGTCTAAGTCCTCCAAAGCCTTACTGTTTAGTAATAATAGTTAACACAAAAAGCCCATGTTCCATGTTAGGTGTTATGCTAATTGCTTTACACCTTTAGCTACTTAAAATCACCCCATGAGGGCGATACTTGAGTGTCCGAATCCCTGTTGTGCAGATGTGGGATCTGGGATGCAGGTCTGCTACCTCACCCAGAGTCAGGTGGACAGAAAGTAGAGTAGGAGCTGAGCCTCAGGTGTGCAGCCTTCAGACCCTGCCCCGCTTGAACCCTTGTGCTCAGCCTCCAGAGCTGCTGGGAGGAGAGCAGACTGGCGAGCAGGTGTGTTCCTGGTGTTGGGTTGTGGCCACGCACCCTGAGCGGGACTTCATGGGTACAGGAGTATCTGTCTGATGCTCTTTTGTCTTCCTGCTACTTCTCTGCTTTCTGGTCTCCTGCCCATGGGATGTGCTGCAATCAGAAGGCTATTTTTTGGTCTAAATGATAGCAGTTGGCATTTGTTCTCACTGAACCCATTTTTTCTTGGTTACAAGATAATCTCTTGTGCCAAGCACTAAGGCTTTGGGGAAAATAATCCCCTATGGAAATGAATTCTGTAGTTGCAAGTGCCCATCTAGAAAAGAGAGCGGTTGGCACACTCTTCCCTTCCTTCTGGTGCCTAGACGGCTTCCTTGCTGCTGTCAGGATGTGGCACTGCAGGCTCGGCCTGCTGAGGCTGATGGCGGGATGGGCAAAGGCCGCCTAAGACTCCCTTAGCTGAAGCCTTGGGCCGTAGTTGACACATGGCTTTCCTTTCTCTTTGGGCAGCTGCGACTGGACTTTTGGACTTTTCTGTGCATTGTCCAAATTTTAACACAAATTCAGTATTAACATAGTATTTTTTAAAAGAAAAACCAAACTCTTGCCCTCTTATCCCTTTCCTGCCTGTGCCTTAGTTTGTTCATCTGTAAAGTGGTGGTAACACCTGCCTCTTGCCCTGCTGTAAGGCTGACATCAAGCCAAATGAAGTAAACCTGGCATGCTGGGTCCTTAAAGAGGAGGCAGGAAGACGGTGAGCTCAAGCTCAGGTGGTAGAGAGATTTTAATGATATAAATGGAGCTGTGAGGTGGAAGTTTAATCTTCTGCGATCTGATCCCATTTGTTCAGTCTCAGGACTTAACTGGGGAAAATCGATAAAATGAGTTAATTGTGTGTTCTCTTTTTCATTGGTGTTAGCAGCTCTTTAAGCTTTGGACAAAAGCTAAACTCTCATGTACTTGAAGCTAAAATAGCATTTGAGATGCCTGGGAGATAAGGACAGCCATTTCAGCTGCTCTTGGGGAGGATAACAATGAAAGCCTGGAAGGGAAGCCGGGGCAGGAGGGCCTTGAGGAAGGTGCTCCCAGATGGAATCAGCCTTGATAAAACCCCTGCACAGACTCGGTCTGCTTGGGCCCTACAGTACCTATCTCTGGGGACTTGATGCTCCTTTGAACACTCTTTAAATCTTAATTTTTTTTTTTTTTTTTTTTGTAATCTCTAACTCCAGCGTGGGGCTCGAACTCATCACCCTGAGATCAAGAGTTGCATGAACCAACCAGGCCCTCTCTCTTTCGGACACTCTTGAATGTACAGAAATAAATTACAATTCCCTGTCTGAGCCTGATAATTCTAATGCCACACTTGATGTCCAGACATAAATGGAAATAGCAGCTCTCTGACTTGAATAATTAAACCATATCAGAGCACCATTCCATAGCCCCGTGATGAGCTTTTTTCTGTTCACTTTTCCCTAATCTTCATCACAAATGTGAAATGGAGTTATCTGCCTCCAAATCATGGTGAGTCCAAAGTTGGTAAAATTTGTCATTGCAAGGAGGTATCCAGTGGCTCTTGGGAGAGCCAGGCTTCTGGTTTTATGTCAAGTACCTCTTGACATTGCTCTAGGATGGTAAACATTCTGAGGACAGGAGTTTTTGTCTGCCCTGTTCATGGTTCTGTGCCCAGTATTTATAATCAGGCTGGCCAGAGGTGAGGAGCAGATTTTTTTTTTTTTTTTTTTTTTAGACGGTGGCTAGGAACTTAAGAAAGCTCCTACTTAAATTCAGGGGTGGGGGCAGGGATGAGGAGCACAATTAAAACACTTTGCCCTGTCTTTTTGGGAAGCAACTATTGAATCCTGGTGATGGGAAAAGGCTCCAGTGGTACATTATTCATAAGCAGTCACTGAGCTGCCATATACCTTAATTAAACGAAATAATTTGAAAGTTTAATGTTGGTGATAGGGTTGGGTATTTGAGATTTGACGATCATATTGCATTAATAAGTCTCGTTGAAATAAATGATGCAGTTTTATTTTTATTTTCCTTCCCCCCCCCCAGTTTGTTTTAATATAACTTTATTGTAGCGAAAGTAGAAAGCTGCTACACCGGGGGGTGTTGGAAATGGGTTCATTTTCATAAGTGTCTTTACAGTAGGGATTTTATGGTCACTGGTCATTGTTACCTACTACAAGAAGTTATTGAGCTCCTACTTTATGCCAGTTGAGAAACCTTCAGTGTGCAGAGGTGTATGTGTGCAGAGGTGTTAATTGCTACAGTGGAAGTATATACACAGGGTATATTGGGACCGAGAGGGCTGGAGGCTATGTGGGGCAGACAGAAAGGATTTTTCACAAGGGGGAACCATGTCAGGTGCCGCACAGTTGGGTGCTCAAAGGAAGACCTGGCTGGTGGTGGTGGGCTGGTTAAGGCAGCATGGAGTTTCCAAGCCTCAGGGCTCTGGTGCCCCTGCCCACCTGTCTGCCTGCGGAACCCGGTTGGTGGGTGTTGGGTGGATGGCTGGCTTCATAGGAGTCCTGTCTTTACCTCTTGATGCGATGTCTCTGTGTTGATGTTGTGATTTGGGTCAATATTAGCATCATTGTGTACAGAAGACTCAATGTTTATTCTGTAGCAGAGTTTCTCAAACTGAGTCTCTGAACACCAGTGATACAGTTGCTTTGGTGGCTTATTATAAGTGGATTCCTAGACCCATCCGAGTTCCCCCAGAGAGGGGCTTCAGATATCTTTATTTTGCTTTCCCCCACTTAGTATTTACAGACCTTCCTCACTTCTATCGTTTCTCAGTGGTCGCTCCTTGGAGAGGCCTCCTTTGACTATCTCTGGGTTCCCCTGCTTGGATTTCTTCCAAGACCCATACCACACTTTTCTTTGCAGCAGTCATCTGTGTCTGATTCTGTCCCCTTTACCATTTATGAGTCCCATTAGCACAGTGACCTGGACTCTTCCTCCATTTGGACCCCAGTTCCTAGAGCCTCACTTGCATATAGAAGGTGCTGCATACACACATCTCCAGGTGACTCTTAGTGTGCCCTCTAGGGAGGGGGGAAGAGTTGGTAAGAGGCAATCTTTGAGAAGATTAAAGGGATGACCAGGAAGGCTGAGACTTAGACACCACTGTCCTAATACTTAGTCTGTAAACTTCCTTTGGCCTTCGTGAACTGACTTGATGAGCACAGACTGCAGAACCTCAGTAATTACTGGTGGTAATGGCAAAATAGTGTGCAGATATGAGGTAATAGAAGTAATGTAATAATGGCAACTTTCTAGATCTTAGCACTGACCCCTGAAGGCAGGTCAGGTTCTTAGCAGATCTCTGGTGCTCTGGGGTTCTGTCTTAACTGGGTTCACCCAGAGAACATGTATTTGAATGAAAGCAGAAATCGGGAGCACACAAAGAGGATGAGACCCAGAAGGGTTTGGTCTTCTGTCTACTAATTTGGACCATGATCTTGAAGTTGGGTGCACACCTGTTTCGGTCTGTGACTAAAAATTACTGCACGGTGCCTTTGGCAGAACAGGGACTTGGCAGTTCTGTGGATAGGATTTGCTTCTATAAGAGAATTGGTTGAATTTATTTGGCTTCTCTAGCAGGAAATGCCTCTGATTATTAACAGTGCTAGTGAAGACCCTTAGTGGTAGCCTCACTACATACCCTTGAATTGGTAGCAGTTATACCCAGAGACCGACAATGTCGAGATTAGAAGGCACAGCCTCGGCTTCTACTCTAAAATCTTGGAGCTATTCACATTTGTGTAATATTTCTTTTCTATGCTGTATTTCCCCACCATTTCCTTAGTGATCACCACCAAAGAAGGAAAACATTAACAGAACTTTCCAGAGGGGATATGTGACGTAATCCTGAAAAGAAATCTTGATATCGTAGAAATGTCATTACTGTAACCATTTTAAAGTGTCTCTCCTATCTGCTGTGATAGGAGATTTACAGCACACTATGATGTAGGATCTTTTTTTGATATTTGTGTTTAGTAAGACATTTTCTAATCTGAAATAGTGTGTGGTTTTGTTTTTACCATTTGCCCATTAACTGTATTTGTTTATATTTTTGGGTTCATATTCTACATTGATATATCATTTCTTAGTGGTTAATAGTCCTAAAGCAAACTTACTCTTATCAGTCTGTGTTACCGATATCTTCGGAAATTCTTGACTAATGGAGTAAAAGCTTGGTTCCTTCCATCTTCAGTGGGTTCTATTCTTGAGGGTTCTGCGTTTATAGTGTGTGATGGGCTGGCTTGAGTGACACATGTTTAGAGAGAAGAAAAATTTCTCCTGGCAAGTACCGGGAGGAAAAACTGAAGCAGAGAAAAAAGATAGGCAATAGGGAAGGGAGTGGTGGTAGTATTTGAGGCTATATGGAGAAGTTCACATCTGGGCAAAGCCTTGAAGCAAGTGAGGGAGCAAGCAACAGGGCTGTTTGGCAGAAGAACAGACCAAGGGAGCAAATGCCCAGGCCTAAGGTGCAATTGGCCTGGCAGTTCTGAGGAACAGCGAGGAAGTCTGTGGCTGGAGTGGAGTTAAGGGAGTAGGATGTCAGAGGGTTGATGGAGGAAGCCAGATTGTGTAGGGCCATGGAGGCTACTGTAGGGCTTTAGCTTTTTACTGTGGTAGAAGGAACCAGTGGAGAATAGTGAGCAGGGCAGTAACACTACCTGTTCAAATTTTTAGGTGGCTTTAAGGTTCTTTTGGGGATTTGTGTGTGCAAGACTCCTGGCATGAAGCAGGTCCTCTAATACAGTTCTCTAGAATATTAGTACTGGGAATAAGAGGACGAGACCCATGCTATTGTCCACTGAGCACTGCAGCCTTTGACAAAGTCCCTGTCGGTAGAGAGGTGTGGGTAAGATTGGTGAGCTAGTGATCTGGAGTGCATGTTGTCCAGGACCTCTTAACTCTTGGGACAGTTTTCAAAACTTATTGCTATTTCTCTCCCTATTTGACTGCCCAGCATAGCATTCGTGGTTTTTCTCTCTCATTCCTGTAACAAGTTCTCCTTCTGTGGAAAAGGTATGTGGCCTGTCATTTAAACTCTAGTCTCATTTGTGATTGAGTTGTCAATAACCCTCTCTTAGGGTATTGGTCTTAGAAACTTTCTCAGTGTTCTTTATAGTATAGAAGAAGCTGTGGATTGGGAGGGGGAGGGATGAGCAAGATTTCTAGGGCCTTACTAGTGCTAGTGACCTCTTAGTCTTGGTTCATGTGGCAAGACTGAGGCTTATCAGCCCATTGACTTTATTCTTCATAGAGCCTTGGTCAGAAAGGACAAAGTCCTAGCATATGGGACCATTCAAAGTCAGGTGAACTGTATTGTGTGAGAGGACAGTGTTTTACCACATAGCTCAACTCTATATTGGAAGCAACATATGTAGCCTCATGTTAGACTTGAATAATCCGGAGCTAGTTAGGCAAAAGGCATTCACAATTTGTTGATATACTAGTATCATTAGCAGTACTGACTTAGATTTATTAGCAAAGAGTGAGACTTTATTTTTAGGACCTAAGACGATTACTGTACACCCACTAATGAAGCACTGGATTGTTGAAGATTCATGTTAGTAGGAGGCCCATCTGCACAATTCCCTATTTCTGGGTTTTATAGAAACCTCAAGCTGGTGAAGGCTGCTGAGAGAAGTTGTCATGTTTCTGCCTTTGGTGTAGATATTTTCATTAGAATCATAATGATGAAGTCACAAGAACTTGGTTGATTCAATGTTGATGTTAAAACATGGGTGAAATAGCCTTCAATATTTAAAATAGATCAAAACACTGTAGTATATTTATAAAACGAAATAGCACACAACAGCTAAAATGAACAAACTCGACCTACACACAGTAACATGAACATATCTCAATTTATGCACAGGAAAAGTAGCAAGATGCAAAACAGTGCAAACCTCATGAAGTTCAGTTCTAGGCGAAGCTCAGCTTGTTCATTCAGATATTCGTTATGTAAGTGGTCAGATGATAAAGAGAAGGGAATATTTTGAGAAGATGGGATAGTGGCTTACCTCTGCAATTGGTTCTATTAAAAAAAAAAAAAGTTGGAGAGGGTGACTAGGGTGAGTTATGTGACAATGAGGTCAGTTAATGAGTCAGCTGAGAGCTCTGTTCTCCCAGAATCTCTAAGATGAGCTGACGTGGGAGGCCTGAGATGATGCTCTTTGGAAGTGATTCTGGTGGTTTTGCCCTTAACTGATGTGCCCAACTAGGCTCTATCAGTATGGCCTGTGTGAGGCCTCATGCCTTTTTTGTTATAAAGCAGTGATTTTTCTTAACCGTTGGTGGGTGGGGAGAGGTTACATATCCCTTTGAAATTGAAGAAGGGTCACTGCAAACACAGTAGCTTGTAAAAATCTTACTTAACCTGGCAGCCTCTTACCAAAACTCCATCACTGGAATTTTGTCTTTTCAAGAATGTTGTAAAAATGGAACCATGCAGTTTAAAACTTGCTGAGGTGGTCTCAGATGTAGGTTTCCCACATTTCATGGATTCTGTAGAACTGGTCCAGAGTGTGTGCACGTTAAGGAGACTCTGGTTCGTGGGCACACTGTTTTGGTGGAAAATAATTGCTCAAGGCACTGTTTTGGTGGAAAATAATTGCTTAAGATTCAAGACTGCAATGACATTCTGGCTTCAACATCTGTCTGATCTTGGCTACTGAGAGTCCCTCCAAATTCTGTCTTCCTGGCTCTGATGTACCCTGGGAGCTGCTGGTCCATGCTAATGCCCAATGGCTGGTGACTGGTCATCGTCTTGTTTGTTCTAACAGTCTCATCCTGGTCTGAATTCTTCACATGATTGCCTTTTTAAAAATCCTTCAGTCTGTAGTGGAACAGTTCTTCTAAATCCCAGAAACCAAGTCTTTACTTCCTGCTACCAGGTATCCTTGAGTCCTGTTTCTTGAGTCCTCCTGATGTGCATAGCAGTGGTCCCCAGAGGGCTCTGTTCTGGCTCTTCAGCTGAGCCCAGCCAGCCCACAGGTATTGCTGCTCTGGCTTTTGTGATTGCTGGGGATTACTATGCATTCTGGCAGGGCCCTTGTCCATCTGCTTTTGAAGGTTAGCAAGGCTAAATGTTACTTGTAGAGTCCACATCTGTGCATTCTCTGGAGAAGAATTGAACCCAAGGACCCTGCAGAGGCCTGGTATTCTGATGACATGGCAGCCTGTCACCTTATTGACTTGATTGTCAGATCCCACCTCTGACACCAAAAAGCACCATCTCCATGTAAGGCATAGGATTCAAACCACTGGATGTCATGTGGGTTGCCTTCTTGCCTTTTCTTTTTTTTAAGCATACTTGTCCAGAAAAGGCTAGTACCTTCATTCTGTTCCTACTTCTGCAAGTACTAGGTGCTACCTGGTGCTACAATATATACTCCCAAGGGATATGCCATTATTATGGAGAGTTGAGAATGGATTTCACAGATGCAGTCTCTTGGAGGTGCTGCTGCTCATGCTGGTTACTCCAGAATAAAAGCCTGATGTGGGAAATCCTATTGGCTTTCCTGGCGGGAGTGTGGTGACCTGCTACTCTCCACCTCTCTTCTTACTCTCAGTTTGCCTGAGTGTGGCCCTCTGAGGAGTATGGAGAGTAAACTGCAGCCTCTACTCAGAAGTTCCAAACTAGTTTTGAATCCCTAACATTTTCTTTGGTCGCATAAGCTGGTTTCCAGGGAAACTAGGAATCAAAGTTCTTAAAGAATTTGTGTGCAAAAGCAAATCTAGCAGATTGAAATCGAGAAGAGATGCAAAGAATGAAGATGAATCTCTCCATGGCTCCTCTGCCTCCCCAGAAGTCCTAGACTGGTGCTTATGATGGTTCCACACACCTGGAGATCTGGGGAGGTCTTATCAGTTGAAGGGTGTCTGTATGTACTCAGATCCACACTCATTTGATAGGATCTTTGGAATATGTGCATGTGATGCCAGGTAAAAATGCCAAAACTCTGTTATACAAATAAGTTGAGTATCAAAGGATGTGAAGTGTTTGTCATTTTCAAACTTAGGGAAAGGCTTTGAAAGACTTATATTGACTTAGCTGTAGCCTACAAGAACGTGGCCTGAAATTCATGGTTGGTAGTACTAATGATATTGGGGAGGAACTGGTTCCATTGTTGTAGGACACCCCAAAATGTCTCTTTACCTGATGCCTACACTACTTGAGCATTGTTCTTAATCCCAAAGAAAACTAAAAATCACCATGAAGATATGAACAACTTAAGTATGTTATCTTTCAAAGTGGTCTAAATGTAGTCAAAGCATTGTTTTCAAAATACTTTTAAGAAGATTGTCATTTATATTTAGTGTAACATGTAGCCAGGCTCCAGTATGATACTTCCTGGTTGTTCTACCATTTGGAACTCCATGCTCTTCATGGCAATTTATTAGGATCCATTAAATCTCAAAAAGATCTGGTTTAATGTTAGAAAAAATCATTAGGCTTTTGACGGGAATCTTTATAAAGAAAAAAGGATTGTAGTGCCTGGGTGGCTTAGTCAAGTGTCTGCCTTTGGCTCAGGTCATGATCCCAGGGTTCTGGTGTCAAGCCCTGCCTCAGGCTTCCTGCTCACCTGGGGGTCTGTTTCTCACTCTGCCTCTCCCCCTGCTTGTGCTCACTCTTTCTCTCTCTCTCAAATAAATAAAATCTTAATAAAAGGATTGAGCTTTAACTCACACTAAGGAATTTGAACAGGATAAGATTATAAGATGCTGATATAACTTCGAGGCAGGGTTGGACTGTGGAGGGTCTTTGGCCCTTCCCAGCCTTCATGGTTTGGGTTGATAGAGAATCCATACAAACGAGTTAGAAATCGAAGACCAAGGTATAGTGGCTTAAGGAATGGCCAGGCTGCACACTTCTACCATGAAATTCAGGTCTGTTGGGTAAATTGAGGTCATGGCTTTGCCAAGATGCCAAGATGGCTGTGTATACAAAGTGGGCTGCAAGGTCTGCAAACCAAAGGAGGCTGGAAGCCCAGGGTAACCCTGCGTCCCTGAGCCCAAGCAGAGCAAGGAGGGGGAGGGGTGGGAGTGGGGGACAGGTAGGAGAGGACAGAAGCTGAGCTGCTTTTGAGTGCACAATAACTACACCTGCTGATAACAGCCAATCTAGTGGATTAGCTGCTACTCTTTTGGGGGTGGGGGAATGAGTTTCGGGGCACATAAAGACCAAAAACTACCTTTACATTGCTCTCTGGAGAGGACAGAGAAGTCTCTTAGGAGAAGCAGAAAATGGGGAGAGAAAAGAAAGGACTTTGAGAAACTCTGGTTGCCATAGGTTGATGTAATTCCTTTCGCCTGGTGGTTTGGAAGATGCTCAGACCTTAATGTGCATGCAGAACAGCTGGGGACATTTGTATTGGGAGAGTCTCCTACATTGGGGTTGGGTGGCAGACTGCATTTCAAACCAGCTCCTAGATGTTGCTGCTCCTGGTCTTTGGACCCTACTCAGAACAGTTGGGTTCAGAGCCTTTGTTCCGGCCACAGGGTTGGAGCAGCCTCTGCCCCATATCAGGGATATTTATTAATGGAGACTTTTCCTCTGGTTTACTATTCGTAATGTGCCACCACCCTACTTCTCTAGCTTTTGCATGGCTCTGTACAATGCTGGGCCACCGGAGAGGGTTGCTACCTGGTATTTCTCCAGCTGAGCTACATTCTGCTGTGAGTTTTCTCCTTTCCCCAGGGTTAACACTCAACAAGGGTGTTTTTCGTTGCTTTTTTTTTTTTTTTTTTTTTTTACACCTTCGTGTATATGACTAGATTGCCTGAGGACTTTAAGGTGGGGATTACATGGTACAGACATGAGAGATAAGGGACTCCAGGGTACCTGACCACTGCCTCACTAAGTCTTTGTCTTCTCTGGGACCTTCTTAAGGGACAATTGCCAGGTAGTAAACAAAATTCCACTAGATCTTGATGGGCCCAAGGGCAGTGCCTTCCAAAGCGGAGTTCTGTGTTTGGAGCAACCATTTCGTGTGGCAGAACTGGCTCCAGCTCACTCCCAGCCATGTCCATATTTAGGAATCTTCCCATTTCTGGCTGTCCTTGCAAAGCACAGGTAGGAGGGAGAGATGAGAGAGGGGCCGATACTGAGGAGCTCTGGGTCAGTTGGCTGATCCCTAGACCTGGAAGATAGAGTGGAGAGCAGGGAAGAGCACTGTGTGTGAGCTTTGGACCCCAGTGACCATGCCTTAGTAAGAGCTGACATCCTGGAGCATAAACAGTCAGTGGTACTTGCTTTGGGGAAAGAATAAGAAATAGGCTGGAGAGGCACCCTTCATACCCTGTAGGCCCTTTTCAACTAGAATGTAATGGAAGGATAGCTCAGTTGCATGGTAACTGAGGTTCTCTTGTTAGTGGATCTGTTTCAACAGAGTAATAGATGCTTCATATGTGCTCAGGGAAGCCGGGATTCCCAGGCCTGAAAAGGTACTCTCTCCAGTCTTCGTCGCTTGAGTAACAGAACCAGCATGATGCACCAGTGTCTTTATTGTGACAACTCAGGGGGAAACAAGATCCTGATTTAGTGGAAGCAGATGTCACAAAATACTTTGCTTTAACCACGACAGAGTGAAACTGTGAATTAGTCATTTAAGAATTTACTCTAGTGAATATCCAAACAGATGTGCTAAAATAGAAAATAAGCTCTCTACTCTCATTAGACCAGTCCTGCATGTGGTATTTATACTCTTCCTGCAGTTCCCAAAGAGCTCTGCTCAAACACCTGGGCTGTAAATCTTGGCTCTAAGCTTGGAAGATGACCGCCGGGTTATGGGAGGTAAATCCGTGAAGGTGGTTTTAGGACACCTGTGTGGACTAGGGAGGCTTGGCCCTGTGTCTGGTGTTTTTAGCCAGCCTACTAAGCTCATGGCAGGCACATGTGACCCTGTGCAATATTGGTCTGTATTTAGTTAGCTCGTTAGGTAGAGGATAGGTTAATAGGTCTAAGGTTGGGTGTCCATTACTTTCCATGAAGCCAGCTGGATTTGCAGGAGAAAAGTAACTGCAAGATACCCTGTATTCCTCAGCTAAGCATTCTGCAAATGCACCGGGGGACAGTTGCTGAAAAGAGGTACAGCTCCATCCCTATCCCTTAAAAGAGGCCCACAGATCAACTGAAAATGTCTTAACTTTTCCAAAAGTCTCCTGGTCAAGATTGACCAGGCTGATCTTGGTTGAGAAGGTCTCACTTATAATACAGTCGTTGTGTTCCAGCGTGTGAGCCCTTGGAGGGGAGAGTCCCCAGAGCCAGCTACATTTCACTTCACCAAGAGGCAAGGCTGCTGGCTCTGCCCCTATGCCAGGCCTTTTGAAGTGGTGGGAACCATGGCACCATGTCCAGCTTCTGTTCTCTCGGGGCCTCTGCTGTGTGTGCTGCTATTGCTGGATAGACTGTCCTGAGCACAGTGTTCACATGTCCCTGACCTGCTCTGGAACTGCTAATGGCCTCCTGTGTTGAGAAGCCTCCATGTTCTCAGTCCAAATGCATTCCCCACGACTGTTTGTGTACTTTTGGAGGTGGGCTTTTCTCCCCTTCACATTGGAGTTTTTGTTCTGAGCCGTAGGTACAAAAGATAAAGACATAAATGGGTCTTGCACTGGAAACAGGTGGCTTGAGCTCTTATCAGGGAACTCCGAACTGAGATGTGATGGGACGCGGCTCATCTCTGCTGGTTTCAGAGAGAATGGCTTAAGTGGACATGAAATGGCGAACCTGTCATTGAAGTTGAACAGCAGGAGCTGGGGGTCACTCTGCTTTTCAAGTGGTGCTGGGGTTGCATCTGTGGAGGCCCCCACTATACTCTTTCAGAGGAGGATCATGAGCTGGGTGCTGAGGGTGGAAGATAGGGAGCAGATGGCCTTGGCATTTGGGGGGTTTCCTTGAATGGCTGGAGTTGGGCTGGGTCTTAGAGGCACAGTGGTCTGACCTGCTCTCCTTTGGTGAGGGTCTCTTCCCTGAGCCAGTTGTCCATGGGCTTCTGTTGGTACCTGGGTTACCTGTGGCCCAGGAGCCAGGGAGTTGACTCTCACTGCTTTGATTATATGGGAGAGCTGACTGTGTAGTTGTCTACGGTAGTGCCTGCCTGTTTCTAAGCCTTTTGCCTACCTTTTCCTCCTGTCTAAATCCCTGGCAGCCCTCCCCAGCTCATCCTCCCGTGCTCCTTTACTTAAATCTTGGCCGAACAGTTGAATACACAGATGTTTTCAAACTAAGTTGTGGTTTCCAAGCTACTTGAAGTGAGGCTTGTATCTTTATTTCCTCCGTATTCGTGACAGGTAATTTGGTACTTGATGGTTATTTCAGCACTGATTTTTGAGGCCACTCTTTGGGACGTCTAATATAAATATGGTACTTTGGTTGGGATCTGCAGATCTAGCAACTGAATTTGGAGCCTGTAAGTCCAAAGCAATAACTACCGGTGGACACCTTGGTCCTGAAACAATTTGAACGAAGTACCTATGAGATAGTTCACTGCTTAAAGTCAGTTTCTCTCCCTGAATAGGAGTATTAACTCTTAAAACATACTCCTGAGTAAACAAACAAATCATCTTGCTTGATGAGGAATGTTAGATATAAGCAAACTACATTGTGGAGGAAGTGTTAAATATTTTATTGATGGGGAATCATTTACTTTGATCTGGAGAGGCAGTCTCTTCCTCAGGCTTTATGCAAGTCGGTCAATCTGGTCTTTTCCTGGCTCACACCACTAAGCTTTTTGACAAAAATGGCCCGCCATTTCCCTTTTGTCTAAGGTTGAGTATCTATTTCTTGGCTCATGATGTCCCTTTGCTGGTCCCAAGTCCTGATGTTTCCAGTTCCTTGTTGCTGTCCATTTTTGGAACACCGTTGTTGGTTCCATTTTTGTGTACCTTGAATGTTGGTTTCACCAGGGTCCGTGGTCGTCTGCCCTCACTGCTTTGTTGGCATCTGGTCCTTTGACACCTGTACCTGCTTCCTGAGCTGTCTAGGGTTTGCCTTGAGACCTTGCAAAGGTTTGTGACCTGTATTAGAGTTGATTCTCCTTCTATGATCCCTGCTTGTGTCATTTGAGGATACGTTGTTTGGAACCAAAACTTTTTGCCTGTTCCATCTACCATGCATCCATCATGCTTATTGCCTGGGAAATAAGCCCCATATTCTGCTGCTGTATAGTGATGGAGATTTTAGCAAACCTACCAGAACTTACGTGTCTAGATACATTTTATTGTTGAGTGAAGTAATGTTAGGACTATTCTGATCACATTACTATTGCTCAAGTTTTGAAAATTCTTCTGATTGGGTTCCAACCATTTTATAAGCTGCATATGGACCAAACAGGTTTCCTCTGATTCAGTCAGTCTTTTTTGAGCCCTTCTATTGGGCTAGGTAGTGTCCTAGATCTGGGAATCAAAAAATGATTGTTACTTTCATGGGGCCTTCAGCTGGGGTGAGATAAGTGTATTAGCAGCTTTGGGTCCAGCCAGATGTATCAGCATGTCCCAAGAGAGGCAGGATGGGTTTGAGAGGGTCATCTGTGGGGCATGGGTATGGGAGGGAAGTCAGAAGGCTAAGTCAAGAAGGATGGGGAGGATTTCAAGAGGATGAAATAGGGGAGGGATGGGATATTCCAGGAAGTGGGAACCGTATCAGCAGCAGTATTCTGAAACTCCAGGACTTGCTTTAAAAAAAAAAAAAAAAAAAAAAAAAAAAAAAAATCAAGTAATTTGATTTGACTGGCCTAACTACTTGGGGAAGTGACACTGCCAGGTCACACTGGCCCCATGGATGGGTGCCAGGTGAGGCCACAGGGTCTACTGGCTCAGTTGGGCCTCCCAGAGGAGCAGAGAGCAGATATGTCTGTGGGTGGTGGTATGTCAGGGGTGCTGAGGCCCCAGCACAGAATCCAGTATTAGGACCTGGGCAGAAACAGGAATGAATGCAGGGCAGGGTGGAGGGGATTGGAGTTTTTGTCTTTCTGTTTTTGTTTTTAAAGGCTATTCAGTGTGCCTGGGCCAGTGACAAAGGATTTAAAAGGTCAGGCTGAGAGAGTTTAGCTGTGGCCAGTGGAGAGTCCAAGCCCAGGGGGCCTGGAACAACAGCTTAGGATGTTTGGTCTCAAAGGGGCTCTGGGAAACACTGATCCTTCCTGAGCCAAGAGTGAGAAGACCAGGTGGGTGTTTGAGGAAGGTGGATCTACCTTCCTGGTAGGACTGGTTGGACTGGTTAGAGAGAGGTTATGTTGAAAGGCAGAGAACAAATGCCTGGGCCAAGAGGATTGCCATTGGAAAGGGGAGAATTTGGTGGAGGAGGCAGATAGGAAAGGATTTGGTGATGGTTTACAGGCTGGGTGGCCACAGGTCGTTTTTGGTTCCAGAAATGCCTAGTTTATGCTTGTTGACCTGGCATAGGTGAATCACAGAAAGCTGCCCCTCTGTAGGTCAAAGTGATCAAGCAGGGCAATTCATATAGTTCAACCTAATGCTTCCCTTCATTCTCAGATGTCCCTGTTTGGACAGTAAAAGACTTGGTCATCCTAATTGTTGAGTGTTGAAGCACAGGAAAAAGTCTTTTCCAAGATTCTGAACTTGGTGACCAGGGGAGTGGCCGGGTGCTAGAAGTAATTAGGATTTGGGTGTGGGTGATACTGATCTGCCTTGTTCATCCGGTTTGGGACCTACTCACCCCTCCACATGATCCCATTCTCTCACTAAAGGTAGAATGTTTTTTACCTCTGAGGGATCGATTTAAGCATAATGCTTCTGAAGGTGGTTTTTGGGCCATCATTTGGGCTTTTGGAAGATTGCTCTGAATGGCACGACTCACTTCGGGGGGGCGTGAGTTCTGGTGGCTCTGTTGATGCGAGGCCCCCTGTACCATGGAACATTCTTCAGAGGTAGTTACAACAAGTGGCTGGATAGCCATAGCCACTGGGTTCATTCTCTTAACTGTATCTCTTAGATGATTGTAGACCCTTTCCAAAAAGGTGGCTTTGGAGCCCTGTGCGCGTGCCTGCTTCATTGTGTGTCCAGTGGAGAAGCAGAAATGCCCCTGTAATGGAGCTGTTCTTACTGTTATACTAGCAAGATCTTGCTCAGTTCCCTGACTTAATGGGTTCAGTGTGGGCCGTAGCATGCTGAGGAGGGAAATGCGGGTAATTCCTTTTGCTTCTGTTTCATGGGCCGAATCGTTGGCTATGCTAAGGCATCAGTCCTCAGAGGATAAATGGCTTTGACAGGCCAACCGTGACGATAGAAGGTAGTTTAGCAAGAGTGCATTTTTATTTTCATTTTTGAAATGGGTATGCTCAAGAGGGTCCCACTGTGGGAGATAGTGTAGAAATGTTTAAAACCTATAGGTGTGTGTTGCTGGGTAGGTCCTCCACAGGATGAGAGCCCTGACTTCAGTTTTTGGTGATCTAATAGTTACAGGAAGAGTTAGTATTGCATCAAGTGGCTTTGTGTGTTACATACGAGGTACGTGGATAAAGCAGTCTTTTTTTTTTTTTCTTCAAAGATTTTATTTATTTATTCATGGGAATACACAGAGGAGAGAGAGGCAGAGACACAGGCAGAGGGAGAAGCAGGCTCCATGCAGGGAGCCTGTCGTGGGGACTCGATCCTGGGTCTCCAGGATCATGCCCTGGGTTGAAGGCGGTGCTAAACTGCTGAGCCACCCACCTGGGCTGCCCCCCCCCCTTTTTTTTTTTTAAGATTTTATTTACTCGTGAGAATACACAGAGAGTGGATAAAGCATTCTAAGGACACTGGAGTACTTGGTCTCTCCTCTTCCTCTGCATCCCCCATACCACACGCTTGCTTGCTCGCTCTCTCTGTGTCAAATCTTTTAAAAAAAACCTGTCAAATATGTCAGTCCTTTTCCTTTGTGGGTTTTGAATTTTATGTCATATGTAGGCTTTCAGATTCTTGAAAATTATTTTTGGAGCCCAACAGTCCTGACATTTATTCAGTGACTCAGTAAGTCAATTAATACTGGAGTATTGACTTAATGTGTTCTGCTTCTACTGACGACTGTATCCTTTCCACTGCCACCCTCCCCGCTTAATTTCATGTTGAGCTCCAGTACATCACTGGCATTCATTCACGGTGGTAGCTTTTTACAAAATTGAATCTTACCTTGGTGGAAAGTGAAAACTTACAGTCCAGCTAAGCATTTGACCAACCTCTTCCTGGAGCACCTTGGTTTCCATGGCACCCTTATAACCCTTTGAGAGAGCTCTTTGAGCACTCCAGGTGTTGTGGTGGTGGTGGTGGTGGTGGTGGTGAAGGTGAATGTGAACTCTGGGCCAAACCGGTGGGCTTCAGACACCTCTGCTGAACTGAGGCACATGAGAGCAATGACCAGAAGCAGGAACTCTTCTAATCTCCCTTCCCCATTAAATTGCATGAACTGCGGATGTGTCACTTAATTTTTTCCATTTAAGTGACATGCTCTGTTGAGCTTATTTCTCAAATGCAAGCCCCAGTGATGCTTTCTCCTGCCTCACCCATCACAGTGGGTTGGCCATGATTCTTCAGGATTTTGGTTTAGGGCTGTGTCTGCTCCTCTGAGTTTCTTGCCTCCTACCATTTCCTCTGCTAATCTTCTCTTCTTTTGAGCCTCTTATTTGAAATCCCTTTAAGGCAGGCAGTTATTCATTTGGATTCTTCTCTTTGTTTCTGCAGGCCCTTAGATGTGTCTGTCTCATTTCCTGGACTCTGTCTTTGCAGCTGAAATTAGAAACCTGCAGAGGCATCACAGATGCTAGAGTCTCATGAAGTAACTGGCTCAAAATAGCTCACGTCCCTCGGCAGAGGATTTGGCCATCCTTCAGTGAGCAAGTGCCCGAGGTGGGGTGGCCTGACTAGGTCTCTTTGTTTCTCAAGCTTTTGAGAATGGCTTGAGCACATCATCCTCTTGGCCGAACCTTTGCTTTTTCTTGTCTAATTTCCCCCTTTTTTCCTTTTAGCATGTTTGAAGTTTTGGGTGATTTTTAGTACGAAACTATATGTGAGCGGAGTTTGAATTGGCAGAGGCTGCAAGCAGGCACTCAACACTAGGCTGCGGATACTGTACCACCTATCCGGGTGTGGCAGTAAGTCGGGGGCGTGGGGCCTGTGGGTCATTTGAGAAACAAATGGCTGCCTGAGGATCCCAAGAGCCTCCTGCACCAGGAGAGCAGCATCCTGGATCAATGGAAAGAAGGCAGAAAGGGTAGCTAGATTGGGGTTGAGGCTGGGGGCTTTCAGTTACTTCGTTGCAGGTACAGCCCTTCAAGTCTCCCTGCCTCGTGGGATGGTTGTGGGCTTTAAGGGATGAGGTGAGTGTATGTTGAACAGTATTACAGCACCAGCTGTGAATAATCGTGATAGCTTGAGTATTCGTGGATGTGGAATTTGAGAATACAGGACAGGTATGTAAATATGTTGGAGTGCATTCGTCAGGGCCCCAGAGACTCTGCAGACCCAGTGCCACAGAACTGCAGCCTGGTGTGGGCGCCTGGGTGGCTGAGCTGGTGAAGCCTCTGACCTTGGCTGAGGTCCTGGGATCCAGCCCCTTGTCGGGCTCCCTGCTCAGCGGGATAAGCAGGATTGCTCTCACTACCCTGTGTGTGTGTGCATGCTCTGTCAAATAAAATATTTAAAAACCATGAACCCGGTGTAGGAGGGGAATGCACATATGATATATATCACCAAATACTCACTGATTAATCAAAGATGAATCAAAGACACTTAGCAACGCCTTTTTAAATGTCCAGTACATTTGAATGCATCTAAAGGACTCGGTTGAGTTTCCTTTAACCAGTGACAAGTAGCTGAAGTGCATCCATAGGCACAGGTAGACACAGGCCCTGTTTTCAGGTAGGGCCCCCTCTTAAGAGAACTCTAAGCCAGTGGCACAAGGACACCCAGGCTCATTGTCTGCAGAGGGGCGGTTTGACATGCACTTCTTTGTAGAAATAGGTTTACTGTATTTGGCGTATGTAGGTTGTGTGGGCTGTCTTGGGAACACATCTCTTCTAGGATTGTTTCTATGGAAAAAGTGAATTCTGAGTTCCACATTTAGAACTTAGAACACAGCTTGTTTGAATGTTGATAAAGAAAACCCCCACTTAGAGCAGTAGAAGGATGTGGGACCATGTTGTAGAAGCGGTGATACAACACTGAATGGACCCAAGAGGTAGTAAGTCTCCTGTGTTGAATTGTAATGCATGCTAGGTCAGTTGTAGGGAGACTTTGGTACATAGAATGCTAGGACCCTTCTCTGCTTTGATTTTATTTTATTTTTTTAAAGATACATTTAAAAAAAAATAAAGATACATTTTGAAATTGTGGGTTAAAATAGGATTTTAAAAAAGTGCAGCAGGAAACCCACCAGTGGTAGGATGGTGGTGATGGCTCAGTCATTGTAAATGCCAATTGTAGGACTTAACGGATGTTGGTTGGTCCAGACAGATGTGGAAACAAACCCAGTGAGGGATATTAGTTCACATCCTATAGCTATTTCCTGGAATCCCTGTGTTTCTGTCCCTTTGGGCTATAATAGAATACCATGAACCAAGCGGGAGAAATAAATTTATTTCTCCCAAATTCTGGAGGTTGAGTTTAAGATTGAGGTGAGGACTGTCTTCTCACTGTGATCTCATGTGGCAGGAGGGGGTGATTCTGGTCTTTTTAGTCCTGCGTAGGGGCACCTACCCACAAGAGCTTCATGTCATGACCTGATGATCTTCTAAGTGTCCCACCCCTGAACACCAGCACATTGGGGATTAAGCTTCAATGTGATTTTGGAGGGACAAATAAGTTTTCCTCAGAGGAAACGTTGGCTTGCTTTTCATATTTCCAGCTCCTAAAGAGGTGCGTGCGGGTAGGGGGGGTGTCCTACAATGTGAGCTTGAAATGAGCTTGAACATATTATACTTAAAAAGGACACTAACTTGCCTTCTGGAAAGTTACTTTTGTCAGGTGACTGGCCAGGAATAATGGACATATTAGAGACTTTGGGAAAACCCAAAAAGGATGTATAATACACAATCTTCCAAAGTAGTTTATAATGTAGCTGAGAAGATAAGATAGATCTGCAAAACAATGATTGGAAAAGACAGCATGAAATGAATTGCTTTGCTACAAGTCATTTTTGGAAGATGGGGGATATAAATTATCCATGAATGCATACATTTTCAATGACTGCTCAAATGCATTATCCAGGTAATTAGAAAAACTGGGTAATTTCTGAAATATAGGCTTGAGCTTGAAGGAGGGCAAGACTATGGCTTGTGCAAGAGGATGTGTCAAAATGTAGATTTTTTTTCTTTTTTAAAGATTTATTTATTTATGATAGAGAGAGAGAGGCAGAGACACAGGAGGAGGGAGAAGCAGGCTCCATGCCGGGAGCCCGACGCGGGACTGGATCCCGGGACTCCAGGATCACGCCCTGGGCCAAAGGCAGGTGCCAAACCGCTGAGCCACCCAGGGATCCCCAAAATGTAAATTTTTTTAAAGGAATTTCATTGCCATCTGTTGTAATCCTAATGAGCTACCCTTGGAGTTAAAAAGAGGAGCAGTGTTTTTCATTAGAAAAATGTTAAGTCCCCTGAAATCCTTTGCCTCTGGTTCCCCCAGTGTTGCCGCCTGTCTCCGAACTGCCTGGGGTGGTGACCAAAGGAATGCATGTCACTTATTTTTCTTATTTATGTGGCAGTTCTTCTCACAGAGTCGTGCCAAGTGAAGGCTGTTTTAAGATTTTATTTGAGAGAGAGAGAGAGAGAGCCTGAGGAGGGGCAGAAGGAGAGGGAGGAGCAGGCTCGCCCCTGAGCCTGAGGTGGGGCTCGATCCTAGGCTCCGGACCACGACCCCAGCAGAAGGCTGCACCCACAAGCCCCAGGCACCTCTGATGCCCAGTTGTGGTCTCACCTCCGTGTGATGCAGAAGTCCTCAGCAGCTGCGTGGAGCGTGACGTCCTCTGTCCTCATGGTGCCCTAACCCTGACCTCCTCGCACCTCTGTACCCTGAACCTGCAACTGGCCCCTGCTCTGGCTGCCATGTGTCCTAGGGGGCGGTCCCTTTCTGGGACACCTGTCTCCTGTGCTCGCGAGTCCCCCAAAACTGTGCTGTGGCTTTCCCACGTCCATGCAGTCTCCCTGACTGTACAGCTGGGAAAAGCTGGGCAGCCTCTGAGCTCCTGGCACCCACCCTCCCTACTTTATTGGGGCCTTTGTGCCTTTCTCCTTGGCGACTGTGTGGGGTACTACTTTGTCCTCTCCACTGGTTTTCCTGCACCTGACATTGCCTGTGCTTCCCCTACCAGAGGCCTTCCTTGACCTTGCTGGTCAGAACTGGCTGCCTCAGCTGGGTGCCCTGCTTCATTCCCCACTCCTCCAGCCCTCCCCAGGACACGCCTGTTCTCACATGTCCATGGGGTGGTTTTCTGCTGAGTTCTGCATAGCTGGTGGACACATGCAGAGAAGCACGACCTAATTCCATTACTATCCGGCTCTATAACCACCTCCAAAACGTTTGCTCCAAGATCATTTCCCAGAGCAGCTGAGGGTGTAAATGGGCAGTTGTTGGCATATGTCAAAATTCAACCTGGCTGTTGCTTAAGAAAGACACCCTTTGGATGTTGGGAGAAAGGCAAGAATACTGGGCTATATCTCTGGTGACATGCTGTTAAAATGTTAGATGATGATGATGTGTGGTTATATCCACAGCTGTCAGACACATGGACATGCCATTGTTGTGGGTCTCTTGCAGGATTTGCTGGAGAGGGCTGCCATGCCCAGTCAGTCTGCCTTGGGGATGTTATAGAGTGACCTCCTGTTTTGATTATCTGTTGCTGTATACGAACCACTACATCATTTAGTGGTAATTAAAGGTCTGTTCTCATGTTTTGTGTTTCTGTAAATCGACTAGTCACACGTTCCCTTGACCAGCTTGTCTATGCTTGTGGCTTTGGCCTCTACCTGTCAGCATAAGACCTCTAGGCTCATTTCCTAAGTCTTTGTCCATCCCTGAGCTCTACACATAAATCTGTGGCCAGCAAGATTCCTCCAACAGAGGCATTTCCATGAGGGAGCTCTTTATTTCTGGCTTACGTGCAAGAATTACATAATTTCTCCCTAGGCCTTCAGCGCCTACATAGTGTGTGGCATATGTGCTAGATTCTGAGTAATGTTTCAATACCTGTTGAGGCCCACAAGTTGGAGAGTTGGATAAATAATAGTGCACGCACACATGTACAATGGAACACTGAAACAAATGCATCAGATTTATGTGTGTAACAAGATAAATATCAGTGCTGAGTGGACAAAAACGTGGAATATGTAGTCTATGCTATCATTTGCCTCAAGTATACAGGCAAACTATTGATATTTATGGGCACATATTCATGAAGTCATAATACACCAACATGGACAGTGAAGCACTCCACTGTTGAGGTGGTAGTGATCTTTGCATGGAGGGGTAGAGAGTGAGCAACAGAACGAGGAAAGAATCCTCCACTGTAACTCCATGTTTGTTTTAAAAAACCTAATGAAGGCATCTGGGTAGCTCAGGTTAAATCTGACTCGATCTTGTCTCAGATCATGATCTCAGGGCTGTGAGATTGAACCCCCATCAGGCTCTGCAGTGGATGTGGAGGCTATTTAAGATTCTCTTCCTCCCTCCCCTCCCCCCTCCTACCCCCTGTTTGCTTACTCTCTCTCTAAAAAATAAAAATAAAATAAAAATATAGTAGGAGTAGGCTATAAACTCCTGTATAGGAGTTTATGTACAGGCTCTAACTCCTGTACATAAAATTTATAGTATTTTATATTTAAATTTTGTAAAAAGAAAAGACTGATACACCAGAGATTAACAGGAATAGACCTAGTGAGGCTCAATGAGAAGTTAATTAAGGATTTATGTGTTACATTTCTGTCCCAGAGATTAGAAACCCCCCCTGCCCCCCCCCCGCCCGTCACCTGGCTTGCACCTGACCCATTTTTCCATTCCCCTACATCATCCCATTATTACCTAGAACATTTTGTAAAATTTATAACTTTCCAGCCACATTGGTCGTGGCTGCCTATAGCCTGTGTTCATTAGGCTCTGTTTTGGGCACACAACAAATTAATACCTAGGGCCTGGCTTGCTAGGGCAGTGCTCTGACGTTTCTCTAAGGGGAATCTCTCTGTTGGCCTCCCAGTAAGACTGGGGGCTTCTCACAAGATTGTTGAATAGACATCCTAGGTGAGGGTACTACGTGTGACCCCAGAGGGCTGAGGAGACGTGGCCAAGCACTGAGAAGGGCTGGCCCACTGGCCTGGTACCTAGACTGGGGACAGTCTTCATCGTCCATGCATCTGTCCTGGCACCTGCCACATTAATGCTTAAAAATTTATTTGAGCTAATGGATCCAAGAATGTTTTATTAACATGGCATTGTTAATCAGGATGGGGATGAGACTTTATCCCTGTATGCAGAGAGCAGAAAGTGATTTATTAAATTTTAGGAAGTAATAACAAAGGGCCTGGAAAGAAACCTTCCACCTGAAAGGAGTTTCCTGGAAGCAGCTGTGGAGCAGCTGATGAGCAGCAGCAAAGGTTCCTTTGCAGGAGCCCTTGAAGTTGTGACAACGTGGTGGTGGCAACGCCAGGCTGCTTTCCTTGGCTTCTCGAGGGCAGGTGGCCCATGAGGCCTTGGCCCATGGGGCTCCCCTCTGCACACCTCCACTGTGCTGGGAAGCACTTCAGTGTCCACTCATACTGCAGTGGCCCAAAGACTTGTGGCAACTAAAAAAAGACTTCATGCCCACTGAAAGGGAACAGAAGTGTTTCTGGAGACAGTGCAATAACTTATGGGATGAGGAGGTGAATGGATAAGATAATTGGTCCTCTCCCGACTTGCCATGCCTGCCCTAACTGCTACAGTGCTCAGAGCTGAAATGGGAAGTCCAGCTTCTCAGCAAGGAGCTCAAAGTGAGGCACCTCCTCCTCTGAGTGCTTGCCCTTGCCTGTGGGGCGAAGCTTGGTCATAAGCAGCCTATGCATATTAAATGATCTTTGCCCTTTTGTGGGCGATTACATCACCATGTAACTTAAAGTTTGAGCCAGTTTGGTTATCTCAATTTCACAGTATGTATGATTTTTAAGAAGGAGGTGGTAGGTGAATGGCTGGCTGATGCCTTTTGGAAAAGTAACTGGATAAAATAGTCTTTATGGATCTTGGAAATAGAGTGGTGATAAATGGGGATGGGGTGGTTATTAGCCAATGACGACTCCAGGTGTTACGATTGGAGCTTTATGAAGTTAAAAAAAAAAAAATCGAATGCTCATCCTATTACACTTTGTTTCTAATTAGGCTCTTATGCCACGTTGTTGGTATGTTAGAAGGACGACCTCTGACCACTCATGACAGATGATGTAGACAGAAACAGCAGGAAGGGCTTGGGAGCACTGGGGATGTTCCTTGGAACATGTGAGGGTCACGTAGGCATGTTGTAGCCCTGAACTGGTGGGTGGGGTGGGGTGGAAAGGACTGGAAAGCCCTTGCCTGGAGTAGTTTGAAAATACAGGTTCTAGTCCTGATTCTGTAACTGCACAGGATAAGTAAGCAATGTCCCTTAAACTTGAGAAGTTGTTTCCTTTGCGTCTTTCTTTTGCTAGAGATGACATATTTAGCCTACTGCGCCATGGAGGAATTGTGAGGCTCAAGCCAGGTGAAGAGTTAAGGTCCTCCTAGCAACAAGCCGGCTCTGTTGTCACTTCCATCATAGCAGGCATCAGATCCTTTGGTGGTATAGACTGGGCCACAAGTTACCAGCAGCTCGGCATAGAGAACTCTGGAAGTCTCCAGCAAGGCCAGTGCTGCTGTGAGTGATGTGTTCCCCAGCTCTGAGGTAGGTAAGCCCAAACTGGATAATCCTCTTTCTGCCAGAGGTTGCGAGGAAGGGACTTGGAAACAGAGCTGGCAGTTCTTTTCAGGGTCCTCTCCTAATTGTCAGACGGTGGGTTTAGATTCCCTATGAACACGTTCTTGTATTTACCAATCTGTGGTCCAGAGAGAGCAACAAAAATGATTAAAGTGGGTTAATCACTTTTAATAAAGTGGGTAAAGGGTTCCCAAAAAAACTGAGTATAACCCAGAAAGAGAAAGCTGAGGACCAACGCTCTGCTCTGTTGGAAGTGACATTTAACTCATCTTGGGTAAAAGGCTAAGAGGGAACAAAGATATTCTGATTTTTTCCCTCCTTGCTTTACAAAGGAGGAAATTGAGGCTCAAATGGGTGATCTTGGCCACTGCGTGTTAGCTCGCAGAAGCCAGGCATTGTCCTAAAAGCTCTACGCAATATGTCATGGACTCCTCCTGTCTGTCCCAGTGGAGGCACCTGACGATGAACTTGGGCCCAAGGAGGTTATGGAGCCAGCCTGAGCCACACAGCAGACAGGCAGATGGTCTGGCTCTGGAGCCTTCTAGGACACTTCTGTGACAGGTATTCAGGGAAATGACAAAATCCTACTCAGTCATTCACTTTTTTTTTTTTTAAAGAATTTATTTATTCGAGAGGGTGAGGGGGAGGCAGAGACACATGCAGAGGGAAAAGCAGGCTCCATGCAGGGAGCCTGATGTGGGACTCGATCCCGGGACTCCAGGATCATGCCCTGGACTGAAGGTGGTGTTAAACCACTGAGCCACCCAGGCTGCCCTCAGTTATTAGCTTTTAAAAGGCAAAGTTCCCTTGTAGGGGCTGGAATGTGGTACCTGAGGGTGATGATGAGCAGGACTGGTGATCTGGTGGGTCATGGTGGGGCCCCCCTCCATACCTGCCCCCAGGGGTGTGTGGCCTTAAACTGAGTCCGCACATTTTTCACAACAGTTGGCCAGATATAGGAAAGCCTTCCCCCTTCCTGTGATTTAAAGTGAAGTTAATGTCTCCAAGCAGGGAGTGAATTCTTGGCTTCATCTTTGTACCCCCGGGGCTCTGACCCTCTGCAACCTGCTGGCTAAACTGCCACCTTTCCCCTCAAATCTGACAGCCTTTATTGTATGATGGGAGGAGGTGGCTTTGGGTTCTGGGTTCTGTAGCTAAAGTGGAAAGAGTGTCAGCAAGTGAGTCTGGGCTCCTAGGTGGCAAAGCAGTTGGGGAAGGGGTCTGAGTGAAATGTAGGTTCCATGCCTGCAGTTCCTGGGGCCAGACAGCCCCTCCTGAGGTAGAAGGGACCCGTGCTCTGGAGGAGGTTGTGTGCTGCCGATGAATTTCACGGGTCTGATGGTTGGACAGTGAGCTGAGTAGGGACTGAGACTCTTGATTTGAATTGCCTTGGGATGTCAAGAGTGCACTCTAAAGGTAGATGGCCCCTAATGATATTAACAGCCAGTTGCAAAATTTTTTTGACTCCATATTTGGGATTTTCTGCTAGTATACTTCAGGTCACTGTTTCTTGGCTAGTGTATTTGGTCCACAATACACCTAAGCTAGGGTATTTTCCCACCTGAGGCTGAGTGACGCCTGGGTCTTGGAGTCCAACCACAGGGCAATAGGATGTGTATCATGGGTTAAAGGTGATGTTGATAGCTGGCTTTGCCTGCTTCCTGTTAGCCCTTATCCTCTCCTCAAACCTCCTCCAGCCATTGGTGTCTTTATGGGTCCTGGGGGTGGTCTTGACCATGCTGAAAAGACCTTTTCTCTGAGCAGCTGCCTTTTACCTGTTTGTCCTCCAAATGGCAATAAATGGATTTGTGGTAAGGGTGTGAATCACCCATATACCATGTTCCTCTTAGAGGTGTCTGCATTCTTAGGGAAGGATATTGCTAAAGTAAATGAATCACCTTCTGGTAAAAGTTCAAGCTCTCTAACCAAGAATTTGGGCAACATGAAGTAGATGTCGATGGGGCAAAACAGGCCACTAGACCAGATGTAGGTGCTGCTTCCTTCTGTGGTTGCTTTGGTAGACAACTAAGAATTTCAGGAATCCAGGTTTTATTTTCCGACAGAGCTTAAACAGGAAGGTTGGAGAAGGCTGCGTGCATGTGTCACAGTAATTAGATGTGAATTGCACTGAAAAAATTGCCTGGAAATAAGATACTTTTCCCCCCTATGTAAGTCTTTTTATCTCAGGGTACCTGATTTGTGTCCTTGATCGAAAAACCTCCCAGAACTCCCAAACCAGCCTCTGAGTATGGTAACTTGTTTTGGAGAGAGCTTTTCTATTTTATCACAGTGCAGGATTGTACCCCTTCACAATGAGGACACTTTTCCCATGGTTTTTTTTTTTTTGCCCCTTTCCCACCACTTTTCACAGTAACTTGTGGATGAATCACCTGTGTGTAGAGAAGGTGAATAGCCGGCAGGTCCCGGAGCCATCAGTTAGCTTTTGTTGGCTGTTAGCAAGTTATTTAAAAATAGATCTGTTTTCCCGAGAGTTTAGGATCCTCCGGTGTGGGAGAATGGGCTGGGGTAAGTCATCTTCACCCCGCACTGCCAGCCAATCCCCTGGTGACCATAGGTTAGGATAATTTATCCCAAGGGCTGCTGACCTGACCTCATTCGAAGGAGGGAAGCACTAGAGGCTGATGTAAATGCAGGCCTTGTCAGCCTGTTTAAAGGTGGAGGATGGCAAAGGCTCTTTTTTTTTTTTTTTTTTTTGGCAAAGCCTCTTGAGGACACCAGAGATACTTACTTGAAAGACATGTTTGAGTCTCAGATGACTCATAACTTTCTTCTGAGTCCAGCTTGCCTCGTAGTTGCCTATGAAAATGATTTTCCTCACCCTCATCTCTTGGTCAATTTAGGTTTAATGAACTTCAGTGTTTTAAAGAAACCCCCAACTCAAAATGTAGGCCCTTGGACAGAATAGGGTGGGTAGATGATGGATGAAGTGACCCAGGTACCTGTCATATGACCCTGCCCTGGCTGGGACATACCCCTTCACATGGGTCAGGAGGACTTTGCCCCTGCACCTGTTCAGTCCCCTTAGTGTGGGAATGTGGCTCATCCTCGTACCTTGTGCAGCGCTTTGTATGTGGTGAATGTCCCAGAAGCCATTACTATTTAGCACAACTCCACAATGAGGCTTCTGGTGTATTTTTTTCAACTTTTCTTTCTTCCCATTGTCTAACACCTATTTAGGTTAGGAGGCTTCCTTTGAATGTGGCTGGCCTATACATGGCACATGGAGGTCTGCTGGCTTCTTGTAAACCATGACTCTTAGGGGCAGCTGTGGGGTGGGTTTCCCTGGGTTTTCTCCCATACTTCTCCCATAAAAATGTCTCCTTGGGAGTAACCTGTGGATCCAGGGCACTGAATGGACAGGTGGAGAAATGGGTATAGCATTTAGGAGGAGCTCTGTGTTAGGTTTGCTTGGATGAAGGCGAAGGCCTGGAGGGGGCTGCCATGGAGGTGACACCATGTTCTCCTCTCCCCCCTCCTTCATGTTTTCTCCTTTGCCTAGATGCAGAGCCTTTAACAATATCCTAGACTGGGTGACTTAAACAGCATTTATTCTTTACAGGTCTGGAGACTGGTAAGTCCTAGAATTAAGGGGCTGGGATTTGAGGTCTGGTGAGGGCTTGTTTCTGGTTGGCACTCTTCTTGCTGGAATGTCCCTATGGCAGAAGGGCCAAGGAAGCTCTCTTGGGGTCTTTCATGAGGATGCTCCTTCCATTCATGGGATCTCATGAACTAATCACTTCCCAAAGGCCCCACCTCCAGATACAATCCTATTGGGTATTAGGACTTAACATGAATTTTGGAAGGTCCAAGCCTTGGGTCTATTGTAGGCAGTTCCTTGTGGGTAGTTAACCCAGTCACTAATATCAAACCACTGGTGTCTAGCTACTTCAAGGGCTTGCTGGGACACTGCCTGCTTCTCTCTCCCCAGAATTGTCTGCCCCGACACAGACTGACACAGAATGGAAAGCAGGCAAGCCTTTGGAAAACATCCACCTGGGGCATTTCCCAAGGTGAAAGATCAGGTGCTTGGCTGCACTCTGAGTCTCATACTCCTACAGAGGCTCATGCCCATCCCATGCCTCCTCTAAGTGCCATCTCCCTCGAGGCTGGGCTTCTCTAGAGACCTGGAAGAGAGTAGATGTCTGTACCGAGGAGCTGGCCATCATTTAAGCGGTTATCCATTTGTGGGCTCCGGAGGGAAGACTGGTAGGCATCTAAAAGTGAAGGAAATTTCTTTATCCTCAGGGCTGGAGAAAGGGCTCTGTGCAGAGAGAAGGAGAGCAAGAGGGTTTTCATCAGGCAGAGCTAACTTTTTTTTTTATTTTTTTAAGATTTTATTTATTCATGAGAGACACAGAGGCAGAGACATAGGCAGAGGGAGAAGCAGGCTCATGCAGGGAGCCCGATGCGGAACTCGATCCCGGGACCCCAGGATCATGACCTGAGCGAAAGGCAGATGCTCAACCACTGAGCCCTCCCAGGTGCCCCAGGCAGAGCTAACTCTTAAGTGAAGGTGGGAAGATTGGGGTTGGTCGGGGGGCAGGGCATAGGTGGGTTCTGGTACCACCTCTCATATCTGGGGGGATATGTGGCAGCAACCTATGGGGGAAGAGCAGCTGTAGGCTAAGTGTGACAGATTTTCCTGGAGCATGAATCTTAAATATTTGGGGGGAAAACTGAAATAGAGACATAGATGTTGAAGAGGTTTTTAAAACCAGATAAAAAATTCACTAGCTACTTTTATGAAACTTTTTATGGAAACCCCTATTTAGAAAGAGTTCAGCTTGATGAACCCACCCGGGGGAGCAGCCCCTGACTGAGAGAGACCTTTGGCAGCACACTGCCAGTTCCCTCTGTTCCTGCTGCTGCAGTGCCCTTTTCTACGGGGCATGTATCTTGACTTCCGACCCTACTACTTGCCTCTGTTCCTGAAGTTCATAGAAATGGAGTAATTCAGTGTGTGTTTGTATATCTGCATTTGTTACTCAGTGTTCTATTTGGGATTTATTTTTGTTACATTTAGTTGTAGTGTGTTCATTACTGTTACCATATGGCTTAACTGTAGGGTAGATGCACTGGAATTTGCCCATTCCAATGATATTTGGGTTATTTCCAATTCTTGGCAATTAAAACAATGCCACAGGGAATAGTCTTGTACTTGTCCTTCAGTAGTCCTTTGTGTGCCATTTCTGTTGGGTACGTGTCCAGGAGTGGAATTGCTAGTCCGAGGGGATGTCATGTTTGGCCATAGATAAGACAGTTTTTCCAAAATAGTGGCTCCTATTTGCACTGCCGTGGTCAGTGTACGACAATGCGGATTGCTTCGAATCCTTGGCAATGCTTGTTTCTGTCTTTTGTTTTAGCTATTCTACTCTGTATATCCTGGCCACATAGAGTAGTATCTTTTTTTTTTAAAGGTTTTATTTATTTATTCATGAGAGGCATACAGAGAGAGGCAGAGACATAGGCAGAGGGTGAGGCAGGCTCCATGCAAGGAGCCCCATGTGGGACTCAAACCAGGAATCCGGGATCATGAGCCAAAGGCAGGCACTCAACCGCTGAGCCACCCAGGTGTCCCTAGTATCTTGTTTTTAATTTGCATTTCTCTAGTTACCACAGTTGGGCCAAAGGCAGGCACTCAACCGCTGAGCCACCCAGGTGTCCCTAGTATCTTGTTTTTAATTTGCATTTCTCTAGTTACCACAGTTGGGCCCTCTTTCAGTGTGCATCTACACTCTTTTGCCTTTCTGGGTTAACTTAAGTAGAAATGGTCACTTTTTCATACCCACCAACACATGCTATCACACTTTTGTCAGTACATTCGAGGGGACCGAATGGCATGGATAGACCTGTGTAGCATGATGCAGAGGGCCCTAGAGGGAAACTTGCTTCCCAGGATGCTCAGGGATCTGTGAGTTACTTATCAGGAGGTATCAAGCCTCCATCAGTGCCTTCCACCTGTAGGACCTCCTCCAGTGGGATTTGCAGTTTCACAGGAACCAAGTGCTTGAGCTTCAGAAACTCTGGCATAGCCTCCCTTCTCCATGAAGAGATGGATTGACATAGGATGAAGGGAATGCTCCCACTTGGCCTGAAACTCCATTACTGGCCAAACTCCCATATTGTAAGCTTGGTTCGCAGACTTGTCTTCTCGCCGTAAGTCCAGGCCATGCTGCCTTATGTGCTAATGTGAGTGTATCTTTTCCTATCTAGTTCTGGTTACCTGGTTCTCCTAGGAATCTTTCAGTGAGTGGTGTTTGGAGAACAACAGGTATGTTACTGTAACATGTAGAGACAGCAAAGTAGTCCTAAGAGGAGACTTAAAGGCAGAGAAGTGGAGACTTAAGGTGAAGGAGGGGGTCACAGAGCAAGTAGGTAACAGAGAGGGCACTTGGCTTCTCCTGAATTTCCCTTCCCTGTCTTTGTTCCCAAAGTGTATTTTGTGGAACAAGCATCTTTCTCCAGAAGTAGTGCGCCTTTAAAATAAATCCATCTCTTTAGGTATAATTAAGAAAATCTGAATAAAAAGATTTTTTAAAATTGTAGAACCTTTAATGTGCAGATGAACAGATTATGAATCTATTGGAAATGGGGCATACAGCCTTCCTGATGTGTTTGACCATTGAACCTTTTAATTTTCTTGATCACCTGTTAGCCCCTCATGGTTTGCATGAGATAGGTGGCTGGATCCAGGTACCACTCTGAGTTTACAGGTTCATTTCTTTTGGAATCTAGTTTCCTAGTTGTAGTCAGGCATGAGATAAAGTGGCAAACATCTGTTTTCTAGAACCCTGCTTATGCTTCAAGCTCTTCTGCATTATATAAACCTTAGCCGTAGAAGAATGGTTACGAGTAAACACAACAAAAAAATCCAGAACCAACTGATGACCAGAATGTCAGTCACTAGTGTAGGATGGTTGGTTGGTTTTGTGTTTTAGCTTTGCCAAGATAAATTAACAAAAAGAATCCTACTGCCATTGACTTCCCCATTTTTTTCTTTAAAAGACATTTCGTTAAAGACATAATCTCAGCATAGGGAATAGCCCCTCAGATGTGAAGACAGTTGGCATCCTGATAGCTACGGGAAGGGAATATTTTAAAAAATACTTCTGAGGAAGAATAATGACCAAAATGTTACTTTATGGTATTATCTTGGGCTCTTTTAATGCAAGTTTCTCCGTTTGGGCTGCTTATTTTGCAGTAGAATACGAAGCGAAACATTAATGTCCAGATTGGTTTTATCACAATTGCTGTCAAGCTACTTAAGTGATTTAATTTGGAGTATTCTGGGTGAACTTTGAGAACAAATGTGAGTAGCTTCTGACTGTTTCTGAGTCTTCCTGGAGGGTTGATGGGGCAATGGCTCTGCTGAGGGGCTGTCAAGTGCTCTGTCTAAAGCTAGCCGGATGCTCCTGCTCAAGGCCCATGGGTGGGAGAAGGATGCCACACTGACTGAGCATAGCTTCCAGGTCAGCTTCTGGAAGTGCTTTGCCTGGCCCACCCCTGGAATCCTACTTTGCTTGCTTTGGGGAACATGACCAGCTTGTGGCTGTGTGGGAACAGGGGCAGGAGGGGCATGTTGGATGTCCGGTGTGTCCAGAGGAGGTCGGAGTTCGGAGAAGCTTGGGAGGCTTGACCGCACATATGCATGTGCCTGACGCTTGCTTTTACCCCTGGGATGGTGCATGAAGTGGGCCCCGCAGATGCCGTTAGAGCCCAAGTGTATGCTGGGCTGGGGCACGGCCTACCCTTTCTCTCTTGATTTCCTTAGTGCTTGTTTCCTTACAGCAGAAGCGAGTAAAGCGATCCCTTAAGTAGCTCATTGTAACCTAGACTCATGGTGTTGACAAAGGAGGAGGTGATGGCCTCTGATGAGACCACCATAGCTTGGAGTTAATGGACTTTTCCCAACTTAGATTCCTTTTCTGTTTCTCCCCTCCTCTTGCCACCACCTTCCCTCCTTCCTCTTTTTGCCTCCATTGTCCTGAGGCAAGTTCTACCTCTCAGGTATCCAGAGCCCCTTACAGGGTTTTGGAAGGGAACAAGGCTTGATGCCCATTGCTGCTGTTGTAGGTAAGTAAGCTCATCCTGGTCTCACTTTGCATTCATGTCCCACAGCCTCGGGAGGAGGACCATGTCAGTGAGCCTCAGGATCTTAATAGTTTTCTCTTAGCAGTGAATGAGCTCTGCCACTGGCTAAGGACTGCTCTTTGGCACGTCTTTTGCAATTAAAGAAAAAGAACCATCCCTGCCAAACCAACCTCCTTGTTGCCCTTATAGCTGAGGAGGCTGCATTGGAGGCTGTCTTTCAAAAGAGATCATTCAAGAGATGTCAGTGGCTAATTATCAGGGATTGAGAGATTCTTGGATGTAGATTGCAGTTTGCCTTCAGACTTGCTGAACCAAAGTCCAGTCCTTATCATTCTGCAGTGTGGCATGCTCTGGCTGATGCACGTTTACTGGTAGAGCACTGGCACAGATATTTATCTTTGAGAACAGGTGCTGGTGGCAGGAAGGAGTGCAGAGAGCTGGAAGTCTCTGGCCTGGGTTTCTGGCCCCATGCTCATGCAATAGACAAGAGCTTGTCATTCGTTCCTACATCCAAATTGAGTGTCACAGGTTGTTTGTAGGGGATTTAGTCTTCCTGTCCTACAGTCATCCCCTTCTTGCTGCTGCTTTCCTGAATCCAAAACCCTAGAGCTCTTGGTATTTCTTGGGGAGGAATGCGACAGTGTGCAGTTGGAAAGGAGAAGACCTCACACATGCGAGGATCTAGGCTCACTCTGCTGTTGCTGCGTGAGCCTTGGACAGAGAGAGACATGCTGCAGGCTTCCATGGGCTGCAGGCTCCCACATTTACAGATATGGGGAACATAGTGCTTCCTGGGAAGGGTTGAGGGTTAGTTATAACGTATAGAAAATGCCTGGTGTGGTTATGGGCCTGGTGGTGCTCAGAAAAATCCCCTTTGAAAAATCTGTGAAGAAGGAAAATGGTGTAGACTACATCCATGCTATGGAATTAGTGATGCTACTCCTGTGTATCAGCCTCCCGCCCCACCCCCATGCGGCACTATCCATTTGATGCTTAAACCTTGGGTTCCTGAGTATCTGTGCACCTGAGATCTCTTCATCCTCTGTCCTGCCTCCCCAGACCCATGGGATCCAGAGACTCCCAGCCCTTCTGAACTCTAGCGCTGAGCAAGAATGGCTGGAATGTTGCTGCTCCCTCCAGAGGAGAAGTACTTTCTCAGATTTGGTTCCTCTGCACATATTTGACCACCTGTCCTTTACCAGGCACTGTCCTTAGCCCTGGGGATGTGACTGTGAACCAAACAGGTCTCTGACATCTATTTGGGAGCTGGAAACAGGCAAGAGGTGAACACGGTCATTTCTGTACACACAAAGAAGAAAATAGGGTCAGTGGTGTGGTAGAAAGTGATGGAAAGGGGCCCTACTGGCTGAGTTGGTTGGGGAAGGTTCTTCAGGTAAGGTGATACTGAAGCTGGAATGGGTGACCGGGTAGTGATGTGCAGGAATGGAGAAGGACTGCAAACTCAGAGGTCCCAAGAAAAGAACAGGGGGCATATGTGGCTGGAGTGTGATGTGCTGGGGGGATGGGGGTGTGTGCACAGAAGGGTTTGACAACCTCTATGAGGAGATCAGGTTTTATTCTTGATGCAGTATAAGTGTCTCAGCAAGGGAGTGGTGTGATCCATACTTTGCTGTTGAATGATTTGTAGAGAGGTTGGGAGTAGAAGCAGAGACCAGATCGGGGCACAGGAACAGCCCCGGAGAGAAGAGAAGGGGCACGGTGCGTGGGGCTGCCTTCTTAGGGCTGTGGCACTTGCTGCTGGGTGAGTGGATCTGATGGAAAGGAAGGGAAGCCAGGACAGCCTGAGGCTTTTGGCTTGAGCAACCTGGTGGGCTTTGAGGTATTTTCCAACATGGAAAGGACCTGGAAAGAAGCAGGTGAGGGGTAGGACAGGATTCCAGAGGTCTGTTTGGCCTTTTAAACTTTTAATAAACATATTAGATGTCAACATAAGGACCTGAAGTTGGGTACGTGGGTCTAGATCTCAGTGGAAAGGCCAGAGCTGTCCTGTATGGGGGTTCGCCCCAAGGTCACATTGGGCTGTATGTGTGTGTCACACCTGGTGGGAGGGAGCTAGGTGAGGAGCTGGGGCCCCTCCTTCACTTCCAGGGGGCTCCACAGGGAGAGGCAGCTAGGAGTGGAGTCAAGGAAGCCAAGAGGTCTTGGAAAGCTGGCTTATGATAGCACATTTGCGGGGAGGAGGAGTTTTTGTTCTAAACACGTGTTGGTTTGCTTTCAGTTGCTTCACCTGCAGAGGTCCTGGGTTTTTCTCGCCAGTTCTGTCTAGCCATAGAGTATGGTTAAGTGACTAAATTGATATAAATCCTTCACTGGCCTATCTTATCTTCTGATGTTTTTATTCTGCCATCTGGGCACATTTGTGCAGTGCTGGCCTTGGCGGGAGGGGCCAGGAACGACGAGGAGGACAGTTGGTGTCTGTGTCGTGTGTGGCGGCTGTCCTCGCAGTGTCCCTTACACTCCCCACCAGGCTACTCCTCACCTCCGTGGCCTTTCCTGGGTAAGGCTCAGGTGATGCCCCTTCACCAGAAGTGATGTCCTGCTTTGTGATGGGCCCCCAGTCCCCATGCTGCCGGCCTCGGTCCAGAGGATGGCCCTGTGCTCTCCTGCCCGGAGTGGACACCTATGTCTGCTCATACAGGCCACGTCCTGGACTGCAAGCCAGACAGCGCAGCGGGGAGGCCCAACGCCTGGGGTCTGTGCTCAGTTCTGCTAACTCCACCTCCTGTCTCTTGCCTCTCACTGGGGACTACGGTTCACTTTTTTTTTTTTTTAAGATTTTATTTATTTATTCATGAGAGAGAGAGAGAGAGAGAGAGAGGGGCAGAGACACAGGTAGAGGGAGAAGCAGGCTCCATGCAGGGAGCCTGATGTGAGACTCGATCTCAGGACTCCAAGATCAGGCCCTGGGCTGAACACATATGCTAAACCTCTGAGCCACCCAGGAATCCCAGTTCACTTTTTTAATTCTTTGCATAATTCATTACCTTCCTGAGGGCAAGCGTATCTCAGAAGCCTTGCTTCCCACCACTGTGCCAGGCAGTGGCCTGTGGGCCCGTACTGTCCCATTGGAGCTGCTCTCTCTCTGATGGCCTCGTGAGGTGAGACAGGCAGTCCTCACAGATGAGGAAGCAGAGGAAGGAGGTGAGATGTGGTTTGTCCCAAGTCGCACAGCCTCAGGGACAAGGCTGGGACCAGCATTCAGATGACCAGCTCCTGTTTCCAACTTTTCCTCAGACCAGAGTTCCACCCATTGTTGGTTTTCATCTTGTACGTAAATTGGGGGGCTTTGCTATCTGCAGAGATGCATGGCAGACTTTGCATGGAAGCTCCTCAGCTGGACCAGCCTTTCCTCTGTCCCCCCAGGTTGCAGGCAAACGGTATAAATACTCCTTGACCTGTTTGTTCTAATGATTTCTGGTTACCTAAGCTGCAGATGCATTCTGGCTGCTTCATGCCTAGGCACTTGGAGTACCCTCACCCCTCCATGGCGTGGCTTCCCACATGCCTTCAGTGTGTTTGGAAGCCACAGAGAGGCCTAAAAGGATTGTCTGCAGAATCACTGTGGCCTGGAAGTCCCAAGGAGCCCTTAGTAACCTCTAGTTCCTTCTATTTGCCTTTAGCTTAAGCATTGTGGAAGTTGCTTCTTTGTACTGATGGAAAATGGACAGCACGATCCGGAAGTCAGCTATTGGTCCCCCCCCGACCCCTTGTTGCCAGGACAGGAGCATGGCACTTCGTGGACAATCTTAGGCACCCCCCCGCCTTGTAACTGTTACACCTGTGTTGGGATCTTGCTCTCAGCCTTCTTCCTTTTGGCTGTAGAGAAACCTAATACCCCATACTGAACACACTCATGCCATCAAAGCTTTATGAATTTTAGGACCCAGAAGTCCCACAGAACCAGTTCTGACAGATGAGACCTCAGAAGTACAGGAGCTCGGGTTGTGCTAACCCCACAGAGAGCAATGTGGTGTCATCAGCCCTCGTGAGGGAGTTCAAAGACACAGCTGCTCATCCTCGTGCCCAGGTGTTCCCAGGCTGATGACAGCCCTGTGCCGAGGGGTTAGATGGTACTGTATGTAGTGTTCCTGGCGGGAGGGCAGCTGCTGTGTCTTGCTATGAGAAGCAGGACTCTGTGCTAGAGTAGTCTGCATCCATTCACCCATTGAACCAATACACATCCAGGTTTTTTGCAGGCCCTATTCTACATGCATGGGACGGACATAAAGATACTCTATTCCCACCCTCGGGGTTTATCTCCTTACAAGGGCATGTAGTACAATTGAAAGGTGTTAGAGTGAAAACGGGAGGGGTGGCTCACGCCAGCAGGAATAGGAAAGCTCAACCAAGGAAGCGGTGTTTCAGCTGGACCTTGGAAGATGACTAGCAGTGGGCTGGGTGGAGGAAGGGAGAAGGAGGTTAGGAGGCAGCAGAAGAAGCACGAGCACAGGCACCAGACAGGAAAGCTCCTGAGGTATTTGGAAGAATAAGAGGATGGAGTGTAGGAATGGTGGGGAGTTGGGGATGTGGCCAGAATTTTGTTTGGGCTAAACTGTGAGCAGTCTTGGGTGAACTGTATCCTATAAACAACATGGGCATTTTTAAGTAGAAAATTGACTTCACAAAGGAGGGCTTTCTGTTTCTGGTTGTCATTATTTTGGATGATCACTCTAGAATCGTGTTCTTTAACCTTGGCAGTATTGATGTTTGGAGCTAGGTGATTTCTTGTCGGGGGCACTGTCCTGTGCATGGAAGAATGTCGAGCACATCCTGCCCTCTACCTACCAGAAGCCTGTAGCACCCTCTCCCACCCCCCCTGCCCAGATGTAACACCAAATATGTATCAAGATGTTGCCCCCTATGTCCTGGGGGATTATGCTGTCCATCCTCTCTACTCTGCTACTGCCCTCTCTTCACAGTTGAGAACTGTTCCAGAAGCAATCAGTCTAGAAAATCAGGTGGAGTATGAAGAAACTGGAGACAGGAGGTTCAATTCAGAATAGGTGTAATATTTCACATAAAGGAGGTCTTGAACTAAGGCAGCAGAGCAGGCAGTGAGGGCAGATTTTATTTGTATTGTTTTCTAAAGATGTATTTATTCATGAGACAGAGGCAGAGACACAGGCAAAGGGAGAAATAGGCTCCCTGAGGGGAGCTCGATGTGGGACTTGATCCCGGGACCCCAGGATCACACCATGAGCCGAAGGCAGCCACTCAACGGCTGAGCCCCCCAGACGTCCCCTGAGGAGGGATTTTTTTTTTTTTTTTTTTTTTTGAGGAGGGATTTTAATTTCAAGGGAAGTGTCAGCAGTCGCTGGCATGTTTAGGTACCTGAATAAATGTGGTTGGGTCTATCTTGGGACTGATGAGAATCCCTCAGTTAAGTTTTGAATATTGGGATAGGGCTTCGAGGGACAGAAGGAGCGCAGGAGAGAGGGAGTGAGCTTTCTGGACCCAGCCCTTTTTAGAGGTGTGAATTGGTCAAGTCCCTTAAGCTGCCTGGATCTCAGAGTCCTTCATGTGTCAAGTGTGTCTCTAAGAACATCTGTCTTTAAAAAGCTGTCATTTAGTGTTCTCGGCCCCAATTCCAACCTTCCACACGAAGCATTCCTCAGATACCATTGGGGTATCCAAGAATTCAGAGTCAGCAACAAATCTCACAGATTAAGGGCTCAGTAGTACAAGACTTCAGATGCCAGTTGCAAGCCCCAGGCTGTTGACTGTGCTTCCGAGGGCTTGACTACAGGTGGAGTCCTCCACTGCTGCCTCAGGTTCGATTAACTGGCA
This sequence comes from Canis lupus baileyi, assembly GCF_048164855.1. NCBI lineage: Eukaryota > Metazoa > Chordata > Mammalia > Carnivora > Canidae > Canis > Canis lupus. The sequence goes on along the minus strand of NC_132843.1, from coordinate 2,595,384 downwards.
GGAGTGGCTCACAGAACTGGAAGAAACTTTTAGGTACAGTTATCAGCTTATTAAAGGTTATGGTGAAATGCATGAATCAACAGTCAGATAAAGAGAAATAGGGGGCAAGATCCCAAACAAAGGAGCCTCTGTCCTCGTGGAGCCTGGGACCTGGCGTGGTGGCATGTGGGAGCCTACGGTTCTCTAAGCACAGAAGCTCGCCCACAGCAAAAAACCAGGAAGCTGTCCTCTGAGATTTTTATGGAGGCTTCAGTATGTAATCATGATTACTGAGTCAGCGGCCATTGACTGACTCAACCTCCAGCCCCTCTTTTCTCCCTGATGTTAGTGGAACTGAAGATTTTAACCTCCAATCACAGGGCTGGTCTTCTGGCAACCAGCCCTCATCCATAAGTGGTGTCCACAGGTCACCTCAGTAACAAAGGAGACCCCTTTATCCTCTCACTACTTAGGAAATTCCTAGAGTTTTGGGAGCTGTAAATCGAACTGTGGACAAAGACCAAATACAGGAGAAACCTCTCTTGTTCATGTCAGTGATCAAATATGTCCTCCTTAATGTTGCACCTGTGCAACATCCCATGAAATTCTGAGATTGCAGGTTGGTGGAAGCCCTTTTAAAATGGTCCTATACCTTCTAGATGAACAGGATTTTCTAGCTGTGCGACACTTAGTGAGGGCAGTGGGGATGAGCATAAGTAAGACCTGAATGGAGAGGGAAGACTCTGGACAGTGTACCTCCCCCATCCAGCTGTGGGCTTGTGGATGGGGAGTCTGGACAATGCTCAGTGCATGAAGCCCTTGAACATGGGAATGGGACACTGGATTTGGCAGGGAGAAATCTGCTGGTGTTGTGGTGACCATCTCAGCTGTGTGGGGTGGAACTGTCAGAACATGATGCTGTTCTCCTTTCTTCTGCCAGCAATAGAAACAGACTCTAGAGCTAAGCATTAACCAAAATATGAAGGTGCTGTGTTAAACACAAGCAGATGGTGGATACTGCAGGGAAGGGGATGGCCAAAAAATGGTCTATTTTAAACACCTGAATATTTTTCACCAGAGAACTTTCTTCTTTTTATCCATTTCCCAGGATACTTTTTTGACTCTACAGAGCAGAGTACTTGGGTGAGGCACTGATTTTTTGGGGAGCCGTGTTTCCTTCACCTAAAGAAAAAGCCTGGGGTCAGAGGCAGGCCTTTCTGATGAACTGCCAACCAGGGTCTTTAGGTGTATGTATTATGGGTCAACATGAAGAGGCTTGTGCTTTAGGCAGCTCTCCTGGGAAACAAGGAGGTGATTGAAGGATGAATACAGATGTAGTGTTAGAACTTCCTCTAGTTCAGCCTATTCTTTGGGAAAACCAAAGCCGGGAGAATTGGAATGGTTTGTCTGGGGAAGTTCTTTTTGGATGCGGAGGGAGGTCTGCGCCCTTTGATAAACCTGCTTGCCAGACCAGCATGCCTTCCACGCCAAATGTGGTTGTCTTTAGCCCAATATTTCCAGCTGCACGTTTCTCAGTCCCCTTGAAAAGAACGAATATAACTCAGCCTGTGTCCAGAACTGGGAAGGTCTACTCTCTTTCCTTCTGTACAGTTTATCGAGGGTGGTAACTGCTTGGATCATTTACCTTTGTTGGAGGAGGTGTGGTCCTTCTGTTGTGCTGTTTCCTCAGGCTCTCCTCTATGCTGTGCTGGGTCTCAAGGAAGGTCCTGGCCCCAGTGAAGTGATAAGGAACCCTGGGGAAGGCTGGGACTGTAGGCCTGGGGTGCTTCCCTATTATAACACCCAAGTGGACCTGGAAAGAATAAATGTGACTCAGGCTTTGTCCAGAACCTGGATGATGGAACATTTATATGGGTATATGGGATATGCATCTGTTGAAATACGGATGCATCACCTACCATTCATCCACCAATGCATTTGCTAAAAGCTTACCAGTTATCTTGTGTGTAAGGCATTTGACTCAAAGTGGGAATTTTGTGGAAGAATAGCGTAATTGCAATTACATTGTCCCAGTTTCTGAGCAACTCTGGATTTAAAATGTTTCCAGTTTAAAAGCCTTGTGTACATAACCCTTGTAGAACATGCTTGGACACTTGGTGAGGAAAAGCCCAAGACTGGAGGGTGGGTGACAACTCAGACCCTGAAAATAGCCTTCCAGAGCAGCACCAATCACCTGATGGAGTGTCAACACTGCCCAAGTGGGTAGAAGAGGCAGCAGGCCAAGACTTCCATTTTCATGTGTAAAGTGAGGTCCAGCATTGCATTACCTGGGTACAGTTAGAACAGGAAGTACTGTTGATCCCCTCATTTCACACCTTCTCCTCAAATGGTCTTCTGTGATGTCTGTTTGGGAGTGGTGGAGGGAAGTTTTAGGTGAAGAAGATGAGCCTATGTTCTCTCATTTTAGCTCTTCTCAGAAGATGAGCCACCCCCTCCCCTATCCGATAATCCTTCAGAGGATTTCTCACCATTCACGTCTGTCCTTTGTTTTCCTAAACCTCTAAATCTTTGCTGGGGCGGGGGGTGGGGGGAGTCACATAGAGGTTTGGTTAGTTCTTCTTTCAAGCTGCACCCTCCACTTTTCACCTGGACCCAAACTGACATTTTAGTGTGAAACCACATCTAAATTGGTCTCTCAAACACAATCAGTTGGCATAGAAGACATGAGCCAACCGTGATCATCCTAGACCATCTGTGGCCATCTGACAGCAGGTTTGTTTGTGGAGTTCTATCCAGCATCACTATTGAAAGAATGATTCGGTTCCAGCTAGGCAGGATGTATAATTGCTAACGGCTGCCCTGATTCCTCTCAGCACAGGATGGAAATTAGGGGCGTCTCTGTGAGGTCTTTGGTTAATGGTGATTTTAGGCAGCAGACACCCATTTACCTTCCTAACTCTGAAGTCAGAGTCCATTTCATGGTTGCTACTCAGTAAGTGTGTGTGTTGGTTCTGGAACGTTTTATCCCTTTGCCCCGAGGTCCCAGCAGTTTAGATACTGTTGTGCCCATTTGTTGATGTACTCAAGATTGAACATTCCCCCTTGATTCTCAGACTTAAACTTCTCTGCTCTCTAAAACCATAAATAAGCTCCACATTGCAAAAAATGACAGGAAAAAAGTTGGGATAACTGGATAAGGATGAAATACTATATGAGTAGAGAGGATTCAAAGGCTACGTGAGTAGCACCAAAGTGTGATGGAAATGGGATATCCACAACCTGAAATAGTAAAGTTCCAAGTAAATAAAATAAGAGGACTATTCAGGAGAAGATCAAAGACCATCTCTTCATGTGTCGGGGCAGGATAAAAGACGTCCCTGATTGTATACGCATTGTAACTGCTCAAGTGAGGACAGGGGATGGGTGCATGAGAGAAGATCTAACCACACTTTCTCAAAGGTGGTGGTTTTTTTTTTTTTTTTAATAAGTCAATTTGTAAGTATAGGTTGTGTTTTTTGAATAGAGTTGACACAGTCACATCATTTTCAGGTGTGCCACACAGTGATAGGACCTGTTCACGCATCATGCTGTGCTCACCACAAGGATAGCTAGCATCTGTCCCCTATATTACTGTTTACAGCATTGTTGGCTCTATTCCTTCTGCTGGACCTTTGATTCCATGACTTACTCATTTCATAATGGGGAGCATGTGCCTCCTATTCCCTTTCACCCATTTTGCTGAACCCCCCCCCCATTCCCCTCCTCTGTGGTAATCACCAGTTTGTTGTCTGTATTGATGAGTCTGATTCTGCTTTCTTTTCATTTTTAAAAAATACTTATGAGTGGAATCATATGGTATTTGTCTTTCTCTGACTTACTTTGCTATGCTTAATACCCTCTGGGCCCATCCCTGTTGGCACAAATGGCAAGAGCGCGTTTTTTTTTTTTTTTTTCTAGGGCTGTGAGATACTCCAGTGTGTATACACCACATCTTTATCCGTTCATTTATTGGTGGACACTTAAGTTGCTTCCATATCTTGGGAATTGCAAATGATGTTGCAGTAAACATAGGGATGCATTTATCCTTCTGAATTAGTGTTATCATTTTGGATAAATGCCCGATAGTGGAATTATTAGAATATGTGGTATTTTTATCTTTACTCTTTTGAGGAACCCCTATATTACTTTCCACAGTGGCTGCACCAGTTTGCATTCCCACCAATAGTGCATGAGGGTTCCTTTTTCTTCACATCCTCGCTAACACTTGTTTTTTTCATTCTAGTCATTCTGAGAAGTTTAGAGTGATCTCTCACCATGGTTTTGATTTGCATTCCCCTGATGATTAGTGTTGAGCATCTTTTCATGTGTCTGCTGGCCATCTGGATGTGCAAGTAGTGATCTTTTAATCATACAGTTAGATCACATCCCTCTTCATATTTAAAATCCATCTACATTTTTCCATTGGCCATGGAACAATATGAACAACCTGTGAGGTAGCTCCCAAGAACTTCCTGCAGGCCTCCCAGAGTTCCCTGAGCCCTTTCCCTCTGTGTTCTACATCTCACCTATCCTGGCTGGCTTTCAGCTGTTCAGCAAGTACTACTCCTTCCTGCCCCAGGCTTGTGTATAGCGAATCTCTCAGATTAGAACGTTCCTCCCTCCCCGCTGTGCCTAGCTGACTCCTTGTCCTTCTAGGTTTTTCAGCAAAGCCTTTTCTGATGACCTGGACTAGGTGAGGTCCTCTGTTGTATGCTGTGAACGTCTGTGCTGCTAAAGCGGTTATGATCGTCGAAGTAGGATTGATTGTATAATGTGGCTGGACATCCTTGAAGATAGGGACAGGTCTTTTTTTTTTTTTTCCTCCATTGTGTGTCCCACCACTTTGCATAGTGTGTTCAGTAAATACTCATGGATGGATGAATGAACTCTAGAGACCATTCTGTCGGGAGGTGTTTTAGCTTACGGGAATATGCAACAGTCCAAGAATATTGAATAGTCCCAAGATGTGTTTGGATACTGGGGAGGGTGGCATGCTTTTTCCTACAAAAGGAGAGTTGAGAGCTGGCTTTAGTCCCAAATGCAAGTGTGTGAGGCATTTAAGTTCTGCATTAGATGATCCCTTTAGGCAAAGCAAGAACAGATCAACATACTTATGTGTTAGGGGCAGTTCCCAAAATTTTCCCCAGAAAAGAATGGTTATTCCTGTGCATTTTTTTAGTTAATGTAAATCAACAAAGTTCTTTTTTTTTTTTTTAAGATTTTATTTATTTATCCATGAGAAAGACACAGAGGCAGAGACACAGAGGGAGAAGCAGGGTCCCTGTGGGGAGCCCGATGTGGGACTTGATCCCAGGAGCCCGTGATCATGCCCTGGGACGCCAACTGCTGAGCCACCCAGATGTCCCAATCAGCAAGGTTCTGTTTGCAGAAGAGAGCTTAGCTTGAAATGACTTCAGTGCTGGCTTTAGTTGCTTACAGAGGTCATAGAGTGGAACAGGTTTTAAATTTAAAAAAGAGAAGCAAACAGATTTAACCCTGATTTAGTCGAGGGCTGTGACTTTCTAATAACTGTTATAGTGATTATAAATTATGACTGGTTTTCTGGGGAGAGCAGCATACTAGCCTTTGATGGTAGAGATCAGGAGTATATATTTATACAAGAAAAGAGGAAAGCAGATACCCAGTGATGGCATCATATACAGAATTAAAAAGGAGTGTTTCAGAGGGCTTAGGTGGAAATGAAGATGTGCTCTGGAAAATGGTCTCAATGACTTAAATGTGTATGGTTTGTGGGTTGCTTCATTCCCATGCTGGGTCCTCTGTACAGGGAGAGTTGCCACTCAAGACCTAAAGTCACGTTGCTGGAAGTAGGATTTTAACAAAGCATTAGCTGCTTAGTAGGACTTAGGCATACATTTAGCTGTATGAAATGTAGTAGTTTTGAACAAACCATTTTTTTTTTTTTAAGTATCCTTACCAAGATGGTTAAGTGGGTTTAATCTTGCAACCTTACAAAACCAACCTGCCATTGACATTCAGGATTTGGTGGTCTTTCCAAAACTTCAACAAGAACCCATGGCTTTAGAACAGTTTCTGAGCCTCTGGTGTAACTGCCGTTCCTATCAACAAGTGTCCTGGATTAGATGACTCAGCAATGGCTCCCTCCCCGAACACTGCACACTTCCCACCTCAGTGTCATTTGTCACCTGAGGACACATTGCTATTATTAGTATCTGTTAGTATCTGTAGGATGGGAGGCAGGTAAAGTTTGCCTTCACCAGTCACATGGAGACTTGGTTCTTCATTAGCTTCAAACCCAGATAGTGAGTGTAGATTAAGATGGGATTATGACTGATGATGTAATCTGGTGTCACGAAGAGCTGAGTCTGCTCAAAAGGCTGGGTTTTGATGACGATATGTTGTAAGCACATGAGAAAATAAATATCAAAGATTGTGATGGCCGTGCTGGGAACAGACAGATGGATCTTCCTTTTATATATTTGACTTTTGTTTCATTAAATAACAGGAAATACTGGATTTTATGGTAACTTTGCTATTTAACTGTGCACTTGATCCGTTACAGAATGAAACTCCCTTCTATGCTTCCCCCCCCATCCTCCTTTACTTCAAAGATGCCAAGTGGTTTTTTTTAATGCCAATCTCTGTGTGAGAAATTAAAGTCCTTCCTGGCGTTTGGATGAATGCGGGAAGAGCACGGAACAAGTTCAGTAGAGATCTGGACTGGGGCCCAGGAATCTACCTTGTTGGCCCAGTATACATGTGGACTTTAAGATGCTTGTCAGCTCTGGACTCACCAGAGTATTTACATATGGTTCCCTCTGGCTGGAGGTTACAGACAGCTTCCCAGTGAAGAAAATTTAGGGGGAAAGGGAAGGTTATTACTGGTCTGGGAAGTCTTTCACAAGATGAATAAACAGGGAAACCAGGAAGCAGAACTTGCTGCAGGAGGAGGCATTAGGTATGTGTTCCTGAGGTGCTTTGGGTGCGCATGGTGCTGCTGGGATCGCCTGGTTGGACCTGTGCTCCCCTAGAGAGGGTGTCTCTGTGTCTCCTTCACAGCTGTGGCCCTGATCCCTGGCCACACTGTACTTGACAGTAGCTTCTGAATGCCTACTGTGTGCCGGGTGCTGTGCCAAACGTGTTACATACATCTGTTCACTTAATCTTAATAGCTTCATAGGGAAGCTATTTCCTTACTTGACAGATGGGGAAACTGAGCTTGTAATAGAAGTTAAGGCTAGTACCTGGTACCTTAATTTTTTTTTTTTTCCAAAAAGACTTCGGAAGTATAGTGGCTACAGTGTTACACTGGTTTGGGGTGTATGACATAGTGGCTCGAGAGATCTCAGCACTGCAGTTATCACAGGAGGAGCTGCGTGTCACCATCGGGTGCTGTTATCATACCGTTGACTATAGTCCCTGTGCTGCCCCTTTTATCTTCGTGACTTACCCTTCCTGTGACTGGGAGCCTCTGCCCCCTGCTTGCCCCATTCCTCCCACCCTTCGCCCTCTGGCAGCCAACACTTGTGTTCTGTTTATGGGTCTATTTCTCCTTTAAGCCTTTGTTTTTTAGATTCTACCTATAACTGAAATCACATGATATTTGTCTGACTTAATCACTTAGCATACTATTTGCTAGGTCCATTCATGTTGTCGCCAACGGCAAGATCTCACCCTTTCCGACTGTATGATATTCCATTGTGTGTGTGAACCATGTCTTCCTTATCTGTCTAGTGATGGACACAGGGCTGCTTCCACATCTTGGCTGTTGTAAATCAAGCTGCAGTAAACATATAGGGGTGCATATATCTTTTTTGAATTAGCGTTTTTGTTTTCTTTGAGTAAAAACCCAATAGTGGAATTACTGGATCATATGGTGTTTCTATTTTTAATTTTTTTGAGGAACCTCCATACTGTTTTTCACAGTGGCTGCACCAGTTTACAGTCCCACAAAGAGTGCATAAGGGGTCCTTTTTCTCCACATGCTCTCTGACACTTGTTACTCCTTGTCTTTCTGGTTATGGTCATGCTGACAGATGTCGGGTGATATCTCGCTGTGGTTTTGATTTGCATTTCCCTGATGAGAGCTGTTAAGCATCTTTTCATGGGTCTTTTGGCCATCTGTATTTCTTCTTGGAAAATGATATAATTTTTTATGATATAAATAATTTTTTGTTATAGAAGTTCTTCATGGGCAGCCCCGGTGGATCAGCTGTTTAGCACCGCCTTCAGCCCAGGGAGTGATCCTGGAGTCCCGGGATCGAGCCCCACATCGGGCTCCCTGCATGGAGCCTGCTTCTCCCTCTGCCTGTGTCTCTGCCTGCCTCTCTCTCTCTCTCTCTCTCTCTCTCTCTTTCTTTGTGTGTGTGTCTCATGAATAAATAAATGGAATCTTTTTTAAAAAAAATTCTTTATACAATTTGGGTATTAAGCCCTCCACCTGAATCTTAACCACCTTGCTCTATAGTGGGAGCTGAGTACAAAGAAAGGAAAGCTACCTGGCAGGTACTAGTGGGGATATGCAGCTTTAATTAGCTGCTCCCTTAGGTTGGGAGACTAATCACTGGCACAGGCCTCAGGATACAGAACATGTTCTTCAGTCCTCAAAAGTGGAGAGAATAGTGGGTGGCTCTTGCTTAGATGGGCAAAAATACCTAGTCTTTGTCTTCCAGACTCTATTGTACAGAAAAATGCAGTTTGACCCACTCCCTATCTATGAGACCAATTAGCAAAGGTGTTCTCGTGGTTTCTCTGACACAGCAGCACTAGGGAAGCAGCTAGTGGATGCTGCTAAAGAGAAACCGTCAGCTTAGTTGGGAAGTGTTCTTTTCCTCATCCGTAAAGGTCTTGCTTCAAAATGGACACCTTTACACCAGACAGAGGACATTATTTATGACATCTTTGCAAAGTGTCTATCTTTTGAGCCTCATTTAAATAAGCTGAGCTAGGAATATCTCAACGAGGCGTACATGCTTTCCTGGCCTAGGAGGGATTCCGAGTCTCCTGGCACTAGTTCTTTGCTCCCTTCCTTGCTCATTCTTCCTGGGCTCCAGGCAAGGCTGGGGAGCAGCTCGCTGTCCTTGGCTGCTGCGATCCCTCCTGCTTTGGATGGCATCTGCACCCCTTATCTCCCCTCCCTGCCTTTTAACAATTGTTTTTCTTTGGAACTCACATCCTGTCCACTTACTTCAATGCTGGTGACCTTATGTTTGTTGATGCTACTCACTGTGACCGATCATAGACTGGTCTTGGGGCAAGAAATTCAGTGGCTTCTCTGTTGCTTGAAGGGTAGCAACTGAGCAATGTGATGCTGCATCTTTGAGTTCTAGCACAAGATTCATGTCCTGAGAAATGCTGTTTGCCTCCTTTGTCAGTTTTAGCAAAAGGGACTCCCCCTGCACCCCTCAACTGGAGCCCTGGCTTTTCAATGATAGAGCAGAGGTTTCAGCACCTGCTGTGAAGGGGCACAGCTGTGAACAAGGCAGACAGTGTGCCTGCTGGTTGTGCCCTAACGCGGGCAAGAATGGGTGGGGTTCATCTAGTCGGCCCGCAGGCCAGGCTGGGATCTCCCCTCTTGTCTGTCCCCTGGGGATGGTGCCGAGACAGTGCTTCAGGTCAAGGTGACATTGCCACCCAGTTTCCAGTCGGCCTGCTGCTTGAAGCATCCAGTGGCCTGATGTGGCACGTCCTTGTAGTTCCTTTTATGTGTGCACATGGGATGCTTTGCCTGTGCAATGTACCTGTGGTGGCCAGCTGCAGCAGTCGGTTAGCGTTTCCTGCCGGGGATGCAGCAAGGGCTGCAGGTTGCAGCTCCTGTGTCTGGTCCTGGTCTGACTCTAGCTTCTCACTGTGAACATGAGCAGATTTTTCTGTGCCTCTCTACCCTCCGTGATCTTCTTTGGGACGGCGTAGTGAAGACCCTGTGCATCTTACTTGAGTTTTAAACCAAGATGAAATGGTTAAAGGACTTAGTTACTTTAGTGTAAGGTTGTGTCACTCTAGATTCTAGGAAGTGAATGTTTTCAGTGTCCCTGTTCTCTTTTCCCCTAAAGTCCATTTTGATTTTGATTCTCTTCCTTGAAACTGTGATTTTTTTAATGTTCACTTGAAGCTTAAGAAAAATACAGTGTTTGGGGCCTGCTCTGAGATTTCATCCTCATCACTCAGGTGTGGGACACACATTGATGTTTTTGTTTTAAGATCTGCAGATAATTCTTAAATGCCAGCCAGCATTGACCATCCCTTCTCTCAGGGTTTTGAAGTTAAAGTAGTCTAGACCTAAGTATTGATCTTTAGGCAAGGCACAGCTGTCTATAGACGATGATTTGTAGGATAGCAAAAGGATCCCAGTGACCTGGAAACATGTTAGGCTTGGTGTTTTCCCATTCTCTAATTCTCTACAAGATCCCATCTGGTTCCTGCCTTTTAGACGACCCCATGTGCACTATTATCATCAGCTCTGTTGTCTAATGCTTATGGTTTTCTGGTAATTTGGGATTGTTTCATTCTTGGGACTACTTGATGAGGTATATCTAACTTTTACCCACATTGTACAGCTGAGAAAACAGGGCTCAGAGCCACTCAGCAGCTTATTACTTCTTAGGCTAACTAATAAGTGCTGGTTGGAATTCTTACTGGGCTGCCCGGCTCTGGAGCCCACATGCCCAGCCATGGTGCTGTACTGTCTGGTGCTGAGCACACGCAGATGAATGTGGCATCCTTCTTGATCTGGAATCCACATGGTAGCACGGGGCTTCCTGGAGGTAATGCTTTTACCTCGGGCTCAAGAATATGGGGGCTGGAATTCCATGCTCCATCACAGGGTACTGAGGGGAGGCCTTGATGCAGTGTCTGGTGCCTGCAGATCAGTTAAGTGAACCCTCAAGCCTGCTAGCTTACACGCGTGCTTGCACATTGGTGCATCTGCAGGGCTTTCAGAACTGCTGCTGGTCTCCCCCCCCCCCCCCCAGGATTGGTGTACTTGGTCTGAGGGTCATGTTTCTTGGGAAGCTTTGAAAGCTCCCCAGGTGGCTCTCATGTGCAGCCAGGGTTGAGCATTCCTGCCATGGGCAGCCGCTCCCTGTAGCAGAGACCTGTCCTGGGAGGCCCTGCAGATGGGAGGGAAACCCAGGAAGCAGCTCTGGGTGCTGATGCATCTCTGTTCACAGACCTCTGCCTTCTCCAGGGCTCTTTCCAAAAAGAAAAATCACAAGTCCTTCTTTGATAGTGAGGTCAGACTTCTGTCTCCTTAGACATGACAGACTTAACCTTTGTCAAAGGGGATGGTGAGGAGTTGAGTGGTGCCATGGTTGGATTATGTCGGCCAGCTTCTCTTCTTACAACCTCCCTCCAGGAAAGCTGGTCTAGAGGTCATATTTGTTGGAAGGAATTCTTGAAGAAACCAAGAGGCAACACAGAATCTTGGTTCTAGAAAGTTCATATCTGGTCTGTGAAATTGATGGCTTTTTTCTTTTTAAGATTTATTCATGAGAGACACAGACAGAGGTGGAGACATAGGCAAAGGGAGAAGCAGGCTTCCTGGGGGGAGCCTAAGGTGGGACTCCATCCCAGGACTCCGGGATCATGCCCTGAGCCGAAGGCAGATGTTCACCCCCTGAGCCACCCAGAAGTCCCTGATGACTTTGTTAAAGGAATACATGTTCCTGTTTTCTCAGACTTGAGAAGAACCCGTGCCATTAGAGAGTGCACACAATGCTGTTTGCATCTTCTGCAACCAAAACAGTCTCCTGTTCAATTGAGGTGAAATTTGCATAACAGAACTTCTTAAAGTGAATGGCTCAGTGGTATGTGACACATTCACAGGGCTCTGCAACCATCACCTCTGTCTGCTTACAGAACATTTTCCTTGCACCAAAGACCTCCCTCCACATCCTGCCTCTGTCCACAGCTCAGATCTGTTTCTTCCATGTTTGCTGGCTCTTGGGGCGCTCCTCCCTCCCTTCCTAGCCTGTCGTCTTTGCTGTTTACTCTGCATTGCTCATGTCCTGCCTTGTTTGGGGTCACAGAGGCAATGGATCTTCCTGGGCAGGGGGTAGGTTTGGGGAGGGAAGGGGTGGTGAGTTGTTTGCTAAGTCAGCGTGCAAAGTAAACTTTGATTATGGTTACACTTGCCCTTGGCAATCCCATCAGTTGCTCGAGTGTGGCTCACATGATGTTGGGTAACCAGCTCTGATCTGTACACACTTTAAGCTGCGAATCCACAAGGTAGGATGAAGGCAGGGGGTCCTTCCTGCACATGTCACCATCGCGATGCAGGGTTGACTTACCTTTTTTTTTTTAATTTTTATTTATTTATGATAGTCACACACACAGAGAGAGAGAGAAGCAGAGACACAGGCAGAGGGAGAAGCAGGCTCCATGCACCGGGAGCCCGACGTGGGATTCGATCCCGGGTCTCCAGGATCGCACCCTGGGCCAAAGGCAGGCGCTAAACTGCTGCACCACCCAGGGAATCCCAGGGTTGACTTACTTAATGCTGTTCTCAACCTCGAACGGCTGTGACCTCCACACGCATCCACGTGTCTGTGTTGTGGGGATGGAGGAGAGAGGACAGCGTCTAGCACAGTGGGCACTTGTCAGGTACTCAGATGTTGACGTGAGTCTACGGCTGGCTTGCTCAGGTCTGTGATACATGATGTCCTTTAGAAGGCACAGGAGCACTTGGTCCTCTGCTTCCTCAGTTGGCATCAGTTATGACTGCCTTCCCTTTTCTTGAGAGGCCTGTTCCCTGCTGAACTGGCCACGTCGCCCTCGAGGGGCTGTGCTCAAGTGAAGCACCTGCTGGATGAGGGTGTATGTTCCTTAGAGTCAGGGTCTAGATCTCCATGTTTCTACTTGGTTACGTGGCAGCTATCACCATGTGTTTTACGTGTAAACTAGGGGCCTCATGAATGCATAGTTGACTAATTCCTGTCTCAGCAAACATTTAATGGGCACCTACTGTATGCCAGGGATATGAAGATGCCCAAAAGCATATCTGTAAGATCTTGCCACAGAAGAAACAGACATGACAGGCCTGCAACACGACGTCATAGAAGGGCAGCTGTGCACTGCTAAGAGCTAACCTGGAGGGCGCAGGGATGGTCAGGGTCAGTGAGGGTGGGGACCTGAACCTTGGGCTCTGCCCGTGTGTTTGAGTCAGCGAGGGCATTCTGGGCTGCAGCAACAGTGCGTACGGAGGGTGAGGGCAGCAAGCCTGCCCTGTAATGGCCTTTCAGACATGAAACCTTTCAGGCTTCTGGGCCACAGGGTCTGTCCTGACCAGACACCAGCCTCCAAAGCGCCGGAGCAGCCATGGGCAGTGCATAAGTGGGACGTGTACATGTGTCGCAGTGAAACTTTATGGATGCAAAAAATTCAACTTTCACATAATCAACAGGTTCCAACTGGACATTGTTCTTTCCTCTCAGCCATTTACACTTTTGAAGACCATCCTTAACTCATGGGCTCTGAGTGACAAACACAAGTGACACATTGGCTTTGGGCCAGGGCTCTGGTTGGTGACCCATCCTGAAGGCAGGGAAGAATGAGCACATCCTGAAGAAGCAGAACAGCATGTACTTGGGGTACATGGTGCGTCAGTGAGTGTGGCTGGGGCTGTGCTCCTGCATTTTCGACAGGCTCGCAGTTGGTGGGGAGGCTGAGGCCCTCACCTGGAGCAGCTGAAGCACCCTTAGGGCCCTCCAATGCCTCCAATGCTGTGCTGGGTTCTGTGGAATGGGGAGACAGAGACCGTTTTCTTGCCATTATCTATTTGCAGTCTATTGAGAGAAGAGATTCACAGAAGTAGATGAATGGACCTTCCCAGGGTAAGAATTAAGCAGCTAGTGCCAGGCAGGGAGGTGTGCTGGTGCAATTAACAGGTCAGTGAGTGGCACATGGGCAGCGGGAGTCAGGCCAGAGGGCCCCTGAGTGACCACGACCGGGCCCCTGGGCTTCGGGGACGTCCAGCCTCTCCACGATATCCACATACCATCATTCCCTCCATTGAGTTCCTGTTAGGATTGTTCTCATTCTCCATATCACCCTTCCCTTAAGCCTTTCCCGACATCGTTTACTTGGAGTGTAGACTGAACACAATTCCTCGGTGTCGTGTACTCCCTCTGCCTGGACGGGGGTCCCAGAGGCGGGCCTGGAGGGATGGCAGCAGTACTGAGGCCAAGCAAAGATCCCTCGTCTGGGGCTTGGGGACAGGATCTGAAGTGTCATTGCAGCTCATGGGAGGTGGGCCTACTGCACGGTGGGGGAAGGAAGCAGGTTAAGAATACCTAAGGGGAGAAGAACCGTGGAGAGCTAGGGTTGACGTGTACTCAGAGTTTTCTCTGCAGGTGGCTCAGAGCAGTCCTGCTGCCTTACCGTGGAGTGCTGAGGTGCTGTAAGGCTCTAGGACGTTTCTGTAAAGACACGCTCTTCGTGGCAGGCTTGGAGGCAGAGAGGAGGCCCCAGGGAACGTCATTGCTCATGACACTAAAGACAGCTTTGGCCTCTTATCCTGTGTGGGATATTGGGGGTGCTCCGCTTTCCCGTCAATGAGTGTTGTGAGCCTCTCATGACCTATTCTCAATAGGATATCTGCATTAAGTGCAGTAAGGGCCCGGGCTCTGCAGATAAAAAGGGCAGTGACCGTGTGGAGGGGAACACCATCAGAAGCAGGGCTGACGTGAGGCCCGTGGGCTGCCTGTGCCCTGGCGGCTGACTGGCCCTGAGGTCTGCACTTGGAGCCGCACTGTGTGCAGAAGGCAGGCCACACTGACCCAGGTCGTGTTCTGGCTGAACTTGGGGTCATGAGAGCCCTTAGTTTCAGGTTTGCCGAGAATGTCCTGTGGCCATGAAACCATCTGTGTGTGCGTGGATGCATGTAGCCGAGGTCTAAAGCAAATAGGCCTGTGGCGATCACCTACCTATAAAATTCAGAAATCGGGGACACTTGGGTGGCTCAGTGGTTGAGCATCTGCCTTTGGCTCAAGGTGTGACCCCGGGTTCCTGGGATGGAGTCCCACATCGGGCTCCCTGCAGGGAGCCTGCTTCTCCCTCTGCTTGTGTCTCTGCCTCTCTGTGTGTCTCATGAATGAATAAACAAAATCTTAAAAAAAAAAACAACTAGAAATTGGTCTGACAGCTATATGGAGAGCTGGCAGGAGGGGCCACCGGCAGGTTCAGGTGCCTCTGGTCCACCAGACCTGGGGTTTCCACGGCTGCGTATGCTGTTCTCTCCTTGGAAGCTCTATGTCCACCAGGTTCTGCATTGGTCTGAGGTAGAACCCTGGTTCACATGCTCAGGTGACTCTGGCGTGCATCCCGGCTGGCCACTCCGAGGCAGAGGCCAGGGCTCCTTCACTTGCCAAGGCTGCATCATTCCTGCTAGGAGCTGGCTGGCCTGATGACCAGCAGCCGCAGGAGCTTGAGCAGGACTTTTGGGTGTGTTTGTGACCTAGAGCACGCACACATAAACTGAGGTTGCTGATGATGTGGGGATATATAAACATGCTTTTGATCGGCTTACATGTTCTTTCAGTCCTTCAGGAAAACAGCTTTGTCCCCGAATGCAGCCTATCAGAGCAGAGGTGGCCATGATTTGAAGATTAGCCTGCCTTTCTGGGTCTTGGCCTGCGGTGCTGGTTTATCCCTCCTCGTAGCACACCAGATGCCCCGGTCTGTCTGACGCAGTCGTCTCATCTCATCCTTGAGATGATGGTGTGGGGCTCTGGTGGGTGTGACCAGATGCAGGCTTGGTAGTCTTGCCAGTGGAATGATAATCACATTGATCTGTGGTGTTTTCTTAAGATCTAGAAGGTGCCCTCTGTCCCCAGGCCTGTGAGTTACCGACTTGCCCCATGGGATTAGATCACCTTGCATTCTGAAACGATTAGGAAGATGTGTCAAGATGGCCCTACCTGAGGGCCCCTCACAGATAGCAACACATAGGAAAACACCAGAAAGCTTGTTTCCTTACCTGACTTTCTTGTGTTAATCTTCCAGTACACGAGGGTCTGGATCCCTGACCCTGATGAAGTGTGGTGCTCGGCTGAATTAACCAAGGACTACAAGGAGGGAGAGAAGAGCCTCCAACTCAGACTGGAAGATGAATCGGTATGTGCGGGTCGTGGGAGGGGGGAGCATGGGCTCTGCTGCCAGGGCTGGTGGTGCATGGTGACTGCAGTTTCTCCTATGCCCAGCCACTTGGTGCTGTCGATAACACACATGAAAGTGGTAAACCACGGGACTGCTCCCCGAATGCCACATAAGGAATAAATGCCCCCTGGCATTTGTAGCCAAGGGGTCTCCAGTGGCTGGAGCAGGAACCTTCTCATTGGAGTAGAAGGAAGGGTCCCCTTCATAGGGCTGAGGCTTCGTGGGAGGTGAGGAAGGAGGAACCTAAGAGACTGTGCATGGTAGGGCGCTTGGAGCACTGGCTCTGGACCCAGCTGTTGGGGTTGGGACCCTGGCTCAGCCGTTGCTCGCTGTGTGCCCTTGGGTAGGTTAACGAGGTTTCTAGATGCATCACTTCATCTGTTATGTGGAAGTGATAGTCTAGGGGACTTTTGAGAACAAAAGGAGTTGTTAATGTCTGTTTAGTGTCCAGCACTGGAGCACCCATATGTATCCCTGCTGTGGGGAGACTCCTCTATTAGTTGCCTTTCAGGTGGCTTCAGGGTAGTTACCTATAACACCTTCCTCCTATATGATCTGATTTTTCCCTTTTTGTGGGCCTTTTGTGACCACCCTTCATTATAATGTGTGCATTTTACAGATGTTTGCGTGCCTGTGCTGTAATTGCATCGGTGCAGATGCAGGTGGGTGAGGTATGGGACCAAATATAGAGGGAGCCTGATGAGGTGAAGGGGTTGAGAGACCTGAAGGGGTCATGGGAAGGAGATGGCCATTGAAGACTCGGGACTAAGGAGACTCCGAGTTTCCCAGGTGGGAGTGGTGCATGCGCTGAAGTCCTGGGGCTGTGATGTGTTCCCTTGGGCTGCAGACGGGAAGGCCTGTGTGCCTGGGCACCAGTGGAAGCAGGCAGGGGTCAGAGGGATGGCCTGTGACACAGGCAGAGGTCAACTGGGCAGCGTTTACAGTGGGGGAGACTGGGAAGGAAGTTTTCGCAAGAAGTCTTGGGTATGGTTGATGCACAACATCACGTGAGTTTTCAGGGGTCTGGCACAGGGATTTGGCAAGTTTACACCTGGAGCTGTGTGGGTATTAGGCTGCGTGAAGCGAGTCCTACTGAGAGGTGAATGCCATGTGACATCACTCGCTTGTTCTCTCAGATTCCATGGGAAAAGCAGGCTTTGAAGGAAGTGGCAGGAAGAAACCAAGAACAGACTTTGGGAGGGGTTAAGTCGGAGGGCTGAAGAGTGGACCTTGCTTGGAAGGAAGGCTGGAGCGCGGCTGGCCTCCCTGATGCCGTAGCCCTTGATCATTTGCTACCTTGATAGGTTTTTCCTTCTCCTGAGCATCTTGGTCTTGTCTTCCTAGTTAGCAGTGACCTACTTGAGAAATGGACCTTGTTTTGTGCTTTGCTCATGCAGTACCTGCTACAGTTGATTAACTCATTGATTAGTAGGAAGATGGAACATCTCCCCCTCCTAACTTCCCTCAAGCCTAGCACGTGGTAAACCTGGGACACTGCCTTGGTTAGATTTTTACGCCAAGGTGTGCATGCTTCACCTTCCCCTTCCTGGCAGTCAGACTTGGCCAGCCTCCTCTTGGTTTTGAGGTGAGGAAGAAAATTCCCAGCAGATGGGATCATGTTTACTCTGTTCGAATAACTTCCCGCGCCACGCCCAAAACAAAATAAAATGAGTTCACCCAGTTGAGTGCTGTAACTTCTATTCCAACATAGTTCATTTTAGTTGACCTTTTAAGTGGGTGGTCTTTTTAAAGGGTTGAACGGAGGTAGTGAGGAATGGCCTGCTGGTGTTGCTAAAACAGAGCAGATGCTTGCGTCCCCAGCTGAAAATCTGCCCAGCGTGACTAATCCTGGTGGCTTCCCAAGTCACCCCCCCCACACCTGCTACGTGGCCAGTCAGCATGTAATCAGAAGGGGTGCCTGCGGCTGTGAATTAGCAGCTCTTGAGAAATAATGGGCCCTGAACATCCAGCTCTGGCCGGCCTCCTGGCAGACCACGATTTGCCCACTGCTGGCTCACAGTGGTCATTGGGAGCCACCCTAATCCGAGCTGCGGGCCAGAGGCAGGAGGGCAGAAATTAAAGGACTGGCCTCTGCAAGTCTGAAGAGCACCTGCTGTGTAGCTGAGACCATCCTTGATGCACCGGGCTGGCGAGGTCCCCCTGGCAGTGCCCACCCCCCACTCTCACCTTCTCAGGGTCCAAGACTATGGGTTTAACTATTGTGGCAAAGGATGAAAATCAGTTCATTCTCTTCTGGAAGAGCAGTGTTTCTAACACCAAGCTTCTACCTTAGTGCTGGCTCATGTGCTTAGCTCAGGGTGACCAGGCTCCCTGGTGTTCCCCCTGAGGGATGTTGTCTTCAGTGTTGCTTATTCGTGTTGTGGTCAAATACACGAAGCTGAACACGTGAGCCATTTTTCAACGCCCAGGCCAGTGGCATTAGTACTTCCAAGTGGTTGTATCACTGTCCACGTGTAGAGCTCTTGACCTTGCAAAACTGACATTCTGTCCTTGTCCGGCTCTGGTGACTCTGACTTTGTGTCTCCAAGCTCACTGCTCTGAGCACCTTGTAGAAATGGAGTCCTGCAGGATTTGTCCCCCTTGTCTGGCTTGTTTCCCTGAGCACAACTTGTAAGATACTCTGTATTTAAGCCAATGGGAAACTTCTTGGAAAAACATAGTGTCGTCTCTGTCCCCACAGCTGTGATGGGTGCAGAGTGTCTCGGTGTGCCAGCCCTTGGCGCAGTGCTGCCTTAACCTGGGTTGAGCATCCCTATGAGTGTTGGCTAACCCTGGCTGATGGACAGAGCTCCCAGAGCTCCCGGAGTTGGTGCCTCACAGGCCTTCGGGCTCTTGCCTCCACCTCCCTTGCCACTCCTGCCCCCTAGTGGCAGGGAGAACTCCCTGTTTCCACGGTTTTGCATTTAAATTGGTTTTTAAAAACTTTTATTTGAATTCTAGTTAGTTAACATTGCAATATTGGTTTCGGGAGTAGAATTCAGTGATACATCAACACCCTGTGCTCATCACAACCAGCGCCCTCCTTTAGTGCCCATTGCTTATCTCGCCCATCCCCCACCCACCTCTCTCCATCAACCCTGTTTGTTCCGTTGTTAGGAGCCTCTCAAGGTTTGTTTCCCTCCCTTTTCCACCCCCTCTCATGTGTTCATCTGTTTTGTTTTTTAAATTCCAGGTATGGTAGGGCACCTGAGTGGCTCAGACGGTTAAGTGGCCAACTCTTGATCTCAGGTCTTCGTCTTAGGGTTGTAAAGTTAAGCCCCACATGGTGCTCCGTGCTGGGTGTGGAGCCTATTTAAAAAAAAAAAAAAATTCTGCATATGAGTGATATCATGGAATTTTGTCTTTTTTTTTTTTTTTTTTTTTTTTTTTTAAGATTTTGAGAGCACAAGTGGTGGGAGGGGGAGAAGGAGGAGGAGAGTCTTTGCTGAGCAGGGAGTCCAATGCGGGGCTGAATCCTAGGACCCTGGGATCTGAGCCAAAGGCAGATGCTTAACCTACTCAGCCCTGGAATTTGTGTTTCTCTGAGTGACTTATTTCAGTGAGCATAGTACACTCTAGCTCTATTGTTGTTGCAAATGGTAAGCTTTCGTTCTTTCTGATGGCTCAGTAATATTGAGTTGTGTATTTAGACAATTTTTTTTAAGATTTTATTTATTCACGAGAGACAGAGAGAGATAGAGGCAGACTCACAGGCAGAGGGAGAAGCAGGCTCCATGCAGGGAGCCTGACTTGGGACTCGATCCCAGGTCTCCAGGATCCTGCCCTGGGCTGAAGGCAGGTGCTAAACCACTGAGCCACCAGGGCTGCCCTAGACCATATCTTCTTAATCCATTTGTCAGTTGATGGACACTTGGATCCTTTCCATAGTTTGATGATTGTTGATAATGCTGCTATAGATATTGGGATACATGTGTGCCTTCGGAACTGTATTTTTGTATCCTTTAGGTAAATACCCAGTAGTGCAATTGCTGGATCATAGGTAGCTCCATTTTTAGCTTTTTAAGGAACCTCCACACTGTTTTCCAGAGTAGCTGCACCAGCTTGCATTCCCACCTATTGTGCAGGAGGGTTCCCTGTTCTCTGCATCCTCGCCAACACCTGTTGTGTCCTGTGGTGTTCATCTTAGCCATTCTGACAGGTGTAAGGTGGTATCTCATTGTGGTTTTGATTTGTATTTCCCTGATGGTGAGTGGTGTTGAGCATCTTTTCATGTGTCTGTTGGCCATCTGGATGTCATCTTTGGAAAAGTATCTATTTGTACCTTCTATTTCTTGATTGTGTTTTGGGTGTTGAACTTGAAAAGTTCTTTATAGATCTTGGATACTAGCCCTTTATCAGATCTGTCTTTTGTCAATATCTCCTCCCATTCTATAGGCTGCCTTTGAATTTTGTTGACTGTTTCCCTTGCTGTGCAGAAGCTTTTTATCTCAACGAGGTCCCAGTAGTTCATGTTTCTGTTTGTTTCCCTTGCCCCTGGTGATGTGTCGCAGGGGCAAGAAGCTGCGATGGTCGAGGTCAAAGAGGTTGCTGCGTATGTTCTCTAGATTTCGATGGTTTCTTGTCGCACATTTAGGTCTTTTATCTATTTTGAATTTTTGTGTGTGGTGTAAGAAAGTTTCACTCCAATTTCATTCTTGTGCACGTGGCTGTTCAATTTTCCCAACACCATTTGTTGAAGAGACTTTTTTCCATTGGGTGTTCTTTCCTGCTTTGTCAAAGATTGGTTGACCATAGAGTTGTGGGTTCTCTATTCTGTTCCGTTGATCGATGTGTCTGTTTCTGTGCCAGGACCACACTGTCTTAATGCCTCCAGCTTTGCTTTTATTTTTCAGGATTTTGGGCTATTTGGGTTCTTTTGTGGTTTCATATGGATTTTAGAAATGTTGGTTCCAGCTCTGTGAAAAATGCTGATAGCGTTAAATATGTAGATTGCTTGGGTTAGTATATATGTTTTAACAACGTATGTTCTTATCCACCAGCATGGACTGTTTTTCCATTTCCCTGTGTCCTCTTCAATTTCTTTTATAAGCATTCTATAGTGTTCAGAGTTCAGATCTTTTATTTCTTCAGTTAGGTGTTTATTCTTAGATATCTTATGGTTTCTGGTGCAGTCATAAATGGGATTGAGCCCTTGATTTCTCTTTCTGCTGCTTCATTATTACCATATAGAAATGCAACAGATTTCTGTACATTGGTTTTTATATCCTGCAACTTTGCTGAATTTGTGTATTCTAGTAATTTTTGTTGGGGTCTTTTGGATTTTCCATGTAGAGTATCATGTTGTCTGTAAAGAATAAAAGTTTGACTTCTTCCTTGCCAATTTGGATGGCTTCTATGTCTTTTTGTTGTCTGATTATGGAGGCTAGGACTTCCAATACTATGTTAAATAGTAATGGTGAGAGTGCACATCCCTGGTCTGTTCCTGGTTATAGGCGAAAAGTTCTGTTTCCCCATTGAGGATATTGAGTGTGGGTCTCTTGCATATGGCTTTTATGACATCTATTCCTGCTTGTCTTCTGCCTGGAGTTCCTATCTAGTGCCCCACAGCCACCTTGGTGGTGAGTACTCCTTGTGTACAGGGTCCTCCCTGGGTCTGTGTGAGAGGAAGATGGGCATATGTGAGCTTGAAGGCGGGGAATGTGCTCCATCAGTATCTCTGCATACTCACGCCCTTGAAAATCGGTGGGGTCAGGGCAAGCGGGTAGCTGTAAGCCTACATCTATTAATATAGGCAAACTTCATCAGAATTTAAGTAAAATGGACATTTCTAAGTTTTGAAAACCAAAACATCTAATATATTAAAAATATATTTGCATCTCTGTTCAGTCTCCATCTGGCTGCCAGTGTAAAGAACCATGATCTTTAAGCATGTTGTGCGCCTCTACCTATATATAAACAAACTTAAGGGAACACGAATTATTGAGTATTGCACAATGTTCCTCGTGTTGCGTTGCTGTGGTTGGAAACACTGTACTGATCTGTGAGTGCCTCTGGAGCCTCATAGCCTATGGAGAAGCTCGGAATTGGGCATTAGGCCCTACTGGGAAATGGTGTTTCTATGTGTGAATTGTCTTGGCAGTCGTGCCCTCTGAAAGGAAGGGTTACCATGCTCATTTGCCTTTCCTGGGCTCTCAGCCTTTTTACTGCCCAGTGCCTCCCCGCACCGCAAAGCAGTGTCTGGTGTTGGCGGTGTTACACAGTCCACAGATGTCCCAGGCACCTGGAGGCCATTGTGTGTCTTCAAGGACATGGGGCAAAGGGGGGGAGGGTGCACAGGAGCATTTTCCTGGGGCCTGAGGTGCTTGTCATGGGAGTGGATGTTGAGGGCTGCAGATCTCACTGTGTCAGTGCTCAAGCCTGATGCCAAGTGCAGAGCAATCATGTGCTCTTTAATGAGCTGCTATTTTGTGTTGAAGATGATGGAGCACTTGAAGGTGCAAGACCCAGGGACAGGCCCCTCTTACTCAGGTCTCCAGATGGTGCCAAACATATCAAGCTGTTCCAGCCAGGAGATTGCAAACTTGGATCGTTATGTCAGGAAGCAAGTGCTGCAGAAGAACTAGGACTGCTCTACTTGATCATTAGTGCACTCAGACCTGCGCACCTGGAGAATGCCCCTGGGTCTTGTCCTTCTGGGTTCAGGTGAAGTGCCAGCTGTGTGCGCATCTGCCAAACCAGAGCTAAGAGTGGTAGCTACTCCCAGTAAAACTTCAAGTGATTTTGATTACTAGGTTTCTCTTTGTTTTACTGGTTATTTCTGTTCTTATTTTAATATTTGTTTGGTCACTAAAGTTTTTGCCTTCAGTTGCTCAATAATCCACAGTTGAGATGGTCTTTGTTGAATTGGCAAGAATGACATGAAGCAGATAGTATCATGTTGGATGAGCACTGGGTGTTATGCTATATGTTGGCAAATCGAACTCCAAGAAAAACATATACAAAAAAAGTACCATGTTTATATTGCACATGTACAAAAAACATTTACAGTTATAAAAATGGCATATAAATATTTATCGGTAATACTGTTGCCAATGCAATTAGTTATCTTGTCTCTAAAGTAGGCTATAATTTTCTAATGAATATTTTTATCATAAAATACATGCAACCTAAAACTGACCATCTTCACCATTTTTCTACAAGTGCAGTCAGAGGCATTAAGTGTATTCACACTATTAGGTGATCATCATTAGCATCCATCTCCTTGCAGATCTGCCTCCATATGACCGTTGCCCTTTTTGTCCACTGTACTCGTGATCTTTTCCATCATTTAGGATATTTTGCCTGGCTGCTTCTGCTCAGAGATGAGTGAAGCAGCGATTTCTACCCCCTGTTTTCTCCCTGCTACTCCCACCCCCAGTACAGGGACATTTGGCAGTGTCTGGATTTGTTTTGGGTTGTCCTGACTGAGGAGGGAGGTCTGCTACTGGCCTCGGGCAGGTAGAGAGCAGGGATACTGCTAAGCATCTTGGAATGCCCAGGGCGGCCGTCGCCCATCCCACCTCCTGTCCTAAATGAAAGCAGTGTGGACATTGAGTAAACCCTGGATTAAGCTGGTAGAGGAAATGGTCTGGACTGCTCATTGCTGAGATGCCAGGTCAGAAGCCAAACTAGGAACCCATGATTCTAACAATGTCCAAGCTGTGTTTCTTGCAATAAAATAGACTCAAAAGATTAACTTTGATTCTGTTTTTTTTTTTTGCTCTGGGAATTTTGTTTAAACTCAGTTTCTTCCCTTAATTATTTGCATCACCATTCATTCATTATTGATTAAAAACAGTTGAGCAATGGTACTGCCAGGATCTGGCTGTACAGCAGTGAAAACATGTCTGCACCTTTGTGGGGCTTTCCGTATAATGTGTAATGAACATAATACATATGAGTTTAGGAGATGAGAAAGTCAAGGCCAGGGATCTTCAGAAATCTATTAGAAACTTGATGAGATACTTGGCCCAACCACCTCTGTACCCTTTTACACTCAACCCACACTCTTTTTGCAACCCCCTTGGGCAGCTACTTCTGAGTTTCTTGGTGGCTTCTCAAATCAGGAACCATGCACCATGGTAAAGACAACACTTAGATCTGCACCATGATTCTCAGCCCAGTTTGACTCCTAGTTGGGTGTCAGAGTTAGGGTATGTGTAGTCCTTCAGGTCAACGCTAACCCCTTGCCACTTGGTAACCCTATTATAGCTTATGTCTTCTTGAGATCTTAGTTCTATGGGTAGAGTAGGACAAAAAAGTTGGCTTCCACTTGGTAACCCTATTATAGCTTAAGTTTTCTCTAGATCTTAGTTCTATGGGTAGAGTAGGACAAAAAAGTTGGCTTTATCTACTATATAGGCTTCTTATTAGCTCCAAATCTTTGTGTTGGGAGTTGTCATTCAAAGATGCTTCTAGGATTATATTCTCTTTATGTAGTTCCATGTAACATGGATACGAATTGATATGAGAGGGGTCATTTAAAAAACCCGACATTCCTTCCAGCTAATATTTTTTTGAGCACCTATTAAGTATTCTAAAACCATAGACCCACAGAGTATAAAGCAATCTAGACCAGGTTTCTCTAAAAGAGCAGTTGGTACAATGGGATGTGGTGTATCTGTATTGTCCAGTATGGTAGTCCCTGGCTACATGCCTGTTGGGGTCTTGAAATATGAGTGTGGCCGAGAAAATGAAGTTCTGATTATATTTAATTTCAATGAATTTAATCACAATAACCATATGTGCTGCCCTACCAGAAAGTGCAAGTTTGGACCAATCCCCTAACCACCTCCTCCTCTGTATTCTCAAGTTTTGCCTAGTCCCAATATGCCAGGTGAGGACCAGTTGGAGATGCCCATCTGTTCCTCTTTTCAGGGGGAGTGGGGTGGGGGTGGAGGTTCATTACAGGTGGGTGACTGAGAATTAAATTTTGCGATGAGTGTTAACCATTTAGCCGCCTCTTCACCTCCAGAGGCTCAGTTACTACGTTGTGAAGTGTTTGGTGCCAGGAAGTTTTTATGGTCCCTGATCCCATCCTAAATGCTTAGATTTCAAATAAAATCATGTTAGCTGTGAATGTTCAATACTAACAGCAGTGTTTAAATCAAAATCCTATTTAAAAAAAACCTTCAGTCTCTCATTCCCTGCTTCCCTCTGGATGTACACACACCACAAAATCTGTACTAATGCTGAGCTTGCACCTCCTACATCTTTGCTGCTGCTCTGGGCATTTTGACTTAGCGATTATACTGTAACCAGTACCACTGGCGTATTTGTGGATCATATTTTCACAAAATCACAGATGAGTTTTCCTCTGTGCGCTTTGGGGGGAGAGTTCTTGAGGGGGTGTTTCATCTGAGGAAAGATGGGGAATGATAGCATTTCCATCTTGGGGACTAAAGACACAGAGCTGAGGTCCCCACTTTCTAATATGGGAAATGAGGGGCTGAGCCTGGTGAGGCTGCACTTGGTTGGGTCCTGTGCTGTGTGGCGGGGTGGGCGGGGGTGGAGAGACACACAGGATGTGCAGAGCCAACATGCTCTTCCAGAGGCGAGGGACACCTCCATGGGGAGGTCTTGAGAAAGCCTCTCGGGCCGAGGGGGTTGTGTTAGAGTTTCAGTGACACTCAGAGATGAAGGGTGGTCAGAGCCATCAGCTCTAGAACTTAAAATCTCAACATACTCCACTTTCCCTTGTTGCCCACCTTCTGGGAATTTGGTATCATGTCTGTGATAGCCAGTTTACTAGTCTCCTATATGGAGGAAATTTGATAAGACCTTCACACAAAAAGAAGAGCCTTGAGACACACACACACACACACACACACACACACACACACACACCATGACATGAACCTATACAAAGAAAACCTAACATGGGTGACTTGATAATTTGTGGAGATGTCATTTCAGACAGACTTTAACATAGTTTTCAAAACAAGGAATCCCATATTTCATTCTGTAACATGCCTCTTTGTCAATTCATCACAGATACAGGTGTACGTTGGGTTTTATTTTCATGGTTTAGATTGTTGATATCTTTGCCCATTTGTAAGATTGTCTCCTGAAGCCAAGGAAGAGTCTGTTCATGAAGGGTTGTGACCGGTGTTTCCAGCTGCCTTCTGAAAGGTCAAACCTGCACAAAGTAGGTCTATTTGACCACATCCTTTGTTTTGGAGGTCTTGGGAGTTTCTACACCTTTGCTTATATGGTGGATAATGATGGTAATCTACTATTTGCATCTCTTTGGTTAATGACCACTGATTAGTTTTTCGTGTTGTCCATCTGTAGTGGTATTTTTTTTTTTTTTTTTGTGACTTGCATCTCCTACGTAATTTTCTGTTGGATATTGGTTTTTTGACTTGTTAAAACTGTGGATACTAAGATTAATTCTGTTATGAATTAATACAATGTAAAAATCATTGTCCCCTTCTCTCGTTTTACTGTGTGGTGTGCTTGATGATGGCTTAAAAATTCTATTTATAGTCAAAATACAAAAATTTGGGACATACTTCTGACTCTTCTGTCATTCTTTAGAAACCTTCCAAAGCTTTTCAAACTACCTATGTTTCTTTTTGCACTTTGGTTTTTGTTCTACCTTATATGAGAGAATGAGAGTAGAATACTGGCACAATTTTTTTTTTTCCCCTAAATGCCTTCCAGTTTACCTACCACTGTTCTAGGGAAATTCCTTTTGATGATTTGCTTCATTGTTATGAACAAATTTTCCTTCTGTGCCTGCATTTATTTCTGGATCTGCGAGTAGGTTTCATTTATCTGCAGATTTTAGCACCATTATTGTACTTGCTGGCTATCATATACCTTAAGATCTGATTGTGTAAGACCATTTAAAAGTAGGAGAGAAAGTTGATATTCATGTTTTTTTTTTTCTTAAACTGTTATTCCAGTAAATTGATGCTATGCCCATAGAATTTCCTGAAAGGCGTGCCTAGAATGGTGGTTCTTAAAATATCTAGAGACCACCTGTTGCATAACTACTTGTGGGTATTTAAAAATTTCAGACTCTTGGGCCTCACCCCAGACTCCCACACATAAGTAGTGGCACACTACTGCCAGGAGTAGTGTTTGGGAAACTGTTTTTGCAAGCTCCTGGATTTTAAAGAACACTGTAAAACTTAGATAAAACACAGGAAAATTTGGGCTATGGTTTACAATTTATATACAAAAGAGCATCATCTTTTTTTATACATTGATATGTATATACATGAGTCAGTTATGAACATACCCTGTCTATAAACATCTTTTGAGTACTCATGTCCAAGTGTCATGCTAAGGATACGAGGATCACACCTTGCAGCCAACTCTTCCTGATTACACACACACATACACACACATAACACCACCTTCTGTTACATGTTAGATCAAAGTAAAATAATTTCCCTCCAGTAGCATGTAGTCCACTTGTTGAAGAATCTGTACAGCTTAGGGCATTTATGTGAAGCAGTCAGTTGCAAGGCGATTCCAATAAAAAGTGAATGGATGGGTTGATGAGGGCAGAGGAAGAAAGCAACAGCTTTAAATGGGGGCAAAGGAGGTTTGCTGCATGGGAGAAGGCGCGGTACTCCCACTGCCACCGGATTCAAAGACCCACCAGCAGAACACGTTGTTAAACCTTGTTGTGCTTCCTGAATCTCTCGGCCCCTCACTCATGTGATGGCGATACACTGGGATGATGTCACAGGCAAGTTTTCCACCTGGGCTGGTCACTTGGGGCAACACAAGTGTTTTTGTTTGGCCCTTCTTTAAAACAGTTTATTGGTCTTCATCACTCACAATCTTGTGAGGGCGGTGATTCTTGCCAACACGACAGGACGTTGAATACAGGTGAAATGGTTCATAATTCTGCCTTTTTGTGTCTATTACTTGCCTTTCTTTAGATTCGGGAATACCCCATCGATGTCCAAAGCAACCAGCTGCCTTTTTTGCGGAATCCAGATATTTTGGTGGGAGAAAATGACCTAACTGCCCTTAGTTACCTACATGAGCCTGCAGTTTTGCATAATTTAAAGGTCCGTTTCTTGGAGTCGAATCATATCTACACTTACTGTGGTAAGTGGTGTGTGTCTATGGGCTGCATGTGTTTGAAAGTACTTAAAATCTTCAGAC
The DNA here is from genome assembly GCF_048164855.1 of Canis lupus baileyi. NCBI lineage: Eukaryota > Metazoa > Chordata > Mammalia > Carnivora > Canidae > Canis > Canis lupus. The sequence continues at coordinate 2,567,142 of NC_132843.1, read as the reverse complement.
TTGACACGCTGAACTCTAATGGTTAGGAATCCTACTAGCATTCTTCTGAGTACCTCTCATCTGAGACCCTTGAAAGGTTTGCAATTAGAGAATGTGGCTTAATTAGGCTGCCCTCCATCTCTGTGGGCTGATGGGTGTTAATCTCAGCTCAACCAGGACAGAAGTGGAGCATGCCATGTGCCCTGGCTGGTTTGGGCACAGTCCTGGGGTCTGTAGGAGAGCAGTTAATGCAGCCCAGGGTCCTAGCTTGGGCATCTGCCCCTCTCACAGAGCACGCTTCTGGAAATGGATGCCTGGCTGGCTTCTGTTGTGAACCCAAGAAAGTGCTGTCTTTGGTGCTCTCCTTTGCCTGCACAAACATGGGGCATGATGAATATTTGTCCAATACATGAGCAGAAAACATATTTTAAACTAAAAAGTCCTGGGGATCCCTGGGTGGCTCAGTGGTTTACTGCCTGCCTTCAGCCCAGGGCATGGTCTTGAAGTCCCAGGATCGAGTCCCGCATTGGGCTGCATGGATCCTGCTTCTCCCTCTGCCGGTGTCTCTGTGCATCTGTCTCTCTCTGTCTCTTTCTGTCTCTCATGAATAAATAAATAAAATCTTTTTAAAAAATTAATTAAAAAGTCCTGAAATTGTTTTTGTTTTTCTTGAAACTTCTCAATTTCCCTCATTCTGTTTTTGAGTATGAGATGCTACAGTGAAAACCAGAACCCTGTAAATCATTGTCTGAGGAGCAAACCATTTCAGAATCTGGCTGAGCAGTCAGGCCGTGGGCTGCTTTGTGGGAATTGTCCCTGCCTTGCTTCAGAGCCTTGGTCTTATCTGTTATCACAAGAGAGAGGCCTCAGGACCAGAGTTCTTTTCACTGTGATATTCTATTTTGGTTTGGAGTTGGTTGGCTGGCTGCTAAGTTCCAGTGAGCTTTTCTACTAGACTTCAGTGCTTGAGAAGTCCTTTCCTAAAAACTCCTTCAACTCAATTACTAGTGGGAATTTTATTTGAAAAAGACCATCAGTTATCAGAGGCTTGAATAAGTTGGGCTTTTTCAAAACTTTTTTTTTTTTTTTTTTTGAAAAATCTCCCTTTTTGGGAGAAAGGAATAAACCACCATGAGCTTCACTTTTTGAAGTCACCCCTTTGGAAAGAGGTCCTGCTGTCTGTACATATTTCTCTAAATGCACCTTGGCTCTTCTGGCTTCAGCTGTTCAGAGTGACCAACATAGCACAGAGTACGGAGTCATCAGGAAGCATTCCTTTCTGCTCTGGAAGTGGCTGAGACATTTCAGGAAAACGTGTGACCTTAGAATATCTAAAATTGAATGCTACAGGAATTAGGCTTTTATGCAACTCTCTCAGCCAGCACAGCACGTGAGGCTGTTTTTAACAGACTTCTCCCCAGTCATTAACCTTAGGTGGGATTAATCAGAGTTTGGAGACTTCTTTTTTGGGCCAGGTTGTCTTTTCAGGCGAGCTTCCATTTGAAGACTTGGTAGGTGTCCTTTCCCTCCCTTAGCCTGAAATGTAATAAACCAGATTATTCCAAGTATTCCAGACTATTTTTTCCCCCTTTTAAATAGACTTTTTAAAAACAACTTTACTTAGGTTCACAACAAAATTGAATGGAAGATAGAGCTCTCCCATATGACACCCCCTTTGCCCACACATGCTCAGCCTTACCTGTTAACATTCTGTTCAAGAGTGGTACGTTTGTTAAAATTGGCAAACCTATAGTAACACACCACCAGAATCTCTAGTTTCCATTAGGGCTCAGTCTTGGTGCTGCACGTTCCATGGGTTTGAACAAATGTGTAATGACATGTATCTGCTCTTGTGGTACCCTAACAGTGGTTTCATGGCCTTCACGTCCCCTTGGCTCTTTGTAGGCATTCCTCCCTCCCCCTGGGCCCTGGCAACCACTGATTTTTTTCTACTGTCTTTGTCATTTTACCTTTTGTGGACTATCATAGAGTTTGGGATCACACAGCCTTTCCAGATTGGCTTCTCCCATGTAGTCATATACATTTAAGTTTCCGCCATGTCTTTTCATACCTTGATAAGCCACTTTTTATAACACTGACATTCCATTATCTGCATGTATCACAGTTTGATTCACATATTAAGGGACCTTTTAGTTGCTCCTAAGTTTTGGCAGTTGTCAAAACTGCTGTGAACATCCATGTGCAGGTGTTAGTGTGGATATAAGGTTTCAGCCCCTCTGGATAAATACTAAGGAGTGTGAAACCGAATCCTATGGGAAGTGTATGTTTTGTAAGAAACTGCCCAAGTGGCTATACCATTTTGCATTCCACCAGCGATGGAAACTTTCCATTGTTACACATCCTCACCATCATTTGGTGTTGTCTGTGTCCTGGGTTTTGGCCATTTTTAATAGGTGTTTGGTGGTATCTCCTTACGGTGTTAATTTGTACTTCCCTGATATATGATGTACTTGGTACCCATCTGTTGATCTTAGGGGAGGTCTCTGTCTAGATCTTTTGCCCGTTTTTCAATTAGGTGGTTCATTTTCTTAGTGTTGAGTTTTAAGAGTTCTTTTCATGTATGCAAATTAGTCCTTTATCTGTATCAGATATGTTTTTTGCAAATATTTTTCCCATTTTGTGGTTTCTCTTATTTTCCTGACTTGTGTACCTTTTCAAACACCGAGGGAAACACTGTTTAAGAGATCTTCCATCTTGGCAATGACCTTTGCATTCCTGTTTCCTCATCCCCATGTGACTGGCAAAACGCACACCTCTTTTTTTTTCTTTCTTTTCTCTTTTCTTTCTTTTCTTTCTTTCTTTCTTTTCTTTCTTTTCTTTCTGTCTTTCTTTCTTTCTTTTCTTTCCCCTTATCAGTGGTTCTCTTGAGATCCAGAATGTGCTCTTAGGGGAAACAAAAAGGCATGAATTTATTGGAAGATTGAAATTCATTTTTCTCTTTACATTCTCAAATATTAACCTTGCCCTCCATAACAGTTCTGAAAGGGCAGATGATTTGCTGACTCTTCAACATGTATTTTTTGAGCCTATCGTTGTGATGTATACTTTTGAGGATACAAAATTTTCTTTAAAAAAGTAAAAGAGAATACATGGTATAAAGTGATGTGAGCTAATAAAAACCTAACACTCAGTGCTTACTATGTAAAATGATGGTCTAAGAGTTCTTCATTAATCATTATCTTCAAGACAAGCAGGTAAAGGTAATTACTATTCCTGATTTTATAGTCCAGGAAACTGCGGCACTTAGAGGTTAAGTAATTTGCCAGAGTCCCACAATTAATAACTGGCTGAGACAAGATTGGATTGTGCAACGTTTTACATGTATTTTGAGTGTAATCTGTTGAGCATTTGGGTACATGTACCTATTCCACGCTCTAGGGTATTTAGAGGCCTTTCTTTTTTCTACCGGAGCCTAGCACTATCAAGTCTTGATTTAGTTTCACTTTGTTTAGTTTTGATTTATATAAACAAGGGCCTTGAAAAGGTGATGCCAGGTGGCCATCTTGCGGTCGGAATCTGACTATGTTATCTGTTTGCAGGTATCGTGCTCGTTGCCATTAATCCATATGAACAGTTGCCAATCTATGGTCAAGATGTCATCTATGCCTACAGTGGCCAAAACATGGGGGACATGGACCCCCACATCTTTGCTGTGGCAGAAGAAGCCTACAAACAGATGGCCAGGTAAGAGTAACCTCAGCCTGGAAGTCTTTTTGTGTAGTCAGAGGGCAGAAAGGGAAGTTTCAACCTTCCTTGGCTGCTTTTGCCCAGTGGTTGAGTAAAGGTAATGGGAATAGAACTAGCCCAGGTTCTATTTCTTCTGCATTTCCTCTCACATTCATCTTGTTCTTGTGAACCTGAACCTATGTTTGAAGAACAGTGGCTACTGCTTTTTTTTTTTTTTTTTTTTAAATTCATGAGAGATGCAGAGAGGGGCAAGACACAGGCAGAAGGAGAAGCAGGCTCCATGCAAGGAGGCTGATGTGGGACTCCATCCCAGGTCTCCAGGATCAGGCCCTGGGCTGAAGGCGGTGCTAAACCGCTGAGTCACCTGGGCTGCCCCAAACAGTGGCTTCTAAGACCGTTTGTTTTCTGAGCAATAAAATAAATGAATGCCTTTGATTTCCTCTCTCCTTGACTGCCTTTTGGATTTCTTTCCTCCCTTCCTGATGTAAAAAATTGATTTTCTAGTATCACCGTTCATTTCATAGATCCCAAGGCTTGCTCCCTTTGAAAGAACCAGGATTCTGAGATAGATGAGGCATTTGAAATAGGAATTTCAAAATAGTAGTTATGCATAGTGGCTTTGGGTTTTTTGTTTGGTTTAAGAGTTCTTTAGGGACTTAAATAAATCCCCTCAGTTTTGCAGGGTGGTTTTGTTTTTGCTAGCTCTGACAGATGGGTGTACAGGTCTGTTTCATTGGAAAATGGGCTAGGCGATTATATTAGGGTTCTGCAGGGAAATAGAACCAGTAGCAGGGGGAGGGAGGAATTGTATATGTGTTTGGGGAGCCCAGGTGGGGTTCTTTTAAGGAACGGTCTCATATAGTTGTGGAGGCTTGGCAAGTCCAAAATCAGGGTAGGCTGGCAGACTGGAGACCCACAGAAGAGTTGATGTTGTGTTTCAAGTCTGAGGCTAGTCTGTTGTCATGCTTCTCTCTTGGGGGAAGGTCATTTTTTTTCCCCTTCTTGGGACATTCATCTGATTGGTTGAGGCCCACCCATATTATGAAGGGTAATGAGGTTTTTTTTTTTTTTTTTTAAAGTCTACTGATTGAAATGCTTATCTCATCTAAAATACATCTTTACCAGTACTATCATGACTAGTGCATGATCAAATGTCTGGTACTTTGGCCTCGCTAAGTTGGCATGTAAAACTAATCACCACACTGATGATGGTCTTGAACTATTCAGATATAAGGTGGGGAAAGATAGTTTCACCAAAAATTTGGCAGAAATCTATATTCCCGTTAACACCAACATGCTGGATCTTTTCAACTAAATCTAATCTTGCCATTTTCAAAGAACAGCTTATGGAGTGAGCAGCACACTTAGGAAAGTCCTTTGCAGGGAGGAGGGCTGCTTGGCTAACTTAATGAGAGGAGAATCCCATTTAAGACAGTCTGTGTTTCAGTGGATTTCAGAGTCTAATTTTCAGCCCAATGAAAGTTTCCACCAAGGGAGGCCGCACTATAGACTTGTTTACTGATTTGTTTGCTGGTTGTAAAACTCAGTATATAGAAAGTTCTGCTTCCTTATGGACATATATGGACCACTTTCAAAATGAGCCATGATTGGAGAACGAGCAATTCAACAAATAGAAATGATCTGTAACCATTTTATTTCTCCAAGGGTGGTAGGAGACTAGGGGCTAACATGGTCCCCAACTTTGACGTCTCTAATACCTTAAGAGCGAGCACATACGGTATTAATCTACTTCAGGGCTTTGAACAGAAGTCACTTAGCTTGATAACTTATTGATATAAACCTCCTGACCGAAAGCATGGTTCAAGGTCAGGTCGTGTACACAGAAGCATGGGTTGTAGTGTGCTTCAGGTTTTAGTACATAGCTTCACTAATGTATTACTGTGGGAGGGCAAGTATATGGCACAGTGGAGAGAGACCTGGGGTCTGAACAGGCTCTCAGGCTTTGGGGAGAATCATTTAAGCTGAGTCTTCAACTACCTTCCTTCCTCTGGAGGATAGTTTCTTTATGATTTTGAAAGGCAGAAGGGAAGGGGCACCTGGGTGGCTCAGTCTTTTGAGTGCTCGGCTCTTGATTTTGGCTCAGGTCATGATCTCATGAGTTGTGAAGTCAGGCTCTGCTCACTGCTGTGTCTGCTAGAGGTTATCTCCCTCTGCCCTTCTCCTCACTCAAGCACATGCATGTGCTCTCTTTCTCTCTAAAATAAATCTTTAAAACACACACACACACACACACACACAAAAACAGGTGAGTGTGGGTTGGTTCTCATGACTTCCTACCGTGCTAAAAGTTCTAGCAGCTCTTTGATTTGTCTTTTGATGAATGTCATTGATCATTGTTTTTCATCCCATTCATCTCTCCTACCCAGCAGCACTTAGAAGTATTAGAAGTTGCTGGGTTGTTTTTGTTTTTACTGAAGACTTGTTATGGTCCCTGTAGTTTTGAAAATCTCCCAGTCTCCAGCTTTATCTGCACCTTAGATTCTCTCACCTAAAGGCCTCCATTCTTCCCTTCCATGCCTGAAACTGGATTTATGGTTATTCTACCCTTGGGTTATTTCACTTGCTTGGGTCCTTGTTCACACCCATTAGAAGGAAGGGGATATGGTGGTACACGGTGGTGGTGATACAGTCTTACCCTAGGGTTATGAATTTTTTTTGAGATTTTATTATTCATCCATGAGAAAGACAGAGAGCCAGAGACATAGGCAGAGGGAGAAGCAGGCTCCATGCAGGGAGCCCGATGCAGGACTCAATCCCAGGACCCCGGGGTCACGCCCTGAGCCAAAGGCAGACTCTCAACTGCTGAGCCACCCAGGTGTCCCAAAAGCTATGAATTTGACAATTAAAGGGCTTGGATGTTAAAATTGGACCAGGAATTGCTTCCTTTAGGTTTTGTTTTACGGTTTATACTCATTTTACTCAGCGAGTCTTAAGGTGTAGCCAAATAATTTTGCTGAAATTCGTAGGCAGTTTTTGCTCATGAATGTTCATTAGAAGTGTAAGACCAGCACAAGTGGCCATAGGAGAGAGCTATTTTTGAATGTCCGGGTGTCAGCAGCTCAGGGTTTCTGTTACTGATCTGAGAGACGCATTGGAAGCCCCTGCAGAATCTTTGTTGTACAGGGAAGAAGACCCATTGGTCAGATGCAAGGAAAGTTTTTGCTGTATTTTGAGTATGGAGCTTCTCTGTCAATTCAGACGTTGGAACAAATTCATTTAACAATACTTGAAGAGTGTGTTGTGCTTATCCATGACTCATCAGTAGTTGTTGAAATAATTGTGTGATTCACATAGCCATGGCCTAGCACAGTGTGTTTGCATCTGAATCTCTGTAACAGCTGGTGAAATAAAGGGTGTAGGAAACCAAAGTTAACGACTTCTAGTCTTGGGAGACTGGGGCTCACTTGGCTGTGGATTCAGCAGTTCTTCCTCTCGATTCACTGGGGATTTGATTTTCTTTTTTTTCTTTCAAGTTTTTATTTAAATTCTATAAGTTACTATTTAGCGTAATATTGGTTTTAGGAGTGGAATTTAGTGATTCTTCAGTTCCATATAACACCCTGTGCTCATCACAACAAGCACCCTCCTTAGTGCCCATTGCTCATCTAGCCCATCCTGCGCCCACCTCCTTCCATCAACCCTGTTTGTTCTTTATTGTTAGGAGTCTCTTAAGGTTTGTTTCCCTCTTTTTTTTTTTTTTTGTTCCACTTCACATATGTTCAGCTGTTTTGTTTCTTAAATTCCACATAAATAAAATCACATAATCACACGGTATTTGTCTTTCTGACTTATTTTGTTTAGCTCCATCCATGTCATTGCAAATAATTTTATTCTTTTTGATGGCTGAGTAATTTTCCTTTGGATGTTTGTGTGTGTGTGTGTGTGTGTGTGTGTGTGTATATGCATATGCATTTATACCACATTTTCTTTATCCATTCATCAGTCATTGGACACTTGGGCCCTTTCCGTGGTTGGTGATTGTTGATAATGCTGCTATAAATGTCATGGTGCATGTGCACCATCCAAAAGGTTGGATCTATATTTTTGTATTCTTTGGGTAAATACCTAGTAGTGCAGTTGCTGGGTCATAGGGTAGCTCTATTTTTTTTTTTTTTTTGAGACTCACTTGAGTGTTTAATTCAAACCTATATTTGTAGTTTCTAAAATGTTGATCCACAGACCACTTTCTTGTTACATGTGTGGGGTAGCTCTATTTTTAACTTCTTGAGGAACCCCTCCACACTGTTTTCCAGAGTGGCTGCACCAGCTTGCATTTTCACCAGTGGTGCAAGAGGGTTCTCCTTTCTCCATATCTTCACCAACATCTGTTGTGTCCTGTGGTGTCATTTTAGCCATTCTGACAGGTGTGAGGTCATATCTCATTGTGGCTTTGATATATATTTCCCTGATAGTGATGTTAAGCATCTTCTCATGTGTCTGTTCGCCATCTGGATGTCATCTTTGGAAAAATATCTATTCATGTCTTCTGCCCATTTCTTAACTGGATTGTGTTTTGGGTATTGAGCTTGATAAGTTTGTTATAGATTTTTGGATACTAGCCCTTTATCAGATGTGTCCTTTGTAAATATCTCCTCCCATTCTATAGGCTGCTTTTTAGTTTTGTTGACTGTTTCCTTCACTGTGCAGAAGCTTTTTAGCTCGAAGAGGTCCCAATAGTTCATGTTTGCTTTTGTTTCCCTTGCCTTCATAGATGTGTCCTGTAAGAAGTTACTGTGCCCGAGATCAAAGAGGTTGCTGCCTGTGTTTTCTAGGATTCTGATGGTTTCCTGTCTCACATTTAGGTCTTTTGGCCATTTTGAGTGTATCTTTGTGTCTGGTGTAAGAGAATGGTCCAGTTTCATTCTTGTGCACATGGCTGCCCAATTTTCCCAACACCATTTGTTGAAGAAACTCTTTTCCATTGGATATTCTTTCCTGCTTTGTTGACAATTAGTTGACCATATAGGTGTTCTTGTTTTCTTTTTTCTTTTTTTTCTTTTCTTCTTAAAGATTTCATGAGAGAGACAGGCAGAGACACAGGCTAGAGGGAGGAGCAGGCTCCATTCAGGGAGCCTGATGTGGGACTCGATCCTGGGACTCTAGGATTGTGCCCTGAGCTAAAGGCAGACACTCAACCTCTGAGCCACCCAGGCGTCCCTAGGTTTTCTTTCTTGATGTGGCTTGCATCAGGGACCCTCCAACTTGATGGTCTGAGTGGGTGGGAGGAATCCTGTCAAAGTTCAAAGTGTTAGGTGCAGACCATCATCCTTATCCTGAGAGCTGCTGCAGAGTCTTGCCAACACTGGAGGAGGGAAGGAGGAAACACAAGGACAGCCAATGATGGGTCACTGTCCCAACCCCTTTTGAATTCACCAAAGCTAGATTTGACCATAAATGGAGATTCACAGTGAAGAAAAAGGTTAGGGGTGCCTGGGTGGCTCAGTTAAGTGTCTGACTCTTGGTTTCAGCTCAGGCCATGATCTCAGGGTCATGAAATTGGGCCCTGAATCAGGTTCCATCCACTCTCAGCACGGAGCCTGCTTAGGATTCTCTATCCCTGTCCTTCTGCCCCTTGTGCATGCTCTCGCTCTCTCCCACTCACTCTCTTGCTCTCTATCTCTCAAATAAGTAAAATCTTAAAAAAAAAAAATTAAATCCTATGAAGCCTCACATTCATGAGTTCCAGCCTCTGCACAAGAACCCATATTTCCCTATAAGAGAGGAGACTAATCTCCACTGCTTCTTTATTTCTAGATCCTCCCAGCCCAACATCCAGAATGCCCACTCTTTCCGTTTTACCTGCCTCAGCCTCAGCTCCTGCATTAAAATTGCATCTGCAGACATTTGTATGGTATCAGTTATTCAATAGGTTCCTTGCTGAAGGAACACTGAGAAATGTGAGAACATTCCCTGACTCTGACAGAACACACAATGTGATGGGAGAGAGGAGACCTAGTAGGCCAAAACACCTGTAACTACAGGAAGTGTGACTAAAAATCATGCCATGGGGTCATTAGAATTGAGTTTGGAGCCTTGACAGTCACAGGTGGTCCAAGAAAACTGTAGAATTTAAGCTGGATGTTGATAAATTTGTAGGCTACATAGTGAGCAGAAGGCATCTGGGTGGCTGGAATGAGAGGGATCGTTACCTCAGAAGTGGGTGTCAAGGACAGGATCACAGAACCACAGTGACCTACTGCTTCACTCCCGTTGGGAGGTCTAATCACAAGGACATAATGACAAGTGTTGGTGAGGATGTAGAGAAATTAGAAATCTTCATAGGCTGCCCAGTGGGAATGTGAAATGTGTGGCTGTTTTAGAAAATGCTTTGGCAGTTTCTCGGTGGGTTGAGCACAGTTAATGCATGACTCAGCACTTCCACTCTTAGACACATACCCGAGAGAAATGACGAGCTATTCATGGAGAAGCTTAAATACAGACATCATAATAGCATCACTTCTCATGGCCAAAAGGTGAAACTAACTATCCATCAGCTGATGAATGGATGAATGAAATGTGGTATATCTGTAGAGTGTTATTTGGCCTTGATAGGAACAGAGTCCTGACACCGGCTTACCACATGAATGAACCTTGCAAATCCACTGAGTGAAAGAAGCCAGACACAAGACCACAGATGTGTGTCTGTTTACATGAATGTCCAAAACAAGCAAACCTAGAAAGGGCAGGTTATTATTTGTCTAGGCCTTGAGGTTAGAGGTGAAATGGGTAGTGATTGCTTATGGGTTTTTTGGGCGAGGGAAGAGAAGAGATGAAAATGTTCTAAAATTGATTGTGGTGATGGATGTACAAGAAAACAAATTTACTTAAAACACTTTGCATTGTATACTTCAAAATAGTGAATTGTGTGTTCTGGGAATTAGATCTCAAAGGATTAAAGACAGGAGGTCAGCACCCAGAGGAGTTTAACCTACATAGTGAGTGGGTCTAGAGGAGGCAATGGACTGGACAGTTTGGGGCCAGACTGGAGGCCTGTGAAGGCTGGGGTCAACTTTGGGAAAACAGCATGCATGGTATTAACAGAGCGATAAAAATGATCAAACAAGTTTGGGAAATGCTGCATTAATCCAGTGCAAGATGACTTTACATGGAACTGCTCAGAGCAGTGAGGTTGACATGTATTCTGAGTCTCCAGGGTGGGGATGCATTAGGCTGGGTTCACAAATCCTACGTAGAGTAGAACAACACTGTTTGCAGGAATTATCTCAAGGGACTGATGACACTCTTTGGGAAATGCTCTCCTGGAGCACGGAGACATTTCAGAGCTTACTAGAAAAGAAAGTAGAATGTGAAGAATGTTGAACATTTTCCCCTACTGGGTCCTGTTTCATAATCTCTTCTTTATCCATGTTTCCGAGGCTGGGAATATCTCCTGAGTGCTTAGGTTCTTGTGGATGTAACTTGTCTGTTGTAAGTGACCTCTATAAAATGAGTGACAGGGAATTACTTACTGAGAGCGAGACGCTGTGGCACAGTGTGATGATGTATTCTTGCATCACCAGCATTTGCTGGTGATACAATTGGTGTTGAAGGAAGAATAGAAAGAATCAACATATTAATGCATTTTTCCAAGTGAGATCAGTAAATCCCCACCATGTGGGTGAGGATGGAGACTTGAGGATGTTGACTAACCCTCCAAGGTCATGGAAATGGTAAACAGATGAAGCCAGAAGCCAGGCTTGGTCAGTTTGCCCTGAAGCCCCCTGCCGTAGCTGAGAAGCCTGCCTTCCTCCTCTGACAGTGCCTCCTGACTAGTGCAGATGGTTTTCCAGAACAGAGCAGACTCTGGTCCTCAGGACACCGTGAAAGCCACAGGGTAGACCTTTCCCTTCATGGCTCAAAAATGTTTAAGGTCCCAAGTGAGACTGGACATGCAGTCTCCTTGCTTTGGTGGTGGAGTTGGGACATCTTACTGGGCTAGCCAGGTCCGATCCCTTTATTTTGAGTTGTTCATGTCATTTTTCTGAAAGAGTGGAAACACTGCACATTAAATTTTATTTGCTCAGGTAGCCGAGGTAATTGAGCACATGCATTTCCATCTGGCTCTGCTGTGTTGCAAAACTGTGACTAATAGTGAAAGATAGGACGACTGTTACCTGGGATCAGGATGGGGGGAGCACAGGCGGGCCCACCCATGGCAGGGGGAGAGTGAAACACTCTCGTGGGTGGGAGCCTTCCCTGAGATGGGGAGGAACTCCTTGGGAGCAGCAAGCCTGTGTTCAGGGGGGAGAAGGAATCTAATTTATAAATCTTGCTCGGGTCCAAAGAGGGTATCTTGGTAGATTTGTGTTCCTAGAAGTATGAAGTGTTTGTAGAGAATTTGAAGGCGTTTTAGGGCATCAGTGTGGAAATGAGAATCCATAATTAAAAAGCCCCTCCCCCGCCTCTCGAGGACACTTAGTAGCCTTTCAGGTAAGGAGGAGGAAGAGAGTTAAAGGGATAATGATAGGATTACCCTAGCGTCCAGACAAGAACAGAGCCACAGGAGAATTCAAAGCTGAGTGTGAGTCCCTTCACAGAGTACCTGCAGGCAACCGTATGGTACCTTCAGGGCCGAGCAAGTGATGGCCTTTCCATGTGGTCGCAAGAGTCCTTTCGGGCTGCTTCTTGCAGAGTCATGTTTGAAATGAGGATTGCAGAAGTTTATGGGTGGTTGCCAGTCTTTCTAGAGGAAGTAGACCTTTTCAGTGGCATTGTTTCAACTTCTTGATTCTCATGCACAGGGAACCGAAGACTTTCAGTGTTGCCTTGAGACTGAAATTGGGCTCTGGGTGCTAAGAGCAGCCCTTTGTGTTAGAAGGTGGACACTGATGCCCTTTGGCGATGCCATTTGGAAGCTGAAGCATCGGGAAGTACACAATCCTGCAGGAAGCAAACAATTATGTGATGGTTTAATAGGCCGTTGAGTGCCAGCCTGCCAGGTACCGCTGCCTGTGTGGTGCAGGCCGACAACAGAAACAGATCATAACCGCATATGGTCATGGTTTTCCTTACTGACCAGAGTGCATGTTCAGAGAAGATGGAGGAGTCTAGTGTCTGGGGCAGCATCTGAAGTCAGTATCTGTAAACTAGTTCTGGATCCATGGAGGAAGAGTGGTCCCCTTGCCACTGGCTGTGTGTCATGAAGGAAAGAAGACACGAGAAAGTGGCTGGCTCACTGCTGCCCATTCCCATCCTGGACACATGATTGAGAGTGCATGACTGCTGTCCTGCATCAGTGTCCTTTTTCTTTTCTTTTTAAAAAATATTTATTTATTCATGAGAGACAGAGGCAGAGATACAGAGAGAGGGAGGAGAAGTAGGCTCCATGTAAGGAGCCCGATGTGGGATTCGATTCTGGGACTCCAGGATCACACCCTGGGCTGAAGGCAGGCGCTAAACTGCTGAGCCACCCAAGCATCCCCAGTGTCCTTTTCCTACACTGAGTTAGAGTACTGGGGTTTTTGTTCTTTGTTTTTTTCTAGATTTTTCTTTGATTACATCAGCAATAAGTATATAGCAATGGACGTTGCTTTGGCTTAAAACCTCAGGAAGAAAAAAAAAAAAAACCTCAGGGAGACCCTTTACCATGGAAAGAGGTAGAACGGAGTCCTAGTATCTGACTGGGTGGAGTCCTGTCCCATGTGGTGGAATAAGCACAGGTTCCTATAAGCAGCTCTGTATCAGGATCCTGCAGGGAACCACTGCCCCCCCACCCCCCTGCCTCCCCTTACCCTGAGTCAGAATCTCAAAGGTAGAACAAAATTATCCTTTTAGAAAAAAAAAATTTTTCAAAGCCTTTTTTTTTTTTAAAGTTATTCAGAAAGGAACAAAATCTTTGCACTGGTGTTTAGGAAACTTGTGAAATAGAGGAATATCCAGTCTGTGGGATTCAAACTGGTGCTCACAAGGGTCTGTCATAAGGGTTTACAATCTCTCCACTTGTTAAGTCCCGCTTGGTTGCTCTTGACATCTCAGCATGAATTAAGGATCTGAAAGTGGGTTTCGATCAAGGAAAGAAGATACAGAATTTGAAAGCCTGTTAGAGGACAGAGGACCAGAGGACCCTCCAGCTGCAGTGAATATCGGGCCTCTTCTGCGTGGCTGCTTGTGAGAACCCTGCGGGAAGGCCCAGGACTCGCCCGCAGAGCCTGAGTTATCAGTAACGCTCAGATGCTAATATTCATGAAACACTTCCAGGTGCTTGTCCATGTGGAGCAGCATCAAGAATGGCACTGAAACCCCCTACCTGGTGTGTCAGCAGCAGAGTCACAGGAGGACTGCTGTGGAAAGCCTGCAGGCGAGGTGGCAGGCCCAAGGGCAAGCTCTGTGGGCACATCCTTTAGAGCTGCAGTGGACAGGCTTAAAGCAGATGCTTCCTGAGCCTGCCTGGCCCCAGCCCTCATTCACAGATCAATGAGATTGGAAGTCAGGGGAGTGGCTCTGATAGCCAAAAAATGACAAATTATTCAGGTTCTCTGTATTCCCAAAAATAGAGAATAAAACGCTTCATGATCCATGACCTTTTAAAAAGATGTCCTTTTGTTTGTTAGGGAATTAACTTTCATACTTAGAATTATGAGATGTCCTTTCAGAAAGTGTCTTGCACCAAGAGAGAGTAGGGGTGGGACCCTTGGGATGACTCTGATAAGCCACCTCTACCAGCCGGGAGTAGTTGCTCCTCTAACTTCCTCGCTGACATGATGGAGGACATATTCCTATAGATGCATGAACATTTAGAATCTAGCTGCGTTGGTTTGAACATATAGAACCAACCTCCAGTCCAGATGTTAGGGGTCAGTATGTCCCCACTCCAGGTGTCCTTCCCTACTGGGTCGCAGGGCTCTAGGAGCTTTGTTCATTTGTCACTGTACATATTGATCGGTTGTAATTACCTGATGTATCGGAGCTCTAGCGCAGCAATCCAAAGTAGAGATTTTTCTTCTTTTTGTGTGAGGTTGTCATTGCCACAACTTGATTCGTTTTATTTCCCAATTTGTAGAGCCCCTTAAATTTTATTTTGCAGAGTATGTGTTTATTAAATGCACAGGATGACTAAGGCTTTCCTTTTTTGACATTGGAGGTCAAATCTATCGGGGGTTCTTTTTTCAGCATCTCTAGAGTTGTGACACCCAGTCTGAGCCAGAAACTTCTTGTCCCTTCGGGAGGCAGCCATTCTGCAGTTGGAAACTTGTAGAGGTGGGTGGGCGTCTGTCTGCCATCAGGCCCACCTTGGAGCTCCTCTCCTGGAGCAGCTGCCAGAGCAGCCTGCTTGGGGAATGCCCACTTAGTCCTCCCAGCTAACTCTCCTGGTCTGGCCAGCGTTCCCCATGCAGCAGTTCCTCATTCTGATGGCCTTCTGAATATGTTCTAGGCTTAGAATGTAGCCCCATGAACTGTGGCATCTGTTAGGGAGTTAGCTGGGAGTGTAGACCTTGACCAACCAGGGGAGGAGGCCATGGCTGTCTCCTGAGACATAAATCTTTGGGTACTGCATTGATAGATGTTTGCTAATAGATTCTTTTTTTTTTAATTTTTATTTATTTATGATAGTCACAGAGAGAGAGAGAGAGAGAGAGAGAGAGAGAGAGAGAGGGCAGAGACACAGGCAGAGGGAGAAGCAGGCTCCATGCACTGGGAGCCCGATGTGGGATTCGATCCTGGGTCTCCAGGATTGCGCCCTGGGCCAAAGGCAGGCGCCAAACCGCTGCGCCACCCAGGGATCCTAGATTCTTGTGGTAATGGTGGATGATGTGTCAACCAAAATACTGAAGTGTTTCTCCCCTGTGCTAGGGTCACAGATGATCACGGTTTGGTGTGATGCCACTGGAGGTGTGTTTTAGGCCCCATCCAGGTCACAGAGCTAAGTGGTAGTGTCTGTGCCTGGCTTCCAGCTTTTCCTTCTTTGTAAGTTGGGCTGCTGACGCAGTTGTTAGTTCT
Source organism: Canis lupus baileyi (assembly GCF_048164855.1). NCBI lineage: Eukaryota > Metazoa > Chordata > Mammalia > Carnivora > Canidae > Canis > Canis lupus. Next base: position 2,551,497 of record NC_132843.1, on the reverse strand, counting down.
TCGGACTAATCAAAGATGTTTTTATTGCTATGGAAGTCAGTTACCAAAATGACTTTTCACAAGGCATCATGGGGTTTCTCATTTGAGGATCTTTGAGCATAGCTGGTTTACCCCCAAAGTCCTCTAGGAGACGTTTTGAAACACTGAGAAGCAGCAAGTGAATTCTGCTTCCCGTTGGCCCTCAGCCCCATCCTGTGGGTGAGCAGCGTCGGTGGTTGCTTGCTCCAGTGATATTAGTGGTGCTGTCGGTGTTGAACCAAGGATGCTGGAGCTGAATTTGGACTTCCCCCTTGAGGCTTGGCCTCCTCTTCAGGTTGGTCCATTGGGTCCCCTAAGCCGGGAGGTGGGGGGGTGTATAAAAGGCCCAAATTGGGAATAAGACCACATGGTTCCCTTGCTTCCTTTGTGCCCTTTCCCCAGTCTGCCTCTCCTGCTTCCCCTCAACAGGTGGGACTTCCTTCACCTCATATCCTGACTTCTTTCTGTCCGTGGTTTATGGTGAAGCTCGTGTCCACACTCCTCAGACCTGGCTCTTGATTTCTTTTGGAAACTTAACCGTAAAAAATCTCTTTCCCCAAACTAGCAGGCAGGATTTGAAGACAGATGCCATGCTAGGAACTCAGAAATCTTATTTTGACGGTCAAAACTTGGACTTCAGCCCTTTGTCTTTACCTTTACTATAAAAATCCTAATCCTCCTGAGACAAATTAATGCTTTGAGTTGGAGAATACTGTTTAAGAGAAATGTAAAAAGGCACATTTTCTGTATCTCAAAAATATGTCCCTACTTTGATATGCATGATGGGAACAAGGAGTATTTCTTGAGATCATCAGGGATGTGCAGGTATTACTCATCACTGTAGTACTGACTAAACAGGTTTGGCAGTGAAACCACAGGGAGCTGTCAGCCTGGACCCCTGATTCCAAACGTTGTGCTTTTGATGACTTCGGCTTACTGTCTCCCTAGAATAGATGACCCCTATGGTTCTGGCTTCAGAAACCATGTGGGAGGAGGTTGTATGCTGAGACCAGGGAAGGTAGAAGGGAGAAGAAAATGAGCTTATTTGCGAACTGTTTCACAATCCCCACCCCAGCCTCCCCTGACATCTAAGTCGAGCTGTCAGGCTGAGTGGATGGAGTAGAGAAGGGGTTGACCTATAGATGGGAATGGCTGATGTCCTCTTGGGAGAGACAGCTGGGGAGGAGGAAAGTTTGCAGATCAAACCCTGTGTAAATTTAGCATTTAAGATCCGGTAGAAGAAGAAGAACCGGGAAGGTGGTGGGGGTCATGCATCCTTTCTGAGGCAGGTGGAATGTGAGATCCGTGTTGGACCAGGGGTCCTAAGCAGGGGGGGTGAGGGGAGAATGTAGCAGCATGGAGCAGCCTGCAGTGCTCAAGGCAGGCCTGGGCATCTAAGGACGGCCTCCCAGTGCTCCACCTCAGAGCCCAGAATGATCTTTCATCTTTGTAACTCTCACATTTATGCCATTCTTCAGTTTCTAGGCTTTTTTTTTTTTTTTTTTTTTTTGGTCCCCCTTACGTCGTGGCTCCCCGCTAGGAAAATATGTATGAAGGGCAGGCTTGCTTGTTTCCCCTGCTGAGCCCTGAGGCCTCGAGCAGCGTGGCCACCACCCTTACATGTCCCAGGTGGTGCTGGAACCAGTCCTGCTCGCCCATTGCAGGGCCTTGCAGCTCTTCTGTGCCTTTGTCCCCCAGCCTGATGCAGAGCCGGGCCTCCAGCTGCCCTCCCACTGGGCTGTGAGCTCGAGTGCATTAATGTGCTCCATCCAATGGGAAGTGGTCATGGCTGCTGCATAGCTGGAGGTCTGCGGAGAGGCCGTCTGAGCTGCCGCACTGGATGTCGGGGTGCAGCTTGGATGGTCATGGAACAGGTGAGCATCTGACCATGCTCCATCCCCATGTGCATCTGTGACGTGCAGAGCCAGGGCGGTGTTGGCAGAAACAGCCTTTGCCTTTCCCTCTTCTTAGCACGTCTCTCGTGCCTGGTGTACCCCATCTGTATGTAGCTTGGAGCTTCTGGGTGGGCATAAGAGGGGAGCTACGGGAATGCCCCGGGGGTCAGTTTCTGCCCTTGAGATGACGACAATCCTTTAAATTCTCCAAGTTAGACAGGTGTTTGTGCAATATTAACTAGATGCTGCCTAAAGAATCTTCTGCCTAAAATACTCATCTCCCTGGCCTATCCATTTATTTAAAGTATTCTCTTTCAGGGTGCCTGGGAAGCTCCGTGGGTTAAGCGTCTGCCTTCAGCTCAGGCCATGTTCCCAGGGTCCTTGGATCAAGCCCTGTGTTGGGCACTCTGCTCCCTGGGGAGCCTGCTTCTCCCTCTCCCTGATGCTCCCCCTGCTTGTGCGCATGCCTGTTTTCTCTCTCTGTCAACACTTTTAAAAAAGATTTTATTTATCTTCTCAGCTGAGTCAGAATAAGAGCACATCCTATAGGTCACAACTTGCAGATGCGTTGCGGAGCTCCGATTCCCATCCCGCTGCCTGAGTTCAGGGTCATGGTGTTCATGTGGCTCCCAGCTGTGGCCTCTGAATTGATCTTGGTTCTTGACCACATTTCTTCCACTCCCCAGTCCATCCTCTGTGTGGCCAGGGAGGAGGTGGTGTCTGTATTTGCTTTAGGGTAAAGGGTCTCCAGATGTTAAAATGCGGGCTGGAGGAGGCAGTTTGGAGGTGGCAGGGGGCACAGTACGGGAAGGAGCAAGGTGATAATAGGCGGAGGTGAGTCTGGCTGTGCAGCTGGGGGCTGGAGCCCGCCCCCTAGGTGTCTAAGTTTCCCTCCCAGAGAAGGCAGATATTCCTGTTAGAGAAGGGGAGGAAGGGAGCTGGGTTGCTGGTGAAGCCGGAAGGTAGGCAGGGTACAGTGGTAGGAGGTTGAACTGTTCCAGGCCTTTCCCTCAATGGCAAAGATTTCTATCTTGGCACATGGCAGGTGGTGATATGTTGGGTGAACAGCATGGATTCCCCAAGTGTCTCTCATAATGAAGGTGTGCCCCAGAGAATTGCTGGGATGGGAATAAGTCACACAAGTTTAGGTGAAGACCACATGAATGCAAGGTGTGCTGGGAGCGACTGCAGTGTTGCTGCGGAGGCAGATGGCTGGCTGGATGATGGACCTTGTCTCTCATGGGACAGTGATGGAGACCATGGCCAGGGTGCTGTGGCTTTTTCCTCAGGAGCCTGTGGCAGGTGAACTTGGGAGCTGGAGTGGTGAAGACAGTCTATCGTCAGTGTGAGATCGTTGTGGACCTCGCTCCTCTGCCCTGGTCGGTGGCCAGAACCTGTGTCTCCCCCAGATTCCCTGGTACCTGTCACAGGTGTGGTGAGGATAGAAGACAGAGAGTCTAACATTGACAGCTGCAAGGATCCCGAGATGGCTTTGGTCCAACACCTTTATTTTGGAGTGCCGAGGGGAAGCAGGGACTGGCTGGGCCCTGCCCTGAATGTGTCCAGTGCCCGTCCTAACCATCAGCAGAAAGCCAGCCCCCTAAGCCCCATTCAGACCCCCTAGTTCTACTCAGAGATTATCTTGATGCAAACTGACAAAGACCTCAGGCCCTAACATCCTTGTCCCTTAGCCAACATGGACATCACATGGGGTGAAGTAGCTTGTGAGACATTCTTCAAAGGAATGGCCGGGCGCTTGGGTTGTTCAGTCATTTTAGCATCTGCCTTTGACTCAAGTCATGATCTCAGGTTCCTGGGATCGAGTCCCACATCGGGCTCCCTGCTCAAGGGGGAGCCTGCTTCTCCTCCTGTCTCTGCTCTTCCTGCTTGTGCTCTCTCTCTGTCAAATAAAATCTGTTTAAAAAAATAATTTTTTAGAGCAGTTTTGGATTCACAGCAAAACCAAGAAGATGGTGCAGAGATTTCCTGTATGCCCCTTCCCCACCTGCCTGCATCTCTTTCCTCATTATCTACATTCCCCACCAGAGTGGTCTGTTACAATGGATGAACCTACAGACACATAATAATCACCCCAAATGCATAGTTCATGTTAGGGTTCATGCTTGATCCTGTACATCCTGTGGACAGATGTAGATAATGAATGGCCTATACCCCTCATTATGGTCCCTAACAGTAGTTTCACTGCCTGAAAGCCCTCTGTGCCCTGCCTGTTTACACTTCTCCGCTCCCAGCCCCTCACAACCACTGATCATCTTGATGGTTTCCAAAGCTTTGACTCCTCCAAGATGTCACATATTTGAAATTATACAGGACTGTAGCCTTTTGCACATTGGCTCCTCTGATTTAGTAGTAGGCATTTAAATTTCCTCTGTGTCTTTTCATGGCTTGCTGGCTCACTTGCTTTTAGAGCTGACTAGTATTGTGTGGAGGTGCCACAGTCTGTCCGTCCCTGTGCCAAAGGACATCTTGTTCACTCCCAGGTTTGGCAGCTATGAATAAAGCTGCTAATAAACACCTATCTGCATGTTTGTGTGTGACTTTGTTTTCAGCACCTTTTAAAAGAAGCAGGTCTTTACAGCTTAAGGAAAGAGTAGGGGGATGCCTGGGTAGCTCAGTGGTTGAGCATCTGCCTTTGGCCCAGAGTATGATCCTGAAGTCCCAGGATCAAGTCCCATATCAGGCTTACTGCATGGAGTCTGCTTCTTCCTCTGCCTATATCTCTGCCTCTCGTTCTTTCTCTCTGGGTCTCTCATGAATAAAATAAAATCTTAAAAAAGTAGGAAGGATGTCATCATGCAAAAGGATGTGAGTGGTTAGGGAAAGCACACTCTTCACACAGCCCATTTGAACTCTGATTTGAGATCAGATGCAAGAACCACAAACCAAAGAATTGCCTGAATAGTCCTGTTGAAATCCCCAAATTGCATTCTCTGTTTTTTTTATTTTATTTTATTTTATTTTTTATTTTTTTTTGTTTTTTTGCATTCTCTGTTAAGGTGTGGTTGGATTTTTCAAAATCTCTCTAAGCAAGTAAAATGTAATGTTTAGTATTTCTAGGAATTGGGAAAGTCAAATGCGTTTGTTTACTGGGAAGGAGTATGACAAGTTAAACATTTGATAAACGTGAAATAAAAGGAGGGGTATTTAGTTTGTCTGATAAAACACCTTAGAGTTAGGGGATTTCTATTCTAGCCTGGCTGCTTTAAAAAGTCACCAAATATAGCTTGATGGGAATTTTTCCTGAACCAGTAGGCCAGGTCTCATCTTTTGACGGAACAGATTTTGATAGGCTCTGATAGTCCCTTTTACTTCAAGCTTCACAAAGCTGTTTATAACCCAAGAGACATTAAAACATGTCCACACAAAGCCCCACATGTGAATATTGGTATTTACTCATAATGGCCAAAATGTGGCAACAAACACCAATGTCTATCAACTGAAAAATGGATAAACAAAAGTGGTGTGTCCCACAAAGGAAATCCTCTGCTGTTCAGCCACAGAATGGAAACGAGTATGTGAGTGTACCACAGTGTGGGTAAATCTCGGAAATGTTACGCTGAAAGCAGAGTGAGGAGAGCCTGGGATTGCATCTGGACGAAAGGCCAGAATTAGGGCATATAGAGAGAGCCAGAGTAGACTAGCAAGTGTGTGAGGTGCAAGGGGTAGAGAGTGGGCCCGGGGCTGCTTCCTGAGGTTTTGACAGTGTTCTGACATTGATTTGGGTGATGGTTGCACAACTCTGCACATACTGAACACCACTGTACATGCTAAGTGGGTGAATGGTATTTACCTCTCTTCCCTAGCATATTTAGAGGAGCTATTTTAGAGAAGGTGGACAGGAACTACATTTCCTGGATGGTATCATTTGATCCTAGACTTGATAAAATAAGGTTGAGACAGGTGAGATGTGGGTAGGCAGGCAGGTGTGAACAATTTGCTGTAAAGAATCACATTCCTCAAGATTTGTTTCAGTAGGTATGTGTTACCTTGAGAATTCAGTACCTCACAAGCCAGCCAGTTTGTCTGTTTTATTATTTAAAAGGTTTTTCCAAATCCTAAGCTAATCTTTAAGCTTTATTAAATCACAAGTGAGGATTTGAAAAGATCCATATCTTGGTGGCATGGACAGTCCAAGACAGCAAGGAAATGAAGCGAAAAGAGAATGGGATTAAAGAAAGAACATCTGGGGTGCCTGGGTATCTTAGTTGGTTAAGCATCCAACTCTTGGATTTGGCTCCGGGCATGGCCTCGAGGTCTGGGATCGAACCTTGAGTTGGGCTCTGCACGTGCAGGGGTGGCTTGTGAGCTGCCACCAGAGGTCTCTGAGAGATGAACTAAGACAGTGTGATTTCTGTATCCTTGAGGAAGAGAACTGGCAACTCCCAGGAAGTCTGTCTTCCCTTGCCCTGGGCACAGAGAATACTTTTTGCGTTTATTTTTTTTATTGGAGTTCAATTTGCCAACATACAGTATAACACCCAGTGTTCATCCTGTCAAGTGCCCCCCTCAGTGCCCATCACCCAGTCACCCCATCTCCCCACCCACCTCTCCTTCCATTACCCCTTGTTCACTTCCCAGAGTTAGGAGTTTCTCATGTTCTGTCTCCCTCTCTGATATTTCCCACTCATTTTTTCTCCTTTCCCCTTTATTCCCTTTCACTATTTTTTATATTCCCCATATGGGTGAATATAAGCTATAGTGAATATAATACTTTAAGTAAGTCCGATTGACTTACTTCACTCAGCATAATACCCTCCAGTTCCACGTCAAAGCAAATGGTAGGTATGCATCCTTTCTGATGGCTGATGACTATTCCATTGTACATATAGACCACATCTTCTTGATCCATTTATCTGTCGATGGACACCGAAGCTCCTTCAACAGTTTGGCTATTGTGGACATTGCTGCTATAAATATTGGGATGAATATTTTTACCTTAAGATCTAAAACTGGATTTTGGTAGGTGACTGTACTAAAAAACTACTTAACCCTTTGAGGTTTGACAACTGAGGAAGGACTTTAAGGGAAGGTCAAAAATGGTCCTAAAGATAAACAACAGGGACAAATTCTGGCCCAGAGAATATTTGAGGATTGCTTTCATTACATTGCCCAGCCGCCCCGCCCCCCGAGCTTCAGAACCCAAAATCTTCACAAAGGAGTGGTCAGCCATCTGCATTAAAACAGTCCCTGTGCTCATAAGGAGTAGTGGTTGGATTTTCTAGAAAAGGGGGGTTTTGTTACGACGGGAATTCTTTTTCTGCCCGAAGAAAATGTAGTTACAGAATTATATTTATATCTCCCAAATTGCTGTGCAAGGAAAGGCCAGGAAAAACTTCTCTAAGGCTTCTCTTTGGCTTTCTGGTCCCTGTTCCCAGAACCTGTTGCACAGCTAGTTCCCACCTCTGAACTGTTAGGGCCTAGTGTGGATGTGGAATACCGCCCTTGGGGTCTTTCCCCAGCTGTCTCCACCACCCCCTGGGTCTCCTTCCCCAGCCTGAGGCTGTCAGTCTTTTATAGATATTTTAGCACAAAGGCTGCCTTTTGTTTTTGGTGTTCTGGATGTCCCTCTCCTGGGTGTCAGCCTCTCACAGGAGCAACTTCATGTACATACTTAGCGACAAGCTCAAGATTTTTCCCGTGTAGGTGCAACCAAGAGTTGCCATGGGACTGGTGGGCAGCTGCGTGCCCTTTCTGTCCTTTCTCCTCCCCTCCTCAGTGCTGAGCAGTTTGTAGGCACTCAAGTAGGACTTCATACTGCTTCTGGGGCCCTTGTCCGTGTTGACCTCCCACCCACACCCAAAGGCACTGGGGCTGTGACCTGTGGGAGGTACTCAGTGCCACATTCTCTGCTGGGCTTGGCAGTGGAGGGGGAAGCAGCAGCACTGGGCTCTGTGAAGGGAACCCTGGCTTCAGATAAATCACCACACTTTGTACTGGTGGTTGTGGTGCAAAGTAAAGGGAGGAGTGTTCTCTGACTCCCCTCACATGGCCAGCAGAATGCTAAACACAACCTCCGGACGCAACCATGTAGTAGGCTAGAAACAGTATTGATCACTGTGAATTCTGATGATGCATGTTACTTAGGTCTTCTATTTTATTGCTAATCCTGGCTGCTTTTATCCGTGCTATATCAAAAGGTACTTGATGGGGGCAGGAAGGTTTCTGTTGATGAGTAGGAACTGTTAGAACCAGTTCCTTGCCCAGCCTGAGTGATAATAGGCCCTGTGGTCACTCAAGAAGCCAGTCTGTTTTTTCCTAAGGATGCTTTTCCATGAGTTTAAGGCTTGGCATGAGTATGGTCTTGTCTAATGAAATAGTTCATCCATTTGCAAGTTTAAAATCTCAGGGCATGGGTGCAGGCAGGGAGGAGATCTTGGCCAATCTGAGAACCTCAAATACTGTGAAGAGGAGATAACACACACAGGTAGGATTTCACAGATGGTGCAAATCCAAGCCTATACCAGAGCCCTGTGTGTTGAGAGAAGGGAAGAGGAGCCCTGCAACTTAGTTTTGCTGGAGATGTTTCTGCCAGTCAGCAAGTTTTCCTGACAGCCTCATGAATGATTGATTGGCTTCCTATTAAGGTTTTTGTTTTTCCAGGCCATTAAAGGGAGTCCTTGTTTTAAGGACTCAGATGTGTTTAGAGACCCGATGGGTATAATTCATTTCAATCTCAGAATCCACAGACTTGGGACATTGTGCCAAAGAGATCCCTGAATGTAAGGGTGCCATTGATAAGTAGCCAGGGCTGCTGCTTAGCATGCATTTGCTCTGAGAGCAACAGTTAGATGAGTTATCCACCAAGCCACATGGCTGGTTGTGTTTTGACTTGGATATCTTCAGTGTGAAGCAGGTGTTCTCACAAGGCAGCCCCTTCTGTGGTTGGACACGTGGTGTGTTTGAGGGCCCTGCTCAGGAGCTCTGGGGGTGCGGACAGGGCTCTGCAACGTGGAGTGGCTTTCAGCAAATCACGTGATGTCTTTGCCCTGTTTCCTCCTTGGGAAAAGGAAAAGGGAGGGAGCACCTACTTCCAGCTGGCTTGGAGAGCAAGAATCCGAATGAGAGGCTGAGGGAAAGAAAGAATGAATTCTACTTGAAGGAAAGGCAACAGAAAGAGGCGCAAGGAGTGTGTGGCTCAGTGTGAGAGCGCCTGGGTGGCTCCAGTGGCCTTGAGGGGCTGAGATGTTGTTCTGTGGCATGAGGACAGCTTCCTGATGGCTTAGAGTCCTCACTATTTGCTCTGCCTTGGTGGTGGTTGAAGTTCAGGGGGCTGAGCTGATCTCCCCCACCCCAGGATATCTCAGAGTTTTTGCAGCTTGAACCCATTTCCTAATCCCCCACTTCGCACAACCCTATGCATCCATGTCCACTGAAGGGGTGTCCTGGGTGGGGGGCGGGGCTCGAGAGTACAGAGCATGGTGAGAATTCTACCTCAGACCCAGCTGCGTGGCTGTTCCCTGCAGCACCTGGAATCACGAGGAAAACCTTGGTCAAGTTGAGGCCCTTCCCTGTGCCACATTCTCTCTCCTGTTTCTTCTTGGGCTGCCTGAGTGAAGTAATGAAGCTGGGAAGCAGGAAGATGCGGGGTGGGAGGGTGGTGAGTGGTAGGGGCTGGAGAAAAGGATGGTGAGTTGGAATGGACAGAGAAGGGGACACGTGAAGAGTCTGCTCTTCTGTAACCTAGGGTCCATTATGGAAATGGCTCAAGTGTTCCTGTTTAGGGTCCTGGCTACTTTGGAGACTCTGCTCTTTAGCCGTACTGTACGACATCCCCAAACCCCTTAATGTTGAGAGCAGAACGCTGCCCTTTATTTTCCGAATCTGTGTTAAGAGCCCTGAATAGGCACTTGCCGACCTAGCAACCCGTGCTGAAGGGGAAAAATCAGAAAGCTCTTACCCTTCCATCTATGACCAGAACATGGACGTTGACCTTCAGACTTCCTCGTGCTAACTTCACAGTTTGGCTACTGATTTCTCAATGGACTTTTGCCCTCAAGAGAGGCATGAATCCTCTACCCCATGTCAAATCCCCTACCTAGGATCCCTTGGAGCCTTCATCTACCTGGGGAAGCCTCTGATTTGGTCAGGTTTGTTATTTTTATGGAAAGATGGAGAAATCAAGTTGCAAATATTTTCATTGACTTGAGCTTCCCCTGTTCCCTCATCACATCATTTTCTTAGGAGCTTTGCACTTAAATTCCATTGTTGCTTAGGGTCTGGTGCATATGCAGATTCATACCTGCCCACTTCCCCTTCCTGTACTGGCCTCTGGGACTCACGAGCTTACTGGCCAGGATATGGAATCCTCTGAGATTCCTAGGACAGTTAGCTGCCTTGTGTTTTGGGTCTGTGGATTTGTGCCCGAGAGTGGTAGTTTCATTTTTTTAAAGCTATATGAGCAAAACTCTATGTAGGTTGGATGTTTATTTTTGTAATTAAATAACGCCTGTAGCAAAATGAGTCTAAGATGTCCATTGATAATCATAACCCTCAAGGTACATACATAATTTAAATGATGACCTTACTGACATGAGTGACCACAATTGGCAGTACCTTCCCATAGCCAGACTGAATTCTCATTTCACCTATAGTGTCTGTTCATTCATCAGGAAATATTTATTGAATGACTGGGCACCAGATTCCAGTTTGTCCACAGTATGTCCTGGGGCCTTCAGTTCTCACCATCACCCAGTGCTGAGCACCTGTCCTGTCTCCCTGTCCCTACCCAGTCCTGCATGTCTCATACTTGAAGGGTAAAGAGACCATTTCTAGGCCAGGAGGCTGAGGTACCTAGTGTTTTAGGCTGGAAAGGAGGGTGCACGTAACCTAGGAGAGTGTCTGAATACAGGCATGTTGGGCCCAGAGCGGTGGTGGAGGCCGGGTCAACATACGTGGTCTCTCTTGAGCCAACCCCTTATTCTATAGAGTAGACACCCCAAAATAACCAAGGCAGGTTCTGCTTTAGGTCCAGATGTTAGGGTTTCACGGCCAAGGAAGAGAATCCTGAAATGTCAAAGCAGCAGAGGGATGGAGAAGTCTCATCGAGTGACTCTCAGGGAGTGCAGACAAGCATGGCCCAGGCCCTTGTGGGGAAGCACGTCTGAGAATTGTTGCATTCCCAAGGGACACTATCGACCTACTGAGGGTGAGTGGATGCAAACTGTATGAGAGTGTCATTTAACTTCTGATAGGTTTCCATTGTGAGTCCTGGAAGTTTACGTATCAGCTTTATGGCTGAAGCTCTTTTCCAGTGGAGAAAATCTTGGCCCATCTCCTAGGGTCTCTGAAGTCTGCCCCCTAGACCACCTTCACCAATATGGATAATGGTCTTTCTGATTGGCCTTTGGGAAATAGAGGCTCTAATGAACCGTAAATATGGACTCCTTAAAAGTTGGTGTCATTAGTGCTGTTTGCAGAGGCGTGGCTTTGCAACTAGGCTCAGGAAAAAACTTGGAAAAGAGGATTAGGTGTTCTTAACCTTTTTTGTACCACTTAATGCATGTAAATGTATCTAATACATATAATTATAGAGGAAACAGATCATCTTGATAGTTTCAGAATATTTTGGGGAGTTGTGATACAGTAGGTATGAAGGATTGTTTCCTAATGTTAGTGGCACATCTAATTACCATTTTCCAGTGATGCACGTAGAAACTTAGTACTGCAACACCGTAACTAAAGCTGCTGTTCTGCTCGTTTCCCAAGGAAATGTCTAAGTTATTACAACTTAGTAAAACTGAAGGTATGGTTTTTGTTTCATCGAAGTTTATGGGTCTCTGAACCCTATGCAGGGGGCACCAGGTCAAGAAGCCCTGACGTAGGAGGAAGTATGAGACTGTTGATTTTTTTCTCCCACCACAGGTATTAGCAGGCACCAGCATGATCCTCATGTTTTTCTGACATCTGAGGCTGACAGGTCCACACCGTTACCTTAATTAACCGTGTGGGTGTCAACAGTGTGAATCCAGATAACAAAGAGCCTCTGCTTTGGTTTCCGGGTGACTTACCATAAGCCATTTGCCAAAGTCCTGGAATTAACTGTGAAGGGTGGTTAAGGACTCTGGTAAGCCTCTGAAAGCTAATCTCTGTTTTGAGTTCAGTGTTTCACTGAATCAGGCTAATATTGATGGCTGTAAGTCTCCAGGGTGTTTGAATTGCTGCTGGTACCTGAACATACTTGTATCGTGACCCATTTAATTGAGCCATTGGGTCCATAGCAGCGATTCCTAGCCTCAGCAGGACTGATGTAGCACAAAGGAGAATCACATGTGGAATTAAAAAAAAACACCCAGGCCCCACTGCCGTAGACGGTGATGTGGTTGGTTTGGCGCAGGATCTAGCCAAGGTGGCTTCCTAAGCTCTGCAGGTGTTCCTGACATATGGCCAGGGTGAGTGAGCCCTTGCAGGTCCTTTGTGAAGTGTGGCCGAGGACTAGGACTTGCCTGTGGGGATCTGACTGTCCTCGACTTTGCCTCCTTTCTGGACACAGCCTGTGCCTTCCCACGCGTTGCACGGCCCTGATGCCTCTGCCTAGAATGGTCCCTGGGAACAGATCAGGTGGGTCTGGAGCACTGAAGATGTTGACTGCACCCTTCAGGACACCATGTCTCATGCAAGGGTGCTAGCAGGGCCTAGACATTTGAACAGGTTTCTTAGAAATAGCATTCCAGGGGCACCCAGAGGCTCAGTGGATAAAACATCTGCCTTGGGCTCAGGTCATTGTCTCACAGTCCTGGAATGGAGGCCTGTGTCAGGCTCCCTGCTCAGCAAGGATCTGTTGCTCCTGCTCCTCCCCCTGCTGGTCCTCTCTGTCTCCCTCAAATAAATGTTTAAGAAAAAATAGCATTCCAGCAGCAGTGAGGTCGGGAATGGATGGACTAGGCTGTACGATTAGCAGAACTGGCTGCGGTGCTTCGGAGGGATCCAGGAGAGAAGAACGTGAGGGGTGGCTCTGGGTCTCAGCTGAAGTGGAGGCGGTACAGCCACCTTGGCCTGATGGGGCAGAGGGGAGGGTGAGTCAGGGGCCACCCCTGGTCCTTGCTTGTTGCTGCATGGAATGCCCAGTGTCCCCTCCAGGAGCAGAGTGGGGAGCTGCGGAGCTCTGTTTGGATGTGCAGCCTCCACGTGTCCTTGTTCGGTGCATGTTTGTCTCGCAGGAGCAGAGTGCATGGGGAGCTGTGAGGGCACCTGGGGTCACACAGGAAGATGAGCTCCCCCCCCGCAGGAGTAATGGGGGTGCGGAGACTGGCCTTCACTGTGCCCCACATCTGAAGATGATGGATAAAGCAACATCTATCAAGGAGACTGTCGAAGACTGCATACGCTGCTGGTAGCGTGGTGGAGAGCACGTGCCCCAAGGAGAAGGGGCTTGAGCCCGGGGTCCTGGCACGCCTGGCTTCAGGGACCAGCAGCTGGCAGAGGGCCTTGTCACTGAACTTACTAGGATGTGTTCCTTTACTGAGAAACCGTTTCCAGACTCAAATAAAATAGTTTGAAGAGGGATACTTACCTGGATTACAGGGTACGGCCTGTGCATATCCTCGTTCACTCCAGCCAAGGACCACATTTAACCCAAAGAGGCTTATGATGTAGAAAATCTCAGAAAACAGAAAATGCCTGCTTCTGGTGCACATGTGCCCCCAGAGCCCCAGGTTTCTAATGTTCGACATTAGTAGGTACTAGTTGTGGTTCACAGGGAGCATCTCACACAGCTCAGCCTTCCCTGCATCTGGGGTCCCAGCTCACAGGGGTGGCAGGAGGGCTCGGGATCATCTTCCAGCCCCTTGTTTTAAGAGCAAAGAAATAGGCACATTCCCACTTGCGTGGAGGAGCCCGCCATGTCCGCCGCCTCCCACACCTGCAGATCCCCCAGCGAGGCCTGTGCGTGGCTAGGCTCCCTAGGCCCCTTCTGGGAGACTCCTGCTGGGCGGCCGCCCCTCTCAGGAGCGGCCAGCGGGTGGAAGGAAGGGATTGGTTTCGCTACTACCTGTATCAGGCTATGCCTCAGAGGTTTATAAATAGAACCTGGGACTGCTGTGAGCCAAGTGCAGGGAGGTGATATGCTGCTGCTGCCAGAAGGGTCGATTTCATCTTCTCAAGGAGGCACTTGGAACTCTAGTTGCTAACTACAAGCCAAGCAGTTTCCCTGAGCACTTCTGATGGCTTTCCTGGTGAGAGCTGGGCTGCCCCTGCACGCACCCTGACCTGGCAATGGGGGAGGAGGCCTGCTGCAGATGTGCCCAGCAGTGTGTGTCTGCCCCCCTCCTTGTAGAAACCACGGGGACCTTTGGCCTATAGGACTCCTCCCACGTGCGTGTTCCTGCCAGGTGCCCGGGATGCGTGCCTCCCCCCATTGAGTTACAGCTCTTGCTATAAGGGGTCATAGAATGTCTTGCTTGGACCTTTTTGGGCCAGACCCTTGTCACAGCACCATGTTCTCTCCATATTGACCCCACCTTGGGAGGAAGCCTCTAACCATGGACTCAGAATAATTGTGTGGCTCTGTTTTTGTTTTTGTTTTAATATTTTATTTATTCATGAGAGAGGCAGAGACACAGGCAAAGGGAGAAGCAGACTCCCTGTGGGGCGTCTGATGTGGGACTTGATCCCAGGACCCTGGGGTCACGCCCTGAGCCAAAGGGAGATGCTCAACCACTGAGCCACCAGGTGCCCCTGTGTGGCTCTGTTTTGAGTCCAAATCTTCTTTTTTTTTAATTTTTTATTCATAGAGACACAGAGAGAGAGAGAGGCAGAGACACAGGCAGAGGGAGAAGCAGGCTCCATGAAGAGAGCCTGACATGGGACTCGATCCTGAGTCTCCAGGATCACACCCTGGGCCACAGGCAGTGCTAAACCGCTGCACCACCAGGGCTGCCCAAGTCCAAATCTTCTTCATTGTAATTTTCTGTATCCTTCTTGCCTCATTGAACCTCCATTCAAGCCTCTCTGACCCCCGGCCTTACTCTCAGCTCCACACAGAACCCAGTTTTGCTGCCTCAGCCTGATTGTCATTGCCCTGACTTCTTCACTCTCGGGCTTTGATATCCTTTTGTTTCAATAGAGTTGTGTGTTTGTAGCACTGAATGCTCTAGTGTTTGTGTTAAGCTTCTAAAGACAGAAAACCGTGTTACTATTGGTACTCCTTCATCAGCATTGCTTTTAAGATTAACTTGAATTTTCTTAGGGTGTTTCTCAATGATCAACTCTGCATAGAACTGACATAAATATCTTTGTTGAACAAAAAATTTTTTAAGATTATCATTTATTTTAGAGTATCTGCATGTGAGCAGAGCATTGGGGAGGAACAGGAGGAGAGAATCTCAAGCAGACTCTGTTGGGTGTGAGCCCAATGTGGGGCTCAATCCCACAACCCCGAGATCATGACCTGGGCTGAAACCAAGAGTCAGATGTTTAACTGAGCCACCCAGGCACCCCAAACAAAAATCCTTAAGATTTTTTTTTGGGGTCCCCATCATCTAGCATAGTTTTTTTTGTAAACTGTCATAGATGATCTGTGTGGTGATGCAGGTGTTGAAGATAGAGACCCAACAGACAGGCGGGACGCCATAGATTGATTACCCCATTAGTGAGTAGATTGCATTCTACTGACACCCGCATATGTGGGTGATTTGTCACTAGAGAAGGAAACGATGGGGGACTTAATGATGTGTTCAGAAATGCGGTGTCCTTCCCACGGTGCCTTAGCCAGATGTCCCCTCCTTCCTGCCAGCCTGTGTTGGGGGCCTTAGCATGTGCTGTTCCCACCTCTTCTCTCTCCAGGAGAGCCTGCTGCGGGCCAACAGTCGACCCTGTCCGAGACTGTGTTCTACGGCCCCTTTCCTGTGGACGAGCAGGGGAGGACCGTACAGGGCAGAGACTGCCAAATCCGGTTTCACAGGCAGTAGATCGCAGAGCCCCAGGGGGCTCCCTTGCTGGGTGCAGCATTTTTGGATCAGTGTCTATGGTGGTCCTTGCTGGGGTCTGGTCTGCACACGGTCGGGTGCTGGCTGCCCAGCCAGGCCCTGCATGCGACAGCAACCGTTTCAAGTCTTAGGTTCTGGTTGGGGGGACAAGGGTGTGCAGAATGCTGGGGAGGCATGTAAACTGCTTGTGAATCTGTGGTGAATGCTGGGCCAGCAAGGTGGTCAGGGAATAGCTGCCAAAGAACCATGTTCCAGTGGAGGCTGTCCTGAGCCAACTAGTGCTCAGAGCACCTGCTTTGCATCCAGTCCTCCCCACGTTATAGCTGGGTTTGGTCACTGGGAGTGCAGTGTGGTGGCTGTGCTGTCCCAGCATGGCCCATCGGGAATCCAGGCATGCAGCTAGGAGCCTGTGTTTGAGGATGGGCTGGGCATCTCGTTAGCTCACTCTGGGCATTGATCTTGCCTTCTCTAAACTTTAGTTTTATTCTCTTTCAGGTGGGTGACTGGCACCCTATAGTCTTATGAGTCCTAAGCATAGCAGGCATTGCTGAACTTGCTGCACACTGTCCGAATGTGACGGACAGAGGCAGTGATTAGTTGCACCAAGGAGCAGCAGTCCAAGAGCTGCCAGAGGCAAGTGTGGTTGGAGTTGAGAGCAAATAAAAGAGAAAAAGTTTGAGGTGGAAAAGCTTTAGGTGACTACGAAGTAGGAGGGGATGGAGAAGCCCCGTGTGGATGGATATGAGGAGCAGAGGGAACAGTGAGCATGGTGAGGCTGGGGCCTTGGGCTGGAGGCCCCCCCAGAAGCCGGGAGAGCAGGGGTCCAGTGCGGGCATTCGGTCATGCGAGGGGGACATGCTGAGGCAGGTAGGGGCGGATGTCTGCGGGTTGCCCTCACCTGTGTCAGTGGCGGAGCTGGCCGGACAAAGCAACAGAGAGGGAGGCGGATGGTGGGAGGTGAGGCGATAGAATGAGCTGACATGCAGCTGCAGGGTGGGCGAGCGGCGTGCTTCCTGGGTTTGTGGCTGTGGGCAGTGGGGACGGTGGAGCTACCTGTGCCTGGAGCCCCGGGGGCCAGGGTGGAGGGGTGCTGGCCCTGTGTGAGCTCTCAGCTCGGGGGCTGAATGGGTGGCTATGGCTGCCGAAGCACAGGTGCCACCCAGGCCACAATGGGCCACCCCAGAGCTGCGCTGGGGCTGCTGGGTCAGCTGGGACAGTGGCCCGGGGAGCCCTCCATGTGCTTGTCGCTGACTGGGAGACCATGGGTGACAGGTCGCTCTCCACAGGAAACCCAGACAACATTTCAGTGGGTTTCTTCCAGTTTCCATGACATCTCTCCGGCCGATCAGTGGGGCTCTCCTTTAGTGGAACCACCCCAGGTGCCTAAATAGCCGCCTGCTGCCTCTGCCCTCCTGAGGGGGGGCGTCCGGGAGGGGGGTATGGATGGACCCAGCTCAGAGCCCGAGGCCTGCAGTGGTTTGGTGGGAAATATTCACAGGAGGTGCCTTAGCAATACTTGTGCCTCCATGATATCCAAGACGGATATCTGGTATGAAATAGGGGAGCAGCTGTGTGTGAGCATATGTGTGTGTGCGCGTGTCTGTGTGTGTAGTGTCCCTATTCAGCCTGGGTGCGGTAGGATGGCTTGGTGCCTGAGGATCCTGTGCTCTTGCCTGAGGCACAGCCCTGCAGGGATTTTTCCTGTTGGGGGTGACGCATACGCCCCTGAAGACAGCCTCGACCTTAACAGCTGGGTAGGAAAGCCCTTGGCCATTGTTTTCTTTTTCTTTTTTTTCTTTTATTTATTTTTTAAAAGATTTTATTTATCCACGAGAGACACACATAGAGAGGCAGAGGGAAAAGCAGGCTCCACGCAGGGAGCCCAACGTGGGACTTGATCCCAGGTCTCCAGGATCACACCCTTGGCCGAAGGTGGCACTAAACCACCGAGCCACCCAGGCTGTCCTGTTTTCTTTTTCTAAGGGGAATTACACTGGGCTTAGGAGAAAAATTCATTAAAAGGCGAATTGACCCAAGTTGCAAACTGAGTCCGATCTATAATCGGGCTGATTGGATGGAGCTGTATTTGGATTGTGTTTCTAAAGGATACTGGGTAGAATTGCATGCTAATGAATAACCCCAAGCAACCCAAATTTGAAAGGGAGAGCTTTTCCCTACCCATACTTCCCATTAGTGCTTCCGCAGTAAACGCCTCCAATGTCCGGGGTGGAGGAGACCGGCGGGGATCCCAAGTCACAGCCTGTCCTCTTGAGGTGGAGAGAGGCCCAGAGAAAAGAAGTGACCAGAAGTCACTGGGGTAAATGACCAGGGCTGATAGCATAAGCGCCGGGGTGGGGGTGGGAGGGTGCTGCCTTTGGACCAGCTCGTTTGGGCTTGGTGTTTGGGCTGCAATGAGCAGTTTGCTGTTTTGAGTGGGGAGAAACCTGGTGAGAGCTGTGCTTTCGGCGGTCGGGCAGGCACGTTGGGGCAGGTCAGAGAGCTGGGCACCTACCTTAAGGTGGCCATGAAGATGAGTGGGAGTGTAGTTGGGCATCACAGTCCTGCGGCACCCGGCTGGGATAACTGAGGGTCAAAGAAGTGGGCGACCTTGCCCAAGGTCAGCTAGCTAATCGCTGCAACTGAGGTTCAAGTGTGTTTTTAATGCCCATATTTTGAGTTTTGGTGGTTTGAATTGGAAGCAGAGCTACTGTCCATAGAAGGAGTCTGTGCTGTTCTATGTCATCCCTAAGGCCAGTTTCTGGGCCATTACCACATGGAGTGTGTGCGCGCAGCATGGGCCTGGCCCGGGAGTGAGTTGTGTATGCAGAAATGCAGGGTGCTACAGAATAATCTGCGATCAGACCTATTTTAGAAAGGTCTAAGTTAGGGAGGGGGTCAAAAGGTGCTTGTTGGTCTGAGGAGAGGCTATTTTACCTGACTGTGGCCTACACGTCAGTGTCACATCTGATATCCACTAGGTTTGGCAGCAGTTAGCTCTGACGGCCATTGCCTGACCTTCCCGTGCTCAAGAGCCCTGACTGTAAAGATCAGTCACACCTTGGGTGTATCTATAACTGCCCTTACGGTCTTGGCCACCGAACCGCATTTCCATCAGCACATCAGAGCTGGCCTCCACGTCCTGCCGCCTCGTTACCGTTCCTTCGTTCCTTCTCCGTCATGGAAGCCAACCACTCTTCTGGAGTTCCTGCCCCCTCACCCTTACAACAGCCTGCTTGCTCTGCAGACTCAGGAGCTGCTTTGTTTCTGAAGCCCGGTGCTGGACTTTGCAGTCATTTCCCAGTGATGCATGGGACAGTCCCCATCTCAACGCTGTGGGTGAAACGTGACATGTGTCATGGGTCTGTGCTGTATGTATAGCAACTGTACCCCACTCCCGTGTCCTCAGGGTCTATCTCGCCATGTGTGTTCTACTGCAGGGAGCCAGATGACACTGACCCCCCCCACCCCCCACCGCACTGATTCATTCTCTCCTGCCCCTGACCCCTGGTGTTGCTCCCAGAGAGCCCTACCCAGTTCTTTGGACCGTCTGTGCCTCTCCTTCCCCTGTGACCCTCTGCTGAGGAGTCAGGCTCAGATGCATCCTGTGCTCATCCATTGATTTTAGGCTAAACATATAGACTTGAAGCAGAACTTCAAGCCTGAGGCTGTGGCCAGCTCCTGAAATTCCGTTCCCTACTGAGGTAATGGGGCATGTTC
Organism: Canis lupus baileyi; assembly: GCF_048164855.1. Classification (NCBI taxonomy): domain Eukaryota; kingdom Metazoa; phylum Chordata; class Mammalia; order Carnivora; family Canidae; genus Canis; species Canis lupus. The sequence continues at coordinate 2,531,924 of NC_132843.1, read as the reverse complement.
TGAAGCTGGCATCAGGCTCGGGTCTGTTTCCCAGGTCCACGGGCCAGGTCTAGAAGTGCAGCTGGTTATTCTCTTGGTCACCCAGGAGGGTTGTGCTTCTGAAATGTTTTCTAGGGAGCTGATTATGAAGTATTAAGAGATGGCAACCGTCATCATCCCCACGGTCTGCTGGGTGACCTACAACTCTAATAAGCGAACCTGGGAAGACAAGCATCACCCACAGACTTCTGATGACCACTGTTATCCTAGAACCACAAGGGCTCTCAGCTACTTCTTATCCCTACACATACGCAGTAGGATTTACATAAGTATTCAGGTAACTGGTGCAGAGCCAGTTTGGAAGATCCACTGGTTTTCCCCCATCTTCTCAATGGCGTGCAGTAGCCACCTCTGTTTAATCAGATCCGTCCCCCGTGTGATGATGACAGTCTGTGTGAGCCAAGACAACCTTGAACAGGGACTCTGGGTTAGGGCTGCTTTAGCCCAGCTCCCACAGCCGAGTCTACCTGGTGCTCCCAGCCCAGACCCTTCCTGTCTTTCTAGTCCTTCCCTAGTTGACATCAGTGTGATCTCGTTGCTTTCCCACTTCTCGGCTGTCAGCCCAGATCGAAAGCAGAGCCAGCCTCATTCCCCTGTGCTCATAAGCTACAGTCTACCTATATTGATGATTAGCGGCGGGTGGGGTGGAGTGGCAGGGGTGGGGTGGGGGCAGCCTGTGGTGGCTTCATCCAGCTGTGGTCTGTCTGCCCAGGAAGCTGCAGGAGCTGGTGTTAAACGCAGCAGGCTGGTGCCAGGGGGCCTTTGCTTTAAATCTCTTTCCATGCTCCTGGGCTTTCTCATCAGGAAGTGGGGGGCTTGTTAGTCCCTAGGAGCATATACTTCGTGCCATGTACTATTAGGGAGACTGGAGACAGAGCAGAGAGCCTGCCTTCCAGGCAGTGGATCTGTGAGCTGGACGTAGGTGGCTAGCTGCCGCCCTTACCAGCAATTAATTCATCAGCCAAACCTGTGGCCCACACATGTGTTCTTGCTCTGTGCTCGACCCTCTGTGTTCCTTACTGGCTGGGCTGTGCATTACTTGTCTGTAATTCTGCTATTGTAAAGGGATAAATATAGATGCGTTTTTATCTGGTGTAGAGTATCTTCTTTCTGCCTTCCATTTAGTCTCACTGAAATCCTCTTACTGCAATTGGTAGTTGTTTTATCTAATTTCTGATAAACTTGAAGCAAGATCAGTCTGGTGGTTAGTAGCTTGCCTTTCAGGATACATATATGTGAGCAAGAAATTAAAAACGCTGTCTACTGGCATGGCAGGGCTCAAACATAAGGTCTTCATTTTAAAAAAAATTAGAACCCATGCAGGGGCCCAGTGGCACATCACAGAATCAAAGGTGAGAGAATATGTGCCTGAAAGGCTATGCGTGTAAATTCTCAGGATGTGTATGTCTGTGAACCTATGCGTATGTAGAGGAATGGATCAGCGGGTGCTGCTTCCAGAAAAGTGGAATCATGACCAGTGACTGGCTACCTCTCCCTTTCTGAGGGTGCCTAGGAAGGCTGTGTGCCATTTATAAGCCCTTCTCTGAACTCTTTCTCCTGCTTGTGCATCTTTTGCAAGCATGTGAGGGAAGGCAGGCTGGTTTAACGCTGTTCCTCATATTTGTCCTACAAAGAAGGTGAGATGATCTTGATCAGGCTCAGGGCCTTGTCCTTGGAGTCCTTGAAAGGCAACAGAGCCTTTCTACAGCCAACAACTGACCAGTGCTTTTTCCTTTCCAGAGATGAGAAGAACCAGTCCATCATAGTCAGCGGGGAGTCTGGAGCTGGCAAAACTGTGTCAGCCAAGTACGCCATGCGCTATTTTGCCACGGTTGGTGGCTCAGCCAGTGACACCAACATCGAAGAGAAGGTCCTGGCGTCCAGTCCCATCATGGAGGTATAGCCTTCCAAACATACTTGGCCGTTTTTGTTGGAGTCCCTTCCTCTGGCAGCAAGACTGCTGGGTGTCCAGCCCTGTGAGGTTGTCCACAAGGATCCCTAGAAGCAGCTCAGGGGTCATACATGACTGTTTCTGAGAACCTGTTGTCTCCTATTAAGGAAAAAATTCCAAAGGTGCCCCAGAAACCATGGATTTGGGAGTGATCTCACCTGGTAGCACCCTTCGGGTCCCCAGTATCAAGTGGAGTGTCTTTTCCATGTCCCTGGACTCTGCTGAGTGCTCTCCTGAGGGGTGTCCATTCTACCTCCACCTCCACTGCTCTTCCCCTCCTGCTTCCGTTGGGCATCAGCAGATCCGTGCTTCACCCAAACCATGCAGTGCTCTCAAGTCCTGCAGGATCAGGAGGGTGATTGGTATGGGGATGGGAAGCCTTGATAGATTCTTTTCTCTCCTCAGAATATTTGACCATGGGGGGGTGGGGGAGGTAGAGTCAAAAGCTATGTGATGACACAGTCTGTTGATCATCAGAAAGCAGTTCCCTGTGGTGGTAGGAACTGGCCTGGATATTGTTTCTGTATCCTGACTCCCCAGCCTCAGAGCAGTAAGCTCAGGCACAGGGCCAGAGAAGTTCCTCAAAACTTAGATATTGCTGTAACTCAACATGTTTTAAGGTCAGAACTCCATTTCTCTTTGTCTCTCTTTCCTCCTTAAAAACTTAATTCCCATAGAGTGTAGATATCAATGGGTGTGTGGTCCCTGGGCAGCTTTGATTTCTGCCTCTGAAGTGGAGGCCCTTGATGGTTGTCTCGGTTACAGGCTGGTGGGAACTGGACCCCTTCCAGCCCACGGCAGCTCCTTTGTTTTAGGAAGAAGAAATTGAGTTGAGGCCCAAAGGTGCAAGTTAGCATCAGATTTCCCTGCAGTGCCTTGAGCCCTGTTGATTAAGACCTGAGTCCTACGGTGGTTAGTCTAGAGCTGGGGAGAACGAGAACCTGCCTGGGTCCTTCCCGGATGTCCTCTCCCCCTCCTTCCTTTACCAAGTACACAACCGAATACGAGTCTCCATTCATGGGAATTCGTTGTTTCTGGGGGAATAATGTCCTGCCTACACAGTTGGATTATCTGGAGAACTTTGATTCTCTGTTGACTAACAGGACACAATATTTTCATTAACAATTCAACAAAAGCAAGTTTCCATATTTGTCACGTGGGTTGGAAAATGGTTGGTATGGTTGGAGGCATTTTTTAAAAATTTTTATTTATTTATGATAGAGAGAGAGAGAGAGAGGCAGAGGGAGAAGCAGGCTCCATGCACCGGGAGCCCGATGTGGGATTTGATCCCGGGTCTCCAGGATCGCGCCCTGGGCCAAAGGCAGGCTCCAAACCGCTGTGCCACCCAGGGATCCGCTGGTTGGAGGCATTTTTATCCAGCAGATACAAATAAGACTTTTACTCCCTTACAAAGGTTCCTACCCCTGAGCGCATCAGCATCACCTGGAGGGCTTGCTATACCAGATGGCTGGGCCCCATTCCCCCGGGTTTCTGATTCAGAAGGCCTGGGTGGGGGCCCCAAAATCTGCCTTTCTAATAAGTTCCTGGGTGATGATGATCCTGGTGATCTGGGTACCATAGTTTGATAACCATTGACCTACAAAAAAGGTAAGAAGGGCTCCCTGGAAACTATGGAAGGGTAAAAGGGAATAATCCCCCCAGATCCTGCAACTTGCTGATAATTGCTCAACATTTGGGTCTGTTCCTTACAGTTTTTTCACTGAATGTTATAGTAATAAGCCTCATGACCATATCATTGCTGCTTTATTGGCTGCAAACACATTAATATTGTGAGACCTGCAACTAACGGGTAGCCTTTTTGCTCATAGCATTTATTCTCAGCCCAAGCTGGGGACCTGGCCTGGCCTCATTCAGAATGTGATGGTGGACCATGGCCTTGGCCTACCCGGGACCATCTATGCACCCGCATTGAGGCAGCTAAGATTGTACCCTACAAGTGGCATCATGTTTCATTTCAAATGGGAATGAAACCAGGCTTTCAGCCTCTCCTTTGCCCCAGAATTTCAAAACCTAGTTCATTTCTAGGGTAGTAACATTTCAAAGACACAGAGTGCTGCCTCTTTCAGAAATAGAGGAAGTCGTTTTTCTGGGCAAAACAGAAGGGAAGAAACTTGTTACATCACTAGTGCCTGGGCAATGTAATTTTAGTCAAGATGAGAATTTAATGAAGGTAGATCACCACATTATTAAACATGTACAAGACACAGGAAGATTTCTTAATTGTTGTATTGTGGTTAGACACAAAACTGACATTTTCAACTATTTTAAATGAACAGCTGAGTGGCATTAAGTACATTCATAGTGTCATGCAACCATCAGCGCCATCCATTTCTAGAACCCTTTCATCATCCCAAACTGTACCTATTAACGAATAACTCTCTAACCTTCCCTGCCAGATGCTGGGAACCTCTATTCTACTTTCCATCTCCATGAATTTTCCTGTTCTAGGGACCCCACATAAGTGGGATCCTACAATATTTGTTCTTTTGTGCCTGGCTTGCTTAATGTTCTCCAAGTTCATCCGCGTTGTAGAATGTAGAAGTACCCTGTTCCTTTTTATGCTTGGATGATACTTTATTGTGTGGATAATACCAGATTTTGGTCATGCGTTCCTCAGTAGCTGACCCACATGGGTTTCCACCTGTGGGCTAGTATGAAAAATGCCACCGGACAGTGGTGTGCAGGCATCTGAGTCTCTGCTTCAGGGATGCTTTTTAAAATGAAAGTGGTCAGGCAGCCCTGGTGGCGCAGTGGTTTAGCGCTGCCTGCAGCTCAGGGCGTGATCCTGGAGACCCTGGATCGAGTCCCATGTCAGGCTCTCTGTATGATGCCTGCTTCTCCCTCTGCCTGTGTCTCTGCCTCTCTCTCTGTCTCTATGAATAAATAAATAAAATCTTAAAAAAAAAATGACAGTGGTCTAAAATGACCTAACATTTTTCAGTTATCTCTTATGTCCCAGATGGGCTGGTGCACTGCTGGGGACTCAGGGTACTTTGGCAGGGTGAAAGGGGAGAGCAACACTACACGGGATGTGGTTCCATTGCTAAGGCCTAAATGATGAGTGTATGCATGAAGCAGCCTCCTCAAGCATGATGCCACATAAATAAGTGGTGCAGTAGTTTGGGCTCGCAACTTTACAATTCTGCCTTGTGCAAATTGCTGCTTTGGAAAATGTATGGGTAATTCCTTAGGGCTCGTCCTATCCAGTTACCTAATGTAGCCATCATAGAGACTGTCCCTTGAGTTTTTAAAGTGTTCTGTTTGAGAGAAGTCTTGGGTAGAAACATGAAAAGGAAGAATTGTAGCCAGGAAGAACTCTGGGCAGGTTAGGAAGTGTGGCTGGGCTGAGAAAGAGCAGCTTCTCCAGTGCCAGGACCTGACTCTTCACAAGTTTGGGGTCTATGTGGGCTCTCGTATCAGGAAGCCCAGACAGCGGTGTGGCCCCCCCGAGGGTTACAGGCAACCCAAGCCTTCATCAGGGGCCAGCCAGCTCCTGAGGACTCTGCCCCTGTCCAGGGCACAGGATGGCGCCTCCTGACAAAGCAGGCTGCTCTGCTCCTGTGCCTTCTTGTTATTCCTGCAGCCTGGCAACTGTGGCGGCCTCCTGGAGAGGCAGAGCCGAGGACTGTCCAAAGCAGTGGAATCCCCAGCGAGGTGCACTAAGTGGCAGTTGTTTGAATTAAAGGCAACTTGAGGGTGCATCAGGGTGATTTATTCTCAGTGCAGGGCTCTCTGGCCCCACTGTGGGAAGAGCTTGCTAGCAGCCTGGGAGATAGTTGTTCACAAGTCTGCACTGATTAAGAGGATATTGGTAATGAGACTGTCAGAGCAGGGACAGAACCAAGTCTGGACCACACGGGTCACGTGGCTTCTTGAATGAGTGGAGTCTGCACCGCACAGGTTCAGGAGTCAGAGGCTGCCCACCCCCCTGCTCCTGTCCCAGGACAAAGAGGAGACTGGGGGTACAGTGAGCAAAAGCAATGTGAACCAGGACTGGTAACTATGTAGTTCAGGGGAATTTAACTTTTTTCCCTTTAAGCTAAAGAAACAAGGCTGACAACTGTTACCCTCTTCATACAAGAGTCTGTGCCCAGAGTGACTTACTGGGCACGCCTCTTGTCCTGTGTGCCAGCACACACGGGCCAGTCCACATGCCCACCGGCCCTGCCCCTTGGCCCACATCACGTCCCTCCCCACAAGCAGAATTCTACTCACCCTTTGAGACCCTTGTCAATTTACCCTCCTTAAAGCTGTACCCACTGCGCTGGGCACCACTACTCACTCCCTCCTCTGTACTCCCACATGTTGGTAGGTTCCCTGTTGTTGAATAATCCTGATTATACTGAAGTCATTCCAGTCCATTTGCCCTTGCTATGTGTCTACATATGCACAAACAACAAAGAAGGTGGTTCTCTTATGTCCCATAGGAACAGTACATTCTGTCATCTTGCAACTTTTCAGCAGATTTTAAACGTATCCATGAATTGTGCTCTAGTTTACTTCTACCATTTTTTTTTAGTATCCTGTTGTGTGAATGCTGCACTTTCCGTTTTCCCCTACTGGTGGGCATTGACATAGATTTCTTCTTTTCATTGCTAAATGCAAGCTGCATCGAGTGTTCGTGTGCTTACCCCACGTGTATGCTTCTGTATCTTCCCAGGTAACATCTAGAAGGGGAGCTGCTGCCCTGATAGGGGTGTGTGTATTTGGTTTTACTAGATGGGCCTAGTGACTTTGCAGAACAGCCATTCCAGTCTCTGTCCTCACATCTTCCTCATTTTGTAGAGTCAGAGCTCTGAGCACAGCCCCTGCAGACTGCCATTTTAATCTGTGGTCCTCTGATGCCCAGTGATGTTATGTTTTCTTAATGTTTATTGGTCATGAGTTTCTGCTGTGAAAGTCCTGCTTGTAGTGTCTACTCATTTTCCAGGTTGTACCCACTTGCATCATTTTTGCTTTTTGTTTCTTGGTCTGTGGGCCTCAGTAAAGTTTAAAACCTGTTTTTGTTATCTTTCCTTATGGATCAAAATGCAAGGGTTTAAAAGATGAAGAGCTGCATGTGGATCCTTAACACACAGAAGTTGGAGGTCCTAGAGCAGAGCTGATGGGCTGGGTAGTAACAGCCTCTTGTCTTTGTCAATGCCATCACATACTTTTAAAGCTCTTGTGGATCTGTCCTTTCACTTCTCAAAGCAGCCTAATGAGGTAAAGAGGACAGATCCTTCAACTGTGGTCTTTAGTAGCTCTAGTGTGTCAGAGTGGTGACCTCTGTGTTCTAACCTTGCCTTCACATTTCCAAGATGACCACGGCCGCTGCAGCCATTGATGGCTGGAAAGAGTCCACTGATCAAGTCCTTACTCTCACTGGCCGTTCTTAAGAGCAAAGGAGGCAGGAAATGAAACTTTGTTTTGTTCTCAGCTCTGCTCATTGTCACCCCAACAGCAGGGAGGTTCTGTGAGCGAGAGGAGAGGAGGAGTGGTGATGCTGCCCACACCTGCCACCGAGAAACCCAGAGGGCCTTCCAGGTTTGCCTACCTCCTGTGTGTTCTTTGCAGGCCATCGGAAATGCCAAAACCACGCGCAATGACAACAGCAGCCGATTTGGAAAGTACATTCAGATTGGCTTTGATAAGAGGTACCACATCATCGGGGCCAACATGAGGACCTACCTGCTGGAAAAATCCAGGGTGGTCTTTCAGGTGAGTGGTCTGAGCTGGGCCTTTTTGTTCTTTGTCCCCCACAAGAGGTGCTTACTTGCTCCCTGACCCATTTCCTGTGCCTGGAGGGTTGTCTCCTCGTTTGGATCTGGAATTGGATACACTTTGTTCTTTTGGATTCCTTTCCTTACATCAAAGTATTCATGTGAATGCTGTGGACATCAGAGCTGAGAAATCTGCCCAGTAATGTTTTGAAGAGGGTAATGATTTTAGATTCAATCAACATCCTTAATGAGCATGCCTGATAAGTACCAGCCTATGGCCGATACGACAGGTACAGTGAAGAAGATTGTCCTGTTCCTTGTGGATCTGAAGGTCTTTTGATTAGGGGAATGTGGGCTTCAGCTTTTCCCAGGAACCTTCTTGCTTTGTAGGTTATATTTAAAAACAAAACAAAACAAAACAAAAACATGCTACTTGGACATCTACTTAGCCTGAAAACAGTCCACCTCCTGAGCCCTCTTCTGAGATCCCGTCCTTGAACGGAGAGGGCACGTGTCCCGGCCTGTGCCAGCCCCTCTCCCCACCGCGGCATTTGGAGGGTGTGTCCAGAATAGCCCCAGCTGCTTCTTGGAGATGCCTGCCTGCATGCTGATGTGTCACCAACACCTAATGAATGTTTTGACCAGTTTTATTAGTTTTCCCCTTTCCCTGTTCCGTCTTCATCTCCACCTCCCACATTTGGCTTGACAGCCCCCCACCTTCATCTCACTGCACCCAAGGAAAACAGCCTGCTGGGCTGTGCCTGTGGCCAAGTCCTCTGGGAGCACCCCTCCAGCCTTCGTCTCCCCCTGCCCAGGTCTCCTGGAGCCCCCAGCCCCACCCCTGCTCTGTCAGTTGGAGGTAGCGGAGCCCGAATGTCTGCTGTAAATCTGCCCCTTTTGGCCCATTGGCAACTGTGTCAGTCTGGCTTGACAGGTGGGCACATGGCCCTGACTTAGCTCCCGGCCTCCTGAGGGAGGCAAAGCCTACCCCGAGCCTGCCCACGGCCCCTGAACGAGCGTGTGCTGGCTGGCCAGCCTCCTTCTGTGGCAGAGCAGGGCTCTTCCGTGTGGGAAGAAGGAAATCACACGAGACATCGCACTCCTCAGGCACGGAGGGAACGGAAAGGCGATGGGGGGTGGGGGCGGTAGGCAGCAGACTCGAGGGAAAACGTGAGCTCTTGACCTCTGTGACCAGGGGACTCTGGGACTAGCACAAGTGGCAGGATCGTGGGGGAGATCACTGCCCTAAAACTGTTGAACTTCTTTCCTCCTCCAGGCAGAAGATGAGCGCAATTACCACATCTTTTACCAGCTCTGTGCTGCAGCCAGTCTGCCGGAATTCAAAGAGCTTATGCTAAGTACGCAGACGGGGTGCCTGCCCTTGGGTTGAGGCCGCGGTGGGTGCTGCCTGGGGGCCCCAGGGGGGGGGGGGGGAGAGGAAGGCCTGCTCAGCCCACATCCCTCCGCTGTGGGTTCTTGTCCCGGCCCTGCCTCCTATGTGGACATGACCCCCACACACCTCCTTGGGCATTAGCGTCTGATCCGTACGCTCGGCCAGTTGTAGCCAGGCTGCCGGCCACAGAGAACCGTTAGGGCACCTGGAGGCAGGGGCTAGGGCAGGATTTTGTAGAACACAGAATTTCCATGCGGTATTTTTGGAAAATGGTTCCACTGTAGACAAACAGTGTGTCCCTCTCTGGAGGGTCTAGAGACGTAGCTGATGCTCATAATGGAATTGGGCCTGTGGGTTTAATCCAAATGAAGGATGGAGGCCGAGGGAAGGCAAGAGGTGGGGTGGGGAGCAGGAGGCCACAGTGGAGCCCTGGGGTGGTGCCGCTTGGGAGGTACATAGCCTTCGGGTGGGTCCGGATTCCCCTGTGTGTGTCTGTGATGCCAGGACTGAGGGCTGAGTGTGCGTGGAGACAGGGCCGCAAGGCTGGGGCTGAGCCAGAGGGGTGAGCAGCCTGCTTCAGAGATGTGCAGAGGGCTCTCCTCGGGCCAGCCTGCCCTTCCGTGCTCTCGGAGGCCCTGAGTCTCAGAGCCATCAGACCCTGATGGATGTGTGTCATGTCACAAGCATGCGGGCTGCCCGCGTAGCCTCGTGCGTTTGCCAAGCACCGTCTCTGGCCTTTTGTCTGTCTCGTGGGGGGCTCAGCAGTCACTGATGTGTGGACAGCTGGGTGTCTACACGGAGGCTGCTTAGTCCTTGTGCATCTATGTGGGACACTGACTCCTGGTGCCATCCATGACACTGGTCCTGGCAGTCTGCAGGGCCTGGCCCAGCCTGTGACCCTGGGAGCTGACACACACCCGGTAGCCACAGGCTCAGGCTGCCCTCCTACTTCTTGGCTTTGCTTATGAGTTCCTGTGGCATTCGGTGTCCAGGTCCTGTGGCTTAGCCCTCGTTCCTCTACTGACCCCGCACTGGCCATGTTAGGCCTGGGGGTGGAGTGTGGAACGTAACAGCCATGAGCTTAGCTACAGTCACTCACAGCACCAGGTGGTAAGGGAACGCTGAGGGAGGCACGCTGGGGCAGGTCCCGAGGCTCCCAGGAAAAGGAATCTGAGAACCAGGGGAGGAAGCCCTGGAGGGCATCTCCTGGCAGTGAGCCTGCAGACTCCTTGCACATGACAGATATGAGCCTTGTTGGATGCAGGCCTCCCTGAGCTAGTACCTGGGGCTCGGACGTTGGTTTATGGCCACAAGTGACCAGGAAGACAGGCCACACTAAAGGCCTTTGCTGTCTTCCTTCCCAGAGGAGACAGTGCGCCCAGCTAGATGCTTCAGGGCCAGCCTGCAGTGATGAACTTTTTCTAAAGTCGTTTTTATAGAAAAATGAACAAGTGCCAGAAAGATCCTTTGCATTTGGACCATTTATCCCAAATGTAACTTTAAGAATATGGGCATGGGGTGAATCCTTTTAATTTTTTTTTTTTTTTTTTTTGCAATTACATAAATGCATTGAATTTTTCTTTCAGTGGCTTTTCCTTATCCTGTGTTTCAGCAAGATGCCAGACTCCTTGGGCCCCAGCTGGAACAGTTAGTTGAAAGCTACCCAGTGTGATCAGTGTCTTGCACTGTCCTACATGCGCGTGCCCTCCAAGAACATCTTAGAGCAGAGCTGAGAGGTGCTGGTGAGCGCTCGTGCACAGGGCGAGGCCACGTGTGGCCTGGTGGGCTGTGAGCTCTGGAGCCTGGCAGTTCCACCACTAGCCCTGCCGGGGTGACTGCAGACGAAGTGTAAGTGGAGGACTAGCCAACAGCTCCAAGCGGATCTACTGGGTGGCCTCCTTTCTCCTTTTTGCCTAAAATGTACTCAAGCGCATGGAAGTCTTGGCCACACCCTGTGGCTCGGTGAGGGTTTTGTGCATTTCAGAACAGAGGAGCACATGGGCATCCGGGCCGCCTATATTTTCAATACCCTGTCAGTGGTTTGTTGCATTACAGTGACCTCAGGATGATTGGCCAAAGTGTGAATAAAGGTAAAAACAGGTGGAAAGGACATTTATTTCCTTAAATACAACCTTCAGGTGATAAGGAATAAGTTATTTTTTTACTTCCGTTGCTGCACTGACAGTCACAGCAACAGCCTCTCTTGCTTTGGACAGTTTGAGCATTGCCTACCAGGTGAAGCGCTGGCCCCCAGCCAGCCCTGCAGGTCCTCTGCTCTAATTGCTGGGCTCGGGCCTCCCCTGCGCCTGCACACTGTCTAGTCTGTACACTGTACAGTGTCCGTCTGTTGAGCCAGTTCTAGGGGATTTTGTGGTGTCTTTCTCCTGGGAAACACTAAGTAATGAGAGACCCAAACTGGAGGCAAGAACTGTTGTTCCGGGATGGGACAGTCCTGAATGGCTCCATGGGCTGGAAGGGAGGGCAGCACCCAGAGCTGCTGAACCGTTGGCCGGAAACGGTCTCCTGCTGGAAGGTTTCCTACGAGGGTCTGGGTGTGATGGTGACAGAGATGATTGCAAACCTGAAAAATGATCTCAGTGGGATTCAGATGAATCAGGAGAGAGCTGTGCTGAGCCCCAGCCAGAGTGCCTGAGTTTGGGAACGGGAGCAGGGAAGGTGGGTGCTCAGAACATCAGCCAGGACGGATGTTGACAATGGAGGGTCTCAGACACTGAAAATGCCTCCTTTCTTCTGACAGAGGGGTCTGGTGCCTTTGTCTGTTTTTCCAGTGTGTCAGCTGATAACTTTTGATAACGACTTCGGTTGTGTTGGTGGCAAAACCAGGTCCTAAACGACCATTTACACAATGGGGTAATGGGCTCGCGGGCCTGGCTAAAGTCTGCAGGAGCCTGGAAAACCCCCTCAAGGCCTGTGATCTTCAGTTTGCCTATATGAGAAAGGGGAATAAGTATATTCAGTTATCTTCACATAGGCTTTGGAAAAACCATGAAAGGAAGTACTTTAAAGGGTGAATGAGAAGAAAAAAATGACGCTTTTTCTTAAGCTTTTGAAACTTGGATTCCGTGCCCAACCTTGCAGGGGGATTCGATATGAAGGAATGAATCTACTGTCTTGCACAGAGACCTGCTGTGACCCCTTTGTGACCTTTTGCCTTCCCTGTGGCCGTCAGGGTGCCTGGGGTGGAAGCCCTTGTTCTCCCAACTCAGGTGCTCTGGTCAGCAGCATTCACTCCCTCCTCCAGGAAGTCTTCCCTCCCAAGCTGCGACAGGCACTCTGCTCTCCACTCCCGTGGGGAGTGTTACCTGATGGTCCTCGCTTGGCTTGTGTGAGGCAGGGTCTGGGTCTGAGTCCTGCCACTTCCCAGCCGGGCCTAGCAGGGACCCTTTACTGGAATGTGGCCAGGAGCAGAGGATGTGTGGTGGGAAATGGAAGAGACAGGAAAGGAGAGGTGAGTGGGGTGGGTGTGGTGGTGGGGGGGTACTGAGGAATGACAGGAACCAGTGGATCTGGGGCAAGAGGTGTGGAAGGGTGGGCTGGCCCTGAGTTGGGAGAGGCAAGAGGAGGTTGAGGCTGCTTCACGAAAGGTCTGGAAGATTCTTCTGGGTGCTTGACCTTTGTCTTGAGGGCAGTGGGGCAGGCGGGGCCTGTAAAAGGCTTTAGATGGGGGGCGGAGTGCAGTGTGACCAGAATCCCCAGCAGTTTGAAGGTGGATCTGGAGGGACTGTTGCAGAAGCAGGGAGACCAGGTTAGCATTGGGCAGTGGTCCCCGGACCGTGATGCCTCCTGAGGTCAGATGGCGGGCAGTGGCGGGCAGGATGGAGCGAGGTCCTAAGGGGTGAGGTTGGCAGATCACATGTTCAGGGAGGACTGGATGTTGCCATGAAAGCATGACAAAGTGTCCTGGGTGATGAGTATCCCAGCCAACGCACTCTGGGGAGCTGTTGCTACTGTCTTGACAGAAATAGCACAGCAGCCGCCAGCGTCCGGCTTTGGTATCTGGTCGAAATCAGACGTGGTCCAGTTAGAGATTCCAAACACTGGGCCAGGTTGTGTTACACAGAGGTCCCGTGCCTCATGGAAAATGTGATTTTTTGGGGGTAGTTCTGGTTGGGTGTATCGTTGCCCTAAATGCCGGCATCCACAGCTGTCCTGTGATGCCACCCTGGGCTCGTTGTGTTGTTTGGCCCTCTGCTGAGGTTGGCCCTAGACTCGCGGGCAGAGCCTGGGCCCCTCGCTGCCTGCTGCCCCTCAGGCCGTTAGCGGAGCCTGAGAGGAATCAAGCTGGAGGTGAGAGCCAACATGTGAGGGTCTCAACTTGGGTCTGTTCACGTGCCGAAGAACTGGGGGGGGGTACCCCAACTTGGTAAAACAAATGAGCAAAAAAACCCCATCCCCTTGGGCGTGTCCATGCCTCTGCTCTGTCAGGTGAGGTGGTCAGACTCAGGTTGTCGACAACAGGTGTGGAAGTCTGCAGTTCTAGGCTGGGCATGTCCCTCACTGTATATCAGATCCTTAAAAAAAAAAAAAAAAAGATTTAGGGATAGACCAAGCACAGGGAACAGTGGGGCAGAGAGAGAGCATGCGAGTCAAGCTCTCCACCCTGAGCACAGAGCCGGACACAGAGCTCAATCTCACGACCCCGAGATCACAACCTGAGCCAAAACCTAGCATCAGGTGCTTAACCCACCACACCAGCCAGGTGCTCCTCAGATCCTTCTTAAAAAGCAGGTCTTTGGTGAGTCCTGTAAATGGAGCTGCCTGTGATGTTTCCCCCTTCACGTGTTCTTCACATACTGGTTTTATACCAACACAACAGCGCCTTCTCTCTGCTCAGTGTAGGGTTCAGGGTTTCCTGAGCCAGTTTGCTTTCCATCTGCCACGGTCGATGAACATGATGGTTTGTAAGGGTTGCACATCCAGTTGGGAATAAGATCTTGGCCTGGGAGTCGAGATCCTCATGGGATGTGGTCTGCGGGGACACATGGGGTATAAAGCAGGACGGGACCTCTGTCCCATGCCTGATGCCTTTCCTCCGTGTCTCCTGCAGCATGTGCCGAGGACTTCTTCTACACCTCACAGGGAGGAGACATACGCATCGAGGGCATAGACGATGCTGAGGACTTTGAGAAGACACGACAAGCCTTCACGTTGCTGGGTAAGCAGCTTCCTGCTGGGGAAAGGCCTGGACGTTGACTTTACGGAGAGTAGAGGAGCATGACGATGTCCCACTTTGCCAGCCTGTGGAAGCTCATGGAATCCCAGTTGCCCTTGGTGAATGTCATCCAGTTGTCACTCCATCGCAGCTCTCGGGTGCTGCAAAGTGACGCTTTCTACTTCCTCAGGCCCTTGAAGTAAAATGAGAAAGAGCCCTATCTCCTCATGCTGTGGTCTGGGTCTAGAGGTCACGTGTTCCAACAGAAAGATCGTGTCTTTAGAACCAAACCCACCCACGTACCACAGTCCTGGGATCCAAATGGAAGCCGGCGGTAAAGGTCTGGTAGTGCGCTCACGTATACGGTGGCCTCTCCCTTATGGCTCTTTCTGTATAGAGCATAATGTGGAGTTCTCGGACATCTCTCTGCCCTTCTGGACCTAAAGGATAATAGGGGGAGAGAAAAGACCTTTCTTCTGCTATTTTTTAAAAAAGATTTTGAGACAGCAGGTGCACACGAGCAGGGGGGAAGGCAGAGTAAGGGGGAAGAGGAGCAAGCTCCCCACTGAGCAGGGAGCCCAATTCAGGACTCGATCCCAGGACCTGGGGTCATGACCTGAGCTGAAGGCAGACGCTTAACGGCCTGAGACACCCAGTCGCCCTCTCTTGCCATTTTTGAGGAAGAGGAGCCATAAGTGGTGAAGGGAAAGGCAAGCCTGCCATAACTGAGAAGTTGAATGAGTGAGTCTCTGGGATCTGCAGCCAGAAAAACAAAGCTTGGGGGGGTCAGCGTGAGACTCACAAAGTGGCTCAGGGTGGCCCCTGCACAGCCTCTTCTCTGACAGAGGTAGATGGTTGGCTTCTGAGTCACCTGACTACTCCAGAGCCACATTTCTCAGGTTCTTTGGTGGGAATCTGGGCATTCTTAGCTAATGTCCAAGTAACACCTGGCCCAGCAGGACATGCCCTGATCTCTCTGTGGGTAGGACCCAAACTTTCACGTGCTGAAGTCTGAGTGCTTTTCACTCCTCTGGTTAATCGGTAGGTAGACTGACTTTATCTTTTGTGCTCATGAAATAATGACAAACCTCACTGGTTGTTCCAACAAAAGATGTAACTTAACTAGAGCAGTGGTTGATGATGATTAAAAGGGGTGTAAGAACTTGAGGGCCAAGAAGTAGCAGGTGCAAAGGCACAAGGAAGAGCTGCTGATAAAGTAATTGTTGACTCACTGAGATTCCAGCCACTTCTGGGAGCAGGCGGTTACCTCAAGGTGAAGAAGCCCACTGGTGAAAACTCCTGCCAGAGGGTGTGTGCCGTTGCTGGTCTGCACAGGCAGTAGTTGTCCCAGGGTGTGATGGGACCAGGAGGTTCCAGAAGCAACTGCTCATGGAGAGGGTGTGGTCCAAGGGTGTTCCTGGGCCACCAAGATGACACAAACTACGGACTGCGGAGGATGAGAACCAGAGACACGCTTGATCCCTTCCTGCTGTTGGGTTGTGGAGTCGCGACGGTCCTCTTTGACCAAGCTGGACATTCCACCAGGAGGCAAAGGGGAAACAGTCATTTTACCCTTCAGCTGGGGAGTGGGTATGGAGGGGACTTTCTGAGCAGGGGATCAGTCTGCCTGGTTTGACGGGGGGCAGCCTGGAGGCTGCTGATCCAAGAAGAAGTTCTTCTGAGGCTCCGTGGAGGCTGGATACTTTCATTCACCAAGCAAGTGGCATTTGAAAATCTGTTGTGAGAAGTCTTTCTTTCTTACTCTTGAATGAACACATCCACGTTTTTACTTTAACTCTTTTTTTTTTTTTAACATTTTATCCATTTATTCATAGAGACACACAGAGAGAGAGAGATGCAGAGACACAGGCAGAGGGAGAAGCAGGCTCCACGCAGGGAGCCCGATGTGGGACTCAATCCTGGGTCCCTGGGATCATGCCCTGGACTGAAGATGGCGTTAAACCCGCTGAAATACAAGGGCTGCCCTTTAACTCTTTCTTAAAGGACAAGATTTTAAATATTTGGGGCTTCCTGCGCCCTGCAGTTTTTGAAGCAGCCACTCAGCCACTAGAGTGTGAAGGTGGCCACAGACAAAATGAATGGGCATGACCTTTCTAATAAAACTTTATTGATAAAAACACACCATGGTCATCGGTTGCCAACCCCTGTTTTATACCTTCAGTTTTATTGTTTGCTCTTTGGTGTTTTGCTTGTTAGAGTGAGGTACTGCCTGTTATAATAGTATATCAAGAAGGGACTTTCTGGTCCGTAGAGTGCACAAAGCCTAACTATCGTTAGGACTCAATAGTTAGTCAGTATCTCCTATCTACTAGTTATATTCTTACCATGACACTGTGGTGTAGGCTTTGGAAACTGACAGAGCATTTGTTCCCAAGAATAAGCGAAGGGGAGAGAAAAGTGATCTGTCCCTCCTGTGAAGGTCCCAAACCAGCTTCCTGACCAGTACTTTAAATAGGATCTATTTGGGTGCAGGACATTCTGAGCACTGATTGAAAGCCTTGTACTTTACTCCCCAGTGGGTCTGTGGGTATGCAAGCATCAAGTCCCCTATCTCATCTGAGGTATCAACCTCTTGCTTTAACCTGTCTTCCTTTTTTGAGTCTTATCAGTCATGCTAAATTTTTTGGCTTCCAGCTGGTTTTTTATTTATTTATTTTTTTTCAATTGACCCAAACCAGTTATTTGAATGGCTCATGCATTTCTGCAGACATTTGTGAATACTTGGAGTTTGTAACCATTATTCATGTTTCTGAGTACCTAAGTGCCAGGGCAAGAACAGGGGTTCATTATCTCATGGCTATTTTTTTTGTATATTTTAAAATTTTATATTGAAAACTTTAAAAGTAACTTCCTGCCCCTATGGAGCTTACACAGTAATAATAGTCGTCTATCATTAGGTCTAGAGCTAGTCCAGTTCATGGTTGTGTAGTCCACATGATCGGTAGTTTTCAGTCCTAGTATATTCCATCTTCACCTCCCATTTTTTATGGGTGTCGCTGACTTTTTTTTTTTTTTTTTTGCCTGTATAAAGCATTGCCTTTAAAATAATTGCAGCCAGAGAGAAATACGGGAGACAACTGCATTATTTCTCAAGCTGAGTGGTAGGTTGACGTGTGTTCTGTTATTCTGTAACCTTTTTCTGTAGGTCTGATCTTCTGTTATGCAGAAAGAAATGATAATGCCTTAAAGCTACATGTAAACTTTAAGAAATCATCCATGTCTTTGATAACCAGTCGATGCGGCAGCAGGCATTTGCTGCCACGATGGTTCTAGGTTGTGTGTGTCTGTACCTGACAAAGAGCATGGAGTGCGGGCCTGCCTGGCAATGGCGGGGAGCTGGCTTGTCCAGAAGTCCTCCTCTTCCTCCCCCATTGGTACTCTGGACGTGGGACACAGATGTTTGCTGGATATTAGGTTCAGAGAGAAATGACCATTCTTGTTAAACTCATGAAAACATCCATAAAGTATTTGGTTGAAATGAAGTTGAAAATGAGTCCGCATGATTGTTATCACTCCTTTGCTCTTGGAGAAGTTAAAATAGTAGCATAACCCACCTGGCTTGATCAGGACAATCAGAGTGAGGATATTTACCTTCTAGTCCAGGGAGCCCCTTCACCCTCTGAGCTGTTACTGTGAGTGGTGGTAATTACTGGTGAGGAGCCTGGATCACTTTAGGTCCAGAAAGGAAAATCAAACCTTTTTTTTTTTTTTTTTAAGTCCTTTAAAAAAGGGTAAAATGTCCTTTCTATCCTACCGTGGATGCTGAGTGTCACTCATTCTTTTTTTTTTTTTTTTTTTTTTTCTTTGCAGGAGTGAGAGAGTCCCATCAGATAAGCATTTTTAAGATAATTGCTTCTATCCTGCACCTTGGAAATGTGGAGATTCAGGCTGAGCGTGATGGTGATTCCTGTAGTGTATCAGTAAGTCGCACACGAGCACCCAAGATAAAACACACAATTGACTCTGCTCTTAGAGTCTTATACAACTGAAATGTGTCCTCGTGCTCAGAGGACGCTCCTAGGTTATTTATTCTTAACAGTAATGGTTTCTGTTCCCTTGCTGATAATTTTTTAAAAGAATACATCGTTTTCAAATCAGCTGCCATCAAATTTCTATCGCCGAGGGCAGGGAGTTTAGTGGCTGTTAAATAAGTTCTTTTTCTCGTGGATTACTTTTCCAAGTACTCTGATGTCCATGGAATTCTACAAAGTGTTACCACTCCATGAGTACTTTCTGAGTCCCCAACTGAGGTCCATGCAGCAAGGAGATGAAGGCGTGTTGGACGCCATATTTGGTGACTGTCTTCAAGGGTCTTACAGGATAATCCGGTAGACAAAAGATGACCTCACTTGGCAAGATTATGACAGTACGATGCGGAATATGGAGACATCTGTGTGTGACAGCATTGCAGATTGTGAATTACCCTATAAATGCTCAGAGTGACTGTTATCTTCCTGGTGCCCGGTGTAGCACCAGTCATGTGCTAGATAGGAAACCTCTAGGTGGTTGGATGCAGGAGGTGTTGGAGACATGTAGGCCTATACATAGCAGCTGGGTGTGCTCCTGGATATTTGTGTCAGGCTAGGTCCAACCTTGGTATGCTCACCTTAAAAAGGTAAATCTTCAGTTGTTGATTAAATACCTTTCTTGTGCCCCTGAGTGGCTAAGTCCTGGGGAGGTACGATGTTCAATTCTTACTCCCGATGACTTAGAATTTAGAAACCAAGATTCTTTAAAAAAAAAAAAAAAAAAGAAAGAAAAAAAAAGAAACCAAGATTCTGGGAAAAGATAGAAGACAATCCTATAGACTACAAATGTGGGCCTATGTGTCCACCCCACTCACAACTGATGCCTTTTCAATTGACAAATGTTTGTTAATCTCCTGCTGTTTGCCTGGAGTTCAGGCTCATCAGAAGGTGAAACTGGTCCTGCCATTAGAGAGAGGAAGACCTGAATGGTAGTGGGCATCTGGCCACCCCCCTTGACCCATACATTTTCCCTGAAAGAGAAATGGTCTTGGGGGTGGTGGGGGGTCTGGGCCTGTCAAGGTTGCCGCCACCTTTGGCGTGGAACCTGCCACCTCAGGAGAGCTTTGGGGCTCATGTGCTTGGGCCCAGTGCAAAAGGGGGGAATGTTGGAGTCAAGCAGTGTCAGGTGGCCATGGATGATGCCGGGGTGTATTGGGTGGGCGGGCAATGAGGTTGGCAGCAACGGTGCTGTGAGAGAGCCTGTGCTGTGCAAGCAGGCCCTGGACCCTGGCAGTGTGAGGACTCGGTGCCCCTCCAGTGGAGGCCGCATACTCCCTGACCCTGAGGCCTTTGGGCCAGTGACAAGTTGCCCTCATATCTTTCTCCTTGTGAGGAAGGCATAAGGGTCTGTACCTAACCCCCAGCCATACCCCAGTAAATGCCCCTTGGTTCCTTAGGGCAGCCATAGGTGTCCTGGTATAGGGACAAGTGACATTAGGAATATTTTCTTTGAGAAACTCCTGGTTTGGGTCTTTGAGGTACAGGAAAGGTGGCCCATATTCTTTGGTTTCCAACCCACCCCACACCCCGCCCCTCCCCCAGTCCCACCTCCCCCATCATGGATTCTTACCACATCTGTACCTGTTCTCTGAGGTGCTTAGCATGGTTGTAATTTTATGTTTCCTGTGGGGTGGTTGGCTGCATGTCTCTCCCCTGGTGAGACTCCACAGTCTCTGAAGGCAGCTGCTAGATGGTGCCCAGCATGTTAGGTGGGTGCCTGATGAGTCGATGCTTGATCAGTGCTGGCTTCCCCCACTCAACTCTGGGGCTGGGGCTGGTGTGCTCTCTTCCAACCCTGACACACGTTGGCACCACCGAGTGTTTCTGTAAGGACTACACAAAGGTGGGAATACCAAGGCACGTACTTGGGGAAGAGAGGACAGAGATCACAGGTGGTGGTTTGGGGAGAAGAGGGAGAAAGCCATATGGTTTTGGACACCAATTGGGCAGCGGGGACTCTCTCTCTGAGATAACAGGAAGTCAGATTGTTTTTTATGTTTTTTTTTTAAGATTTTTATTTATTTTAAAGATTTTATTCATGAGAGAAACAGAGAGAGAGAGAGAGCGAGAGAGAGAGAGGTAAAGACACAGGCAGAGAGAGAAGCATGCTCCATGCAGGGAGTCCAACATATGAGACTCGATCCCAGGACTCCAGGATCACACCTTGGGCCAAAGGTGGTACTAAACCGCTGAGCCACCCAGGGATCCCCAGTTTATTTTTTTTAAGATTTTATTTATTCATGAGAGACACACAGAGCAAGGCAGAGACCCAGGCAGAGGGAGAAGCAGGCTCCATGCAGGGAGCCCGATGTGGGACTCGATCCCGGGACTCCAGGATCACACCTTGGGTTGAAGGCAGCACTAAACCGCTGGGCCACCAGGGCTGCCCTGTTTAAAATTTTATTTGAAAGAGAGCACCCAAGCAGGGAGGAAGGGCAGAGGGAGAAGGAAAAGCAGACTCACTGCTGAGCAGGGAGCCCGATGCGGGGCTCGACATCTAGGACCCCGAGGTCATGACCTGAGCCAAAGGCAGACACTTCACCTGGCTGAGCCCTCCAAGTGCCCCAGGAAGTTGGGCTTTTGACCACAGGAACTTGGTCTAGGCTGATCTCGCCTTGCTTTCTATTTAGAGACTGTGCAGAGAACTCCTTGTGTGTAAGAGCTGAGTCAGGACGGCCGGGTTTAGATCCTGGTTCTGCTGCTTACTGATAGTTAACCTTTCCAAGTCTGCTCCCTAACCT
The DNA here is from genome assembly GCF_048164855.1 of Canis lupus baileyi. Lineage (NCBI taxonomy): Eukaryota > Metazoa > Chordata > Mammalia > Carnivora > Canidae > Canis > Canis lupus. The sequence continues at coordinate 2,510,855 of NC_132843.1, read as the reverse complement.
GTGGGGTGGGGGTGCTATGACCTACCTGAGCCCCGGGCTCATGTGATTGAGCCCTGGCCTGGTACCCTGGTTGGAGCCAGAGTGGACCTTCTGGGCAGCCCTGTTACTGCAGAGGGTTAGAGAAACTAAGGCCCACAGAGACTGTGATGACCGTTCATGGCAGAGCCACCTCGGACCCCAGCCCTGTGGTTTTCCTGTGTCACTGCCAGCCTGGAGCAGGGTGTCATCCCCGGGCTGATGCCCCCGGCAGTGCCGTGCATGGGCTGGGTACACGGTGTGTGCGCAAGAAGTCCTCACTAAATGGTTACTAGTGAAAGTCTTTCTCCAGTGGATTTTGGTTTATTCCTCCAGTGCAGACAGTGGGCCTCCTGCTGGAAAGGCTGTCTGTCCATGCACGGTATGCCTTCTGCTCGGTAGTCTGGATTTTTAATTAAAGCATGAAAATGTGTTCCATGACTCTGCCAGTTACCTTGGAGAGGCAACAGTGTGCAATTACTTGGACACCAGAGGCCAATTTGTTTCTAGAATTTGGCAGTACAGGCCCACAAAACCTAATCTACCTACCATTCTGGCTATTCTTAATGGATTTAGCATCATTTAATTAAGCTTAAATGTAATTGTATGGTGTTAAATCAGTCTCAGCACCTTCTTCAATCAACAGTCGGGAGGAGGAAAGGGGGGTGGGGGCAAGCCGCAGCCCTCGCAGCAGGTGGGATCCTGTCCTGAGGTGATCACCAATTCCAGGACTTGGGGTCCTGTCTCCACCATGTTCACCTGGGAGGTGCCAGGGAGCAGAGGGTACTGGGAGCAGGCCTTGAGCGGTCATGTTTGTGGCCAGCAGGCCCCCTACGTGTCAGGAATCCAGCTGCAACTAAGAATTTCTTAGAAGTGGGTCAGACTAAGAGGTTGGACTCTTGTCATCTCTGCAGCTGTTGCCTGCTGAGCAGTCCCCCAGATGTCTAACGGTACTACACGTGACTTCTCTTTGGGGGAAGAGCAGGCAGGTGCTGGCTGCTGCCCAGAGACCGAAATGCCATGGGTCTGAGGAAGTGGCTATGGTGGCCCCACCTGCTGAGCCCAAGTTGAATGTCTTCCCCCAGCTAAAATAGGAGCTCTGGGCCTCTGTCAGAGCTGCCTCGCTCTTTCTCATTTTCTTCCTCTGAAAAATAAGTGGGGTTGGGTTAGAATGATGATTCCCACAAATTTTCCTGGGAACCACAGCCCTAGGCAATTTCTTAAGAAGGTAAGGGTTCTTTGGTCAGTGAAGTTCAGGAAATGCTGCATACAATATGCCTCTTGGTGCTTTCAGGGCCCGTGAACAAACCAGCTCAGTCAGGTCTAACCTGGGTCGTCAAGTGCCCCTTTTGTTAGGTAAGGCCAATTAACGTGCTTCCTAACTATGGCTCCACAGACCACACTGTGGAAGAACCCTGGCCTTGCTGGGAGGTTCTTTCCTACTCTGACATTCTGTTATGTTGTAATTATATTTGTTTCGGGTAGATGGATTTTAAATATCTATAAAAAAGCCTGGGGAGTGGCGTTAAAGGGGAAATGGTAGTTATGTGCGTTAATTTTCCTAGAACGTTTATGCTCTCATTTAAACCCTACAAGACGGCCTCATCAGAAAATGAGTCCCACAAGCAATTTAGGGCCAAGCATTTAAGGCACATCATGTTCTAAATAGTCCCCTGTTGCCTGAGAGTTAATAAGCAGTGTGACAGGCTGGTGGTGGGGTTCCCTGCTTTCGAGGGGGGGGTAGGTGAGGGAGTGAAGGACGGAGTTTTGGTGGGGTGCCCTGAACAACTAACAAGGAGTATCTGGCTTACACGTGTGGGTTAAATGGAGACAAGACTTGTGGGTGATGTGCTTACCAGGGACCCAAGAAGCAGATGGCAGGAGCTGAGGGTGGAGCTCAGATCCACTGAGCAGAAGGTGCCCAGGGACCTCCCTGGGACAGTGCTGCTTACCTCCCCAGAGAAGGGGCTTCGCTGGAAGGATTCCTAGCTGTCCCTCCAGCTCTGGAGGGTGGGTGGTGGTGCCAGCTAGAATGTTCCAAGTGGCTTTTCTCAAGTCCAGGTCTGTTCTGTATCCTTGCTGTTGGTCCTAGCTTTTCATATCGATTGGCTGCTTTCCCCAAGCAGCAGGGGCTTCAAGAATGTGACACTAACTATATGCTCCTTAATGTCACTGAGGCCGAGGAGCAAGAAAGTCAAAGCTTCCAACACTGCGGCATCAGCATGGGAAGGATGTTTGCTTGGCTCGGTTCTGAGCTCATTTCACAGCCTACAGCTGGGGGCTCCTGGGTGGCTCAGTTGGTTGGGCATCTGCCCTTGGCTCAGGTCATGATCCTGGGATTCATGTCTTGGGATTGAGCCCCGTGTGGAGAGCCTGCTTCTCTCTCTCTCTGCCCTCCCAGCTGCTGGCACTCTTGCACTCTTGCTCTTGTTGAAATCTTTTTTTAAAAAAACCAAACATACAGGGGATCCCTGGGTGGCGCAGCGGTTTAGTGCCTGCCTTTGGCCCAGGGCGCGATCCTGGAGACCCGGGATCAAGTCCCACGTCGGGCTCCCGGTGCATTGAGCCTGCTTCTCCCTCTGCCTGTGTCTCTGCCTCTCTCTCTCTCTCTGTGTGTGTGACTATCTTAAATAAATAAAAATTTTAAAAAAAGCAAACAAACATACAGCTGTTAGACTGATTGCTGGTCAAGGGTAACGCTCGTGTGGAAGGACTTCCTGGGCTGTGGGCTAAGCCCTGCATGTGGGACCCTGCAGGTGGGAACTGTACACGGATTGATTCTGCATGTGTGATTTGTACGATTATTGCTGCCTTCTGGCCCCTTACTCTTCATGGATTTATCCATCTCTAAGTTGTCCATTCTCACCCTGCTCCCTTCACTCAGGGAAACCTCTCCAGCCTGTGCCTTAGCCACCAGCTGGCAGTGGAGGCGGCATAGGAAAAGTTGGGAAGCATTTGTTTTTTAAAGCCCCGATAATGTGGTATGATAAGTTTACCCCTCCATGTGGTGCGTGAGTGTGAGAACCTTCCAGAGCTGCCCTGGGGATGTTGCGATTCCGGGGTGCTGGGTGGGCTCCTGCCCCTAGGGGAGGGTACGGTGGTGGGCTTGCCCTCTGCTCCCTGCCTCAGACCATCTCCCGTGTCTCTTCCAGCCCCAGGATGAACACTTGAACAGCTTCTGCCGCCTGCTGGGGGTGGAGCACAGTCAGATGGAGCACTGGCTCTGCCATCGCAAGCTGGTCACCACCTCAGAGACCTATGTCAAGACTATGTCCCTGCAGCAGGTGGTCAATGCACGCAACGCCCTGGCCAAGCACATCTATGCCCAGCTGTTCAGCTGGATTGTAGAGCACATCAACAAGGCCCTGTACACCCCTCTCAAGCAACACTCCTTCATCGGTGTCCTGGACATATACGGGTAGGCCTGCGCTCAGCCTCCTTTCATGCCACCTGATAGTTGTGTCTCCCTGCTAGCATTTCAGAGCTGGCAGGTGCCTTGGCGAGCTTCCCAAGCTCCCCTCCTCTCAACCAGAGTGTGAACTGTGGGACCGTTATATGGTTGTCACAGGGATTGGGGTCTCTACGGGAATCTAGTGGCCTGAGGAAGGGACATGAGGTGTCATACAATATGGAAGTTCCAGAGGAGAATGGCTCCCATCAGAACCCCAGTAGCTCCTCCATTGAGGAGCCCTCTATGCACCCTTCTTTCCACCTGGGAAGCAAGCCTGGAGAAGGAAGGGTCTTGCCTAGCATTGGCCCGGAGCTGCTCTGAACTCAATTTCAGGCTTTGTGTCTCAGCTGTTTTGTTCAAATCTACCATTTGACTCCACTCACCATATTACCCATCAAGATGATTATTGTAATACCATGATTTTGTCCAGTGCTGTAAGACATGTGTGGCCATGTTTGAGGCTTCTCTTCTTTTCAGAATAATAGCCTAATGGCAAGAACTGTTATTTATAATAGCATATTTTACGGAGAGAGGCAGCATGGCACAACAGTAAGTCGACCTGACTAGGTGTCAAGAGACAGGGGTTCTAACTCACTGCTGTCACCAGCTCGGTGGATGACTCTCCACAGATCATAGTCGCTTTCTGGTCTTTTGTTTCTGTAGCCTAAAATGAAGTGTTGAGCCACCGTCTCTCTGAGGTTCTTTCTAGATCCTTATAGAGTTTTTTTGAAATAGGTCTCCTGGTTTGCAACCTCCCTTACAATCCTTTACGATCAATGTCTTGCCCTCTTTAAGCTAATAATAGATTGAGTCCTCCTGGGCCTTTATATCATAGAAGTCATGGCTTCTGTCTTAAAATAGAAACTCAGAGCCATGGAAGTACAGAGTCATAAGAATAGGGTGCTCTAGTGGAAACTACTGCTAGTGGGATGGTGAGCTGGGACCTACCTTATGCTGAGACTCTAGTGGAGAGGATCTCCTAGAAGGCGCCACCTCCCTGTGCAAAGATAAGGCATCCTAGTTACGTCTCTGCTCTCACTCACTCTTGGGTTTCAGATCAAACCCATGGTGCATGGTGTGGAGGACACAGAAGAAGGAAACTTGATTTCTGGCATTGCAAAGGCCTCCTGCTGAAGAATTAAGTCACACACACGAGCTCTGTAATACAAAAGGCAACAGAAGAAATTATAGCAGAGTCTGTTTGAGGACTTGGGCACTTAGTGTCAGATGAGTCTTGAGGCCAGAGAGGGCAAGCTTGTTGGCACCGTCAGGGAAAGCTTGCTGTGGAAGGTAGGGTTCGAACTGGAGCTTTCAAAGGGAAGGAGTAAAAAAGGGGAGGTGGAGGAGGCACCTGTGGGAACAGGAGTATTGTCGAGACAGTAGGAGAAAGCGAGTGTGAAGGAGGAACCTCCTAGCAGGTGAGCACACAGTGGAGCATCACCCAAGGGCCAGAAGTGGGAGGCTGCATCTTCTCCGGGAAGCTTCAGGGCTGTACCCGGGTAACTGTGCTCAGGCCAGTTGATGGCCTCCTTTGTGCTGAGCCCCCTGGTGGTTCTGCAGGGAGCGGAAAACAGCATGTGTACCCTGGGACATGCTCCTGGTGGGCCGTAATTCTGTTGTTCTGTTGCAAGTATTTTCAGGGTTTTGGGTTCCCCTCAAAACTGACCTGTAGTGTTCCCTTCTGCAGTAAGACCCAGAGAAACTCAAGCTGCAGCCTTTGACCCGATTCCCTTAATGTACCCGGGCAAGAAGCTAATTGAGTTTCTGATCAGGGAAACCTAACAGGTAGGCTCACTGCTGTGAGTAGCACGGAAGGTTCCATGACTTCCGAGCTGCTAATTGGTCCTCACCTCTGCCGATCACCAACACCTCCCTTCCGCCCTCAGGACACCGTGGCTTCTTGGGGTGCCTCTTCCTGGGCATCCGCGCTGAAAGGCTCTGCTCATGGGTGGGGGGATCGTGCTGTGGGGTCTGGAGATGTCATGCAAGCTGGCATTTTGTGTTTATATTTGCCATTTGCTTTTCCTGGTTGAGTCTGTTCCCTCTCAGGTCCTGTTGCTGCCCAGAGGGAAGAGAGGGATCTCAGTGAGGGCTGGCCTGTGGTTTGGGTAGACTTGGCTGTAGTGAGGTAGGGATCCTGAGAGCCCTGCCCTGTGTGTGGCCTCTCCTCGTGGAGCGGCCCTGGCTTCCTCTGAGGCCAGCCGACAGCTCTCTAGTGAGGGCAGTGTCCCACTGTGGGGCCACGGATGAGCAGACTTGAGGAGTCTCCCACCATCTGTGCTTCCTTCATACACACAATGTGGTCTCCTCTTTTTTTAAATCCTTGTTCTTTCTTAGGATCTAATTTCCCTTTTCAGACTTTACCACAAAGTGGTCCTATTTGCAGAGCACTGCACAGTTCTCTGGCAGAGGTCGAATGGCACATTCTCCATGTGCTCAATGCAGTGACTCATTCAGGCCTTATAGGCAGAAGTCAGGATGGACAGTGAGATATGGGGTAGGTTCTGGGTTAACAGGTGGGCTTGGGCCATCTGCTGCCAAGAAAGCACTTAGAGACTTGCCCTGATTGTGCGTGAGCATGCTCCTCAACAGTTGGAGTCGAGAAATTGCTGTATACATTTGCACTGGCCTAGGCTCTGTTTTCTGGCCAGTGGGTAAGTAATGAGCTCTTAGGAGGTTAAGACCAAAATCCTCACCACGGAAAGCAAGTCACTTGGACCTAGAGGTACCGTTTCTGATCTGTTGGGTCAGTGACGACATTTCTTCATCTGGAAGAAAATGACAATGTTTGGTGGAAGTCTGTGCTGACCTTGCGTTGAGCTATTTGTTGTCCTGCCCCTTTTGTGATCCTGGTATCTTTGTCTCCTTTCTTTTGGACTTGAGGCACCTTCCAGAAAACCACCAGATCTTTTTCTTATTGTGGCTGTCGCTCCTTTATCTGGGACAGACGTCACACTTGATATTCTTCCACTTGTCTTATCCAACCCCCGCCCCAACCCCCGTTCCCAACTGATTCCTACGTTGACGCTATGTAACTCTGGGAAGGGATTCGAGGGAGTGGTTCATCCTCCATGGTGTCAGAAAACTCCAGCACTATTTTTTTTTATTATTTTTATTTTTTTTTATTTTTCTACCCAAAATCCCTGACCACCAAACACTGGAGGGAGACCATCTCTCCATGGTCTCCCTGTTTCTCAGCCCTCGGACGGGGATATTTGGTACATCAGAATATGCCCTTGGGATGACCCTGAAGTTTTTGATTGTTGTATTTCTTGTCATCTGTGAGCAAAAAGGGTGGCATGTGGAAGCGAGAAAGAATGGGAAGGATGGTGGGGATGTGCTTCTGAATACATTAAACCCCATTCATTAAGAAGAAAGGAATAAGGAATTACCTCCCTCTTTTAAAAAAAAAAATTTTTTTTTTCTGAGTTTATTCATGAGAGACACGGAGAGAGAGAGGTAGAGACACAGGCAGAGGGAGAAGCAGGCTCCATGCAGGGAGCCGGATGTGGGACTTAATCCTGGGTCTCCAGGATCTTGCCCTGAGCTGAAGGCAGATGCTCAACTACTGAGCCACCCGGCAGGGGGGGGGGGGGGTCCCACCTCGCTCTTAATCAGGTTGCAAATGCTCTGAGCCAGCAAATGAGGGTGGAATTGCCAGCCTGTCCCTGACAATCAGACAATAATTAGTAATTGGTGGGTTAACTGTCCCAAGATGAACTCCAGCCCCTATTCAGGGAGTTTGTCTCACCAGTCAAGCCAGCTCCTTCTAGAAACAACTGAAAAGAGTTCTGCAGGGTGGGTGAGCCACCCCAGAATTTTCTGTGATTGTTTGAAATGTTGCTGCAGAATCAGCAGCCAGGGCGGATACTCACTTCCTTGTACGTAAGCAAACAGCGCGTGGACCAGCAGTCTGCGTCCGTGTCTCCCCTTAGGATGATGTTCTGACGGGCAGTCGGCGGTCGAGAATGCTGCGAACCCCTAAATAACACGTGACATGGGGCATGGCTGCTTCCACTGCAACTACAGTGAGCCCTGCTGAGAGGCCAGTGCCCCAGGCTGTCCTGTGTCCCGACACCGTGTCCTGGCAGGAGGATGGATCCCCTACAATGTGCTCCCCAACCTCAGACCCCCGAAAAGTGCAAAGCGAGCCACACCCGTCGAGTAACTTGGCCAGCCTGGGACCAGCTCTCCTCCTCGACCAAGGATCTATGATGCTGCCTGCGGGCGTTTCTCACCGGGCAGGGGATGGAAGTTAATAGGACAGAGGCCGGGTTTCCTTTTCATGTTATATTAACCAACATTTGCCTGCCAGGCTTGATGAATGGTAATCATCATCCTTCATTCCTCTGGCTCCTCGAGGCAAGAGATAGATGGCTTCAATTTGGGGAAAAGGTGTTCATTTGTCTGTGACTTGAGCCTTGGACCTGCCACGGTGGCAGGGGCTTTGGCTGTGGCCAGTTGGCTCATGGGACACAGGGCGCATGATGGGGTGCAGGTTGGCGCCTGATGTGGAGAAGCAGGGGGGAGGGAGGCACGGGCAGGCCCCAGGAGGCAGGGAGCGAGGTTTGCTGGGATTCTCTGTCCTCAGCCCTCACGTTATTTCCTGTGTCTTGTAGTGGTTCCTGGCCTTAAACTGCATCCAACTCTAGTCAGGGCTTTTTAACGATAGGTTTCCTTTTTCATAATCTTTTTTTAAACTGTAGCTAGACAAGCTCCTAACACAGAACTTAGCACCCCAGCAGTAGGAAGTATACCGTGGTGACCGTGGTGTTGTGCGGCAGGACCCAGAACTCATCGTGTTGGAGAACTGAGACTCTCTACCTGCAGAGCACCCCCACTCCCCTCCCACCGGCCCCTGGCAGCCACCATCCTCCACCGTGGAAGTGCCTGGATACCTACATGGTGAAATCCTATCACATTTGTCTTTCTGTGACCGGCTTGTGTCACTTAGCACCACATCCTCAAGGCTCATCCACGCTGTATCCTGTGACTGAATTTCTTTCCATTTTGAATGCTGAGTAATGCTCCAACGTCTTACCCACTCCTCTGCACACGGGTGTTTGTGTTTCTTTGACCTCTGGGCTGCGATGAACAATGCAACAATCAACAAGACTGTGCAAATACTTCTTCTTTTAATCCTTTTCAACATACACCCCGAAATGGGATTGTGGGATTCTTCTTAAGTTTTTGAGGAACCTGCAGACTGGTGTCCATAGTGACTGCACCGTTTCGCATTCCTAGCAACAGGGCACGGGGGTGCACATCCTTGACAACACCTCTTGTGGGGATTTTGTTTTTTTCTGGTCGTAGCTATCCTAATAGGAATGAGGTAATCTCTCATTGTGGTTTGGATTTGTGTTCCTCTAATGATCAGGGTTGATCATTTTTCACATGCTTCTTGACCATGCATCCTCTTTAGAGAAATGTTGAAGTCCTTGACACATTTTTTGGACTTATTTGCTTTTTGTTGAATTTTAAGAGTTCTTTGTATATTAACTCCTGAACAGAATATTAACTCCTTAACAGAAACAGGATTTGCAGCTATTTCCTACTATTACATAGGTTGCCTTTAATGATACGTTTTAAGTAAACTTCTCAGGCCCACTATTTGCCTTCATTTTAGTGGAAATTATTTGGTTTTCTTGGTCTCACACTCCAAAATAGATTTATTTTTACAGCTCCAATTTAGTTATTCAGAGAAGACTACCCAGCTCTCCTCTTTGACCAGTATGAAAAGGTTTTTGTGGTGAACGGAGAGGAGGGAAGTCAGTGACATTTACCTTCCAGCCTGTGAACAGTGTGCCTGTGAACTTGGGTAGCCCGGATGATCCCTGCTCATGTCTTCTTCAGGGCAAACATGCATGGCTGGCCTCTGTATTCTCAGATCCAGCAGATCTCTGAACCTATTGGGTTCGCCCTGGGATTTCTGAGCGATTCTGGGAGAGCCAGGGAACTCACTCCTGGGAAAGCCGTGGAACTCAGATTGCCCTGAAGTCCATCTCAACCTTCCAGAATTTTTCTGACATAGCTCCTGGGAGAGTGGTGGGAGCCAGATACCCACATATACTCTTAAAGTTCAGATAAAGTCCCAGTTCTTTCTGTCCATCACACCTGTGAGCTCACCTGCTGTTAAAGTCCTATAACACATCAAATCTCTGTTCCGTGGGAGGTTTTGTGTACCGGGTTTCCGTGATCCTCCTGATAGCTCTTTGGCAGCCCTTGCAGTTCTTGAAACAGATGCCTGATGGGCTGGGGGAGGATTTCTGGATGGTGGGTATTTTTCTGTCTCATGCCAGGGTTCCCAGGACAAAGAGGAGCCAGGAACTGGAGCACACCATTAAGGAAATGGACTTAGGCCCTCTGGAAGAGGACTGTGCTCTCTCTGAAGGCCAGGTCCTGCATGAGGGCATCCAGGCCCAGAGAAGCACAGGAGCAGGGTTCAAGTCCTGCCATTCTAGGGTGCCTCCAGCATCCCAGGATTATTTAGTAAGGAGATTGGAAGGGTTTGCCTCGTGAACAGACCACACAAGATGCCCTCGTGAGGTTTCGTGGACTTCAGGAGGAAAAGGGACTTTGACGAGACTTGTCTGACTTTAACCATCATTCGCTGGGAGCCTACCCTCTCTATCCAACCTGCCACCCATATCTTGTCATTTGACCTTTGGTGGAAAGGTAGAGTGTAGTCTTGGTAAAAGAGGCGAGACTGAGCTAAGAAGTTGGGTTCCTCTGAGCCATGCTCCAGGGGAAGATCTGTTTCCCCGCCTTCAAAGCCTTGCTTGGCCTCTGCTCTGGTGAGACTGGTGAGAGGTTTGTGGAGGTTAATAATTAACTCAGAGGCCTGGTTGACCTCTTTTCATTGCAGTTTCACTTTCTAACAGACACTACCTTATTTTTTAGAGACACTTGTGCTCCTTAACATACCCTGAGATTGGAGTGGAAGGATAAAGAAGGAAATTCTGTGCTTTTCTACGTTTGGGGGGATAGGAGGAAAGTGAATATACCACGAATACAGGTCTTGGGTCTCAGCATCAAGTTTTACTCTGTGTTTTGACCTTCCTCCCACCCAAGGATTTTGGTCTAAACATTCTCAGCGTTGATTTGACAAGAAAAACCCAATTCCCTCCAGTACATAAATTTCTTTGTGACAGTTTAAAATTGTGAACTATAAATTGATCCATTGTGTTTGTTTTAAAATATCATCTCTGTTGATGGGGAGAATTACTAGAGATAGGGCCACTTCTCTATAATAGAATTCTATCTCCCTGGCTGTGCCTTTTGAGGTCTGTTATCTTCTCTATGTTTTCCAGGCCACCCAAACCCCTCCTTCATCCCTGGCCCTTCAGTGGGCATTGTAGTAATTACACTAGATGGCAGAGGAATTGTCACCAGATCATATCTTAGAAATAGGGATATTATGAGCTAATTTTAGGCCATCTCAAATTAATGAGAATGTTCTTGGTGGAGTGCTACCAACATAAACCTTTAAAAAATGACAAGCGAGAGAGATACTTAAATCCTCTATCTGGGAAGCTCAGCCCAGCCTTGAAAGTATACCCACTCGCTATTAAGTTTCTTCTGGGGGTTTGCTGGTGTCAGCATCGTATTTTGGGGTAAGGTGGAGATGGGGGAGGAAATGAGTATCTAAAGGACATAACTCCATGTATAGGACCATCACCGGGACTGGGGACCCAATGTAGGATGATAACTGGCAGGCACTATTCCCCCCTCCTGCATGGCCTAGAGTGCAGCTCCTGCCTGGACTTTGCATCTTTTATCTTTTTTTATTAACTTACAATTATTTCTCCTATGTGGGCATGACCAGAGGCTGTTTTTTAGTATGGTGTCTCCAGTCGACTCCTTTGATCTCAAAATGACTCTCCACATCCCCAGGTCGTCTACCTTGATGGGGGTGGGGGGTGGGGGGAAGGTGGGCATGAGAGGTAGGGGAGGCCTGATGTCTTCTGGGCACTGACATAGTCCTTTTGGTTGTCTGATGCATTTGTTCTGTATTGAGGGCTACCTGTCCAACACCATCAGCCTGCAGCTCCAACATCTTTACTTGGGACTGGTAATTAGGGAGGACCTATTGGGGAAGATGAGCATAATTTTATCTAAGATTGAGAAAATTTAGTTGTCTGTACTGAAGAATGACAGGATAAAAATTTAGGGTTAGGGGGAGATTGAAGCCTATGCACCCCCCAGCCCCGGGTCCTTTGTTGATATTCCTGCTGCTGTATGGGGAAGTAGCCTTGTCTGCTGCTCTTTCCCAGTCTTTTCCTCCTTTTCTTAATGACACTTTTCTTAAATTAAGAATGTGGCCCCAGAAATTACTGTCTGGGTTCACAGACTGGCTCTTCCACATACTGACTCTGATTTGGAACAGATTGTGTAGTCTCCCCGAACCTTAGCTTCTTGCACTTATAGAAGAGAATTGCTGTGGGCACAAGTGAGAGCTCATGAAGCTGTTGGGGCTGAGCGCTGGGTCAGGTGCTCATTCAGCCAGTGGCGTGAGGGAAAAAAAGACTCCCCTTCCTCCTGCGTTTCTGCCCCTCCACTGCCTCAACATGATGACATTGCCCAGTGTACAAGGTGGCCCCACTCACTTGTAAATCATCTGACCTGGTGAACTTTACCACGTCCATCCAGCTGTGTGGGTGAATCTTGCCTTCATGCTCCCGTGACTCCTTGACGCCGTCTCATCTTCCCCTCCCCTAGTGTGTTTTGGTCCTCTCCATGACTCGGTCACCACCAACTTACATCCTGCCTTGCTTGGTCTTCCTGGGATTCTTACTGCAGTAATAACTGCCTTACTGTCTTCCTGCCTGTGGTCTTGCACACTTTCCCCCAAATCAGTTGTTCTCTACCCTCTTGCTGATTTCTGAGCTGCACATCTGGTTGTCATTTAATTGTGTGTGAATTAAAAAAAAATTGTGAACGTGAACTTCATGAAAAAGATTTAGAAAAACAAAACACCTTACCCAGTATTAGGACAAACAGATCTGTGGAGGCTGGGATGGGTGTGGGGTGATAACAGAAAACGGTTCCACCTCTCTGGAAGTTAATTTTCTTCTACCTTTAAGAGGCTATATTCTGATAGAGTGATTCTGCTAGGGTGATAGCGTCCTACAGAGAATCGTGAATTCAGAGCTGTATGTTTGTTTGCTATAGCATTCGGAGCAGCTAAACGTCAGGGAAAGAGCTAAAATGGCCTATAATAGGAGATTGGTTGGATTGTGATTCATTTATGTTGTGGGGAGGCATATTGCCAGCCTGCGCGGGCCCTGTGCATGACTAGGAAAAGGTACCCTCTCTGCGCAGAGTGTACCCCTCCCTGGCTCATGAGGGACATCTGTGCTGGGGTTGAGGATGGAGCTGGTTGGGGGGGAGAGGAGATGAGAGTGACCTTGTTGAAAGTCTCAGAGGTTCATTTGGTAAGAGGAATACCCTTGTCCTCTCTCCCTTCTGCAGGTTTGAGACATTTGAGGTCAACAGCTTTGAGCAGTTCTGTATCAACTATGCGAACGAGAAGCTGCAGCAGCAGTTCAACTCGGTAGGACCTGGCTCCCGGAACGTGTGAGGGGGGTGGGGGGGGAACTCCTCCCTCCCTGGAAGCAGCAGCTGAGGGACCTCTCTTCCATCCGGGGTCAGCAGGCTCTAGCTCAGCCCTAACCTTCTCGGAGTTTATAGAGGGTGCCCTGGCTTTAGGAAGGCATTACCTGCTGCTGGGGAGGATGTCTGAGTGGGGTGGCTGGGCTGAGAGGGTCAGTGAACCTCCCCTTGGCTATGACTCCCACACCTTTTCATCCTGGGCTTCTGGGGTATTTGCCCGATTGCAAGCCAGTTGATTACTAGAATATTCTAGAGACGTGTCCACACGGGGATGGGGATCACCTAACTGAGCTCTCTTTTTCTGCAGTTCTGCCTGTGACTTAGTGCCCATACCCACCCTTTCTCATGGGTGGACACCCTTCTCTAGGACTCCAGGCTCATGTGGTTGAACCTCAGGAGTGATGAACATCAGGATGTGCCTGCAGTTCACTAACTTTGACCTTTCACCTCTTATCCTAGCATGTATTCAAACTAGAGCAAGAGGAATATATGAAGGAGGAGATCCCTTGGACCTTGATTGACTTTTATGATAACCAGCCCTGTATTGACCTCATAGAAGCAAAGCTAGGCATCTTGGACCTGCTGGATGAAGAGTGTAAGGTAAAGCATTGTATCAGTCATGCCCCAGGGTTGGGGGGGGGGCAGGGGCAACCATGTTGCAAAGGAACGTGTGAGGTCTCAAATCTGGAATTTCATTTACAATTAATTAGCCTACCTTTTGTTGGCTGAGAGACACTATGGCATCCTTTCCACATGCTAGAAGGTAACTGTTGGTGAATGTGTACCTCTCTAGGCAGAGACTGGATGGTGTGGATTGGCACAACATGGTTGTGTGGATGGGGCAAGCTGGATATCCTAGGTGCTAAGACAGAGACCCCAACATCTAGACGGGCTCCCCAGAGGGTGTGGGTCAACAGCCCAGGGGCGTGTTTGTCATGCCACATGCATTATGTGGGATTGAGCTGCACGGCTTGGGGGCAGATGACGTCCGTAGATTCCCCCATCTAGGTGTTTATGGATTCTATTTTGTAGGACAGGACTGTCCTGGATTGCCAGTGTGGGGAGAGCCAGGCAGCCTTGGAAATGTGGGGCAGGAGAATCTGGGATTTATTTCTATTTATTTTTAAAAGATTTTATTTATTTTTTCATGAGAGATGCAGAGAGAGGCAGAGACACAGGCAGAGGGAGAAGCAGTCTCCTTGCAGGGAGCCCGATGTGGGACTCGATCCTGGTACTCCAGGATCACAACCTGAACCAAAGGCAGACACTCAGTCACTGAGCCCCCCAGGGGCCCCATCAGATCTGTGTTTCATTGATCACCTAACTTCTTGGGCCTTTGGTTTCCTACTCTGGGAACTAGTAGGGATTGGATCTAATGACCTTCAGAATTTTGCCCAGTTTGGTGGTTGCTGATGAGATAAGAGGGCAGTTGTATTCCTCCAACAGTGGAAGCCCTTGTCAGAAAGGTGTAGAAATCACAGGACTGTTGCTATTGAAAGGAAAAGACTCAGTTGCCTGTCTCTGTGGCCTCTCACATCCTGCCTGTAAAGGGGTGAGTGTGGCTTGGTGGTTAGAGGAGGTGGTTTTCTCCTCCAGGAGGGTGCTCCTACATCCATTGTCTTTGATCAGGAAAAGAAGTGGAAATCGAACTGTAGAAAGAAGGTAAAGGGAAATGTGCTGAAATCCACAGCGTGTGCGCCTTCATTCTTGATGAGTTTAGCATTTCTTCAATGCTGTGGGCTTTGCCTGAGTCCCTCCAGGTCGGGCCTGTTCCTCAGTGTGGCAGGTGTGCAGAGGCTTGTTCAGCCTCTGCGGTAGCAGTACAGGTGGTAGGACCCTGTCCCTGCCTGGAGTGCCACTGGCTAAATGACCAAAGTCATGGCCCTAACTCTTGAGTGTCCTCCCTGCCCCCCAGGCACCCCTACCCTGTGTTCACCACTCACTCACTCCCTGGATTCAGCATACCCTGCCAGCTGCTCCTGTTGATGGCTCAGAGGGACCCTGTTCCTGTCTCCCACTGTTGTATGTGCTCCTGTCAGTAACCACCTCCTCCCATCCCACATCCCAAGCCTGAAGGCGACCCCATGTCCTGTGTCCACCCCAGGCCTCTGAGCTAGCCTTGCGCCCCAGGATCCAGCTCTCCTGTCCCCTCCCCAGTGATGAAGGTGAAGAGGCTCTGAGGTGCACGTGAAGCAGGTGGTTCCTCTTGGACTGCTCCACATCACTCTTCGTTGAAACACCGTGATGTTGAGCCCCGGAGTGTAGGATCTCCTCCTTGTGTACACACACTTTCTAGAAACCACCTGATGCTTCAGGATGAAGGTTCTCCCCACCCC
This sequence comes from Canis lupus baileyi, assembly GCF_048164855.1. NCBI lineage: Eukaryota > Metazoa > Chordata > Mammalia > Carnivora > Canidae > Canis > Canis lupus. The sequence continues at coordinate 2,495,441 of NC_132843.1, read as the reverse complement.
ACCCCAATGCAGGCAGCTGCCTAATTGATGTTTAATGATTTATTCTGCCTTAGATGATCCAGGATTGCTTGGGGTGGGTTTACTTGGGCTTATGGTTTGAGAGGCTGAGAGGTGCCACTCCCCAAGGGAACGTGTCCCGAGAAGTCAAGTCAGATGGGTAGGAATGCAGGTGCAGGGACCTCAGTCTGCTGTGTGGAGGCTGGAGGGCCAGGCAGCGAGGGGAGACTGCATGGTGGGGCTGGGAGTAGGCAGGGGCAGGTGGGGCCTCGGCAGAGAAGCACAGTGGTCATGGGGAGGCCCAAGCTGCAAACCATTTCCAACAGTTGGGTGGGTGACGTTGCCGGAGCCCCATGCTTTGCAGCCTTGGGTGTTCCCAGTGCTGCCTTCTGCTGGGGGCAAGCCTCCTGGGGCATCCCCATTGGAGTTGGCTTCACTTTAGAAAAGCTAACTGCATGCAGATGAGCCTCATCTTCATGTCCATGGAGGCTTCTGTCTGCATTAGGCTCATGAAAGAGGTGATTTCAGCCCAAGACGGCATCTGCTGCAAACTCCCGCCCCCTGTGGGCCCTGAGACCCCAGGAAGTACCCATGGGCTGTGAGGATGAACAGGGACGGGATTGCTGAGTAGCTGGGCCCGGATGGTGGGTTGCGGCTGGAGGGGCTGTGGGCAGGCCTGGTGCTCTGGGTCCTGGGGAGGCTGGTGGAGGGTCCAAGGGCCACAGAGTGACTGCTGAACAGAACCGGGGGATGGGGTGGCCACTGTGTGGAGGCTCTGGGAAGGGGCATGTGTGGGCAGAGCTTGGATTCCCTGCTGGTCAGGCTGGTGCCGCAGGGGCTGTGCTACTCCAGGTGGATGTGTTGAAACTCAGGGTGGCTGTAGGTGAAGGTGGAGCAGGGCGGGCAAGGTGAGCACCTGCTTGAGGAGCACTTGAAACCCCAGGTCTAAGTGCTCCAGGCGATAGAGAGAGTTGGTGCAGCCTGGTGCAGCTGCTACCAGCCGGCAGCTGGTGGAGCTGCAGGTGTCCCCTGTGTCAGGACTCAGGGCCTCACACACCGTCCGGTTGCTGCCCTGGGGGACTCGCACTGCAGGGAGCCTGGGCTACATGCGCAGGGGGCCTTGCCGCACATGTAGGAAGTGAGCCTGGGCAGGGGAGCATGTTCCCCGAGCTGGCCACAGCCAGGCGACACAGTGCCCCTTGGGACTGCCTTGGGGCCATCGAGCTGCCTCAGACCACGGCCGTGCCTCTGCTGTCCTCACACACTGCAGGGTGAGAATATTGCACCGTGAGGACTTAGATCTTATGACCGTGTGTGACAGGATGAAGGGTTAGACTCATGGTGTCACAGAGGAACTGGGAACTTGTCCTGGGAAGATAGAGCGACAGGCAGAGCCGGGGCTGGGACGTCATGAGGACTGTAGGGACAGGGTGGCCGGGGTGGAAGGCTCAACATCACCAGGTGGCTCCCCAGGGCCCGAGATGGGGACTCATGGAACAGCCATCTGGGTCTCAGAGCTGCAGTTGGGGCTGTGCAGTCCACCCCTGAGCACCCCATGACCCCTTGGTGGGGCCCTGGGGCAGGACAGGCGTGTGCTGCAGGGGCTCGCTGGGGGCTGTGCGACACAGGCCAGGGTCAGGCCGGGCATCCTGCCCTCCCTGCATTAGCTGAGTGCTGCCTCCTGGGGAACCAGCTAGTGGGGGCAGATGAGACAGCAGAGGTCGCCACGTGCTTGCTCTCCAGCGACATGTTGGCATCAGCACGAGTTTGCTGAAAGTGACGCCTTGACCCCTGGGAACCATGCTTGTGAGTAAAGATGCTGTCAGACGGGGGTGTTGGGGAACCCCAGGGTGGTCCTGAGGCAGGGGCCAGGGGGCAGGCTCTGCCCTGGGTGAGCAGGGCCTGGGGCCTGAGTAGAGGGGAGGAGGGGAGGACAGCCCTCCGTAAGCCACCCCCCTGTGGAGGGAAAGCATCCCACTGCCCTGCTGCCCGCTCACCTGCCCTACGCCCCCGGGGCCCTGCGTACCTGAGACCCTGCCATTCAGCAGCACCTCTGTGGCCTCAGGCAGGTGGGAAGGCCCAGGAGGATGTGACTGAGGAGATCCTGCTGTGAGGAGAAGCATCCCTCAAATGGCATTTCCAGCACAAAAGTGGGAAGAAGGGCACTCCTGGGGGCGAGGGGACTGTCACGTTGGAAGAACGTGAAAGGTCCAACTTGTCCAGACCCACGTGGTGGCTGGTGAAGTGGGAAAGCAGGAGCCATTGGATGGGAGCCCTGTCCACAGGGGGTGTGGGGACTGACCCTGAAGCCTCAGAGGAGGGTGGGGCCTGGGGACAGGAGGGCTGTGACAGGGCATGAGCGATCTCTTGGGGTTTCCCAGCTGTGTGTGGAGGCTGAGGGGAGAGACTGAGCAAAGAGAGGGATACATCCTCCTGCCTTCCAGGGGGGGATGCAGAGGAGCTCTGGGACCAGTGTTGGGAGCAGGCCTTGGGTGAGAGGAGTGGTCAGGCAGCTGTCCAGGCAGCAGCCTAGCTTTTAGGACTTGGTGGGGAGATGGAGGGGGGGCAAAAAGGGGACAAATGAGACCCTCAACCCCATAGCAGACCCAGCTGTGAGGGAGCAGGAGGCCTGGCAGTTGAGTGCATAGGCCCTGGGGGACGTGACCCCAGGAGGGAGGCAGTGAGTGCACAGGCCGTGGGTGAAGAGCATCGCTCCTTCCCAGAGCAGGTTCTAGGGCCAGGGAGGCTTCTGGAGGTGAAGCAGGAGTGAGGTTTCCTGCTGATTGGCAAGTCTGCTTCCCTGTGAAGGAGGGTTCACGTCCCGTGCCAGAAGGAACAGCTTAGATGCTGGAGAAGGTTGCAAGACAGGGGCGGGGGGGTGGGGGGTGGCTGCCCTGCCAACAGGGAAGGGAAGTAGCAGAGTGGACGGATTCACCGGCCAAGGTCAGAGGCCGTCCGAGGGAGGAGGGGAGGCTTGGAGGGCAGCCCCCTGCTTGGCCCAGGCACAGTGTCCGCATCCACCAGGTGCCCTCTCCTAGTGAATCATGATGGCCCTTCTCTGGCCGTAATACTGGGTGATGCTGAATGACCAGTGGACCTGATGGGGCAGCAGGGGTGCCACATGGTCTCTCCTCCAGTTGTGGGGAAGGGCCCCACAGACAGGCTGTTGTGCTGAGCACACAGGTCAGGGGTGTTTGTGCAGGTGGAAGCCTCCTGGAGCAGGCATTAGGGTTGCAGCCAGGAGGGCAGGGAGTGCACAACTGTGCCCCTGGTGCCCCTGGGCTTGTCCACAGGCTGTTGGGAGGAGGAGTTGCAAGGACTCACTCTTTTCTCTCCATTTTTTAAAAAAAATTTTATAAGCGAGTAAAATTAGGCATGGACATATTTTTAGCAGCTTTATGGAACATACCATTAAATGCCCTCATTTAAAGTGTAGGACCCCTGGTTGGCAGTCTGTTGAGTGTGGAGCCAAGGTCACGGGTCAGGGGTCGCAGGGCCCATTAGTGGTCACTCCCCCTCCCCCACAGTCTTGGGCAGCCTCTCATCTATTTACTGTATTTAAACATGGGCCTATTCGGCATGTTTCATATGGACCCAAGCCTACGCTTTTTGAGGTGACCTTGGCCCGAAGTGCAGCCAGAGGGACCAGGGTCTTGAGGGACGGTTCCCGTGTAGCTGAGGACAGAGCTAGGACCAGGCTCCTCTGGACGTTGAGAAGGAGAGCAAGACCACTTGCATGAAGCCATGTGCAGTATTTGTTTTTAAGGACCTGACTCAGCATATCCCAGAGTCACGGCTACCACAGCCCAGATCTTATCAAGATGCAGGACTGGCCCTCCTTCCCCTGGGCTTGCATGGAAGCTCTTTTGGGGATACGTGCATTCCATCCAAGCCTGTCCTGCTGGCTGCTTCTAAATCTCTGTTGTCAGGCCAGCAAGCCCGGAAGCAGGGAGTGTACGCCCTGGTGCCAGCCTGTCCCGGTGTGAACCCCAGCTCTGCTACGGCTCAGTGGTGTGACCTTGGGCAGGTTACCCAACCTCTGTCTCCGTTTCCTCATCTGTAGAGTTGTACAGACATTGTGCCCGGCTAATAGGATTATTGTGAAAATTAAATGAGTTGATAAATAAACAGATAAAGACCTGGGTGCCTGGGGGGGCTCAGGGTCACAGCTCTGGTCACAATCCCAAGGTCCTAGGTTTGAGTCCCCCATTGGGCTCTGTGGGTCGCCTGCTTCTCCATCTCCTGCTGCTCTCCCTGCTTGTGCTCACTCTTTCACTCAAATAAAATCAATTAAAAAAATTATAGAAAACTGACGATAGGTGTTATGGGCATTAGCTGTGAGTATTATCTGGGAATCTTGACTGTTAATTCCCGCTGGGCCTTACTGTCCATGGGGCGGGGGGTGGTTAGGAAAAGATGCCCTTGGGGTGCTGGGTGGCTCAGTGGGTCAGTGTCTGCCTTCAGCTCAGGGTGTGATCCTGGGGTCCTGGGGTTGAGCCCTGTGTCGGGCTCCCTGCCCGCACAGGGTCTGCTGCTCCTCCCCGCCCTCCCCCTGCTTGTGCTCTGTCTGTGTCTCATGAATGAATGACGCCGTCGTCAGGAAATACACATAATACCGTTGTCCGGCTTTGCTCACGGTGCCCGCCAGCCTGAATGCTAGACACAAGGCTGCGGGGGCTACTGGCAGAAGTCCAATCTCTCATCGTCCCAACGAGATGATTTGGCTGCTGGCACCTGTGTTGACCCGGGTGCCTCTGGTCCTCACGGTCCCACCTTTCCTCCTCCAGCAGCCCTGCCTGGCGCAGACCCCACGGTCCTGTACCTGTTGTTTCTAAACACAGAATGCTCAAAGACAAATATAAAACAGCATATGTAAAAGTGCTGAACCCGGTGTATTTTGTCCGCTGCACACAATTAATAGCCTCTGTCAAGAAGGAGTCTTCCTACATCAACGGTGCTCAGCACTGGATATTCAGCAACACTCATGCTAAGTTGACAACTGAGAGAAGTCTTGTTGGCTCATTTACTATCCAGGAAATTTGTTTTCGAGAGTGTAGGCACTTTTTTTTATGCCCCAGATTTCATTAGTTTACCAAACAAAACCCTTTCTAAGTGGCTGGGGGGAGGGTCACCTTCAGTCCTTGCCTCGTCCAAATGTGCAGTGATGCAGGGTGGTGGGCCAGGTTGTGACCTGTCAATGAGGAACGGGTGTGTGTTGTGGTCGTCGCAGGTGACAGGAGGGGGCACCCCCATGGAGGACTTACCATCATCCTGGACAGCTTGGATGGGGGTGACGGTGACTCTGTGTTCTGTGTGCAACAAGGCGACATGCTTACTCACTTCTGGAGCCAGCTCTAAAGATACTGGAAAGGGCCACCTTTTGGGTTCTTGGTGTCATGAAGCTTCTAGATTTAGGTTCGGGGAGGGTGGACACGTGCACGGTGCAGCTCATTGGCTAGTTCAGTCATGGCCAGAATGTGCCCAGAACCCAACCCCAAGTGAAATAACGAGGCGTCCTGTTTGAGCCCAACGTGTTATGCTCTGTTGTGAAAAGAGGACACACAGAAGCCGACGGTGAGCTGCCTTGGTGTGTGTGTGAGAGCTTCACAGTGAGGAGCTCCCAGGTGACATCAAGAGTAGGGGCTTCGGAGCAGAGAGCAGGCTTGCACTGCACCTGACGGTGGTGGTGGAAGAGCAGAGGGTGGGCCTGCCCACAGCAGGCTTTGGGCTGAGTGAGTGGGGCCAGGCACCAGAGCTGGATGTGGTGGGTCGTGACCCTCAGGTCCCTGGCCCAACTGGAGGGCAGGCACATCCTCAGGCTCCACCCTGGGCCCTCCAACCCCCTGCATCTGTCAGCCAGCAGTCTCAGAGGCTCTTTGCCTCTACGGACACCCTGTTGCCAGCCCCTACGGCGTGGGTCCACGGCGGCCATGGCCAAGTCCTGCTTTCTTCAGCTCGGTCCCACTTGGAGAACTGATCCCGGCCCCTGTGGGGTCCACATGCTGGCAGAGCCCGTCTTCCCCCCACAGTGCTCTGCCTGCCTCTCCTCAAGGAGAAGATGAGAGAAGATCTGTCCTCTCATGTGTCCTACAGGTCCCCAAGGGAACCGACCAAAACTGGGCCCAGAAGCTGTATGACCGGCACTCTGGCAGCCAGCACTTCCAGAAACCCCGCATGTCCAACACGGCCTTCATTGTCATCCACTTTGCCGATAAGGTGAGTGTGTGCGTGGCCCGGAGCCCTGTGAGCCCCCTGCAGAGGTTCAAGGCTGGAGGGGTTCTGTTACGTTCAGGCACCTAGAAGCTCTTGGTTAGGGCGTCCGCCCTGTGACATGGGGGCTGTCCCTATGCGGACAGAGCCCTGGGCAGTGGGAGGGTGCCGCAGCCACCCGGGCCTGTGCTAGACACACAGTTACCGCCCCTCTCCTGGGGCTTCAGGCAGGAGCACGTAGGACAGTCGTGAGTGTGCCCTGAGGGAGGAGGGAGGCGTGAGAACACAGTGGTGCTCTCTGGGTGGTGCCTCCCCGGGACCTGGCATACACGGAACTTTCCCACATGGATTTCTGTTTGGTTTAGGAAGCCCTGACCCACGGGTCCCAATTTTCAATCTGCATGTAAATCACCTGGGGTCTCATTACTCAGACTTGAAGGCAGATTCCAGGGGCGCCTGCGTGGCTCCATCTGTTAAGCGTCCAACTCTTGGTGTCAGTTCAGGCCTGATGTCAGGGCTGTGAGAGAGAGCCCTGTGCTGGGCTCTGCGGAGTCGGAGATGCTCTCTCTCCCTCTGCTTCACACACAGGCACACACGCACAGGCTCTTCTCTCTCAAATAAATAATCTTTTTAAAAATGCAAATGCCCATTTGGTGGACTTTTCAGCACCCAGGGAGGCCTTACACTATCTTTTGGGAACTCCTTTTTAAAAACAATGTTTTCTCACAAAATAAATACTCGATTTCCTCTGTGTGAATCCTGATCACATCTTGGGTTTACATGATAAATAGAAACATCTGTGGGTTTCCCAGCTACTCACCAGTCCTCAGAAAACACTGTGGATGAGAGGACAGGACTTGGTGCTGAGTTGCTGAGCAGGTGCCAGGTTGTGCTGAAGCCCTTGACCCTTGTTTCTGTTTCCCTCTGGGGCCCCAGGTGGAGTATCTTTCAGATGGTTTTCTGGAGAAAAACAGAGACACAGTATATGAAGAGCAGATCAACATCCTAAAGGCCAGCAAGGTAAAGGGCACCAGAGGTGGGGACCTAGGGCAGGATCACCCACAGCAGGATGTGGCGGGACCGGGTTGGGTGGTGGTGGCCTGGGGCTGGGAGGGCAGGCAGGGGGAAGGTGAAGGGGCTTGTCAGTCATGCATGTCAAGAGTGCACAGCTTCCTAAACTGGAGTGTGAGACTTAAAAGACAATGGTCCTCCTCCTCCCCACCCACCTGCAGGCTCTAGCTTTCCCTGTCATCAGCTAACCTTTCTGAAGACCCAATGACCGTGTTGCCGACCCCCAGCCCCGTCCCAGCACATGTCACGGGTGCCGTGATGGTGGCAGGTGGCATTCAGAGATTACCCAGGAGGGGCTCCCAGGTGTACCAGACCCCAGCAGCAGGGGCTACAAGCTTTCCACCCTGAGCCCGTTCCAGAAATCCCAGAAGGTAGAAAGCAGAGGTCGAACCTGGGTCGCTGTAGACCTACGAACAGGCCTGGCACAGACTGCAGCTACAGATCAAAGAGCAGCTCTCACTGCACTTTAGATCCTTTGGGCAGATGGGCCTGTCAGGTAGTGTTTTTAAAGCTCATTGTTCACTGGGCCTCTGTCATCTGTAAGACTTTGTTTTCACAGCAGTCCTGTGAGGTTTAAGTTTCTAGCTCTGTGTTAGAGCATTAAATACCTACAACAGTACAAGGCCCTGTGACATGGAGTCAGTGCCCAATTGTTGGTGTCGGTTTTCATCTCCCTGAATATAGATCAATCTCAAATCCCATCTGTAAATTCATGATTTTACTTAAAGCATTTTTATTTTATGGGAGGCCTATCCGCTTCTTTCATGCGGCACCCCTGATAAGACATTAAGAGACCATTGTGAATAATCACCGCAGTACGGGGTGGAAGACTCCCGTGTACCCTACCAGCCGAGGGGTGTTTAAAGAACTCCCACCAAGAGCAGTGAAACAAAACCATGTTAATGAGAATGTAATTAGTAAAGCCAGTTTTCCTGCCTAAGAGCTCATAGTGCAGCTAATTGCTTTCTCAGTTATTGGAGAACTATAAATAGAGACTTAGGAAATGCCTCTTTAAAACATGGCTTTGTCATTAACAGCCTGCTTTAAGTACCAAAAATGGAGCTTTCTCCCTCCCGGTATTTATTATAAAAAAAGCAATATTTTATCCAAAACCAGAAAATTCCAAAAGGAGCATATAGTTAAGATCTCCGATGCCAGGGCAGCACTCAAGTGCAGGTCGGAGTTTGTCAGTAAGTGTTGGCTGCCCAGCACCATCCCGAGTGGTGTCCCAGCAGGCAGGCCTGGAGCCGTCTCTCCACTCACCCCAGCAGAAGGGACTTGGAGACCAGCATGTCCAGAGGTCAGGGAGACCACATCAGCCCAAGGCCACCTTCTCTGGGCCACGGCAACTCCTGAGGTCCAAGAGTCCCAACGCTGTGCCTCAGACAAGCCCATGGGCGTGAGCTCTGGGTCTCCTCTCTGCTCTTGGCTTGACTTCCAACTCCTCCAGGAACGACCGTGTATATATGTCTGTTGTTTCCATGCCGGTATGTTCCTGATAGGTTACAGACATGTTCCATTTTGGGCAAATACATTTACTTTTTAAAAAAGTACTTTTTTAATTCGTGTTTTTGTTTTCTATAGGTAAATAGTAGTAGAATTACTACATTGTGTGCTCATTTTATTTTTTAATTTTTTGAGGAACCTTCATACTGTTTTCCACAGTGGCTTCACCCATTTGCATCTCTACTAACAGTAGGTGAAGGTTCCCTTTTGTTTTCATCCTTGCCAATACTTGCTATTTCTTGGGTTTTTTTACTTTAGCCATTCTCGAAGGTGTGAGGTGATGTCTCATTGTTGTTTTGATTTGTGTTTCCCTGATGATAGGTGATGTTGAGCATCTTTTTGTGTATCCATTTACCATTTGTGCTGCTGCTTTGGAAAATTGTTTTGGGCTCTCTGAATCTTTAAATTTTTAAAGTCCAATTATTTTTTATGTTGAGTTACCATATCACTTGCAAATATCTTCTCTCTTTGGTAGATGGGTGAGGAGAGGGGTGAAATAAAGGATCAATAAGGATGATACACTTACCATGATGGGCACCGAGTATTGTATAGAATTGTCAAGTCCTTTTATTGTACAACTGAAACTAATATGCTGCTATTAATTATACTTCATTTAAAAAGTATTTTTAAACATACCTTTTGTATAATAGCTTTACTGAGATATAATTGACATACAACATAATATTTTTAAGGACATTTGGAGTGCTTCCTATTTAAGATCAGTTGATGTGGGTAGTTAAAAAGCTTTCATCAATATTTAGAATGAATAGGTCTCTATGTGAGAGAGAACTTTTTAATTGATAAAATGGTATCATCCCGTTCCCAATACATGAAAGTCTATCTTTTTTCTTTAACAACAAAAAAGGGCTGAACCTTTTCCTCCAAAGGGCAGCACTGGCCACGTAAAAGAACTGCCCGAAAAGAAAATGTATTTTTTTTTTTTTTATTAGGTCTGCAGCCAGGTTTTATAGATAAGGTTCTGGGCAAGAGATCCCAATCAGATGGTTATTTGAGCATGTCTTTATTTTGGTTTCATGCGTCTGTCTGTTTTAAAGGAAAGGTATTTTATGTTCTTACAGAAGTTAGCAGGCACGATTTCCGAGGTAACAGCTACAGATATAGCTGTAATGGATGTTCTTCTTAAACTATCGATGGTCTTGAAAAAGACTATTTTTTAATACTTTTTAAAATCCCTCTTCAAATAGATTTGCCTCAGGCTTTTAAAATCTATCTATAGCCCTGAATAGCAGAGAGGACCAAAGCCAGTATCTACGGACACTTGGAAATAAGTGACAAATGACATTAGGAGGAGTTCTTGGTTTGTTCAAAGGTATCATCTGCGTGTTTTCATGATTGGAGGGAGCATGAAATTTATAACCCCAGTGGATGTTGCTTCCCAGGGCTGCCCCTAGACACATGAGTTATGATAGTTGCACTACTACTGGTCACTCAGCTCATAAATAGACTTTCCTCTAAAGCATCACTGGAGTCAAAGAAAAAACTTCCTCAGAAGTTCATTCTTCTGCATGAATTGCTAGTCATGCAAGAGCTTGCCGTACCTGCTTTTCATGGAGTCTTCAGGCTGCTTGCTATTGGGAGATTGCTTGAGATTAGGTCATCCCCGTGAGTTGGTGGGGCTGGGGTGGCACGGTCCTCAATATTTCTCATCTGTTCTGCTTTTTCCTAAAGTTGATGTCCTGACAAACTCCCCCTCTCTGCATCCCAGAAATCCACCCATTTCCACACACAGTTTAAATAGCTGAGATCTATGATTAAAGCGTAGCTTTTAAGATAAAACACAAATTCTCCAGACTGAACCGTGTGTTCTTTCCCAAATTATAGCACAAGGGCTCCTGTTGTAGGAGCTTTTGACAGAAGCAAGAGAAAGAGGCTTTAATTTTAAGGTCTTCTTACTTTTGAATCTGATTTCAAAGCCCCTTGTATGGTTTTCATACATTCTCTTGACCTTAGAAGTTAATAGATATTTCAGAGAAAAGCCATTACTAATGATTTCTATAACTTAGATTCCTGAAACAATATCATCCTGCACATGGTAACTCCTGCCCTGGACTTGAACATCTTGGAAATCCATTTTAGAAAGTATGTGAATTATAATCTAGTCAGTAGTATTTAGACATGACAGATGACGAATGAATCACTGGTGTCTTTAAAATGCCAACCTGTCTTCAGCCTGCGGTTACTTCCCTGTGGAAATCTCTCCTCCCTGTTGCGAGTGGCTGCTTGACCCTCACATGTGCCTTGGCTCTGCGGTGTCCACCCCTCCCCACTATGCCTGGGCTCTCTCCCTCCACCTCCACCCTGTGTCCTCCCTTACCATGTGTGATGGTGGCTTTCTGCCATAGATAGTGGGGACCCAGGAGTCTCTACATGAGGAGTTGCTGGATAATGTTTGTGTTTAGAGAAGACACTGGCTGGTGGGTAGAATGTGTTGGGACACAGGTGTGTCTGGAGCTGAGCACTCAAGTTCGAAGCACTTGTGGTGATGACCTGGGGCAACTTGAGCCAGATGGCAGCATTCAGGATAGCTGAAACGGGACCGTAGGCAGAACCTGGTGACCATTGGAGTAAGGAGTGGGGTGTTGGCAGGCGCCCTAATGCACCCTGGGGCACTGGGTGGGCGAGGGCCATGCAGGCTGTGTCCTTGTTGGAGTTTCCAGTAGAACACGCTCACGGGAGGAAGCTACAGAGCAGACAGTGGGAGCTGCGGGTCGTGGTTGCAGGAGAACCTCAAGACTGGAGAAACATCTTGAAGGGGGGTAGTTGAAACCTCGGGCATGAAGGAGACTATGCAGGGAATGAGGCTTAGGAAAGATGAATGGTGAGGGTGCTGTCCTGGAAAACAGCAGCACGCCGGGGAGGCCCATGGGGAGGACGGCCTCGGACAGTGATGAGAAGGACTCCACGAAGCTGCACCACTTCCAGCTGCTGGATTTGGTAGGGAGGGTTCTTGGAAGGCGCCATCAGGCTCTGCTTTGGAAGCACGAGGAGACTGTGGGGGACGCGGCACAGGGACGGCCACATGCACGGGGAGGTGGTTCAGCCTGGACAGAACGTGAACATAGCTCCGTGTTCACGGGCAGAACCTGGGAACTGGGGAAGATTGCAGATGGGAGACAACGCAGGAGACTGAGTCAGACGTAAAGGAATCCTCTGAGTCCATTCTCTCATTTTTATAGATAGGAAATTTTAAATCTAGTGAAAGGTTAGGAGGTTTGCCTGGGTCACACAGCTAATTAAGGGGCAGAGTCAGGTCTGAAACATCCCCTGACCCTGGCCCGGTGTCTGTCCTGGGGCCCCTTCCATCCCCGAGACCTGCTAGGGTGTAGGCTCTTGGGTCCCTAAACTGCTCGGCTGTGGTGCTTTGTGTACAGTGGAGTCCAGACTCCTTGTCACACTGCAGCCACAGGGATCTTTCCCAAAAGATCACTGGTCACTGCTCCCCTCTGTGACCTATTGTTGCCTGGGCTCTGGCCAGGCTGTCGGGGTGCAAGTCTTAGCACTGCCATGGGCCAGCTCTGTGGTCTTGGACCCTTACCTCTGTTTCCCCGTCTATAAAGTGGGATGTAATATCTAGCGGTCATTGGAAGAACTAAATCTTCATATATGCTTGGTGCATTCTAAGTGCTCAATAGAGCACTCTTATTTAAAAAACCAAAAACAAACCCTTAATGGCTTCACATTGCTTTTAGGATAAGACCCAATCTTCAGTGAGGACTTTGCATGAGCTGGTCCTTCTTAGTTCCCCCTCAGGCTTGTTCTAAAGCTGTCTTGGCTTTATATTGGTTCCCTGAACACGCAGATACTCCCTGACAGGCTTCTCTGCCTACTGCCCGCCCCCAGTGACCCACCAGCTCAAACATCCCTTCCTGGGAGAAGCCTTTCCTCATTTCTACCCTGGGGCTGTGATTCAGTCGTGTGTATCTGTTATTTCCTTGAGGAAATCATCTTTTTGTCATCAGGCTTTTAATTATGGGGCTGATTGATGAGAGTTCACCTTCCGTGCTAGATCATAAACTCCACGATATGTAAGAGGCTCCATTTGTCTTTATTTGTTTTCGTGTTCCCAGCTCTGAGCTCAGAATTTATTTTTTTACACATGTGGCAGCCAGTTAAGTATCGGTGAGTGAGTGAACGAGCCAGCCAGTTTGGTTTCCTGACCATTCAGGGACCTAGTCTTTAGTTCCTGTTCTTTGAAAGCACATGGAAATGAGGATTTAATAAATGTTTCATTTTTATGATGTTGGCACGTGCACATTTTAGCCACAGATTCTGAAAATCCTATTTGAGTTGTCTTTATCCCATCAGACAGCCCAGTTACTTTTCCTTCTAGAAAGGCAATGTTCGTGATTTTGAAATACCACATGTGGGCAGAAGAGCAAGTTGATCTATTTTGAAAATACTGAAATAGGAACTGAATTGTCACCTGTTGGCACCTGAGACTGAGAGACCTCCTTCATGTCATCAGGGTGACCTCCCAAGCTGCCTGGCTGACAGCAAGGCCTGTGCAGGGATCTGGGGGTGTGTTACTCAGGAACACCGTAGCTTCCCCTAGTGCAGCCACGCCATCACTAGCCTGTGTCGGCCACGGAGGAGCCAGCAGTGACAATGGACCTGAGCGGCTTATCCCACATGCTTTGTGGCCTTAAGGTCCTTGGTTGGTGCTTTTAGACTGAACTTCCAACCCAGACCATGGAGTTAAAGAACCACAATCCTTATCTGCATATAGATCGCTACAGAAGAAAACAGAAGTCAGGAGCTTCCAATGTGACAAGTGAAAAGTATAAAATGAGACTAGGACTTCACAGAACACGTGTCGACCCCAACATGTATGCCTGCATGTGTGTATGCACAGTTGTTTAATGGCTTTGCACCCCGTATGACTCACTAGTGTGTGGTGTGAATTCACTGAGCTGTGGTATACAATTACCATTGAATCTAAGGTTGAGTGCGTAAAAACTGTTAACTGATGCTACTTAAGAGTGGGGTTAGGAGGAAGTAATTTGTTTCCTCTGTTTTAGTTTGAAATCTTGATAGGAGGATATAATAATCAAATGTTGGTTTTCAGCATTAAGCATCATGACCTTATGTGTGTGGGCAAGGACGGCTGCTGTGATGGTGAAGAGTTTCTGCACAGGATCAGGCTTTGCCAGCTTTTTTTTTTTTTAAAAGATTTATTTATTTATTCATGATAGAGAGAGGCAGAGACACACACAGGCAGAGGGAGAAGCAGGCTCCGTGCTGGGAGCCCAACGCAGGACTCGATCCTGGGACTCCAGGATCACGCCCTGGGCCAAAGGCAGGTGCTGAACTACTGAGCCACCCAGGGATTCCCCCCCACCTCTTTTTTAAGATTTATTTGTTTATTCATGATCGACATAGAAAGGCTTTGCCAGCTTCTTGATGCTGCTGGCATGAATGACTAGGAGACGATTGTGTATTGAAACAAGTTTTGGCCGAGGCATCCGGAGGCCGGGATTCTGGGCCTGGCTTGGTCGGTAACCAGCAGCCCCAGGTGAGTGAATACCAGCCACCATCCTTTGTGCTGGGACAAATGGAGATGGAAGCAGGATTCCGGGGAGCTCTTCTTTCTTCACCCGCCACTCAAAGAGGTTATCTTTATGCTCTAGCTCTAAAATTCGTCTGCAGCTCAAAACTTTTACCGTGTAGACAGATTTTTCACATATATATCCTCTAATAAAAATAATAAAACAGGGCAATGTTGGAAGGCTTATTATATGCTGGGCACTTTACTGTTGCTCACATGGACTATCTCCCTTAATCCTTTCTCAGGCCCACTCCCCCATGGAGGGGGAGGCTAGGAGGCTATAGACTCAGTGAGCAGGGGACTCAGGGCCCTGTGCAGACCTCAACTGGTACCTGGGTGCATGGTGATGACGTGAAGAGGGGTGAGCTGGGAAGGTCCATGGAGGATGCGCCTCTCAGGATGAGCAGAGAGGAGAGATTATAAATACTAGAAAATTTGCATTATTCCAGAAAGAGACTCTGCTCTTGTTTTCAGTCATTCTACTTTGTTCTTCTCTGGCCCCCAGCCTCCACTAAACTGCTTGGTGTTCCCTGGACATTTCATGTAAATGGAATCGTGTGCTCCGTGGTCTTGTGTGTCTCACTTCTTTCACTTGGCCAGGGTTCATCTGTGTTGTGGCACATGTGGGGACTTTACTCCCTTAGGTCGTCGAAGAGTATTCACTGTATGGATCTGCCACATTCTGTTTATCAGCTGTTTGATATTCATATTGTTCCCACTATGTGGCTCCTCTGAATAGTGTGGTTATGGGCTTCGGTGTGCAAGTTTGGGTCTAGATGTGTCTTCAGGTCTCTTGGGTAGGTACCAGAAAACTGCTTTGAAAGTCCAAGAGATCTCGAGTTCAGTGATCTTCCTGTGTTTGTTTCTAGTTCCCACTGGTGGCTGATCTGTTTCATGATGACAAGGACTCCGTTTCTGCCACCACTACATCTGGGAAGGGCTCGTCTTCCAAGATCAACATCCGCTCTGCCAGACCTCCCCTGAAAGCTTCCAACAAGGAGCACAAGAGAACTGTGGGCCACCAGGTAAGCCTCTGGCAGGAAGCTGTGGGGCAGGGCCAACCTCTCTGCAGGTGAAGGACTGTTGCAGACTCAGAGGGAGGCCAAAGCAGCCTTGACATCTGCACCTTCAGCCACCAGTGCTCTTTGTAGGAGGAAACTGGGAAGTCCTCTCTAGAGGGAACTGAGAGGAAAGAGAAAGGGGATGAATATAGGCTCAAGCAGTGCACTTAGCCCCTGGTAGGACCACACATGCCTGGTCGAAGAAGCAAGAGGGTCCTGGAATCTGCAGGTTGGGTTAAATAAGCCCGTGGACCACAAACCTGAAGCCCCTTCTGTGTGGTCTTTGTGGGATTTTGTGTCCAGTGTGTCTCCCAAGATGGGGGTTGGGTACCTGTCACGCCCTGAAAGCCGCTAACCTTTCTACTATAGAGGATTTGCCTCTTCTGGATGTTTCACATTACTTTACAAACCTCCAGGCTGCCCAGGCACTGGAGGTGGGGGCTCCAGGCCTCAGGCTTAGGAATAATCAATCTCCAGTCACTGTGAGGACTTCTGTCCCATTTCCCAGTACTGACTGACCCCCCCACTCCCCCGCCTTCATCTCATTTAATCTACCACACTGAGTTAGACGTGTCAGCAGCTGGGCTTTCCCTGTTTGGTTCAAAGAGTCCTGAAGCCAGAATGTGGGAGTGCCTTGATTTTGGACCTACAGCAAGGCCGGAATGTCAAATAGGATCTGACCCTAGGTCTCTGAATTTCTTCCTATCCTTCTGGATTCATAATGACCATGATAGAATCAACAACTACTGCCACCAGTCTGCGGGCATTTCTTTATTATACATCAGCAAAATGTTAGGGAAAAATAACTGGTGTTATTTCGTCTTGTTCCTCCAGTTCCGTACCTCCCTACACCTGCTCATGGAGACCCTAAATGCCACGACGCCGCACTACGTGCGCTGCATCAAGCCAAATGACGAGAAGCTCCCCTTCCAGTAAGTGCCTGCATGGGGATTATTCAGCAGCCCCTCCGATGGAGTCAGGCTGATCAAGCCTGGCTTCCTTACAAGTTCAGGTGGAAGAGACCAGGCACAGCCTTGAAGGGGGGTCTGGGGCAGGATGAATAGTGACGGTTCACATGCTGAATACTGGCCCACAGACATTTACCAAGTTCCACCTATCTGCTGTCTAAAAGGATTCAAGAGAATGAGAGGATACAGGTTGCTAATTCCACAGAGTCTACAGTGGTGTTGAGGAGTGTGCACACCTGAATCAAACAGAGAACTACATAAGAGTCTGTCAGTAAATGTAGATGTACCTGTGTCTCACAACAGATGTTCAATTCAGAGGTGGGAAGATAGTGGGAGGGGTCGGGGAGGCCTCTTCCATTGGGGAAACTTGATCTCAAGTGACGTGTTGAGTGATGACACATAAAGCTGGTCCTCTATCTCACATCCCCTCTACCACTGAGTTGCTGCAGTTAGCCATACCCACTCACCTTCCCCCACCCCACTCCTCAGCCTTTGCTGGTCTAAATTCTACTTCTACTCCTATCTTGTTCTGTCCATGCCCACATGGTTGACCCCACCCAAATCTGTATAATGGCAACTCTGTACGTCTCTGTCAAATTCCAGACCAGACTTTCTGAATGCCTGCTGCAGCTTTGTTGGCTGATTCACATTCAGCGTGTCTGAAATCAGACTCCTTGTTTTCCCCCAAGAAACGGTTCCTGTTTGGTCTGTTATATGGTAAATGGGGTAACCATTTCCTGACAGCTCGTTTACCCCCCAGACCTGAGAGTCACTCTGGACCAGTGCTGACCAGGAGAACTTTCTGTGATAGGTGGAGCTGCTCTATAATGTGCATTGTCCAAGATGGTAGCCACCAGTCATGTATGGTTATTGTGTGCTTTGGGATGTGGCTGGTGTGACTGAGGAACTGAATCCTGTCACTTTAGTTGTATTCAGATAGCTGTAGCTGGCTAATGACTACCATGTTGGACAGTATAAGCCCTGATTCTTCCCTCTGACTCCTACATGTCCAGTCATGGTCAAAGTCTCATGGAATCTCCTTGAAAATGTATTCTGGTTTCCCTTTTCTCTTCCTTCCGTGAAATTGTTTTAGACTCTGTATCTTGCCTATAATGTTCCTCAAAGCCTTTAGGACAGTCCCTTATCTACTTCCATAACCCATTAGTCCATGGCCCTCAGCCACCACCCAGGCTCTGTCTTCTGGCCCAAGGAGGTATATTTCTAAATTTTTAGAGCACTTTATTCCCAGCTTTCTGACTTCCTTTTTTAGTCCTAGCATAATTTCCTTCTGGCAATTTATCCTGGCAACTCTGTAAGAGTATCTGAACTCTCCTCTACTCTTCCTAGTATCTCATGAAGCTTGACCTGTGCTCCAGTGGGCCTTGTGCTGTAAAAGGTCAGGAAGACCACACTGAGTCAGCCTGCCTTGAAGCGTGCTGATTGTTGACTCTTTTCTCTTCCTCCAAATTTCTGAGAAGTAGTTAGGAATTCTCTCCATGTGACATGTTTACCAGCTGACTCCAGAAGAAGAGAGGCTGTTTAGTGGGGCGGTGTGAGTGAGAGGCTTCCATCATGTGTGAAGGGCAGGAGTGCCGTGCAGGGGCCCCAGGGAGGAGAGTCGAGGGCTGGGTACCAGCTCTGTCCTCAACCAGCGGCAACCTTGGGCAGTTCATTCCTCAGGACCTGGTGTCTGCCACCTGCTTGATTCCCCTGCTGGGTCTCCCCTCCCGGATGAAGGGAGATGCTGGGGGCTTTCAGGATGACTATCTGGTCCTTATGGCCCACATTTCTAAGATCTTCTTTTGCCTTCAGGCCCAAAATTGCCGTAATAAAGTGGGGAGAATACTGAGCCAGGTCAGAGCACTTGGATTCTGGTTGGGGCTCTGCAAGCAAGTGTTTGATCCACGAGCTAGCCCTGTACTGTTGGCCTCATTTCTCTATATGCTAAATGGAGCTAAAACTGAGCATCCTGATTAAAGGAATCCAGGAGATGGCGTAGATGATCTGTGAGAAGCATAAAATTTTTGATGAGTAAGATATATAACATTTTATAATATATGTATCTTATTAAAAATACAGATGCATCCTTCTAGAAGGAAAGTTCTGTATGCCTCCCGTCATTCCCTACAACTGCTCTCTCAACCTTAGCATCCTTTGGGCCAGGTATATGCTATTATGGGGGGCTGTCCTGTTGGATGCTGGCAGCATCCCCATCACCGTGACAACCAGAAATACTTTATGATTGCCAGCTGTCCCTCGGAGGACAGAACTGTGCCCCTAGCGGAGGATGCCGTCCTCCACGAAGTGCTTTGATAGCATCTCTTACAGAAATGTCTTTTTTCCTCTCCTTCCTTCAAAAAACATCTATCATACCCCTTGCTCACTGGATGCTGGGCGAGGACAAGTGGGAATGTCCTTCATCCTTAAGGAGTTACCAGCACTGACCACGGACAGCAGTGTAGATGTGACCGTCTGTGGGTACATGGGGGTGCTGCAGGAACAGAGAAGCAGGGGGTGTGGGGAAGTGTCCAGGGTGGAGGTGGCCTGGGCAAGTGTGATAAATCTGGGGTCGCTAGTTAGAGGACCTGGCCAGTGTGCTGAGGGTCGGTCCCCCCTGCTCCCTGGCCTCAGGAACAGACAGCCCTGGGAGTCCTGAGGTCCTGAAGCATGACTGCAACACGCCACAGAGACTGAGTCCCAGCTGGAGCTGGCAGCGTGTGCAAAATCAGTGAGGTCGCACGTGACTGCTGTGGGGAGCTGGGTTCCAAGCTGCTGGCTTTGCTGACCCTGCAGGTTCATTGGGAGGAAGAGGTATAACCCTGCATTTCAGCAGATGGACTCGTCTATCGGTGGTGACTGTGCGGTCCCAAATGAAGTGTTGTGTGTCCCCACCACAGTTCTCCCAACTCCACTAGGTGGGATGGCTGGTGTTCTGCCCTTGGTCACCTGGTAGCAGGCAGTGAGACGGTGAGAGATGCGGGTGACCCTGGGCTTTCTTTCCTATTGAAGACATGAGATTAAAATGCAGAAGGTTGGCTGGCTGTCCACGTCCCCAGGGCGTGAGCAGTTAGGGAGGGTGGCAGTGTCGTCTTGGCGTCTACTTTTTTTCTCCCCATGGTGTCGTTCTTCTCTATCACTTAGTCCTTACAACAAACTGGTGAATTAGAGTTGGGCAGAGAGCCTCAGCCTCTGTTGGACCAGGGAGGAAAAGGAGCTTCAGGGAGATGATGTGTTGCCTGGAGTGGCACAGGCTGTCCGTGGCCGTACCAAGTTTTCCACTTCACCCTTGCCCTGTTCCCCCACATCCCATGGGGAAAAGAATGCCGCCAACTTGGGAGGAGAGTGTGTGTGTGCGCAGAAAGTCGGTGGGACCGCAGGTGGACCCACAAGGGACAAGAGATCACAGATGCTTGCCAAGCATGCTGCCCACCCCTAGTACGCAGAGTGGCCTGGATTGGCCTGGCCTGGGGAATGCTGGTGCAGAGAACCTTGGGGGAGAAGCCCACAGGAAGCTGTTCCCAAGCTCCAGCACATCCTGACTCCAGGCCCAGCTGGCCACCTCCAGGCTGAGGGAAGCAGAGCCTGCATCCCAAAGGCTGTCTCAGGTCACTCAAGGTCACAGCAGCCTTGATGTTCCATGTTCTCAATGTCTCGCTACCCCTGCACATCGGTGAGGGGTCTGCGGGGATCCCAGTACTGCACTGCATCCTGGTGACGCATCAGAATACAGCAAAGGGGGTGCCCAGGTGGGCTCCAGGTGTAGCGAAGGCTCCACACACGTATAGGCTCCTTTGGTTTTATTTCAGCCCATAGGACCTTCCATGAGGAGCTCTTGGCCTGCTTAGGAAAGTCAAACTCATTCCCCTGAAGTAGCCCCCTTGTTGGGGACTGTGTAGACTTCAGTGCTTGATTGTCCCTCACCTATGTGCCATGGGCACCTTGGGGCTGGAGTAATCGGGAGGACTTCCTGGAGGAGCTGGGTGTCAAAAGTAGCCAGACTTGCTCAGGTTCAGAGGTGGCTGGGGAGGCCCAAGGGGCATGGGCCTGGAGGACCATGTGGATGACCCTGGGGACCCTGAGTCCCAGGGTTGGCCTGGAAGGCAAGGAGTCCCTGGACTCAGGTCAGCTCATGGCCATCAGGTGTGTGGGAGGTGCCTGCTGATCCAGTCCATGTGCTTCGATGGACGTCTGGGTTGTTGGCGCAAGAGAGGCTAGCACTGGGACCTGAGTGGTGGTATGTGGAAGCGGGAAGTCAGGGGACATCTCCAGGGCAGAGCTCTGATCCATACTCCCAAGCTGTGAGAAGACCCTGGACTGTCGGGAAGGCAGCAGGCAAGGGTGGCCAGAGGCCACCCCAGGTCCTGGAGATGAAGCCACACATGTCTCTGCTGGGCAGATGGGCTACCTGCTGACTTGGAAGGTGTGCTAGGCCTGTGTGGCCCTGGGCTCGGGCTGAGCTGAGAAACAGAAAGGGAGGGTGCGTGTACTTCCCATCCCCTCACAGGTGGACAGTGGTCTTCGCCAACTGTGAGCAGGATTGGGTTCTGGTCCAGCTCGTGCTTCCCTGTGAGGACTCCCTGCTGCCCGAGCTGGCCCTGGTACTCTCCCGTCTCTGGCAGTGCTTGTACCGGGTTATCATGTACCACTTGGGGCACTGCTTCTGTCCGCTTCTGTCCCTCTGTGGACGCTCTCAGGCCACGCCTGGTTGCTGACCTTACAGTGTCCTACTCAATGTACATGTTGGAGTAAATGCTGGGGTTTCATGCGAAACAGCAGTTTGGGGCAGGTGAGCTATTGCAGACATGCCTCATGTCTCTGCGGACGAGCAGCTGGGTTTCCTTATCCTACCTGGGCAGCCACCACGACTGCAGCTGACCATGCATGCATCCCAGTATTGGTCTAACATGCATGCATGGTGGTCTAACTGCTCTCCCTGGCCATTGGGTTCAATCTTTGCACCAACACTAAGAAAAGGGATCCTACTATTAGACCCTGTTACATAGGTGAGGGTACGAAGGCCTGAGGAGGCCATGATGCTCTTTCCCTAAATAATCCATGCAGCTGGAAAGTGACCAAGTCACAGTTCAGACCAAAGGTCCTCCTGGCCGGGAACTCACCCTCTAATTCCTGAACCAAGCGCTGCTGTGGTGGCACGTGCAGAGGAGTTGGCCTTTGAATGAATGCAGATGCCCATGCAGGTGGAAACAACAAGGGAAGGGTTGGGGAGGAAGCAGGAATGGGTCCTGGAGGGCACACAGAATTCACTTCTGCCAAGAGAAAGACCACGTACCCCAGGTGAGAGCAGGGACACACACAGTGCTGCTCTAATTCCCGCGCCTGCCAAGTCAGGTCAGTCTGTCTCCACGTGGCGGCTGAGCTCAAGGTGCATGGCAGTCTGTGGCTCCGTGCAGGAAGAAGTCCTCTGTCCCTTGCTCCTGTTTCTTTGCCACTTACAACCTGTCTTGCTGTCTCCGCAGCTTTGACCCCAAGAGAGCAGTGCAGCAGCTCCGGGCATGTGGGGTGTTGGAGACAATCCGGATCAGTGCAGCCGGCTACCCATCCAGGTAATGCACCCACCAGCCGTGTGCTTGATGGGTGGCCACGGCCAGGCTCCCCGGGGATCTCGTTTACACAACAACATTGACGCTCCAAAGTCCCCAAATGCTGAGGGCCCGAGCAGGGTGCCCACAGGGAGGAGGACGGCACGTTGGCCTGAGAGGTGATGGGAGTTCACGGGGTGGGGGGGGGGCATCATCTGGGACAGCTTTTCATGTTTCGGGTTGGCATTGGTCTGGGCGATGAGCCAGCTGGGACCGCAGAGGAGAGTTCTCCTTTGTTTCCACCTTGTTCCCTTTTTAAAAATATATTGTAAAATACACATATTTACAGTCGGAGTTGTTTTGAGGTATACAGGTCAGTGGTGGTAAGTGCACTTCTTATCAGGGCACCGTCTCCAGGGCTCTTTTATTCTGTACCCATTAACCACCAAATCCCCATGTCCTCCACCCTCCAATGGCGGGCAGCCACCATTCCACTTTGTCGCTGTTTCTGAGGACTCTGTGTCCTTTGTGTAAGTGGATCCTGCGGTGGTGGTGTGGCAACTGGCTTCTTCCACTTGGTCTGGGACCTTTAAGGCTCACCCATGGGGCACATGTCAGGATCTCCTTCCTTTTTGTGGCTGAACACTATTGTAGGTACAGATAGCTTTTTGTTCATCCATTTATCAATGGGCCCCTTTAACTTGAAACAGAATCCAATCCATGGTGGGAAATATAATCTTGAATTTAAAAACCACTGTCAAGATCTAGTTTGTACTGTGGATAAGCCCTTGAGCCACCTGGTATCTGTCAAAGCTATGGCAAGACTGGATCCTTTCTGGATACTTCCCTGAAGTAGGATGGAGACCTTAAGTCTCTTGAGGTCATACTGAGGAGACCAGCATCTCCTAGGCTAGATGTCCTTTGCCATGAATTGGGGCTGAGCTGAGCAGAGCCTCCTAGCAGCCCAGAGCTTGTGTTAGGTTCCTCAGGGACCCCTGTCCTTGGAAGGGCCGTATGTGTCAGGAGGTGAAGTGAACCAGGAATGGGGAGGAGGACATGCAGGCCAGGCCTCCCTTCCCCCTCCCTGCTGTCTCCGGCTGGCACTTGGCTGCTGCCGTGGAGGAATTGGTGTCATAGCAGCAGCCGTTGACCACGGAATAACTCAAATGTTGAGTTATTGATGATTCCCAAATGTTAGGCCCTGGAAGGAAGTTAGTGCTGGAATTAGGCGTTTGCATTTGCCCGGGAAAGCACAAGAACTGCCAGTGATCTGGACACCCAGGCAGCTTGGGGCATTGGTGGGGACAGTCTGCCCTGGCCAGCGTGGAAGACTGGAGTGCTCTCCCTGCAACCCTGTCTCTCCGTGCCTAGAGCCCCGGGACAGCCTCTGTCTGTCTTCCACCTCCTGTTCTGACCCTGAGATCTGAATACAAATTGCTGACAACTGCTTGATGAACAAGGTGAGCCACGCTTGCCCCCTCAGGGCAGGGCTCCGCTGCTGTACCCTGTCTGCCCTGCAGTGCCCGCCACTAGCCCCTTGACTGAGGGGCCACGGGCACGGTGGCTCCACAGAACTGCAGTCCAGCCAATTGGATTAACTTTCAGTGGCTACTCCAAGCACAGCATTTGGATCAGTTGGGGTTCGTGCAACTCACACAACCCACAGGGGCCTTGTGGAGCCACCTGGCCACTGCTTTTGCACATGTGCTCCCCAGGCAGCTGGGCTCTGCTCCTGCCTCCCAAAGAAGTCTGTAGTCGATCTTCAGCCCTCTGTTTCCAGAATGGCTTTGCAAGCCATTGGTGGGCCAGGAAATCAATGTAAAGGGCCATGATGGGCGTCTTGTTGATTTAGTGGAGTGACAAGGGATAGAGAATAGAAGGTGGCAGTTTGTGGTAGAGAGGATCTCACAGCGTGTCCTCCTGTGAGCTTCATATATAGACGTGGTGCGTTGTGACATAAAACACACTGTGGCTGATGAGGCCATGGAGGAAAGTAACTGCTCAGGGTCACTGTGGCCATGGTTGAGAGGACTTAGGAGCCCCCTTCCCCCACCTGGCATCTTACTGCTCATGGCCATCAAATGGCACCATCCCAACGGGTATATCAGGGGCAAGGAGCAAGGCTAGGGTTTTATGTCTGCTCCCCAGGGGCTGGGCCCCAACTGGAGGCTTGGTGTAGATGGTGCTCTGCCTGTCCCAGCTTGGGAGTAGAAGCCTAGACTGCAGACTGTGCACGAGCCTGAGGAGCCCAGTGGTCGGAGTCAGGCCTGGCTTGCACCATCCATTCCCATCCTCCTTGGCTTGGTAACCTCAAGCAAGTCGACTAATCTCAGCCTGGGCTGCCCTATCACCAAGTAGTCCTGCCATAAGTGGTCATCATGACTGACATAATGCACCTCAAGGCCTCCACGTAGAGCTAGTACATGTTTATCACTTGCTTAGGTGTGAGCAAGAAACCACATCCTTACGGATGCGATTGTCAAGGCAGAACGAGCCTATGCCAGGAATGTTTAGCTTTATTTTTGTGAAACCCCGATGTGTCTGGTCCCCTCAAAAGAGCATCTAGAGTTCCCTAAGGAATTGAAAAGGTCAGTCTTAGAATTACCTACAGTCTGTCAGAACCGGAGCCAAGACATCCCATGTTCAACCATGGAGGATCCTTGTGGGAGAACCTTTGAAACTGCGGGTCCTCATGGTCTCACCTGTGCTGTGCAGCCTGGAGGCCCCCAGGTAAGCGGAGGAGCCCAGGTGCACATCTCCATCTCTAATGTATACTTGGTGCTGCTGGGGGTTTTGTCAAGCGGGAGGCATGACCACTGGGACGGTGCCACTCCAGGGGAAAGGAAATAAGCATGCAAAGACAAGATGTTCTGAGGCTGTCTTAGGATATAAAGAGCCACCTGTTTCACCAGGACTTTGTGAAACATCGAGGTGTTTGGTGGTAGGATGACACGTGCTCTGCAGAGGGTGTGAACTTCTTAGAAAATGTCAGGGAAAGCCAGGAGTCTGGGTCTGACCGTGCTTTAGGTGGAGGACCCATGCGCCTCTGCCACCTGGGGTTCACCCCTGGACTCACTGGCAGCCCTGCGGGGAAGTCAGAGTGACCATGTGCCACCCACGGTCCCACCAGAGTTGCTGCTGCAGCAGAGGATCCTCTGTTCTGGAAGTGGACGGGGGTTTACTCCTGTTGGTCTTACATGAGCTGCTACGATGAGCATATTTTCTTGCCTTCATGTCTCCTCTCCTGTTAATCTGGCCACCTGCTTCAGGTCTCACCCCCTTCGAGCTTCTAGCTGTGTGCCGAGGGCTGGAAGGGGATTCACGATCCACGTCGTGGCCTCGGCACATCCGGAGCTCAGAGCCGAGGAGAAGGGATGAGAACCTAAAACAGAGAGCAATGTGTAACTAGGCCAAGTTTGGGAGGAAATGTGGCTTCCTGGAGGAGGGGAGATTTGAGGTGGGCCTTGAAGGGGTGAAGGGGCTTCAGGTTGGTGGGGAGAGACAGCAGGAGGAGTCCACCAGGCCGGAAGCCACAGGTGTCCAGGTGCAGAAGAGGCAACCATTCGCTCCTACTGGTCAGTCTTCCAGTCTCAGCCTCCACAGCGAGGCTTCTCTCCTCACAAGACAGCCTCTCCCTTGGCAGCTCGGAGGCTGCATTGCCTCCAAGTCTTGAGATTCCTATGGAAAGCTGCTGCTCCTGCTGCCCACGCCACCCAGCTGAGAGCAGAACTAACCTCAGTGTTGACAAACCTGCACCCCTGCCTCTCATCCAGTCACACATCCTTCCTTCTAGCAGATGATCACAGGGGTTTGCATAGTTGCAAGCATTGCGGAGAGTGTACGGAGGGAAGGAAAATCTGGTATATTCTGCTTCACAGAAAATGTGACCTCGTGCTGTGATTTACACTTTGGGGCTCAGGTCTAGCATGGCCGTACCTGTGCTGTCTCAGCAGAGTTTGCTGAAGGCTCAGGGAGGATTCCCTCCCCAAACTGCTGTCTGAAGGATCATCTTTTGGGAAGAGGCGCCACAGTTCTATAGCACACCTGATAGTGTCACGGTAGAGCTGAGTCACCTGTGTTATTTCAGGGCTAATCTGCCCTCCCCAGGCCACGGCACCCAGGTTGGCACTTCTTTGAAAGGTGAGTAGTGGGGAGAGGCCTGGGTGGGCAAAGTACCACAGCAGTGGTCTTCTGGCTCCATGCATTGCCTGTCTGCCCCTGCCCATTGTGGTGGGCATTTGGGGTGACCTCACTGCTTGAAAATCTCCCTTACACTTCATCCAGGAGGTTGGCGTGTCTGCTGTGTCTGGGGATTAAGGAGGCAAGCTGCTGTAGCTCCTGCGTTCCTGTCGAAGTGCTAGTGCTCGAAGGAATGAAGGGTCACGCGTGTGACCCTGTAACGTAGAGCCGGGCAGTCATTGTTACCCTGACTTTGGGGCAAGATGAGCCCTCCTGAGCGGATTGAGGGTCATCTCAAAAAGAATTTGCCTCCATGGCACTAAGACTTGAGAGAGCAGAGTGATTCCACTTGCATCAGCTTGTCAGACAACTTTGCAGGGCTGCTGCCAGAGGAAACCTCAGTGGCTTCTTTGATGAGGGGATTACAACGCAGGCCATTTTCCTGCGTTTCTCCAATTGAAGTGACCAGAGGGTTCCTGCCACTTTCCAGGGAAGAAGATACCAAAGAGAAAGAGACATGTGGTCCAGGGTGAGGGACCTGTGAGGAAGTGTCCAGAGGGCACTTCCCTGGGAGCCCTTGCGGAGGGCAGTCCTTCACAGCTGAGACCTCAGCTCAGGTTCCTGGGTCCAGCCCACGGATGCCCTGGGCACGGGATGCTTGGCTGGTCCTGCCGTGAACACAGGCCCAACAAGCCCACAGCACCAGCCCTCTGCAGCTCCCTCGCCCTACCCTCCAGCCCCAGGATACTTGCCTATTTTTATCTCCCTAAGAATCATGGCTCCTCTGTGCATCTGAATTAGAATGAAGATGTATCATTCAGTCTGAAATGTACCGCAGTGGCTAAGAAATACTCATGTCACCGTGTACACAAAACACCGTGATGACTGCAGTGTGTGGCCACTGTCCCCTGGGCCTGGCGCCCCCTGGGTGTGTCTTGGTGTGCAGGTGTGTGCCCCTCTGGGGGCGGGGGGTGGGGGTCAGCGCAGCTCTGGTCCCAGAGGGTTGGTGAGGCTGACTCCCTGAAGCACAGCATGCATGTTGTGGGAGAACGACTTGGATGTGCAGTGTGTATATTTAAAAACAAAACTGCTGAGTCTTCCATGCTTCTCCTATACACCTCAGAAAAACTCAGCAGTGGTCTCTGAAAGGACTTGCACCCCTAACCAGGCCCCCATCCCTTCTGCCCCCACAGGGACCAAACCCCAGACCATGGCAGGAGGTGGAGCCTTGAGAGGTTGCTCCTCACCTGCCCATTTCATCACAGATGCACAGTTACTTGCTGAGCACAGTGACTTAGAACATGACAATTCTTTGGTCCCCCCGCCCCCCACCCTCTTACGGCCCCTCATTCTGGCCCCTCCCCCTGCTCTCACTTCCCTGACCTGAGTCTGTCACAGGTTCCTCAGCAGGGCTGCACATCACAACTGCTTGGCCAATGGGCTCAGCCTTGAAACCACCCCTTGGGGGAAAGTGTCGGTCACAGGTCAGCGGCAGCCCCTTGGCTAGACTGGGGCTGTGCCAGGACTGCTTCCATTTCCACTCCTCACATTGTAGCTCAGCTCCAGCTTGGAGCCAGTGGGGAAGCACTAGGTTTCTTTCCCTCGGCAGCAAAGCTGAGCAACCTTCCACCTCGGTGCCCCCTGAGGCTGAGCCTGTGTTTCCCTGGACGTGGCTGGGGGCAGAGGAAGGCAAGGAGAGGCTGTTGGCGGCGGCCTGAAGGGTGAGCACCCTGCTGCCCGACACTAGGAGCCCCTCCCTGAGTATCAGGGCTGAAGTAAGGGCAAGGGCACGTCCTGTGCCTCATGTGTTGCCTTGCAGAAGTCCTCCACGAGGCTCGTCTGTTCATCACGGTGACTTATACAACTTGGGACGTGATTTAGGTGCAGTTAAAGTATCCTTCTAAGGTGTGCGGTTCTCAGGTGATTCTCATTATATTCCCAGACTCGTACAGCCCTCACTACTAGTCACAGAATGTTCTATCACCGCACAGAGAACCTGGTTCCCATTAGTGATCACCACCTCTTTCCCCTCCTCCCCCTCCTCCCAGCCTTACGACCACTAACTCACTTTCTCTTTCTATGAATATGTCTACTCTGGGCCTCATACCACAGGAAGCGTATAATGAGTGGCCTTTTGTGTCATCTGGGTTCTAACGTGAACCAGAATGTTGTTCTTTCATATTGCCTAAGACCATCGTGTTTGTAAGGATACACTGCATTTTATCCACCATCAGTCAACAGACATTTGGGTTATTTCCACCTTTTGGTAGGTACGAGTAATACTGCCTTGATTTTCCATGTACATATTTTTGTGTAAACATGTGTTTTTCTCTTGCTTATATACCCAGGAGTGGGATTACTGGCTTGTATGGTAACTCTGTTTACTCCTTGGAGGGCCTGCCAGACTGTTTCCCACAGTGGTCACACCATTTTATGTTTCCACCAGCAGTGGATGTGGCTTCCTACTTCTGTTCGCTCTTACCAACAGTTGTTACCGTCTGTTACCACAGCCATCCTGGGGGGTGTCCAGTGGGATTCCCTTGTGATTTTGGTAGTACTTCTCTGATGATTAATGATATTAGCATCTTTTCATGTGCTTATTGGCTATTTGTATATCCTCTTTGGGGAAATATATTCAGATCTTTTGCCCATTTTTTAATTGGGTTTTGTCTCTTTGGTGCTCTGGTAGTTCCTTATATTTTCTAGATACTAGATGCTTGTCAGATAAGACCTGTAAACACGCTCGCTATTTTCATCCTCATGATAACCTGACATGCCGTCTTCAGGGATTCTTCTTCATGGCCTGATTCGTAGAGACTGTGACTTATGCCCTGGTCTCATTGGAGGGACTCTTAGCATTTGTCTTATCCAGCCAAAGCCCCTTGAGGGCCTCTATCCAGGAGAAGGGAGGGCACAGTGCTACCACTTCGACAGAACTGCCCCGTCTGTTCACATTCATCCACTGAGGACCACTCAGGGAGGTGTGTTCTCTAGAATGTTCCCACATGTAGATGGTTTAGTCCATTACCAAGCTCTAGATGGGAACTTGGTCAACCAAACATCACCCTATGTGTTTGCCACATGCCGTCTTGAGCCTGAGGAGCTTGTTACAAAGGAGCATCTTTCCAGCCTTGCATCTGATCTCCCTGTTCTTACCAGGAGGAATCATAGGTCCTGGGCTTTCTCTACCCAAGTCTGCCCATCTGGTAGAGAACTGTGACTTTTCTACCAGATGGGCAAGCCTCCCTAGCAGGTCAGGGGCATGTGAGGTCTGAGATATTGAGCCAAGCCCCTGGCCTGTGAGTCCAAATCCAGGGAGAGCAGCAGGGCTGGGTGTGCATTCTGTCCTTGAGGCCCCCAGAACTCCATAGAGCCCAGGGCTGAAGCCACAGTGGGGGCCTAGTAGTAGACCATGAATGGGCACTCTTCTCCCACCATCAAGGTGAGATGGAAGAGCTGCCAGGCCTAGGATTGGCTTAAGACAGATCCAGGCCAGTGAACCACACTCATCCTGCAAGAGGGCGTGGACCTGTCCAGGGCTGCCTGAGGAGGGTGGAAAGGGCAGGAAGGGAAGCAGCAGACTCACACTGTGGAGGCAGATGGTAGGCATGCTTGGTGGTTCTCAGGAAGGTGGCTTTGGGCTAGAACTGTCTTCTATAGTGAACACTTTGGAAATATTCATGGACATTTTTGCCTATCTCCAGGAATGAAGTGGTAGGGAACAGTCTGAAGATATTCTGTGTGCATCTGAGCACAAAGGGTTGTCCTGCTCCAAGGCCAGCAGTGCCATTTTTGAGAAGCACCCATAGAATGAGAAGATTTAACATTGCGATTCCAACCATTTTATTGGTCAGGAAAATACCCATTCTTTTAAAATGTGATTGTGTGTAGTGATAGCATGATAGGTGCTGAGAAGTTGAAAAGTGTATCCTAGCCCAGCCAGCAGAGGCTGGAGTCCAGTGAAGAAGCTAACACCTGTACAAAAACTGTCTTTTATGGGAGGTTACAAGGCTCTGTATCCCACATGGAGACAGGAACAGTTAAAGATGCTGTGAGAGGAAGGGATTCTGTGGTGGTGGGGTGCTTTTGGGGGGAATCCTGGACACCTGTGGTCCTGTGGAGGGGTCTTCCCCAATTTTCATGTGACCTCAAAAAACCTCCAGGTGTCGCCACCAAATCAAGAAGTTCTGTGAAGAAATTCTATTTTTTTGAAAAATCATCGCCTATTCTGTTTAGCTTCACTTGGGAGATGGTTCTTGTACAAGTGAGGGAGCCTTTCCTGCAAGGACTTTATCTCTAAAAGCACAGAGGCTGGCAGAAAAGAGGATCCACATTTGATTCTGGGTCCTTGACTGAAGGACACTCATACTGCGCATGTCACATGGTGGCCGCATGCTCCCTTGGTAGCCCCGGAGGGAGGACCTGCCCTGGGCCCCTCGGTGGGTGGCTTGTTGTCTTGGGCCTCCCCCTGGAGCAGGTGCTCAACGAAGCCTTCGTGAGGAAAAGGGCATGAGGATCAGGCCGGAGGGAAGAATAACTTAGATTTGTGGAAAGCTTTGGGTGAACACTCCACATCCATGACCTCCTGGGCCAAAGTGTCGGAGGTACTTCACGAGGTGGGTGACGCATGCTCCATTCTGGAGACTTCCATGTGGGCAAGTGTAGGACGTGCCTGAGGTCTCCCCGCTGGTCCGCATCAGCATGGGCCTCTGTACTCCGACGTACTGTCCTGGCCTGGGCATGTGTGCAGTCGCATCTCCCTACTGTCTCGTTTCCTTGGACCTGTCACTTCTCTCTGTGATGGAACTGTCAGCAGTAAGAGTTCTTCCAATTAGAGCCATTTAGGGTTTTTAGCCCAGCGAAATGGTGCTCTGATTATATCCCCCAGAGAAATTGCAAACTCACGGGGAGAAATAAGACAAGAACACAAGTAACTGTTGTGGGGGGAGGGAGGTGCCACCAGGAAGTGACACGGGACATGCTGAGCAGCCTTCAGGGGGAGCCCACACCTCCCAATGGGCAGGCACAAGCAATGGGATGGCTCGGGCCCCACAAAGCCTTTTGTATGTGCACGTAGTGCCATCTGCATCTTCCCCCACGTGGAGGTACTGGTAGAGAGAACGGCCTGTGTTTAAATCTTGGGGATCGGGACAGACAGAGCCTGGGAGAAATCCAGGAGCCCGTGTGTGTGTTAGAAACACAACACACATCCAGTCTGTGGCTTTTCATCACTCTGCCCCAAGGCTCCAGAATCAGGACTGCTCAGACCTCAGGACTTCTGACGTCTGTCATACAGACTGCTATCCTTGAGACAGCCTCCCGCGGGGCAGACCCCCTGCAGCACTGGAAATGGCCTGCCTCTGGTGGGTTTGGTTCATAGACCCCCTTGCCACTTGAGGGGAACCTGACAAGGGAAGCAGGCCTCAGGGGCCCCCACCTTCATCCATCCCCCTGAAGGAACCTGCACGTGCTGCCGGGAACCCGTGAACAGGGCCACCTACCACCTGGCCAGCTGGAGCTGAGCGCTGGCTGCCATTACATCTGTGACAGTTCGAAAGTGAGCAGCATGCACATAGTGTGCCTGGGCAGGTGGTAGGTGCGTCGGTCACGTCATGGTCTCGGGGTCCAGGAATCGAGCTCCCTCAGCCTCCACCCCTCCCCTGATCATATTCTCATGCACTCTGCGGTCTCAATTAAAAAAAAACAAAAAAACAAAAAACATAGAAACAAAGCCTGCTAGCTGTCACAGGGGTCCGGAAGGGAGGAAAGAATAGGGAGGGACTAATCCTGGGCACAGGAGCTTGGGATTATGAATATGTTCTGGAATGCAGCACTGGGCACGGTTGCATGACTTTGCAAACGTACTGAGATCTGCCGTCAATACTAAGAGTACCTGTATTGGAGTCTGTGTTTGAGTCTTCTCAGGAAAGCGGTCTTTAAAAAAGGTATAACCTGTAACCAGCCATCTCACACAGTGAGGACATAAAGTTCCTTTTGTCACTTGTTCTCATACTTGCCCCTCTGACACCCAGAGTTGGGTTACAAATCGTTCCTGCAGCCAGGTAGGTGGTGACAGAGGCGCCAAGAGGCCCAGAGCTGTGTCCCTTGCGTCCCATGGGGGTGTGGAGAACAGCCTGGGAAGGAAGTGGGATGGGGGCCTGTGCTGGGGGCTGGCTCGGCGTAAGAGGGGTACTCTAGGAGAGCCAGCCCCCCAGGAGTACGTGCCACCCCACAGGGCTCCGCCTTTGGGAACAACTTCTGAAGGGCCTGTGTAAAGGTGCACGTGCTCCAGGAGAGACGCGGACGACTAAGTTTACTACCCCATTAGCACTGTGGGAGGGGGTGCTCGAGCACCTGGGCCGGGGGGAATGGGAGGCGGTGGGTGCTCAGCCTCCGGGTAGCACCTAACGGATGTGCAGGCGGGGTGAGACCCCCGGGTGTGCCTGGGGCCAGGGCCTGTGCAGTGCCCCCAGCACCGCTGGGTGGTGAGCGGGGCTGACCACGCACCGCTGCCGGCGACACAGGACCCGGGGACGGATGGCCAGGCTCGCCTTCAGAGGGATGTGGTTGGGAAAAAGGCCGCTTAAGAGCAGACCCATGCTGACACAGAACGTGTGACAACACAGGTCCAGAGTTGGGAGTGTCCGCGTGAGCATCCGTGTGAATGGGTGTAGCTTCGGAGAGGAGAGGAGCGGAGCCCACCTAACAAATAGCCCCACTCAGCGAAAACCTTAGGACATTTAAGTGGAGCTCTGGGCAGAGGCCAGGACACGGACTTGGCCCTCAACACAATTCCCTTCCAAAACCTCCCAGAGCGCACTTACCAAAAAGGCACTGGGATTATTATGCTCTTCCCCCCCCCCCTTTTTTTAAATGCAAGTTGCTGAACATTTCTGTCGCAGTGAGCTTGCATTCCTCTAAGGAATGTGGACTATCCTGAGTGAAACCTACTGTGGTAGACTCAAGTGTGTGAGTGGTGGGACACGACTTTGTGCCTCAGTCGTCCCGGAGGGCTCTGCCAAACTCTCCTGTTCCCCTGCCCCCCACAATGACATAATTCAGTCACATGCTAAAGTTCTCCGAGGGGTTGGAGGAAGACCAGCCCCTGGGATGTTTTTTCCTGCTCTGAGCACAGCTTGCAGCCGTGACCCAGTGGGGCACTGTCTGCGATGCCCATGGGCCTCAGGCAGCTGGAGGGCAGGACAGGTCTCATGATGCACCTGCTCTCCCTCCAGGTGGACTTACCACGACTTCTTCAACCGGTATCGGGTGCTGGTCAAGAAGAGAGAGCTTACCAGCACGGATAAAAAGGCCATCTGCAGGTCTGTCCTAGAAAGCCTCATCAAGGTGAGCTGGGCATGCCCTGGAGGCTGCGTTACCTGGGTGTGTGCTATGTCCTTGGCTTGGAAGGCACTTGTCAGCCTCTGCTTGTCAGCCTGGGCTCCCCCATCCTCCTAGGATGCTTTCTGGCCCATGAGCCCGTCCTGACTTCCCAGACATCAAGTCAGCTACCCCGGCCTGAATCGGCCAACTGTGCTCCCTGTCGCTTCCGTTACCACATTTGTCCCCGTGTCTTGTGATTGAGGGGTTGTCACTTCACCAAACAATTGTGAGCCCTGGGATCACAGGGATCCTGGTGTCATTCTGCTGTTGGCACTGTTACTGGCTCTCACAGGAGCTCCTGGCTCGTGCTGGTGGCTGCACAAGCGACAGGCTAGGGTGGGGGAGGGGGCTCCTGGTTATGAAGCACCTGGGAGTCACCTTCCTGTTTCTTCTACCTCTACCTGATCTGATCCTCCTAGTGCTTCATGAGGAACATGTGAGCATCATTCCTTAGTTTACAGATGAGAGAACTGAAGTGTAGAAAGCTGATAGGAATTGCCCAAGGTGGCCCGCGGACCAGTGGCCCGCCCCAACAACTCCCTCCCCCATCCCCAAGCATTCTGGATCACAGCGCCCCCTTGAGCCCATCTCGTTGATTAGTGTCACCGCGTGTGATTATCCCTTCTGGGCAAGGGCTGGGAATCAGTGCCTCAAGACTTCTCTAGAGACCTTGTATTTCCTGTTTCTCCACCCACCCCCCTTTTTGGGGCCACATGTGCTGGTCACCAGTGATACTAGGGAGAAGCCAAATGTCGGCCTAGAGGGGCACCTGCCAGCACCAAGCAAGTGCTAGTGCCCTTTAGAATATGGTGATTGGGAAAGAAGTGGGTGACTCGTGGGCCAGGCAACAGGTGCTTAACAGCCTCATTCATGAGAGGGCTGGGGGCCACTCCATGAGGGAACATGTCCTGCAGGATCGTGGGAATGCCCTTTATCCTCCCCCTGAATTTCATTCCACCAGTACGTATGGCATCCTCTATGTGCTCCAACCTGGAGCGGTCCCCGTGAGGCTTGGAGAAGCGCATGACACCCGCTGCCTGCCTCCAGGGTGGCTGACCTCTGATGAGATGGTGACCTCGCCGGAGGGAGTCAGGTCATGGGCACCTGCACCTTGATCATGACAGGAGAGCAGAGCATTAGCAAGTGTCTCCCGGGAGCCCCAGCTGCACTGGGACCTCTGGACCTGAGTGGGGTGATGAGATGCTGTTACCCAAGGGGCCTGGTGCTGGCCCAGAGGGTCCTGGGTCATGATGTCCCCAGTGAGACTGTGAGCATGCCGCTTCACCATTCCAGACATTGGTTTTACCATCCATGAGGAAGAAGAAAAAATGGCTCGGGGTAGATTGCTGAGGTTCCTTCCTGTGTCTGTAGTCTGTGATCCTTGGAGGGTGTTCTCCAGGAGATGACGCTGATGGGTCGGCATGGGACTAGTCTGCTAGTTCTGGGAGGAGAACTGGACCTGTGGTGGGAGATGTGCTCAAGGACACTGATAGGCTAGGTGACTTGGCTGCAGTAGCTGGAAGCCCCAGATGGATCCTCGCTTGTGAAAACAGGGGTCTTGGAATAGGAAATGAGCATGTGTGCTCTGTTCCCAGGCCACCGGGACACCCCCAGACCCTGGCTGTGCGGAGGCCAGAGCAGCCAGGCTTCACTGCTGATGACAAGGGCCGAGCCACTTTTGCCTTGTGGCCCCCATGCCCTGAGCAGGAGCCTCTCCTGTGGGCAGTGACTGAGGGCAGGGCCGAGGCTGCCGGGAAGCTCCCCACCCGATCCAGGCCTGCTAGTTCCAGTGTACGCTGGGGGCCTGTTGGCTCCACGGCCTGGACAGGCCAGGATGGGGGCCAGGCCCACAGCTCACCCCGCTGCACCTGCGGCCTGGCGGTGTCCTGTGTGACGCATCCATAGTGCAGCCTTACCTCAGAGCCACTTGTCGACCTGAAACATGTCCTTGTGCATTGTCCTGAGGCCTTGGCTCGTGGCTTCTGCCTGTGGCCTTTGTGTCGGTGAATAAAATCAGAAGTTAATTTACAAGGAGGAGGACTCGGTTACGGGGCATGAGCGGTCAGGTGTTCTGTCCCGGGCTTGTGCGTGGCACTTTGCCAGGTCACCGTTCCTAATCTGGGGCAAGCACAGGGAAAGGCAATTAATTTTAACCCAAGTAGTTGTAATTAAGGCAGAAATCAGGTATCAAAAATATCGAAACCAAATAAAAGTTATTTGGAGCATTACAATCTGGAGTCACGCAGGCACCAGCGTGGTGATTTGAGGGTAAATCTTTTTGAGAGGACCCGAGGAGGTCATTTCCATGCTCAGAGCGTGACCAGGGGCCTCCTGTCCCGTTGTGTGCTGCAGGACCCCTGCTGAGTCCCCCTGCCGACCCCGCCCCTGCCCTGAACCAGGCTCTCCTGCTCTGCAAACATATGTAGCTCTCGGCTGGCACAGGACACCTGCCCCTTCCCTGCTCTTCTGGAACTTTCTTCCTCTGTGTTTTCCTAGGACTGCCTGCCTTCAGTTTATTCAGATTTCTGTTCACATGTCATGTCCACAGAAATGCCTTCCTGGATGATTATCCTGTTTAAACATCCCATCCCACCCTTACATCCCTAGTTTTACTGTCTTCGTGATCTTCACCGCTACCTGAAAACTTTGCCTTTTGTGCTCTCACCGTGATGTCAGCTGCTTGAGGGCAGGTGTCCCGTTCACAGCTGTGCCCCGGACATCTTAGCCGTGAATCTAGTGGAGGGAACTTGGTGTGCTCGGTGGGTGCTAGAGGGACTGAGCATCCAAGGGGCTCTAGCAAGGGAACCATGCACAGGAGGACAGGGGCAGCACAGGTGACCTCACTGGTGCTCCCCTCCCTGCCTGCTAAAGGATCCTGACAAGTTCCAGTTTGGCCGCACCAAGATTTTCTTCCGGGCCGGCCAGGTGGCCTACCTAGAGAAGCTTCGGGCTGACAGGTTCCGGGCCGCTACCATCATGATCCAGAAGACGGTCCGGGGCTGGCTTCAGAGGGTGAAGTACCGCCGGCTGAAGATAGCGGCCTTAACGCTGCAGAGGTACTGCCGAGGACACCTGGCCCGCAGGTGAGCCACGCTGGGGCCCATCTGGGTGGCAGGTTGGGGTGTGGGGTGGGGATGTGCAGACTGGGCACCTGTCACCTGTGCACTTCTCACCTGGGGGACTGAGTCTAGTTCCAAGCCTCTTCGTCCCTGTAGTCTGTCCCCATCCCACCAGCACTAACCTGGGATGGGCTGGGTTTGCCCCTAAAGCACCGTGTTTCCTTTGCCCAAATCCCAGGGTAGCCTTTCAGATAGACAAACCCCGCCTTTCACAGCTTCCACTGAGCATTGTGGTTTAAGCCCCGACCCCCCCACAGTCCCTCAGGAACTTGGTAATTAGAGCCGGGAAGGTCCCAGGGATCCCCAGGTCCCCATTGTGCGTCCTTGCACAGAGCTAGGGACTGACCTGTGTAAACATGGTGGGTGGGGGCCGGGTGCCCACCCGGCTCCATGTGGCAGACCTTTCCCCTCCTCCCCGATCTCCTGGGCCCATGAGGCACCAGAGCAGAGTGAGCCTCTCCCCTGGGAGGGCACATGGCGCATGGTGCCCGTCAGACTACCCACAGCGCACAACCTGCTCTCCCCGTAAGGGGGTTACCTTGGAGGAGTGGCCATCGAGTCATATCTGCTGCAATATTGAAGGAAAAAGAAAGCCTGTGAGTGACATGTCAGAGCAGGCATCCTCTGTACTGTAAACGCGAAGCTGGCCCCTGCCTGCCCTCCCATCCCTGCTCTGAGCTGCTTGTCCGAATGGAACCAGAGGTGACCTCGGAGCCACCCAGGTGCTCCCCCTGGAACAGAAGCTATAGAGGTGAAAAGCTGTCAGCAGCATCCGCACTAGGTGGCTGTGGACAGTCAAGCCACCCAGCAGGTCCCGGCAGAGCAGCCTGCACCTGCAAGCTCACCCTAGCTGGCAGCCGGCGACAATCTGAAACCAAGTTGGTCCATGTTCTCCCTGAGGGAGTTTGTGTCTCCGGTGGCTGCATGGGGAGAAAGTGCTCGACTGCACAGGTTCACTCCAGCAGGTGGGGCCGCAGGCCCCTCCCCACTTCCCCCACAGGCTCTCCTGGATGGTTTCCCAGGGCCTTTTCGCTTTGAGCCTGGTGCCACCCAAAGCCCTGAAGTGGGTGAGAAGTGTCAGGCTGAGCCATCCCACCTGGGGGCACGGAGGGGAACATTGGCACGAAGCAGGCAGGTTGGGTGTCCATGTGTCACAGCAGAAAGGGCAGGGAGACGAGGAAGCAGGGGGAGGCGGGTGCGGGCCTGGCAAGGGTTTATGCCATCAGCACACATACAAGCACCTGTTGGCTCGACCCTCTTGAGGTGTCGCAGGCAAGCATGTTGGAGACCTGGCTCCCGGGTTTGCACATCCGGAGACAGGGCATAGGGCAGGAGCGTAAACTCGTGGTGTCCCCAGGGACTGCCCAGATTGGAGTTGGGGCTCCCAGTGGGGACTGAGCCCAGGGGCATTGTGGAGCTGCTCAGACCCAGACTG
Organism: Canis lupus baileyi; assembly: GCF_048164855.1. NCBI lineage: Eukaryota > Metazoa > Chordata > Mammalia > Carnivora > Canidae > Canis > Canis lupus. The sequence goes on along the minus strand of NC_132843.1, from coordinate 2,457,406 downwards.
AGTTTAGGTTTGTGGGAAGACAGACCACATGGAGGGAGCTTTTGGAGCCGTTCAGGGCTGGCACGCGAGTCCTCATGGCATGGCTGTGTGGAGGGCTGATGCCAGCTGGGCCCTGAGAGTCCCAGCAGGGCTGCAGGGAGAGGCCAGCCTCGCAGGGGCCTCGAGGCCACATCAGCAGGGCCCCTCCCTTTCCAGGCTGGCTGAGCACCTGCGGAGGACACGGGCTGCCATCGTGCTCCAGAAGCAGTGCCGTATGTGGAGGGCCCGCCAGGCCTACCAGAGGGTTCGTGGGGCCGCCGTTGTCATCCAGGCCTTCGCAAGGGGCATGTTCGTGCGGAGGATCTACCAGCAGGTGTGTGGCCTCCCCAGGGGCCTCCCATGTGGATAGAGGACTAAAGCAGCGGCGGGTAGACGGTCCCCACCGTGAACGTCACGGGGTGCCCCTGACTCTCTTCTATGGGGTTCCACATCGTTGCTCCCACTGAATCTTTTCACGGTCCCATGAGCTGTAGTGCGTTAGTATCTCCAGAGACACGGAACCCACAGGAGAAGTGCGGGTGTGAATGCACATACACAGAGACCCTCAGGAAGTGGCCCACCCATGACAGAGGCTGGGAAGTCCCACTGTCTGCTGTCCACAGGCTGAAGGCCCGAGAACCAGGGGAGTGGGCAGTGTGCATGCTGGACCCGGGGCAGGACCGGGGGAGAGATGAGGTAGGGAAGGGGTGCATAACCTTCCTCAGGCGCTCGGGGGTTATGTCCTCCTGCCCTGGGGATGGCAGCCCAGGGATTCAGCGCTCATCTCCTCTACAGACACCTGCAGGCAGGGTGACTGTGACCTTCGCGGGCAGGATGGGCATGTTTCGCTGTGCCCCTGGGGTGGCTGAGGGGCCAGGGAAGCTGTCACCCGCACGGGCGCTTGTCCAGTTGGGGCAGCACCTGCTGACCTGTCCAGGGCTCAGTGAGGCATGAGAGCAAGGGAGATGTTGGCATCGGGGTCTCACCTCACCCACTCGAAGGGTGAACAGCTGACGTCAGAAGGGGGGCACCTGGCCTCCCTGCCGGGCCACTATTCCCAGGACACTGAAGTATGCATGGAGCCCTGGTCAGGGCACCCCCGTTCCACCACAGCACCCCTGAACCACCAAAGCTCAAAGCTATGGTGCGGGACAGGTTGGAAGGAAACGTCCAGAACACTTTTTTTCCTAAAAAGAACATTTTTCTGTGATCAGAGAAGGTAAGATTTTCTTTAAAAAAAAAAAAAAAAAAAAAACAATGCTGAAGGGAGCATGAAAAACAAAACCTAGTCCCACACAAGATGGGGGGAGTACTCAGGTATAATGGGGGGACGCCCGGGTCACTGGGGCCAAGTGTGTGAACCTGCCTGGGAGGTGGGTGACCTCTGCGCACCGTCCTCAGGAGGGGTAGGTGACTCGTGGGGGGCACACACTGCGAACCCAGGCTGCACCTCAGAGCTACAGCACTGGGCTCGTTGCTCGTTCACTCATTTACACACACACACACACACACACACACACCAGACACGAGGGTGGTGTTAGAGTATTTCTTATTCTGCATGATTTTTAACTTGATAGAGAAGAGAGAGTAAATTCCCAGCCAAGTGTGCAGCTCTAAGTCTGTGGCTCATTACAGACTCTTGACTAGAGAATCCCACCGCCCACCCAGGCTCAGCGTTCTCGGGGGCTCAGAGCCTATAGAATTGGAAGGTGGCAGAAGGTTCATCTCCAGGCCCCTCCACCTGGCTGTTTCACCCTGTGGCTCCCTAACCGAGGGACAAGTAGAGCAAACTAAAAATGGGAGTTCAGTGGCTGATTCTCTGCAGGTTCACAGGCTGCTGTGGAGCCTCTTAGAACACATAGCCTGGAAGCCCCATGCCCTGGGGAGGCACGGTCTCTGCGTGCCTTCACTGTCCACCCTCCAGGCAGCACGCGAGCCTCCCCTCGTCCCGTTCCACTGTGTGAACCCAGCCAGCATGTGCTTGTCTCCTGCCAGATCCTCTTGGAGCACAAGGCCACCATCCTGCAGAAGCACCTGCGGGGCTGGATGGCACGCAGGCGCTTCCAGCGGCTCCGGGGTGCAGCCATCATCATCCAGTGTGCCTTCCGGATGCTCAAGGCCAAGCAGGAGCTGAAGGCCCTCAAGATTGAGGCCCGCTCAGCGGAGCACCTGAAGCGCCTCAATGTGGGCATGGAGAACAAGGTGGTCCAGCTGCAGCGGAAGATCGATGACCAGGTCAGCATCGGGAGCTCCCAGCAGGGGCCCAGGGGTGGGTGCGCTTGAGGGAAGTCCTCTGGGAACAGTGTGTGCCAGAGGCCGAGGAGGTGCAGGCATCCTGAGGGTGCCACCCCACGCAGCAGACAAGGTACCACGGCCGCCACCCCCAGGGTTGCTCGCTTCCTGCTCCCCAGGGCCTGTGAATAGTCACCTCTTGTGGCAAAGGGAACTTTGCAGATGTGGTGAAGGGTCTTGTGATGGGGAGACGAGCCTGGGTTACCTGGGTGGGCCTGGTGTGCTCACCAGGGTCCTTGTGAGAGGGCGGCAAGAGGGGCCGACTCGGAAGAGTGCCCAGTGATGGGTCGATGTGAGGCAGGCTGGGAGCTGGGGACTTATATGGCCTCCAAGGGCTAGGAAGGCAAGACCGTGGGGCCCCACGGAGCAGGAGCACAGCTCCCTCTATCCCTTGACACATCTGGCCTCCGGGACTGTAAGGTAGCAGGTTGTGTGGTTGGGTAGGTTGGTGGTGCTGACTTGACGGCAGTTGGTGACCGCGCTCAGAGGAAGCAGCTCCGCTAGCTCGGCATCGTGGCCGCCTGGAGACGTGACTGTAGTGTAGCTGTGCAAGGCTTCTGCTGCTCCATCTGTTGGCGTGTTTCGTCCTTACAGAGGCCCCGTAAGGGGAACATGTCCTTCTCTTTACAGGTGAGGGTCACACAGGCAACCCTGGCAAGGCCACGATGTGAACCCCACCTGTCGGCTCTAGAGTGTTCATTCTGCTGTCCTGCCTCTGCTGTGCTGGGAAGGGTGCTTGTTTCGGAATCAGAAAGACTCTAATTCAAATATATTTTTTTAAGATTTTATTTATTCATGAGAGAGTCAGAGACACAGGCAGAGGAAGAAGCAGGGTCCCTGCGGGGAGCCCAATACAGGACTCGATCCCAGGACCCCGGGATCACACCCTGAGCCGAAGGCAGACGCTCAACCATTGAGCCCCCCAGGCATCCCTCCAATTCAAATTCAGCTCTGCTGCTTGAAAGTTGAGTGACCTGATCCCTCTGAGCCTCAGTTTTCTTACCCATGAAATAGGGCCACTGGGTCTGTAAGGAGTGTAAGTGGTTGAACACGCAGTGAGGACTCTGGCATGCACTGAGGAGCCCGGGAGGCAGTCAGCACTATTAGGGTTAGGCTCTTTCCTTTTCCCACCTGGCCACCTTCTCAGCCACTCACACAAGTGACAGGTCCTTGGTCAGGTCCCTAGGAGTGTGAGGTGTTCAGGGCGCTGCAGGAACTTGACACAAGCACAAGATGCTCCGCATCCTCCACCAGGCAGCCTCATTTGTTTGGGCCTTGGCAGAGAGCAAGATGGGAGCCACAGGCGCAGGAGGCATGGGGTACCTGCCCCCGGTCAGCCTGCAGTGACAGCGCCTGGTCAGGGAGGGGGGAGGTATGTCTTCCTTGAGAGGCTGGAGTGGTAAAGGATTGGCCATTGAAAAACCCAACTACCATGGAGTATTACCATCAACATCATCGTTATTGTGGCCATGAATGACTGACCACAGAAGGTGTTTGCATCGTCGAAATTTTCCAGTTGACCTTCTGAGTAAAGTCTAGTGGATTAGATGAACAGGCTTTGTCGGTGACACTGCACCCTGCCTCCTAGGAGCCCCAGTCACTGCCAGCCACCACGGCCCTTGGTTTCCAGCAATCACACCCTTCATCGGCTTTGCTGATTCCTGAAGTTAACTCGAGAGGTTAAAAATAAATCTGATATTTTACGGCCCATGTGCTGGAACATCAAAGAGAAGCAGATTTTAAAAGCCTATTTTTAAAAAGGTTTTTGCCTTAAGCTTCCTGCTTGGCAAACATCTGTGGGTGGTGGCAGGTGTTGCCCACCCTGGGCCTGGTGCCCTGTGTGCAGAGGCTGGACTAGATGGCGCCTCCCTGGACCCCTCCCTGCACTGCCTGACTGTGTGCCAGGCACTGCTTCTGTATATTCAATTTAATCCTCACCATGACCCTAGGAGATAATACTATTCCCATTTTAAACTGAAGAACAGGGATCCCTGGGTGGCTCAGCGGTTTAACACCTGCCTTTGGCCCAGGGCACGATCCTGGAGTCCCGGGATCGAATCCCACGTCGGGCTCCTGGTGCATGGAGCCTGCTTCTCCCTCTGCCTGTGTCTCTGCCTCTCTCTCTCTCTCTCTATGTCTATCATGAATGAATGAATTTAAAAAATAATAATAATAATTAATTAATTAATTAATAAACTGAGGAACAGGATGCCTGGGTGCTTCCATTGGTGAAGCATCTGCCTTTGGCTCAGGTCGTGATCCCAGGGTTGAGCCCCATGTCAGGCACCTGCTCCACGGGGAGCCTCCCTCTCCTTCTGCCCCTTCCCTGCTCACTCTCTTTCTCTCTTTCAAATGATAAATAAAATCTTTTATAAATAAATAAACTGGGGCACAGAGGTTAAGTAACCTGCCCAAGGTCACCCACTCATAAGTAGTGTGCCTGGGATGGACCGTCGGCAGTGATTGCAGGGAGAACCCTGCCATCTCCCCCCAGAGTACAGGGTTCCTGCACGTTCAGAGACTGTCTGGATGTGAGGGTTCCTCCATCCAGGGAAGGACCCCACTCTTGTTTGACTTCCTTTGCATTATAGGTGGCATTGTCCTTGGACAAGTTGGCCTATTATAGTGGGGGGGGGGGGGGACAGGTCACAGAACGTTCATGGCCCCTCCTGAGAGGAGGCGGCAGCAGCAGAGCCCTGGGTATTTGCCAGAGCAGTGTGGGGTAGTGGGCAGAGCCCCGGCTGGATGGAGTCCCGAGTTCTGTCTCAGGTGTACTTGCAATCAGGCTGACAGCCTGGGCTGATGGCTGGACCTCCAAGTGGGCCTTGAGCTGCTTCGAGGAGATTGGCCTAAGATGTCTAAGGTAACTTCCAGCTCAAAACTTCACTGATACGATGATTTGGCTCAAGTAGCGGTTCCAGCTCCAGGCTCTGCTACAGGATTACATGGTTATCCCCATGGCGAGAAGTCCTCAGAGGAGGAAACTGAGGGATAAAAACAGGGTGAGTTTAGCACCAAAATCCCTGCCTAAGGTTTCGTGCACCAGCTAAAGTGACAAGATGCAAAATTGGCACCCAGTTCCTGAGGCAACTGGAAGACGGAGATGGGGTCTCAGACAGCGGTTTAGGGGGTTGGAGCTGCCACTGGTGCCAACTCTCCCGCGGGTTTTCCAGCTTGGGGTTACCCTAAGCCACATCCTTCCTAGTGTTTTCCAGCAGTGAACACAATGACCATTCCGGGGCCATTGCTTGGTGTCTGTGATGTTGCCCCTGGGCTGTGACCTCTCTCAGCCCAAATGAAGTAGCCTGTGAACTCGGCTCCCTCCCATCCTGCCTTTATCCAAGCTCAACACATAGAGGGCTGGTTAAACCTATGATTTCTTTTATAATGAAGGTCCAGTTTCATAGACCTTTATGAGGACAACACTGTGTTTGAATGTTTGATCTGAAAAAATAGGAGAGAACCACACAGACCCAGCCTGGTTCCATACGCGGAGTATAACACTCAGTAGATGTGTTCAATTAGTTGAGACTTTGATTCCTGAGAGCATCCAAGTCCATTTGAGAAATAGTATCATTCAGTTTTAGGGCTTCCAGTGCCTCAGTTTTCTTAACTGAAATGGGGTTTGTTTAAGATTTTATATGAGAGAGCGAGCACATGAGAAGGGTGAGGAGTAGAGGGAGGAGCAGGCTTCCTGGCCAAGCAGGGAGCCCAGGGTGGGCGGTCGATCCTGGGACTCTGGAATCATGACTTGAGCCAACAGCAGACACTTACCAACAGAGCCCCCCAGGTGCCCCTGAAATGGGGATGTTAATCAGCCGTACTACATAGGATTTTGAGGAGTGAATGAGCTAATATATAATATACATCTCCTGGGTAGTACAGTGCCTGCCCATAGTGAGCCCCAGCGCGTGCTAGGAGCACATGGGGAGCATGTTATTTTTCATGATGTGCACAGTCTTGCAAGGATTTGGTCACCCTGTCTCCCAGGGGTCTGTAGACCATTGGGAACTACTTGAAGCCTCTTCCATACAGTTCTGCAGGTCGTACACTGCACACGAATAGTTGCCTATGGGGACAGGTGGGGCTGAAGACTGTCCTGTGCTCTGCTCCTCTGTAAGCCCTGGAGCATCACCGCTGGAGGAAGAGGTGTCCTCTGTTCCACATGCACTCCTGGACCTGTGTCCACCTGGGGGGGGGCACTCTGTGGAGCTTGTGCTCCTGGAGGGGATGCTTTTTCTGGTTCACACAGGAGTGCCACAGAGGCCAGCAGAGGGCTGGGGGCCCTGGGCCCGAGGGACAGGTGAATGCCACATCTTTCAGGTAGGGGAGACATGTCAGGCATAAGAACATCTCACCAAGCAAACTTTTGAGAAGTTCTCAAACTTCTGAGAAAGTAACAACAGGGAGTCTCGACTTCCTTCCCACACGGGTTCCTTGTTGGCAGCTGAGGGCAGATGTGCCCTACAGTGGTGGGTGCAGTGTGAGCATCCCCGTGGAGAATGGGAGGGGTGCAAGGAGAATAGGGGTCTGTCCTCAAATCCCCTGGCACTGGTATTAGGAAGAGGCTCACGGGAGCAGGACCGGTCACACCAACAGAGGTGACTCTGAGGAGCTCAGCCACATCGCAGGGGGGATTCTGGGGTCTGAGAGAGGACAGGTATCCCACAAGACCCCCGTATCAGGCTCAGCTGCACACCTGGTGCAGACTTCGTGGCATGAGGGTGAAACAGGAGACTGCCAGGCTCCTCCGGGGTCTTCCTTTCTGGGATCATACCTTTGGAGCCTGAGGACTGCAGCTGCCACGAGGCCTGGCGGTCACTTCTAGAGGCTGTGGATAAAACGAACTGCCCAGGTGTTGCTGTGAGGAGTCTCCCTGCCGTGTCCACAACCAGCGGAGAGTTCAGAGCCTGTCTCCCCGGACTCCTGGCAGAGCTGAGCAGCCGGGTTGGTTGGGTGCTTGCTGGGTGCCAGGTGCTGACAAAGCACCAGATCTTCCTGAGCATTGATAAAACTCCAAGGAAGGATTGATGTGGCCCCCCCTTTCACACAGGAAAACGGGGGCTCAGGGAGGCGGAACAGCTGAGGGGGATAGAGCTGGTCTATCAACAGGTCTGCCCGCATCCAGCCCCCAGATCCCCGACTTCCTGGGCCCCACGTCCACTGGATGTCAGGACCTGTAAGGCGCTGGCCTCCTGGGACATGTTACCAGGCCTGAGGGGCCCAGGGTGTCCTCTGTCCATGGTGTAGTGCTGTTGGACTCAGCCTACCAGCAAGACATGGATCTCCCTGAGATCCTTCCAGGGGGACAGGAGGGGCCCGTGCCCCTTGCTGCCACCATGTTTTGTGCCTTCCTCCATATCCCACACCCGCTCCAATTCCCCCCCTGCCCAGTGGTCTGCCCTGCTCTCACAGTGATCTGACCCAGCTCTGCTGCCTGCAGTGACGGTTGACGTGACCCATCACACCTTCCCTCCCTAAACCCACTCCCCTGTGCAGAGACCCTTCGACCTGTGGAGCGGGGGTGGGTGGGGGCAGACAGGATGGAGCGTCCTGAGCAGAGGACCCCTGACTGGGTCCCTTGTGGTGACATCAGGCGAGGCTGGCGGCCAGACCAGACATGAGGTGGGCCAGGGCATAAGTGGAAGATTCCCCGCATGGCAGGGGGAGCCACCCCGTGATGTGGAAGCAGGCCGGGTTCCCCTTGGGCCCAGCAGCAGGTCTCTCTGGAGGTCCCACATGCAGATGGCATCACACCAGGTCCCATGGCTGCTCTCCACTACTCTCCGCAGCTCCCCATGGAAGTGTGGTTTCTGGTGCAAGTTAGGATGGAATCCTGATGCTCTGGCCTTGCTGGCGTCTGAGCCAACAGCCCTGGTCCCCGAGCTCCCTCGCGGGTGGCCATGAAGAATGAGTGACTGTGTGCTGGTTACTTCGAGAACCCCCTCTTCACTGTGCCTGCTGGTCCCCCTTGGCTGATCGTCTTGCCTCCTGCGGCGCCAGCTTGTGGCCCCAGGTCCTCATGCTTCCTCCGCGTGAGCACCGCCCGATCCCCTAGCCAACCTGCGCCGGCCGGCCAGGGTGCCGCTCGCGGACGTATTCGTGGGGTGCCGGCTGTGGAGTCAGAGGGTCACAGGGTGAGCCGGTGGGCACCCGGGGGTCCCTGGAGGCCTCCTTGGAAGAGGAGCCGCTGAGAGGGGTCCTCCGTGTCAGAGCTGGCAATGGGGTTGCAGCCTTTGTGCCGGTAGGTCCGGAGACGGGGAGGCCCAACCCGGGAAGGCCCTGGTCCTTCCCACGACTTGCAAGGTGGCTGTGAGGGCCAGCCGGCTGGGCGTCGGAGACCAACTGCAGTCGGCTGCCCTCGCTAAGGCCTCTCGCCTCGGCGCTGGCATTTTCCCCTTGAGGTGTTGCTCCTCGGCTCACAGGAGGGTCCAGGGGTGGGGAGCAGGGGCCCCAGGAGGGTGCTCAGCATGCAGCGACTGTGAGATGTCCTCCACTGCAGAGTTCCTCTTCTAATCGCCTTCGTGTTTTCTCCCTGCCCCTGTCTCCTTGTCCTCCCCTCTTCCTACCCCCGCCCCCACTCTTTGCTGGTGCTCCCGCAGAACAAAGAGTTCAAGTCGCTGTCAGAGCAGTTGGCGGTGGCCACATCCACACACGCCACGGAGGTGGAGAAGCTAAAGAAGGAGCTGGCCCAGTACCATCAGAGCCAGGGGGGCGGTGGCCTGAGGCTGCAGGAGGAGGTCGAGAACCTGCGGGCTGAGCTCCAGAGGGCCCACTGTGAGCGCAAGGTCCTGGAGGACACACACACCAGGGAGAAGGACGAGCTCAGAAAGGTACGTGAAGGCCCGTGGGAGTGCGTGGCAGTGGGCCGGCTCAAAGGGCAGCATCCTCCTCGGCTGTAAGTCACTATGGGCTCTGCTGGGGCCTGTGCCCACCCACTGGCTGTCTCTCTGCACCCGGACACAGTGCCAATGCTATGGGGACCACGTGAACAGGTGGCCGTTCACCAAACAAGCGTTGATGACATGTTGGTGTTCACTGAACAGGGCAGCCTCCCTTGGAAGGAGTGTGTGTGAGAGCCTCTAGGCCTGTGTCCAATAGCCTAGGGCAGCCACAGAGTCTGCCCAGTGGCCTGGTCCTTTATAGCAAGCAGCGTGGTACATGGGGCAGAGGCTTTTCTCCTTCATGTTGCAGGGATGGAGGCACCCACAGCCCCACTCACAGCAACTGGGCTCTGGTGAAGTCACCTCTGCCTTCGGTGTTGACGGCTCCAGCCCAACTCAGCCATGCCGGCTGGCACGCTCCGCAGGTTTTCTCTCTGCCTCGTAAGATAGATCTTCCCAGGTCACCCTCACGCCCCACCTCAAAAGTCAGGGTGTAGGGATTTCCTTCTCTTCCCTCAAGGTAACTAACTGTTCAAACCAGGGACATGCCACGTCCAGGGAGAGCCTTCCATGGACACAGGACTCGGTCGTTTGCCCTGCGTCTCTGCAGCAGCCCACACATCCCGGGCCCAGTGGCGCCTGGCCCGCTCCTTTAGTGCCTCCGTTCCTGGACAGTCACAAAGGCTTGAGCATCTAGTTAGGGAAGGAGTCACTGTTCCTGACATAGGAGTGACTTTCAGCATTTAAAGATTAGAGCAGAGGTCACTGGGGCAGCTCAGTTGGTTAAGCATCAGGTCATGATCTCATGGGTTGTGGGATCGAGCTCCATGCTGGAGTCTGCTGGGAGATTCTCTCCTCCCGCCCCTCCCCCAATTCACAGGATGCTCACTTGCTCTCTCTCTAAAATAAATCTTAAAAAAAATAGAACAGGCTGGGGCACCTGGGTGGCTCAGTGGGTTGAGCGTCTGACTCTTGCTTTCAGCTCAGGTCATGATCTCAGGGTCAAGAGTGAGCCACCTGTCGGGCTCTGTACTCGACATGACATCTGCTTGAGATTCTCTTCCTTTCCCTCTGCCCTCCTCCATGCACGCGTGTGTGCACACTTGCTTGCATGATCTCAAATTAAAAAACTAGAGCAGGCTACATGACACCTCAGAAAGCTTTGTAGGGTCAGCATTGGAAGGTAGGTCTTCTCCCTGTCTGCCGTTACCCAGTGCCTGTGGGAAAGCTTTCTGGCCTTTGTGCCCTTGTCCGTTTGCCTTAGTGTAAATGACCTCTCATGCCTCTGGACGTCAAAACTGGCCAATGCCTGTGCAGTGTGAGGTGGTACTTGGTGGTTCTAGGGAGGAGAGGCCCCAGCCCTGCTCTGCAGTGCTCCCCTCTCCCTTGGCCCCACCCCTTCTCCAGCCTGAGCCCCAGCACAGCTGAGCAGCATGCAGACTGGGTCTGAGATGTTGCCCACGGAGCCCACTCACCTGGAGCTTGCCTACATGCTTTCTGTGTCCTGGCAGGGCCTCTGTGCCACCGGCTACTGCCTTCTCCATCCCAGGGACTTCCCAACGTGGGGATTAGGTGGTGAATACAGTGGGCCTTCCAGTGCAGGCGGCCCCTGGCCCAGAAGAGGAGCAACTTCCGCCCCGAGATGTCACCTAGGCAAACCCGTCCATGAGGCCTGACGTGGCTTCCTTCTCTGGGAGGAAGCAAGTGGGACTGGGAGGCTCCTGTAAAATATAGCTGTAAGCCGGTAACCAGCAGACAGTGGAACTACACCGTTGGGGTCTCCTGGCTGTGGGAACAGCTGGACAGTCACTCCTCTGTGTGCACGAGAAACAAGGTGCTGGGATCCAAAGGCAGAGAAGATGCCGGGATGAGAACTGCAGACCTTGAGGTTGGTGACCCCGGGAGAAAAAGGGAGGCAGGTTCCCTGCACATGCTCACAGGTCAGATGACGCATGTGGGATGTCTGTTCACCCAGCAGATTCACAGAACCTGGGTGTCTCCTGTGTCTGCCCCACGGAGACTCCTCAGCCCCCCGTCTCTTTACCAGCTTCTCCGTGGGCATGGTGGTCTGAGGACACAGGGCTCCAAAAACGTCTCCGTCTTGATCCAAGGGAGCCTGAGGGTTTATAGCAGGAAACTCTCCATAGGCAGGAAAAACAGACAGGAGGGCTCTGTCCTCTGCTCCTTAAAAAAAAAAAAAAAAAAAAAAAATCCTGGGAGTGTGTTGAGCTAGTGTGTTAAATACTATGAGAGCTTGGAACTGCCAAGGAAAAAAGATTCACAGACGCTGCAAGAGAGAGAACAACAGGCACAGAAGCAGGAGAGAAATGCACCTTCTTTGACTCCATGATATAAGCAGATTCCCAAGCCAGTAGCAGGAGAAGACGGTGGCCTAAGGCAGCGTGTGAGGTGCATTGCCCGCCTGTGTGCAAGAAACAACGGGAAGCTGATGACTGCCGCCAGGGTCCTCACGGCCCTCAGGTTCCAGCGGCCGTGAGCAGGCAGACGCTGGCCTCCGCTCTCCATCTTTGGTGCCTGGCCAGGGTTCAATGCTCCTCAGAGGCGCCGTGTCCAACGTTGACAACTGCGTAACCAGACAGCTGGTCTCAGGCTGGTCCAGGGGCTGCGGTGCCCCAAGCAGGATGGAGGAGCCGGTGGCAGTGCTGTGAGGGTATGCTGATCACCGCTTCGCTGTCCGTCAGCAGGTGCAGTACTGGAACTGGCATCCTGGGGGCTCTGGGCTCCCTGCTGCTGATGGCCTGGCTGGGGCCACGTGGCTTGGGGCCCCCAGGGGCAGGAGCTGGCTGCTGTGGCCACAGCCCCAGGGGCTCACCCCCTACTCACCCCCATGCAGGGGCTCCTCCCACTCGCCCCCTAGGGCAGCTGCCCCAGGCCTTCAGCCTTACCACCTGTATCCTGTGTGGTGGGGTCTCTTCTAGCTGTGACCCCGTACCAGCTGTCGTGCAGCGCCGTTGGCTTGTCGGAGGAGCCGTCCTGTGTCCTGCTGAGAGTGGGGGTGCCCAGGGCCGCCCTTGATGCGCAGCCATGGCTCGTCATCCACAGTCAGCGCCTGTGAGGCCTGGCCTGCTGCAGTGCTGCAGGTGGCTGGGGAAGAGCCACCTCCAGCCAGTGGCCTGGCTCTGAGCCTGGGTCCCTGACACCTGAGAGACGAAGAGCTGCCCCTGGGGCCTGAGCGCTCAGTGGTGGGGCTGAGTCGTACCATGTCCTCTGTCGCCCGCCCACCACCGTGGGATGGTTACCTCAGGTAGGCCCAGTGTGAAGGTCTTAGGTTTTTCCAAGTAGAAGTGGAGAGATGGGACCTGGGGAATAGTGGGGTTCTCACAATGGGGTGTCCGAGTCTTTCCCCAAAGGTGCAGAGAGGTCTTCTCTGGTCGACCAGGACATAGCTGCATTCCCACAGCTCCAGGCTGGTGGTTGCTGGAATGAGGACCCCACACCAATGGTGGAGGACACAGTGGTGTTGAAGACATCCTGAAGTGCAGGCCTTGGTTTGTTGACTAGACGCTCATGGGGTGCCTGCCTGTCAGCTACCAGGCTCTCCCCGGGGCAAAAGGAAACAATTTTTTAAAGTCCTTCATATTCTGATGGAGCTCAAATATTTGGGGTCATTACACAGATGGGGATCAAATACGAATTATCCATCATGCATGTGAAGAATAAAGCAGAGTGAAAGGGGATAGAGAGGAGCCTCCGGGTACAGGGAGAGGCTTGGCTTGTGGTGGCTGGAGACTTCTCCCTGGAAGACGCCTGAGTGGGGTGAGGATGAGCCATAAGCAGGTGATGAGGGCAACAGCACGTGCACAGGCCCTGAGGTGGGAGTAGGCTGGGCAGGCACGAGCAGCAGGAAGCAGAGTGACTGAGCAACAGGGAAGGCAGGGGGTGCTGAGGTCAGCGAGGTATAGTGGGGTCAGATCGGGAAGAGCCCCCTGACCCTGACAGTGACGTTAGCCATGAAGCATCTGGGGAGAGGAACAACTCTACCCTAGGCACCTAGGCACACCGTGCTCTCCTACCCTGAGCATCTTCCTATCACTCTTGCCGTGGGGACCAGTCACGTGTGGCCTGCTACGGACCTTCGACATCGCCATCCTTCATGTGTCGGCCTCCTGGACTGTCGGGACACATGGTAGCATAGTACTTAACGGCTGAGCCTGCACCTGGACTGCACAGGGCAAGGGCCAGCTATACCCCTGCCTGGCTGTGTGGCCTGTGGCAAGGTCTCTAACTTTTCTGTGCCTTGGTTTCCCTAAAAGCAAATACTGAGGGTACCTACATGTATCCCATGTGAGTTCCAGTTTTATTTCTGCACATTACTCGGTGCACAGTACCCTCTGCATGGTCTGTTCTTCCCTTCTCTCTCTCCTCTGCTTAGACCCCTTTCCCTCTGACTAGATAACTTCCCCTGTAAAATAGTCTTCCTACTAACCTTACTCTCAGAACAGACAAGAAGCTGTGTCGAGACTTTGCAGAACTAGCATTGTCACTGCCCAGGGCCGAGCGTGGAACTGTCTCCCAGACAGTTTGTGCGCAGCATTGAGGACAGAGGCCCCAGGACAGAGCGGCAGTCATGTGAGACTCTTCTGATAGGCATTGTCCAATAAGTTCGTCCAGCAGTTTTCTTCTAGAAACCTTGCTCTTGGCTCTTTCTACAATATAAATACCCAGCTTGAAAGGAGACAAAGCCAAAAGCTCAGAGCTGCGCTCGTATTATAAAGATTAACTAGTAAGGGCAGTGGGTGGTTTTTTTTTTTTTTTTCTTAACGACTGTCTTTGAGGGGCACCCGATGGCTCAGCAAAGGCAGCTATTGAGCATGAGGCTGGGTATTTGTTTCATTTAACTTAAGGGTCTCAGTTAGCTGGATGGTGCTGGGATTCAGCCTCAGTGTCGGTTATGATGACCTGCCCTAAGTCCCATGTAGGAGACCCTCCGGGTCATACTGCCCTCGCCCCCACCCCACCTCAGCCCAAGAGAGAACTGGAGCTACTGAAAGATGTTGAGTCCCCAGCCCTAGCACAGGTGGTGGTTATCACATGCAAGAGGGACGCAGTGGCCAGCGTCGGGGTTGGGCGTCCCTCCCTGTAGCCTGCATCCCTGACGCTTCCCAGAAGGGAGGCCACATAGCTGCAGAGGCTCATACCTGCCAGCAAAGTCCCATTGTGCTAACGAGCGGGAGGCCTGGAGGGCCGGCCGTGCCTGGAGACACGTGAGGGTCAGTGTCCTCAGGACTGAAGGGCTGGAGTGCGGGCAGGAAGGCAAGCACAGCTCCCCGGGGCACTTGGACATAGGGCTCACAGCCACAATGCAGCTTCCTCAGAGGCCCACCCCTGTGATCAGAGCCAGAGGGAAGCAGTGCAGCTCTGGCACTCAGGCTATGTGGGCGGCTCGTGTCCCCGATCACGGTGACCTCCGTGGAGCTACGTGATCACAGAGCACACTCCAGGGATAGACGTGGCAGGTCCAGCCTCAGTGGCAGCGGCAGGCCCATCCTGCTGGCTGGGCATGTTGTGTCCCATTGCACAACGGTGGCCACCAACTGTCAGTGCTGTTGGGGGGGGGTGGAGCAGCAAGGGAGCCTGGACACCAAGAGGAGAAACCCCGGTGAAGGGAGCGGAGAGCTCAGCAGGGGGAACAGGGCAATGCTTAGGTGGAAAGCCGAGGGCGGGAAGAAGCTGGGCCCCCCGCAGCCCATATTCAGAGAGGTGTGTGCAGTGGAGTTCACCCAAGGACAGAGGGGGTAAAGCCATTTCTCCAATTCTCCTTGTCCCCAGCCTTGTCCTTTCTGGGTCCTGTTTCCGCACCCCACGTACCACCGCACAGCTGTCCTGCTCCCCCTCTGCACCGGGTCCTCCTCCACCCAGAGCTCCCAGGCTGCCGACGAATCCACACATCTGCTTGATGCAGCCCACTGCCCTGGGACCTCGCAGAGCCCCCATCCGTCCCTCGTTAGCTCTGTTCATGCTCCATGTCCTCCCAGCAGCCATTCTCAACAACAGGCAGTTTTGCCTACAAGGAACTTTTGGGCATGTCCGGAGACCCTTTGGGGGTCACAGCTATGTGGTGGGAGCAGTGTGACTGGCATCTCGTGAGAAGGGGCCAGCAGTCCCTGCTGATGATGAGGAATTACCCGGCCGAGTGCAGCAGTAGTGCCAAGGCCTGGAGCCCAGCCTGGAGGAATTGGTGCGGGCCTCACGGGTTTGCTGCTGCTGTGTACCTGTCTCTTGCGCCCGTGAGGGGATGCACTCAGAGCCAGCTGCCTGGAATGCAGGGTGTTTTGCGTCCCCAGCTCCTGGCAGAGTCGTGTTGGGAAGTATCTGGTAGGTGGGCAATGGCTTTGTCTGGTGTCAGCCCTGGGGCAAGCACGAGTGTGAGCGTGGTAGGTGCAGCTGTCACAGCACTGCTGCTGCGCTCTCTACCTGGCCCTGCCCACTGCACTGGGCCACAGTCTCCGCGGTCATTCATTAGTTGCGTCCAGTGTCATACGCACTAACTTGTTGGTGTCAGCAGCTCAGTGCTACCAGTGCCTGGCACATACCATTTTACCAGCCTTTTCTCATCTGAGGCCCGCAGGGAGGCAGAGGGTGCCCCTCGGCCTGAGTGTCCACCATGGGGTTTATCACCTGCACGGCAGGCAAGGGCCCTGCAGGGTAGCCAGGTTGCTGCCAGGGTGACCCCACACTGCTCATGAGCTTGTCCCAGGAACTCTGAGTGTGACACCCCCGGGGAGCTTGGGTGATTGAGGCCACTAGAGATTGAGGCCACCGAACGTAGAGAATGAGAAGCAGCAACACCGTGTGGTGGAGAAGGGATGGTTTCCCAGAAGGTTGTGATTTGGAGCCGCATCTTGAAGGCTGTTGAAAAGTCTGAGCCAGGACATGACGTGGGACTGTGTCAGGGCTGCTGGGGAGAGAGTCAGAGCGGGCTGGAGCCTGGGTGGTACCGTGTATCTGCAACTCTCCCTGTGGAGCCTTGGAGTGCAAGCCCCGTGTGGGTCCGTCAGTCCCTGAGCAGCGAGGTGCCTGGGGGTGGAGGGGTCACTGCCTCCCTGGGGAGCAGGGGGCAGGTGGACCTCAGTCCTGGACCCGTCTTGTTGGAATTCTCTCCCAAGCCTTCTCACACGATGCTGAGCACTGGGGAGCTGCACTTGGACCCCAGCTCCGGAGGCTGACCTTGACCAGACTCAACAATCCTGGGAACTTAGCCGTGGGGGAAGGTGTCTGCCCCAGATCCGGCGTCCCCGGGGCTGCTTTCTGCCCTTCACAGTCTCGGGGCTCTGGCAGAGATCAAAGGTGCTTCCCTGAAAGGAGTGCAGGTGGGTCCACAAGGGATCTCCCAGGAGGTGGTCCCAGGAAGTCGTCTTCTCGCCTCAGCCCCCTGTCCCCTCCGGGACTCGGGACTCGTTGGATGCAGGCTGGCAGTGGTGCCCCCCCCTTCCAGGGGGATTAGGAAATGACCCAAATAGCCGGAAGTGAGGCCTTGAACTGGGAGCCACCTGCTGGTCTCGGAGGTGAACCTATGGGGAAGACTCACACCCAAACCTGGGAGCCTGCCTTAGGCCCCTCTTTTTATCCTTTAACACATTGAACACAGGGTATTGTGCTCAGCAGGTTGGTGTATTTGTGGAATGGTTATTTAGGAGCTTTATTGAATATAATTCACATACTAGAGTTTACCTGTTTAAAACATACAATTCAGTGACTTAGAAAAAAAAGTTTTGCAACTACCACATTGTGTAATTTCTAAATATTTTTGTCACCCCTCCCCCCCCCCAAAAAAAGCAGCCTCTGTATCTGTTAACAGTCACACCACGTTCCCCCTGCCCCATTCCCATCCCAGTCCCAGCCTTAGGCAAAACCACTAACCTGCTCTCTGCCTCTAGATGTGCCTATTCTGGATATTTACTACGAATGGAACTGTACTGCGTGTGACTTTTGTGACTGGCCTTTTTCACATCTCGTGTCTTCCAGATTCATCCATGTTGTAACGTAGATTAGTACTTTATTGCTTCTTATTGCTAAACAGTATTTCGTCATGTGAACATAACCATATTTTATCAGTCCTCTTGCAAACCTAGGAATTTGTTGATCTTGGGTTAAAATGTAACGTTCAAGGGACTTGCAAAGCTGCTGCATTGGTTTGTTTCATCAGCATATGAGAAATCTGATTTCTCCACGTCCTCACTAACATTTGTAATTGTCTTTTTAAAAAAAAAAATTATTTATTTATTTATGATAGAGATAGAGAGAGAGAGAGAGAGAGAGGCAGAGACACAGGAGGAGGGAGAAGCAGGCTCCATGCAGGGAGCCCGATGTGGGAATCGATCCTGGGACTCCAGGATCATGCCCTGGGCCAAAGGCAAGCGCTAAACCACTGAGCCACCCAGGGATCCCTGTAATTGTCTTTTTTAAATTATAACTATCATAGTACACATGAGGTGATAAATCATTGTGGTCTTGGTTTACATTTCCCTAATGATGTTGAACATCTTGTGAGCTTGTTGGCCATATAAAGAAGCATCTGTTCAATTTTTTTTTCTATTTATTGATTGGATTTATTTTTTTTGAGTTGTAAATACTCTATATATTCAGCATCCAAGTCCCCTATCAGATAAGTAATTTATGAACATTTACTCTCATACTGTGGGTTGCGCTTTCCTTTTGAGAGTATCCTTTGAAGCACAAAAATGTTTAGTTTGGATGATGTACAACTTAAACTATTTTTTTCTTTGGTTGCATATACTTTTGATGTATTAAAAACCTTTGACTAACCCAACATCACAGAAATTTGCTTCTATGTTCTCTTCCAAGAGTTTTATAATTTTAACTCTTATGTTTAGGTCTTTGATACGTTTTTAGCTTATTTTTCTATATGGTGTGAGGTAGGAGTCCAATTTTATTTTGTATGTGGAAACCCAGTTGTCTCAGCCATGTATTAGACTCTTCTTTCCTCTGAATTGTTTTTCTTCTCTAATTGCCCTGGCTGGAATCTCAACAGCACAACGTTGAATGGTTTTGGTGTGAGAAGAGACAGCCTTGTTTGTCCTATGGGTGCAATTGGTATTCGGTGTTTGGCCCCAGAGCCTGATGTTGTGGGTGTTCACAGATGCCCTTTATCAGGTCGAGGAAGGCCCCACCTATTATTCCTAGTTCATTGAGTGTTTTTATCATGAACATTTGGTAGCATGTCATTAAGGGGTTTTGCATCTGTGTACACAGAGGATAGCAGTCTTTGGCTTTCTTGTGATGCCTTTATCTGCCTTTATCTGCTTCTGGAATCAGGACATTCCTAGCCTCATAGAGGGAACTGAGCCAGCATTCCCTTCTCTCCTGTCTTGTGAAATAACCTATGCAGAATAGATGTTTTCAAGTTTTTGCTAAGTGGTGGAATAATTTTAAAAGTCTGTTTCTACTTAGTGCCCAGTGAAGGTAATGTTGTAGAACCACCTATAAATATTGGTCAGCAGGTCTAGGCTGTGCCTGCTGCTCTTACTCCACATACATCATCTCATTTAATCCTGAAAGCAGCCCTGTGAGGTAAGTGTCAAGTTTCCCAAGAGCCAGAGAACCGTGGCTGTGAAGCTTAGTGTCTTTGCCTTGGGCCAGAGGTGCTGTGCTTCATGATGTGATTGCAGGGGCCATCCTGTGCTGACTTGGTGGTGGCTCAGAGAGCCTCAGAGAAGTGGGACTCAAGTCTGGATGCCTGAATTAAGGGCCCGGGGCACATGTTCCTCTCCTCTTCCCGTCTGGTTTCTGCAATGCTCACCTCCTTACCTTTGTCACAAAGGCAGGGACACAATGTTGGTGGGGAAATGGCCTCGGTGGCCTCCTGCAAAACGAGTGTCCAGGGGGTCCAGAGAGTGCAGAGGCAAACTCCCATGTTACAAAAGATATAGACCCCTTTCTCATTCTCCTTTATGACAACTAATAATTTCTAATTCTCTTAGAACACATCTGAATTGTCACATTTTTAAATTGGCACAGATATGTACTCTAATATGGAATAGCCAAAGATTTTCATTTTTTAGAAAGCTTGCCACACACTGTTCTAATTCTTCTTCCTCTGGGCAGACCAGAATTGTTTCTTTGATTGTTGTTTTCTTTTTGTGCCATTTTCAGTAACACTCACTTCATGCTTCCTTTGGGGGCCTTGTCAGAAGCTGAACAAGCAGAAGTGGCCCTCGTTCTGTGGCACCTGAACTGTGCTGGGTCCAGGGAGACAGGCGAGGGCAAGTGAGATGAAGGCTGGAGATAATCCTTCATTGTGAGCCTTGGTGACACTCAGATTTGAGGGCTCAAAGTTTACCAAGACAAGCAGCCACATACAGTCAGTGAAAGCCTGTTGGTGTCGTTCCCTGCACATGGCATGTGAGCGTGGTGCAGACTTTGCATGAGGTTTTTGTGGCCACTGGAAGACCATGAAGAGGGATGAGCTCTTCTGTCTTCTTTTAATGGGATTTTTCTTTCAGTGTAACAGTTCTTACCTTGAAATGACAGCAGTTTGGGCTGACTTGATTTTCTTTAAAAAGAGCATTTAAACACCACCAGCTGAACTTCAGACCCCAGAAATGGAGCCTTTCCTTTGCCTACCTTCACGGTGCAAACATTTTCTCCCGTTGCTCTCCCTTTCAGCAAGTTGCAGTCCTGGAGCAAGAAAATGCTCTCTTAAAAGATGAGAAAGAGCAGCTTAACAACCAAATCCTGTGCCAAGCGAAAGGTGAGTACCAAAGTGCTTGGTTTTTTCATTTTGGAGTTCAGTTTCCTTTCTGTGCCGATCGCCCCCTCAAACACTCCTAGTGAGAACGTCGTCAAGATGGTACATTGGAGAAAGGCCTTAATAGATGGTCTTTACGACACTACTATGACTCTTGGTTTTAAGAGTTGAATGTGGTGAGACACATAATGGACAACGTGCATGAGATTTGGAGTCCAGGGACCTGCACTTGAAGAATGACAACCAAATGCTACTGCCTGGCTTTGCCCTCAATGACTATAGTCCTCAGTTTCTTCATCTGTAGAATGGACATAAAAGTCCAGACGTCAGCTGCGTGAAGGGCTTAGCGTGGTGCTCGACACGTGAGCACCTAGGGGCTGTCATAACTGCCGTCTGTAGACTCTCACATCCTTAGTATGTCTTGTGGTTTCTTCTACTGGCCCACTGGCCATCCATTAATGTTTACCAAAGAGAACATCATGGGTCAGATCCCAGCAGACCTGCACCACTGTCAACCTCCATGTGCCATGTGGCCAAGGAGGAGCTGTGGCTGTCCACAGACCCCAGTCCTTGCCTGGCTCTGTGTGTTCCTTAAACAAATCACTCCCCTCCTCCCATCCCTAGGTCTTTCCCGCATTCCATGGGAGGATGGAACCACCCGAGTGCATGGTCCTGCCCAGCATAAAATCTTGACAAAAACTGACACTTTTTAATTTCCCCGTAATAATTATTTCCTTCTACTGGTATAAATAATTCTGTTCTGGTGGGGGGAAGCCCATCCCGTGTGATCTGCTTGCCTTCTCTCCTTCAATCTCCTTACACTTCAGAACGTGGAAGATCGGGAAATCAGAACAAATCTGGGAAACAAAACCTGGCTTCTTCCCCGGGGCATTGCCAGTGGTTCCCATGACAGGTGCCGCAGGAGAGAAGTTGGTGGGTTAGGTGAGGGACTGTCATGTAGCCTGTCTTCCCCAGAAGCAGGGTGGGCTTTCCTCCTCAAGATTTAAGCCACCATAACTAGCTTCCCTTTGCTCTGCGGTGGGTGAGGTTGCTGGATAAGCTCATCAGGTGTCCACGGGAGGAGCTAGTCATGGGAAACCCTTTAAAAAGATGAATCAGAAAGCGTGAGTCAATACCCGGGAAGAGAATCCACTCAGAAAGCAAAACTACAGCTTATAGTGTGCTTGCTTTGCAGATCAATTTGCCCAAAACTCTGTCAAGGAGAATCTCCTGATGAAGAAAGAGCTGGAGGAGGAACGCTCCCGGTACCAGAACCTTGTGAAGGAATATTCGCGCTTGGAGCAGAGATACGACAACCTTCGGGATGAGATGACCATCATCAAGGCAAGGAGGGCAGTGCCCGACACGGTGATGTGCTATGGATCTGTGGGGGGAAGTGGTCTTTCCAGTACCTCCTCTTGCCATAGCTTTCACCTAGGAAGTAATGGGGCTGGATGAGCCTTCCCAGGGGTGACTCCTTTTACAATTTCAGGGGCTTATAAAGATCTCAGGAGCTTAAGGAGAATTCCACCCAGGTGTAACTGTCTTGTTACCTGTTCTGGGAAAACTTTTGAAACCGTGATGGGGGTGGGAAGTATTCTGAGCTCTGCGTCCCCAGTGTGTACTGCAGAAAGACCCACAGGGTCAATCATTTCTCCCAGGCTTTGATGAAACACAATATACATAAAAACGTCCTATTTCTGCATTTGTCATTCTTTATTATCCCACATAAATGTGCCCTCCAGAAATGCATCTTCAAACAAGATTGATAAGTTAATTGCATAGAAACCAGGAAGAGATACTAAATAGGAACATATATAAATACAGCATTTTCTGACCAAGATGAGTTTTTACTCTCAAAGCCAAATCATATGCAAGGGGGAATAAAAGTATTTTTAAATGAATGGTATAAATGGTAACCTCTATTTCTAATATGCTTCCTATTCCATGAAATTGGTGGAGCACACGTTGAAGTATGGGGCCATTAGTGGCGGGTTTGCAACATTCTTCTCAAGGGCGGGGGAAGACCAATGACAGGACGGGCTCTGGGTACTTTCAGGGAGGTACGTGCTGTTTCCCTAGGACCTTTCAGAGACATTGGCCAAAGTGTTAGGAATTTGGGTCTCATTAGGAAACTCATTAGGGAACTCAGTCCTGCTGTGGAGTTCCCTTCTCATTGTCCTTCTGTTGGACAGATGACAGTAAGAACTGTGTCAGTGAAGTTTTTGTGAGAATAACTCCATTTATCCCTTGTTCCCAGAAACAATGACACCTGTTCTTGTTGACAAATGAGGCAGACGGCCCAATTCTAGGATCTACTGACCTTTGGAAGGGAGTATTTCCCATTAACCTTAGTTCATGATGAGGACTCACATTTTTCTCCTTCAACAGCAAACCCCAGGCCACAGGCGGAACCCATCAAACCAAAGTAGCTTGGAATCTGACTCCAACTACCCCTCCATCTCCACATCCGAGGTGGGAGACACGGAGGATGCCCTCCAACAGGTAGAGGTGAGTAAGGCAGGCTCCCGGCTGCTGCCTGTGCTCCCAAGAGGGAGTGGAGCTACTTGAGGTTTACCAGCCGTGTAGAGACATCCTCTACTGGTTGGCAGTGATCAGTGTGCCCAGGGGCTGCTTCCTCACAAAGGGGTCACGTGGACTGCAGTGGACTCACAATAGCTGGGAGTCAACAGTTATTGTGCAAAGTATATATTACTGTTCACCTTGCCTCCTATCCAGAAAGAGAAGAAGAAGATAGATCACTGGTGCTCACTCTTATAAAATTGAGAACCTATTGTAGAGAGGTAAAACGAGTGGCTTGAGAAGGAACAGCTTCGGGGAGCCTGGGGGGCTCAGTCAATCGGTCCTACTTGTGATTTTGGCTCAGGTCATGATCTCAGGGCATTGAGATGGAGCGCTGACTCCAGCTCCACTCTGGGCATGGGGTCTACTTAGATTCTCTCTCTCTCGCTCACTCTCTCTCTCTCCTCGCCTCTCCCTCTGCTCCTCCCTCTCTCTCTCATTAAAAAAAAAGGAACGGCAGTCACTAAAATAGAAATTATCATTCCCATTTAGTATCACAGCACATATAGAGTATCCATAAATATGCAAGAAGATTTTTTTTTCCCTGAGAAGCTGGATTAAACTCAGCAATTATTTGGAATATATGGAACCACAAATGTCTGCTGCATGACTATATCTTTGTCTCTAAATACTGTACTACACAGTGGACTTTGTAACCTGTGTGTGGTTTTGCCAAAGGTCCACGGACATAATC
The DNA here is from genome assembly GCF_048164855.1 of Canis lupus baileyi. Lineage (NCBI taxonomy): Eukaryota > Metazoa > Chordata > Mammalia > Carnivora > Canidae > Canis > Canis lupus. Next base: position 2,434,206 of record NC_132843.1, on the reverse strand, counting down.
TTTCCTCTGGCATTTGAGAAGAGGAAAATCACAAGCAGATAAAACCTCATGAAGCACAGGAGAGACACAGAGGAGAGACAGTCATAAAAACAAATGTGCTTTGACACGTCTTTGTGGCAGACACTGTGGAGTGAGTCCTGGAGAAGTGGTCACCAAGCCAGAGGCTGCCCCTGCCCTCATGGGGCTTGCCTGGTACAGGGCTGGGCAATGATCAGGTGATGAGAAGAGTTTGTGATACAACCACAAACATTATTAAGTGTGAGAAGTATGATGGGAGGGCCACAGTAAAGATGGGGAAGGACAGAAAAGGAGGTGTTTGGGATCAGAAGGCGGTCTGCCATACAGGTCCGTGTGGCCTGCTGCTGGCCTCGAGCACCCAGGAAGTGCCTCACACCTGCTGGCTTAAGGCCTTTGGTTTTATCATTGTAACCCCTTCCATCTGGGTCCCGGAGGTTCAAGGCTGAAGCCACTTCAGCCCCAGACATGCCACCGACACGTATCTGTGGCCCTTTCTGCACAGATCTAAGCACTTCCATCTGTGGACCTCATTCTCCAAGGAGGCCAAGGCTGGTTCTTGAGATTAGGGCAGCCAGCATGGTGCTGGCTACGAGGAACACTCGTGAAGTGCTAACCGAACCAAGTTATGTTGCCACCCATGTCTATGCACATACTTTAAAAGTCCACATAGATATGCTTGTGTAGATACACACATTCACACATGCACACCTACACACAACGGGACTCAGGGCAAACCCAGGCACGAGTCCGGAGGGAGAGGTCTGGGAAACTGATGCTCTAAGATCTGTGGAATACACGGGTTCTGTGGCAGGCAAGTGCTCGTTCTGTTTCAACGTGCAATGGAGTGATGTTTAATAGCAGTTTGTGGGGATTGTAACCATGTGGAGTCTTCGTCGCGAAGCGTCAAAGCCCGAGGTGTACAATTGCTCTGGTAGAAGACCACTTCCATAAGCGAGCTCTTTTAAATTCCAAATAAAATGGCTGAGTCTTTATCTATTCTTGGAATGTAGGAGTGGTTGTCTTAAGTGGCTCTCACAGGAATATAAATGGCCAAGACTCAGATGTTATCTAGACAGAAAATGAGCCTGGAGTGCCAACTTCACAATGAGAACAGAGGGTTGGTTGGCACTGGCTTTGCCTCTGGGGCGTAGACCAATGTCTGGGCGGAGAGAGAAGACAGGCAGCTGATAGCAAGGCAGGCTGTGAGCTGCTGCATGTCCCTTAAGGCACGGATGCTTCTGAAAACCCCTTCCTGGCTTTCTGTGTTCCCCCTGAAGGACGTTGGCCTGGAAAAGGCGGCCATGGACATGATGGTCTTCCTGAAGCTGCAGAAGAGGGTGCGGGAGCTTGAGCAGGAGAGGAAGAAACTGCAGGTGCAGCTGGAGAAGAGGGAGCAGCAGGACAGCAGGAGAGTCCAGGTGCGTGCCGGGGCTGCGAGCCTGCAGAGCAGCCCCAGGGTGCTGGTAGTGGACACCTCGGCACATTCCTCCCGGGGCTCCCACGACAGGCTGTGACCCCTGGGGTTAGGCGGGGGCTGGGTTTCAGAGAAAAGCTGCTCTTCATGTTGGTGTCCTGTCGAGTCTTCTCAGCCTACAGAAGCCCCCACACCACCCCAGGTGGCCGGTGGGGAGGCTATCCCAAGCACCCCCAGGGCAAGGGATTTCCAGATAGTAAGCCAGGGACAAGCCTATGGCACTGCCACCTGTCGCAAAGAGGATGGGATATGCGATTCAAGTATAAATCTAAGTCAAATATCAGTGAAGAAGGGCGCTTGCCCCTTCCTTGGAAGCTGGCACGGGCTTGAGTTTAGCTCCACCAGGTAGGGTGGACCGGGCATGCGGTCGCTCACCCTTCCATCCCATGATTTCTACCTGGCCTCAGCCCTGATGGCTACCAGAATCTTGGGTCTCCTTAGCATCTCTGGACAATCTCTGTCTCTGTAAGGGACCTGCTCAGCACTCTGCTAGGGCCAGGCCCAGAGTCCGTATTCAGCATGTTTATGAAATGAGAGGAAATAAAAATGTCAGAAAACTCCCTAGTTTTCATTGAGAAATGACCCAGGCTGGGAAGACCAGGAGCAATACAGGTTAAAAATAGAGGCATGTGCCGCATCGGGTACCAACTGGTGCTGTTGGAATGGACAGTGCCCACGGCCGTTGGCAGAGATAAGGACGTCAGAGCCACGTGCTGTATTTGGGAGGTACAAGGACCACGTCTAACGGGGCAGGAAGCCAATTCTCACGTGGGTCATGACATCGGCTGACCTCATGGTGGGTTTGTCAAGGCCTTCGCTCTGTGACCAGGCCTGGTTTGCCTGTCATGGGTTCCACCCCCTTCCCACTGCCTCTGCCTCTACTCACCGATTCCTGTCAGTAACACCTGGCTTCCCTCTGCCTTCAACTGTGGTGTAGACTGTGGTCTGTGTTGCTAGAATATTCTTGGTGGTTCTCCTGAACACTAGGTGGGGAGGTAAGTCTCGTTGGTGGACTTAAGTCTTGCAGGTGGATTAGATTCAGAGCAGAGAGTGAAAGGTTTAGGTTTACAAAAGGCTTGGCCCGTTAGAAGAAAAGCTGCCCTGCCAGGCGAGCACAGAACAAATGTACCAAATGCCACGTCGAAGACACCAAACAGCACCTGACAGAGAAGTCCCCAGCCCACCCAGCTACCACTGCATGTTCACTCTTTAGGGTTCCCACCAGAGAATTGCTGAATGATCTTGAAATCTTGGCTCTGTTCTTTGTTTAATATTAAAGGAAAAAAAAACTATCCCTTTCTTTAAAAATAATCGCTGATCAAGAGTTATAACTATGGGCTTGCCCCCAGGCCTCAATGTATATTTAAGAAAAATCTTGTTTTTGACAGAGTTTCATAAGAAAGGCAAGAGTGGGGCAGGATATGGAAGGTGTGGAAACCCTCTAGCAGCGTCCTGAAACTAAGCTTGCAGAGATCCCATTGTTGGATCTGCCCTTGGTCCCAAGAGACATCCTGAGCCACCTGGGTCTTTGCTCTGGAGAGACGAGACCTGGGGTCTCAGTGATACGGAGAAGCCATCATGGGAGGAGGAGGGCAGAGAAGTCTGTAGGATGTGCCATCAGCATGAGAGGGATAGCCAGGCTGTCCCTGTATTTAACTTCATGTCCATCTAGCTCCCTTTCCCTGGGCCTGGCAAAGTCACCTTTGCCGCCAGGGTGGTTCCAGCTGGCTGCCCACTTGGCAATGTAACTGCCAGTCCACCTTAGGGTGGCCCCCAGCCTGTAGGTGATCTCTGCCCAGAACAAATGTACTGCACAGTTGTCTGTGGCCACGTGGCACGTCCACGCTCCTGGCTGGCCTCCCCCTGCGGCAGCAAGTAAAGAGCTGACTGGGACTGCTGCTGGTGCCAGAGGGAGGGCAGAGACAGGGACCTGGGCGGCAGCTTATAGGGCAGCAAGCCGTGTGGTCAGTGCAGCTGCCCTGAATCTGGGAGTGTCTGCGGGAGGCATCCCCTGACGCCCCCGTCTCTACCTGGATACACTGGACCCACGCATAGCAAAGTGGCTTTGCCTTGGATGGAAGATTGTAGACGCTGTAGATGATCTAATGAAGCGCAGTCAGGTTTTAGCTCCAAAACCCATGTTCTTCAAGGACCGTCACCCACAGATTGAAATCACCCCAAGCACCCCATCTATGAAGGTTTTCCTGCCCCTTCTTACTGACATTTGAAGTCCAGTAGCTGCCACATAGTTACAGGAGTCCTTGGTTCCCTGAATCCTGATGGGCTAGTGTGACAGCTGTTGCCGTCCACATCCCTCGGTGCTTACTGTCAGACAGTGGTCGCCGAGCACCATGGGCCAGCTGCCGGACTCTCCTCTGTAGGGTGACACTGAGGGAGCAGCTGGGAAAACACAATATACGTGTGCACACACATCCCCAAAAACCTAAAAATAACTAATGTCCTCAATAACGTGATTAGAGATTGACCTTCTTAATAAGTACACAGTGTTAGGAGCTAGTTTCCTCAGCTGCTGAAACAAAGTCCCACAAACGGGATGACTCAGACAACAAATTTATCCTCTCATTGGGGAGAGAATGAGAAACTTAAATTTTGGTTTAAGGTTTCAGCAGAACCGTGCTCCCTTAAAGCTTTTGGGGAATCTATTCCATGCGTCTCTCTGAGTGTCTGGTGTTGCTGGAAGACCCCTGACGTGGCTCCACATGACTCCAGTCTCAGCCTCCATTTTCACGTGGCATTCCTCTGTGTGTGTGCCTGTGTGTGTGTGCAAGAGAACTCTCTTCTTGCAAGGGTACCATTAGGGCCTGTCCTAATGACTCCTCGTGATTGGGTTTGATCTGCCAAGACCCCATTTTAAATTTGGTTACGTTCACAGGTACCGAGGAGTTAGGATTCCAACATCTCTTTTGTGGGGACATAATTCAACCCCCAACACAGTGTGTACATATTCGTATGCACAAGATCAAATGGATAAAGTTAGGGAGTGAGGGCAGGCAGGCAGGAGGGGTTATTCATGGAGAGCTTCCTGGTGGCCAGAGCAGTGAGCTGTGTTTTGGGGGTGGGAGGGAAGTGGACACAGGAAGTGGGGAGTGCAGGCACTTGCACAAGAGCGAAACAAGCATGTGGCCTGTGGTTGGAAATACTCCCGTGGAGCAGCTGCCTCTAGTCCGGGCTCATCCTCTGACCCTCTGTCTATGCAGGTGGAACAAGCAAAGAATGACCTAGATGTGGACCAGGATGCAGATCTGGCCTACAATAGTCTGAAGGTAAGACGGTTGGTGGGCAAGTTTCTTGAACTCCCCGCATTCCCACCGTGGAGGATGGATGACGGAGTCTGTTCACAAGTGGAGCTGTCAACACATGATACCCCCTTAGTTTCTTCATCTTTGGGATGAGGACACAGCATGTGCTCACTCCAGGGCACTGGAATCTATCCACTAAGAGACACAGCTAGGTGTCCCACGATTTGGTTCAACTTTGGTACCAAGTACCTAGAGAGCACACAGACACCCTGCTAGGGTCTCGGGCCCACAAGACTGTCACCACTTCAGATGCCAGTCATATTGGTGGGTCCCAGGTCACCCACACTTCTGTCCAACTTGGCTACAAGTTGGGAATTCCCATAACCCCCTCCTCCAGTCTAATGTTAGAACCCAGCAGAGCATTTTTATTGACTGTTATTGATTTATTATAAAGGTTGCAACTGAGCAATAGCCAGAGGGAAGAAAGGGGAAGGGGGCCCTGAGACTGCACACCTCTCCAGGAACGCACTCTCCCTGCACCTCCACGTGCTCATCAACCTCAAGTCCTTTGAAGCCCCTGCTTAGGGTTTTATGGAGATTCCATTACACAGGCACCAGCGATACAATCGTTGGCCATTGATGTTTAGCTAAACCTCCAGCCCTCCTCTTCCCCTTTCGGGGAGTTGGTGAAAGGGGCTGTAAGCTCCAGTGCTCTGATCTCAGGTAGCTGGCCCCCATTCTCTTCCCCATAAACCAGGTGGGGCTGAAGGGGCTTGTGAAGACTTAAGATCCCTATTGGGAGGAAATGCCAAGGGTTTAGAACTCCTGAGGTGTGAATCCAGCCCTGGGCCCAAATATAACAAAAGACATTCCTCTGACTTCTATCACTAAGAGTTAGAGGAGTTTGTGAAGCTCTACACCGGGAACTGGGGCCAGAACCAAATATGTATTTGTTCTGATGTCACCTGCATCTTAACCTATGTGATACGGTTTCACTTCCGGTAACATGTGGCCAGTGGGGGACGAATCCACTTTCAACAATGATCTAGATCTGCACGGAGAGATGTAAGGCAGAGGGATGTCCCCATGTGCCCAGTGCTGGCTCAGTGAGAGCTGGCGAGGTCACAGGGTGGAAGGCCTCAGGCTCCAGGGCAAGCAGGCCCACATTGACTGCAGTGAGGAGCACCAGGCCCGGGGCCAGGAAGGGTGCACGGAAAAGGGGGCATCGGGGCACTCCTACTGCCTGCTCCCATTCCCGGGCACCTGTGCATCCAGCCTGCCGGGCCCGTGTGGTTCCACTTGTGGGACCACAGATAATTCTGGGAGCAGCTGCATTGCCCCAGGAGAACAGCCCTGAATCCTGCCTGCGGCTTTTTGAACCACTAGAGCCACAGAAGTGGGTGCCTCATGAGGGTTCTCCTTTCTGAATTATTGACTAGACTTATTTTTTTCATGTGATACTTAAAAGCTTCAAAACTCCATGGGAGAGGGGGGTGGGTGGGTGGGTGGTAGGGACCTTCCTCATAGCATTCTTCAGCTGCCGACCCTGAGCAAGTCATTAGGCTGATGGTCTAGCCCAGCAGGTCTCCAAGAGGGGTCTAAGGCCGGCATTGCTGCAGATGCACTGGAAATGCAAATTCTCAGCCTTGGCCCAGACCTGCCGTGTCACAGTCTGTTTTTAGTTGCCTTCTCGAGGTTTCTGTTACCCCTTCAACCTTGAGAACCACTGCTCTGGTCTGGGGGCAAAGTGCCGCCTCCAGGTCTCCCACCATTAAATCCAGTCAAAAGCTCCCCCTGCATCCAGCTGCCTCCTGGGAGGATGCTGCATGCTGTCCCGCAGGCCATTCCCACAGGCTACGTCGTCTCCTCCAGTGCCAGCATGGGGCTGGCACACACTTGTCCCAAGGTCCTGAAGCTCCGTAATGGCTCTGCGCCCTTGGGCCAGGGCTCTCAGGTTTCAAGACCCGGTTTCCCCCATTGTCTCCGGTGAAGCCTGACTTCACTTGTGCTCCTTGTCACAGAAGCTGGCCTGGGAGACCCCGCTGTGGAGGCTGGTGCCGTGCTTCTAACTTAGACCCTGACCATGAGGGAGGTGATGAAAACGGGGCATTTGGACCAGAAGCCTGGGCAACCTGTATAGTCAGTGGGCCTTTGCTTTCTGGGCAGGGAGAGCGGGAACTTGCTGTGCCCACCCAAAGCGTGGACCCTGCCTGCGCAGGAAAGATCTAAGCAGGTGACGAGTCTACACACGGGGCTGCTAGGCTGTCTTCTCTAACCCGACCCTTCCCAAACTGCATTTGACAAACCTGCCCCCAAGTACAGGGTGAGATGAGGCTCCCCCGGGAGGACCCCTCAATGTGTAGTGATTTTTGCTGAAACTGAATTCCCTGACTGGAATTTTATCAATGGGTGGGATCCTTCTCTAGTGCACGGAGGTGCAGAGGCACAGCGTTGGGGTATTGGGCTGCAGGCTCAGGCGTGTGCCCTGGAGGTAGGCGGCGGGGGCGGGGGTGGTGCTCAGGGCCCTCACACCTGCACAGGCTGCACAGGATGCTCAAATGCTTGAGGAGGGCCAGACTTATGCAGTGGGGTCAGAAGGTGGGACTCCTGGACCGGGCGTGGGGAGCCCGGGGCACTCGTCCCAATAGAACCTCTGAATTCATGTGTGCCTTCTCTGCTCCATCCTCAGTGTCCTCGCTCAGAAAACAAAGACGGTGTTTATTTTTTATTTATTTTTTCCTACTTTTATTTAAATTCAGTTTGCCAATATACAACCCCCAGTGCTCATCTCATCGTGTGAGATTATTTACATGGTCTCCCAGTTTTGTGGTCCTGTGGCTTCTGTGATAAATGTGCAACCAGTCCCCACTTATCCACCTTGTAGGGTGGGTTTTTTTTGGGGGGGGGGGCGGTGGGTGGAGGGTGGATTTTGAATCCCGTATATTGCAAGGCCCTAAGAGCATTATATATAAGATTATCAAACTTTACATGGTCTCCCTTTGTCAAACACAAAGTTAGATATCATACCCAGATAACTTAAAATACATTCTAAAGTTGAATCTCAGGGCTCCTGGGGAGCCCAGTTGGTTGAGCATCTGCTTTTCACTCAGGTCATGATCTCAGGGTCCAGGGAATTGTTGACTAGACTTATTTTTCTCATGTGATACTTAAAAGCTTTCAAAACTCCACGGGAGAGGGGGGTGGGTGGGTGGGTGGTAGGGACCTTCCTCATAGCATTCTTCAGCTGCCGACCCTGAGCAAGTCATTAGGCTGATGGTCTAGCCCAGCTAATTACCCAGGGGGTAATAAATTTATATAAACTTATCAACTAGTCTGCTGCTTTCTCTCCCTCAACCTCTCCACTCATAAATAAATATAAAAAAAAAGTTGGACTTTAATGGTATTTTTGAGTCTGTACGCAGGCAGTTTTTCTCCTGCTGGCACTTGCAGCTGGTGTCTTTCTATGTGACCAGAACAACAAGAGCGTGTTCCTGGCATCCCCCAAAATCTTGGTCCACACAGTGCTCCTTAGAATAGGGGTGGGAGGGGTGCTCTCTAGAGAAGTAAGTTCAGGACATCCTGCAGTCCTTGTGCTCTCTTGGAAAGTCACAAAGTACATTCATGTATTAAGGTTTTAGAAAGTCTGGAGTTAAAATGTGTTGTTTAAAATTAACCTGGCGTTTGCACAGGATGGGTTTCATGGCTGGATACACTCGAAATACGCACACTATTGATCGCCTCAGGACTTCGGGGCCTGCTCTCATAGAGGCCTCAAGTGAAGTGCTTCACACCAACAATAGGGCTGTGGGTTCAAGTCCAGTTTTAACTATGGGCTTCTTGCCAGCCAGAACTTTTGCTGTTGCTGTTACTCTTACAATGAGAAGGTTGCTCTTAGCTTAATGGGAGGGCAGGGTGGGTTGATTCAGGAGGGTGCGGGGGGAAGGCTCCTGGGGCGAGAACCCCAGGTCCAAGGAGCCATGGAGTGTGCGGCTTGGGCTGTCTTCCAGAGGCAGGAGCTAGAGTCAGAGAACAAGAAGCTGAAGAACGACCTGAACGAGTTGAGGAAAGCCGTGGCCGACCAAGCCACACAGGACAACTCCTCCCACTGCTCCCCAGACGGCTATAGCCTGCTGCTGAACCAGCTCAAGCTGGCCAACGAGGAGCTTGAGGTTCGCAAGGAGGAGGTGCTCATCCTGAGGACACAGATCGTCAGTGCTGACCAGCGCCGACTCACTGGCAGGAGCACGGTAACCACACGGAACGGAGCGCTGGGCTGTGAGGGGGTGACACCGGGCGGTAGATGTGCTATTTTGTTGATGTATCTTCTTTACCCCTGAGAACCTTAAACCTAAAAGGGTAGCCACTCTTGCTCTAGGGCCTCCCATTAAGACAAGGCAAGATATTTGCCAGCCTCTCACCATGACCCTTCATGGCAGACTTTACTGCCAAGTTTCTGGAATCTTCTGAAGTTACTCAATATGAATGTGTTCAAAGAGAACAAAGGACAGAATTAGAAACAAGGGCCATTGCCTGAGCAGTCCCTTTGGCCTGGTTTTTCACCCCATGTTTTGTGCCTTGCTGTTTACTTCTATTCTCAGGTAGAGAGTCTTTCCTCTCAGCCCTCCCAGGGTGGCAAGGCCGGCTTAGCATTTGTTCCTAGTATTTTCACCTTCTGGGACAGATTGGGGAGTGGGAGGGAGGGCACAGAGGCCACCCGGGTCACTCTGGTAATGGCCAGGAATGGTGTGGGGGGATAAGACAGTCATGGGTGTGGGGGATCCATGCTGGGACAGATTATCACCCTGTCCTTCAGATTTGGGGCACTGCCACCTCCAGAGACACTGTCACTGTCCTCTTCCCTCTCACTACCCCACACTTGGGGCCTTTTGCAGCCAAGCCTTGTCATTCTGTGCCTGTGAAAGTCCCCTTCCTGCTTGGGTTTAATTGTTACTATTTGAGGTCATCCTAGGCCTTTGTTTTTCCCTAAAACCTTGGCAGAAGGTTGTTTGTTTTTAAGTAGTCTTGTCCAGCATGGAGCCCAAGGTGGGACTTCAACTCGCCACCCTGAGATCAAGACCTGAGCTGCCATCAAGAGTCAAACCCTGAACTGACTGGGCCGCCCTGGGCCCACCCCCACTCCCTCACCTCCTGCAAAAGCTTGTTTCCATATAAAGTCTATCAAGTCCTTTCATGACAGTTGTTGATGTTGCAAGAGTTTAATTTTAATCTGGGACCTTCTAGGAGCCAAGCATTAATGCGAGAACAAGCTGGCCTAACAGTGAAAAGCACGTGGACCAGGAAGATGCCATTGAGGCTTATCATGGGGTCTGCCAGACAAACAGGTAAGCACCACCTGCCAGTAAGTGTGCCTGGAGGAGGTGACGGGAAGGGGTCTGGCCCAGGCTCACGTGTGACGTTTGCTGTCTGACCAGGCCCCTTGCTCAGCATCAGGGGCTCCTTGTGACAGGAGGTAAATGAAAAGAGGCAGGCTCAGTGAATCCACATCCCTAGGAAACCCCTTGTTAGCTTCAGCAGCACTCCAGTAACACAGCTGGAGCCTCCAGAATGCAGATCTCCCCGGGAGCGTTGATGGGCAGCAGGAAGGACAGGTGAGAGTGGCTGGTGTCACTGAGAGGGAAGCCAGACCTGATGAGCCCCATGACCCGGGGCAGGGGTCTACTGCTGCTCTTTGCTTTACTACCTCCTGTACTCCACACAGCTGGTGGGCCTGGAGCCTAGCATTTCAGAGATGGAAGCCAAGCGAGGCGCCCCAGAGGTCGGATGGGAGAATGCAACTACTGCTATATTGGCTACAATGAGGTTTCCCTGGATTTTAGTGAACTGACCACCTCTAGACCCTCAAGGATGAGCTCCCCAGGTTAAGGTGGGAGCGCTTGACTGAGGCAGGTGGCAGGGCCTGGGTAAGACCCCTGGCTAGTATGGCAGAGTGCCTGCAGATGTGCACTCTGAAGTCCACACTCTGACCAGCTTATTAGTGGCTCCTTCATAACTGCTCAGTGCCTCAGTTTCCTCCTCTGAACTGGGGACTGTCCCAGAAGTGCACCTCCCAGGTGGTGAGGGAGAAGTCCAGGTGGGTTAGTCCATGTGATGCACTTAGAATGCTGACTGCTGTTACTGATATTGTTGCCTCTCTGGCCCCGTGGGTCCTCGTAAGAGCAGCACCTCCCCTGAACGTGATCCTCAGTCACTAAGCATTTGTGCAGCATTGCCACAAACCACAAGCACATCCAGAAGATGTCAGGAGGTGGCGCTGGGAAGGCAGCGTGACATTGGCAAGAACAGCACAGAGTGACGTTGCAAACTTAGTGCTGTGGTTTCTAGGTCTCCCAAGCTGGCCCCTGCTTCTGCAGATAGGGAAACTGAGGCCCAGAAGGGGTGAGCTGCTCTGGCACGTAGCCCACCCAAAACTGAGTGGAAGTAGAATCCAGAAAGCCTGGCTCCCAGGCAGGGCTGCTTCCAGCGCGCTGTGTAGGTAATCAGAAGATGACGGCATCTACTCACCAGGAGGAGAGTTTCTGTCCCCGAAATGAAGGCGAGCCTCTCAGGGCTGACACTGGAATCGAGGTTTAGTCATTTAAGATGATCCTGGGTAAAGAAATGTGTCGAATAAGAAAAACAAAACACGGGTAATACTGGAAATTAAGAAATAAAAAGGGACAGAAACAAGCTGGACCCTGATGAGGGACAGTGGGTGTGAAGATCTTTTTGGTTTTTTAAACCGTGACTGTTCTCAGCATTCAGCTCCTTTTTTATTCCCCCAAATGGTTGTGAGGGGTCCAGTCCCAGGGGCTGCTTACTCTTACCCTGGATTTGTCTTCCTTTGCAGCAGTAATCATAATGCTGATAAAATAAAAATCACTTTTTTTTTTTTTTTTGGCTGGGCACAGTATACTTTATTGATGGTACATGACAAGGTAGGGCTCCCCAAGCCCCTCCCCTTCCTCGGGGTCTAGGATGTAAATTGGAGGTCAGGATATTCTCAGTGTGTTGGGAGATTAAGTTGGGGCAGGGACTCCCCAGCAGCTGAGGGCTTCTCTCTTCCTCTTGTTCTTGCTGGGGCTGGTGGTCCAGGAAGCTCTTACTCCTTGGAGGCCATGTGGACCATGAGGACCATGAGGTCCACCACCCGGTTGCTGTAGCCGAATTCATTGTCATACCAGGAAATGAGCTTGACGAAAAGGTCATTGAGGGCAATGCCAGCCCCGGCGTCGAAGGTGGAAGAGTGGGTGTCAGTCTTGAAGTCACAGGAGACAACCTGGTCCTCAGTGTAGCCCAGGATGCCCTTGAGGGGGCCCTCCGATGCCTGCTTCACTACTTTCTTGATGTCATCATATTTGGCAGCTTTCTCCAGGTGGCAGGTCAGATCCACAACTGACACATTGGGGGTGGGGACACGGAAGGCCATGCCAGTGAGCTTCCCGTTCAGCTCAGGGATGACCTTGCCCACAGCCTTGATGGCGACAGTGGAAGCAGGGCTGATGTTCTGGGCAGCCCCTCGGCCGTCACGCCACAGTTTCCCAGAGGGGCCGTCCACGGTCTTCTGGGTGGCAGTGATGGCATGGACAGTGGTCATGAGGCCCTCCACGATGCCAAAGTGGTCATGGATGACTTTGGCTAGAGGAGCCAAGCAGTTGGTGGTGCAGGAGGCATTGCTGACAATCTTGAGGGAGTTCTCATACTTCTCGTGGTTCATGCCCATCACAAACATGGGGGCATCAGCAGAAGGAGCAGAGATGATGACCCTCTTGGCCCCGCCCTTCAAATGAGCTCCAGCCATCTCCATGGTGGTGAAGACCCCAGTGGACTCCACAACATACTCAGCACCAGCATCACCCCATTTGATGTTGGCGGGATCTCGCTCCTGGAAGATGGAGATGGACTTCCCATTGATGACAAGTTTCCCGTTCTCAGCCTTGACTGTGCCGTGGAATTTGCCATGGGTAGAATCATACTGGAACATGCACACATGTAGTTGAGATCAATGAAGGGATCATTGATGGCGACAATATCCACTTGGCCAGAGTTAAAAGCAGCCCTGGTGACCAGGCGCCCAATATGGCCAAATCCGTTCACTCCGAACTTCACCATCGTGTCTCGGGGACGCGGCTGGCACTGCACCAGAAGATGCGGCTGTCTGTCGAATGGGGAGGAGCAGAGAGCCAAAAATCACTTTTCTTACATCTTAATATAATTGCATTCCCAGCAAGCCTGGGGCACAACAGGGGACTCCTAGCCCAAGACACCCAGTTAAGTACATAAGGAGCTTCGGGCAGAAGCCTGAAGAACGGGTTCGTAGCACCTATCACACCTGGAGAGCAACCTGAGCCAACCCCACCCGACCCTTGTGGGTTTGTGCGTCTCCTATCTGGGTAGTCCCAGAAGTGAGGGAGGACAGTGGGGGCCAGGCAGGCCAGGAGAACAGGCGATGATTCCTGGTGCCCCTCATGGCACCCGGCAGCGAGGCCATCTGTGACCCGGGCAGCCTCTGTGCTAAAGCACCCTGAACGCCGAGCTATCTCCCCTTTCCTGTGATTTCCCTATAATAGTGAATGTTCTGGTGAGAACAGAAGGTGTAGGATGCAGACATGATTTGGGGTCGGAGGGGTTGCAAAAACATCTATCCTCTCCCTAGGAGAAGCTTACACTCATGCACTGGGTTTTGCTTACATTTCTGGAGGCTTCTCCCCACACCCAGTCACAGCCCCTCTGAGAGTCCTTGGTTTCCCAGTTTGGAATTTCTTTTGCTGACTAACTTCCAGAGTTTATAGAGTTCTGTTCAATCTTTATAAGGGCATCTCTTCTTTTGTTGTCAAGTTTGGGAAGAGAAGCCAGTGTTGAGGGTCTGTTCTGGCAGCAACCACAGGAATGTGGATGGCTCTCCTGCTTCCAGAAAGTGTTCACACTTGGGAACTAAGGGAATTGAGCAACATTATTACCATTTTACTTATGGCCCAAATCAAGGGAGGGCTGGTCCTTGCCTCAGAGATAGGCTGCTGTATACAGAGCGGAGTGTCCGGAGGGTTTGTTGGGGTTGAGGGGTGGGGAAGTGGGCTAGCAGGAGGGGCCAACCTCACTTCCAGGTGTGTACTCATCACAGAGCTAGGTAGGAGCAGGATGTGGTGAGAGCTCAGGTCTAGCTCTGGGAACAGTGCTCTTGTGGCCACTGGCCATTTCCACTCAAGTCTGTTGAGCTCCAAACTCAGAGTGCATTATTGGACCTTTGCTTGGGTCCCAGGAAAACTTGCAGTCCCTCCTACCCAGAAGGTTCCAGGAAACAACAGGCCTTTGGCATAGACAGGTTGCCTTGCCTGTCGCCTCCTAGGCGTAGACAGGTACACCTGGGGTCATTCCAGTGGGCCTGCGTGGGACTGTGCAGATCCTGCATAACCAGAAAGGGGGGTGTGTGTGGATTTCTTAGGTTTGGAGGTTGTGGCCTATTTGGCTCTGAGGGCCCACTGCTGTGGGATGGCCTGCTCAGAACCACAGAGGATGGGGGGCGAGCCTCATTCTCCCCAGCTCCCTTCTCTTGAGCCCTCACTGTTCCTGTTCCCAGCTGGAAACTCTTGGCTTATTTCTATGAGGCAATCATTCCCTCGTAACATTCCCAAAATGCAGCAGGGCCCAAGCCATCGGCACAATTCTGCCTGCTGTAAACCGTGGCTTAGCCTGGTGTATCCACAGACCATTCACCATCTTGTGGCCAAGCCAGTAATTTCAGACATTCCTCTTGCTCGCGGCCTCCTGTCTTTTTAAAGACTGGGAGCTGACCATGTTCTCGCTCCAAGGAATCTTGCCTGTTTCTGTCCACAGAGCGGCAGGTCCTTGAGGCAGGACAGAGGCATGGTAGTTGGGTCACAGCTGCCATCCTAATGTTACCTGCGGAAGGAAAGCAGGTGGTACCGGAGGCCCTTCCTGCTGCACAATTTCTACACTGAATCAGGTTACGTGATTACTGATCTAGAGGGAACCCCAGGCAAGTCAGCTGAGTACTTTCATTTTCACACACGAAGAAACAGGTCCAGGATGTATAGATGCTGGCCACGACCTACGCATCCTGGACCTGTTTTGGGGTGCCTGGTGTCACTGCCTTCTGCAGTCAGAGACTTTACCTGCTGCTAACTCGGTGCTGATTCGGGTGTATCTGTGTCTTTGGGGATGTGGCTCTGCGCGGTGATGTGTACACAGGAGATTCTCCAGGAGGGTTTGTGGATTTGCTCATTGACCTCGTGGGCTTTATTTTTTTTAAACTTCCCATAAGCTGTCATTTGGGGTTTTCCTTCTCCTGCCACTATGTGGGGCTCCCTTCTGGGCCTTCGCCCCTAATGGCACAAGCCACTGTGGTAGGATCCGGTCCCCTTTCATCCAGGAACGAAGGCTGGACCTGGAGCCTGATGGCTGACACACACACACACACACACCAGCACTGTGGGGTGGCTGGGCTGCATGGTCTTGGGTGCTTCATGCAGAATGCCTGGCGGGTTATAGGATTAGGAATTCCGAGGGTACATCCCTATGAACAGGGATCAAAGCTGACCACCTGGCGGTGAGTCAGCCAAACACCTGCCCCCAAGAGGCTGAGGGATGGGCCTCAGACTGCCATCCAGAGGACTGTGGGAATGTGGTGACCCTCCAAGAGGGCCGGCAGCCAGCCCTCCTTGGTCTGGAGGGCCAGCTGATATGGGCAGGGGAGAGGCCAGGTACAGGGGCCCCATGGGTTCCAGTCCCGGGGCCATGTCAGGCAGGCCCTCCCATCCTGGGGTCTCCTTACATGTGGCAAACAAGGTGAGCGGATGATCCTGCATGACTGTTCAGCAATGGTATCCCCCTCCCACCCAGAAGGAATCCCTCCCAATGGTGCCCGTTTGTGCTAAAGGACTAGCTCCCAAAAGGCCCCTAGTTAAATGTGTTAATGGCCGAGGAGGGAAAGGTGCTAGGCCACCAGCACCCCCTAGACCCTGCCCAGGTCACCTTTGGGTTTGTTGGGACCCAGGGAGCACACAGTGGGGGTAGGTGCTGTGCGCGGGAGGCCATCTCCGGGAAGGCCCAGCCTTGGCAAGGGCCCCAGACATTTGGGGGCCAGAGTTCTACGTAGGAGAGGTCCCCAGGACACACTTAATGGCAGTGGAACCCCTTGCAGCCCAGCTGGACGGAGGGGAAGACAGGTACAGACACCAGAGTAGCCCCAGGAGCATTCCCTCCCTTGGGCTTTCCAGGGCGTGACCCCATAGCCAAGTGCCCGGCTTTGTACAAGCAGCAGCTATGTGAGCCCTGCAAGACGTAGGCCCCCCTTCCTTGGCTGAGCTCCAGGAAGGTAAAATGGGGAACTCTACCCCCGGGCCTCACAAAATCCATAGGGAGCAGTACAGGGGCTTCTGGGGGGGCCTGGGAGTTGGGGGAGAGGGGTTGCTGGTCTGTGACATCACCGGCCACTCTCCCATGGTTCCTGCCAGGACAGCTGGGATCCAGCCTGTAGGAAGAGGATACCCGGGGTAGAGAGGGGGAGCGGGCACCTTGGCAAGTCTGAGGAGGCTGCCTAGCACCCCATCCTGCTGGCCTCTGAGGATCTTCTGTGGGCCCAGGGCCATGGAGGGGGGCACATGTGGATGGGGGAGCATAGGACGGGCCACTCCTCTCCTGGAGCTGCTCTCCTGGCTTTGAGCAGACCCTGGGCCCCTGGGGAGGCCAAAGAATCTGCAAGAAGGCACCTGGCCATCTGCTGCCCAGGTTGGGTAGATAGGAGGGGTACAGCCCGGTCCTGGCAGGCCAGAGAGTTCAGCGGGCTTCCTGCGTGGCAGTTCCAGTTAACGTCTCTTCATGGACGACCGTAGTGAAGGCTGCAGGTGAGGTTAGCTAACGCCTTCATCGTGGTGTTAGAGGGAACAGCATCGGCATCGAGGAGCAGACGGTGCGCGGCTGCCTCCCACCCCCACCCCCACCCCCACCCTTGCCCCGCGGCTGCTCCCCAGGAGGCTCTGCAGCCTGCACCGGGCACCGCCTCCCTCCCCACCCTGAGCGCACCTCTGATTCTCCCTTTCCATTTCTGAGTCCTCCTGCGGGGGGGGGGCGGGCAGGGGAGAGAGCCCTTGTGAGAGCACACAAGCCCCCTTCTGGGACCCGAGCTGGGGGAGGGACATCCTTAGGTGCTCTGGTGCTGGTGACAGTGAAGAACAAAGGGAAGCCAGGGGGAGTTCCTGAGCTTTTCCTTCTGTCTGTTTCCAAACCTCAGCCAGAACAGCCTCAGTTTCTTGGACGTTGAGCCTCCCTGTCTCCCCTCTATACCATGTGCCCTGTTTATTTCTAGCAAGACTGAGGATTGGGGATATTTGAATGAAGACTGAGAGCTTGACTTGGCCTACCAAGGCCTAAAACAAGTCGCCAGGTCAAATCTGTGCCTCTTGCCTGTGCCTTATGCGTCCGCTCTGCATGCTCATGTCTATGCTTGACTGTCCACAGGCGTGCAGGCCAGGGCACAACTCGTAGGGGTGCTGCTGCACTGCCCTCAGGGCACCCGGCCAGCGCCATGCGTCCATGCTGTGGGGACAAGGTTGGGAGGCTGCTTGTTGGGGTCCAGGCAGTAGCCCTCGATGGGCCAGGATACAGATGCTCACAGGATTTGAAGAGTATGCTGCTTCGGGGGAGGATCCACAACTTGAATCTGGTTCTATTCTATTCCAGCATCTGCATCCGTGTACCACTGGCCTGCAGCCGTGGGTGAGACGTGTAGAGGGGAGGCTGGACATGGGTGACGTACGCCGGGGCCCACAGTGACTGCTGGCTTGTAGCTCTTGGGGTTGTGTTTGTGCCTCCCAGCAGCAGGGGGTATGGTGGCCCCCAGGCTCATTTCCCAGAAGAGGAAGGGGGGTGGAGTTGCTGGCCCAGCTCCCTCAGCCTGGTGGGTGGGAACCCGATGCCCTCAAGCTCTGCCTCTGAAGCTTTGCCTGCTGATGACCTACCGGAGGTCCCTTTGTAGCAACAAGAATCGGTTGTTGAGAAAAGTCCAGATCGGCTGGTGCTTGAGGCCATGTGTCTCCTGGCCCTGGGTGCAGCGTGACCCCACTGCCTGTGAGCAGGGCAACCTCTGGTCTAACAGGGATCAGAGTGGGACCTGCCTCAGGGGTCATCACAAGGAGTAGGGTTAATGCAGGTATGTTGTCTGGCTGGCACATGGTAAGCAGAGTCATTGTCAGCTCACGGTGGTCATGGCAGCTGTTATTCAGTGAGCTCTGTCCCACCAAGAAGTCTGTTTTATTGGGGTGAGGGGGATCTACATGTCAAGCCAGGTGCTTCCTTATGGCTCCCTAGCAGCAGAATCGATTTTTTTTTTTTAAATAAGCAAATATGCAACATGAACAGAACTGAAAGTGCTGACCTAGGCATCGGGAGACCCAGCTTCTAGAACCAGCTCTGTCGCTGCTGTGGCCTTAGAGCTCTAGCCCTCAGTTAGGGGGTGTCTCACTTGTGCTGGGGCAGGTATCTTGTACCTTGTCCAGGGCCCTGGGCTAATCCCCCTAATGACACTCTGTGTGCAGAGCAAGACAGCGCCAGGCATGAACTCGCATGGCACGAATCAGGAGCTGCATCTTCGGGGCGAATCCCTAGAGCCCCGGCTGTCTGCTCTCTGGGTAGTTTCGTGACTCAGTGGTGATGCCCTTGGTGTGTTGTTGCCAGGGTTGGACGCTCCCGAAGTATTGCGAGTCCTCTAGGATGCCGATTTAGTTACAGAACCCTTGGCCACGATCCTCACGTTATTAGTGCTTTCACCCGATGCTGCTGCCTGTGGCGAGCAGGTCAGTCAGTCACGTCTCCATTTCCCCATGTGTGTGAACCTGCTGAGAAGCCCCTGAGAGCCAGGCATTGCATTCAGTGCCCCTGGGGGCTGACGGAGCTCTGGGAGGCCTGGGCGTGTCCGTGGGGGACCAATGGCAGATGCTCCCCATCTCTTGCTCCCTCAAGACTTGCTCCTTCCTCTCTTTTGGCCCAACTAGTGGAACTGTAAAATTAAAAAATAAAAAATAAATAAAAAGGCCTCTTTGTCTCCCTGCCTCCCGGGCAGCTGGGAGCTCTTAGAGGCGCTTCTGAGGCGCTTCCAGGTTTCTACCTCTGCTAGACTCTGGTCAGCATCCTTGCATCCCTGAAAGAGACTGCAGGGAATGTTCCACTGCGGGGATCGTGTCCACCGTGTCCGACCTCCCTTTTGTCCAGAACCCCCTACCTACCTTTCATGTGACCGTGTATTGCCTGGAATCAGAGAGTCTACCCCAGAACCCGAGAAGCCAGCACCTCGTTCACATTAGAACTTCCTGAGGACGAGGCGGTGGCTGCTTAGGAAGCTTCCCCCATCCCTGGCCTCCTCATAGGGCAGATGGAGCAGGTGTCCCCCAGAGCTGCCTGGGGGCTTGACCCAGAATCCTCCGGGACTTCTCTCTGACCTTCCCCAGGTCTCCTCAAAGTCTTTTCGCTTCTGGCCCCGACACCAGCTGATTGCAAACCTTCTCCCCAGATCATTTGCAAAGAGGCTGAGTGTCTGTTTTGACTTGAAAAAAAAAATCGTCTATTTATGGCCACAGATAAAGTGGAGGTGGTGGTGAAGATGAGGAGGAAGGGGCTAAAGCTTGCAGATGCTCTACTACAGGGACGCCGGCGGTGCAGGAGTGCAGTGCACTAGGGTTCTGTCCTAACGAGGACATTCCTGTGAGGTTTGGGCAGATGTGGGTACTTGTATGTAAGTGATGCCGTGAGACATTTCTGTGGCTGGCATGTTGGCACAGAGACTGTCTCCCAATCCCAGGCCAATCGCCTGCAGCTGGCGAGGAATGGGGAGCACGAGGAGGGGGTGTCAAGGACGGGGCCTCAGCCCCGGGTGTGCAAGTTCCCATTCCCGGAGAGGTCAGGCTGGCCTGCTGGCCAATCCACCCCTCGCGTCCTTCCCCTGTTGGTCTGTGTGGTCCGTGCTGCCGCCATGTGCTTGGCATTGCCTGCTGCGCGCCCGTGTGCCTCACCCGCCCTGCAACTTGCACAGGTTGCTGGAGGCGCAGCTGCAGGCACAGGGCCGCGAGCACGAGGCGGAGGTGGAGGCACTTCGGGCCCAGGTGGAAGCCCTGAAGGAGGACCTGGACAGGCAGCAGCAGACCTTCTGCCAGACCCTGCTGCTGTCCCCGGAGGCCCAGCTGGAGTTCGGGGTCCGCCAGGAGCTGACCCGGCTCACCAACGACAACCTGGTGAGCGCCCTGCCCGAGGGCCACACCCTGAGAGCTGTGGGGCCGCCCTGGCCTTTCGCTTAGGGGGGCGAGGTTGGGGTCCTTGGCCATGCAGCGGAACAGAGATTCTAGAACCTCCCTTCCCCCACCATCAGCAAGGGTCTGTGGCTCCCAGGAACCTGCCCCGCCCTCCAGGGCATGGTTGGGCCTGTCCTAACGCTGCTGCCTTTGGATTTTAGGACCTCAAAGAACTGGTCGAAAAGCTGGAAAAGAATGAGAGGAAGCTTAAAAAACAGCTGAAGATTTACATGAAGAAAGTCCAGGACCTGGAAGGTGGGGCGTACGTGTGTGTGTGTGTGTGTGTGTGTGTGTGTGTGTGTGTGTGAGAGAGAGAGAGAGAGAGAGAGAGAGAGAGAGAGAGAGATGAAGCATGCATGTGGCTCAGTCCCAAGCAAGACGAGGGAAGGGACCACCTGCCTCCCTCTGCACACCCTTCCTGCCTCACCCATTGTCTGGGCTGGGCCTGTCCAGCTGTGGGATAGACCAAACTGGACCCACCAGCTCACATATTCTCAGTTGGCCAGAATCGGGACACAGACCCAGCAGGGGCTTGGATGCTTCCTCTGAGACGTGGCCTTGTGGCCCTGTGGCCCTGCAGCCCAGTGATCCTGTGGCCCTGTCCTAAAGGGCTGGGAGGCAAACATGCTGTAGAAACCATGCTTCATGACCCGCAGACCCTGAGCACAGGGGCCTCGCTGCCTGTGATGGCCAGGCAGGAAGGACAGGGGTCAGTCCTGTAACTAATCTTCACACAGGAACCTGGCCCAGAGAGCTCAGGCAGGTTCAAGTGGCTCTTTCAGAAACATCTGGAATGTTCTTTTCCTCTGAGTCCTTGCTATAGATCTGTTGCTCCCACCCCTCTTGGCACGTGCCACCTGGCATGGGATCCCCTCTTGGTCCCCTCGCTGCCCGGATCCCCCACCATCACCACCTGGATCCCCTTCATCTCAAGAGCCTGGTCCCCAGGGCTTGAGTCCGTCTCATGCTGTCCTAATACCAAGGACCCCTGGGCACCACGCCCCCCACAGGTGTCATTTGTTTGATTGCCGGCTCACATCCACCCTGAGCACAGTGACAGCCCTGGAGGCCCCCATGCACCCTCGAGTTTCTCTGTTCTCTCCAGGTCTCATTCTCCTGGTCGCTCAGGCTTCAGGTCCCTCTCTTGTTCAGGCCCAAGCACCTTGTGTGTGCTCTCCTTGAATACTCTGTGCCACCCTCCTCTCCCCTAGCCCCCCAGGACAGTGGGGCCTCCACATTGCCCACTTGTGCCCCTGTTGCTGTGTCCATTCATTACCTCCTTCCCCCTGGACTGCAGTGCTCCCCCCTCCAGCAGCACCTGCCTGCCTCCGTGAGCTCCTCTCCTGTGCTGTCCGGGCCAGGTGGGTATATCAGCTCCTTCCCACCTGGCTGTTGAGGTCCTGCCCATCCTTCAGCCCCTCTCCCCCCAGGGAGCTCCACCAGCGAGTCTGTCCAGCCTCATCACCACACTTGGGGCTTGGCGCTAGGGCCAAGTTACAGGCAGTTTGCATGTCCAGTGAAATGCACCGATGCAGTCCCTTAGCTGAGTGGTCCACCATCGAATACCCCACCAGCTCTGCTCCCCTGCTGAGAGCACACTACCCCGCACACAGCAGCCCATGGACACGATGGGGGCAGCCCTGCGGACGCCCACCACCCTGTCCCCTTGTGTCAGGCTAACAGAAGTCCCAAGCAAGGTTTGACGCGGCCTTTGTTCCCCGCCCCAGTCCCACCACCAGAATGCCTCCTAAGTAATCCCCTTATGTCCTTGCACAGATGGCATGTGGCAGCCCTGCTCCTTGATCTCCTTGATGTGCCCCCGGGGTCTATGCCACTGGCACCAGCCTGCTCCATGATGGTGCCCAGGCCTCGCATACCTGTCCTGTGGCCACACACAGGGAACCGAGTTGGGCAGGCCTAGCCAGGGCCCATGACAGCCTTGCACACAGTAGCCCTGTTTTATAACAGCTGCATGGGGATAAACAGCTGCCTGGCAGGACAGGCTGTGCACCCTGCATTCTGTGTCCTTCCCAGGTCTTCTCTGGTCTCCCTGCCTGGGGTGGCATCTCCCCTACCCTTATCCTCTCCCAGACTCCAGTGCCTGGTGCTAAGATCCTCGGGTCACCCTTGGCATGTGGCCTGGGCTGCGGGGACCGACCACATCAGCAGTGTGGGAGCTCAGAGAACCCAGAATGCTGGGTCCCCGGGTCCAGACCCAAACACACGCCCTTGACCTAAGGCCCCCCTGCCCCTTGGGCCTACAGCCTGGAGGTCTCTGTTCACGCCCTTCCTTCCCCCACCGTCTCTTTCCTGCCCAGCTGCCCAGGCACTGGCCCAGAGTGAGAGGAGGCACCATGAGCTCAACAGACAGGTCACTGTCCAGCGGAAGGAGAAGGACTTCCAGGGCATGCTAGACTACCACAGGGAAGATGAGGCCCTTCTCATTCGGAACCTGGTGACAGGTCAGGACGCTCTGTCTCACCACCCCCGCGTGCTCCATCATTGCCAACCCCCCATTCCCCGTGCTGCATTCCCCCGCCCCCATCCTCAGCCCTCATCCCCTGTCCCCCCTTGTTGCGGCACTGCTAACAAGCTTCCAGGTGGTATTCATGCGAGACCTCTTCCCTGGCCTCCCACCCCTGGCCTCATAGCCGGTTGTACCCATTCCCTCACCCTAGTTTTGCTGCACCCGGTTTCCACTTGCCTGCCTTGAGCTGTGTACGCAGCCCAGGGCAGCAGCTGCCTGCAGAGCAGGGAAGGAGGCTTGGAGGAGACAGGCTGGAGGGGAAAAGGGAGGATGGTTGGCAGCCTGGTCCTCTGGACCCTGAGCCACGAGCCTCATTACTTGGAGCCTTAGGTTTTCTGTAAAGTGGAGAATGTGGGTGGTACAGTGGATGGGAGATGCAGCAGGGGGGATGTGCCAGACGCCTCTGTGTGGGGATCTGAGGAAGCAGGCGCTTTTGCAGGGGCATCGGGGGATCACCTAAGAGGGGAACGTTATTTCAGGGAAACGTCCTTTTGCCAAGGCCCCACCCTGCTGAGCCCCTCCCGGGGCCTGAGCGCTGCAGAGCAGGGTGTCTCCAACCTCGCGCAGAGTTTACTTCAGTTCTTTGCTTTGGGTATCTTCAGTAACTAAATATCTTGGCACCTTTTCTAAAGGCTGATTCCCCCCAAAGTTGCCCAGCACTTTGGCAGGAGTCCTCTCGCTTCCTTAAACAGGCTGCATCTTATTCTAAGGCAGTGAGGAATGAGCCCTTAACCTCTGGTGCAGGAAACTCCCAAGTTCACAGCATTACAGTGAAAAACAATGAGAGTGCTTGTGCCAGCAGACAGATAGCTCCTTCCCACTGTCCCTGCTCAGGTGGCCCCAGACGGGCCGTCTCCCGGGAAGCCGCCCCGGCACAGGATGCCCGGTCCCCTTCCCTTGCATCATCCAAACAAATGCTAGGACTCTGACTCCTGCTAGGTGCCCCGCACCGGCTAGTTGCTGCGGAGCGCAGAGAAGTGTAGAGCCATGGTCCCTGCCCCCAACATGTCAACACCCAGCCGGGCGGACCTAGCAAGTGTGTGGGAAACAGGACTCAGAGAGCAGTAGGACAGCCCAGGACAGGATACACTGCTGGCAGGCTGGACGGGGCTCAGGCGTCATGCCCTGGCACTAGAGGCCACAGAGAGGGGCTCTGGACACTCCTCGGCCATCCTGGCTTGCCGCTGGCTCCAACCATGTCTGGGCTGCAGCTGCCAGGTAAATAGCCTCCAAGCGGATTGCTAAGTGGCCCCTGCCCGGGCCCTGGCACATGGGGTCTGTGTGGGAGTACGCGGTTTGCCAAGCTCTCCAGGGGCCTGCCCTTGTGGCTGCGGCAGGAAGTGGTGTCCGCTCGGAGCCCCCTCTGGCTGGTGGGTGAGCTGGCCTCTCGGCGCCCAGGGCAATGTCCCCTGAGTGGAGACCTGAGTGGTGAGCCACCTGTGGGCTCGTTTCCTTCATATCATCAGGACCAGGCATGAGGAGCAAGTTTCTCTAGTCCAGGCAGCCAGGAATGTGCTTTGGTTAGTTTGGAGTATTTAATTAGTTTGTGAAACAGGGTCAGAAGGTGTCCCACTTGGGCCTGACTCCTCCCACCCCAGCCCTCCCCCAGCCCCCATGGGAGGTTATTCTTAGGTGAGCTTCAGGGAAATATGGAAAATCTCTGTACTTCAGTCTCCTCAGAGCCCCAAGCACCTGCTATCATCTAATTCTCACTGCTTGTTGCTGTTAGACCTGAAGCCGCAGATGCTGACGGGCTCAGTGCCCTGCCTCCCTGCTTACATCCTCTATATGTGCATCCGGCACGCCGACTACATCAACGACGACCTCAAGGTGCACTCCTTGCTGACCTCCACCATCAATGGCATTAAGAGAGTCCTGAAGGTAGGGGTCCCAGGCCCGGGGGTGGTGCTTGGCAGCCGGTGTAGGGAAGCCTGCAGCTTCCCCAGCCTTGCCCTGCCCAGGCCACCCTCAGCCCTGAAGGTGACGGACAGGAACGCAGAAGCAGCTTGCCGATGGAAGTGGGCAGTTTCCAGAGAAAGGATACTCAATCTTAGAAAGGACCCCCAAATCCACTATTGCCATCCCACCGCCTGCAGGGGCCCTGCGACTTTAAAAAGCCATGACCAGAGGTGGAGGAGGATGGTCCGCCTGATTCAGGGGCAGGCTGACCCCACAAGCTGAATACAGGCCTTGTCCCAGACCTTCCCAAGGAATTGGGTGCCTGCTCCCCAGGCAGGTGGTGGCACAGGAAGGGTGCATATGCTTATCAGTCTCCAGAGTGAGGGGGCCCAGGCCAGGACAAGGCTGCTTCCAGGGCACAGAGGGATCCCAGGTGGTGGCAGCCGCTGCAGTAAGAGGCTGGTCAGGGTGCCGAGGCTCAACTGTGCAGGAGCTATGCTGAGCGGTGAGGCCTCAGTAAGAGCGATGGTCCTTCCCCACAGGCCCAAGCCCCAGGCAGCCCTGCCCTGGTTCTCACACACACACTGCCACTCTGGGATGCATGTCATCTTCAAAAGTGCGGAGTCCGGATGCTGAGACCCACTGAGCCTCTGTCACCTGCATCCCCTTTCCCTTCTGGGAGTGAGCGAGCTCCAGCTCATAGCTTTGAGCTTCATGCCAGCCTGGTGTTAGTAACTGTACCTCTGGCTCGGCTTGGCCCGGCTGGGCCTTGCCCTGCACCACAGAGGCAATCTTATCCACACTTGGCACTAAACAAACATGCTGGCGACACTCAGATCTGGGTCCCCTGCCTTGACCCCTAGCACGGGCTCTGCCCGGGAGCTTGTACCAGTCTGAGTGAGTTGAGGGCTGGCTTCAGGCCATTGCCTCAGGGGAAGCTTTCCTAACCACTGGGCTCCGCTAGCTGTGCCCAGCCCTAACAGTCGCTTCCTGTCCGACTCCCTTGTTTTATTGTCCTCAAAGCTCCCACCTCTGACATTAGGCAGGGATGGTTTTAGCTGACAAGGTGAGCTCGGTTCAGTCATTGACCCTAGGATAGGAAACTATCCTGGCTCTTGGGTTTTCATCCAGGTATGGTTTATAGTCCTTTTCCAGAGGGTTGAAACCATTGGGTATCTGATCGCTCAATAAATATTTCACTGGCATGCTCCGTCCATCCCTTAGGTTGGATCACGAATAGTTCGGAGCAGGGCCAGCGGCCTCGTGGTCAACACACAGCCCAGGCTGCACAGCTGCGTCCCGGTGACGAGGGGACCCAGGGAGGGGTCTCTGCGCCATGCTTGGTAGTGAAGGGATGGGACTGCCACCCCTTGACCAGGATCTCCTCTTGGGGACCGGCCATTGTCGTGTCTGCTGGGAGCATGCTCAGTAACTTTGGAAACCTGGAAAGAGAAGCCCCAGGTGAGCATTTTACCAGACAGCGGAGCCCTGCTGCTAATGGGGGTTGTCCTTTTCTTTCACAGAAGCACAATGAGGACTTTGAGATGACCTCATTCTGGTTATCCAACACCTGCCGCCTCCTTCATTGCTTGAAGCAGTATAGTGGGGATGAGGTGAGTGCTAAGACAAGCCCAGCCCCTAAAGGGCACCTGAGAACCACCAAAGTACCCCCAAAGCCTCACTTCCTGGGCCATAGCGATGTGCGTCCTGCTTCAGGGCACCTCAAATCTCAGCTCAGAAGGGGGCTGGGGGTATCGTGGGAGGCAGTCCTCTATCCAAATATGCCCCCACCCTGAGAGGATGTACGGTCTTTGGGGTGCCCTCTGGGACCTCGGGCTCTGAGCATACCTTCCTCTGTCTACCTGGTAGCTCAAAGCAGGAGCAGAGAGGGCACAGGATACCTGTCTGCTAGGTGGCCTCAAGGACCCTGCAGCCCCAGAAAGCACCCTGAATCAAATGAGGTGGGGAAATGAGCTTATATGACCCATCCATTATCCGAGAGCCACTGGGACTCTCCAGGGAGACCCTTGTGACCTGACCTCTCTGGAGCAGCCCCCTTTCAGCGAGCACTGGAAGGAAGCTCAGTGAGTTGTCAGATGTGTGACATGATCTCCTCAGCCAACCAAGTAGTTAATCCATCTGAAGGCGGACACGGAGAAGAGGCACAACACAATCAAACTACATCTGTGCACCTTGACCTTAAGGCCCAGCTTCCCGCTTCTAACCAAACTTGATTCCTTGACCTGCTGCCCTCCTGGGTACATTATGTCATCCTCTACTCTGGACTCCGAGGGCCCAGCTTCGTCTGGAGCCCACATTCCCCCACTCTGGCCCCTGAAGGAACGGTGCCCATGCTCTGCATTCAGCCCAGCAGCTTGGTAACACAGGGCATGTCTTCACTCTGGTCTTTCTATTAAGAATCCCAGTTCATCCCAGACACCACTGCCAGGCCCCTGGGGGTTGCCTCAACCTCCCTTTCCCCCCTTACACTTTCACTTATATTAAGAATAATGTATCAAGAGACCTGAGACCCAGAGCACACTATAGCCAGATCCATGTAGTCTAAACAAAGAGGGAAAATATATATATATCTTGTCTGTCACAGTGATTTTTTTTCTTTTACCTGCCTTTTGGTTTTTATTTAAAAAACTGCTGTGTAATATGAGTTGGCAGGAGAGGCTTTGCTGGGGATGGTCACCCTTTTGAAGACGCTGAGCTTCTTGGCTGCTTTTGGTTTACCTTGGCCTGACTACAAAGGGATGTTGGTCACATGAATTGTTTCGATATTAGTAATTCTCTTCATGTGATTTCATCTTGTTAGCATAGGAAGCTAGGAGGACACAGTGCTGTAGCCGTGACATTGTTTCAGTCTGTTAATCCTGATACCCAATGATAGAATCCATGTAAAATTTCTCATTCTAAAAACATAATCTGACACAGGGACGTACCCTTCAGTGGCTGTGTATTTCACATTTTAAAGTAACCTGGCCTGTTAGGAGGAGAGTCAGACAGAGAATCAGGGAGCATGATCCTTCTTTCCCTGGACCTGCTACCAATTTGGGTTTGATGCTGTAGAGAACTCACTTCCTCAGGATGTGGACTGATTTAGGCTTTTTATTTTTCTATTTTTTGAAAATATTTTACGTATTTATTTGACACAGAGAATGAGAGAGAAGGAGCCCAAGCTGGGGGAGTGGCAGGAGGAGGAGAAGCGGGCCTTCCACTGAGTATGGAGCTCCAAGTGGGGCTTGATCCCAGGACCCTGAGATCAGGACCTGAGCCGAAGGCAGGGGCCGAACCGACTGAGCCACCCAGCCGTCCCTGGGTTTTTTAAATCCAGCAGTTCCAACCTTTCTATCATGCTGAGGTTTTGCTCTGCCTTCAAATTCAAGGGCCATTATTGAGGCCTCAAAAACTGACAGGCTCCTCTAGAACATCCTAGCGATAGAGACTGATGAAGTCCCACCAATAGGGTATCCATGAACGTGACCAAGACCCAGAAGTCCTGTGAAGCCCAGCAGACTGCCGAGCCTCTTGTAAAGCTTGCTCTCTCTCTGCAGGGCTTCATGACTCAGAATACTGCCAAGCAGAATGAGCACTGTCTTAAGAACTTTGACCTCACTGAATATCGTCAGGTGCTGAGTGACCTTTCCATTCAGATTTACCAGCAACTCATTAAGATCGCCGAGGGTGTTTTGCAACCTATGATAGGTAAGCTGGCAGTGGGAGATCTCCAGCACTCATGTAGGGTCAGGAATGACGGCGAATGCTGCCGACTTTCAGGGAAGCCAAGATCCTAGGTGTGGCCTCTAGAAAACCAGAACCTTCCCAATTAAGGCAGCGAGGAGGTATGTGCTATGTGCTCAGAAAGAGCTATGAAATCTTCCATAGGTAATGAATATAAATTCAAAAGGTACAAATGCATACACAATGAAAAAAGTATAATCCTCATGCCCATATGTATCCTTTAATCATGAAAAAAGAAAATTAAGCAAACACGCTAGGAAGTACTCATGTGATAAATATTTACTGAACACCCCATCTATAGCAGTACACTTGGGCACCAAACATGAAACTGGAGTCGAAACATAAGAGCTGGGTTTTTTTAGTTAAAAGAAAAACACAGTCATCATTGCTCATCACTCAATGTTCTGCATGAAGGCTAGGGAAGAAATCCTCCCCTGGCCTGGGTTGTAGCTTCCCCCTGGTTCTTACAACACAAACAGATTACAGGAGAATTCCAGGTGGGCCAGAGTGCTCCATGCCATCTGGAAATTTATCTTTCTAGGATAAAGTTCATTCCATATTCTTATTCCCATCTGAGAACCTTTTAGTGAGGCCCTAGGCATAGGGAGCCTTGGGGGGCGCTCACAACTCCAAATAATGCGACGGCTAATAGCATCAGTTCTGCAGTTGGACATACCTGGCTTGAATCCTGGCCCTGCCAACCCCTAGTGTTGTGACCTTGGGCAAGTAATGTGACTTCTGTATGCCTCGATGTCCTCATCAGGAAATGGGTTGTTGGAAGATGTAAAGCAATACTGAGCATCAAGCCCCTGGCACATAGGTAAATGCTGTGTAATAAGTATGACACATCAGCAAGCGTAAGATTTATATGGTCAGTGGCTCATGTCAAAGAGCTGTTTGAACATCAGTGCGATGATCTCAAGGTCCAGGGCCAACTCAATGAGCAGGCCAGGACTACATCCAAGTTGCGCAAACTTTCTACTTTGCACCGAAGCCAATACAGGATCAACTTGGTACATGCCCTTATCTTTGTCCCACCGCTAATAAAGTCAAGTGAAAATTTGGTCTACAGATTCAGTTCAAGGTTTCTATGTGGCAATCTTATTCCATTCAGACAGCAGCACATTAGAAATGTGATGCCGAATGCTGTGAGTTTCTGAGCACATCAACATTGTGTATCAGTGGATGGTGCCATTGTGAAAGCCTAAAGTGCAGAATGATCTGAGCGGCCCAGAAACAGATCTCTGGGGAACATGCAAGTTTCTCTGATCATGCTTTTCTTTCAGTTTCCGCCATGCTGGAAAATGAGAGCATTCAGGGTCTATCTGGTGTGAAGCCAACAGGATACCGGAAGCGCTCCTCCAGCATGGTAGATGGGGACAACTCGTACTGCCTGGAAGCCATCATCCGCCAGATGAATTCCTTCCACACGGTCATGTGTGACCAGGGCCTGGACCCTGAGATCATCCTGCAGGTGTTCAAGCAGCTCTTCTATATGATCAATGCCGTGACTCTCAACAACCTGCTCCTGCGGAAGGACGTCTGCTCTTGGAGCACAGGCATGCAGCTCAGGTAGGAGACAGGTGCCCTGCCCTAGCCACAGGGTGGAGGGGCCTGCACCCACCAGCTCGACATATCTCTGGAAATGAGACCCATATCTAACTGCTGGTCCTTGTCACAGCATGCAACACAATTCTATCACCTTTGCGTTGTTGGTGGCATTCAACACAGAGATGGTGACCTGGTAAACAAGTTCAGAGCTTGAAAGATATTTACATACTCTAAAAATTGTAAAGACCACATGGATAGATCAGAGGGAAAAATCAATGAATTCAGCCTGGCGAAGGCTCACATAGAAGCTTAAATATTCGTCAAAGTCAAGTATCAGAAAAAAAAAAAAAAAAACAAAGTCAAGTATCAGTTGCTTCAATTCAATAGATTAAATACCTTGTTTTCCCATTAACTTACACAGACTTTTCACATGCCTCGTCTTTGCTTGATTTTTTTTTTTTAAGATTTTGTTTATTTAACAGAGAGCACTAGTGGGGGTTGGAGGGGAGCTGCAAGGAGTGGTAGAGGGAGAAGCAGGCTCCCCACAGAGCAAGGAGCTCAACATGGGCTCAATCCCAGGACTCCGGGGTCGTGACTTGAGCCAAAGGCAGATGCTTCACTGACTGAGCCCCCCCAGGCGCCCCTTTTTGCTGGATTTTAAACACCCATTCATTCATTTATTCATTCAGCAAGACATGACAGCACCAGGCGCTTCTGGAGCTTTGGCCCAAGTGAGCTAGTGGGGGTGAAGAGCACGCCCACCTTGTGTGTAGGTGGCACCATAAACACAGCAGGCACACTCATCCCAGCATGTTGGGAGCACAGGTCTAACGCCGCTCACTTTGGCCTGTATCAAGGTACAATATAAGCCAACTGGAGGAGTGGCTTCGGGGAAGGAACCTTCAGCAGAGCGGAGCTGTCCAGACTCTGGAGCCTCTGATCCAAGCAGCTCAACTCCTGCAGTTAAAGAAGAAAACCCCAGAGGATGCGGAGGCCATCTGCTCCCTGTGCACCTCGCTCAGTACCCAGCAGGTATGTGGCCCTGGCACCCCACAGCCCGCCTTCCTTTCCTAGGCTGTTCCCCCTGGCAGCTTGTGTGTGTGTCCATGGTGCTCCTGCGGCCTTTCTGTGCCCCTAATGACACAACAGAAGCTGTCGCAGATGGGATGTTCTCTGCGAACCAAAGACTGCCTTGGTCTGGGGAACGAGATGCCACCGTCCCCCCCATAACTAACTTTCCAGGCCCTCTTGCTCTCATAGAGAGATAAGGTAGCAAACCCACAAAACATTAAGCTTGGATAAAAATGTATTTTTGTTTTTGTTTTTAGAAAGAGCACATGTGCAAATGGTTAGGGGGGAGTGGGGGAGGCAGAGAGTCTGAAACAGGCCCCGTCCCCAGTGCAAAGCCAACACGGGGCTCCATCTCATGACCTGAGCCAAAAGCAAGAGTCAGGCGCTTCGCCCACTGAGCCATGGATCTCCAGTCACCCCTGGTTGGTTGGTTAGGGTAAAAGCATTTTTTTAAACACAATGAATTTTGGAATGTTTCTCACTAGAAATTTTAGATTTTGTTCAGAAATGGGCAGCATCATGCTTTTGGAGTTAAATAAATCACTTTCTTTACCACTATATACTCGTTATGGCCCTGTTTTCACTTAGAATCCATTAACATAATTTTAAACAGTCATTAAGAACCTAGAAGCGTTTAAATGTGCCTTTCCTCCCTGCCGTCCCCTGGCCAAATTGTATTTAGACTAGGACTCAGTTGCAGAGATGTTACCAGTCTATCAAAAGATAAATCTTATCCCCTCGCAGAGAGACCTGCCCTCCATCAGGAGTGTGTGTATTTAGAAATGAGCCACTGTGGAGTGACCTCACAAAATGCAACTAGCATAAGGAAAGGAGAGTTTCTACATTAACTCATGCACCTTCTTCTCCCTGTCCAGCCTTACAGCATGAAATCCAGTCTCAGTCTCACAAACATACCCCTTTCCTTACCTCCCCGCTCACCACTAAAAGATGAAATGCCAGACTCTTAAGAAAGCTGCTTCCTATAAATGTGCTGAAAGTTTTCAATTTGTATCCCCCTTATTTTGCTTTCAGTTTACTTCCAGAGTTCAACTGGTATTGTTTTGCATTGGGACAGGCTACTCCCACCAAACGATTGTAGGCAGATAGGAGATGATTCTCTTGTTCAATTAGGAAAAATTGTTCCTTTTATAAGTGATTTTGGGGTCATGGGAGGTGGGGTCATGGTCAAACAACCTCTTGTTATCTAAGGTAAGATCTCCAGTGCTCTTTAAGAGATCTTTGAATTACTGGTAGATAAGAGGCTGAGGGTTTCAGGCAACAGTTTCCTAGAATCATTATATTATAAGCCAGGAGCCATTAGGGCAGGTAGGGATGTAGGAGACAGGAATGCAACAGGAGGGCTCAGATCTACCAAAGCCCCTGGTCTGTAGTTTACGGACTGTAGACTCCTCTTCTCAGTATCATTCCAGCTTCAGGGTGTGGGTCCTGCCTAAAGAAGATTGAGTTCTTCTGCCAATGTCCTATATTCTTTGAAATCCAAACATTGTCTTATGTTCGTTTAGCTCTCTGCTAAGCTTTTGTTTGTATTCCAACAGATTGTCAAAATTTTAAACCTTTATACTCCAGTGAATGAATTTGAAGAACGGGTAACTGTGGCCTTTATACGAACAATCCAGGTGAGTTTTAGAATATTAATGAATTCTATAAAATCCTGGTCCAAAACTAGTATCAATTTTATAAACTTTGCTTCTCTTTGTAAATAAAGCTGGTTATGGGGCAGCCCTAGTGGCGCAGCGGTTTGGCACCGCCTGCAGCCTGGGGTGTGATCCTGGAGACCCGGGATTGAGTCCCACATCCGGCTCCCTGCATGGAGCCTGCTTCTCCCTCTCCCTGTGTCTCTGCCTCTCTCCCTCTGTGTCTATGAATAAATAAATAAAATCTTAAAAAAAAAATAAAATAAATAAAGCTGGTTATGTTATATGCCAGAAGACCTCAGGTTCTCAGGCTTTCCCTTAGTAAATACTACCCATAAATCACTTACATATGTACACAAAAGACTGAACTTTATCACTCTGCTCAGATTTTAGACATAGTCTAAGTATTATCTGCCACTAGCATGTTATTGAATTATAGCACCAAGTGGAATTAACAAAGTAAGCAGAGTATCAACCCCACCCAGGAACTAAAGAAATATTATTTTAAGAAAACAGTTTGAGCTCTTCAATCTTGTCTCTAAGATGTATAGTTTTGCCCTTAGGAATATGCTTGAAAGAAAATATATTAGGGAAATGATTATTTAAATCTGTCTTGAGATGATAGGATTTTTTTTTTTTTTTTAAAGATGAGCTTCCTAAAGCCCAGCCTTAGGTGATTAGGCCTGAATACCTGACTTTGTGTGTGACTGAAGCTGACAGCACCTGCATAATGAATCACCTCAAGCTGACTCATAAAATGGTCCAATGGTGATCATCCCTCCTGTTGCTAGATGTAGGGAACATCTTGAGGAGATATGACACTTTCTCAAACATCTAAGCCTCTTTAGCCAGCAAAGTGTGTGGTAGCAACATATGAAAACAGGCGAAAGCAATCAGAGGAGTCAGGAAAAGGGGAATTAAAATGAAGGTTTATCAAAAAAAAAAAAAAAACTCAAGATTCTTGAGAACATATGGGGTATGAGAAGCTAGTCCCCTCTGATGTGTGCTTGGGATTTTGTTCAGGGTGCCTTACCGCATTTCAGTGTAGCGATCCAGAGATTGAGAAAGTCGGCTACGTCAAAGAATACATGAACTTTTTAGCATTGTGTATACGTAGAGAACAGAGGCTGAAGGCCAAGGGAAGGATGGTGGTCAGTGGGAAGGTGGTTTGTCTAAAGGCAGGGGAGGAAGAGCAGTGACACACAGACCACAGAAGAAAGCAGGCAGAGATTGAGCAGCACGGGGATCAAGAGCGTGGTGGGGCGCTGACTGGACAGATCCAGTTAGGACTCAGCCACAGTCAGCTACTGGAAGTGGAGGAAGAGTCTGCTGACAGAAGAGAAGCCACTGCGCTCTCTCTCTCACCATGGATTTTACATGAACCGGCGTACAAGTTCAGAAAGTCTTACTTGGTGTTGAATCTCTGAGACACACATGCAGAGGGAGAATTGGAACTGCTCACATGCTGGCGATGGCACTGTTTAGGAGGAGAGTCAAAAGTCACGCCAAAGGTTGAAGAAGTTTTGCCATATAAGATGTTGGCCTTGAATTAAGAGCAGAAGGAAAAGGTAGCAGAGGTCGGTCACGAAGCCTCTGAAGATCTGTGTGGTCAGATTTGGAGTCGCCTTCAGCTGCCCATTTCAGTGGCTGGCGACACTACCAAAAATTTCGTTTTTTTTGTTTTTGTTTTTTTTTGCCAGCTGTAGTTTGATGCCCTGTTTCTCCCTAGACAGAGGATACGCAGAGGAAATGGTGAACCAGTCCGTGCTTGCTTTCTATACTTGAACACGTCTTTATGTGGAATAGATACTATGTGTTTGGAGGGCATGGGCAAAACATGCTGACCTTTGAAACTGTAAATCTGAGGAGTTGATTAAACTCCCCAAAGGATTCACAGGACAATTCCTATGAAACGACTCCCTTGTGGATTTTTTAAAGATTTTATTTACTTATTCATGAAAGAGAGAGAGAGAGAGAGAGACACAGGCAGAGGGAGAAGCAGGCTCCATGCTGGAAGCCCAATGTGGGACTCCATCCCGAGACTCCAGGAGTATGCCCTGAGCCAAAGGCAGGTGTTAAACCACTGAGCCACCCAGGGATTCCCCCACTGTGGATGTTAAATAAGTATACATGCCTTTTACTGTTGAATTATACACAATATGGGTGTTTTCTTTTTAACTTTTATCCATTTTTATACCCTCCTCTCAATTCAAACTCCTTAAAGAGTAGAGCCTACGGAGCTACCTAAGGGCAAGAAATAAAAGGTCCTTAAGTGCTAGGAAACCATTTCCAGGGCCTTTTGGCCTGTCCCATTCGATGTACACGTTCATACACTGTCGGACCAGGTTTTTGGTTTTTTTTTTTTTTTATTGTTGGACCAGGTTTGTAGTAATCAATGCAGCCAAGCCGAGAGCGAGCTGAGTGCCAAACTGTCAGCCATCCTGGAAAGACCACTCCTCCAGGATTGCATCAAAGCCACCATTTGGTGTTGTAAATTAGAGAAAGTGGTTGCTTATCTCTCTCTAAATGCCATTGCTTCTGCTAAACTTTTCCTATTTCAAGCTGCTTTTTCAAACTGTTAAAAGTACTTTAACATGGTGGCCTGGTTGGTTGGGTATCCAATTCTTGATTTCCACTCAGGTCATGACCTGGGGGTTGTGAGATTGAGCCCCAGTTTGGACTCCATGCTCAGCAGGGAGTCTGCTTGAGACTCTCCCTGCCCCTCCCCCACTCACACGTTCCTTCCTTCTCTCTCTCAATAAATTATTAAAATAAAATATATTTGGCCCACCTTTCATATGATACCATGCACATGGAGGCTTTTAAGTTGACAACTGGAAATTTCAAGTGTTTTCCATTCATTCTCCACATTCACCTTTACACAGCCGCTATAGAATCAACTCCCAGTCCTAGGCTCACACTGATTTTGTCCCAAAACCTGTTCCCCAGCACTTTTGAAATGATGCTGCATTATTTACTGACCTTGCTAGAAGGCTTTAGAAATATGAAGGTGCTGTGAGTGATGGTCACATGTAACATGCAGATGCTGGATGAATTCAACAGATAAACATCTCTAGGGACGCCTGGGTGGCTCAGCGGTTGAGCATCTGCCTTTGGCTCAGGGCATAATCCTGGGATCCTAGGATTGAGTCCCACATCAGGCTCCCTGCATGGAGCCTGCTTTTCTATCTGCCTGTATTTCTGCCTCTGTGTGTGTGTGTGTGTGTGTGTGTGTGTGTGTGTGTCTGTCATGATTAAATCTAAAAAAAAAAAAATCCCTCGATCTTCTCTAAAACAGGGAATTGATGAAACTTCTAGAAAGTTACAACATATTCAAAATGTTGTCACTATCTGAAGCAATGGTGGTAAGTTCCTAACGAGGAAATGAGTTTTGATAGTTTAAGCTACTAGGAGACGACCCGTGCTTTCGGGAAATCTGGGTGTACTGATTTTCCCCTGGGCAGCATTCCTCGTTAACCAGGCTCAGTGGCCTTGGTAAATGTGCTCCACCTGGGCTCATGGTCCAGAGGCTGGTGGGACATGAATGGGCAAAAAGAACAAAGGAGCAAATGGTAAAGACAACAGCATTTAACACAGGACCCATCAAGTGCCAGACGCTATTCTTGTGTTTTACGCAGCGTTCACTCTTTTTCAGCAATCACTTCTGACACATAGCTACTAGTTTTCCGTGTGCCCTATATGCTTCACTGCCTGTGTGTGTGGTTCGGTTCTGTGGTATGCCATTTTGAGTCCCCACTTTCCTTGTCTGTATGCTTTGTAGGCATCAGTGTTTACCCTGATGACGGCAACTAACGTCCTAAACTAGCAACCACCTACCGTAAATAATACCAACTTAGTGACACGCGATTTTGCTGCTCCTATGTCCATCCCTCCCTTTATACTGTTACAGTCACATCTGTTACACATTCTGTTCCCATTAACAGAAACATGTAATTGTTTTCTGCATCTGTATAAACAGCATAGGAAAAAGGAGTTAAACCAGAAGTGAGGTGTCAACTGCCCCACTCACGTGTGTTCTTCATTTCTTCAATGGCTTCTGGTTACTGTCCGATGGCCTTTTATTTCAGCCCAGAGAACTTTCTTTTGTCTCCTCTGCTTTTGTTTACCTGGAAGTGACTTAATTTCTCCTTCATTCTTGAAGGATGATTTTGCTGGATACAGAGTTTTTGGTTAAGTGTTTCCTTCAGGGATTCAATATGGTACCCCACTGCCTCTGGCCTCCGTGGTTCCTGATGAGACATCTGCGTGGAATCTTAAGGTTACCTGTATGTGATGAGTCATTTCTCTCTCACTGTTTTCAAGAGTCCCTCTCTGTTGTTGGACTTTGATAATTTGTCCTATATCTCAATGTAAATGTTTTTTATCTTGCTTTTTTTTTTTTAATACTGTGGACAGTCTTGGGGGGGTGTATCTTTCATCAAATTTGGTACATTTTCGGCCATTACTTCTTCAGGTGTTTTACTGCCCGCCCCTTTCTCTCTCCTCCTTCCAGGACTACTGTGAGGTATACATGGGTACACTTTATGGTCCTACAGGTCGCTCAGGTTCTGTTCACTTTTATTCGTGGTTTTTCCTATATCTGCTCCTCAAACTAAGTAATTTCAATTGCCTTAATCTTCAAGTTCACTGATTATTTCTTCCGCCTGCTCAAGTCTGCTGTTCAGCCCTTCTAGTGAACTGAAAAGTTTCATTTCAGTTATTATACTTTTCCTAAAATGGCTCCAAAGTGAGGGGGAAAGGGGAGGGACTGTGTCCCTTTGAACCTTCCAGTTGCTGCCATTCAGGGAAGCCACTGTATCCCAAGAGAAGCCAAAAATCAGACAAGCATCTGTGCCATCCCTCAGGGAATACCAGACCAACAAGCACATGACCCTAGATTTTTAGAAGACAAAGGCCCACTGCCTGCCCTACTGAGCTGGCAGCTTCTCCAGGAGTGTGAGCCTCTGCCTGCAGCTGCACAGGGGCTGGAGGCTGGGGCATAGTGACAGGTTCACATGTGCTGCTCTTTTAGCAAACAAAGATAAGCAGCCTCCCCCTTCATACTGAATCACAATTGCTTTTTCCAACTCAGTGGCTGCTTCAGTAGAGGGACTGAGGCCCAGTGCTTCCCACTCTGCCATTTTGTGTGATGTCACTCTCCCCATTCCAGTTTACAGATGAGGAAACTGAAGCATAGATAGGTTCAGGAATTTGCCCAGGATGGCGCCAGATGAGAGCTCAGCCCTGTCTACCTCCAGAGCCCATGATCTGTCTTTTTTTTTTTTTAAGGTTTTATTTATTTGTGAGAGACAAACAGAGAGAAGCAGAGACACAGGCAGAGGGAGAAGCAGGCTCCATGCAGGGAGCCCGATGTGGGACTCGATCCCAGGACCACACCTTGAGCTGAAGGCAGACGCTTAACCACTGAGCCGCCCAGGTGTCCCGAGAGCCTATGGTCTTAACCCCTTCACTATAGGACTGCTCTACATGATTTGCACCTGAGATGTATTTTTCTATTGTCCCTTAGATGGAAAACTTTTTTTTTTTTTAAAGACTGCTAGAATGAGGGACGAGCTTAAAGTCGTCTATGATCCAACAAGCCAGAACCAGGGCTCCTGTCCCTGCCGAAAACCACAGAGGCCCATGTTCTCCCAAAGCCCAATCTGTCTTAAATATTTCCGTGATACCTGCTAATTCACTTTTATGAGTTCACCAAAACTGATTATTTTTAGGTGGTATGTATTTCACACGGTCTTACTCTCGTCCACAGGCACAGCTCCAAGAGCGGAACGACCCTCAGCAGCTGCTGTTAGATTCCAAACACATGTTTCCTGTTTTGTTTCCATTTAACCCGTCCTTGCTGACCATGGACTCAATCCACATCCCAGCCTATCTCAATCTGGAGTTCCTCAATGAGGTCTGACAAGGTGCAGTCCCACCTGTGGCTCCATTTCCAGTGAGAGCAAGAAGGAAGCGTACTATAAAGTGAATGTAAGAGTCTGTTAAATCTGTAAAAGTGGATCAGATCCGAGACAGCCTGTGCAGAGTACTGAACTCTTCGGAGTAAGACATATCTGTCATTATTTTTTGTACCTACTGCTCAGAATAAAACACTTGAAATATGGAAGATTTTAAGCATATGATTTCAGTCTAAACAAATACACATTATAATAACCTATGACCACCAAGCAGTCCCCGTGGCCATATAAAGGGTGCCAATCTGTAAAGTGGAAACTGCCTAGATTTGCTCTTTGCATATACCTGGAGGATGCTCAAAGTAAAATATTAAAAATATGTTACATAAATTGCCTTCAGAGGATTTTTAACAAATAATGGTACTAATCACCATGATACTGTCGCAGAGTGGGTAACGTTTCCCCAGGTCAGTGAACCACAAGTGCAAATGAGTGTGGGGGCAGATGTTCTGAGAACAAACATACAGGGCTGTTGGGCCTTCTAGAAAAGTTTTTCAAAAGTATTTTGAATGCCTGGTGATGTAACTGACCTCCAGATGTTTTGAGCACTGGCTTCTAAAACGACATTAGAAGACTCCATTCCTCATACGCTTAAACCCTTTTTGCACAGACCTGGGTTTACGGAAGAGTTGTGCTAAAAATGCTGCAGTCCCAAAATTAAAATGTGAACAACATGGAAGGATAGGCTTTGTTTCCAATGCTAATCCGTGTGCTTCCTGAGCCCACAAAACCTTTCACGAAAATCAACATAGTCTAAATATTATAAAAGAATG
Organism: Canis lupus baileyi; assembly: GCF_048164855.1. Lineage (NCBI taxonomy): Eukaryota > Metazoa > Chordata > Mammalia > Carnivora > Canidae > Canis > Canis lupus. The sequence continues at coordinate 2,394,960 of NC_132843.1, read as the reverse complement.
CCAACTTTTGTCTTATTTACAGATTAAAAACCAAGTCCATATGAAAGCCTATAATCCCCTCACGCCATAAAACCTCCAGTAAGAGCATCACATAATGCACTGTAATTCCAGGTAACCAGAACAGTGAAGAAAAACAAAGTTGTCTTGAGAACCAGAGGTTGAAAAACCTTAAAAGAAAAAAATCAATTCAGGGATTATCATCCTCCAAGTGTTTTTTGGGGTGTGTGTATGTATGTGTGTGTGTGCTTTTTAAGGAATGAGAATAGCTTATGTCAACCCTCCCTTTTCAGATTATTTTCAACATCTTTTAAGTTGACCACATAAACATGGTAAATATCTCCACTTTGAAAAAAGATTTAAAACAGAATATTCACTGGAATATAATGAGATTTTATTTTTTATTTTTATTTTTTTTTTTTAATGAGATTTTATGTTCATTGCTTTTATAGGGTTTTTTTTTTTTCTTGCCTCTTCAACAATAGCCATTCAGCTAGAAAACCCTGCCTATTCTCTACACCCATTTCTGCATGGATTTTTTCCGTATTTCTAGTAGATAACAGTATGTTGTTCCCATGACCAGAACAGATGGTGTTTGCAAATCTGAGAAGAGCTGCTATATCACATCAAGAAGATGAGATTTCTCCATGAATGGCAGGTACAACATCCCCCTGCACACACACGCGCACATGCGCACATGCACACACATGCACCACCTGTTACTCAGCCAGTCAAAAGGCTCCCAGAAACACATGACGCCCCAAGCCCTGGACGGTCCTGGGTACTGCGTCCTTACAATTCCACCCCTGCCCTTCCTGTGGCTCCCGGGGCAGAAGAGGCCCAGCTCCTGGGCAGACCCTGGACCATCACATCCAAATCTGGGACCCCAGCAGGACCCCTCCAACAGCAAACATGCTGGCTCCTCTGGGGCATCCGCAGAGCTATGCCTATCCTCTCCCACCCCCATCACCAGCTACGGCTATGTCATCTGGAACCTACAGCACACCCTCTTCCATCCCAACACTGACTTCGTTGGGAAGGCCAATCTACACCTACTGGGTCTGTGGCTACCTCTTTAGAAAAGTTGTACTTTAGCTTAAAACTGAATTTCTCACAGAAGGACTGACCTTAATCTTCAAGATAACCCCAATGGCCTTGTCTAGAGTGTTTTTAAAGAGTTTGAAAAGTGGTGATTCCATAAATGCCATGGCTTGCTGTCCTTCCATTCTTATACCCTCATTCTCTCCATCTCTGTGGGTCACTAGTGCTGTCACTGGTTAATCATTAGGTTCCAAGGACTCAATAAAAGCTTGGCAGTTAGAATAAATGGGGTGGGGGTGGGGGGTAGTCCTCTACCTAGCCCAAGAAATGGCACATTTAGATCTTTTCCAGGAGAGGCTTTTCACTGGAGCTGTACCTAATTTATATATGCTTTAAAAACAAGCAGTCTTTCATAGAGTACTAACAACAAAGAAATATAGTGATTGGTTAATGTTCAATCGGCCCAGTTAATTAACACTTGGAGGCTGGAAGAAACATCTTTAGAGAAACTTGAATCCCTTGTTAGCATTTTTATTCCTTGCCTTTTTAAAAAGATTTTATTTATTTGAATGCCTGTGCATAAGAGAGCATAAGGGCGGGGAGAGGGCAGAGGGAGAAGCGGGCTCCCTGTTCAGCAGGGTCAGTCCCAGGACCTGGGATCAAAAGCAGCTGCTTAACTGACTCAGCCACCCAGGCGCCCCTATTCTTTGCCTTTTTAAAGTAAACGTTTTCCAACTTCATGGAATCAACAACTTAATGTACCCTAATTCGACATCAAGATTTGAACTCTGCACTAGATACCTGTATTTATTTTTTATTTAGAATTTAGCTGACATCCTTCTCACCACGTGCCTTGGGCAGTTACTAAGAAAACTGACTTGTCGATTATGTTGACAAGTTGCCGTGGGAAGAATTTTAACGTTCATCATCATGGTGGAGTTTTGACTTGTCTCTTGAAACATTAGAAGCATGTTAAAGATTACTTAAGCACCAAATATTTATAAACAGTCTGTGTTGTCTGTCTCTGGGCAGTAATGTATATGATGTGTACATATTAGTAACTGTTGTTGGAGCTGACAAGCATGTTCCTCTAGTGTCTTTTCCCTGGGTCACCCTGACTGCAGTTAGTATATGGCCCCTGGACAGCAGATGAGACCCGAAGATAATTTCTCCCCTTTCCGTGGAGTGTGTCCTTGGGGACACTAGAGTCCTTGATTCTCTTATACTACGGAATGTTCAGGCTTCTGTAAAAACAAGACAAAAGACAAAACTCAGAACTTGGATCACTTAGAAAAAAATTAATACTGCTACCATCAATTTACCACCCTTTACTTAGAGCCATAATGCACTAAGATTGTAGTAAATAAATTAGAATTCTTTTTTTTTTTTGCATAGAATATATGTAGTTGTCACATGTTTGACCTCCTCCTAGGCAGCCAGGGGTATCCTGAATTGAAGCACTTGTCTCTTGCCTAGGGGACTGATGATTACTACAGCGTGACAGCATGGGGTGGGACCCTGTTGTACATCCTCATAGAATATTCCTTTGCGGTCAGTTTCTCAAATTAATTTGCTGCATGAGCTCTATAGCCAAAATTCATTTTTTGGTACACATTGGTGCCCTAACTAGAGAATTAGGGAGTATAGAAACATTAGAGGTTAATGGCAATGACACATATAGGACTGTTTTCTCTTATTAGGCTGATACTAAAGATTGGTTTTCCTAAAGAAATTTCTAATTCTAATAAAGGCGATCAATCAGAAATGATGTTAAGCTACTTTCTAAAATGATATTATATCAGAATAACCCAGGTTTGGATATAACATTTTGCCAGCAACTGTTGTTTAGATGAAAGGCTACTTCTCTGAAGAGGATTCACATCATATTCTGGGGTGAATCTAACATTGTAAGAAGAAATGCTACTGATAAAAATATTTTTTTCATTTTGAGCAAATCTGTAAACTACACCTTTGTTTATTAAAAAATGCTTATATTACTATAATAATTCAGCTGTGGATAAAAATTTGTGGAAAAATAAATACTTTTGAATAAGGTGGTATGCCAAATCGAAATTTAAAACTCTGCAGCTATACATTGGCTGAAAAGCTTATTTTTTTTTAATTTATTTTTTATTGGTGTTCAATTTACTAACATACAGAATAACCCCCAGTGCCCGTCACCCATTCACTCCCACCCCCCGCCCTCCTCCCCTTCTACCACCCCTAGTTCGTTTCCCAGATTTAGCAGTCTTTACGTTCTGTCTCCCTTTCTGATATTTCCCACACGTTTCTTCTCCCTTCCCTTATATTCCCTTTCACTATTATTTATATTCCCCAAATGAATGAGAACATATAATGTTTGTCCTTCTCCGACTGACTTACTTCACTCAGCATAATACCCTCCAGTTCCATCCACGTTGAAGCAAATGGTGGGTATTTGTCATTTCTAATAGCTGAGGAATATTCCATTGTATACATAAACCACATCTTCTTTATCCATTCATCTTTCGTTGGACACCGAGGCTCCTTCCACAGTTTGGCTATCGTGGCCATTGCTGCTATAAACATCGGGGTGCAGGTGTCCCGGCGTTTCATTGCATTTGTATCTTTGGGGTAAATCCCCAACAGTGCAATTGCTGGGTCGTAGGGCAGGTCTATTTTTAACTGTTTGAGGAACCTCCACACAGTTTTCCAGAGTGGCTGCACCAGTTCACATTCCCACCAACAGTGCAGGAGGGTTCCCTTTTCTCCGCATCCTCTCCAACATTTGTTGTTTCCTGCCTTGTTAATTTTCCCCATTCTCACTGGTGTGAGGTGGTATCTCATTGTGGTTTTGATTTGTATTTCCCTGATGGCAAGTGATGCAGAGCATTTTCTCATATGCATGTTGGCCATGTCTATGTCTTCCTCTGTGAGATTTCTGTTCATGTCTTTTGCCCATTTCATGATTGGATTGTTTGTTTCTTTGGTGTTGAGTTTAATAAGTTCTTTATAGATCTTGGAAACTAGCCCTTTATCTGATATGTCATTTGCAAATATCTTCTCCCATTCTGTAGGTTGTCTTTGAGTTTTGTTGACTGTATCCTTTGCTGTGCAAAAGCTTCTTATCTTGATGAAGTCCCAATAGTTCATTTTTGCTTTTGTTTCTTTTGCCTTCGTGGATGTATCTTGCAAGAAGTTGCTGTGGCTGAGTTCAAAAAGGGTGTTGCCTGTGTTCTCCTCTAGGATTTTGATGGAATCTTGTCTCACATTTAGATCTTTCATCCATTTTGAGTGTATCTTTGTGTCTGGTGCAAGAGAGTGGTCTAGTTTCATTCTTCTGCATGTGGATGTCCAATTTTCCCAGCACCATTTATTGAAGAGACTGTCTTTCTTCCAATGGATAGTCTTTCCTCCTTTATCAAATATTAGTTGCCCATAAAGTTCAGGGTCCACTTCTGGGTTCTCTATTCTGTTCCACTGATCTATGTGTCTGTTTTTGTGCCAGTACCACACTGTCTTGATGACCACAGCTTTGTAGTACAACCTGAAATCTGGCATTGTGATGCCCCCAGATATGGTTTTCTTTTTTAAAATTCCCCTGGCTATTCGGGGTCTTTTCTGATTCCACACAAATCTTAAAATAATTTGTTCTAACTCTCTGAAGAAAGTCCATGGTATTTTGATAGGGATTGCATTAAACGTGTATATTGCCCTGGGTAACATTGACATTTTCACAATATTAATTCTTGCAATCCATGAGCATGGAATATTTTTCCATCTCTTTGTGTCTTCCTCAATTTCTTTCAGAAGTGTTCTATAGTTTTGAGGGTATAGATCCTTTACATCTTTGGTTAGGTTTATTCCTAGGTATCTTATGCTTTTGGGTGCAATTGTAAATGGGATTGACTCCTTAATTTCTCTTTCTTCAGTCTCATTGTTAGTGTATAGAAATGCCACTGACTTCTGGGCATTGATTTTGTATCCTGCCACGCTACCGAATTGCTGTATGAGCTCTAGCAATCTTGGGGTGGAGACTTTTGGGTTTTCTATGTAGAGTATCATGTCATCGGCGAAGAGGGAGAGTTTGACTTCTTCTTTGCCAATTTGAATGCCTTTAATGTCTTTTTGTTGTCTGATTGCTGAGGCTAGGACTTCCAGTACTATGTTGAACAGCAGTGGTGAGAGTGGACATCCCTGTCTTGTTCCTGATCTTAGGGGAAAGGCTCCCAGTGCTTCCCCATTGAGAATGATATTTGCTGTGGGCTTTTCATAGATGGCTTTTAAGATGTCGAGGAATGTTCCCTCTATCTCTACACTCTGAAGAGTTTTGATCAGGAATGGATGCTGTATTTTGTCAAATGCTTTCTCTGCATCCAATGAGAGGATCATATGGTTCTTGGTTTTTCTCTTGCTGATATGATGAATCACATTGATTGTTTTACGGGTGTTGAACCAGCCTTGTGTCCCAGGGATAAATCCTACTTGGTCATGGTGAATAATTTTCTTAATGTACTGTTGGATCCTATTGGCCAGTATCTTGTTGAGAATTTTTGCATCCATGTTCATCAGGGATATTGGTCTATAATTCTCCTTTTTGGTGGGGTCTTTGTCTGGTTTTGGAATTAAGGTGATGCTGGCCTCATAGAATGAGTTTGGAAGTACTCCATCTCTTTCTATCTTTCCAAACAGCTTTAGGAGAATAGGTATGGTTTCTTCTTTAAACGTTTGATAGAATTCCCCAGGGAAGCCATCTGGCCCTGGACTCTTGTGTCTTGGGAGGTTTTTGATGACTGCTTCAATTTCCTCCCTGGTTATTGGCCTGTTCAGGTTTTCTATTTCTTCCTGTTCCAGTTTTGGTAGTTTGTGGCTTTCCAGGAATGTGTCCATTTCTTCTAGATTGCCTAATTTATTGGCGTATAGCTGTTCATAATATGTTTTTAAAATCGTTTGTATTTCCTTGGTGTTGGTAGTGATCTCTCCTTTCTCATTCATGATTTTATTAATTTGAGTCTTCTCTCTCTTCTTTTTAATAAGGCTGGCTAATGGTTTATCTATCTTATTAATTCTTTCAAAGAACCAACTCCTGGTTCTGTTGATCTGTTCCACAGTTCTTCTGGTCTCGATTTCGTTGAGTTCTGCTCGAATCTTTATTAACTCCCTTCTTCTCTTGGGTGTAGGATCTATTTGCTGTTTTTTCTCTAGCTCCTTTATGTGTAAGGTTAGCTTTTGTATTTGAGTTCTTTCCAGTTTTTGAATGGATGCTTGTATTGCGATGTATTTCCCCCTTAGGACTGCTTTTGCTGCATCCCAAAGATTTTGAATGGTTGTATCTTCATTCTCATTAGTTTCCATGAATCTTTTTAATTCTTCCTTAATTTCCTGGTTGACCCTTTTATCTTTTAGCAGGATGGTCCTTAACCTCCACGTGTTTGAGGTCCTTCCAAACTTCTTGTTGTGATTTAGTTCTAATTTCAAGGCATTATGGTCTGAGAATATGCAGGGGACAATCCCAATCTTTTGGTATCGGTTCAGACCCGATTTGTGACCCAATATGTGGTCTATTCTGGAGAAAGTTCCATGTGCGCTTGAGAAGAATGTGTATTCAGTTGAGTTTGGATGTAAAGTTCTGTAGATATCTGTGAAATCCATCTGGTCCAGTGTATCATTTAAAGCTCTCGTTTCTTTGGAGATGTTGTGTTTAGAAGACCTATCGAGTATAGAAAGAGCTAGATTGGGATCCCTGGGTGGCGCAGCGGTTTGGCGCCTGCATTTGGCCCAGGGCGCGATCCCGGAGACCCGGGATCGAATCCCACATCAGGCTCCCCGTGCATGGAGCCTGCTTCTCCCTCCGCCTGTGTCTCTGCCTCTCTCTCTCTCTCTGTGACTATCATAAATAAATAAAAAATTAAAAAAAAAATGAAGAAAATGGCAGCCACATTCACATATAACTGTAAGCACCTAACACTGTGTCTTTAAAAAAAAAAAAAAAAAAAAAAAAAAAGCTAGATTGAAGTCACCAAGTATAAGTGTATTATTATCTAAGTATTTCTTCACTTTGGTTAATAATTGATTTATATATTTGGCAGCTCCCACATTCGGGGCATATATATTGAGGATTGTTAAGTCCTCTTGTTGAATAGATCCTTTAAGTATGATATAGTGTCCCTCTTCATCTCTCACTACAGTCTTTGGGGTAAATTTTAGTTTATCTGATATAAGGATGGCTACCCCTGCTTTCTTTTGAGGACCATTCGAATGGTAAATGGTTCTCCAACCTTTTATTTTCAGGCTGTAGGTGTCCTTCTGTCTAAAATGAGTCTCTTGTAGACAGCAAATAGATGGGTCCTGCTTTTTTATCCAGTCTGAAACCCTGTGCCTTTTGATGGGGTCATTAAGCCCGTTCACATTCAGAGTTACTATTGAGAGATATGAGTTTAGTGTCATCATGATATCTATTCAGTCCTTGTTTTTGTGGACTGTTCCACTGAACTTCTTCTTAAAGGGGAATTTTAAGAGTCCCCCTTAAAATTTCTTGCAGAGCTGGTTTGGAGGTCACATATTCTTTTAGTTGCTGCCTGTCTTGGAAGCTCTTTATCTCTCCTTCCATTTTGAATGAGAGCCTTGCTGGATAAAGTATTCTTGGTTGCATGTTCTTCTCATTTAGGACCCTGAATATATCCTGCCAGCCCTTTCTGGCCTGCCAGGTCTCTGTGGAGAGGTCTGCTGTTACCCTAATGCTCCTCCCCATAAAAGTCAGGGATTTCTTGTCTCTTGCTGCTTTAAGGATCTTCTCTTTATCTTTGGAATTTGCAAGCTTCACTATTAAATGTCGAGGTGTTTATTGATTTTAGGGGGGGAATCTCTCTATTTCCTGGATCTGAATGCCTGTTTCCCTTCCCAGATTAGGAAAGTTTTCAGCTAGAATTTGTTCAAATACATATTCTGGCCCTCTGTCCCTTTCGGCGCCCTCGGGAACCCCAATTAAACGTAGGTTTTTCTTTCTCAGGCTGTCGTTTATTTCCCTTAATCTATCTTCATGGTCTTTTAATTGTTTGTCTCTTTTTTCCTCAGTTTCCCTCTTTGCTATCAACTTGTCTTCTATGTCACTCACTCGTTCTTCCACCTCGTTAACCCTCGTCGTTAGGACTTCTAGTTTGGATTGCATCTCATTCAATTGATTTTTAATTTCTGCCTGATTAGCTCTAAATTCTGCAGTCATGAAGTCTCTTGAGTCCTTTATACTTTTTTCTAGAGCCTGAAAAGTTTATTTTTAATGCCTGCTTGAGCAACTTCATCCTAGCGCCTACAGTCAAACATACAGCATGATCATTTAAACCAGGGGCTGGTGAACTTCTGCCTATAGTTGGAGTTGGGGAAAAACTCTCCCTGTAAAATAAGACTTATTGAGCAATCACTTCAAAGCTGCAGAATTCAAACACAGTAGTTTGGTTATTGGTTATCTTTTTTGATGATTAGGTCAATGGCATAGTACACAGAGCCCAGAGATAGACTCATGCTCACATAAAACTTTGCATATGGTGTTGAAAAATATTTACAGGATCTGTATTATGAGTTTGTAACATGAGTGAAACAATGACAACCTGGAGAAATTATATCACATTTACAGTTAAGAATCAAATACCACCAAGCTGTTGTGGGTTGTCTCCAAGTCGATCTCCATAAAGAATCAAATCTCAACAGGTTGCGTGGGAAATGGACAAGCTAATTCGAAAACTGATATGGAAGTGCAAAGACCCAAGGATAAGGAAGACCTTCCTTAAAGAACTTTCCTAACAAGTATCAAGACTTAATAAAAGACTTTAGTAATTAAGATGTGAGGTGTGTGGAAAAGGCAAAGGGAGACCAACTGGTCAATGAAACAGGAGATCCCGGAAACAGAACATACATAAATATGGGTAGTCTATTTCTTACCTAGAGGAGCAATACACCACAATCACTTGGAAACCTTTAAAAACAGTGTTACCAGCCCCACCTGTAGGTATATAGAATAAGGCATCTCCGGGGATGGTGCCCTCAAACACCCGTCACTAGGAACCACCATGAAATATTTCATGATACAGAAATACTGGTCAGTGAGCAGTTACCTCTAAAACCCAACCTGAGGATGGACTCGTGTGTCTAGGTCTCTTCTGGGAGAATAACCTCCCTCTTCAGGAAAGCCTTCACCTCATACCCAGGGAGGTCTAGCCTTACCATCAAGGCCTTAACAGGGAAACTGTGAAGAACCAAATTTCCCACAAGACACACTTGACTACTTAGAGTTTGAGAAAGCAAAGCAGCCCAACATCCAGAACCTGGTCTGGCACTTTGAGCGAGGCCTGGGTAGTGTGAGATGCTGAACTGGCCAGGGTGTCCTCCTTTGGCACCCCATCTCACAAAACACCAGCAGCAGGGAAGGTTGCTCTGGGCCTGTGATGAAATGAGACGACACAAGACCGCTTGAACCACCTGCAAACCCTGCAATCTGCACCCTGCCCTTCCAGCTAGTCATAAATGCAGCCTCCCCAGCAGCCGGCCATCTAGCTTGGACCTGCCTCCTCCTACATAGGATTATATTGTCCTTTCTTCCAGACAGCACCCAGTCTAGGGCGGGGCCTGGCTTCTCTGGACCCCCCCTCCCCCGCAAGCCACCTAGGCAGCTCCTAACATGCTCTCACGGAGCTGCCTCTGTTCCCTGAGCTGTGCCCCCAGGAGTGGTCTCCGTGTTGCAACCTGTATCAAACCCCACACAGAACTACTCAAACACAGGTGTGTTCCAGGACGAATCCGGCTAAAGCGCATTAACACAGCGTCCAACACCACCAGCATTTTTCAGAGTAAACTTAGAACCAAGGAAGTACAGAGATTTGCCTAAAGGCTATGTTACTTATGAAATTCTAAACCTTGATGAGGATATGAATGCTGCAAAGTAACTTTCAAACAGTGGAGGAGAAAGACACACATACACCCTTCAGCTAAGTCGTGACTAGGTGGGAAGGCTGCTGCATGCAGCACATGAGATTTAGGTAGGTGCAGAATGCTGACGGTCTGCAAATCGGTGCCTGTTTCGCCCTACGTTTCATTTCTTTTGTGCTTGTTCGGTAACCGGGACTCTGGAGAACAGGTGTTTGTTGTTAAGGGTAATAATCACCTTTTTAATGATCAGAAATTGAAGTTGTCATCAAAGCAGATTGACAGCACATATGTAACTCTCCAAACTACTCATGATTAGTAAATCTGCATGTTTCATTCATTCAAATTCATGTACTCACTTTTAAAATTGTCCTAGCCCCTACCACCTTCACCAGCTTTCCCCCATTTCCATTTCCATGACAGGAGCCACCAGCCGCCTGTGCTTCCACGGGCTTAAGCTGCCATCCGTTTTGAGAGCTATCGGAAGTTTAAGCATAGGAAGAGTATCCAGAAAAAGTGAGAGGATGAGGCCAAGGCTGGATAGTTCTGAAATTCTATTGAAATCCTAACGCTAGAATTTACAGATTTACAACAGTCACTGACTTCAGTTTTATGCTAATGCTACTTCTTTTTCCCAAAAGCTAAGTACAGAAAGAAATAATACATTTTTTTTAAAGTACCAAGGGGGGCTGGGGGATCCCTGGGTGGCTCAGCGGTTCAGCGCCTGCCTTTGGCCCAGGGCGTGATCCTGGAGACCCGGGATCGAGTCCCACATCGGACTCCCTGCATGAAGCCTGCTTCTCCCTCTGCCTGTGTCTCTGCCTCTCTCTCTCTCTCTCATGAATAAAAAAATAAAATCTTAAAAAAAAAAAAAGTACCAAGGGGGACCTAAGGGGGGTGCTCAATCGGTGGAGCGACTGCCCATCAGGTCAGGTCATGATCCCTGGATCCTGGAGTTGAGCCCCGCGTAAGGCTCCCCACTCCCCGCTCAGTGGAGACTGTTTCTTCTCTGCTTGTGTGTCTACGCTCGTGTGCACACTCGCTCGCTCTCTCTCAAATAAATAAAATCTTAAAAAATTGAAAGCTAAAAGCCTAAAAATAATGACTTCACATCTCATGAGAGGTATCACATCTAGACACAAAAATTATAACTTTGATATACGTAGTGTAGTGCAATATGATTGTTATATGGTTAAACATGAAAAGGACTATATATTTTAGAAAATAATTTGTTTCAGATAATTTTGAGGCTTACTTGATTTTTTTCTCTCATTCTTATATTGAGAAAGTTAAAAACCTACAGAAAAGTTATAAAAAATAGAAATGATAAGCACCATATACTCTTCATTTAGATTCCCTAACTGGTAATAATTTGTCATATTTGCTTTCTCTCTCTTTCTCTCTCTCTCTCTCTCTGCCAGGGCATTTATATGCATTTTTTTTTTTCTGAGTCACTGAGAAAGTGAATTGCAGACATCAAGACTTTTCACCATGGTCACTTCTAAGAACAAAGGACAATCTTCCACATTAGGACAATGTAATTAACATAATCAGGAAAAGTAATAAGACTATCTCATATATTTCATATAACTTATATTGAAGTTCCCCCAAATGTCTCCCAATTCTATTCTTTAGAGTTGCTGGTTTGGGGTTATTTCTGTTTAGAGTTGTTTTTAATTCAGGTTCCAATGAAAGATCCCACATTAAATATAACCGTCATCCTCCAGCTTCTTTCATCTGCTACCATTCCCAGCCTCTTTTTTTCACAACACTGACATTTTTGAAGAGTTGAGGTCAGTTGTTTTTTAGAGCATTCCCTCCATTTGGATTTGTCTGATTATTTCCTTAGGATGAGATTCAAGTCAGACATTTTTGGAGAGATCCTACATAGGTAGAGTTGTGTCCCCAAAGCCTCAAGGGAGCACGTGGTGGCAGTTTGTCCCATTATCAGTGACGTTAAGCTTGATCATCTGGTTAAGGTGGAAATATTCCCGACATTTCTCTATCGTAAAGGTACATTTTCCTCTTCGTGATACTCTGAGATGATGTAAAATGTCCTTATGTATATTTACACTTTTTGATAGAAGTAAACCTTTTACCAAATAGTTTTAGGATATGTCCATTTTGATGAATTTCTAATTCGAGAAAACTTAGTAAATCTGGGGTGACTCCCTGCCAGTGATTTGCAGGGTACTGAGTGGAAAACTGTGACACTTAGTCATGATATCTTAATAAATATGTGGAAAATATTTCCAAATTGAAAATGAATAGCAATAGAACCTTACTTCTCTTATGAAAGGACATTATATCCCTAAACAGAATTTCCCCTGCATTTGAACTGTTAGAAAGTTTTAATGAAAAAACCCCATCATAACTTTATTTTTTGGCATGTTTAGAGGGTGATATATGTTATATATATGTGTGTGTGAATATATATATATATATATATATATATATATATATATATATATATAATTTTTTTGGCTTCAACTGCAAGATTTTATTTTTATTTATTTTTTAGTTTCAGAGGTAGAGTTTAGTGATTCATCAGTTGCATATAACACCCAGTGCTCATGACATCAAGTGCCCTGCTTAGTGCCCACCACCCAGTGACCCCGTCCTCCCACCCTCTCACCCACCTCCCCTCCAACAATCCTCAGTTTGTTTCCTGGAGTTAAGAGTCTGAAAACCACCATAACTTTTAAAGATCTGTTTATTTCCTTCACCCCTGTATCTCACATTTAGGTATAATTCACTTTACATTCTCTTCTCAGGTTTTTCTTTTCTTCATTACAAAACACAGTTGACTGGCTTAAGTTCATTGAGTGCCAACCTGAGATAAAATGCATATTTTGAACCTAAACAATTCTATTTTGGCTTTAATTTTATGAGTAGCATTGCTTAATGCCACAAATAATTATTGAGTACCTCCTGTGTGCCAGGCACTACACCCAATGGGCAGCATTTTTTTCTATTTGCTACTCATTTTCAATTAGTATCAACATGGAATTTGGTAACAAACCTGACAACTCCACAGTGCCATTCATCTGATGAGAGGACACTGCTAAAGCAGAACTCTTGATCAGACAGGTAGTGCAAAATACCAGAGCTCCGATCTCTCAATCATGAGCTAAGATAGACAAGCCCAAGCTCATCAAAGCAATGTGGAGATGTCAGTATGCAATATGAGAGGGTGTAGGCTGTAGGACGGTCTGTAATTGCTAATAAAAGTCACCGCGGCTGGCACTGATGGCCACCTATGCAGCAGCCTTTTATCCCGCTTTCATCCCAACTGGCAGAGCCTGTTTTCCAAGACAGAAGCTGAAAAAGAACATTTTTCCCAGCCACTTTTTCAGCTAGGTCCTGGGCATACATCTCAATTCTGGCCAATGAGACAGAAGAGAAAGATGTTCCTTCTCAATAAAGAAATGTAACAAATGATGAAGGAGTAGAAGGCAAGCTGAGCTCGAAGCACAGGCTGATGGCCCTCAACAATCCCCCACGCAGGTGGGACGTGTGGGATTTCCCCAGGCCCTCCTGGCTGCCCTTGAACAAAGGAAAGGGAGAAACAAATGGTTAAATGATAGAAAGCATAGTCATGCAGGACAGGAGTCTCCAACAATTGGCAACTGTCTTAATGATTTACAAGAAAAAAAGCAATCTCCAAAAACCTATAGACTCAATTTCCCACAGCCCCCACATTGCCCTCCCCTCCACAGGACAGAACATCTTATATAATCAGTCATCCCTCCCAACCCCGGTGCAGTTTGTCCTGCCCACAGGTCCTGCCCCAGACTCTAATAAAAGCACCTTTTTGCACCAAAGACATCTCAAGAATTCTTTCTTGGCTATGGACTCCGAACTCTATCGCCCCATCACCCTAAACCACATCAATAATCTTTACCTTCCTCAATCTGCACATGGTTTTGTGCAGACATGATGCCTATGGCCATAGCAACCAGAAGCCTGGGGACTTCATGACATGGTAACACTCTTCTTGTTATGTGAAACAATAAAAAACCTTACTGTTTAAGCCATTTTAAGTCAAGTCTTCTGTAATTTGTAGCCAAAAGCAGCCCAACTGATAAATAGCTCTAAAGGAAAAATAAGCCTTTAAAGCAGGAACTATCATGGCAAAAAAAACCCAAACAAAAAAAAACTAAAGCTGAGTTACTAGCTGTCAGACCCAAATCAAGTTCAAATGCCCCAAGGTTTCCATTATATGTAATGAAATAACTTAACTCCTATACCTAGAATGGTACTAGCTCTGTTGCACCCTCAGAACTGATAAAAATACTCACTCAAATTGTTTCCTGTGGGAACCCTGGTTGAGAAAAGATGAACATTCAGTACTGACACATTGCCTCACCTCTCCACCTGAAACTACTTTATCTCACCCACACACCCTCGCCTGCGGAAAAAAGCAAATAAACCTTCAGAACCTGAGCCACCATATGCTGGAAAATATAGAAAATCATCCTTAACAGGATTTCTTCCCAAGTACTTTTATTTCTTCCTCCAAGGAAGATTCACTTAACATTTACTTCATTTTACATAACATGTACCTTAGCTAATGATCCCTGTAGGCTTTTCTACTCCCATTCCTATATTCCCCATCCTGTAAGTCCTGAAGACAACAGGCCTTGGGCTTTTAGGAATCAAGGGCTCAAAATTCTAATTTAGCAATTTTCTAGATTAGAGAAACTTGGCAAGTTCTTTGGTTTCTCTGGGCCTAAGCTCTGTCATTTATAAAATGGGAGAGCGGGGGAAGAAAACCCATCCATCTCATGGGGTTGTAGACTGTCCCTCAGTTAGGATTTGTCCCATGTATATGAATTGTATATTATTCCATCTTATATATCACCTGGGTATAAGAATTATAAACCGTGTATGTAAGTGCCTGGCACAATGCTGGGCACACAGTATCCAAAAAATGGTAGCTTTTATTATCTGTTCATCATCCAGAAAATATAGGTGAAAAAAATCATCTGGTAGGTGGGAAGCTTTGATTTCAATCAGAATTCTATTGACTATACACACTTGTGGGAAAGTAGTTCACTTAAAAAAAAAAAGATTTGGTTTATTTATTTGACAAAAGCACACGCAGAGCTGCAGGCAGGAGAGGGAGAAGCAGGCTCCCTGCTGAGCAAGGACCCTGGGATCATGACCTCAGCCAAAGGCAGATGCTTAATTAACTGAGCCACCCAGGCGCCCCAGTTTACATTTTTTTAAAGTTAATAACCCTCAGAACTTACCTACGTATTAAATCAACTATCAGTTTCCTGCATTCACTCAAAGTCACAGAAAGGAGAAAAGGAATAAATGTGAGGGTCAAATTGCAGTAGATGGTGAGAAAAACAATGGGTGATGGGGAGGTGGAGGGCGGGGAATAAAGTGATTTTTAGTGATGATGGACATGTATTAATTACGATTTTATAGCTGCTGATAAAATAAGCTACAAGAGTGTAAGAGTATACACTTATGAAACTCAACGAATTTAAGATTTACAAGTTACCACATGGAAATCTTGCCTTAAGAAAATCCATAAATGAATATTGACATCCAACACAGCCCCAGCCAAGCATGCCCAGAGTTAAGTGTGTAACTTAATCCTTTCATCTACCATTTCACTTTCCTCCATTTCAGTGACCTGGGGTCACCTGTGGCCAAGCAGGGTCCCAGAAACAAGGGATCCTTCTGCGGTGTCAGGACAATAGTAGCCCTAAGGCTGTGTCACATTGCCCAGGCATTCACCTCATCAGGTACGCATTTTATCACCTTACACCCTCATAAAAATGTTGGGTATATTTTGAAAGATAAAGGCCACATTCACAGATTTTTTTCCGCCCACAGGTTTTTTTTTAAGTGAGCAAGTGAAGGAGGGGTTTAGGGGCAGAGCGGGAGAATTTAAGCAGGTTCCACTCCCAGGTGGGCCTGATCCGGGGTCCCCATCTGACAACCTGAGCAGAATCGAGAGTAGCAGGCTGACTGACTGAGCCACCCAGGCGCCCCTTATACAACTTTTATTACAGTATATTATTGTCTTATTATCCTGTTAATCTTACTGTGTCCTTATCATAAACTTTATCATAGGTGTGGACATACAAGAAAAACACCCCAGGGCTTGCCCCTAAGGGTCTGGGACCACGTGTCTGTCTCCCGTCCCCCATAAGGGGGAGGGGGCTACGGTCTTAAGATCTGCATTAGAAAAAGATAAGGTGGTTTGATGTTAGAAGGGCAGTGCTCAATTGGGCAGCACAAACACTAAAATTGACGTTAGGACAGGTGTAACTTAGAAAATACGGCAAAATGCTAACGAATGTAGAATACGGTGGTGTACGTGTTGGTGTTCATGGCCCAGGACCCCGGCCCCCCCGGAGCGACCCCCCCCCGCTCTCCCCACCCCCGCCCCCAGGATCCCGACCCTCCCGGAGCGACCCCCCCCCGCTCTCCCCACCCCCAGGACCCCGACCCTCCCGGAGCGACCCCCCCCGCTCTCCCCACCCCCACCCCCAGGACCCCGGCCCCCCCGGAGCGACCCCCCCCCGCTGCTCTCCCCACCCCCACCCCCAGGACCCCGGCCCCCCCGGAGAGACCCCCCCCCCGCTCTCCCCACCCTCGCCCCCAGGACCCCGACCCTCCCGGAGCGACCCCCCCCCGCTCTCCCCACCCCCAGGACCCCGGCCCCCCCGGAGCGACCCACCCCGCTCTCCCCACCCCCGCGCCCAGGACCCCGGCCCCCCCGGAGCGACCCCGCCCCCAGGACCCCGGCCCTCCCGGAGCCCGGGCCCTGCGGACCCCCGCTCCCCGCCCCGCCCCGCGCTCGCCCGGAGGTCTCAGTCCGCTCTCAGCATCCACTCCATCACCTGGTTCCTAGAACTCAGATTGCGCAGTGGTCACGTCATCATCGACCCGGGCTCGCCGCTGCAGGGCAGGGGCCTCCCCGACCGCCCGGTCTCCCCGCCCCGGTCCCCAGCCCCACCTCACCCCACACGTTTTCATAATCCTCTCGGGCTCCGGCCCAGCGGCGCCGAGCGGAGCTCGATCATATAAGGAAAATACCGCGAGCTCACGAGGGGGCTACACTGGGGACTCGGGGGCTTCCCGCGCTTCCAACCCCGACCACCGCCCCCGCCCGCCCCCCACCGGGTCCTCCCGGCCCCTCTCCCGCCGCGCAGCCTAGGCCTCCGCCCCTCCGCGCAGCCGCGCCCGCCCCGCCCCCGCACGGGCGCCCAGCCAATCCCGCGGCGCCGCCCTCTGCGCCCCGCCCCCCGACTTCCGGCCGCTCCCCGCGCTCCCCCCGACTTCCGGCCGCGCTCCCCGCGCCCCCCAGCCCCGGCCTCTCCCGGCTCCGGCCTCTCCCGGCTCCGGCCCCCAGCGGGCGTGTGGGTGCGGGGGTGCCCGGGGCGGGGACGGCGAGCTGTGCTGGGCCCACGGGGTGACCGAGGCCAGGGACGCGGCCAACGGGCGATGGGGGCGGGGGGCAGAGAGGTGGGTTCGAGGGCAGAGTGGGGGCGGGCGCCGAGGGCGGAGGGCGGCGAACCCCAGCGGCCGGGGCGGGGGGGGGCGGGGGCGGGTGGCCGACAAGTGGGTGAAAGGGCAGGGGCGGAGCGAGGCGCCTCTCTAAGGCGGCGGCGGGGGCGCGGCCGGCGGGAGCTGGAGGGAAGCGGGGGCATCGCCATGGCCCTGCTCCGAGGTGAGCGGCGCGGGGCGCGGGGGGCGCGGGGGCAGCCCCGAGGGCTCGCGCGGGTCGGGCCGCGTACTTGCGGGGCACTGGCCGCGGCGGCTTGGGTGCAGTTGGCCGCGGAGGGTCGAGCCCGAGGCCCGCTTGCTTCCGACCTTGAAGGCCGTCGGACCCTCCTGCGCGCCGCCGCCCGCGCCCCGCGCCCCGGTTTTTCCCAGCTGTTGGGCAAAGTGGGGCGGCGCCCGGGGCGGAGGGCTGCGTGGCCGAGGGCCCCCCCCAGCCTCCGAAAGGGTCCGGGGCGCCGAGGGCCGGTGGGGAGGAAGGGGAGCCCGCCGCCCCCGCCCCCGCCCCCGGATTCGGCCGCCTAGTGACCCCCCCGCCCCCCGCCCCATGATCTTTCCCTTCCTGGAAGCTGCAGTCACTAAGTACGTGAATTCTCGGGTTAGCTTAAAACAAGAAACTTGGGTAAACCGCCTTCTCCTAACAGGTGCTCACAGTCCATGGAATTTCGACTTTGAGGAACCAGAAGGACCCATCCCAGTTTTTTATTACCGTGCATTAGGTGGTTGCCCTACCTGGAGGAACAGTTCTTTTTCTCCTATTTGACTTTTGGGGGAGTGTCTGTCAAATTAATCCGGAAACTGAAATGAATGCGGAGACAGCAGTTTTCCTTAATTTGTCCCGGTTGCTGTCTGCAGTTCCTCTAATTAAAGGAGTTAATATTCACCTAATAGTGTGATAGGATAGCAGTTGTTTTATGCCTCTCGCTTTAGTGGGATTTTTTTTTTCCCACGCGGTCACATCCTGCCTTGCAAGTCCTTTGGCTGCCCCCGACCTTGGTTCTGTCTCCATAGTCTGGCCTTTTCCAAAGCCTGTAGCTGGACTCACAGTCTCTAGCCCTTCTGGATTGGCTTCCTTCGCCTACCCGTGTGCGGTTAAGCTGCCTCCGTGTGTTTTCATCATTTGACAGCTCATTTATTTTTATTGCTGAAAATGTTCTGTTGTAGGGATGTGCTACATCCACTCACCTACCAAACAACATCTTGGTTTCTTACAAGTTTTGGCAGTCATGAATAAAGCTGCTATAAACGTTCACGTGCAGGTTTTTGCTCCGACATAAGTCTTCAACTCCTTTCTGTCAACACAGGAACGGTGATTGCTGTATGGTGTGGGTAGAGTAGGTTTTGTTTTAGGTTTTTTTGTTTTTGTTTATTTAATTTTTATTCATTTATTCATGAGACACAGAGAGAGGTGGAGGCACAGGCAGAGGGAGAAGCAGGTTCCCTGCGGGGAGCCCCATGCGGGGACCCAGGATCAGCCCTGAGCAAAAGGCAGCTGCTCAACGCTGAGCCCCCCAGAGGAGCCCCTGTTTATAAAGACTTTGTTTATGTATTTGACCCCACAAGCAGGGGGAGTGGCAGAGGGAGAGGGTGAAGCAGGCTTCCCCAGGATCGGGAGCCTGATGCAGGGGTCAGTCCCAGGACCCCAGGAGGGATCGGATCATGACCTGAGCTGCAGGCAGGCACTTAACCAACTGAGCCACCCAGGTGTCCCGGTTTTTACTTTCTTAAGAAACTGCCAAACTGTCTTTCAGAGTGCTCATATTTCACATTCCTGGCAGCAACGGAAGCGGTTTTTATTTGGCATCCTCACCAGCATCTGGCAGTGTTGGTGTTTTGGATCTTAGCCATCCTAATAGCTCTGTGGTGGCCTCTCATTGTTATTTTAATGTTAGGTCCCTAGTGACCTAAGATGTTGAATATATTTTTATATCGCTGTTTCCCATCGTATCATCTAACAGTGAAATGTCTGTTAAGGTTTTTTTTTTTTGTTGTTTTTTTGTTTCTTTTTTGTTTTTCTGTTAAGGTTTTTAACCGACATTTTAAGTGGGTTTTTGGCTTTCTTAATGTTGAATTTTAAGATTTGTGTATTTTGAAAAAAAAAAAAAGATTTGTGTATTTTGGACACCAGGCTTTTATCAAATTAAGTGTTTTGTAAATACTCTTATTTTGTAGCTTGTTCTTTTCATTTCCTTTAATGTGTCTTGCAGAGCAGAAGTTTTTCCTTCTAATGATGTTCACATTATCACATTTTTATTTCATGGATGGATCAGACTATTGGTGTTGAATCTAAAAAGTTATCACCAAGCCCAAGGTCACCTAGATTTTATCCTGTATTATCTTGTAGGAGTTTTATAGTTTTGCATTTGACATTTAAAACTATCGTCCATTTTGAGTTAATTGTGAAAGGTTTAAGGTCTGTACCTAGATTTCATTTTTTTATTAATGTGTTTATTTTTGCATTTGGATGTCATTTGCTGAAAAGACTACCCTCTCTCTATTGAGTCACCGTTGTTCCTTTGTCAGACTTCGATGTTTTGCCCATGTTTTTTGTTTTCTTTTTTTACTCTTTTCGGATTGTAAAATTTCTGTTGACTTATGTTCAAAGTCACTGACTCTCCTTTCATTTCCATTCTTCTGTTAAGCCCAGTCAGTGGGTTTTTTCCATCAGATATCTTTCAGTTTTAGAATTGCCATTTAAAATTTTTTTTCGGGATCCCTGGGTGGCGCAGCGGTTTGGCGCCTGCCTTTGGCCCAGGGCGCGATCCTGGAGACCCGGGATCGAATCCCACATCGGGCTCCCGGTGCATGGAGCCTGCTTCTCTCTGTGACTATCATAAATAAATAAAAATTAAAAAAATAAATAAATAAAAAATAAATAAATTTTTTTTCCATTTTGATTTTTTTTTATAGTTTGTTTCTTTGCTGAAATGGCTTATCCTTTATTATAAGCATGTTTCCTTTACATCCTTGAACATAGTTACCATAGGTAGGTGCTTTAAAATCCTTGCCTGCTAATTCTAACATTTGAGTCGTCTTGCGCTTGGTCTCTGTTGAATGTCTTTACTCTTAAGAATGAATCATATTTTCTTGTTTCTTCAATATGCATTCATTTTGGATTGTAGCATGGACATTGCATATGAAACATTGTAGGGGGGACGCGTGGGTGGCTCAGCGGTTTGACACCTGCCTTTGGCCCAGGAAGTGATCTTGGAGTCCCAAGATCAAGTCCCACATCAGGTTCCCTGCATGGAGTCTGCTTCTCCTTCTGCCTGTGCCTCTGCCTCTCTCCTACTCTCTGTCTCTCATGAGTGAATGAATAAATGAATGAATGAATGAATGAATGAATAAATAAAATCTTTAAAAAAAAAAACCTTGTAGGGACCAAATTCTGTTATGTTCTTCTGAAACATGTTAATTTATTGTTTGGTTGTCTATTTATTTTTGCAGGTGGTTAATTTGGCTGAATTCAAGTGGTAAACTCTGTCTCCCCTGTAGAGGGCAAGAGCTCAAATCTAAGTTCGGTTCTGTTAGCCTTAGCCAAGATATTTGTAGGTGCATGGGTAAGGGGTCAGCCAGATATTTAGGCAGATTTCATATATAGGATTTGGCCTCCAGCCTGTGGTCCTTTCCCAGATTCGTTCTCATTTACCAGTGGGTCATGAGCTCAGTTCTCTGATCCTTCAAGCCAGTAAGACTATGATGAGTTCCTGAGTTCTACCCATTCCCGTGGTGCAGATTGCCTGCCTTCAAGTCAGAATCTATAAATAAATTGGATGCTTACCCTGTACAGTTTTCTTCTTGTATATCTCCTCCATGTCTGCCTAGTTTTGTTCGTTCCCTAAGGCCTTCAGGTAAGTCATTCTTCTAAATTGTCATGGCTGTTTGCAGAAGAGTTGGTTGGATAGGAGCATATTAAGCCATGAGCACACTCAGGCTATAATGAAATTAGGAAGAAAACATGGGAAAGGGAAAGAAAAATGAAATAAAATACTGACATAAAAATAAGTGACGGAGGCGTGGGGACGCCGAGGGACCCGCTTGGCCTCACATGTCTCTCCCGGGTGACAACAGGTGTGTTCATCGTTGCCGCCAAGCGGACGCCCTTCGGAGCCTACGGCGGGCTCCTGAAGGACTTCACGGCTACTGACCTGACGGAACTGGCCGCCAGGGCTGCCCTGTCTGCGGGTGGCGTGTCACCCGAGGCCATCGACAGCATCATCGTAGGCAATGTCATGCAGGTTAGTAGGGGGGTGTGGGGGGGGTGTTCATTCCGTTGCTCCATAGTTACTCAACAAATCACTTCCTGAATGGGTCGTAATGGCAAGCTAGTTAATCATAGTTAAAGGCATTTATGAATTGAACACTCCTGTGGCCCAGAAGCAGTGGTGAGTAGGATTCAAAGCCACGCGGACTCTGGAAGCCATAGACCCGTCCCGTTGGGGTTTCAGCCCATCACTTCCTAGGATCAGATTCGTTTCCTTGACGTACCTCCACCTCGCTGGTTTGTCTATGCCACTGAGGAGGGCAGAAGACCCTGGCAGGCCTCAGCAGGAGCGCGGCCAGTCCCTGCCGGGGCTTGTGCCTTCGCCGGCCGGCGAGCTCCACCACGCTGCACGCAGCTCATCATTTGCGGATAATGAAAGCTGTACGTGCCTTCGGAGCATGGCCTCTTCCTCCCTCCTCCTCCCAGCCTTGCTATGACGGCCCGCGTGGCGCAAGCCCTAGGCCCCGGCGCCATTGTGCTGGCTCAGAGGGCGAAGACGAGGCTGCTGCTGCCCCTCCGGGGCTCAGCTCCGAGGGCAGCCAGAAAGCTCGAAGGGATGTGCCGCTGTTCCCACCCTGGTCCCGGGCCCTGACTCAGAGCTGGCTTCCACTAAGAACGCGTTTTGTTGGCGGTGGAGTCTAGGCGACTTCGTCTTTTTTTCTTTCAGTGACACTTCTCCTTGCTTTGACATTCTTTTCTGCTTTTGAAATGAACTCTCAGTTACAGAATACCAGACTACGCTCAGTGGCAGCCATTGGCACCCACTGGAGAAGCTTGCAAGTAAGGACAGGTAGCAGCAGTGGGACGTGGGGGCGGGAGGTGATTGAAGCAGTGGTTACACATGTTCACAGGAAGCTAAAACTATCCCAACAGGTTTTGCTGTGATGGTAGCACAGGTTAGACTGACTAGTCCCTACCCTGCTGTGTGGCCTCAGTGTGTTCCAGCTCAGAGTCTGTGCAGCAATATGATTTCTTCTGGTTAAGAGTTCCTGGCTTGCACCTTTCACAGGGTGGCTGGAGGCCACCGGACCCATCTGTTAGCTTTTCAAAGTGCTGTCCTAGACCCGACAGATGTACAGAGAGACTTCAGGAGCTCTACACTGGAGCAACAGCATATAATTTGGGTTTCCTGGCTGGATGTGTAGCCCAGCCAACATCCAAATGCCGTTGCTGAGCTTCAGGGATTGGTAGAGCATGTCCTCCCCTTCCATATTCCTCTTGGCAAGAGAATAGACATTGTTTTGCGGTTTGCTGGAAACGGTGTCAGCCTTTAAATTGACATTCCTTAATCTGAAACCAAAGTTCATTTTCGTTGGGAATATCTTTCCACGTAGCAAGGAAGACCTGGTGCTCCATTCTGGAGTCTTTGACAAAAAACACACTTACTGGAGTGAGGCAGTTGAGGTAGAAGACGTCAGTATTGTTTTTCACAGCCACCCGCAGGTTATTCGGGGGACCATCTGAATGGTCCTAAGGTGTTCAGAGGCAGGGAGACATCAGGGCACTGGTTTGGCATCAATGGGGTATGGTTGGCCAGAGGAATGCTCCGGTGATGAAACCGGAGCCACTGTTGTTTGACTAGAGTACAAAGTCTGTCATGTCTGCTGAGCTTTGTTGGTGAAGTTCATTTCCATACATGTGTGCCCTTGGTGGTGAATACATGTTCCAGAAATCTCCAAGCCTGCTCCTTCCTGCAGGCAGCCAGACAGCCTTAAGAACCACACATCCAGTAGATCCCCTGCCTGTTCTGTGGAGAATGCTGGCAGGTCATTCAGACCATTGCTGACCACAGCAGGAGTAGGTGAAGGAGGCCCTGATGATGGGATGACTGCCCCACCAGACCATCTAGTCCTCCTCCCAAGAGATCCACCCTCCTATCTGTATGGAGGACACCTGAAGCACATTGGGGGACCAGGGTCAATGCTAAAAGGTCTAGAAGGTCACCTTGAAGGGGGATAACCTGAGGCTGTTCCAGGTTGGTGGCACTGGTGGTACCAATAGGGCTCTCATCTGCATCAGTACTCCCGTGATGTATTGACAAGTGTTTGCGATGGATTCCATGACTTCCTTCCACAGGAGCATTGGGAGGCTATGGTACACCAAGGCACAAGATCCAGTGTGGCAAATTAGCTCATCCAGCAGCGCTGGCATAATAAAATCTGTTTCCTCAGACATCAGTGGCTTCTCAAACAAGACTACTTGTTTGCCCATGACAGGGTCTTTTTGAGAGAAGATGCCAATAAATACAGCCCTGGTCTCAAAGGTCAGGATTAGTATAATCCTGTGTTGCCAAACTCAAGACTTGCTGTGCCATCTTCTGTGTTTCTGGTGGTTTGTTGGGAAACAGCCTTCCAGTGGCAGAAAGTGGAGTGAGCTGCACCTGGGTGCTTTCATCATGCAGACCCTGCGGGAGGCTTTCCAATAACACATCTGCATTGTCTGTTCTCCAGCATATTCTCCCGCAGTCCAAATCCTAGCTGCTTGAGCATCTGGTTCATCTAGGGAGTCTACGTCCTCACTCAGAGTGGCAATGATACTTTCATACTTGGAGTGTTGGCAAAAGATGTGCCTGATGACAATAGTTGCCTTTTGGACCATGTCATTGACTTTGGTCTGGATGAGATCAAGCAGTGTGCTGACCCCGTGCTCTGCAGATTGCTCCCCTTTGATGGCACACTGTCCAGTGGCCCACGCACTTTGTTGATTTGCAAACAAAGTCAACATCCACCTCTGGCATATTCCTTTAATTCTGCCAGAACCTGAGTAGTGTTGTTTTTGGATGCCAGACAGATCATGATGTTCAGTTCCTCTAATTTATCATAGATGGGATCCTTCAGATAATGCTGCCACAGCAATTTGCCACCATTGGATTTGAATCTGCCATAAGATCCTGTAGAGAATCCACCGGTCCCTGCTCTCCCACCATTTGGGCATTGATACGGAGTTTTGTTTGTTTTTTAAATATATTCCTTTTTTTAAAGATTATTGATTTATTTATTCATGAGAGACACAGAGAGAGAGGCAGAGACACAGGCAGAGGGAGAAGCAGGCTCCATGCAGGGAGTCCAATGCGGAACTCCAGCCTAGGACCCCGGGGTCGCGCCTTGAGCTGAAGGCAGATGCTCAATCACTGAGCCACCTGGGTGCCCCAATACGGAATTTTGTCACACATACTGCTGCTGTTTTCTGAACATAGAGATCTTCATCCTTTAAGCACATGCAGAGGGGCGCACAGGGATATTCTGTAATCTTGTCCCCCTGGATGCACCCCACAGTCCTGACAGCCAAGGCCTGAATTAGAGGATTGGGTCTCCGCAGTCCTTCACAAAGCTGTTGACAGCCGTGACGGCCATGTCTGGCTGACTCGGGGTGAAGTTCATCACATAAGATGCATGAGCTTCTTTACTTCCAGATTGTCGGCTTGCATACAATTCAGTACACGTGGAGAGAGCTGACATCCTTGTCCACAGTTGTGGCAGCAACACTTTCTTCACAGCCTCCTTCCTTCCTCTTCTTTCTTTTCCTTGTTGAGTTCAGCCTTCAGTTCAAAGATTGCTCCTTTTTCATTGGTTGTGAAATTCTTGGACTCAGTCATGGTTTTGGATCTTTAATGTGCACCAGGGCAGGGGAAGGGGTGGCAGAGACAGCCAGAGAGCACCGCCCGAGTGGTGGTGTAACGTTTTCCTCAGACTTCATTCATTTCTATGCCAGAATCCTATCCCATCAGATGGAATACCACATTTTGCTTTTCCATTATGCAGTTGATAAACAGCTGGGTTATTTCCACATTTTGGCTATCATGCCTAGTGTTGCTTTGAGCATCATATACAAGTTTTTATGTAGACAGAGGTTTTCATTTTTCTTAATTATATACTTAGGAGTAGGATTTCTGGGTTATATGGTATCTCCATGCTTAATTGTTTCAGGAACTTTCAGACTTCTCCAAAGCACCTAGAACATTTGACAATCCTACCTACAATGTGTGAAGGTTCCATTTTCTCCACATCCTTTTCAACACTTGTTAACCATGTTTTTGATTATCGCCATCCTAGTGGATGTGAAATAATATCTTATTTTGGTTTTGGTTTGCCTTTCCCTGATGACTAATGATGATGAACATCATTTCATTTGCTTATTGGCTATTTCTGTATCCTCCTTGGAGAAATGTCTATTCAAATCCTTTTCCCATTTTTAATTGTGTTGTTTATTATTGAGTTGTAAGAGTTCTTTACATACTCAGGATACAAGTCCTTTATCAGATATGTAAGTTGTCTTTTATTCCATTCTGAGTTGTCTTTTCACGTCTTGGTGGTATCCTTTGAAATACGAAAGTTTTTAATTTTGGTGAAGCCCAACTTATTTTTTGTTGCTTGTGTTTTGGTTGGTGTCATATCTAAGAATCATTTCCAAATGCATGGTGCATGAATATTTATCCCTGTTGTTTCCCCTGAGAGTTTTATAGTATTAGCTCTTATATTTGGGTTGACTAATTTTTATTAATTTGTTGTTTGTTTTGGGATACAGGATCAACTTAATTCTTTTGCATTTGTTGAAAATGCACCATTTGTTGAAAAGACCATTCTTTGCTCCATTGAGTGGTCTTTGCACTTTTATTAAAAATCAACCATATGAATTAATCTGTGACAAAGGAGGCAAAGATATACAGTGGGGAAAAAGATAATCTCTTCAGTAAATGGTGCTGGGAAAACTAGACAGCTACATGTAAAAAAATGAAACAACCATTTTCTCACACCATACACAAAATAAACTGAGAATGGATGAAAGACCTAAATGTGAGACCTAAAACCATAAAGGTCCTAAAAGAGAACATAGGCAGTGAATCTCTGACATTGGCCATAGCAACATTTTTCTAGATACATCTTTGAAGGCAAGGGAAACAAAAGCAAAAATAAACTATTAGGACTACATCAAAATAAAAAGCTTTTTCACAGGGACGTCTGGGTGGCTCAGCAGTTGAGCATCTGCCTTCGGCTCAAGGCATGATCCTGGGGTCCTGGGATCGAGTCCCACATTGGGCTCCCCGCAGGGAGCCTGCTTCTCCCTCTGCCTGTGTCTCTGCTTCTCTCTCTCTGTCTCTCAGGAATAACTAAAAACTTTTTAAAAAAATAGCTTTTTCACGGTGAAGGAAACCATCAATAAAACAAAAAGGCAACCTCCCGAATGGGAGAAGATCTATGCAAATGATACATCTGATAAGGGGTTAATATCCAAAATTACAAAAAAAATACAACTTAACATCAAAAAAACAAACCATCCAATTGAAAAATGGGCAGAGGACCTGAGTAGACATTTTTCCAAGGAAGACATCCAGATGGCCAACAGATGCACGAAAAGATGCTCCACATCACTAGTCATCAAGCAAATATAAATGAAAACCACAGTGAGATATCACTTCATACCTGTCAGTACAGCTAAAATAAAAAAATACAAGAAATAAGTGTTGACAAGGATGTGGAGAAAAAGGAACCCTCCTGCACTGTTGGTGGGACTGTAAGCTGGTGCAGACACTGTGAAAAACACCATGGAGGTTAAACCTTTTAAATAGAACTGTCATATGATCCAAGAATTCCACTAGTGGGTAATACAGCCAAAGAAAATGAAAACACTAATTCGAAAAGATACACTCACCTTTATGTTTATTGCAGCATTATTTACAACAGCCAAGAAATGGAAGCAGCCTAAGTGTCCATCGACAGATGAGTGGCTAAGGAAGATGTGGGATGTGTCTGTGTGAGAGTCGTATATAATAGAATATTATGCAGACATAAAAAAGGATGAGATTGTACCATTTGAGACAACATGGATGGGCCTAGAGGGTAATATGCGAAGTGAAATAAATCAGACTGAGCAAGACAAATACATGATTTCACTCATATGGAGTCTAAAAATACAAACGAAGCGGAATACACAAAACAGAATCAGACCTGTAAATACAGACAACGAACTGATGGTTACTACAGGGGAATGGGCAAAATTGGGTGAAGGGAGGTAGGAGTTACAAACTTCTGGTTATGGAATGAATAAGTCATGGGAATAAAAGGAACAGCATAAGGAGTATAGTCAGTGGTATTATAATAGCATCGTATTGTGACAGGTGCTTGCCACTTGTGAGCACAACATCACGTAGAAATAACTCTTGTGCACCTGAAAGTAATATAACCTTGGTGTCAACTATATTCAAATATACATTTTTTAAAATAAAAGTAATTTTAGGTTTTTTTTAAAAATATTTTATTTATTTATTCATGAGAGACACCGAGAGAGAGAGAGGGGCACAGACACAGGCAGAGGGAGAAGCAGGCTCCATGCAGGGAGCCCGATGTGGGACTCGATCCAGGGTCTCCAGGATCACGCCCTGGGCTGAAGATGGCACTAAACCACTGAGCCACCAGGCTGCCCAATTTTAGGTTTAGATTGAAAAAAATAACATGCCTACATTGGCCTCCTTCATTTAGGAAATGCATATGAAATGTCCCTTACGACACATAAAAAGTTATGTAATAAAAACATCTTGTTTACAAAATAAAAAAATCCGTTGACCACAGATGCATGATTTTATTTTTGGACTTTCAATTCTGTTCCTTTGATCTGCATGCCTGTCCTTTTTATATCCATTCCATACTGTCTTGATTACCATTTCTTTGTAGTAAGTTTTAGAATTAGGAAATATGAGTCCTCATCCTTTATTCTTCTTCCAGAGCTTTGGCTCTTCTGGGTCTCTCACAATTTGATAGGGATTTTCGAATCTGTCACTTTCTATAAAGAACTCAGCTGGGATTCTGTTAGGGATTCTGTTGAATCTGTAGGTCACTTGGACGAGTGTCACCATCTCAACAATGTTAACATTCATGGGATGTTTTTTCATTTGTATAAATCCTCTAATTTTTTCAATATTTTATAGTTTTTAGAATATACGTTTTACACTTCTTTTGTTCAGTCGATACCGAAGTACTTTACTATTTTTGATGCTATTTTGAATGGAACTGTTTTCTTATTTAATTTCAGATTGTTCAAGTGTATAGGAATATATAATTGATTTTTAAAATAAATTTTATTCATTTATTAATGAGAGACACAGAGACACAGGCAGAGGGAGAAGTAGGCTCCATGCAAGGAGCCCAACGTGGGACTCAATCCCCAGACTCCAGGATCACGCCCTGGGCTGAAGGCAGGCACCAAACCACTGAGCCACCCAGGGATCCCCTATAATTGATTTTTGTATATTGATCTTGTACCATGATTGCTGAACCCATTTATTCTAATAATTTTTTAGTTAGTTCCTTAGGGTTTTTATATGTGACATTGTGTCATCTGGGAGTAGAGATAGTTTTACTTCTTTCTCTCCAATCTGGATTTCTTTTACTTCTTAATTCTTGCTTCATTGCCCCATCTAGAACCTGCAGGGTTGAAGAGAAGTGACAAGAAGTGGATATCCTTGTTTTCTTCCTGATATTATGGGGAAAGCAGCCATGTTTCACCATTAAATATGATGTTAGATGTGGACTTTTTTATCAGGTTGGGGAAGTTCCCTTTTATTTTTAGTTTATTAAGTGTTTTCATATGAAAGGGCATTGGCTATTGTCATGCTTTTTCTGTTTCAGTTGAGATGATCATATGATTTTTGTTTTTTATTCTATGATATGATCACATCTTAATATTATGTTATCAATTTATCAACATTAAACTCTTGGCCAACAGCGCTGTAACTAGCACCTGATGAAAGTTTCTCTAACAGACATCTCCATGGGGCACATCATGCCTTCCTCCACTTAGATGCACCAGGCAGCATGTCAGCACTATGCCTGGGGCTATTTTGAACATCAAACTTACCAACAAAAGCACAAAAATGACAAAAAGCACACACAAAAAAGACTAAGTAGACTGCAGGAAGGACTTTTTTTTTTTAAGATTTTATTTATTTGAGAGAGAGAGAGAACAGTAGCAGGAGGGAGAAGCAGTCCCCCTGCTGAGCAGGGAGCCAATGCGACCGTAGGCTCCATCCCAGGATCCTGAGATCATGACCTGAGCCAAAGGCAGACACTCAGCTGACAGCCACCCAGGCACCCAGAAAGGACATTTGTTTATAGCACGAGAGCTAAAACAGGAAGGCTATGTCCCCTTGCTCATCCTCAGCTAGAAAAGTGTGCATTATATCAGGCAGCTAAAATTTCTCAATTTCCCTCCACCCCAATGTCTGGAAATAACTACAGAAGTGCTGCAGGTATTGATGTTGGGGCTACAAATAAATTTTAACAAGTAGTTGAATTTGCAAGTATGGAATCTATGAATAATGAAAATCGACTGTATTTTGAACTTACATATTTATGTTCTGAGAAGTGTTTAAGGTACTAATGTATTCTGTCCTAAGCAGTTCTAATATATGAAAATAGCTTTATTATAAGGAATGATTAAATGAATGATAGAAGTCAAAAGGTATAAACTTCCATTACAAATAAAGAAGTCTTGGGGATGTAATGAAAGCATGATGATTATATTATAGTTAATGACACTCCATTGCATATCTGAAAGTTCCTAAATGATATGAAAAGTCCTTGAGGGAAGAAAAAGGAACAAAGGCCGGGTTTTGCTGCTGCTCTCGCCTCCACGCAGATTGAAACAGTCCTCCAGCCCCTGCAACGACTTCCTTTAATACTCTACCTGGTAGCTTGGCCCTTGTGGTGTTTCTTTGCTCTGATAACCAGACACCTCCACCCAAGAGGCATGTTCGCAGTCATCTCGCAAACATGGGGCCCACTGATACATCTGAAGGGGTTCACGACTAACGTTCGCTTAGACAGTAGTGAAGACCTTGAACAGTGGCTAATCCCACAAGGTTTTGGAAGCTCTGCTTCCAAATGCCTTAGAGACACGGTCCCTAACCCCCACTAACTAAGATGTATGTATCAGTCATACCTCAGCTCCAGTGCAGCTCTTTCTGCCTCAGGGCCCTGTTGAGGTACTTTAATTAAAAGCACCTTTTCTCACTGAAAACATCTCAAGAATTCTTTCTTGACCATTCACTCCCAGCCCCACACCAGTCCTCCTCATGAGAACAAAATGTAGGGTAACTATATATGGTGACAGATGTTAACGAGACTTCTTATGGTGATAATTTGCAGTGTATACAAATATTGAATCATGATGTCGTATGCTTGAAACTAATATATGTCAGTTATACCTCAATTGAAAAATAAAACAAGAATAATTAGGAACTTTTAAAGGGAAGTTCTGGGTAAGATTTATGGAATGTTAGAGAGCCAGAAGAAACCCTAGAGATTTTCTAGAACCCCAGGCCTCTCTTAACACATGTGGAGGCCTCCAGAGAAGTTTCAGAGTTAAACCAGGTAGGCAGTAACAGTCCTGGGCTAGAATGCAGATCCCCTGACTGCTTTCTAGTTCAGTGTTCCTCCTGCTGTATTCAGCTCTTCCATAGATCTTGGGGCTAAAAGGGACTTAAGTCATTCCATGGGAGCACTTAGAGAATATGTAACCAAAAAAAAAAAAAAAAAGAAAAAATTATCACTTTCTTTCTGGAAGTGGCCAAAGTGGTTTATATGCACCAGGTCGGACCACATCCAAGACTTACAAACAAGTAAGTATGTGCTCTGTTGGTAACATGTCCAGAAACTATATATCTTTTTAAGATTTTGTTTATTTATTCATGATGGTGGCAGAGACACAGGCAGAGGGAGAAGCAGGCTCCATGGCAGGAACCCCATGCTGGACTTGATCCCAGGACCTGAGCCTCACAACCTGAGCTGCAGGTATATGCGCCACCTGGAGGTCCAGAAACTATATTTAAACAGTTGGTCTGGGATTCAACAACTCATTCAAAACTACTCTACTGTTTTTATTCACAAATGAGGCACTTGTGAATCCTTTTGCAGATAACTTCCCACAGGAGGAACTTCAGAGTTAGATGAACCAGGCTTCACACTACTAGTGAATGACTGAGTCTAGATGAGACTCCAACCCCGATCTCCTGACTCTCGGCCTCATATTCTCTGTTACCTCAGGCTACTGCATGATTTTATTACAACACCTATTCAACAGTCTGGACATGAGAAAAGTGACTCCGAAACACAGAACCCTGGCAACAGAATATCCACTGACCAACAATATTTTTTTTTTTTTTTTTAAAGATTCTGTTAATTTTGAGAGAGAGCGCCAATGAGTGTGAGCAGGGTGGGGGCAGTCCCCGAGGGGGAGAGATCATCCCAGCACACTCCCCGCTGGGTGCCAGCCAGTCTCACCCACCCCAAGATTAGGACCTGAGCTGAAATCAAAAGGATGTTTAACTCACTGAGCCACCCAGTGCCACCCTCTTCATGCTGCTTGGGAGTCATCTAGTCCCACCCATGGACTGTTCTTTTTTCATTGTTTTATTTGGGAAAAATGCTTCTTACAAAAGGGCAACTACAGAATAGAGTCCTCTGCAACATTCACTTGTTTTTTCTTAAAGTGAAAGAATGGGTGGGATCCAAGGAATCAAAGCAGCAGATGTGGTGTAGGAAAGATGTTAGGGCTTGAAGCTGGCAGCCGAGAAAGAATTTTTTTTTTTTTTATGTTTTTTTTTAATTTATTTTTTTATTGGTGTTCAATTTACTAACATACAGAATAACCCCCAGTGCCCGTCACCCATTCACTCCCACCCCCCGCCCTCCTCCCCTTCTACCACCCCTAGTTCGTTTCCCAGAGTTAGCAGTCTTTACATTCTGTCTCCCTTTCTGATATTTCCCACACATTTCTTCTCCCTTCCCTTATATTCCCTTTCACTATTATTTATATTCCCCACATGAATGAGAACATATAATGTTTGTCCTTCTCCGACTGACTTCACTCAGCATAATACCCTCCAGTTCCATCCACGTTGAAGCAAATGGTGGGTATTTGTCATTTCTAATAGCTGAGTAATATTCCATTGTATACATAAACCACATCTTTATCCATTCATCTTTCGTTGGACACCGAGGCTCCTTCCACAGTTTGGCTATCGTGGCCATTGCTGCTATAAACATCGGGGTGCAGGTGTCCCGGTGTTTCATTGCGTTTGTATCTTTGGGGTAAATCCCCAACAGTGCAATTGCTGGGTCGTAGGGCAGGTCTATTTTTAACTGTTTGAGGAACCTCCACACAGTTTTCCAGAGTGGCTGCACCAGTTCACATTCCCACCAACAGTGTATGAGGGTTCCCTTTTCTCCGCATCCTCTCCAACATTTGTTGTTTCCTGCCTTGTTAATTTGCCCCATTCTCACCGGTGTGAGGTGGTATCTCATTGTGGTTTTGATTTGTCCGAGAAAGAATTCTTGAGATGTCTTTGGTGCAAAATGGTGGTTTTATAAAATAATGCAAGGAGACAGGACCTGTGGGCAGGAAGCTGCCCTGGGGTCACTAGGAGGGGCCCAGTACATACTTCAAGTCTGGAGGGGCTTAGGGAGAGCAGGAGTCTCTAAGGAATTTGGAAGCAAGGTCTTCAGGACCCGAGGGGGCTGGCTCTTGTTGGGGGAGGTCCTTGATTTCTGTTCAGTAAAACGTGAGTCGTGAGGCCCTTCACATGTATACGGGTGGGTCATATGCTTGGGGGGGTGACTGCCAGCATGTGTCTTGGGAGGTAGAGATAAAAGTTTCCAAAGGAATTTTTATGTGTTAAAGTAGATTTACAAGATTCTAGAGGTTGGGCTAAGACTGCCTTGTGCCCTTGGAAAACAGTTCCTAGGGGAAGGTCCCTCTGCCTGTTTCAAGGACAAATCAATGGGCTGTAAGTAGTAAGGGAATTTAATAGTTTTTTCTTATGCGTTTTGTTTCCCACATCAGATGGACCAAGGAGAAAGGTCTCCAAGTTATTTTAGGAACTAGAATAACAAAACTCAAAGCTAAAATCTCCAATCAAGAAATTCCTTTTTTTTTTTTTTTAATTTTATTTATTTGAGAGAAAGGATGGGAGAGAGAACGGGAGAGCACAAGTGTTAGAGAGGAAGAAGCAGGTTGCCCATCCAGCAGGGAGCCCAATGCGGGCTCGATCCCAGGACTCTGGGATCATGACCCAAGCCAACGGCAGCCACTTTAACCTGATGAGCCACCCAGGTGCCCCTCCAGAAAGTCTTCTAACCGCTTTGGCTTATCTTGTGGATTACCAGCTCTGCTCCCCCTTTAGTGGAAAAGCGTGATTTACTCCTGCAAACCAAATACTCCACTACAAGAAATACCTTAGAATTTTTTTTAAAGATTTATTTATTTATTCACGAGAGACACAGAGAGAGAGGCAGAGACACAGGCAGAGGGAGAAGCAGGCTCCACACAGGGAGCCCGATGTGGGACTCGATCCCGGGACTCCAAGATCATGCCTAGACAAAAGGCAGGTGCTAAACCGCTGAGTCACCCAGGAATCCCCCATAGTTTTTATTTAAACAATAAACACGTATCACATAAAATATGCCCTACCTATGTGCATTGTGTCCTACCTTAGAGTCAAATAGTTTATGATGTTTGATAGATTGCCAATATTTCCGTGTACTCTGTCCTCCTCCTTACTGCTAAGATGTGTAGAGGAAATTCTTTCTCTTTTCCGTCCATTCCAGAGTTCTTCAGATGCTCCATATTTGGCCAGGCATGTCGGTTTGCGTGTGGGAGTCCCAAAAGAGGTCCCAGCTTTCGTTGTTAATAGACTCTGTGGCTCTGGTTTCCAGTCCATCGTGAGTGGATGTCAGGTATGGACAACATTTTATTACTTCTCTGAGAATATGTTAGAAGTTATTGGAGGAAATGCCCCACTTCAGTATAATACTGTAGGTTTTTATTTTATAGCGCATTACTGGGAAAGGTCAATATTTGATTTTTCTTGGAAAAGTATTCACAGGAAGAAAATCGTTTCTTAAAGCTTTAACAGATCTTTGAAGCACGCTAAATGGAATACATGAGTCACGAAAGGACCAATACTGTATGATTTTGCTTATATGGGCAGTCAAATTCATAGAGACACAGTAGGACAGTGGGGGGGGAGGGGGAGGAGAGCATGAAGAGTTCGTGTTTAATGGGTACTGAGTTTCAGCTGGCAAAGCCAGAAAGATATCTGGAAGATGCGTAGAGGTTGGTCACACAACAACGTGAATGCACCTAATGAACTGTACACTTAAAATTGGTTACAATGGTAAATTTTAAGTTTTGTGTATTTTATCACAATTTTTTTAAAAAGCTAATTATGACTGTCATTTTTAGCAAGTGCTTCCTGTGTGCTTGACTTATGCTAGATTTACATTCAGCATCTCACTTCATCTTCACAACCATCTGATGAGGCAAGAACTACCACTTTTCCCATTGGACAGGCAAGGAAGCTGATCAGTAAGGTTACTAAGTCATAGAGGCAGAACTTGAACCCAGGTCTGTGAGAGTTGGAGGATTTAGGGGATGATAAGAAATGTATTCCTTTTTTAACAGTTACTTAGGCAAATACATGTGTTCCCTTGAGCACAGGGGTAAGGGATACAGTGAAATCCAATTTTATTTGTCCAGGTCTTCGCTTTTTTACAGAATGAAAGACACAGATGTGTTATAATGAATAAATTATTTTCATGTGAATTTATTTTTATAATGATATATCTGAAACAGTGACCCTGGTTTTCCTAGCAGTCACTGCAAACACTGGGCTCAGAAGGCTTGTTACTGGGGGAGGAGCAAGATGGCGGAAGAGTAGGGTCTCCAAATCACCTGTCTCCACCAAACTACCTAGAAAACCTTCAAATTATCCTGAAAATCTATGAATTCGGCCTGAGATTTAAAGAGAGACCAGCTGGAATGCAACAGTGAGAAGAGTTCGTGCTTCTATCAAGGTAGGAAGACGGGGAAAAAGAAGTAAAGAAACAAAGGCCTCCAAGGGGGAGGGGCCGCGAGGAGCCGGGCTGAGGCCGGGGCGAGTGTCCCCAGGACAGGAGAGCCCCGTCCCGGAGGAGCAGGAGCTGCACCGACCTTCCCGGGCGGAAAGGGGCTCGCGGGGAGTTGGAGCAGGACCCAGGAGGGCGGGGATGCCCTCGGGCTCCCCGGGACAGTAACAGCAACTGCGTGCCCAGGAGAGTGCGCCGAGCTCCCTAAGGGCTGCAGCGCGCACGGCGGGACCCGGAGCCTCTCGGAGGGCTCGGGCGGCGGCTCCGCAGAGGGGGCTGCGCGGCCCCGGGAGCAGCTCGGAGGGGCTCGGGCAGAGGAAGAGGCTCCGTGCGGAGGGGGCTGCGCGGTTCCAGGAGCAGCTCGGAGGGGCTCGGGCGGCAGCTCCGCGGAGGGGGTTGCGCGGCCCGGGAGCGCGAATCCACCAGCGCAGGCTCCGGAGCACAGGGCGCCGGGACACAGCCCAGGATCCCGCCTCCCCCGGGACAGGCAGAGGCCGGGAGGGCCCAGGACAGCGAGGACGCTCCTGCCCCAGCTGAGCAGATCAGCGGCCCCGCCCCGGAGCCTCCAGGCCCTGCAGACGGAGTTCCTGCCAGAGCTGAATCCAGGTTTCCAGAGCTGCCCCGCCACTGGGGCTGTTCCTCCTGCGGCCTCACGGGGTAAACAACCCCCACTGAGCCCTGCACCAGGCAGGGGCACAGCAGCTCCCCCAACTGCTAACACCTGAAAATCAGCACAACAGGCCCCTCCCCCAGAAGACCAGCTAGACGGACAACTTCCAGGAGAAGCCAAGGGACTTAAAGTACACAGAATCAGAAGATACTCCCCTGTGGTTCTTTTTTTTGTTTTTTGTTTTTTTTTTGTTTTGTTTTGTTTTTGTTTTTTTGTTTTTTTGTTTTGTTTTGTTTTGCTTTTTGATTTGTTTCCTTCCCCCACCCCCCTTTTTTTTCTCGTTTCTTTTTCTCTTTTTCTTCTTTTTTTCTTTCGTTTTTTTTTTCTCTTCCCTTTTTTTTCTCTTTCTCTTTTCTTTCCTTCTTTCTCTCCTCTCTTTTTCTCTTTTTCCCAATACAACTTGCTTTTGGCCACTCTGCACTGAGCAAAATGACTAGAAGGAAAACCTCACCTCAAAAGAAAGAATCAGAAACAGTCCTCTCTCCCACAGAGTTACAAAATCTGGATTACAATTCAATGTCAGAAAGCCAATTCAGAAGCACTATTATACAGCTACTGGTGGCTCTAGAAAAAAGTATAAAGGACTCAAGAGACTTCATGACTGCAGAATTTAGAGCTAATCAGGCAGAAATTAAAAATCAATTGAATGAGATGCAATCCAAACTAGAAGTCCTAACGATGAGGGTTAACGAGGTGGAAGAACGAGTGAGTGACATAGAAGACAAGTTGATAGCAAAGAGGGAAACTGAGGAAAAAAGAGACAAACAATTAAAAGACCATGAAGATAGATTAAGGGAAATAAACGACAGCCTGAGGAAGAAAAACCTACGTTTAATTGGGGTTCCCGAGGGCGCCGAAAGGGACAGAGGGCCAGAATATGTATTTGAACAAATTCTAGCTGAAAACTTTCCTAATCTGGGAAGGGAAACAGGCATTCAGATCCAGGAAATAGAGAGATTCCCCCCTAAAATCAATAAAAACCGTCAACACCTCGACATTTAATTGTGAAGCTTGCAAATTCCAAAGATAAGGAGAAGATCCTTAAAGCAGCAAGAGACAAGAAATCCCTGACTTTTATGGGGAGGAGCATTAGGGTAACAGCAGACCTCTCCACAGAGACCTGGCAGGCCAGAAAGGGCTGGCAGGATATATTCAGGGTCCTAAATGAGAAGAACATGCAACCAAGAATACTTTATCCAGCAAGGCTCTCATTCAAAATGGAAGGAGAGATAAAGAGCTTCCAAGACAGGCAGCAACTGAAAGAATATGTGACCTCCAAACCAGCTCTGCAAGAAATTTTAAGGGGGACTCTTAAAATTCCCCTTTAAGAAGAAGTTCAGTGGAACAGTCCACAAAAACAAAGACTGAATAGATATCATGATGACACTAAACTCATATCTCTCAATAGTAACTCTGAATGTGAACGGGCTTAATGACCCCATCAAAAGGCGCAGGGTTTCAGACTGGATAAAAAAGCAGGACCCATCTATTTGCTGTCTACAAGAGACTCATTTTAGACAGAAGGACACCTACAGCCTGAAAATAAAAGGTTGGAGAACCATTTACCATTCGAATGGTCCTCAAAAGAAAGCAGGGGTAGCCATCCTTATATCAGATAAACTAAAATTTACCCCAAAGACTGTAGTGAGAGATGAAGAGGGACACTATATCATACTTAAAGGATCTATTCAACAAGAGGACTTAACAATCCTCAATATATATGCTCCGAATATGGGAGCTGCCAAATATATCAATCAATTATTAACCAAAGTGAAGAAATACTTAGATAATAATACACTTATACTTGGTGACTTCAATCTAGCTCTTTCTATACTCGATAGGTCTTCTAAGCCCAACATCTCCAAAGAAACGAGAGCTTTAAATGATACACTGGACCAGATGGATTTCACAGATATCTACAGAACTTTACATCCAAACTCATCTGAATACACATTCTTCTCAAGCGCACATGGAACTTTCTCCAGAATAGACCACATATTGGGACACAAATCGGGTCTGAACCGATACCAAAAGATTGGGATTGTTCCCTGCATATTCTCGGACCATAATGCCTTGAAATTAGAACTAAATCACAACAAGAAGTTTGGAAGGACCTCAAACACGTGGAGGTTAAGGACCATCCTGCTAAAAGATAAAAGGGTCAACCAGGAAATTAAGGAAGAATTAAAAAGATTCATGGAAACTAATGAGAATGAAGATACAACCGTTCAAAATCTTTGGGATGCAGCAAAAGCAGTCCTAAGGGGGAAATACATCGCAATACAAGCATCCATTCAAAAACTGGAAAGAACTCAAATACAAAAGCTAACCTTACACATAAAGGAGCTAGAGAAAAAACAGCAAATAGATCCTACACCCAAGAGAAGAAGGGAGTTAATAAAGATTCGAGCAGAACTCAACGAAATCGAGACCAGAAGAACTGTGGAACAGATCAACAGAACCAGGAGTTGGTTCTTTGAAAGAATTAATAAGATAGATAAACCATTAGCCAGCCTTATTAATAAGAAGAGAGAGAAGACTCAAATTAATAAAATCATGAATGAGAAAGGAGAGATCACTACCAACACCAAGGAAATACAAACGATTTTAAAAACATATTATGAACAGCTATACGCCAATAAATTAGGCAATCTAGAAGAAATGGACGCATTCCTGGAAAGCCACAAACTACCAAAACTGGAACAGGAAGAAATAGAAAACCTGAACAGGCCAATAACCAGGGAGGAAATTGAAGCAGTCATCAAAAACCTCCCAAGACACAAGAGTCCAGGGCCAGATGGCTTCCCAGGGGAATTTTATCAAACGTTTAAAGAAGAAATCATACCTATTCTCCTAAAGCTGTTTGGAAAGATAGAAAGAGATGGAGTACTTCCAAATTCGTTCTATGAAGCCAGCATCACCTTAATTCCAAAGCCAGACAAAGACCCCACCAAAAAGGAGAATTACAGACCAATATCCCTGATGAACATGGATGCAAAAATTCTCAACCAGATACTGGCCAATAGGATCCAACAGTACATTAAGAAAATTATTCACCATGACCAAGTAGGATTTATCCCTGGGACACAAGGCTGGTTCAACACCCGTAAAACAATCAATGTGATTCATCATATCAGCAAGAGAAAAACCAAGAACCATATGATCCTCTCATTGGATGCAGAGAAAGCATTTGACAAAATACAGCATCCATTCCTGATCAAAACTCTTCAGAGTGTAGGGATAGAGGGAACATTCCTCGACATCTTAAAAGCCATCTATGAAAAGCCCACAGCAAATATCATTCTCAATGGGGAAGCACTAGGAGCCTTTCCCCTAAGATCAGGAACAAGACAGGGATGTCCACTCTCACCACTGCTGTTCAACATAGTACTGGAAGTCCTAGCCTCATCAATCAGACAACAAAAAGACATTAAAGGCATTCAAATTGGCAAAGAAGAAGTCAAACTCTCCCTCTTCGCCGATGACATGATACTCTACATAGAAAACCCAAAAGTCTCCACCCCAAGATTGCTAGAGCTCATACAGCAATTCGGTAGCGTGGCAGGATACAAAATCAATGCCCAGAAGTCAGTGGCATTTCTATACACTAACAATGAGACTGAAGAAAGAGAAATTAAGGAGTCAATCCCATTTACAATTGCACCCAAAAGCATAAGATACCTAGGAATAAGCCTAACCAAAGATGTAAAGGATCTATACCCTCAAAACTATAGAACACTTCTGAAAGAAATTGAGGAAGACACAAAGAGATGGAAAAATATTCCATGCTCATGGATTGGCAGAATTAATATTGTGAAAATGTCAATGTTACCGAGGGCAATATACACGTTTAATGCAATCCCTATCAAAATACCATGGACTTTCTTCAGAGAGTTAGAACAAATTATTTTAAGATTTGTGTGGAATCAGAAAAGACCCCGAATAGCCAGGGGAATTTTAAAAAAGAAAACCATATCTGGGGGCATCACAATGCCAGATTTCAGGTTGTACTACAAAGCTGTGGTCATCAAGACAGTGTGGTACTGGCACAAAAACAGACACATAGATCAGTGGAACAGAATAGAGAATCCAGAAGTGGACCCTGAACTTTATGGGCAACTAATATTTGATAAAGGAGGAAAGACTATCCATTGGAAGAAAGACAGTCTCTTCAATAAATGGCGCTGGGAAAATTGGACATCCACATGCAGAAGAATGAAACTAGACCACTCTCTTTCACCATACACAAAGATAAACTCAAAATGGATGAAAGATCTAAATGTGAGACAAGATTCCATCAAAATCCTAGAGAAGAACACAGGCAACACCCTTTTTGAACTCGGCCATAGTAACTTCTTGCAAGATACATCCACGAAGGCAAAAGAAACAAAAGCAAAAATGAACTATTGGGACTTCATCAAGATAAGAAGCTTTTGCACAGCAAAGGATACAGTCAACAAAACTCAAAGACAACCTACAGAATGGGAGAAGATATTTGCAAATGACATATCAGATAAAGGGCTAGTTTCCAAGATCTATAAAGAACTTCTTAAACTCCACACCAAAGAAACAAACAATCCAATCATGAAATGGGCAAAAGACATGAACAGAAATCTCACAGAGGAAGACATAGACATGGCCAACATGCATATGAGAAAATGTTCTGCATCACTTGCCATCAGGGAAATACAAATCAAAACTACAATGAGATACCACCTCACACCAGTGAGAATGGGGAAAATTAACAAGGCAGGAAACAACAAATGTTGGAGAGGATGCGGAGAAAAGGGAACCCTCTTCCACTGTTGGTGGGAATGTGAACTGGTGCAGCCACTCTGGAAAACTGTGTGGAGGTTCCTCAAACAGTTGAAAATATACCTGCCCTATGACCCAGCAATTGCACTGTTGGGGATTTACCCCAAAGATACAAATGCAATGAAACGCCGGGACACCTGCACCCCGATGTTTATAGCAGCAATGGCCACGATAGCCAAACTGTGGAAGGAGCCTCGGTGTCCAACGAAAGATGAATGGATAAAGAAGATGTGGTTTATGTATACAATGGAATATTACTCAGCTATCAGAAATGACAAATACCCACCATTTGCTTCAACGTGGATGGAACTGGAGGGTATTATGCTGAGTGAAGGAAGTCAGTCGGAGAAGGACAAACATTATATGTTCTCATTCATTTGGGGAATATAAATAATAGTGAAAGGGAATATAAGGGAATGGAGAAGAAATGTGTGGGAAATATCAGAAAGGGAGACAGAACGTAAAGACTGCTAACTCTGGGAAACGAACTAGGGGTGGTAGAAGGGGAGGAGGGCGGGGGGTGGGAGTGAATGGGT
Organism: Canis lupus baileyi; assembly: GCF_048164855.1. Taxonomy (NCBI): domain Eukaryota; kingdom Metazoa; phylum Chordata; class Mammalia; order Carnivora; family Canidae; genus Canis; species Canis lupus. Next base: position 2,353,317 of record NC_132843.1, on the reverse strand, counting down.
GACGGGCACTGGGTGTTATTCTGTATGTTAGTAAATTGAACACCAATAAAAAATAAATTAAAAAAAAAAAAAAAAGAAGGCTTGTTACTTGCTTCTTATCCAAGAAATATAAATAGTAGAAAACGTTAAGAAGGATGAAATGGCTTTCTTTTTATGAGCCCCCTCAGTTAACCCAGTTCTTGTAAGTCCGTGGTCTGCTTCAGTTTCATCCATTAATGGGATAAAATCTGTTTCTGTCCTTTTAAAGGATTTGTTCTTTATCATCAGCTCACAATCTGTATATTATGCCAGGCATTAATATCTCCGCTGATTTTCAAGACTTATATTGAGTTAAGAATTCTCATTCCTTGCCAAAATGTAGGTACGATTTGTCACTAGTGCACAAATGATTGAAATCTGTTAGTTTTTTCTCCTCTTGCATCTTGGGAGTGGATGTTGAACATTTGCTTTACCTGACAAGTGTTTCCTTTTGAGACTGTAAACTAGGATATGTAACTCATTAAATTTACTGTGAGTTTACTGCTTCATACACAACTTCTGTCACAATAAAAGGTTTTTTGTTATTGTTGCTCATTTGTTTTCAAATAGGAAATTTGTGTTAAAGATGCTGAAGTTGTCTTGTGTGGAGGAACCGAAAGCATGAGCCAATCTCCCTACAGTGTCAGAAATGTGCGCTTTGGAATCAAGTTTGGATCAGATCTCAAGGTTGGAACCATTAAAATGTTTGAAGATTATGTGCCATGCTGTTATGCTAGTAATTTTAATAATGCCATTTTGGGAGAGAGAAAACAGATTTTGAAACCAGTTTTGCTAATAGGGGATTGACAAGTTACAAATGACTTGAAATATGTAAACTATTTCAAAACCCCAGTTTGGTTTTTATTTTGGCATTTTAGCCCACCTTTAAAAAAAAAACAAAACACATAGACGTTATCTCAACACACTTCTGGTCATGGAGAGATGGAAGAAGGGAGATGGAGGAGGGGAAGAGAGATCAGAAGGATAGGCAGAAGTTGAAGTAATTAGTTTCTCTACTGAATAATTGGTAAACCCAGTAATTAAATCTTTACCATGATTTATGGAAGTTTATTTTTGGAGCAATCTCCATTGAATAGATAGCTTCTTCTTCACAGAAAACTTATCTTTGTTTTTTGGGGTGGTTTTTTTTTAAGATTTTATTTATTAATTCATGGGAGACACAGAGAGAAAGAGGCAGAGACACAGGCAGAGGGAGAAGCAGGCTCCATGCAGGGAGCCTGATGTGGGACTCGATCCCAGGACCCCGGGATCACGCCCTGAACCAAAGGCAGACACTCTACCACTGAACCTCCCAGGCTCCCTGTTTAATTTTTTTTAAATATTCTCTTTAAATATAGATGATATTGTCCTAAACCAGTCAGACAAAAACTGGTCTTCATATCTTTGAGAGCTACAGCGAGGGAATGACAGTAACCGATAAAGAATGCCTGTGTGCTGTCCCTCCCATGTCAGAGGGCTAATGACATCTTCTGTTAGCATTTTCTGACAGTAATGACTGGTTTATACTGTTCACCCAGTTCCTCCTTGGTCTTTTTGAAAGTGGAAGGAATAAGACTTAGAAAATACAAAATAGTATTTTAGACACCAAGTGTATTTGAGAAAACCTTTGGAAAGATAGGTCAGTGATGAGTTGGTCTAGAAGAAACAGAAGGGGCACATGCCTCAGAGACTAACCAATTGGATAATAAGTAATAACTTTTTCTGTTCCGCAAGGAACCTGTCCAGGTTCTCATCCACCTCACAGTAAGTAACAGAACGAGCAATTCCTGTCACTGAAGGAGCACAGACACGCTCTTCTGCAGAGCTCAGAGCTGTGGTTCACTTTAAATGAGCAGGGAAACACGGCATGAGGACTGGGTGTTGGATTTCTTACGAAACATAGCCTTTGGGGTTTAGTTTTTGATTGTAGGATGACTTGCTTTGTTTTCTCCCTGCACAGTTAGCACTGTTGCCTCTCTTGAGTGCCTCCCTGTTTAGAGAAAGAGGAGAATGTGTCCATTTTATTATGGCATTGGGTGTTTTGTAAAATGTCCCAGAACCAAAGATGAATAGTAGTAATAGTAAATGTTAAAAAAAAATTAGAAAAATCTAATTTTACTTTCATTTATTGGAACTATGAAGTATTTAAACATAAAGATATTACAGCATATTACTTTCAAAAGATACACTTTAACCAATCACTTTATTATTCATGTCTTTTCATAGCTGGAAGATACTTTGTGGGCAGGATTAACAGATCAGCATATCCAACTGCCCATGGGAGTTACTGCAGAGAATCTTGCTGCAAAACATAATATAAGCAGAGAAGACTGTGACAAGTATGCCCTGCAGTCACAGCAGAGGTGGAAAGCTGGTCAGTGAAATGGGACATTCTTAATATCTATAGAAGAAAACTAGGAGGGGTGGGCAAAATGGGCGGAGGGAGTCAAAAGTCCTAAAATAAAGTAAGTCCTAAAATAAAGGTTTAAATTAAGTCCCAGGGATGTAATGTTCAGCATGGTGATCATAGTTAATAATACTGTAGCCCATATTTGAAGTCACTAATAGAGTAGATCTTAAAAGTTCTTATCACAAGAAAAAATGTGTGCAGCTATGTAAGGGGACAGATGTTAACTAGACATAGAGCAGCGAGCTCTTTGCAATGCTGTATACACAAATATCCAGTCATTATGTTGTATACCTGAAACTGATATCATGTTTCATGTCGGTTATACCTCAGTTTAAAAAAATAGAAAAGATTTCTGTTGTTTTCAGATTATAATGATCCTGTAATAACATTTGTTTAAAATTATACCTTTTGAAAATCACATTTTTTTGGTCATTCCTTTGTTTTTAGATGAGCAGATATTCTATTAGTGATTGCGAAATTAACCAGAAATCTCTCTTTTGAAATACAATAATACTACTCAAAAAGTGGCATTGTTAATTGACCTTATCGGGCCCCTTGAATTTTGTCCTGAACTGGTTCTGTTATCAGTAGAACATTCTGCTCTGAGGGCTCTGATACTGTGAGAGACAATGGCCCCCGGGGGCTGCTGGAACCGAGCTGGTGTTCTCCTCTGTGAGGCGTACATACTCACAGGGAGGGGAGGACGTGTCTGGAAAGGACCCACTGGGTATTCTTCTGTGCCTTACTCCTCCCATCCCTAATCGAGAATCATTGCACCCTGACTCAAAGACTCAGAACTGCCCAAGGCCGGGGCTGCAATGCCCTTGATATAAGCCTCCACATGACTGTCAGACCAGTCCAGAGTGGGCACCATGACAGTATGGTGAGTCGAAGAAATTTGTTAGTCTCCTGAAGAAGATTTCTTAAATTAAGCTATTTCAAATGAGCAGCAACTTCTAATTTAGGGCTGTCAGATACCTGGAATAGTGAGAGTAAAGCCCATTTCAGAGGGATAAGTGGAACGGAGCCAATGCCAACCAGCTCATTCTCTGTTTGAGTTACACGTTTAAAGCGGGAGGGTGTTGGCCCAGAGGTCAGGAGGCATCAGTTCTGTTTGTATTTTTGCCACATACGAATTCTTTGACCTGAGTCAAGTCATTTATTCACTGAGCATCTGTACAAAGAGATAAAAATTATTTGCCTCCCTTTTTCCCTAATAGTTGTTGTGAAAGCCAAATAAGGGAAGTGTGTAGGCTGCTATAAAAGAATATGAAAAGTAAGGTGGTTTCACTCCTGGCGTATCCTGTTTGTGAAGCCATAGGTTACCATAGTCCATTCTAGTCTGCAAGGTGCAAGGAGGTAAGCTGTTTCCCTTAGAACTGTGTCAGTAATCGCTCAGAGAATTTCTTCCGGTTGCTTGTCATTAAATTTCACTCATGGATCCATTGGACCCAGATCAGTAACTTCTAGAGACGACCTTTTTTCTTACTGTGGTCAAGACACTGAGCATAAGTTGTACCTGCTTGACACATTTTTTTTTTATTTTATTTTATTTTTTTTTTTTATGATAGTCACAGAGAGAGAGAGGCGCAGAGACACAGGCAGAGGGAGAAGCAGGCTCCATGCACCAGGAGCCCGATGTGGGATTCGATCCCGGGTCTCCAGGATCGCGCCCTGGGCCAAAGGCAGGCGCCAAACTGCTGCGCCACCCAGGGATCCCCGCTTGACACATTTTTAAGTGTGTGTCACTATTGTACAACTTGGTAACTTTTAAATGACTTCTTATCTTACCCAGAGAAGTTTAAATGAGACATTAAGTTTACTTAGTGCTGCTGTAGCTGTAACTTACATACCAGGACTGCTAATAATCTAGTGATACCTTGTAAAAAAAATTGTAGTAAAAAGGATAAAAATTATAATTTTAAAAAGATGCAGAATGCATTACTATAGATTCATGGCAGTACAAGCAACTCTCCAACAGGCAACAAAGTTGTACGTGAAATAGAAGTAGGTGGTGAGGAAAGGGTGGGGCAGAAATTAGATTGAAGATCGTGTTTGATTTCGTTTCTTAGATCTTCTCTTTTTCCCATTCTTACGATGGTCTTCCTTGTGTTTCAGCTAATGATGCTGGCTATTTTAATAACGAGATGGTACCAATTGAAGTGAAGACTAAAAAGGGGAAACAGACAATGCAGGTAGATGAGCATGCCCGGCCCCAGACAACCCTGGAGCAGTTAAATAAACTTCCACCCGTGTTCAAGAAAGAGGGAACTGTAACTGCGGGGAACGCATCGGTAGGTGGCGCCACAGATCATCCTGGGCTCTTGCTGACGTGTTCAGTGCAAAGCAGTTGCGTGGTATCTTTGGGTTACTCCCCGCGCTAGTCGTTAGCTATTTTGCTTAACCTGGCAGTGTTCCTATTCTGTGAATGGAGGTTTTCACAGTCCCAGACAATATTTTACCCCAAAGATACAGATGCAGTGAAACGCCGGGACACCTGCACCCCGATGTTTCTAGCAGCAATGTCCACAATAGCCAAACTGTGGAAGGAGCCTCGGTGTCCATCGAAAGATGAATGGATTAAAGAAGCTGTGGTCTATGTATACAATGGAATATTCCTCAGCCATTAGAAACGACAAATACCCACCATTTGCTTCGACGTGGATGGAACTGGAGGGTATTATGCTGAGTGAAATAAGTCAATCGGAGAAGGACAAACATATGGTCTCATTCATTTGGGGAATATGAAAAATAGTGAAAGGGAATAAAGGGAAAGGAGAGAAAATGAGTGAAAATATCAGTAAGGGTGACAAAACATGAGAGACACCTAACTCTGGAAAACGAACAAGGGGTAGTGGAAAGGGAGGTGGGCAGGGGGTTGGGGTGACTGGGTGATGGGCACTGAGGGGGGCACTTGGCGGGATGAGCACTGGGTGTTAATGCTAAATGTTGGCAAATTGAACGCCAAAAAAAATTAAAATGCATATGTATTTTTAACTCTCATATAATGCTTCCAGTTTCTTAGTCTCTTCAGAATATTATGAGGAACCTAGAAGGAAATCTACTTGGTTATTGTTTCAGTTTTCATGGGTTTGTCAGTTTTGTTTGTTTCTCTGATGTATACAGCTCATTAGGTTTCTTACATCTCCCCACATCCGGACATCAGCTTTTCGGGAACATTGTTTCCTGCATTGCTAAGGTTGTTTTCTGTGCCTAATACAGTTTCTGATCCACCAGACCACTTTGAGCACTAGCTGTGTCCCACACTGTGGCACTGCTTCCTATGTGATTCTGTAATCCTAACACTACTCCCTTATTCAAACCTCGATGCACTGGGCCCTTTGCCCTCTAGCTAACCCTCTGTTTTTGTTTCCAAGGGGGTATCTGATGGTGCTGGAGCCGTTATCATAGCTAGTGAAGATGCTGTTAAAAAACATAACTTCACACCACTGGCAAGAATTGTGGGCTATTTTGTGTCTGGATGTGACCCCTCCATCATGGGTATTGGTAAGTTCATTGTGAAGCAAACCGATTCTGTTACATTTCTGGAGAGAAGTCTTCCCTGGCATTTAGATACCTGAGACAGTGGCCAAATCAGGGTCACTTGTGAAGGAAAGGAGGTTGGTAATCAGTGGTTTCAACAACTCCTCTTTCAGAAAACCTGTGCCAGGGATAAGAGGAAAACCTCGACTGTGTAAACTGCTCCTGGGCATTAATCACACCTCACTGTCCATTTGGGATATTTAAAACTTGCCCCCAGCGAATCACAGAGGAGAGTTACAAGGTGCTGACCAGATGAGAGAACGGGCAAGGAGCGGGCCTGGGGACAAACAGAGATGGCTCAGTGCTAGGTGTTCTGCACACAGCCGCTGGTGTCTCATCTCCTCTTCCCACAACTCCTCTGTAAAGGAGAAAACTGAGGCTTAGGGCGGTTGTCTTGTCAAGTCCAGACCAGGAAGTGATGGAGCCAGGATGGGAACTGGGCCTCTCTAATTCAGGTGCGCTTCTCACTGTGTTGTCTCAGGAAGTCGAGGTCATGCCCACCTGGCTCGGCTGCAGCTGAATAGGAAAAGGGAGAAGTACAGTGAATCTCGGTTGATAAAGATTAGCAGGAGGACTCCCTACAAGTGGGTGTAGGTGACTCATGAACAGGGTGGGGGGCAGAAGTGCCAACCATCATGCAGTCGAAATCCAACTATAACTGTTACTTCCCCCCAAACCAAACTACTAATAGCCTACGTGGCCCAGAAGCCTTACTGATAACATAAACTTTTAACACATATTTTGTATGTTACATGTAATATCTACTGTGTTCTTACGGTAAACGAGTCAAAAGGAAATGTGATTAAGAAAACACATTTATAGTATTGTCCTGTCTTTATGCAGAAAGTCTGCATGTAAGTGGATCTTCTCAGTTCAAACTTGTGTTGTTCAAGGGCTAACTGTATGGTCTTTCTTGGCTTGAAAAATATGAATTAGAAGGAGAACAAAGAGCGTTCTGCTGGATGCACTCCTAGGAACCGCAGATGATACTGAATTTTAATAATGTCTGTCGTCATTGTCCAGGAAACAGAACTGATGAGGAACCTCACTTACAAAAAAATTAGTGCCTGGAAGCTTTGTCATCTCCCACCTGTGTCCTCATACCCCAAAGAAAAGTCTACCCTAGGGCTAGATTCAGATTCTTGAGAAGTCCAGAGATTTTCTTATGAGCTTAGTTAGGCCTTTTCCAACTAACTGTTTATGAAGTAGGTCTCAGGGTAGAAGGGAGCTGGTCTGTGGCTGACCTGTGTTCTCAGAGGTCTTCAGGGTATGCCTCAAGGCTCTATGCGAGTGATGACCACTTGTGCTCGTTTGGCACTGAGTTAATACCCAACCATGTTTGCTGCCTTGTCCTTCAGAGATTTATCTCTATAGAATTCCTAAGAAAGAAAGCTGGCCTGTCCACATTTTGTCACTTTCACTGTGTGTCAAATTACTTTAACCAGAACTGCAAGTTATGTAAATATCTGTTAAAAGTCAATTTTTTCTATGTCTCAGGTTTAAAGCTTATTAGCTTTTAGCTACTCACTGTCAGCAAAACATAGCTTTTGTTTGAGAGACGGAAGGTAGCTTTAAAAAGTAAACGTTTGTGTGTTAGTGTTGCATTTACCACCACAGTGGACAGCCCCCATGGGGGTTGGTTTCCCAGCCCCCATGTGATCATCAAAATCTACCCATAACCCCACCCCGAAAGATTTTGTTTCATAGTTCCAGGGTGGAGCCTGGGAGAATGGCTTTGTTTTTTGTTTTTGGGTTTTTTTTTTTTTTTTTTTTTTTTTGAAAAGCACTTGTTAGCATTTAATGAACCTCCCCCTATGTGGCTTCAAGCTACTAGAACGCAGGCGCCCCCCACACCCTTTATCTTCTCCTCAGCTCTTCTACTGAAGAATTTGGCCTTCACGATGACAGGCTGTTTTGGGAGCTTTCCCTTTCCCAGAACTTTGTAGTAGCCTGATCGCACCACATCGATAATAGGAGCAGCTCCAGTCTTGTTTTTGGCAGCATTTACCCGTGTCTGCTCACTGACTAAGGTCCACAGTTTATCAAGGTTGACAGTTGGGCAGAAGCTCTGGTTCCTCTTTAAGCGGTAATGTCTCATACCGACTTTTCCAAAGTAACCTGGGTGATATTTGTCGAAGTTGATCCTGTGATGATGCATGCCACCAGCATTACCACGGCCTCCTGGGTGCTTCCGCTGTTTGCCGATGCGGCCGTGGCCATGGCTCAAGTGGCCCCGAAGTTTCCGGGTCTCCCTCAGTCTGGATGGCATGTTGGCGGCCCAGAGGAAAAAGCTACCTGAATAGTTTTGATGATCAATCATATTTATCTGATATAGAAAAGTAGTTATTTTATAGTTCTTTTTCAGTTTAACCTCATTGAATAGGTTCTGATATATTCACATGGCCAGTGAGCGAAGAAAATATAGTTTTCCTTCCTTTTCTTCCAGGGTCTGGATGTTGGCCCTGTAGTCCAATGAACACCATTGTGTGTTCACACTGTGTGAACACCATTGGACTTGTTTTTTCCCTTAGGGCTTGAATAGAGCCATAAATACCACATGTCCCAGTGTCAGATGTCCCTCCTCCTAGACAGCTGTCTGTCCGTGGTTGTATGGGACTCAACGAGGTAACTACACGAAGTACTTGGTGAAGTTTGGTAACTACACCAAAGGAACAAACAGAGATAGTGGGTCATTGACTGGTGGGATTGAGTCATCATTCCAGTTTCTAAGAATAGTTTCCTCAGTTATGCAGTTAGCCAGCATCTAGCAGCCCTTAGCCTAGAAAAAGGGCAAGAGCTGCCGACCCAGAAAAAGGAGGAAAGCCAAGACCTGAGAGTAGTAGTGGCTCCCAGGAAGGATACATATGGAAAGACAGCGCTCCCTGGAACTCCCCACGGGTGGCCGTGGTGAGTGAAGCTTTGAACCTCTGTCGCTTGTAGCAGCTCTGGCTTTATCTTCTCTTGGGCTTTATTTGTAGAAAGAATTCCAATAGTTAAAAAGAAGAAGGTCAACAACCAGTTCAAAGCCTTCTGATGAGACGTTTACACCCCACAAAGATGCCAAGATCACATAGCTTTAGTGGTAGGACTAGGAATGAGGTCTCCTTTTCCTACGAGAATGCTCTAACTTCCTGAGTCCCAGTAAATAACATGGCTGTGGCCCAGTGTTTGGAATAACTGACTGTAACGATTCTAAGTTGACAGTGCCCTGAGTCATGCTTTCTATGGATATGAAGACAAGGTGGTATGTAGAGTGGAGCTACACCCTCTGCTCTTCGTTCTGTGTGTCTTTGACCCTGTAGGATACTCATCCCCGACCATGCTGGATAACCGGTGCTCTACTACTATCTATCCTATTTTTGTGCCTTAGACATACAAAGAGAATCTGGAACTAGGTTCTATGTTAAATCAGTAGTTAGAATGAAGAGCTCTCATTGGATGCCCCTCACCTATAAGCAGACTGTTGTCCAAAGAACATTTTAATTAGGTGACAAAACAAATTACATTGTGCTTAAATTGTACCATGCTTTTCTTTTAGACTGATTCCCTAAAGGGGAAAGGAGAAAAAATGAGTGGGAAATATCAGAAAGGGAGACAGAACATGAGAGACTCCTAACTCTGGGAAACGAACTAGGGGTGGTGGAAGGGGAGGTGGGCAGGGGGTGGGGGTGACTGGGTGACCGGCACTGAGGGGGGCACTTGACGGGATGAGCACTGGTTGTTATTCTATATGTTGCCAAATTGAACACCAATAAAAAATAAATTTATAAAAATAAAGACTGATTCCTTATCTTACTTAGGCGTATTTATGGAACTGTTGCAGAATATTTGACTACTTAAAATTCAACAGAACATACCATATTTTTTTTAAGACATTTGTGGCAATTTTATTCTCCAAGAATAGATAGCAAATTAGACAATCTCCTCCAGCCAGCTTTTTTACCATTTGGGGAAAAAATATAAATATACTTAAAAATTATGAGCAGCATTAAATGGTTATTGGTGATTATCAGTAATCTGGGAGCTAAAGTTTCAGAAGTCTTATTTGGCAGATTTGCATTTCTGCAGTGGGGGTTTTGTTTCATTTAAATTCTCTCGTGGGGATCCCTGGGTGGCTCAGTGGGTTAGCACTGCCTTCAGCACAGGGCGTGATCCTGGAGTCCCAGGATCGAGTCCCACGTCAGGCTCCCTTCATGGAGCCTGCTTCTCCCTCTGCCTGTGTGTCTGCCTCTCTCTCTCTCTCTCTCTCTCTCTCTCTCTCTCTGTGTTTCTCATGAATAAATAAATAAAATCTTAATTAATTCTCTGCCTGTGTTTGGCATTATTCGTGCTTCTTTGCTTTGAATATCTTTTCCCTAAAGTGCCTATGGCTTCCTGCCTTGTACCCACGTGGAGATGCTACTACTGTTTCTTGCCTTTTGTCTAGATAGGCCTGAAAATTCAGAGGGTGCCACAGTCACTTCTCTGCTAGGAATGTGTGTGATTTGGGTCCCAGGCACTTAGACTGCCTTGACGCTGGGTATGAAGCGTGATCTGTAAGTGACTGTGAAACCCCATAGAGCACTCCTTTGGCTCTCTGAACTCTTCCAGCCATTTGCAGTAGAACCTTCATGTGAGCCTCTCATTTACGATTTTGCATAACCAGCTTTTCACTTTAGTTCTATTTTTTTTTAATTGTCACATCATTGACTAATGTGTCATCAAGGTAGCAAGATTTGTGACTACTAATAATGTCACATTATTTCTTCCTTACTTACCTGGTTAGTGAAGAAGGAGAAATTTGACAAATAAATATGAGATGAAACTGATTTTGTTCTTCTATAGGGCCTGTCCCTGCAATCAATGGAGCACTGAAAAAAATAGGTCGGAGTCTCAAGGACATGGATTTGGTAGAGGTAAGTGTTATACTTTTTTACATGAATAAACCACCAGTGTCTGTAGCATAAATGGTTTTAATATGGCATTTTACAGCTTTTTTGTTGTTGTTTCTGTGCTATTAGCCTTTCCAAATGATGTCCATCTAAGTAAATATTACTTTTGTTACATGCTTTGAGTCAGTACTTTACCTGACTAGAATGCTTTATGTATATTCAAATAATTAAAACAGCCTGATTTCTCCTTAAAACATGAATTCCTGGAAACTTCTTAACACCTTATAAGACTATTGCATTTTAGACTACCAGTGTGCCTGTTGAACTAAATTGAATATTATATAAGGTAGATGAGAAATGAGTAACTTCAACCTTTTATGGATTGAAATGAAAAAATATAAGCAAAAGAATTGACATAGTAGAAAACAATATCTGGTGCCAAATCTAGAATTTTCTTATTCTCTCCCTAACTTAAAACTCTCCCTCCCCCAAACTTACCTTTGGCTGTTACACCATAGTTGTGGCTAGATTTGTGATGTCATAATTTTTGGCATAGAAAACTTAAGTTTATTAGTATGGTGATTTTTTTTTTAATGTTAGTTTAGATAGAGCAATGGCGTCTTAAGTATTTAGACAATTAAACGGAAGAGTGGAAAAGAAAATAAAGTTGGATTATATACATTTTACATTTGGGGACTATTTGAAAGTTTTAGGTAATTAAACATGTATGCTGCTTGACACTGGGAAATAACTAATATAACAAAAGAAATCTATTTAAGTTGGTAGAGAAAGGGCCTTCTCAGCACAAGTGTGCTCTCCTCTGATGAGCTCTCATCTAGGAAACTACGGTTTTAGACAAACGGCTTATCCTTAAATCTCTCTTCCATTCTTAGAGCCTCAGGAGGCTGCTTACTTATCATATTTATATTAGCAAATAATGTCCCTAAATTCCTGACTCTAGATTTCACACTTAAAACTCTTTAAATATGTCAGCTCTGCAAAGTTACTCATAATCATTTATAGATGTATGTGTCCGCAAGAACATAGCTCTCAACACCATGATATGATTGTCTTTGGGATGTTTGATGATCCACATGGTGGTTCATCCTGAGTTCAAAAACCTAGTTTCACTAGCTCATATTCCAGATCTCTTAGTACCCCTTTAAGCATGACCATGTAAAATGGAAAAATAATGTAGGACCTAAGGATAAACAAAACAACATCTTGGAAATACATGAAATATAATAGGAAAGAACACAGGACAGAATTTTGATCTCAACTCTATAACAAAGTTACCTTTCTTAAAATCAGTTTTCTTAGCTATAAAATTTTCTAGCTAAAATCATATGAAACTATAGTGCTATGAACTTGAAGGTAATTCTCATAGCCAACCTTGCTAAGCGGATACAATATGATACTTTTCAGAGCTGCCAGATTTCAGCACAGTAACCATCCTTGTATGTAGGTGGCTCTGGCTTGGTTGTGTCAGTTTCTTTTTGGAAGAATGGCTAGTAGTACTGGGCAGTAATAGCAATAGCAGGAGCAACCATCTCCTGGAGGTTGGTATGTGTCAGGTAATACACTTAATACCCATGATTCCATTTAACCTTGACAGTAACTCCTAGGATGTACTGCAGGCACATTTTACTGTTGAGGGAACCTTGAGTGTCAAGAGTTTAAAGAGCATGCATACAGCCAAGACTTGAGCCATCCCTCTGGCTTCAGAACCTCTGGGCCATCTCCCACAGCCTCTAGTAGGCCTCCACTCATGACATTGCTGAAGATTTCTTTTCTCCAAGGGATGCAGTTGACTTAAAGTATCAGTTGGTAAATATACCCGTTTTCAAACTTGGTATCTTTATAAAGAGCAGTTGAGGATAAAATGACATTGCAAGGTAGTTTTTTTTTTTTCTGTGTGTTTTGTTTTGTTTTTATTTATTCATGAGAGACACACAGAGGCAGAGACACAGGCAGAGGGAGAAGCAGGCTCCCTGCGGGGGCGGCTGATGTGGAACTCGATCCCAGGACCCCGGGGTCACACCCTGAGCCAAAGGCAGATGCTCCACCACTGAGCCACCCAGGTGTTCCCGTAAGGTAGTTTAAATAGGGGGAAAAAAAAAAAAAAGCAAAAGTAGCCATCACTAGGATGAGACAAGTCTCAGTTAAAAATCAACTTATGAACAAAGATTTTTATCCATGTTTTGATTATTTTTAGGTGAATGAAGCTTTTGCTCCTCAGTACTTAGCAGTTGAAAAGAGTTTGGATCTTGACCCAAGTAAAACCAATGTGAATGGCGGAGCCATTGCTTTAGGTCATCCCCTGGGAGGATCTGGAACAAGAATTATGGCACACTTGGTTCACGAATTAAGGTATGTGCTAGAAACTGTTACATTTCATATTTGCCATCTTTGGTAAAAATGCATGGATTTGGGTTTCCTCAGAGCAGTCCAATATTTTTCATTCTTCTTCAAATCCCCCTCTGCTGATTCTCACCAGGTCTCTCTCTCTCAGACCCATTTTACAGTCTCACCAGGAACAAGTTATTTGGGGACACCCCTTTTTGACTGATATTATAGATGATTGGTTGACCTGATAGTGGCTCCGCACTTGGGATGTGCACGCTTCCTTGTGTTTGCCTCATGCTCACCCGGCTCCTCCCCAGTACTGCCCTCCACCCCCCCAACTCCCCCACCCCAGGGCTGGTGCATAGCAGTCAGCACTACCAAGGCTCTGGCCGTCGTGCTGTGCTTGCACTCTAGTGCCAGTTACAAGAAAGATAAAATTATTTAGGAAAATAAAGTATTGGGAGGATTCTGGTCTAGATGCTGTCCTTTAAGGAACCTAAGCAAAATACTCCTGTGGGTCTGAACTAAGTGTTTCCTTTTCCTTAACTGGTGCTAGGGTCCCAGCAGGAACTTCCTGTGTGCCTGATGCTTTTCAGTTTTAATACAAGAGCTCCTCCTTCTGGGACTGTGTATTTTGGACCATTTTGCTCTCTTAGGAAAATGCAAACAAAACCAAATATGTCAGGCCAAAAAATTCACTCTGGCTCCTGTTAGGTTAAAGTAAATCACTTAATAATTCACTAAGTTAGTGAGGGATGTGCACCAAAAAGTTCTTAGGTGCTTTTCTCTCAGATCGAGGAACAGGAGCAGATGGTCTAAAGGAATCTAATTTGTATGAAAGGGACATGAAATGCTTCTAAATCATCTGCTCTTTCACATGGGCCGTCTTCACGGATTGCACTTACTCTCAGGTGCCTTGAAAATCTGAAACTATCTAAAATCAAAGGGGCTGACCTCTCTCCTTTCTCACAGCACACCTCTGCTTCTAGATCTGTTCTAGCCTCTCTTGTTACCATTTCTTTTAATCAAAATATTCAGGTTCTGATTTCATTCTGTTGTGATGTATACACCCATATTGCTGATTGGAGAAAAGATTGAGACGAGGAGCTGAATGAGCATGAATGATGCAGATGTGTCCATGATTAATTCTATTTCATTAACTTTCTAATTAGCTCTGTAAGTTTTCTATTTGAGTAGATTTCAGCCACTGAAATTCTCTTTTAGGCGTCGGGGTGGGAAGTATGCCATGGGCTCAGCTTGCATCGGAGGCGGCCAAGGCATTGCTGTTGTCATTGAAAGCACGGCCTGAGGGATGGGGAGCCCAGCGAAGCCCCCTCACACTGGGGGCCAGGCCACAGCAAAGCAAGTGACCTCCAGAAACCAGACCTGATTCTGCTGCACGTGGCTGAGTGTGATTAAGGGATAATGAGGCAGAGATGTATTTCTCATGAATGAATAAATAAATAAGTTCTCTAAAATGTGTACAAGTATGATGTATTTCTGCACAAAAATCAGACTACAGAGGCCTTAAAAGAAATTGTATTCTTCTGCTATATAATCATCACTTATGCCTTAAATAATATATGATTGCAAGAAAGTGGAATAAATACTGCTTTAACTTCATCTAATCCTTTCGTGTCATTTCTTGGATTTTTAAAAGCTTTAATTGAGGTAAAATACACATAACATAAAATGTACCATTGTAACCATTTTTAAGTGGCATTAAATACCTTCACACTGTTGTGCAACTGCCAGCGGCCTCCACGTCCAACACTTCTGTCTTGCAGAGCTGACACCTGGCACCCATTCGATGCGGACACCTAGGCTCCCACCCCCGCCCCGGCAGGCACCATCTCTTCCAGGCCCCTCACAGGAAGCCAGTCATTCAGGATCTGTCCTTTGGCACCTGGGTTATCTCATCCAACAGGTGTCCTCGAGGTTTGCCCTTGCCCTTGCCCCTGTCGGCACTACCTTCTTTTCTAAGACAGAACATTCCACTGTATAGACCATGTTGGTTGGTCCTCCCATCCCTCTGTGGACAGTTGGGTTACGGCCACCTCTTGTTTTGTGACGAATGCTGCTCTGAACCACGGTGGACTGATACCAGTTCATGGCCCGGTTTTGGCTCTCGGGTGTGTATCCCCAGGTGGACTTGCTGGGTCGTGCCATAGCTCCCGTTCGCACACTTCTGGGAATTGCCCGACAGTTTTCCACAGTAGCCGCACCATTTTACACTCTTGCCAACCTTATACAAGGGTTCTGATTTTCCCATATCCTGCACAGATACTTGCCGTTTGCTGTTTGTCTTTTACAGAGGCCACGTCCTAATGGGGTGGGGTGGTACCTCACTGTGGTGGTGAGGGACATTTCCTTAGTGATTGGTGATGTTGAGCGTCTTGTCTTGTGCATATTGACCATTCCATCTTTTTTGAAGAACTGTCTAAGTCCTTTTCTCATATTTTAAGTTGAACTGTATTTTTTGTCATTGAATTGTCTTGTATTATTTTTTTAAGTTGAAAAACCAGTTTAACTTCGGTAAGTGATGTTCATAAATCATTATGAGATAAACGTCCAAGGAGCAAATTACTGAACTTAGTCTCGATACTAATAAATGATGTATTTATTACTGGAAAGTTAAAGGGATGCTGTTATCATAATCCTGGGGCAACACATGGAAACGGGACTGTCCTTGGTAGCAGGGGCATATAAGCACCCCACTTTTAATTAAACCAAAGCACATGTCAGTGACTCCACCTCAAGTTCAAGAAAGCTGAGCAAACACTGTTTCAGGATGGATTATTGGATTTGAAGATTATCAAGGAATTGGTCAGGATGGACCTCCCTGTCATGACTGTTGAGCGAACACTTCACAGAGGTGACAGTTGGCCCTGCAGATATCTGGGAAAAGAGCAGGTCCTAAAGCAAGAGCGCACTAGGTGTGCAAGGAGCCCGTGTGCCTGGAACAGAGTGAGTAAGATGGAGAGGGGCTGGCGATGAGTCACAGAAGCTTCCAGGAGCCTGTCATGTGGGGCCTGAGAAGCCACTGTAGGGACTTTGGCTTTTATTCTGAGTTAAAACGGACCTTTTGAGTCAAGGAGAGACCTCATCTGACTTCTAGGAAGGATGCTTCCGTCTGCCCTACTGAGCTGCCAAGGGACAGCGTCGGAAGCAGGGAGGCCGGTCAGGAGGCTGCTCCACAGCCTTCCGGGCCAACAGACAGCACTGTCACCCCCTACGGGTCGCAGCGGGGCAGTGAGATGCCGTCAGACTCTGCTTATATTCTGAAGATGGAAATTTGAGATTTCCTCATGGCTTGACCGTTGGTTGAGAGAGAAGGGGGTCAAGGCTCGGCCCGGGGCTTCTCAGCCCTGGGGAGGGCGACGCTGCTGGTGGAGCAGGCCAGGGGGGCCCCGTGGGCCAGGCGTCCCGCACAGGCGCCGAGCGGGTCCTGGGGGCAGGAGGGGTGTGGATGAGCCAGGTCTGAAGTCGCTGGCATTTACATGGGACTTGCTCAAGAATTAGTGGCCTCCTTGGCAGGATGAGCACTGGGTGTTATGCTATATTTGGCAAATTGAACTCCAATTAAAAAAAATTAATTAGGGCAGCCCCAGTGGCTCAGCGGTTTAGCGCCGCCTGCAGCCCAGGGTGTGATCCTGGAGACCCGGGATCGAGTCCCACATCGGGCTCCCTGCATGGAGCCTGCTTCTCCCTCTGCCTCTCTTTCTCATTCTCTCTCTGTGTGTATGTGTTTCTCATGAATAAATAAAATTTAAAAAAAAATTAATTAAAAAATCCTAAAAAAAAAAAAAAGAAAAAGAATTAGTAGCCTCTACCCTACACGGATCCAAAGAGGAAAGAACAATTTTTCCTTCTATTAACACCTTTGGTGTGCATTTTTGTGACTTAAAGAAAAATTTAAATAGGAAAGAGAATAAAAAATAAAACCAAGTATGTCTGCATTGCCTTTCTGAAGACTGATCCGATTCTTTTAGGTAGTTCTTCCTCACTCTACATAATAAATGCCAGCTCTTCTACTTTCATGGAAAAAATATGTAAACTTTTTACTAAATCAAATCACTTACAATGTAGGATGGGAGTATACATTTTTAACGGTAATCTAAAAGGAATGCCTTTGTTAAGGAGAAATAACAAATAATGTTTATGAAGTGAACAAAGACTCCCCTTTCCCTTTCTCTTCATCTCGTTTTTTTATTCTTAAAGTGAACCCGGGGTATTATAGATTGGGTTGACTTGCATGAGGAGTCTGCACCTGCCGCCAGCCCAGGGCACTCGTCCCTAGGTGGCACCACAGGCCTGTGCTGTCCCAGTCCCTTTTTTCCGCAGCCTCACAGATGCTTTCCTCCGCCAAGTTGGCCACTCTGGGTCCTTGTCACCTCCTGGGAATGGAGGGAGCCAAGGGGCCGGCAGTAAAGAAACTTAGGACTGTAGGTGGGAGACAGAGTTCTCTTCCAGCTGCTGGCCAGTGCCAGTCCCGGTGCAGGAACCTGGAAGTCCCTCTGGCCAAACAAACTTTTATCTGGCTGCAGGGACAAAGCCGCAGACTAGGTTCTCTGGCCTCTGAGCGGCTACTGTGGAGCCCCTGAGGCTCCGGGCAGCCCCTGCCAGCCGGGGGGCCCAGGGGGAACCTGCGGAGGGCAGAGTATGAGCAGCAGAGAGGAGGCAACAGCAGGGTGCTGCCCACCCCAGCCCTAGGGGCACTCGGAGCCTGCAGGGCTGCTCTCCTCCACTCCAGACCCTATTCATTCCTGAGGCCCTGGCTGCCCGCAGAGCCAGGACTGCAGGGAGCTGCTTGCATCCTCCTGGCACACTTGGGGACCTCTGCTAATGGGGCCAGAGGCAGGGCGGCCCGAGGGCTGTGAGGGCAGCGGGGACGTGGAGACGCGCAGAGACAACGGGCCGATCCGCGTCCTGGGACGGGAGTGCTGCCTCGGACTCCTCATATGACCAGTGCCTCTGGCGTGAGGGCGAGGGCATCAGGAAAAAAACAGCTTCTGGGGCGCCGGGGACCCAGCCGGTGCAGCGTCTGCCTTCCGTTTGTGACCCCGGGGTCCTGGGATCGAGCCCCGCTGGGCTCCTCGCAGGGAGCCTGCTTCTCCCTCTGCCTGGGCCCCTCTACCCCGCTTGTGTTCTCGCTCTCAAATAAATAAATAAAATCCTAAAAAAAATTTAAAAAATAAAAATAAAAATAAAATAAAATAAAAAGAGGAAAGGAAAAGAAACCAGCATCTGACAGATGCAAAACTGGTCAGGAACGTGGCCGGTGTGGAAGAGCAGGCCCCGTGTGCCCAGGCGCCAGGGCGCCTGCCCCCCACTGCTGCCCTGCGCCACGAGGTGGAGGTAGAGCAACGGGACCGGGGCACGGGCCCTTCCTGGCTCGGTGCACACGGGCACACTCGAGAGGCCCAAGCTGTTGCGGACAGAAGTAAAATCCCGGCGTGCGCTCTGCACGTGTAGCTCCTCAGAGCCTTTAACTAGCGGACAAGGTAAAATCAGAAACTGCAGAATGAGGGGAGGTGCTGATACTGAGACGAGGGGCAAGCTCTGCCGGTTGTGCACACTCACGCACACACGCACACATGCTGCACTTCCATGCTCCCAGGCTTTTCCTCCTTTCCTTTCTTTGCTTGCCCAGAGTTTTGCAGAGAGGAGTGGCTCTGAGACGGACCACATGCCTGGGGTCATGAAACCCTTCCCCCCTGCTCGGTTGCTGTGCCCCACGCAGCAGCTGTGGGCTTCTCAGCAGGCCGTCCATTGCACCCCGGCTTCTGGAGCAAAGTCAGCACGAGCTGAGGCCACAGTGCAGATGAAGTCCCAGCCGCGCCAGGTGTTAGACCCCTGCGGCCCGACCAGGGGCCTGGGGCTGGGAGACAGTGGGATGCGGGAGCCCGTCAGAGCGTCTCCCCGGCTCCGGGTCTGCATCACCTGCGGCCAGTGGCGCCCTGGCCGAGGTGGGGTGTGGCGCCCCCGGCTCTGGTCCCCGCCCGCGGCTCGGAGCCTGACTAGGTGCACGTGTGCCGGGCCCCGAGGACAGGCCACCTGCCAGCTGGAGGACTCTGTCTCCGTGCTGGGCCTGGCATGCCGTCCCGGCTCTCAAAGGGGACAGGCCTGCAGGCCCAGAGGTGACGGCCACACGACCACAGGCCAAGTCATGGACGATACGGTCATCTTTAGCCCCTTGGAGCTTTTTCCCAATGACCGTTGTAGGACACTCAGGAGGAAGTCCTCTCAACGTGGGCACGAAGCAAGTCCAGCAAGTTTCCTCCAGGACATAGGAGAGGGCGAGAAGAGAGAGAGCTGCCCGGCCGGAACGTCGGCCAGAAAGAGACCGAACCGCTCTAAGCACTGCCGCCCCCGCCAGGTTCACGGGTGACGTGTGAGGGCCCCGGTGGTGCGGTCGTTCACCCTCCGAGGCTGCTTCGGGCCCAGGCCCTGCTCCAGGCCCCCGGGACGAGGCCTGTGGGGCAGGCTTGAAGCCCCCCTCCCTCTGCCCCTGCTCCTCTGTGGGCCCCTTCCTCTCAAATAAATAGGTAAATCTTAAAAAAAAAAAAAAATACGTGTGCAGAAGACGTGTAATGGGCATGTCATTCCATCCGAACCCTGGTGGTGGTCATGCCCAGATGGTGCCCCAGAGGGGGTGTCGGACGGGCAACAGCGCACCCGGGGGCCAACACATGAGCCGCAGAGACCAGATGAATCTCACAGGCTAGGACACACCGGGGCTCAGTGTGGTTGGTGGTGCCAAGTCATGAACCCGCCTCGCAGTGACCAGCAGCAAGGAGACTTCCTGTTCAACCCTGTCACTGGCTGGAGGGAGGGGAAAGAAATCTCTGGAAATGTGAACCGCGTGCTCCTCCTCACACAGGTCTGCAGTCTGAATGCACACGGCCCAACTGGTCTGAAAAACAAAAAGCCCCGAAGCCAAGAATTTTCCGTGGTTCCCAAGTACCCAACAAAAGTAACTGCAATGTTAACGAACTTGAATTTATTTATTTATTTTAAATTATTTTTACTTTTTATTTTTTTACGAACTTGAATTTAAATAAAATCTTGAAAGGATAGGACACTTGTGTGGCTCAGTGGCGGAGCCTCTGCCTTTGGCTCAGGGTGTGACCCCGGAGTCCCACATCGGGCTCCCCACAGGGAGCCTGCTTCTCCCTCTGCCTGTCTGTGTGTGTGTGTGTGTGTGTGTGTGTCTCATGAATAAATAAATACAATCTTAAAAATAAAATCTTGACGGGAAAAAAAAAAGTGGTGACAGCCCTCTCTGGAAGAGCTTGCCTTCAATTAAAGAAGCTGCAGCCCAACTCCAGAGATACTCACAGAATGACCACTGGCAAAGGGATGGACTCGGGGGGCTCTGGTTTTATGATCCCGGTGCTGGGGTGTCCCTGGCTGCGTCTGACCGCTGAGAGGGCCCTCGGGTCTTCCCGGGCTCTCTGTGTCCTTACAAGGAGCGGCCGGCCGCCAGCCAGGGCAGGAGAGCAGCCTTCTCTGTGAGTAGATGCAGGACAGGAAATCTCCCTGTGTGCGAAATTTCCATGGAGAAGCCAGCAGAGAAGCAAGGAAAAGCTGAGCACGTGGCACAAGGGAAATGCATGAACGGGGAACAAGTGGGGTGGGGGGGAGAAGGCCAAGCGGGGGGTGGGAGGGTGGGACACGAGAGTCAGGGCTCCCAGGGCTCGGGGGCACAAACCTGGGTAACCACCAAATCCACGGATACTTTCCCCTCATTCTTCTGAAAGGGGTTCCTACGGGCAGGAGACACCAAGTCCCGGAGGGATCAAATCCTCCGGGAACCCATGAACAAGACCTGTGATTATTAAACGTGAGACAGTAGAGAGTGACAGGCTAGCAGGTGTGGCCTGTGAGCCCGAGATGGGCTCTGGTGGAGCTGAGAACTAAGGAAGGGTTGCTTTTCCTCCTTTCCTTTCTTTGCTTGCCCAGAGTTTTGCAGAGAGGAGTGGCTCTGAGACGGACCACATGCCTGGGGTCATGAAACCCTCCCCCCCTGCTCAGTTGCTGTGCCCCACGCAGCAGCTGTGGGCTTCTCAGCAGGCCGTCCATTGCACCCCGGCTTCTGGAGCCTGCCCTCATGGCCTCAGGCAGCTTCAGGCTGGTGCCATCTGCTGGGGGGGTGATCAGGGCGGGTGTCTGCAGCCCCTCCGCCCAGCAGCAGGCCTGGGGAAACGGCCCGGTGTGAGTGCCTTCCAGAGGAAGAACCAGGGGAGGCAAAGTGCTCCGTAATACAGGCCCACTGGTGGGAAGCTCAGTGCCCATAGCAGGCACCCTCGTCCCGTGGGAAACCAGCTCTGGGCTCCACGCAGGGCTCTTTCTCCAACACTGAATCTGACCTGCCAAAACTCAAACCTCTGCCAGGCCTCATTCTCCAAATACTGAGTGAATATCTTCAAGCAACAATAAAAAACAGAGAGAAGGGTAATTATCAGTAACATTCCTAAGAGTCTAGTTAATTCTAAAGGAAGACAAACAGTTCACCCAGATGTAGGGCTGGGCTTGGCCAGGAGAGGTACCATAGAGACCCCCTCCCTTGCTGTCCACGTGGAATCCCATCACTTAGGGCCTAGGAGGCATAACCCCCACCTTATCTAGGGACCCTGAGACCAGGAAGAGAGATGGTTTGCCTGAGGTCACAGCTCCCGTCAACAGCTGAGCTGGCGGAGAGCAGGTGCCCTGACTTGTCCGAGGTGGCAGGTTGGTCTCCCTGGCTCTGGATGCCCTGGCAAAGGTCAAACCCCACACAGCTTGGTGTTTTATCTTTCTCTTTTGTAAATTCTCAAAGCTCATCCGCTGACCTCCCAGGATGTCTTTTACAGCCAAGCAAAACAAGCTGAAATATAGCCCTGGAGGTTCCTCAAAGGAATCTACGGAGCCCTCACTCTAGAAACTTCCCATGTCTGTCCTCCCAGAACATTCCAACCCTGGACACCCTTCTCCCAAAACATGTGAACTCTGGATTTATGGCATTAAGATCTTAAAAAGGTCTGTCTACATCCAGATGAGCCCCATCCTGCTCTGCCCAGAAAAGTCAGCCCGATTTCTGTCAAGCCATGGATGGGCTGGGTGGCCCAGTGGTTGAGCATCTGCCCTAGGCTCAGGGTGTGACCCCCGGGTCCTGGATCAGGGAGCCTGCTTCTCCCTCTGCCTGTGTCTCTGCCTCTCTCTGTGTCTCTCATGAATAAATAAGTAAAATCTTAAAAAAAAAAAAAAGGAAGAAAGAAAGAAAGAAAGAAAGAAGAAAGAAAGAAAGAAAGAAAGAAAGAAAGAAAAGAAAGAAAGAAAGAAAGAAAGAAAACCATCGACCCAAATTATGTCATTTAGGTTAAGGCCCCGTCAGAAAAACCAAGATTTAACACGTGGTAAGTGCAGTTACAACCCCCAGGAATATAATCTTTAACCGATCAACATGGAAATGTCCCTGTTGGCAGCAGCGTATTTGCCCATAGCTCACCTGAGGAGGGTGATCTTGCCTAAAATAATGGATTCTTTACTAATAATTCCTTTTTCCTGCTCCCTCTCCACCTCTGCCAGTCTCCCCCAACTTTCTAGATAAGATGCTGTGCGATTCGTGAATTAGATTTTTCACGTTGATTCGGTTGATTTTTTGTTATTTAACAGATTGGCTGGCAGTGACGAGACCCGGAGTGAACTTCCTGGGGGCATCTGGGGACAACGAGAATGCAGGCTCGGTGCCCTGAACCCTCTTGGGTGCTCGGTCCTGCTGGCCATGTCCAGGGGCCGGGGGAGCCCCTCGGGGCTCAGGGTCCGTCTTTTCTGCTCCCGGCTCCCCATAAACCAGCCTTCCTCTCCAGGACGGGCCGGAGCCCAGGCCCAGACCACAGCCCCCGGGGCAGGAAACCCCAGCCCTCAGCTCCAGCCCGGGTTCCACGCTGGGAACTGGACTTGTCCAGGTTGTTTGGACTCAGGCCATGGTCCCTGTTCCTTGGGGTTTGCTGTCCACGTCCACCCCCCACACCCCGGTCCAAGGTTCAGGGAGGATCAATGCCGTTGCACACAGGACCTTCTGGTGGCCAGGACTCGGCAACAGTGCTTGGTTGCTGCCCATATGTTCAAGTATACTTGTATTTGTCTTGTTTTGTGCAGATAAAGGCTATTTGCTAACAGGAATCTCGGAGACCAGAAAGCTGAGAAAGTCCCAGCACGGGTCAAGCATTTAAAGGCTGTAAGAGGGGTGCCTGAGGGGCTCAGCCCGTGAAGCATCTGCCTTGGCCTGAGGTCATGGTCCCAGGGTCCTGGGATCAAGATCGCATTGGGCTCCCTGCTCAGCGGAGAGTCTGCTTCTCCCTCTGCTGCTCCCCCTGCTTGTGCTCTCTCACTCTCTCTGTCAAATAAATCAAAATAAAATCTTCTAAAAATAAAAATTAAAAAAAAATATATATAAAGGCTGTTAGAACTCACCACCTGGAGAGGACTCTCGACGGGTGGCTGGTCACGGAACAGGTCAGATTGAGCCCAGGTGCCCAGCCAGCCTCAAGCAAACCTCCAAGCAACACGGGACACTCCAAACCACACATAATCCCCACCCCAGTGGCAATCCCTTGTAGGGATTAGTCTGGCTCCAAGAAACCCCAAGTCTCTGCTCATGGGATCTTTAAATTCTAAGGAATTTACAATTTCGAAGACTATCTTCTGTTTATTTTATGTCTAAGAACAAGGGTCCTGGAAGTATCTTGTAAAAAATGGCAAAATCTTACTAAGTGAGTTTGGTGTCCCGAAGAACTTGGCTTGGTCCCCAGAGTAAGGCTAGGGCACCCAGAGTAAGACTGGACGGAAATGCAGAAATGCAGGTTAACTCCATTTGCGGCTAGGGTCCCCCCAACCCCTGCGGGCCCCCGGAGGAATGAGAGCCTAACAATAGTTAAGGGGAAGGTTCCCTTTAGATAAGATCGTTTCAGAACACACTTGAGGCAAGGCTTCCCAAGCGACACAGAACAGGGTAAGTGTTTTCATTGGCAAGCAGAAGCCTCCAAGAGCCTCAAAATTCCAAAGCAATTTCCAAAGAATTGAAAGAGTCGTTGCAAAATGAAAGATGCAAGACGTAGCTGAAGCCGAGGACTCCAAGACATGACTCTTACTGGTCCTTCCTCCTTTGAGCCGTCATTTTACTAACCCTCTCTCTGAACCCACTCTGAACTGGCCTTACAGTTCACCCGAATCTACCTTCGAAGGAGGGCCTCCACAAAGGACCCCCCCCCTCCCAGAACTGACAAAACTAAGGAATTTTCTGGTAAACTGCTAGGTTATTCCCTTAAACAGCCAAGGGGTGGATTGCAGAACCAGCAAAGGGTGACAATTCTTACCAGAATCAGCTCTTCCAAGTCTCGGCAGTACCCAGTGAGACAGGAAAATAAAACTGCACATCGTCCTTTGCTTTCCAAATCCACACCTATTGGTTCTTGATCTTTACTGTCCCAGAGATAGCTAGTGACCTCTTGACTGTACCATTTACGAAAACTAAATAACTGAGCTTGGCTTTCTGTCCACCTGGGACCTACAGGTTGTTGGTTCCTTCCTTGGCCCTCATTGGGAGAGACTCTAAATCTGGGAAGGTAAGTATCATTTGCACCCTCTTGGGAGATCCCACTTAGGCCAAAAGGGGGGCTCTTTGATACTGCCAGAAATATTTAAAAGTAGAACTATGTAGCCAGAGGGAAAGAGGCAAATTAAAAATAAAGTCATTTGGGGCACCCAGGGGGCTCAGTGGTTGAGCGTTGTGATCCCAGGGTCACAGGATCGAGTCCCAAATCAAGCTCCCCTCATGGAGCCTGCTTTTCCCTCTGCCTATGTCTCTGCCCCCCTCTCTCTCTGTGTCTCTCATGAATAAATAAATAAAATCTTTTAAAAAAGAAAGAAAACAATGTAATTTAAATTACAACTCAATTCTTTGAGGAATTGAAGGCAACTGCCCTTATATCACAAATTTTTGCAAAGTGAGAAAGGCAATTCAAAGTTCACCTCTTCCTTTACCAATCCCCAAATTTCCCTGGTTTAGCTCCAAAGGCTTATTATGAATTCTTGGCCTTAAGGAAACCAAGTCCTTCTTGAAAGAATGTTCATTTCTCCCTCTGTCC
Source organism: Canis lupus baileyi (assembly GCF_048164855.1). Taxonomy (NCBI): domain Eukaryota; kingdom Metazoa; phylum Chordata; class Mammalia; order Carnivora; family Canidae; genus Canis; species Canis lupus. Next base: position 2,327,998 of record NC_132843.1, on the reverse strand, counting down.
CTTGAAGTTACAAATCTTATCATGTCATTGAAGGTAAACACAGGCTTCAATCACCTGATCCTGAAGGAATCAGAAAGGGAAAGTGGCCTTTGCACCCAGACTCTAGGACAACTTCCTTAAGATTAGTTCCTGGAGCAAACACAAATCTGAAAAATCTGCACAAATATTAGTAACTATGAGGTCTTTGCAAGCCTGTGTGTTTACATGTATATTCACATACTTATTACACACATATATACACACAGTATGTTGTAATACAGTATATATTGTAATATGTAAAGATATGTATTGCATGTTGTATACATATGTTGTATAGGTGTAAAGGTGAGTGATTTTTCTACCTTTGGATGATATTGCTGAATTCATTTGTGAAAGAGCTCCATTTAGTTGGTTTGAAGGCAAACGGTTGTAAGGATTGGGCGTTCTAAAACTCTCAGAAAGATAGAAACTAACTCAAATGTTTCTTCAAGGTAATGCGATCTGGAAAAATAGTTGGTTGTTGGTTCAATTAAAATAGATATGTCTTTAAAGTTACTTAAAGTTACCAGCATTAAAAGTTAAGCTTTTATTCCTCCTGGGTTTACTTAAAGTCAAATAACTTGATGTTATCTGTTACAAAAGGTTTAAAAAAAAAAAAATCCCTGGGAAGAATGACTGACTTTGATAGCTTATGAGGTTTTTATGGGTAATCTGAGCATAATTTTTACAAACAACTAGTTTGAATAGATATAAATAAAAGTAAGATTTTAGACAGATCTTATTTTTTTTCCTCAAGAAAGATCTACACCCAATGTGGAGCTCAAACTCAGGACCCCAAGGTCAAGAGTCACACGCTCTAACTGACTGAGTCCGCAAGGCCGCCACGGGCAAACTTTAAATTGTCTCCCAAACATTTCTGGTAACCTAACACCTTAAAGTTTTGCTGAGTTAGGTTAAAGGATGAATTAAGTTAAAGTCATTAAATATCTAGATCACTTCCAAATCAGACAAAATACCAAAGCATTAATTACTGAGCATAGGTTTATCTACTTTTGGCTTCCTTGTTACGGAGAAACTAAAGATAAATTTGGGTCTGTTGGCAAATGTGTTTTGTGTTTTGTCGAAAGACTGTACCATGAAGAAGCTGATATTTCTAGAAATGATGAAATGTATTCCTCAATTTGCCAATCTAAAGAACACTGGTGTAACAGTTCACAATTGCTTACTTACTCACTTTCACAAGAAGTTAAGGTTTCTAAGAGTTAAAAATTCTAATAAATACAATTAAGACTACTGGAAGTCGTAAAGGAAACAATTCTGTTTACAAGAAAAGCAGGGTGTGTGTTTGCTGTAAGAAAAAGCATGAGGGGGGCGTCTGGGAGGCTCAGTTGGTTAAGTGTCTGCCTTTAGCTCAAATCATGATCCCAGAGTCCTGGGATCGAGCCCCACATTGGGCTCCCTGCTCAGTGCGGAGCCTGCTTCTCCCTCTCCCTGTGCCTGCCTGCTGCTCCCCATGCTTGTGCTCTTTCTGTCAAATAAATGAATAAAATCTCTAAAAAAAAAAAAAAAAAAAAAAAAAGAAGAAGAAGAAAAAGAAGAAAGAAAGAAGAAAATGAAAAAGCATGAGGAATATGGACATATATTTTTGTTGAGGGAAAAGCAAGTAATTTGTCCTAAGGTGAGGTTGGTTATTTAAAAAGGAAAAATCTAGGACAAAATCTGAATATAAGAAAGAAAGTTGTAGAAGGCTTGTTGAAAGGGAATCTTTGGGAAGAAATTGTAATATGTGATCAAGCTGACCTTCATCAAGACAGCAGCAACTGAATCCATGAGATTGTGGCACAAGTGGACCAAAGCCATCCTGCTCCTGCACAAACGGCCCCTGATTGGCAGACTTTTGCCCTCCTCCTGAATCAGGGAAATGGAGGGGGGTAAATCATGGCTGTAGATGAAATGAACAGGTCTGGGCTGTGGGAAAACCACAACGGCTGCTTGGTCCTTCGGGACTCCCTGGCAAACTCCATTTTTTGGTTTTAACAATTCCTTCACCCACTGTAGGGCCTGTAAGACAATTCCAATTATAACGGACATCAGTGGGGAGACTTCTTGCAAAAACAGTCTACCAACAATGTCTGACTTATCAGGTCCACAATCCTGGAAAAACTGTTTTTGTCCCCAGAGGCTTCTGACTTCCCCCTTATGGACCTTTGTACACCTGCAGCCGGACTGTATTCAACCGTCACTTGGGGTGGGTTACCAATGTGTCCCATTGCATGTTATTGCATGTTTTCTGATGTGTTGAAACTTCTCCCTGGTTGATGCCCTCACAGTGGAAAAATATATATATACACATCTTTTTAAAATGTGTTTTCCACTTGATGTTGACCGTCCTTAGTCTCCAGCGATCAAGGCATCCACATCTCTGGGCAAACCATACCAACCTTAATGAAAACCTTGCAAACTTGTTGGCGCTCTTGTCTCACGCTGGTGTGACCAGTCGCTATCTCTAATGTCTCACGCTCAAGCCTATCATATCAGGTTAGAGAAGCCTTCCTGATCTCAGTTCAAAGGATCCTGTTGGTCACAGTTTAGAGTCTTGTAATTGGGGTTCTGGAAATGTCACCAGAGGAAGACAGCCCTCGAGCCCCACTGGAAGGGACCTTACCCAGGGCGACTGACCGCTGACATTGCTGCAAGTTTGCCAGGGTTGGGCTTTGGGGCCACATCACACAGCTGAAGGAGGCTTCCCCTGACATCTGATCCTCCCAGATGCCGGAGGCCCCCAAAGCAAAACTGGCCCAGAAGAGAAGCAGCTGACCTTGAATTAGACTGCTCCTGCCTAAGGCAACTCATCAAGACTTCACAGTTTAATGGGACATGAAACTCTTTCTCCTGCTTTTCCTTTCCTTTCCTCTGGCATGGGCCAGCAGAGATAACACCCTCGACTCTGTCTCCCAGACCCTGGCTAAAGGGGAGTAATTCCTGGAATTTAGAACAGGGTTTTTTATGTCAGCCTGGGAGAAAAGCAAAACAAATTTCTCATTGGTCAACGCTTCTGCTCGGACCTGGTTGAGTGAGAAAGGACCCACCAGGGGCTTTCAGGATTCGGGGTTCACTCCTTTTGGCAGATCCCTACTTCCCTCATCAGGGATGAATAGATATGAGGCTATGATCAGGAATTTCTCTTTAATTCTTGAGATCATAGCTGAATCCACTACTAAAGCCGTAACCATCCGGCCAAGACCCCTTAGACTCTCTGGCCAAAGTTGTTGGGGATACTAGGATAGCCCGGGGTTATCTCAGAGCTGGACCAGGAGGTACGGGCTGTACCAGCACCATCTGCTCTCCCTAGATTGACAATTCTGGGGAGGTTGAAGCCCAGTTACAGAAGATCACTGAGCAGCCCCGTTGGCCTCAAAGAGCGACTCCTTCCACAGGCTCTTTCTTTGACTTACTTGATTTTGACGGGTTTGGGTCCTGGGGGCCGGGGCTCTGAAGGGCACTCGGAACATCGGGGAATTATCCTGCTTAGAGTAATCGTAATAATCCCCCTCGTGCATTCTATGCTCCCAGAAGCTTAAGTCACAATCACAGCTGCTAACCGTGAAGCAAATTCTCTCTATAAGACTGGAATGTCAGCCAAGGAACAAAGTGGACAACCGGCTTAAAATTATGAACCTGAGGTTGTAATTTGTGAATATCACAGATTAAGCAAAAATGCCGTGACCCGTCAAGGCCACGGCGAGGCTGACCGCGGAGCTAGAAAGCCGGGCTGAGAGCCGCACCGCTGCCGAGGTTGCGATCCGAGGTCTCAGTTAAGCCGAGAATCTGATGGAAATGGGGGAACTGCTAAACAGCAAACCCCGAGCCCGGAGGGGCGCCCGGAGGTGGAGGCCCAGGCAGCAAAGCACCACTCCACCCCAGCCCAGCGGGGTTCGACCCCCGAAATCCGCCGGCGGAGCAGTGAGCGGGAGACCCTCCTGGGCCCGCTCGGCGCGTACACATAGATCCTGCCTAAAATAATGGTTTCTTGGCTAAGAATTTCCTGCTTTCCCTCCTCCCTCTCTACGTTTAAGAACCTTCCCTTTCCGTAGCCCTTGGGAGCTCCCTCCTCCACCCCTTCAGGTGGGATCCTGCCCCATTCCTAAACCCGTTAGATCTTTCACTGAATTTATGTTCTTTAACACCAGGAAGACCTAAACTTACATGGACTTCTCCCTGTGGCCCCCAACTCAGGGCAGGTCATCCTGAGCTGGGTAGGAGCCTCTCAAAGCAGGCCCCCAGCCCACCCTGTGGAGGGCCCCCAGACAGGAGAGGGGGTTTGCTGCCCCTGGGGGGCTGGGGGAGAGGGAGAGGGGGCCTGGGAAGCCCGCCCACGCACAGGTCCAGTAAGGGCCACCCTGGGCCTTGGCCTTCCAGACTCAGAGTAGGGGGAGGAGGAGAGTTGAGCAAAGGGGACCACGGTAGAGGAGGGCGGGTGGGTGCGGAAGGGAGGGCGCAGTGCGTGGGCCGAGGTGGAGGTGAGGGACTCCCTGCGGGCACCCTGGGCACAGAGGAGGCAGAGCGGCTGACGTGAGAGGCCCTCTGGGCTCCCTCAGAGGCTGGACAGGAAGGCACGTGTCCCCCGCTGGCAGGTGTCCCTCTACCGTTCCTGGGGCAGCGACTGGGAGTTCACAGGCCCCTGGGGGGCAGCGGGTCCCCTCAGTGGTGGCCGAGGGGCTGTTAGACGACGGCCATGCGTCCTGCCTGGGCTCCTCATCTTCCTCAGCCCTGACCAGGCCCCAGTGGGGCAAGCAAGGGAGGGACGGAGCCATGGGGAGTGTGGGAGCAGGAAGGGTAGGGGGCGGGGGGGGGGCAGGGAGCCGAGCAGAGACGGCCGGGCCTTGGGCCATCGCTCACCCACTTGGGAAACCTGAGTCGCTGCTGCCACCACTGGGGAGGGGCAGCCTCGGAGAGGCACAGGGTGAGGGGTGACACCCGGGACTGCAGGGCCCAGAGCCTTCTCTCCCTCCTCGTCCTCATCAGCACTGCGGTGCTTCAATGATCCCGGGTGACCCTGGGTGCTTCCGGGAGCAAAGAACCTGAAAACCTGGAAGTTAACCGCCAGAGTCCTTCCTGAGGCCTAATCACCGGTGGATCCTGACGACAGTCTGAACTGCTGCCTCAGTCTACCCAGGAGGGGGTCCCACTGTACCCACAGGGTTGCACTCTTAGCCTCTGGAGAATGGCCCCATGGGGACGGCAGGCTGGCCTCAAAGTCTCTCCTTGGCCTCAGGCCATTCCAGCAGCTCAGTCCTCCTGGGCCGCCAACACCTCTCACTCTGGGGCAGGAAATGTGGGTCCTGCCTGACCTGCGGGCTGATGACCTCCCCGGCTGACGAGCTCCAGGCTGAGATACTCCCTATCTGACGTGCTCCCTGGCTGATGTGCTCCGAGGCTGACGTGCTCCCTGGCTGACATGCTCCCAGGTTGAGATGCTCCCTGGCTGATGTGCTCCCTGCTGCTCTGCCTTGGGCACCAATGTGCCCACTCACGGCCTGTTTCAGATGCCAGTGGCCTTAATCCAGAGGCTTTCAGCAGAAGAGTTCTGGGCCTCCTGAAAATCCGGGGGTGCCTACGGGGCTCAGTCAGCCAAGCCTCTGCCTTTGGCTCAGGCCATGATCCCGGGGTTCCGGGGTGGAGACTTTGGGCTCCCTGCTCAGGGGGGAGCCTGCGTGTCCCTCTCCCTGTCGCCCTCCTCCTACTCGTGCTCTCTCTCTTTGCGTGTGCTCCTTATGTGTGTGCACTGTCTGCCAAGTAAATGAATAAGGAAAGAAAGAAAAGAAAGAAAGAAAGAAAGAAAGAAAAGAAAGAAAGAAAGAAAGAAAGAAAGAAAGAAAGAAAGAAAAAGAAGAAAGAAAGAAAAAGAAGAAAGAAAAAGAAGAAAGAAAGAAAGAAGAAAGAAAGAAAGAAAGAAAGAAAGAAAGAAAGAAAGAAAGAAAGAAGAAAGAAAGAAAGAAGAAAGAAAGAGAGTTGAATGTCTGCCTCTGGCCCAGGGCATGATCCTGGAGACCTGGGATCAAGTCCCACATCGAGCTCCCGCAGGGAGGCTGCTTCTCCCTCTGCCTGTGTCTCTGGCTCTCTCTCTGTATCTCTCATGAATAAATACATAAAATCTAAAAAGAAAGGAAAGAAGAAAGAAAGGAAAGAAAGAAAGAAAGAAAGAAAGAAAGAAAGAAAGAAAGAAAGAAAATCTAAAAAGAAAGGAAAGAAAGAAAGAGAAGAAAGAAAGAAAAAAGAAAGAAAGAAAGAAAGAAAGAAAGAAAGAAAGAAAGAAAGAAGAAAGAACTTAAAAAAGAGCGTGCTTTGGTCAACAGAGCCTTTGGGCCCCTCTGGGTCCTCCTACCTCAGCCCAGGGCCGCCCCAGCATCCAGAGGCACAGGAGGAGCCTTCCAGCCATTCACCTGACCTCCCCAGGTCACTGGCCACCCAGGCAGTGAAGGACACCCCAGAGTGGGGGAGAGAGAGTGTGACATAAGGGAGTGGAAGGCAAGCTGAGGACAGAGCACAGGCTGGCGCCCCACGACCCCCTCACTCCCTGATGGGATGGGTGTGACATTCCTTACTGGCCACTTCGGGCTACCCGTAAGCTAAGGGAAGGAAAAACAAACATAACCTGCAGATGCTGACAAATATTGGAGGCAGGCAGTGTAATGTTCCCCCAAGCTCCCACTGCCTTGATGTCCAGGCCTGAGGTGACGACAGCAAGGCCTCCAGTATCTGCAGGCCCTCTTCAGCACAGGAAAGTTCTTTTGAAAATCAAAACCTTTCCTTTGACCTCCCTCAACTCCAGAAATATAATCAGTTGCTCCTCACAACCCCAGTGTGGCCCTTCCTGCCCACAGGTCCTGTCCCCCCTGCTTTTAGAAAACCACCTTTTTGCACCAAAGATGCCTCAAGAATTCCTTCTTGGCCGTCGGCTCTGGACATCACCTACATTCCAAAACTACACCCTGTGTGTGGAGAGAACCCACCGGGCTCGGCCTGTGGGTTCCAGCAGCCTGTCCAGGCGACACTGCTCCATCTTCCCCAACCCCACCTCTGACCATAAAGCTTCTTCAACCACAAAACTCCAGGCACCACAAGTGACCTAAACCAGACCAACTGGACGTCCCTGAGAGGCAGCTGGAGCAGTTTGGGAAGAGGCCAAGTAGACCTTTGCCTCACATTGCCCCTTGACCCCGTCGTGAACTAACTTCTAACGTGGCACCTCCTCAGCCTCCCTGCATGGGCTGACCTGAGACTGAGGCAGCTGAGGAGGCAGCTTTAGAGCCAAAGAGAGGGACGCCTGCGTGGCTCAGCGGTTGGGCATCTCCCTTTGACCCAGGGCGTGATCCCGGAGTCCTGGGATCGAGTCCCTGCATTGGGTTCCCCGCAGGGAGCCTGCTTCTCCCTCTGCCTGTGTCTCTGCCTCTCTCTGTGTCTTTCATGAATAAATAAATAAAATCTTAAAAAACAAAAAAAGGCAAGAGAGAAAGAGTAAAGGGACTGACAAATCGTCGCTAACGCTGAGGTCTCCGGGGGGCTCCGGCTCTGGTAGGCCCTAGAAGCTCCAGCCACCTTGGGGGGCAGGGACCTTTATTATTATCCTTCCTGGTTTTCCACATTAGGAACAACATCGGCTCACGGTGTGGCGGCGGGGCCGGAAGACGCGGCCCGACTGGTTACCTAGACCATTGACACCTGCCAGAGGGACACCCGCCCGCCTCCATTTCCTGCCCAAACTGCCTCCCGGGGGCACCCCACACCCTCCCTCCTCCGGGGAGGCCCCTGCCCCCCGCCCCCCACAACTGACCTGGAGGTCAGAGGTCTCTGGCCCGACGGCGAGCTCCTTAGAGCCGGAGGCCGACCTGTGCCTGCTGAGCCCCGCCCCGCCCCGGCCCGGATTGCCCCAAGTCCGCGCTCACCACGCGAGCGGTGGAGTCCTGTACCCCTGCAGCGCTGGAGGTAGGACAAGGGCTGGGGCTCCCAGCAAAGGGAGCTGGGGAGATGCTCAGCTAACGTCGGACATGGCATCTCACCTCTGGGCCCCTGGAGCCTCTACGGGCTGAACTCGCCCTCCCAGCGCCCGTGCTGCGCGAGGTGGAAGGGAGCAGGTGCCGCGTTCCCCGGAGGCTGTGGCCGGAGCCCCGGTTCCGTCCGGCACCCCAGCCGCTTCCCGCCCCACTGCTCATCCCGCCCAACAGCCAGGTGTTTGATCCCCTCTGTCCACAGTATCGAGGGAAGCTTTGCAAGGATGACGTCGGCCTCCTGAGGTCTTGTCCCCTGCGATCCCGGCAGGTCCGATTCGGTGCCCCCCCGCCCCCCGGTTTTGATCACCGTGACCTTGTTTTCAGCTCGTGTGCAGCTTACATTCTGGAAAAACACCCCAGATCAGCCAGTGCAAGAAAAGATCCAGTCAGGCTTCTGGATGGTGAGAAGCAAGATCATCCCGTGGGAAGTCCCGAGTTGACTTTAATGGGACCAGGGGGCAGGGGCGGGGTGGGGGTTGCGGAAACCGTGAAAACACTGTCCCGAAGCCTGCAGGTCCCCACACAAGGAAAAGCGCCTTACCTCGGGCCGGTGGTCGTGTGCACGTCTCTATTTGATCCTCGCGGGAGCTGTGCGTGGTCATCAGGACAAACACTGTTGCCTTTGCTGGTTCTCGAAATGGCCCAGAGAAGGTAAGTGCCTCTGCAAGTCGCGGGGCGATCTGTGGGGACCCCCTGAGCTCACTGCCCGGCTCCATGTCAAGGGATATGTGGGGGGGGGTTCCTTCGAGGGAATCTCAGCACATGCGCTCTTGGGGAGGATGGGATGTGGGTGATGCACGCTGGGGCCCAAGGGTGCCGCCCTGCACCCACCAGGCCGTGCGAGGTCGAGGAGGGCGCCCTGGAAGCCAGGGTCAGGCCAGCTTGGAGCCTCCTCCCCTAGGAGCTGCCTGCTTGACACGGTGAGTTCGCGAAGCCCAAAGCCACACCATATCCATATCCCCATGTCTGACCTGTGGGGCCCGGGCCGCACTCGGAGGACCAGGAAGGCCCAGATGTGCTCCCTGCTTCATCACTCCCCGCGCCTCCACCCCCTGCACTGGAAAGTGGGGGAGCACCCGAGGCCCGCCTCCTGGCCCAACGGCATGAGCCGCCGCAGCACATGGACAGGCCCTGTGTGGCTACCTTTTGGCCACTGTGGCTCATGGCCCGGGTCGCCTGCTCAAACCTCTGACGCTGCCCTCTCTGTCCAGCTGGCTTCTCCTTATTGGAGTCTCAGCCAGGACTTGGAGATGACCCATGTCCCACCCGCCTGCCCCCGACCTCTGCGCCATCACACAGCAGATGAACGGTCTCTGTGGCATGTATCCCCCATGGCAGCTTTCTTCCTAACTGGCCTGCAGTGGCTCTCACCTGTCCCCTCACCGGAAATTCAGGCCCACTGGGACAAAGGCTCCCACCGTCGTCACCACTAGATGCACCTGCTGAGAACAGCAGCCAGCACATGGTGGACACTTGACCAAAGAACATTGAACGATTAGTGACCCCCTCACCGAACGTCAGCTCCGTATCTGAACATGAGTACCAAGAGGACCTCCCTGTCAGCCTCCAGCTCTCACATTTGTTTATTCTCACTTCCCTTCATCTGGCTCATCTAGAGCCACACATCAGTCCGCTGCTGGCTGGATTTGGTTTTCAAAGTCTTTATTTTATCTTTGAAGCAATTCAGGGCAGAGGGAGGCAAGATGGAAAAGACAAGGACCCCAAGGAAGGCCAAAGAGAAAGTCTCATAAGGGAGGACTGGCTGTTCCCAGGAGCCGTGTGCTGTTTCCAGCTGCATTCGAAGCAAAGTAAGAACCCCTGGGGTGGAGCCAGCGTCAGCGGCTGGTGAGCAGGCAGGCAGGCCGCAGGCACTCAGGGAGGCGGCCGGGCGGGGTCCACCTGGCTCTTTCCACGAGGGAGGGACGGGAGCTCTGACCCCCATCCACCTGCCAGCCCAAGGCCAACCCTCCTAGGCTGCCCTTGGCTGACCTCTTCACTCTCCCAGGCAGCCTTTGGTCATTCTTTTAGCCAAGGTGACCATATGCTTTGTTATTCAAATGAGAACAATTTTGAGAGTAAGAGGGAAGCCAGGACAACGGGCACAAATTAAGCTAGTCACAGCAAACCAGAGCACAGTATTTTAAACCCCATTTCTTGGATCCCTGGGTGGCTCAGCAGTTGAGCGTCCGCCTTCAGCTCAGGGCGTGACCCCGGGGTCCTGGGATGGAGTCCTGCATCGGGCTCCCCACAGGGAGCCTGCTTCTCCCTCTGCCTGTGTCTCTGCCTCTCTCTGTGTGTCTCTCATGAATAAATAAATAAAAATGTAAAAAAAAAAAAGGGTGGGCATGGGGCAGGCCTGCATGGCAGAGGCCCTCAAGCCCGAGAGCAGTGACAGAGCAGAGGGAGAAAGCCCGGGATCCCCGGGCAGTGGCCAACGGCCAGGTTAGAAGCAGGCCTCTGCAGGGGCCTTCGGGCTCCCAGGTCCCGGGGTCAGGAGAGACAGCCAGCGTCACAGCCGCGGAGATGCCAGGCGCGTGGTTCGTAGCCAGCGTTTCCTCTCCCCTTGGTTACAGGACAGGCAGGGCTGGGACCAGTCACCAGGCACCTGTGCCTTCAATGGTTGTGCGAACTCCACCTTGATCCAAGGGCACTTTCCATCCTGGATCTGCCCCTGGCAGTTGAGAGCGACCCTGTGGGGTTAGCAGACTGCGTCTCACCAGGTCACCTGTCTCTGGCTGCTAAGCCTCCGGGAGCCCCGCTCCATTGGCTATGACGTTGGGAGAATATGCACCCCCGGGGAAGCACTGGAGGCCCACAGAGGTGAAGAGGGAAAGGAAGGTCCAGGCGAACACTAACGAAATCTGAATAGAAATGATCTTTGACTTTTTTTTTTTTTTTTTTTTTTTTTAAGATTTTATTTGTTGGGATCCCTGGGTGGCGCAGCGTTTTGGCGCCTGCCTTTGGCCCAGGGCGCGATCCTGGAGACCCGGGATCGAATCCCACGTCGGGCTCCCGGTGCATGGAGCCTGCTTCTCCCTCTGCCTGCGTCTCTGCCTCTCTCTCTCTCTCTGTGTGACTATCATAAATAAATAAAAATGTTAAAAAAAAAAGATTTCATTTGTTTATTCACGAGAGACACACAGAGCGAGAGGCAGAGACACAGGCAGAAGGAGAAGCAGGCTCCCTGCAGGGAGCCCGATGTGGGACTCAATCCCGGGACCCCAGGGTCACACTCTGACCCAGAGCAGACTCTCAACCGCTGAGCCCCCCAGGTGCCCCCGAAATGATCTCCATCTTACAGAGAGTGGTGCTGAGGCTGGAGCTCCTGTGCCCACCGCCTCCCAACCCCAGCTCAGCCCAGGTGATCTCTCTCCTCCCTTATCATTCAAGACAAACCTGCCCTTCACTGTCACTCAGTGTTACTTGCTTACACACACTTGTGCATTTGTCACATCAAGTGTTGGATTGTGCCGTAATCAAATCATGAGATTTTTCCACTTTTCCTTTTGTCTTAACCTATGTGTGCATGTGGGCATGTCCCGCAGAGAAGACCATTCCCCTTCCCTGAGATGGTCAATAGAGTTTATATTTTCTTTTCATGTAATTATAGTGTTTTAAAATGATCTTCATCTTTAATTAGCTCCCATTTATTTCTGTGACTGGTATAAGGTATAGTTACAATTGTTCCCCCTAACAGATAACCAACGAACATACCATCAAATCATATTTCCTTACCTACTGACTTGAAGTGGTATTTTTTTAGCAAATGTTAAATTCCCGTATACACATGAACTTGTGTCTGTACTTCCTATTTTGTGCCACTGATTCAAGTGTTTATTCCTGGAGTAATTAGAGGAATTCTTTCTGATATATACAAATGTTCTTTCTTTAAATTAACTTGGCTGTTATGATGTGATTATCCTTTCACAAGACTCAGAATAAATTTATTATGATATTAAATTTTGAGGCGAGTATCCCAAAATTTATTAACCCAAGTGTTTCCCCCATTATAGATTACACTATTTTTTCTTGTCAGTTTTGGCTTTCACAGCCTCTGAAAATCTTCCTCTTGTTACTGTTCATTTTTACAAACAAAACAAAACAGAAACATGTTGTGACCCAGCTCAAGAACCAGGGCAAGAGTGCCTGGAGCCTGGTGGCCTACATGGGAGGATAAAAATTCAGGTCCTGCAGATGTAAGCCCAGACTGGGGTGGGGTAGAGGTGTGGAAAAGGGGAAAATCCAAAAGCATTTCTTAAACACATTTTATTTTATTTTTAAGAAGATTTTATTTATTTGAGAGAGAGTACAAGCGGGCAGAGGGAGAGGGACAAGCAGATGACACACTGAGTGTGGAGCCCATCAAGTGGCTCCAACTCTAGATCATGACCTGAGCCAAAATCAAGTCAGTTGCTTAACCAACTGAGCCACCAGGTGCCCCTCAAAAAGATGTTTTGAAAGATGAACTCAGGGGAGGATTGACTGGATGTCAGAACTGTGCTCTCTGGTCCATATCCTCCCCTTCCCAACCACCTTGGATCCACTCCCCATCTTTCTACAGCATAAGTATAACCATATCCCATGCCTACCTCCTGGGACTCAGGCCCTGTAGTGTTTGGCCCCCACTCACAGGCCCGGCACCCGAGTCTCACTGCCAAATCCCCAAATAGACCATCGGGTCTCTGCTCTCTGGAGCTGTGTTTCAGCTGAGCCTGCTGAAGGGTACATCTTCCCCCACGTCTTGACATGGCCTCCTGGTTTGCCTGGGCCACCATCATAAAGTGCTGCAGTCCGGGTGGCTTTTAAACAACAGATGTTTATTTCTCATCATTGTGATCTTGGATCACAATCAGGAGGGTCGGTTCCCCTGAGCTCCTTGGTTTGTAGATGGCAGCCCTGTGTCTTCACAGGGCCTTCCTGCCCTGTGCACCTGTGTTCTAATCTTTTCGTCTTGTCAAGACATCCCTTATATTCAGTTGGGGCCAACTCTAATACCTCATTTTAACTTAATTACCTCTTTAAAGATTTGATATCCAAAGAGTCATATTCAGAGGTCCTGGGTGTTAGGATTTCTTTTTTTTTTTTTTTTTAATTTATTTATGATAGTCATATAGAGGGAGAGAGAGAGGCAGAGACATAGGCAGAGGGAGAAGCAGGCTCCATGCACCGGGAGCCTGACGTGGGATTCGATCCCGGGTCTCCAGGATCGCGCCCTGGGCCAAAGGCAGGCGCCAAACCGCTGCGCCACCCAGGGATCCCTGGGTGTTAGGATTTCAACATAGGAATTTGCAGTTCAGCTCATAGCATGTGGCAAAATCCTACTCAAACTGAAAGGCCCTCACTAGCATGACTACACTTCCCACCTATCCCCTTGTCCCAACGGGTCTTTCCCTGGGACAAAGTAAATGCCTCCCTCTTCTGTTCAGCGGAGGGTTGCCTCCTATTCTTCCCCTATCCTCCCTGATGGCATTTCTCAAGGCCCTTTGATTAACCGTTTGGGGCCTACCTCCCTCCTACCTTGTGACTAGTTCCAGAATAAGAAAAGGAAAAGAATAAGACAAAACCTAAATGGATATAGGAAGTTGTAGTTTTGCAGAAAGGAAATTTTATACTGTAAAGATAAAGCTGGCTAAAATAAGATAAATTTATGTATTAGGGTTTTTTAAACGAGCCGATAATATATTGATACAAACTAGTATCAAACTAGAGTTTAATTTTCTCTATGTTAAAAATCACAAAATTTCTTAGATTATTAGTCTTAGCAAAAGATTACAAAAAGTTTTCTTTGCAGGGGAAGGCTTTAATGTAATCTGCCTAGGAAATACAAATTCTGTGTCCTATGAAAATAGGTCCTGTGTTTCCCATTGTCTTTTTTTTTTAAGATTATTTATTTATTTATTCATGAGAGACACAGAGAGAGGGAAAGGCAGAGACACGGGCAGAGGGAGAAGCAGGCTCCATGCAGGGAGCTCGAAGTGGGACGATTCCAAGACTCCAGGATCAGGCCCTGGGCCAAAGGCAGGCTCTAAACCTCTAAGCCACCCAGGGATCCCTCCCATTATCTCTTTCAGGTTGTTGATTACTTAGAAAAACAGAGGCTTTTCAATATGAAAAGAGTGAAGGCTTTTTGTTTTTTTTTTCTCACATGTATGTAACTTTCTGTATTTGCCTTTAAAATCTTTAAATTGGGGGATCCCTGGGTGGCTCAGCGGTTTAGCACCGCCTTCGCCCAGGGTGTGATCCTGAAGTCCCGGGATCGGGATCGAGTCCCAAGTCCCGGGATCGGGATCGAGTCCCACATCCGGCTCCCCGCTTGGAGCCTGCTTCTCCCTCTGCCTGTGTCTCTGCCTCTCTCTCTCTCTCTCTCTCTCTCTGTCTCCCATGAATAAATAAATAAATAAAATCTTAAAAAAAATAAAATAAAATCTTTAAATTGTAGTTTGGTAGAATGGATAACTAAGTATTATTTCACAGCGACTTCTGCTCTTATTTGACCAAGTGTTTTAAATATTTTGATCTTTGTGACAGACTTTCCAAAATCAAATTCCGACTGAAGTCTTTTTGACCTTGAACTGATTTGGGGATTTTTCCAGAGGGTCTCTGGACAACCTCAAAGAGGAGCTCCCTCTCCTTATAACAGGAAAAATATTAATTTATTTAGGCTTTTGCTCCAACTATTAACCTTTGTTTTCCTTCTGTTTCCATAGAAATGGCTCTTATTAAATTGCCTGATTGCTCACGTCATGTAGAGGCCTGAGGTAGGTGGCAATTCACCTGCAACACTGCCTCCTGATACAAAACACCCAGTGTCCACTCTGGCCCTAGTGACACTGTGACTGCTCAGACATCATGCTGCGCCTGTGCCATTGACTCAGAAAAATCAAAACACAACTGCACACACTATCCTCCCAAAATGTAGACTTAGAAAGGTAAAACTTGAATCTGATTTATAACTTATTTGATCGATTTAACTGCTTAAATCCTGACTCCTGGTATCCCTGCTCTGGGGAATTGTTTTTTATAAAGATTTTATTTTATTTATTTGAGAGAGGGGCAGGGAGAGAGAGACAGCGTGGTAAGGAGGGGCAGAGGGAGGAGGAGAGAGAAACCCAAGCAGAATCCGCCCTAAGCAGACAGCCCCACATGGGCCAAGATTGGGGCCTGACCCAAAACCAAGAATTGGTCGCCCCACCGACTGTACTACCCAGGAGCCCCAGAGTCTGGGGAATTTTTGTTTTTTTTAAGATTTTATTTATTTGAGAGAGAGAGAGAGAGAACGAGCACACAGGAGGAGGCCTGGGGGAGAAGGCAGAGGGAGAGGGAGGAGCAGGCCCTTGAGGGAACCCTAGGATCCTGCTGACCTGAGCCGAAGGCAGACGCTTGTGACTGAGCCACCCAGGTGCCCCTTCGTTTTACTGTCCTTATAGTGGTCGTTATTAACCTGTCTCTGTGCTAAATTCTCTCAGGTTTTAAGTGCCTTTTAGCAGCCACTGGCACATCCACTGTACCCTTCCATCGGGGGGGACACCGGGGATCTCAGTGGCCTGGCTGCTGGGAGCCTGCCCACTCACCTGGCAGAAGCAGTGGGCAGGAGACGCTCCTGCTCGCCTTGGATACAGGGGAACGAGGGCAAGGCTGCACTTCGTTGGTTCTATCCCCAGCCTACCGTCTGGGGATGTCACAGCTGAATACAAAATGGGCAGCGGACTCAAAAATCCCCGGAGCAGAGGAAACCAGTTAAGCTACATAAGTGAAACTATATTTAGCTTCTTTCACAAAACAAGCAAAAATGAACTTGGGCAACTTCTGGTAATTGCCAGATAATCATTAAAAAAACGAAACCAAAAACCAACAAATGTATTTCCTCTCTCTAAAATGATGAGAGGTCACGGCTAATGACCAATCCCTTGTCGTCTGGAAACCCTCACGGTGATAACCAGTCACTGGAAAGGTTAAACAGCTTTGTTGCTTCCACCAAATTAGCCACCCTGGACCTCGTGCCCCTGAGAGCCCTGTGGTCTTTGAAATGGAAAGTTCCCATTGGCAAACTGTTGCACAATGAGCACTCACCTGAATAGTGGTCATTGATTTTATTTAGCTACCCCTGGATTTCTGACATTGTCCCATTCCTCTTCTCCTTTGGACATCACTGTGATGTCTCTCAAATGCGGATCTCTGTCCAGACCCCCTCCAGCCTGATTCCATGGTGGCCCTGTGGGCAGCTCACCTGTATGTTCCATCCACGCTTCAAATTCAAAAGGCTCAAACAACACCAGGATAGTTGTTAGGAAAAAGATAACACCGGGCCCACCCCCCATTCTGTACACCAGAATATGTTCCAAATGGGTGAGAGATCTGTATTTATTTATTTTTTTTGAGAGAGATCTGTATTTTAAAAGTGAGCTCATATGAGCACAAGAATAAATATTGAATCGACAAGATTGGAAATACATGCCATTTCATAGGAAAAAGCTATAACAGTAAAACTTCAGACACATTCTGGTTAAGCTATTACACCTAGAATAGAAAAAGCATATAAATTTTTCACATTCAGGACAAAAAGAAATTCCCATACGAGGAGAAAATAAGACAGGTTTCAGGTGTCTTTCTAGCAGCAACCGGTGCCAGAACAAAGGAGAAACGTCTACAAGGAAAAGAGAGCATGATCCAAGGTTCCACCTGGCCATGCTGGCGCTTAAGTATAAAGGCACGGTCTCGTGTTTCAGACATGAAAGGACTTAGAAAATACGGCCTCTATGAGCCCTTTTGAAAGATCTACTTGATGGTGAAATCTTGCTCATTGGATGTCGAGTCGAAATAAAGAGGCCTGTTATTCTGAAACCACAGAGCTGTGCAGATGGGCAGGGTAGGGAAGCAGAGTCCGCTTACATATACAAATGCTATTAAACATCCGAGATAATTATGGCTGCAGAGTACAAATGTTGTCAAGTCCGACAAAATTAAAGACACTTAAGCATCACAACAGGGAAGAAGAAGCAGCATGGAGAGTATGGAGGATATATCTTCATCTCTTCTAAGGAGTAATCAACCAATCCTGTCTACACAGAAGCTCACATTTTATTTTATTTATTTTTTAAAGATTATTTTTAGTTTATTCATGAGAGACACAGAGAGAAAGGCAGAGACACAAGCAGGCTCCATGCAGGAAGCCCGACATGGGACTCGATCCTGGGCCTCTAGGATCTCGCCTGGGCTAAAGGTGGCGCTAAACCACTAAGCCACTGGGGCTTCTCAGAAGCTCACATTTTAAAAAAAAACCCGCAGTGACTCCAAATTCTTAAATTTCCTTGCATTTAGTGGCTTCTTCTAGGAACTTACTTCCTTTATCTAAAAAAGTTTGATTTACACATGCATTTATATTAATTTAAAATTAAATGCAGTATTTATCTTTTTAGATGGGTTACATATAGAATACCATCTTTTACAATGGTCTTCATTTCTTGGTCTCTGGCTCTCTCTTCCTCTTGATCTTTTTTTTTTTTTTTTAATTTATTCATGAGAGATACACAGAGAGGCAGAGACATAGGCAGAGGGAGAAGCAGGCTCCCTGCAGGCAGGCACCCAGGATCATGTCATGCCCTGAGTGGAAGGCAGATGCTCAAGCACTGAGCTGCCCCTAGATTTTTCTAGGGAGCTGTCTGGAATAAAGTCAGCCAAATCTTATCATCAGTTATTCTTAGTTAGTAGAATTTGTGGTAATTTATTGCTTTCTTCTTCATACTTTTCTGTGCTTAAATTTTTTTTATTATTTTTATTTTTATTTATTTTTTAAAATTTTTTAATAATAAGGGGTAGTTTATATTAAAATGATGGTGTTCTTAAGGAAAATAAAGTGATGAAGAGATGGACAAAGAGATATCAAACATATAACACTCAAAAAGAAAGCAGGTAGATAGAGATACTGACATCAGACAAAGTGGAATTTGAAGTCAGAAACATCCATCAAAATTTTGAGACACACTACAGTATGGTAAAAGGTACAGTCTGTTGAAAATATACCAGTTATAAATTTTTATATTCCCAGCAGTATAATTACAAGGTACATAAAACAAAAATTACTAAAAATATGAGAAAGACTCAATTTAGAGCATGTGCACACACACTTATATAGTGAAATACTCTAATATGTCTTCTAAATCTGACAGATCAAGTAAAACAGAAATAAATGACATAGAGAATATGAGTATTATAGTCCACAAATCTGATTTAGTACACACATAGAATTCCGTGTACTAATGAAAAATAAACATTATTTTATTTTGCACTTGGAATCTTTATAAAAATTGATCATGTATATTTGGCTCCAAAGAAAACCTCCACAAAATATAAACAGTGGAGATTTACAAGACAAATTTCCTGAGACTCAAGCAATAAATTAAAAATACATGAAAAAGCATACCCTCAAAAGTCTTAAGTACTAGAATTAAAAACACTCTCCTGAATGTCTCCTGCATCAGAGGAATTCAAATTTAAAACTGTCCAGAAAATAATGGAAAGTCAATCTGGCGAATGGATGGATGAATAATTGAGAGAAAGGAGGGAGGAGAAGAGGGAGGGAGAAAAGGTATGGGCGTGAGAGAGAAGAACTAACTCAACTAGATGGGTTTTTGTTATTTGAAAGAGCCATCAGTTGAATGCCAATTCATAAAAGCACACCAGAATCCAGTCAGTAGGTCTATAGACTCTTGGAATCATCCTGGCAATCATTGCTTCCCCTGACCTCAGATTCCTATCTCCGAAATGACCGATTAGATGATCTCTAGGGTTTCTCCTGCACCATTTCATTTGGTTCACACAATAGCTTTTAAGTATACTAATCAACTACCCATGTTTACCTGTCGGGAGATTTGCCATGAAAATCCAATCTCTGACTTGTTTTAAAAGCTGGAGGATTAGGCGTTACCCCTGGCTCCTCCCCTTTAAAAGGTCTAGTTCAGCAGAGTCCCCATCCACAAACCTCTACATCCATAGGGGTTTCCAGCCCCTGCGCAGAGGGAAGGGCTGTAGAATGTCAGTCTTTTCTGCTTCTTGGGAAAAAACCCAAGACCCACATGTCTTTGGTTTTTTTTTCTAAAGATTTTTTATTTATTTATTAGAGAGAGAGAGAAACTGGCAGAGGGAGAAGCAGGCTCCATGCAGGGAGCCCAATGTGGGTCTCGATCCCAGGTCTCCAGGATAAAGCCCTGGGCCGAAGGTGGCGCTAAACTGCTGGGCCACCTGGGCTGCCCTGATTTTTTTTTTTTTTTTTAAGTCTTCCCCTTAGAGTGAATATTGGGCCCAGGGAAAAGAAAATCCAAAAATCTAAAACTGATTCTGAGGTAAAGCTCATTTTTGTTTTGTGTGAAACTTCCTATCTAGATGCAGTTTAAATAAGCACTGTTTCCAAGAAAACAGAAATGAGAAGTTGAAGAAAAGCTCCAAGTTCCCAGATATGCAAATACACCAAGCCTCTCCCTGTTGGAGCAGTGGTTTAGGGTGGCTGAGCTAAGGAAATACCAGAATGCATATTTGGTAGAGAATTTGTTACATTTGGTTAGGTTGTGCAGGTCAAATTTTCATCCAAAAAAAAAAAAAGGATTGAAAGCACAATGTAAGGGAATAGGAGATATGGATAAATGCTCCAGAAAGAAAATATATATATATATAGGTATTGGAAATCCACATAAATGACTCTCTTTGGTCTTAGGGTAGCCTAGTTCAGACAATTTCTCATAGTTTCTAAAGGGGTGGTTCTTTGGTAGTAAAATGAATGACTTTTCTTTTTGCCTCCTCCCCAAAGGCAAAAATTTTCTTTGCGCTCCTTCAAATGGCCTTTTTTTCTCACTGAGGCTGTGCCCCCAAGGACGGAAGGGGAGCCCAGGGCAGGGACTATAGTCGGGGAACTGTGTGAGGATAGGGTGAGGACAGGATGGTCTCTCAGACTTGGTAAGTGAGCACAAGGTAACCCCAAATCCCACCAGGAAGAGCTTTCTGCACCCTTCCCTCTGGCGATGAGTTGTGGTCTCAATATGACAAAATCTGCATAAATCGTGGCCCTGAACACAGGTACAATTTAAATCTTCCTGCCCATGACAAGAGAAAAACTCTCTAAAGGCCTGATTTCCAAGGGAAGCCATGGTAGGTCTCTAAGTCAACATGATCATATATGAACTTTGTTCAGAGCCCAGGCCTGATCCCCAGCCCACCACCCATGTGTGTACGTACGGATGCTCTTAGCGTGTAGCCCAAGGGAAAACCATCTTGTCCTTGAGATATGGATCAATGCTCCCAATCCCTGCATTCCTTTACGATATGCTAATCTACAATCTTTTTGAGTTTTTACAAGATGTAAGAGGTATTTAACTCTGTACAAACTGTTCCTTCCCCGGAGCCCTTGCTTCCCTGCGAAGAGCATGTTTCCACCAGGCAGCTGTCCTAACATGGGCCCAATTAAAACTTTCTTTCAGAGATTCTAAAAGGTTTGTTCATTTTGCGTTGATGATTAGCTGTATGCGTTTATAATCCTAACGACAGACTGGGAAATTGCCTGAATTTTCTAGACCTTAACTATGAGAGGCTTTATCATTCTGTTTAATCTTTGCCAACTTAGGGATCCCTGGGTGGTACAGCGGTTTGGCGCCTGCCTTTGGCCCAGGGCGTGATCCTGGAGACCCGGGATCAAATCCCACGTCAGGCTCCTGGTGCATGGAGCCTGCTTCTCCCTCTGCCTGTGTCTCTGCCTCTCTCTCTCTGTGTGACTACCATAAATAAAATTAAAAAAAAAATCCTTGCCAGCTTAAAATTGACAATAAAAAGATATTGAAAGATCTGCCTTTCTTTGATGAACATTAATAGATGACCATCATTATCTTTTCACATTTGTTGGTCATTTGTGCCTCTTCTTCCGTGATTTACATGATCCTGTCCTCTGTCAATTTTTCTAATGGGTCCCTGTGACATTATGATTTATAATGAGAAATGCATATTTGGTCTTGCTCCCCCCAATTTCCAGCACAAAGCTTTTAAACACTTGGAATTTCTAGGTGGTGTGAGAGATCAGGGTGTCTTTTGTTATGTTGATGAAAAACTTTTACCGCCAGGTCACCAAAGGGTGGGGGTGATTTCCAGGGGAACACCCACTCTGTGATTGGAGGGTTGGAACCTTCTGCCCCACTCTGATTCCTGGGGAGGGGAGAGGGACTGGAGGTTAAATCAGTCACAGACGGCCAATGATTTAATCAATCGTGCCTAGTAATGAAGTGGACAGGAGAGCTTGAAGAAGTGAAGAAAGGAAGCTCCAGAGAGCTTCCGGGTTGTTGAATACCTGAAAGTTCCAAGAGCGGCTGAGAGAGCATGGAAGCTTTGCACCCCCTTTTCCCATACCTTGTCCTATGTGTCTCTTCTATCTGGCTGTTCCTGAGCTACATCCTTTCATATAAATCAGTCAGTTAGTAAGTAAAATGTTGCTGAGTTCTGTGAGTCACTCTGGGAAATTACTTGAACCCAAGGTGGAGGTTGTTGGAACTTCTGATCTATAGCCAGTCCATCAGAACCACAGATAACAGCCTGTTCTTGGACTGGCATTGGAAGGATGGGGGGGGGGGGGGCAGTCTAGTAGGACTGAGCCCTTAACTTGTGGGATCTGATAGGATCTCCTGGTAGATCGTGTCAACATTTAGTAAATTGTAAAACGCTGATTTTGTTATCAGGGCACTGGGGTGCAAGGGCATCTGGCTCCAGGGTTCCCAACCAGACCAGGTTTGACCACTCCCAACTGACAAAATCCAAGGGCAGAGAAACCAGGGTTGGTGAAACAAAAAAAGAATTTATTTTGGTGAGACCAACACTGGGAAGACAGCAGACTAATGAGATCTAAGGCTGTCTCCCAAGTGCTCAAAATACTTCCGGGTTTATCTAAAGAGAACATGGGACAAAGACCAGTGGGTACATGAGAATGGGCAGTAAAGTCAGGCCATCGCTGTCTGCAGTCAATGGCGCCGGGTCTTGCTGGCATCAGGGCAGCCCTTCTTGCCGGAAGAGGTAGTTTCAGTTCCCATCACGAGACGCTTTGCCCACTAGCTTTGGGGCCTGAGTAAAGAAATAAGCTGGAAAGAAGAACCTCATCAATTAGAAAGTATAGACTGAGGTCAGAATGAAGGTAGTTGACATTTTCCTTGGATCTGATGTCAAAGAATTGGTGTTGGTGTGGAGAACCCCCAGTCCCAGGACACCCACCCCCTACACATTGGAATTGGTGACCAAAGCCTTCCTTTGGGTCAGAGAAGTGGGATGCTAGAATGACCCTGGCTCATACAAACATGTGGTTTGGGGAGAGAAAGGATGAAAGGATGAGGGATGAAGGACCTTTGATTCTCAGCAGCAGGTGGTCGCTCGAGGTGCAGAGTGGCTGCTGGGCTGCAACCCCTTACTCTGTGATAGCTCAAGTGTGCTGGGTCAGACCTTCATGGTAGACCAGGCTTAGATTTTGGTCCATCTGAGCTTTGGCAACAAGCCTCACAGCCATCTGCCAATGTTAAAATTGTGAGAAGACACCCAGAAGGTAGTTGGTGGTGAGGAGGGCAGCAGCAAGAATCTACTGAAACCTGGGCATAAGGTGTGAAGAGATTGGTGCTTTTTGTGGATCCGTATCAGCTTCCCAAAGACCTTTACTAAAACGGGTTATGAGGTAATGAATTTGGGTTCTGTGGCCTGGTTCCGAATGCTGCAGAGCGGAAAAGTGTGTTCAATTTGACTCAGGTCCCACACATCACTGGCGAACAATCACAGATGATTGTGTATGATCCAGACACACGGTAGGTGACCGCCAAGGGGACAACCAGCCAGATGGACAGGATAAAAGCCACTGTAAGGTCTGTTTACTCTGAAAGGAGGGTCTGGCCACCCCCCCACCCCCCCCACCCCCCACCCCCCGCCAAATGCCAAGCGGAGTATCTCAGATAAAGCAGCTGATATGCTTTGTGTGCAAGGCATGTGGGACTGTTTTATGATGACTGGAATATCTGCCCACTGAAGTGTCTGGGACCCATGTCGTGGTCATACTGTGTTAAGGGGGCCCCTTTCACGTGGGGCCTGTGTAACCTTATTGTTGTAAAACCAAATTACAGACCAGTCTCATTTCCCTTCATGGGTCTTCTAAATGGTAATAAACACATTAGGTTTATTAACAAGAGAACTGGAAGAGGCTGAGGGAACAGTCAAGAGACTCTTTCCCATAAGGTGGAAATTCTTAAACTGTTATTAAGAAATAAGGCAAACAGGGGCACCTGGGTGGCTCAGTAGGTTGGGAATCTGCCCTCAGCTCAGGTCAGGGTCCCAGGGCTGACATATCAGGGCTCCCTGGTTCCTGCTCACATGGGGGAGTCTGCTTTTCCCTCTGCCTCCTCCCCCTGCTCACACTCTGTCTCTCTCTCAAATAAATAAATAAAATCTTAAAAAAAATAGAAAGAAGAAGAAGGTAAATAAAGCAAAATTTGATAGGAATGAAACAGAGAGGAAACAGAAAGAGAAGAGGGTTGTCCCAGCGGGGTGAAAAATCTTTAGATGGTTGTTAACAACAGGCAAAATGGATATTGATGAGGTTATAACAAAAGTTTAACACAGTACTACCAAAAGTTAGGTGGAACAAAAACCCCACAGATGGTCCCCCCCCAAACATTAAAGGGCCCCAAACAAGTCTTCTCTACCCCAGCTAGGAGAATTTTGAAGCGCTAGAAGGCAGAGATTACAATAAGAAATCTGATCGGCAATTTCTAGCAGTTAGGCTGATTAATCAGGATGAAGATTGGCAAAAGGGTAAGGGTCCCATGATTCAAACAACCCCTCACTGGAGACCTAAAACCTTTTGCATGAAAGTGACTAAAATGGCCTGGACTCCTTGCTACAGGACTCCACACATGGTGGTACCAAAACCAACGGGTACAACCCTGACTCAGGCTGCAACTACACCGAGAAAATGTGAAATGTTACCAGTCCATAGGCCCAGGAAAGATGGGGTGTTTAGTAGGTATTATGTAAAGAAGTCTGTCTCCTTTACCTGAATGTTTTAAGGAAATGGATATTCCCTCTGGCCAGGGAACACTTCCCTTGCTTAGCTTTGAAAACCCAACCTGGTGATGAAGTTCTAATACAGGCTACAGGTGGAAACATGGGAAATTATGAGAAAGTCTGGATAAGAACGGGTGTGTTTGAACAGGTTTCATGTCTGGCACCTGGTGGTACTTGGGAGTGTCCGCATCTGGCTGGGGGATGGCTCCCCTACCCACTGTTATAGGACAGGAGGCCTGTAGGTCTGCCCTCGGAGCAGTATTAATTAGACATGTTACACGGGGACCTGCAGGACTGCCTGCCCGGACATGGTGTAGGGTGGAAGCCGAGCGTGGGGAGGGACAATTCTTCATGCCGTGACCTTACCTACATGGAGTGTAGACGGGGGCTTATGGTAAGGACGACTGAAACTTTGGACTAGGGGATTTCAATCTGAGAGATATTTACTACCTTCCGATTGGACATTTTTAACTGAAGCTACTCCTATGATTGAAGGATGTAAAATGACCTTGAAACTTAAAAATACCCGCAATGTCTCAGATGATGTCAGAGAAATGCCCAGATGGTGATGGCAGTGCCCAGAAATTTCTGTAATAGTACAGAAGTGGTTTATATGGTATCCCGCTGTCCGAGGAAGGCAAGGAGTTGATACTCACGAGCAGGAAGGCCTGTTCCTCTAGGACTAAGCATAGAGCCACCTGGAGAGCTGCCAGGATGAATTCCTGCCGTGGGGACACTGCCTCGTGGACGGCTCTTGTCTGAATCACAAGGAGCACATCGATTCTTCTGCTGATTTTTTTTTTTAAGATTTTATTTATTTATTCATGAGAGACACAGAGACACAGGCAGAGGGAGAAGCAGGCTCTTCACAAGGAGCCGGAGGCGATCCACGATCCCTGGACTCCCGGATCACATCCTGAGCCGAAGGCAGACGCTCGACCGCTGAGCCCCCAGGCATCCCTCTTCTGTTGATTTTGAAGAAGGAGGCTGTCACTCTGTGAAGGGCCTCGGAGAGGGTCACATGGCCCCGACTATGGGCGGTTCCTAGGAGGGAGGCCCCGCAGGTTCTCAATCCCACAAGCACCAGGAATTCGGCCAACAGCCACATGGGCTTGGAAGAGGCCTCCAGGCCTCCGTTGAAGCACGGCTGTCGCCCCTGATGTTATTGCCACCTCCAAAGGCCACTCGAGCAGGACAGCTGAGCTGTGAGATAATAAATGTGCCCATCACCTTAAATGCTGCATTTGTGATGCCCCTGGGTGGCTCAGTTGGTCAAGTGTCTGACTCTTGATTTCAGCTCAGGACATGATCTCAGGGTCCCAGGGTCGAGCCCCACATTGAGTTCCCTGCTCAGCGTGGAGTCTCCTTGTCCCTCTAACTCTGCTCCTCCTCGTCTCTCTCTCTTTCTCTCTCTCTCTCAAATAAATAAATAAAATCTTTTTAAAAAATAAGTAAATGCTGCATCTGTGCTAATTGTTACCCAGAACGAGAAAACAAACACACCCGGGAGAGTGCCGACTCCCAGCACCCGGCTCCAGCTTGCAGGCTGGTTCTGGTGTAGAGGGTCCAGGACCATGAACGTAAGGCTTTCCCCTGGGACCCACTTACTTTTCTGCTAGGACATTTTCTTCCCATAAAGATGTTCTAATCTAGCAAGCTCTTTATATAGAAAACTCTCCAAAAATGGAACAGCTCGCTCCAAGCACATGCTGTTCTGTTGTCCGTTTCATCACCTTTGAGTCATTAGAAATGCACGTTGCCTCAGATGGACAGTTTGGTCCGTGTTTCATCTAGCTGGAGGGACCCCGGCTGTCCGCACTGGGGTACAGACGTTGCTCTCCGAGGTGGCCTTGCCCTGCACAGCGGAGAAGCTGGGTTTGGGCTCTTCTGGTTACCTATGATCCTCAGTCCTCACTTGAAGCTCAAAGTCTATGCTTTCCTATGAAATCGCCCGAAGAACAGACAGGAGACAGACAGCAATTAGACCTCCCTCTCTATGTGAACGTTAACATCATAGTGGAAGTGACATCCCCTCGCTTTCACCAGAGTCACCTGGTGAGAGGCAAGTGCCAGCTGGTGCCCATTCCCAGGGCAGGGGATTGCAGCAGGGCGCCAACGTGGCAGGCATCCTAGGCTCTGTCTGTCACAGGGGGTCCCTGATCCCCTATCCCAGAGTTTCCCAAAGAGTGAATCTGAAACAGTAGTCCTACAAAAATTATTTTTAAAAAATAGTACTTCAGTTAAACAAGTTCAGAACTGCTGCCTTTTCTCTTCCCCTCTTGGGAACGTGCAATCCTCACTGGCCCAGGAAATGTACTGAGATGTCCGGGGAGCCGTTACGAGGACGTACAGCGGCAAAAAGCAGAAAATTCAAATACGGCGCTTTGCTTCTTCTTTTTTTTTTTTTCCTTCTAAATAAGAAGCCTGGAGAGAGCTAGTTGCAACCTTGGTTCAGTGGCCTGGTCACGCCAGAGCCAATGTCACTGCGATCTTCTTGATCTTCCCTCACAGTGACCCACTGGCTGCTACATCTCTGTCCTCACGTCTGTATTTATAGCTGGGAGAAGAAGAAGGAAAAACCCCAGGTAGACTGTTTTGTTTCCATGAGAGCATAAGCTTCCTCTGAATCCCTCAGCTGTGATCTTCGTAGGCTTCCGTTTGTGTCTCATGGGCCAGGACAGACTCATACGCTCACCCCCACCCACCTGCAGGAAAGACTGCGAGCGGATGTCTAACAAGTGAAGCACGGATGGGATTGTGAGGAATGGCAAGGTAGAAGGGGGTCGGAGGGCCTTTGGGGTCACCAATGAACAACGTCTGTCACATGCAGCATCACGGAAATGTGCTTCACCTCCGCATTGAACCTTGGAAATACGCCTTCAAGAATTCTGAGGCAGCCAAAATCTCTTGGGGTATCAGATCCAGGAACACTAAATTCGCAATTTCTCGGTGTGAACATTGGACACCAGATTCTTCTCTGGTGGTTCTCTCCATTCTCAAGAACAGCGCCTGATCCTGACCATGAGATAAAGAGTGCACCTCTTGGATGCTGAAACTAGCCCTGCATCAGCTGCCTGCTGCCATATTCTAGAATCTTCCCAGGCAGCCAGCCCTCCTCCACCAGTCCTTCAACAGAGTCTCATGGAATCAGGCATTCACAATCGTAAGAGGCATAGCCTCCTGGCCTCCTAACTCGAAACACAATGACCTCAAACCCTACACACCAGAGTCACTTTGTGCCATTGCTGCTGGCAGGAAATTGAGCGGAAAACTGACCCAGAGTCCAACTGGCCAGTTTCTAATAGTAACCTCTTTTCAAACCCCACTTTTCTTTCATTTCCACTTTCCACGTTCTCTCACTTCTTCTCACCCGAAACGTGTTCCAAGAAGTCCCAACGGTCTCTTTCTTGGTTTTATATCTCCAGTGAGCTCGACCCACTTCCCTTTATCTCATCTAGTTACGGTCTCAGGTCTCATCTATTGGTTGGCAATGGCACCGGTTTCTTGAGAGCATACCTGGCGTACTTTAAATGCCTGACTTCCTCCAGAAATCGTCCGTGTGTTGGGGCCTGTAGGTTGGGGTCCAACTCTGCCCTAAGCAGTTTGAGACCGTCAGCGCAAGGAGCCTTTGCATTGAGATCTTGGGGTTGGCACCTGATCCTCCAGCCTATGCACGATTCTGATGGGAACCCTCAGACTAAAAGACCATCTCAAGGGACAGCAGATTTCCTTGGGGGAAACCTGACATCATAAGAAAGCCCGGTGCTCTTAGAATCGACAGCTTTCGAGCATGGATATGAGTGTGCACTATCTTTGTTTTTTCAGGTCAGGAAGACAAGGTTTCTAAAGCCCATTGTTAGGGTGATTGGAATCTATTGTTTTTCTTTTTATCACCAGTCCCTATCCATGGGGGGATTCATTCATTCATTCCTACATTTATTCACTCCCTGACTCATTCCATATACATTCATTGAATGCTGCTATAAGCTAAGTACTACGCTCTGCGTTGAGTGCAGAAAGATGAAAATACACAGTGCCCGTCCTCAGGAATTTATAATCCAGAGGGAGGACATCCCGGACACCACTAACAACACAATCTAATGATGCCGGGGCAGCAGGTGGCTTATGGGTGGCTTCAGAGTTAGGAAGGGGTTGTCCAACTAGGCTAAGTCCTCCAGAAGGGCCTTGACAGCATCTCAGGACACAGATGATGTCACGCTAAGCAGAGCCCTAGATGAGTCACAGAGTGGGCCCTCAATGGTGGAGGAGGAAAGAACAGGTCTGTCTGGCTGAGTGCCCCTGGCTCTGTAGTACCTCCCAATTTCATACCTTCCTGATCCCGGGTCTCACTCCCTCTAACCTTCTCCCCACAGAGGTTGGTTGTGTAATGGATTATGGGAACAGAAGAGAAGGAATCCCTCAGTGTCCCAGGAAGGGGTGGGAAGGTTCTAGGTGGGGAGTGCAGGGTGAGAAGTTGCCACTTTGGTGAACAAGACAGAGGCTTGTCTGGACGAGGGGAACGTGGAGGTGAGGGTGTCAGGGTGCTCTGAAAACAGGAAGCGCTCAAGCTTCACAGTGGCTGGGGTGGGGGGGAGCAGGTGTGGCAGGAGAGAAGGTGAGGCAGCTCCCCAGGGTCTTAGAAAGAAAGGAGCTGGTAAAGTCTACCTATATTTGGTCCTGTC
This sequence comes from Canis lupus baileyi, assembly GCF_048164855.1. Taxonomy (NCBI): domain Eukaryota; kingdom Metazoa; phylum Chordata; class Mammalia; order Carnivora; family Canidae; genus Canis; species Canis lupus. The sequence goes on along the minus strand of NC_132843.1, from coordinate 2,299,221 downwards.
CCCGTTTCTGAGACCTCCCAAATAAATGCGCTGTCTTTTATTTTCCATGGATGAATCCTTGAGTATATGAATATAAATATCTTGGGCCATCTGGGTGGCTCAGTTGGTTAAGCATCTACCTTCGGCTCAAGTCGTGGTCCCAGGGTCCTGGGATGGAGTCCTGCATCGGGCTCCCCGCAGGGAGCCTGCTTCTCCCTCTGCCTGTGTCTCTGCCTCTCTGTGTGTGTCTCTCATGAATAAATAAGTAAAATCTTAAAAAAAAAAAAAAGCTCCTGAAATCTACATTTTAAAGAATTCATCGCCTCTCCCATGTGAAACCCCCAAGTGACCCTTAGCTCAGCCCCAAGGAACTCGGTCCAAACCTTTCTACAGAAGGCATCGTGTGTTAGAAAGAACCAGCTCACAGTGTGTGGGGGGTTGCGCTAATGACCACCGTCCCTCATAGCAGGGCCAACTGGTCTTGGGGAAAAGCCAGCCGTCCTCACCCAGAGGACCCGGCCCCTTTCTGAGTCCTATTCTGACAGCCCTGCTCTGCCTCCCACACGGAGTTCCTTCTCTCTAAGTACTATTGCTGGGCCTTGCGCGGACTTGTCGAAGTGCACACATTACTGTGTTTAGTGGTTCACTTAATAACAGGTTCTGCGTCTATAAATTTCTTGAAAGCAGTGACTACATCCGAATCTCTGTTTCTCTCCCAAGGTATAACAAAGCAGGGCCTGGCACACAGCAAAATTCCAATAGATGTTTGTCAAATTAAGAGCTTTGGGAGCAGCCCAGGAGGGCCCTGGTGGGAGATGATGCGCCGTATGAGCACCATGCTCAGAAGGACCACAGCCAAAGAATGACAGCAGGAAATGACAGCAGGGAGATGGCCCACTTGGCACGAGTGTGGGCTCCAAGGGAAAGAAAAGCTGACTCAGGTCAAGTTTGTTACATAGAAAAGGGATATCCCGGGTCCTTCATGATGGAAAAGAACATCAGCAAAGCTTGGTCCAGGAGCACACACAATTACCAGGATCGGCCTCTACCTCTTGTCCTCTGGGCTAAATCCATTCACCTGTGGTACTTGCGGGAAGGGAGGACGGACAGCGGCCTGGGCCCACACCAGGCCCCGGGCTGTGGCAGGTGAGGAAGCCTGTTCCTGCTCTTTCCACCATTTGGGCAAAAGCGGCTGATGGTCATCGGCCCGCCCAGGCATATCTGGACCCGAGCCAGTGGCCTGGGCCGGGGATGACACGCTCAGGTTTCACTGCTGCAGGTGAAGGTGCCGGGTGTCCGCGGCCCAGCTGCGGTGGCAGGTGGTGGGGAGCTCCCGGGGCCAGGCAGCCTGCCCGAGCCAGCACCTGAGCGGTGCAGCCATCAGGCAGCTTCCCAAGCCTCAGGCTCCTGTAAAAGGAAGACATTCTTGATCCCTCGGGGCCGCTCCAGGAGCAGGCCCCCCTTGGGGCCTGTCTCTCGGGGACGGCACCTGCCGAGCCTCAGCCCCAGGGTGACAGCATCCTGGGGACTGCCCCATCCCTCCCCGGGCACAGCCAGGCCCGCCTCTGGGCACATGGGTCCCATCACAGGCATGGTGACAAACTTGAAGCCCGGACCCTGGGTTGGATTTGAGGTTTTGCCCCCTGGTTTCCCGGGAGCTGCTGCCTGCTCTGAAGGCGCTGAGCTCAGAGGAGCTTGGCTCCAAGCAGAGAATTTCCAGAGCAAGGAGGTTTGCTGATGTCTGCATAAACCCTGAGCCACTGGAAAAATAGCTGAGGTTTTCTGAGTCAGGAGCAGGCCGAGTGAGTGGTAAGCTTGAGGATTTCAGGGCTGATGGAGGAAGACATGGGACTGCAGGAGGCGGTGACACAGGACGGGCATCACCCGACTGCCCTTGGAGAATGCAGAATAAAAAAGATAGGTGGTCCCGGCAAGAGACCTTCTGGGGACAGAGGCAGGAAGCCAACCTGCACCAAGGGGAGCAGACATGCAGACTCCCAGGGACACAGATGGGGGTGGTCTCGGGGTCAGGGGAGTCCAGAAGGCAGCAGCAATGTGCTCATCTTTTGTAGGCTTTGTCTTCTCCATGGTGAGCGGAGGTTGGGTGGTTTCATGGGGTATGCAAAGTAGGTAGGGCCTAACCAGCTAAAAATATATTTATTTGGGTTATATTTTAAGCTATTGAGTTTGTAAAAATTTGAGTTTGATTTTGGCAGACTTTGGGCTAGCAGCCTTAGCCCGCTGTAAATAAAAAAAATCAACCTGGAAACCTTTTAGGCCAACACACAAAGGCTATATTTGGGCCCGTTTACCGAACAGTGAGATCCAGCTGACAATGCTTCTGGATTGGGGTTTACTGAGCAGCTGGGCCAGGTGTCCCCCTGAATGATGTCGAAATTATCCCCGGAAAACTCAGTCCTCCCAGGATGGAGGAGGTTCTCACCATGATTTTCTTTCAAGGAATTAAGTAAATAATAATCCTTTATGTAGGAAAGGAACTTTATCCTTTTTAAGGTGCTTTCATACTTGAGTCTTAACAACCCCCTCAGCACGCATTAGGATAAGGAATGCTCCCTTCCACTCCCCCTGACCCTCCACCCCGCAACCCGGCGTCCCAGGTGAGGATCTGGGCTTGGTCAGGCTTGGAGACCAAGCAGTAGGGCCGGGGCTGAACTCTGAACCCCTAACTCCCACCCTGAACGCGAGGTTGGCAGTTGGAAGACTGCTCGTCAAGGCTGAGCGAGGGGGGCTCAGGACAGCTCCTCTCTGCCCAGGTTCCTGCTTGGAACAGAACCACAGAGACAGGCGCGGCAGGTGGGGGGCGCGGGGGGCGGCGAGCGGGTGAGCCTCTGCCTTCAGCCCAGGGCATGACCCCGGGGTCCCGGGATCGAGTCCCACTTCAGGCTCCCTGCAGGGAGCCTGCTTCTCCCTCTGCCTGTGTCTCTGCCTCTCTGTGTCTCTCATGAATTTAAAAAAAAAAAAAAAAAAAGCCCAACAACGAAGATTCATCTCAGGCCCGTGGGCTATTTCGTGTGAGAGAACGGGCGGCAGTTCTTGCAGAGGTTGGAGGGAGGCGCTGACAATGTGTTTGCTTTGTCTCCCCAAAGCTCTCTTCACAGTCACTGAGACATCGTACAGACGAGGACACTGGGGACCAACAGGGGAAGTGTCCTGCCCAAGGCCACGTGGCTCAGCACCCCCCCCCCCCCCCCCCCCCCCCCCCCCCCCCGCCCCGGGCTTTTCCACAACCGGCCTCATCCCCGCCTTTGAGCCGCCCTCCCTGAGCCAGGCCCAAGTGCTGAGGTCCAAACCTGGAAGGGGCTGCTACCTTGGAAGGTGAGGTTTTCACTGGGGGTAAGGAGGCCATCACACTTTCTGAAATCACATCAGGACTGACAACCCCGGGAAGCGGAGCTCATTCCAGCTTGGGGCCGGCCCTGTGGCCCGTTTTGAGGGAGCAGACGCAGCCCGCAGATTGTAGCCCGCCTGGGCCCGCGGCCTTCTGCAACCCGCAGTTGCGGCCCGAGGACGCGGAGAGGCGCGGGGGGCACCTGGCCCGCAGCCCTGCCGCCTCCCTGCCAGTGGGAGAAGGACCAGTTTTTCTCCGGCATCAGGAGATTCTCTCGGCCAATGCGAGGCCCGACCCCAGTGACTCACTCCACAATGTGTAGTTTCTCAAGCAGATGTTCCCGGACCACATGAAAGCTGGCAGAGCGTCACTATCTGGTTTAATGTTCCTTCTTTTGTCACGATCCCGAATCTAAGGAAGGACGGGGGCTGGGGCTGGAGGACGCTCGGGGGTTCAGTGTCGGGGGGCTCTCCCAGGCAGCTCGCCCTTCCCTGGCCCCCCTCAGGCGGCAGGAGACAGACCCGCTTCCCAGGAGCAGAGCTGGGAGCTCCCCTCCTCCTCTTGCTTCTCCATCCAGGAGGCTGATTTCACTGGAATTCATCGCAGTTCAGGGGATGGGGCCAGCATACGGGGGAATAACTCCATGGCAACTCGCTTACAAACCTCCAGGCCCCTGGGAGGCCTCTCGGGGCACCGGCTCCGTGGGACCGGTGGACGCGAACCAAGTCTCGCACTTCCAACCCCAGGGAGGGGACTCAGCCAGGAAAGGTGGGTTCAGTCAGGAACTGGGATGGACTCTTCCCTCCACTTCAAGATACGTTTTTAAAATTTTTCAAATCCTTTTTTAGAATTTCCTTGTTAAAAATCTCAGACGTTAAGACAAAGGGACAGTGCAGGGAATCTCCCCACACGCATCACCCAGCTTGAATAATTATCCACATTAAGCATTTCTGAACTTGGGATAGATTTATAGTCAGTAGATGTATTTAAGGTTTCCTTCCCCGTACCAAACCTATTATTTAACCAACAAGGGGTCTGACAACTGGTGCAGGACAAACAGGTTGACGCAAATGAACGAGGAGGAAAGTCAACCAGGTGACAACCTTGCCCTTAAGCAAGTTTCCGTACATTTTAACCCAACCCAAGATCCTCTTTGCTATTTTCTTCCCATTGACTTTGTATTTTGAAGGTCTTTTTTTTTTTTAAGGTTTTATTTATTTATTTGAAAGCAAGAGAGAGCAGGAGTAGAGGGAGGGAGAAGCTGACTCCTCACGGAGCCGGGAGCCCGACTCGAGGCTCCATCCCACGACCCCCGGATCCTGACCTGAGCCCAAGGCACATACTTAACCGACTAAGCCCCCCAGACACCCCCAAGGGTTTTGAAAGTTTCTAATGTACCAAATTCCACTTATTATTGTATCCCCCATTTTTAGAATAATTAAAAATGAATAGCAATGTACATGCTAGTGTTTATAGCAACATTATGCACAAGAGCCAAAAGCAAAATAACAAAGTAACTGTCAGCTGCCCGATGAATGGATAAACGAAATGTGGTCCTGCCACGCGATGGAAGATGACTCAGACTTAGAAAGGAAGGACATTCTGACACCTGCTACAACATGGAGGAAGCTTGAAGAAGTTCTTTGGAGCCAAGTAAGCCAGACACAAAAGGACAAATCCTGAACAATTCCACGTATATGAGATTCCTCATGCCGTTAAGTTTACAGAGACGGAAATGGAACAGGGGAACCTAGGGGCTGGGGGCTGGGGAGGATGGGGGGTTCCTGGGGACAGAGTTTCCAGCTGGGGTGATGAGAACATTCCAGAGGTGCATAATGATGATAGCCATCCAACATTGTGAATGGACTTACTGCCACTAACTGTCCACTTAAAAATGGCAAATTTGGGACGCCCAGGTGGCTCAGCGGTTGAGCATCTGCCTTCAGCTCAGGGTGTGATCCCAGGGTCCTGGGATCGAGTCCTGCATCGGGCTCCCCACAAGGAGCCTGCTTCTCTCTCTGCCTGTGTCTCTGCCTCTCTCTCTGTGTCTCTCATGAATAAATAAACAAAATCTTAAAAAAAGAGAGAGAGAGAGAGAGAATTACTATGGGTAAGGAAGGGCCTCTCGATTCCTAGACTTTTGTTCTCAGTATGCTTGCGGACAGAGACTTAGTCTGCAACGGCGGCCAGGGATCCTGCAGGTGCTGAGCCTGGGACAGGCCCCTGGGCGTTCCCTCTCAGCAGTGGCAGTGCAGCCCCGCCTCCAAGCTGCAGGGGTGGAAGCCTCTTGGCTTCAAGTTCTTTTACCTCCTTTCATTGTTCCCAGACCTGCCCTGTGTGTAGACATTCCTGGAGAAACTGCCAGGAAAATTCACTACATGAATAAAAACAAGAAGAAACAAAGGTCAAGTGCAAGACGGCTCTTATCTTAAAATAACTAAATGCAGAAATACGAAAGTTCCTACCAGGGCATAGCCTCTGGTTGTGCGTCAGAGGTTGGCAGATTACTTTAATCTGATCAGATGGCCTTTGAGCTCTAGTTTCTTCCTGTGTCAAACGGGGATCATATTTACTACTTCTCACAGGTGTTGTGGAGACCAGATGAAATTTGCTTTAGTCAGTCCAAAATCTCCAGACAGAGGACACCCCCAAGGACAGACCCTCACATCATGGTGGAAACGGACATCTCCTGATTGTGGCTCACACCACCCCAGAGTTGAAGGCCAATGTGGGGTCGTACGCAGCAAGGCCAGAGGGCTCTCAGCAAAGCTACCTTCCACTCCAGACTATGTCTCCGTCTGTTTTCCTTCTAGGTCTTCCGGCAAGATGCTTGTTCTGTGGTTTTGTGTGTCTGGCACCTGGTTTGGGAAGCACTATCTTTAATTTTTTTTTTTAATTTATTTATGATAGTCACACACAGAGAGAGGCAGAGACACAGGCAGAGGGAGAAGCAGGCTCCATGCACCAGGAGCCCGACGTGGGATTCGATCCCAGATCTCCAGGATCGTGCCCTGGGCCAAAGGCAGGCGCTAAACCGCTGTACCACCCAGGGATCCCGGGAAGCACTATCTTAAAGGGGTACCAGGACTGAGGGCCACAGTTATACCACCTGTGTTGAAATTCACTATAAAAGCCCTAAGATGGTATAAGGTATAAGCCCTAAGATGTATGCATATAAAAATTAACTTGTATTTGCCCGGAGTAGGTAATACATTTACATGGTTAAAAATCAAAACAGCATAAAGTACATTACAGTGAAATACATACTTGCTTCCATGCCTACACCCACATTTCCAAACCCGTTTCCCACCCCTACCCCCAGAGATAACTCACTGGTGAATTCCTTCCAGAGACTCTTTTTGCAATTATAGGCAAATATAAGCATTAGCTCGTATTCCTCTCCACCTCCATATACATGAAATGTAGGCTATTATTCACTCGCACATCTGCACTTTGCTCCTTTCACTGAATCCTACATCCTGGGAAATTTGCTTCATCAAGTCCCAGAGAGCTTCTTTTTCTTTTTAATTTCAGTAGCAGAGGGTTGCACTACACCATCGTTCCAAATGTGATGAAGGCAGCCCCGGTTGGTGGATGTTTGGGTGGTTCCCCGGTAAGCTGGTCTTCATCTCATCCTGAAAGTGCTGAGTTCACAATGCAAGTGGTCTAATTAGGAATCCACATTCCAGAGGTGGTGAAAGAAAGATTCACAATTGAATCCGTGGCAATTGAAGAGGTTCAATCACCAACATGGGAGATGTTAGAAATAAGTTTTAACTTTTTCTTGGGTAAATGCATGCAGTGCATGGTGGTTGACTTGAAGGCTGTTACGGTATCCCCACCCTTGCAAGGCTAGGCCGAGCCCCTCTGGAGGACTCCATCTTGCATTCCATGTGGTTCTGGATCTTCCACTTTACGGGGGGCTCTGTTACCAGTCTTGGGGAACTCTGGCCGATTCTACTATCCCTGACTTCTTAAGAACAGGTTCCATAACTCCTTTTATGCAGGCTTGCTGTTGGCAGAATTTGGTGGAAGACTTGCTTTTGTTGTGACATGCCCATCACATGGAGATGTCAGAGGAAGGGGACCAATGACCTCTATCTTTTCCCCATTCCTGGAGGTTCTTGAGAGAACATGACAGATAATAGAAGAGCAACCAAACTAGATTCGACCATTCCCAACAGTCATAGAATCATTTCCGAAAGTCAGAGTGAAGGTAGAAAATCAAATAAAAATTCCCCTTGAAAATCCCTTAAATCTTCCAAAAACCACCTCCCCCACAGTTTTGTGTATGCAGCCCTTTATCAGTTCCTGTATTTGTTGTTAGTCAAGGCTGCTCTAGGACCCCTAATTTATTCCTTCATTTCTTCTTCAAGGGCCTTGGCAAAACCATCATCCACCTGCCTGGCCACGTGTAGACAGGCTCCACTTTCTCTGCCACTGGTCAGGAGCCCTGTAGAATGGCCCACACATTAATTTCATGGGTCTGAGTGCCTGACAGCCTTGGCCACTGCCCACCATGGTGACGCAAGAGCAGGGAAGCCTATAGGCGAGGTTGGAAGTCTGAGTAGTCATGTGTGGTTTGCCTTCCCTGTGGGCTGACTATAGGGAGGAGCCCTGAAGAGGTAGGGACTCTCCAGGGACCTAGATACTAAAACCAAAACAAAGAGAGCTGAATGGGCCATCAGGAGCAGGGCGTGGGAAGAGGATGCTAACACATTTTTTTTTTTACATGTGTTTTATTTATTCTTATTTTTGTGTATTCTTATTTATTTATTCATTATTTTTTTATTTTTAAATTCAAATTAGTTAACCTGTAGTGTAATATTGGTTTCAGGAATAGATTTTAGTGACTCATCACTTGCATACAATATCCAATGCTGTCCCAATAAGTGCCCTCCTTAGTGCCCATCCCCCAACTGACCATCCTCCCACCTCCCTTCCAGAAACCCTCACTTTGTTCTCTATCGTTAAGAGTCTCTTATGGTTTGCTTTCTTCTGTCTTTATCTTTTTTATTTTTCCATCCCTTCCTTTATGCTCATCTTTGTTTTTTAAATTCCACATATGGGTAAGATCACAAAGTATTTGTATTTCTCTGACTGACTTATTTCACTTAGCAAAATACATTCTATCTCCATCCATGTCATTGCTAATGGCAAGATTTCATTCTTTTTGATGGCTAACACTCCATTGTGTGTTTATACCACATCTTCTTTATCCATTCATCAGTCAATGGATATTTGGGCTCCTTCCATAATTTGGCGATTGTTGATAGTGCTATTAAATTTTTTTTAAGATTTATTTATTTATTCAGAGAGAGAGAGAAAGGCAGAGACACAGGCAGAAGGAGAAGCAGGCTCCATGCAGGAAGCCCGACGCGGGACTCGATCCCGGGTCTCCAGGATCACACCCCAGGCTGCAGGAGGCGCTAAACCACTGTGCCACCGAGACTGCCTGATAGTGCTGTTGAAAACATTGGGGTGCGTGTACCCCCTTTGAATCAGCATTTTTGTATCCCTTGGATAAATACCTAGTAGTGCAACTGCTGGGTCATAGGGTAAAGTTCTTTTTTTAACTTTTTGAGGAACTCCATGCTGTTTTCTAGAGCAGCCCCACCAGTTTGCATCCTACTAACAGGTCAACACTTTTTTTTTTTTTTTTTAATAAAGAATATCTCTGCTAGAAGTAAATTTTTAAAAAAAATAAGCTACGGACAGTTTTCAAGAAATTCCATCCTTTAATATTCTACAAATGCTAAAATGGTTTATGATAAACAAAGAGTTTCAAGGAAAGCTGCTTATGGCACAATGTGAAAGGGGACAACACCCAGAATGGATCACGGTGTTTCACGTTCACTCCAACTTTGGCTAAGCAGAGACATTCATTCGCCAGGAAAGAATACACCCAAATGGTTGTTACAATGATGGGATTTTGAGTAAATGGGTTTCCCCCCCTCTTTTCTATGCTTTCCAATTTTCTGTGTAGTTCTTTTCTATTTTCTGTTTTGGTAACTTAAAAAAATTATAAACGCATGAAAAGGAAGCAAAGAAGTTAGACAAGAGATGTCGTTTCTATTAAAGCAAATGTGTTGGAAGAAGAGTAAAGGGGCCCAGGGCCGGGATCTTGCACGGAAGCCTTGCCAACCGCTCCTGGTGGCCAACGGCATAGGAAAAGGACAGAGCCGGGGGCAGCCAGCCAGCAGGCATTCCACAAATGGGTGGTTCCTCAACTTATATTCCCCTCCACAATCTGAACAGAAAAGGAACCTACACTTGGGCGGCTCCTCAGCCCTTGGCAGTTTTCTGACTGTGAAGGCCTGATGCTGGTGGCCAGGAGCCATGTTTCGCAGAATCAGGAAGCCCCCAGGAAGTACCAAGACTGGCACTGGCCCAGAATAGTGTGGGTCTACCCTAGGGTCAGGCTCAGGTTTCTGAGAAAGTGCTTAGTACCGTAGGTCTGTGGCTTTTCTCAGTGCCCACGCTTCCTCTCTAAATGTGGGGCTGGCCATGAGAGCAGCATCCTCCAGGGGACTGGGGACTGGAACATCCTGGATCCCACCAGTGGCATTGCTGGTGGCCTCTCTCTCGTTTCCTGTGCTCAGCTGAGACCAGGGTTGAAAACTGTGGAGCCTGGTCCAGCCAGGTCCTGCCTAAATCAAAAAACATGGAACAGCATGAAAACTGCCTTGGTTCTTCATGGATTCCTGAAAGCCTGTTATGTGTTGGACACTTTGCAAAGTCCTAGGTTAATGGAAGAGAGGAAATGTCTAAATGGGGTGCCTCTTGGATGTACTAAGTGCCCTCAAGATGCTGAGTGAGTCCAGAGAAGGCAATTTCTAACTGCCTAGGGGAGCAGAGAAAAGCTTGACTAAGGAGATGATGTGTGGAAAGGCCAGTTTGCCAGGTGGAATGGCAGGGCACAGGCTCTCAAAGGGGTGGGGAGGTATTTTCTCCAGCTTCACTGAATTGCAATTACATCAAGATTGTGAGTAAATCACTCTCTTAGGTCACTTTCTCGAAATGCAAACCTCCCAGTACAGTGACATGCTTTTTGTGGGAACTTCAAAGGGATTTCATTTATTTATTTTTGGTGGGGGAGATTTTGTTTATTTTTAAACTAACAAACACTGCAATATCCCAGGAGGCTGAATGAATAGGCTTGAAAATGGCAAGACAGGAAAGGGTACTGGTGATAAATATCCAGCTTGACTTTTGGTTTGAACAAAATTTGTTAAGAAAATGTTATATCAAGGATAAGTCATATTCTGAAATGCCTTCAGGTTTTGATCTCAGTGGTAGCAAAATCTCAGCCAAGAAGTCTTATTGCTGACTTTGCTTTTGGCTGCGTCTTACACCAGGTTCTCCCTTTTACCCCCTGCCCCAGATCAGAAACCCACATTACCAAAGCTGATCAAAGCTGATCAATGTGGAGAAAAAACCATTGAGCTCACTCTGCAAATGGGAAACTCGATAAAGTGAAGATAGCCAGGCTGCCACACCCTGTCAGTAAGTCTCTTTACACTGTAAGGATTGCAGATTAAAGAAACCAGGAGCTGGTTCTTTGAAAGAATTAATAAGATAAACCCCTAGCCAGACTTATTAAAAAGAAAAAAAGACTCAAATTAATAAAATCACTAAAAAGGGGGAGAGATCACAACTAATACCAAGGAAATACAAACAATTTTTAAAACATATTATAAGGGACAACCCGAGTGGCTCAGCGGCTGAGCATCAGCCTTTGGCTCAGGGCATGACCCCGGGGTCCTGGGATCGAGTCCCACATCGGGCTCCCCACATGGAGCCTGCTTCTCCCTCTGCCTGTGACTCTGCCTCTCTCTCTGTCTCATGAATAAATAAATAAAATATTTTAAAAAAGCCTTTTATGAATAATTATAAGCCAACAAATTAGGCAATCTAGAAGAAATGGATGCATTTCTGGAAACTCACAAATTACCAAAACTGAAACAGGAAGAAATAGAAAACCTGAACAGACCCATAACCAGCAAGGAAATTGAAGCAGTCATCAAAAACCTCCCAAGACACAAAAGTCCAGGGCCAGATGGCTTCCCAGGGGAATTCTACCAAAAGTTTAAAAAAGAAATAACATCTATTCTACTAAAGCCTGTTTCAAAGGATAGAAATGGAAGGAACACTTCCAAACTCATTCTATGAGGCCAGCATCACCTTGATTTCAAAACCAAAGACCCCACCAAAAAGAAGAATTACAGACCAATATCCCTGATTAACATGGATGTAAAAATTCTCACCAAGATACTAGCCAATAGGATCCAACAGTACAGTAAGATTATTCACCATGACCAAGTGGGATTTATCCTTGGGATGCAAGGCTGGTTCAACTCTTGTAAAACAATCAACGTGATAGATCACATCAACAAGAGAAAAAACAAGAACCATATGATCCTCTCAATAGATGCAGAGAAAGCACTTGACAAAATACTGCATCCATTCCTGATCAAAACTCTTCAGAGTGTAGGGACAGAGGGAACATTCCTCAATATCATAAAAGCCATGTATGAAAAGCCCAAGTGAATATCATTCTCAATGGGGAAAACCTAAGAGCCTTTTCCCCCAAGATCAGGAACAAGACAGGGATGCCCACTCTCACCACTGTTAGACAACATAGTACTGGAAGTCCTAGCCTCAGCAATCAGGCAACAAAAAGAAACAAAAGGCATTCAAATTGGCAAAGAAGTCAAACTCTCCCTCTTCGCAGATGACATGATACTGTACATAGAAAACCCAAACGACTCCACCCCAAGATTGTTAGAACTCTACAGCAATCGGCAGTGTGGCAGGATACAAAATCAATGACCAGAAATCAGTGGCATTTCTATACACTAACAATGGGACTGAAGAAAGAGAAATTAAGGAGTCCATCCCATTTACAATTTTACCCAAAAGCATAAGATACCTAGGAATAAACTTAACCAAAGAGGTAAAGGATCTATACCCTAAAAACTATAGAACACTTCTGAAATAAATTGAGGAAGACAATTTGCGGAATTGAGGAAATTGAGGAAGAGATGGAAAAACATTCCATGCTCATGGATTGGAAGAATTAATATTATGAAAATGTCAAAGCTACCCAGGGCAACTTACACATTTAATGCAATCCCTATCAAAATACCAAGGACTTTTTTCACAGAGTTGGAACAAATCATCTTCAGATTTGTGTGGAACCAGAAAAGACCCCGAATAGCCAGGGGAATACTGAAAAAGAAAACCAAAGCCGGGGCCATCACAATGCCTGATTTCAACCTGTACTACAAAGCTGTGATCATCAAGACAGTGTAGTCCTGGCACAAAAACAGACACATAGATCAATGGAACAGAATAGAGAACCCAGAAATGGGCCCTCAACTCTATGGTCAACTAATATTCGACAAAGCAGGAAAGACTATCCACTGGAAAAAGGACAGTCTCTTCAATAAATGGTGCTGGGAAAATTGGACATCCACATGCAGAAGAATGAAACTAGACCACTCTCTTGCACCAGACACAAAGAGAAACTCAAAATGGATGAAAGATCTAAATGTGAGATAAGATTCCGTCAAAATCCTAGAGGAAAACACAGGCAACACCCTTTTTGAACTTGGCCACAGCAACTTCTTGCAAGATACAGCTATGAAGGCAAGGGAAACAAAAGCAAAAATGAACTACTGGGACTTAATCAAGATAAAAGTCTTCTGCACAGCAAAAGAAACAGTTAACAAAACTAAAAGACAACCTACAGAATGGGAGAAGATATTTGCAAGTGACATATCAGATAAAGGGCTAGTATCCAAGTTCTATAAAGAACTTATTAAACTCAACACCCCAGAAACAAACAGTCCAATCATGAAATGGGCAGAAGACATGAACAGAGATACCACCAAAGAAGACATAGACATGGCCAACAAGCACATGAGGAAATGCTCCGCATCACTGGCCATCAGGGAAATACAAATCAAACCACAATGAGATACCACCTCACACCAGTGAGAATGGTGCAAATTAACAAGACAGGAAACAACAAATGCTGGAGAGGATGTGGAGAAAGGGGAACCCTCCTGCACTGTTGGTGGGAATGTGAACTGGTGCAGCCACTCTGGAAAACTGTGTGGAGGTTCCTCAAAGAGTTAAAACTATAGCTACCCTATGACCCAGCAATTGCACGGCTGGGGATTTACCCCAAAGATACAGATGCAGTGAAACGCCGGGACACCTGCACCCCAATGTTCATAGCAGCAATGTCCACAACAGCCAAACTGTGGAAGGAGCCTCTGTGTCCATCGACAGATGAACTGATAAAGAAGATGTGGTCTATATGTACAATGGAATGTTACTCAGCCATGAGAAAGAACGCATACCCACCATTTACTTCAACGTGGATGGAACTGGAGGGTATGATGCTGAGTGAAGTAAGTCAATCAGAGAAAGATAATTAAATGGTTTCACTCATACAGGGAATATAAGAAACAGTGAAAGGGATTATAGGGGAAGTGGGGAGGGACACCTGGAAGGCTCGGCAGTTGAGCATTTGTCTTCAGCTCAGGGCATGATCCTGGAGACCCGGGATTGAGTCCCTCATTGGGCTTCCTACATGGAGCCTGCTTCTCTCTCTGCCTGTGTCTCTGCCTCTCTCTCTCTCTCTCTCTCTCTCTGTCTCTCATGAATAAATAAATAAAATCTCTGGGGGAAAAAAAAAGAAAGTTATGAGGGAAGGAGGGGGAACTGAGTGGGGAAAAATTAGAGAGGGAGACAAACCATGAGAGACTCCAACCCTGGTACAAAGGGTTGAGGAAGGGGAGGTGGGTGGGAGGATGGGGTGACTGGGTGACGGGCACTGGCGAGGGCACTTGATGGGATGAGCACTGAGTGTTATACTATATGTTGGCAAATTAAATTTAAATAAAATATTATTAAAAAAAAAAAAAACCTGTGTAGATTAGTTAACAGCTATTCAGGGGCATTTCCAGAAACTGTCCAGAGGTCAAGCAAGTCTGAACCCAGCCCGGTCTGTCTTCACCACTACTTGGGAACGAGCATGTTTCCCACCTGCAAATTGCCCTTAACTTTTGCAGAGACTGCCTTTCAGTCACAAGGCAGCAGGCCAGGCCTATCTAGGGGCTGTTTTCTGCCCATCTAGAAGCAAAATATCTCTGTGTTGCTCAGGGGGGTTGTAACTTCCTTATCTAACATGCTGATTGATAGGACTTTCCTCCCCTCTCTCCTCTACCCTCTCACATCCCAGACCCCTGCACTTCCATCTAACCACCAATGTAGAGGAGGGCAGCCTCCGAGCTGTGCAGACAGGTCACAACTCAGGCTGAAGTCTTCCAAATATTATATTTAAAATTCTCAGATTCATATGGTGGGGCCCCTGGCTGGCTCAATCAGAAGAGCATGCTACTCTTGATCTCAGGGTCATGAGTTTGGGTACCACATTGCATGGAGAGATTACTTAAAAATAAGTAAATAAATAAACTTAAAAAAACAATAATTCACAGATCCACATGAAATGATACTCACCATCACTAATCATTAGGAAAATGCACATGAAAACCATGATGATTACCACTTCATACCCTTTAGGATGGTTATTATCAAAAAAATGAAGAGAAAATAATAAGTGTTGGCAAGGAAATGGAGAAATTGGAACCCCTGTGGATGGCTGGTGGGGAGAGGCTGTAGCTGTTGGGGAAAATACTACGGTGGTTGCTCGTACAAATAAACACAGATTACCATATGCTCCAGCAACCCCACTTCTGGGTGTGCATACCCAAAGAATTGAAAGCAAATGGATCATCCGGTTGTCTCAGTTGGTTGGGTCCAACTCTTGGTTTCTGTTTCGGTCATGATCTCAGGGTCGTGGGATCGAGCCCCAAGTTGGGCTCTGAGATCAGCAGAGTCTGCTTGAGATTCTTTCCTCCTCCCTCTACTTTGCCCTCTGCCCTTCCCTCCAAATAAATCAAATCTCAAAAAAAGAAAAAAAAAAAAAAGAATTGAAAGCAAGGTCTCAAAGAGATATTTGAACACTCATGTTCAGAGCAGCATTATTCTTAACAGCCAAAAGGCGGCAAGAACCTCAATGCCCATGGATGGATGAAAGGATAAACAAAATGTGACCTATCCATGCAGTGTAATATTAGTCCATCTTAAAAAGGAATAAAATTCCTACACATGCTACGACTTGCACAACCTTTGGAAATATGAAGTGAAATAAGCCAGACCCCAGTGAAATAAGCCAGACCCCAAAGGACAAATATGGTATAATTCCACTTAAATGAGGTATCGGGAACAGTCAAGTTCATATAGACAGGAAATAGAATGGTGGTTACTGGGAGATGTTACTATATAATGGGTCCAGTGTTTCTGTTGGGGGTGAAGAGTAAAAAGTTCTTGAGAAGAATGTGCGTACAGCAATGTGAATGCACTTAAAGCTACTGAACTGTGCACTTACGAATGGTTAAGACGAAAAAAAGAAAAAAATGGTTAAGATGATACATTTTATGTTATATACAATTTACCACAATAAAAAAAGATGAAAAATAGATAATGAAAGAAAAATGCACAGATGTCTTGGGAAGAATTAATTATAAAATATTTAAACAATATAGATAAACAAAAACTCCAACTGGATTGCTCCACACTCTGACCCACGTTACCGCGGCTTATGGTCCAGGTAGTCGTGTGAGTGTTTTCAGGGGTGTACAGAGATGTATGTTTTAAATCTTTTTTTTTTTTTTAAAGATTTTATTTATTTATTCATGAGAGACAGAGAGAGGCAGAGACACAGGCAGAGGGAGAAGCAGGCTCCATGCAGGGAGCCCGACGTGGGACTCAATCCCGGGGCTCCAGGATCAGGCCCTGGGCCGGAGGCAGGCCGAAAGCGCTGAGCCACCCGTGCTGCCCGAGATGTATGTTTTAACATATTTCTGGGTTTTGTTTAATTTTCACCTAATTATCGTCATACTCAGCACTGCGTCCAATCAAATTAAGACACACTCTCTTCCTTTTACATTTATTTCTTGCTTCCTCATTGGGCTTTCTTGCCATGTCTTTTCTCCCTCATGGTTTCCTTCCACCCTGTTTCCTAAACCCCATTTCCTCCTGCCTGATGATCCGAGGTCCAAAGGATTTCTCCTTTCTTTAATTCCTCACAGTTCAGAGACATAAAGAAATCTGGAAAACGTCTGGGGTGGCCCAGAAGCAGCACCTGCAGGCGTCACCCCCTCTGCCTCTGCTCGCGTCTGCCTTGTCCCCGAGGGTCAGGGAAACTGTCACGTCCGGGCCTCCTGGCACCTGCCACACCCCCGGCCCGGGAGGAGCTCGAAGGGGAAGAATAAAACAGTCCCACCAAACACCTGTTGCTTGGTCAGTGCTTTTCTGGTCCGGCTGAGGCTGCCGGACACTCAGAGGCTCTGGGCCCAGAAGGACACGAACAAACGCGGCCTCGCCCTCCCTTGGACCCCTGGTGGCAGCACCGGCCTGGTTTCTCGTGTCCTTGCAGGTCGGCAAACCTGCCAGCCCGACTCACTGCTGACCTGGGGAAGAAGCTCCAGGGCACCCAGGCCTGCCACCTGTCTTCGCAGGAGCCCAGGTGGAGCCAGTCCCTCCAAGACGGCAATTTGAGGCTAATGGAAACTGGAGCGAGGCAGCGAGGGAGGTCGGCGCCGGGAGTTCTGGAAACGCGGGCGATGGGAGGTGACCCGGCCGCCCGCGGAGGCTCAAGGCTCTAGAACTCTCACGGGCTGCTGCTCACAAACTCGAAACTGCAGGTTCTGATGTTATTTGCCAGCAAAAGGACAAGGAGGTCTTCTCGTGTATGCTTCTGGAAACTTCTAGACACAACGATCCGATGGCCTTTTTCTTTTTCTCTTTTATAATTTTATTGAGAGATAATTAACATACAACAAACTATACATATTTGAAGTGTACTACCTGCTATGTCATTTTTAAATATTTTATTTATTCATGAGAGACACGCAGAGAGGCAGAGACACAGGCAAATGCTCAACCCTTGGGCCACCCTGGGGCTCTACCTCTGCTATGTCTTGGTATGTGTAACATATATACCCATCAACCATCCCTTAATCAAGATAGGGAACATTTCCATCACCCCTGAAGACCTCCTAATGCCCTAATGCCCCCATCCCCAGCCTCACCCCCACCCCCAGGCAAGCACCGACCCCCTCCCCATCCCTATAGACGAACCCACGTTTTCTCGAGCTCCTGCACATGCGGTTGTAGGGAATATACTTCTTTTGGTTTGACCTCTTTCACCTCAGCAGCATGAGACTGAGATCCATTCACGCCGCTGCACATAGCGATGGCTCGTTCATTCCTTTGTGTCCCTGGCAGTCTTCCATCGTACAAACACACCATTTGTACCCGTGCCCCTGCTGATGGACACTGAGGTCGCCTCCTCTTTGGAGCTGTTAGCAAAAAGGCTGCAGTGACCATTTGTGCACAAGTTTGGGTGTGCACCTGTTTGCATTTCCCTGAACACCTAGAAGAGGGAGGGCCAAGTCAGAAGAAGGGTTCTTTAAACAGAGCCCAGGGGAGCCCCAGGGTTTCTGCCTTGTGTGGGAAGGGAGTTTGGCAACAGAATCTCGGTTCCCATTTCTAGTGCAGCTGAAGCTCCAAGGATGTCTTTACACTATCGCTTCCTCTGACAGGCTTTCTCTCTTTCTTTCTTTCTTTCTTTCTTTCTTTCTTTCTTTCTTTCTTCTTTCTTTCTTTCTTTCTTTCTCTCTCTCTTTCTCTTTCTTTCTTTCTTTCTTTCTTTCTTTCTTTCTTTCTTTCTTTCTCTTTCTTTTCATTATTATTTTTTTAGATTTTATTTATTTATTCCTGGGAGAGACAGAGACACAGGCAGAGGGAGAAGCAGGTTCCTGCCGGGAGCCCGATGTGGGACTCGATCCCAGGACCCCGGGGTCATGCCCTGGGCCCAAGGCAGGCGCTCAACCACTGAGCCACGCAGGTGCCCTGATAGTTTTTCTTTAAAGAGGTTTCCACAGCCATGGGAAAAAAGTTTGAAAATTCGACTCTCCTTCTATTTTTTTTAAGTTGTTATTAGTTACTGCATTATTTTATAGATGAAGAAAACTGAAGTTGCAATGAGCCCGATGGCCTAGGCTGGTGAACTAGATGCTGAGTCTTTCTACTTTCCTAGGCCTGGGATTCCAGACCAGTGACCCATATCCTCTCCTAATTCATAACTTCCACCTCCCTGGGTTGGGGGTGGGGGGTGGACGTGGGGCGGAAGCTGCTAGAAATATCAGGTTAGCATCAGATAGAATTATATCCCAAATATGTGGACATCTCCTTCAGAAGCCTGCAGAGCCAGACATAGCAGACAATTTAGACCAGGGGTCAGGAAGCATTACTAAGGGGACTTTCCACAGCTGCGGAGTGCTCTTCCCGGGGATTAGTCTCCGTGGCCCTAGACTCCATCTGAGCCAGACAAGACTGGAAGGGAAGGGCCTAGTTGGTCTGTGTGTCTGGCCTGCTCCAGGAAGCTGGGAGGGGAGAGGCTTCTCTGGGGGCCCATCATCACCTCATTACACCCCGCAAGGAGAGTAGAAGGCCATTCCTGCCGGCTCCTCTGGCCTAGCAGGCCCCACGGGTACCCTGTGCTAGGCCTGGGGCTGAGCCCTGTCATCTCTGTCTGCCTGGCTGTTGGGGGTCAGTTGCACACATTGTGGTCTCCTCTGGTCCCTGCTCTCGTGGGGTTTATAGAAGAGGCGGCACAGGGAGGCCGGATCCCAGGGAGCCTCACAGGCTTGGACTTGATCTCCAGAACGAAGGGAGGCCATGGAAGGATTTCCACAAGAAAGGCCCGGTCACGTCTCAACACCACTGAGCACACCTGGGATTTGGCGAGAACAGTGATAAGCTGAGAGGGGCCACCTCTCGTGAGAACAGACCAAACCAGGTTAAGTATGGAGCAGAGAGGTACACGCGGGTTGATGGGAGAGCCTAAGGTTACCCTGATGAATTCCGATGACAGGGCTCATAGAGGGCTTACAGGAGGAGATGGCCTTTCGGGTGGACTTTGACGGGCATGCTGGTTTGGATGGGCTCTGGAAGGCAGGAAGGCTTGGAGGCCTGGAAGTGGAAGGCCTGCCTGGGGACCCAAGCAGGCCAAGCATGGTTCATGACCCAAGCATGGCCAAGGAAAGTACCAGATAACCACTACCACCAGGTCCAGCAGGGCGGTCCCCCGGGGGGAGGGAGCAGGAGAGACAGGTTAGGACAAAGTCACACAGTGTATTAAATACAGAGCAGCAGTGGCTTCTTGTGTAGAAATGGCCTCAAAGGCGAACCTTGCTCGTGCCCCCAGCAGGGATCTGGTGCCAGGCTAGCCACCCAGGTAACACCGGGGCATTACTTATTGATGGGGGGCCCTGGAAAACTGAGACTAGCATGTGGCCTAGGTTGGCGGTCTTACTTGGGGTCATCTCTGAGGGGGGCAGAGAACCCATAGCCCCTCAGCGGCATGCTTTACCCACTCTTCTCCCCTACATTCAGGAAACTCAGGTTACAGGGTAGGGGGTGGCAATAGGATCTTTTGATAAAGATATGAATATGGAGGGACCCCTGGGGGGGCATATAGCAAATATCATTTTTAAAGGTGAAAAATGAGTATTTTTTTCTCAAGATCAGGAATAAGGTAAGAATGTCTTCTTTCACCATTGCCATTCAACATCATACTGGAAGTTCTGGTCAATGCAGGAAGGAAAGGGGAGGGGAGGGAGAGAGAGAGAAGAAGGAAGGAAGGAAGGAAGATGGAAGGAAGGAAAAGGAAAGGAAAGGAAGGAAAGAAAGGGGAAAGCATATAGTGAAAAGGAATAAATAAACTCAACTCTAAACTCTCACTGAATTACGATGATAATCCAATTTCATTCATTACTGGATCTTTCCGCACACTTCCCTATAGATTTTGCATAGGTTCTGGGGTCTTAGGCAGCACCAAGACATCGGGGAGACCTCTCTCATAAATAATCTGTCTCCACTGATGACTGCCTAGACATTCATTGTCATAGTTCACACATCCCCTTTACGTCCAGCAGTACTTCTTCACTTGAGTGCAGAAAATTTTGGAAAGCATCTCTCAATGCTTGCAGGTCCACTTCCACCATATTGCCACTCAGGTGAGGCCTCATGACCTCCTTGAGCTGAGCCCCTGAGTGGTGTGTGGTGCTGCTTTAGACTCACTTCCCAACTTTGAGCTTATTCTGGGTAAAATCCCTTTCTCTCTTCTGCTTAATCTCAAAGGTACTACCCTCTTCTTTCACTTTGTCTTTCACAACCATTTTCCATGGCTCATTAAATTCTAAGGTGGAATAATTAGCAAAAGAAAAAATATTTCCCTACCTTGAGGGCAAGGAGCTATTAATCTTCCAGTTGTTCAAGCAGATGAGAAAAAATGAATTGTAGTCCTGTCTTCCAATGCTATAGGAAAAATAAAGTTGTGAACTTTCCAACTGATTGTGGATTTGTCTTCTCCTTCTGTTCTATCAATTCTATCATATATTTTGAAGCTCTGTTTTGCTAATAGTACCTCTTCTCCATGTGTCGTCTCTCTTATTGGGTGGATCTAATCCCTTCCCCTGACTACCAGGCTGGTTCATGACCCAAGCATGGCCAAGGAAAGTACCAGATAACCACTACCACCACCACCACTCACATCCCAGTGGCAATGACTGGTTAAAGAGTATACATACACATGGCACTAGCTGGGTTGATCAGAGCCAGTAAGCACATCCCAGGGATTTTCATTAAACTCCTCAACCAAGTCTGAATTCCTTTGAGCATGACGGAATAGAAAGATCTATACAATGGTACCCAACTCAACATGTGTCATAGACAGAGGGAAAAGACAGAAATAAAAGCGGATAGTTAACGGAAAACAAAATAAAATAGTAAACAATAAATGCAATGGATTAATCACCTACTTAAAGGCAGGATTATCAGATTGAATAGCAAATAAAACAAAATCCAGCTTCGTGCTATGGCCAAGATACTTGGCTTAAAAACAAATCCATTCAGAAATAGTTGAAAAAGAAAGGAATGGAAAAAGTATGTCATGAAAATCCTACCCTAAAGACAGTCTCTCAGTGTAACAATATTAACATGAAAACAGAATGAAATTTACCCACAAAAAATAGCAATAAAAACAACTCTTCCATAACAAAGCAGAAACATGCTACTTTTTTCCCATAGTCATTGATATTTTTAGCAAGACAGGTGGTCACCTAAATGAAAGAAAGACTATTTCCCAGCCTCTCACACATCCAGGTGCAGTCTAAGGTTGGGTGAATGGATGTTATCAAAACTAGCATGTGGCAACTATCAGAAGCCTTCTCTGAGGGCGCCTGGGGGGCTCAGGCTGTTAAGTGTCTGCCTTTGGCCTTTGGCTCAGGTCATGATCCCAAGGTCCTGGGATGGAGCCCCGCTCAGGCTCCCTGCTTCTCCCTTTCCCTCTGCCTGGTGCTCCCCCTGCTTGTGCTCTTTTTCTGTCAAATAAATAAAATCTTAAAAAAAAGAAGAAGAAAGAAAGAAACCTTCCTTGAGAGACAGGTGTTATATGCCCTTGACCCTTTCCTAGTCCTGTGTGTGTGTGTGTGTGTGTGTGTGTGTGTGTGTGTGTTCTTGGCGTGGGACTGTTCTGGAGGTCACTATTATTAATATCGATAGAGCCACACAACCCCTCTCTCACTTGCTTAGCTGTTATGCACCTGCTTAAAACTGAGCTCATTTACCACCTGAATGTATGTATAGGATGGTATGTATAGGATAATCAGGGCGCTGTGCTCATTTACATATTATGTTTTAGGGGAAACAAAAGACATGTTAATCTGTTATTCATTTTCCAATTAACAGTAAACTGTGCCTCCTTGGATAGCTCCCCCTCAGGCAAATGAGGAAATCTCACCTGTTAACATTAATGAATAAAAAACCTTATGAAAATTCTCCTCCCCAGCACCCTACTTGATGACAATCATGGCAAAATTGCCCTTGAATGCATTTAATTTCCTTCTACAGGTCAGAACCTGTGTGATGGTTTGCTATGACCCTTCAAATTTCCATCCTCTTTTCTCTTGCTCCCTCTCTCCCGCGTTCTTGTGCCTGTGTGAGCACTTCAGTCACCCTGACCACTTTCACTCCTGCCGGGAAACTGCAACACACTTCTTTAGAAGGCAGAGAAAAGGAGAAAAATCTTGATTTCCTGATACCAAGTCATTGGGCTTTGGAAGGTCAGTCATCTTTCAAGCCTGGCAGGATCCTACACAGTCCATGTGTCTGATGGAAGCACTTGCACCGGAATGGGGAAGGAAGAAGAAAGTGAGAAAGGAAACAGGAGAAGAAAGAGAAAGAGGTGAAGACAGAGAACCTTGCCTGATGTGCATTTATCTACTCTACAGGGCCTTGTGCATTAGAAAGGGCCCAGTTCGCCCCCCTGCTCCGTGGGGAGTCCCCTTGAGAGTCTCTCCCTCTTCCTCTGCCCCTCCCCCCTGCTATAAATAAATAAATAAATAAATAAATAAACAAACAAATAAATTCCTAAAAAAAAAAATATACAGTCTCTTCATTTTCTACAGATAAATACCCAGAGGTGGCTTCCTAGATCAAGTTCTCTCTCTCTCTCTCTTTTTTTTTTATCACACCCTCGCTAAGGCTTGCTAGTTCTTGTCTTTTTGATGAATTCGCAACACTTACTCCTACTTTCTTCCTCTCTCTCTGCCTGGAAGGCAGCTGTGCCTTGGATGGAGAGGATGGGGGCCAGACCCTAGAGAGCGTGGAGGCCCAAGGGGCCAGGGAGCAGAGCTTGTCTGGAGGTTTCAGTCACGCACGCTGCACTTAATCTCAAGTACATACAGTGATGCTGGGCCATCTTTTCAGGGACACGTATCTTTTTTCTTATCCCGATTATATGTCTCTTAAGGGGGAAGTGATGTCTGAGAAGGTTTTCAGATCCCACTTAATATCCAGCTTACCCTAGGCCCAGTCTAGGACCAAGGACTGGGGAGTAGATCTTACATGTTGGCTCTGGAAACATTGGAAAACACTAAGTATTCGTATTCTCAGTCCCAGTATTTGTAGTCCAAGTCTAACAGCTACTTAAGGCAGGAATAATTCACCTTTGTGAGATTCCAGCTCTAATTTAGAAAGAGCTTGCAATGTTTGGAATTCCAGGTCCTCCGGAGGACCATGACACAACCCTGCGTGATCAGAATCTCCTGAGAGGGCTGCTCCACACGCTAGCTCCCATCGTCCCTTCCCGAGCCCTCCACCTCCTGCCTGGGACTCTGGGTGTCCCCAGGGATAAACAATTCACTCACACTGAGGATCTGCCCATAGTGAGTCTCTGTTAGCAGAAGTTGTCACTCTGTGGAGAAAACACATTTATTTTGAGATGGAAAATAATATACGTCCACTGGCCGTTTCACAGAATTCTCAGCCTTCACACTGATTCTTCGTGTTCTCCTGACACACAGGCTGGTGGGCCTCCCTTGTACTGGGAGCCAGATTGGTCTGGGTGGCTGTGACCGGTCTTCGAGAGCAGAACAGCGGCTCCCCTCAGGCTGGAGCTCGTTTAATGGCCCGGCCACTGGTGATTCTGTCCCCAGGGAGGGCTCCTGTCAGTTTGTCACCAGACCAGTCCCCAGACAGGACCCTGATACCCGCTGTTTGGCTAAGGAGCCGCTAGCAAAGGCATATGACGTGCTGACCAGAAATGCTCCAGAAACACAGGCTCATGTGTTCCCCAAGTTTTGGGGATAGACAAGACACCTTCGACCAGCTGGTGGCATCCCTCGTGTACACAGCACTTCTGCAGGAGGGTTTGGGGACCCTGCCAGGTTCATGGGTGTCCGTAGGTCTCACTACCTCTCAGGCGAGGTCCTCCTGGTTCTCTACTCCAGGCCCTTCTCCCTTTCCCTGGCCTTTCCATTCCTTTACTCCCCATCCTTGCTACAGCCAAGTAATTCTGACAAAGCTGCTGCCAGTGTGATGTAGCCGGTAGGTGTACGGGGTGGAGGGGTGTGTGGGGTGGGGAGACGGTGAAGTCACTATTAGCTCAGGAAGCAGGCCTCAGTAATGCACAAAGGGCAGAGAAACCGAGCTGACTGGGATGACTCAGACGGGATTCATTTCTTCTCCTTCCGTTTTGGCTTTCTAAGCCACTGTGGTCCTGGAACGCAGAAGCACTTCTTTTTATGCTGACCTTCAAAGAAGTTAAAGTAGTAGTCACTTTTATTTTTTTCTCCCAAGTTCTTTACTCTGCTTTCTTTCATGGTGGTTTCACTGCCAGTGGATAAATCTTTTAACGCATGATGATATGTTAACCTCTGTCTTCTAGGGTTGGGTTGGTAGAGGGTACAAACTGGGCATCCAGTAAAAAAATGAACTAAATGTGCGGAAGCTCAGCGAGGCTGTGATGGGAACAGGCCTAAGGGCAGCCATGGGGCATCTATCTGGGCCTGACTGCAGATCTTTGACCAGGCAAATATGCAGGAGGCAGTTTTCAAAACTCTTTTTTTTTTTTTTTTTTGAGTAATTTCAGATTATGGAAAACTTTTACAAGTTTTACAAATAACGCAGAATGTCCATATACCCTTCACCCAGCTTCCTCTGATGTTAATATTTTACTGAAGACAAACAGTTTTATTAGCAAAAGCAGGAAACGGACGCTGGTTCCACACCACTAATTATGCTATCGTAAGATTTCAACGTTTTTCACAAATGTCCTTGCTCCTGCCAGGATCCCATTCAGAGGCCCACACACATGTAGTCACCATGCCTGCGTGATGTCCCTCTGGTCTGGGACAGTTTGGGGGTTTGACTGATGTTTTTTTTATGATGAGATTAAGATCATGCAATTTGGGCAAAACCCCACAGAAAGGATGCCGTGAGCAGTGGGTAAGGTGGTAAGTTGCTCCACTACGAAGTAATCTTTTTTCCCCTTTCTAATTAATGGGTCTCTTATGGGGAGATATTTTTCAGACTATGCAAACATTCGGTTTCTCATCATGGCTTTTGCCCGCTGATTTCAGTACCCATTGTTGGTTCTTGCTTTTAACAGTGAGTGTGATGTTTGCCTACAGGAGCTTTTCTATTTTCCTTATTCTTTTGCAGGTATTAATTGGAATTCTATAAGACAGAGGTGTCCTTTCTCCTCTAATGTTTCTTTATTTAGTTGTTTATTTATAACAGTATGAACCAATGGATATTTGTTTAGTCCATGGGTTCTAATATTATTATTATGGTGACTCAAATTATTCCATTGTTGGCATTAGGAACTACTCCTGGTGGGTTCCTGTGTCTTTTGACATGTCCCTTTTTTTTTTTTTAACTTCTTTACTTTCTAGCACTGTAAGATGTTTGAGACTTATGTTTTATTTTTCCAGCCCCAGCCTTGGAATCAACCACTTCTCTAGTGTGCTCTGGTTCCCTTTATTTGAGAATGGTATTTAGAAACCAAACTCTGACACTAATTGTTCTCACTGCAAATGGGGTGTCAGTTCTTCTAGACCCCTCAGCAGACAGACCTAAGGAAACAATACATACACACCCACACTGTTTAATTCTGTATCCATCTACCTGTGTGTGTGTTTTATTCTATCCCTCCACTTTCCTTATTTGTAACTTTTTTTGAACTATAAAAAATTAAACTCCCCATTATCCATAATATATTCACTTATTGTTCAGTCTTAATATAGACATAGAGTGGTTTCATGCCTCATATCCCGTGAGATATCAAGTTACTAAGTAGAGTACAGTATTTGTATGAGTCACATTTATCTAAAAGTCTGTTTATGACTTTTCCTCCCAATTTTCTATAAGGTTTTTGGTCCTTTGTCCCTTTAGGAGTTCTTCATGTATCTGTGATATATATTGTGTTTTCTCCCCTTGTTAGTTGTCTTTTCAGTTGTTTTTGGTAATTTTTTTTCTATGCAGTTGTTTGTTTTGTTTATTTAGTCACATTGATTAGTGTTTTCTTTTTGTTGTTTCTGGGCTTTGGGTCAGAATTGAGTTGACCTCTCAACTGATGCTAAAAGGAATTCAGCTCTTTTTTCCCTAGTAGCTTCATTGTCATGTTTTTCGTTTTGATCTCAAATCCATTGGAATTTATTCTTGGTTTGACTGAGAAATGGAGCTAATTTTATCTTTTTCTATTATCTTGGCACCACTTATTTCAAAAATCATTGTGCTGGGGGCACCTGAGTGGTGGAGATGGTTGAGCATTTGACTCTTGGTTTTGGCTCAGGGTGTGATCTCAGGGTCATGAGGTCGAGCCCTGAGTTGGGCTCTGCACTCAGCACAGAGTCTACTTAAAATTCTCACTGCCTCTTCTTGTCCCCCCCACCACCACCACTTGTACGCTCTTTCTCTCTCAGATACATAAATAAATCTTTAAAAAAATGAAAAAGATCATCCCTCTAGTAATATGAGATGTTACCTCTCTCATACACTAAGTTTGTATGTGTTCTTGGATCTAGACGGGATTTCTGTTCTCTTCTGCTAGTTTAATTGCCTATTCCCACAACAATATCATAATGCTTTAATTATGGATACTTTAAAATATGTTTCAGTACCTAGTGGACTTATTCTGCTCAAAAGTTTTTCTTTTTTAATGTTTTCCTGTCTACTCTGGTATGCTTGTTTTACTGTATGAATTTTACTATCAATCTGTTTAACTCCATAAAAAAACTTGGTATCTTTGTGGGGGTTGGGTTAAATTTATAAATGAACACAGGGAGAACTGATGTCTTTACCATGTTGAGTCATCATATTCAATAACAAATATCTTTTCCATTTCTGAAAGTTTGTTTTTGTGTTTTTCAAGTCTTAAATATTTTTCCTCATTTATTTTTTTTTTTTATTTTTCCTCATTTAGATTTTGTACAATTCTAACAAGAATAATCTTCACAAGGTTTATCCCAAAGTGTTTAATTTTCCCTTATGCTATTATATGTGTGTGTGTGTGTGTGTGTGTGTGTGTATTTAAAGATTTTATTTATTCATGAGAGACACGGAGAGAGAGGCAGAGACACAGGCAGAGGGAGAAGCAGGCTCCTTATGGGGAGCCTAATTAGAAACTCAATTCCAGGACTCTGGGGTCACACCCTGAGTCGAAGGCAGATGCTCAACTGCTGAGCCACCCAGGTGCCCCTCCCTTATGCTATTAAAATGGAATTTCCTCTATCGTTATGTCTTTTAACTAGAAATCTTTGTGTAGATGATATCTCTTGATTTTTGTAAGTTAGTTTTATACCTTACCATCTTACTGAATTCTTTTACTGTTTGAGTTAGTTTTATCATTGATTTTCTAGGGTTTTCCAAGTACCCAAGCATATCTTCAGTAAATAGAGATTGATTTCTTTTACTTAAAAACAAATCCATCATGCCTATAATTGATTTCTCTCATCTAGTTTCATGATTGACTAATCCAATGTCGAATAGTTGTAGAGACAGTTCTTTGTTAGCGATCTTAGAGAATGATTCTAGTGTTTTCTAGGAGATAGTGTTATAAGACTCAAAGCTTAAGGAATAAAAATTATAATTGATAGTGTTTATTGAGCCCTTGTAATTTACTTATTTATGCCTCTTCACAGAGCAAAAACCCATCTCAGTTTATCCCCAAGCAAGGAAAAGCAACTTCATGTTGTCCCAGTGGAGGCATGGATGTGAATACCCTTACTCTCTTTAAACCAGTGAAGATTATCTTCATACCTCATTGCCAAATTTGGCCCTAGTTTTTGTTCTCAGAAACTCTACACAAGGCAGCCCACTGGGCAAATTTTGGTGTTGGCAGACTATCTGCCTTGGGAATATTTTAACAGCATGGCCTAGTAGAGGTACAAGGTCAGCTACATATGTAATCTAAAATTTTCTAGTTTCCACATTAAAAAAAAAAGAAACAGATTAAATTAATTTGATAATGTATTTTATTTAACCCAGTATATCCAAAATATTATCATCTCAGCATGTAATCCGTATTTTCGGTTTTTCCCCTACCAAGCATTTTACACTTACAGTGGACCTCAATTCATACTACCCACCTTTCAAGTGCTCCACGGTCACAAGGCAGCTGCTGGTTATTTTTGTGTATGAAGTGAGGTATGGATCTAATTTTATTTTTTTCCCAAGTATTCATTCAGTTGTCCCACCACCACTTATTAAAAACATCTTTGTTCTAGTAATTTGATGTGTAATCTCTATCATACACTGAATTTCCATATGCCAAGGTGCCATTAGACTTTTTAATATGTACCTTCTCATTTAATCCACATCACAGTGCTCTGTGGTTGGTCTGATTATCTACATTTTACACACTAGGAACCTGAAATTCAGAGACATGAAGAACCTTCCCCACACATCTATTTGACTCCAAAACTGATTCTAAGAACTCTCTGACCGCACGGGAAAGATGAATTGAGCTTGCGGGTAGTGAGAGGGTGCAGCCAGGAATGGCTCCAGAATCTACTCACAAGAGAGATGAAACAATTAGAACTAGATAGGAACTTCGTCTCCTTTATCCATAGGGAGGAGTTTCCAAAGACTTCTCGTCCCTCCGCAGCACCCTATCTGCATATGTGATCCTATCCTGCCTTGCTTTGTTCTCTCAATAAAAATATGATGTCTCAATAAGACCTTAATGGTTTCAAGAGCAGGGACTTAAATTTATTTTTCTTTCTTCTCGTGCTTGCTCAGTTGAGATTGTTGCTATGACTAATTGGTGAAACAAAATGAAACCTACATGTCTGACCCCAAATCTTATCCCACAGACATATTTTAGAAACCAAAAGGGTTTCTCCTGTTTGTCTTCCAAAGTCTTGCCCTGTCACGGTCTAGGTGCAGAGACAGCTTTCTTCCTCTCTAACATGGCCACGTCTTCTTGGTGGGAACGGATAATTGGTTATATCTTGTTGCTTATGCATGCGTCTCTTCTGGAGTTGAGTCAGTGGTTAGAGTCTTAGTATTTAACTCTTATTTCACAATTTTATCCAGAGTCAGCTTCATGGGTATCAAAGTTTGTAAGAACCAAAAGCCGCAGCCTATGGGTAAATGGCCATCTAGGAGTGCCCCTCTGTCACCTGGGAACAGCCAATCCTGAACTTGCCCTTGGCTGCTGCCACCATGGTGACTACAGCAGTCGCTGGAATACACAGTGAGTACTTGACAAAGATTTTCTGGATGACAGGTGGATGGATGGATATATTGACAATGGACTAACAAATGGATTGGTAAAGGAATGAATAGGTAAATATATGGATGATTTTTAAATGAGCAATTAGAGTATGAGTGTCCAAAAGCAGTCTTTCTCAAGGTATAAACTGTGAACCTCTGTAGCAACAAGCCTCTGGGAGGCCTTTTAAACATAAAAACGCCTTGAGGTGCCTGCGTGGCTCAGTCAGATGAGTGTCAGACTGTTGATTTAGGCTTGGGTTATGACATCAGGGTCGTGGGATAGAGCTTTGCATGGAGCCCCACTGGGGAGAAGAGTCTGCTCAAGGATTCTCTCTCTCTCCCTTCCCCCTCTGCCCCTCTGCCCGCTCACTCACACTCCCTTTCTCAAATAAATAAATAAATAAATCTTTTTAAAAAATAAAATAAAAATGCCTTAGTGCCACTCCTGGAGATCCCTGCTCAGTGGGTCTGAAGTGGGACTTCATAATCTGTAATTTTTCAAATGCCTTGGGTAACCCTGATAGTCAGCCAGGATGGAGACTTCAGCTCCTTCCTCTGGCCTTACAGCTGCTGAAGCCTTAGCTTCAGGATTAGGAAGGGAATCAAAATCTCTTTTCTTGCCATGAGTTAACATTAAAGAACCACAGGCTGCCTACTGAGAAGGACCTTCTGGATCTTTCCATTCCAAGATAACAGGCTGTTGTGGACTCAGTTTGAGTTCTGTCTGGCTTCCAGCACTTTTAAAAAGAATCTGAATTAGTTGCCAACATTCAAAAATCAGATGCTTTTTTTTTTTTTTTTTTTTAAGTATGACTTTCTGAATTTCTTTGGAAAAAAAAGTGTTCTGGTAGAAGTAGGTCTTTATTACTGCAAGGGTTGACATCTGGAACCCAGTAGCCACCACCCCTTAGACAAGCACAGCCTCTCCAGCCGGCCACAGTCCTCACCAGGCTTGTTTCACTCACTCACTTTGCCTTACCCCTGCAAGCATCCAACTTGGTGTCACTTTGGGATGAGGGAACCAAGACCCAGAGAGAAGAAATAATCTGGATGGATTTGAGCTGTTTTGGGAGGGCAGGGCCAGGAGGACCCATCCTTTCCCTGCTGTGTGCTATCAAACAAGGTCAAGGAGACTGAGATTATTTAAGGAAAATAAATAAGGAAGTTGGCTAGTTAAAGCACCATCCTCCTCCTCCTCCTCCTCATCCTCATGATTATCGCCTTAAAAAGTTATAGAATATGTATTATTTATGAAGCAGTCTTCCAGGAAAAGAACAAGAACACCCACAAAGACCTGGCAAGGGATCAAGGAGAGAAAGCATTTGGAAATTATTGTAGAATGTATGATTAGGTGAGTCAATATGCTATCATACTTCCTAAAGTACCAGGCATGTACTAAGTGTGCAGACCATTTATTTATTTATTTTAAGATTTTTTAAAAAAAGATTTTATTTATTTATTCATGAGAGACACAGAGAGAAGCAGAGACACAGGCAGAGGGAGAAGCAGGCTCCCTGCGGGAAGCCCGATGCATGACTCGATCCCAGGACTCCAGGATCACGCCCTGGGCCAAAGGCTCACACTCAACTGCTGAGCCACCCAGGCATTCCATGACTGATTTATTTATTTATTTATTTATTTATTTATTTATTTATTTAAGAGGTGGGGGGTAAGGAACAGAGGGAGAGAGAGAGAGAATCTTAGGCAGACTCCATGCTGAGCAGAGTCAGACACAGGACTGGGACCGAGATCACGACCTGAGCCAAAAACAAGAATCGGATGCTCAACCTGCTGGAGCTCCCAGGTGCCCAACACAGGGCATTTACTGAGGAGCAGATGAATTGGATGTTTCCTCAAAATGGATAAAAATACATCTTACAAATGAAATTATTAATTGAGAAGTAGCAAAACATCAAAATAAATTCAATCAACTCAAAATTGTTGGACCCAAAGGAGAAAAAGGAGCCTAGTCATTTTCAAGTCATAGACAATCCCCAAACTTTGTCTCAGGCCAGAAACCTGGTAACCGCACAGTCCCATCCTCTATACTTGCTTGGAATTTCGTCTCCCCTCTGTCCCCTCTCCCTTCCCTGCTCTGCCTTCCTCTCCAGTTCTCAGGCTCTCCATCCAGAAGGGAGCTGGCAGGCTCACCACTTGGAAGTGTGCAACTCATACCAGATCAGATGGCTCCTCTGAGGGGGATTTAGGCTTGACTAGGAAGCAAGAACTGCATTTCTAAGTGGGCATTTTCAGTCTATCAAGACAGATCGGAGACCCGTCTAGGGGGGTTATTTTCCCCCACGTCCCTGAAATCGCTCTACAGAACCCACATTCTTCTCTGCGGTCAACACCCTCCTCGTACTTACAACACCAGCCTGGAGCTGGCAGGTCCTGGTCAGAACCTTTAACCTCCTCCCTCAGCGCCCTGGGATCTCAGTTCCAACGGGATGTTCCTGTTCCATGTGGTTAAGTTTTTGGGAATGACGGTAAACTTTTGACTTGCAGGGTGGGACTGGCAGGCTCTACCTCCACCCACAGCTCAGTTACTCACGGGAGGCGGAACCGCGCACAGACAGAGAGCTGCCCACCCATCCATCTGGCTGGCACTTACTCTTTCCTAAGCATTTCTCCATCAATTCCTCACTCGGTCTTGCCAAAGGCCATAATGTAAGGATCATAAGCCCCGGTGTTCACAGAAGAACACTGTAGCCCAGAGAGGTTATGTGACTAAGCTCGGACCACACAGTCCAGCCCCTGTAGACACCAGCAGGGATTTTAGATCTGCCTCGGACTATCTGCTCAGCAGCCTGCCCGCTCTATGGGAGGGCCCCAAACGAGGCAGGCACATACACCTGGGCAATTCCAAGCAGGTCAGCAGCCTGAGAATTTGCCCAGTTTTGAACATGGAGAATATCTGTGTAAGCATACACATCTCAGGAGTGAGCAGTTGACAAGACTAATCCGAGCATAAACCAGCGCACGGCACTGTCTCGTGTTTAAATTTGGATTTCAAATGGTCATTTTTTTTTTTTTACCCTAAAAATCAACACTGTTAGTTAGCTGAGTTTCGAGGATGAGTCTTGAACAGCTCTGACGCAAGGTGGACCCACTAGTGTTCACACAGACTGGCTCTTCTCTCTTTTTCCATCTCAAGGCTCCTAATGACAATGCTTTGACCTTGTCAAAGTTTAAGTGAGGAAGTAGGGGTAGTGAGGTGGTGGAACCCAGTGTAGGTAAAACACATGGAATATGACTTTGGGGAAATCTGAATTCTAGTCCTCCTCCTGCCTTGAAACCACCAGGCCTTCGCCTCCCCCGGCTTCAGCCTTCCCAACAATGAAGTCATAAAACTGGAGTAGGAGGCCCTGCATTTCCCTCCAGCTCCAATGTTTTGTGGTTCTGATCTGATCATTTGTTGCACTATAACCCAGCACAGGGGGCATACGCAGGAACACACCTGGGGCTCCAGGTGAGAAAAGAATCATGAGTTCACCCACTGATTTGCTATCACCTCAAGCATGTCCCTTCTGCCTGGGAATGCTGCCCTCTGGCTCAAACAGAGATGCCATCCTAGGGAAAGCCTCACCCCAAAGACTCCCTGGGAATCCCCAGTGGCTCTGAGAAGTGGGACATAAACAGGCATTCTCCGGACTAAACAGAGTGGAGGAAATTTCCTATTCACTTTCCCTGTGAACAACGGGGTCAGAGAATTAGCATATCCCCGTGGGTCTGCAGGTCCATCGGGAGCTCTGTTCGGTGCTGGAAAGAACACGCTAGAACTAGAAGGCGTGCCTCTGTTGTAATGAAGGCCACTGCCTAACAAGGGAGA
Source organism: Canis lupus baileyi (assembly GCF_048164855.1). NCBI lineage: Eukaryota > Metazoa > Chordata > Mammalia > Carnivora > Canidae > Canis > Canis lupus. The sequence goes on along the minus strand of NC_132843.1, from coordinate 2,265,862 downwards.
AAAAATGGCCTTCACCCACTTCCCAGTGAGACATTGTCAATACGTTTGTGGCCAGCCATGGGTGTTGAGAACAACAAGGGGAACGACAAGAGGGACAGCTGGATCTGGCACATGGCTGAGGGTCAGCCTTGCACCTGCTATAGTGCCTGACACACAGGGCCCCTCAGTGATGTTTGTGGGATATATAAGTTAATAAGCCCTTTAGGAAATAGGATTTTAATTTAATAATGGTTAATGCCAGCTTTCTTAAAGTGTAGGGATATTTCTCTTCAGATAGGGTTTTCTAGAAAGATTTGGGACCTGGCATCAGGGAATGTGGTACCTGCTGGCTTTATGACCTTGGGCCAGGTGCATGACTTCCTCTCAAAACAATGATACAGAACCTGTACCTCACAGGGTGGTGATGGGGAGGAAATGAAGCAATGCATTCAGGATCTCTTTGCAAACTACCCCACCTATCCTTCCCTGGATAGGATCAGCACAGAAAACAATCCTTTTCTGATCATTTAAGAGCATTGTTGTGAGCATCAGCCATCACAGTGTTCTTCAGCTACAGGTGGATGTGTGGACAGTGTCCTGTGTAGCAGGAATTCCCTGATCCCAATCCCACCAAGTCCACAGAGATTCAAGGGATCAGTGGGTTGGGGCACAACCCAAGGATCATTTCCCTGAAACATCCTTGGACGATCCCGATATTTCACAGCAGCTGCAGTTAAGCATCAAGCATACTTCTCCCCTTCCCCAGGTGAGGGGCAGCACAGGTAACTCGTCATCCCCTCTCTCTCCAAATCAGTGGACTCATTAGGTTTTCTGTCCTGTTACCGTCGTGTGTCATCTACTTCACCTTGGGACTCTGCTGCTTGCCACCTGAGCGCCTGTCTCATCACTGCTTCTGCTGAGGACACAGATGCACTTATTCCTTGGTGCAACCTCTGCCCCAGGTTTTCCTTTTCTAGTTCTCGTGGCCTCTCATTTACTCCATGGCTTGTGTAAGGGACGATGGGCCTTTGGTAGATCTTGCCTGCCTCTCCCAAGCTCTTTCTGCTTCTGTCTGCCAAGCAACCCCTTCTCAGCCTGGGCCAGTCAGGCTCAGTGGTATCTCCTTCCAGCAGCTGCAGATGTTGTTTATTCATGTTATAGACTGGATGTTCTGTCCCCGCAGAATGCATACACTGAAATCCTCACCCCCATGTGATGGCATTAGGAGGCGGGCCTTTGGGAAGCAATCAGGTCATGAGGGCAGAGCCCCCAGGAGTGGGACTGGTGCCCTCTTTCACCCCTCCTGTCATGTGAGGATACGGCGAGAAGCCGCCAGTCCAACTCCTGGAAGTAGCTTCTCCCAGCGCTCAACCACACCAGCACTCTGATCTCAGACTTCCGACCTTCAGGACTGTAAGAAGTCAGTTTCTCCTGTTGGTAAGCCACTCCATCTATAGTGCTCCATGACTGCAATCTTTTTTTTTTAAATAATTTTTTAAAAGATTTTATTTATTTATTCATAGAGACAGAGAGAGAGAGAGGCAGAGACACAGGTGGAGGGAGAAGCAGGCACCATACAGAGAGCCTGACGTGGGACTCGATCCAGGGTCTCCAGGATCACGCCCTGGGCTGCAGGCGGCACTAAACCACTGTGCCACCGGGGCTGCCCCCATGACTGCAATCTAAACTGATGGAGACTATTTAGTTGGTGGGATTTTTCTGGAAAGCTTTGACACAAACAGTACATGTGAATGAGTGACTGAGAGACTCAGAGGAAAGAACTTTTGTTGGGGCTTCACGTTTACAGGGGCTCACTGAGGCAGGCCTCTTGAAGAAGTGGGCATCAGAACAGGGTGTCCACTGACCGTGCTTGAGTGCTTGGCCCCACAAATCTGGGCCCCACTTCCTCTAGTAAAAACACAAAAGGACACAGAGTTGATGTCACCAAGTCTTCGGTAGTTCATAATAAAAATACAAGGGAGCCACATTTACAAGTCCAGACTTCATCTCTTTCCTAACTTAGCTGCCTTCTTCTGTCCCAGTTTTTGCCAGAGACACGAAGAGCGCCCGGGGAGTGGGCGCAGAGAGCAGAGAAGCAGAGTGTCCGGAGGTGCCACTGTCCTGCTTCCCCAGGGGGCCCTCGCCAAGGTCCTGTGCCGTCCCCTCCCGGGGCTGCAGCCACATCTCCGGTGGCTTCATGGCAACTTTCAGGCAGCGGGACAGCTTAGGCTACTTGGGTCCTGGGGCCCAGGTCAGGTACCACTTCCTGGGATGTGTGGAAAACACGGCCTCTCCACCCTCCTTGCATGTTGGTTTGTTAGGGTGGCCTTTTCAAAGCACCACAGCCTGGGTGCTTTGGCTTAACCAAAGAAATGTCCCCTCAGGCCTCAGGGGTGGGGGGGCGAGGGCCCTCTCTGGGGGTCCTCGGTCTGTAGAAGCTCGCCCTGACCTCCACGCTCCGTTTCACAATGCATCCCCGGCCTGTGTGTCTGTGTCCAAATTTCCCTTTTCTGGAAGTACAGCAGTCATATTGGATGAGGGGCCCAGCCTATTCCAGTAGGATTTCACCTTAACCCACGACACCAGCCGGGGTCTTATTTCCAAACAAGGTTACATCTCGAGGCCCGGGGCCTAGGACTTCCATGTGTGGATCTGGGGAGGCGCAGTCTGGGCTGCAGGCCTGGTGAAGTGGCTTGGTCATCGTCGTGAGTATGAGGGGCAGCGACGCTCCGCTGGGGCGCCGGCCCGGGCCCATGAGGGACCCCGGGAAAGGAGGACAGTCCGTCCCCTGCCCCTGCGTGGCCCGCCCGCTCCTCCTGAGGACGGCAGACGCCCCGGCCCGCGGGGAGAGCCGTGAGCCTTGGTGCACCGGCTGCCTCGGCCTCCCTCCAAGCCCAGCCGAGACCCATCCTCTCCGCTCGCGCTTCCTGGATCGGGCCGTGCACCCGGCTCCCCAGGCCAGCCGCCTGCCCGTCCCTCCACCTCAACCTGATTATCAAATAGCTCTTCTCTAGTTTTTAGTTTTTTAAAAGATTTTATGTTGGGGCAGCCCGGGTGGCTCAGCGGTTTAGCGCCGCCTTCAGCCCAGGGTGTGATCCCAGGGCCCCCCGGATCGAGTCCCACGTCCAGCACCTGCAAGGAGCCTGCTTCTCCCTCTGCCTGTGTCTCTGCCTCTCTGTCTCTCTCTCTCTCTGTGTCTCTCATGAATAAAATAAAATCCTTAAAAAAAACAAAAAGATTTTATGTTGAAGTCATCTCTATACTCACCGTGGGGCTGGCACCTGCCGGCCCGGGATCGAGTCGCACTGTCCCCCCCCCCCACCCCGAGCCAGCAAGCCGCCCCTGCTAAGTTTCAATCGCATCGAAAACCTCTGTCATCGAGTCGAGAGCCCTGGTTTTGGTTCACCACTCGGCCACCTGCAGGGGAGAAGTAACCTGTCCCGAGGTCACTCCAGGAGAAGATCTCGGCCTGCCCCGCAGCCTCGGCGGTTCTGGGAGTCCCCTTACCGAGAGCTGGGCACAACCGTGCTTTGTTTTCGGCCACTAGAGCAGCCGGGCCTTCCTCACCCCCTTCCTTGTTCCTGATCGAAATATCTTTTGCTTCCTGCTGCCTCCACGGGTCGCCCTGGCCTCCTGGACAGGCCCGGGGTTCCCAACCAAAAGGAACCCAACCAAGAGGTCCTACCTTGCCGTTGCTCTTGGGGCTGCGCAGGCGGCCAGCGGGGTGGGGGCGAGGCAGGGGACTTTCCGGTCGTCAGGGTCCTCCCCGCAGACCCACGGCCGCCCCTGTATCTCTAACCAGGGCAGGAAGCATGAGAACCTGGTGTGGGCTCCCCGAGGGTTTACAGAACCAGCAAGAAAACCGGGACAGCAGGCGGGCGTGTGCCCTGAGGCAGCGACAGCTGGCTCACACTTCAAAGGACAATTAATTGAGAATTTGTAGAGGTGAAGGGCGCCTGGCTGGCTCTGTCAGGTAAGCTTGGGACCCTTGATTTTGGTCCAGGGATGATCTCAGGGTCCTGGGATGGAGGTCAGCGTCCAGCCCCACCTGGGCAGGGAACCTGATTAAGATTCTCTCTCTCAAAAAAGAAAAAAAAAAAAAAAAAAAGAATTTCTAGAGGCAAATAGTATGAATGAAAACTCAGGCAGGCAGGCAGGAACTAAGTGTGTTATTTGCCCAAACTTACAAAAGAGGGACTGGAGGCACAAAGAGGTTGAGTAACCTGCCTAAGGGCACAGGGGGACGTAGAGCCAGACAATGCCCCTGGGCATTCACCTCCAGAGCTCGTGCTAGCTTTGACCAGGCTGTACTCCTACAAGGGTGTCCAGGTCTTGATGCAGACTTCGGAAGGCAAGTTGGCCATGGGGGTGGAGAATGTGTTTCTGCATGTGCAGAGCTAAAGTTTTTAAAAGAGGTTCGTGGTGGACCTGGGTTCCTTTCATGACAAGATAAGATACATGATGCATGTGGCCATGTCCTCCCTATGGTAAAAAAAAAACTCTTGATCCTGGAACCCTGATCTTCCTTCCAGTGTCTGGTATAATTCAGACTCCTTAGGGCTCTGTTTGCCAAGTATACAGTTGGTTCTTTGGAGGCCACGATAGGCACAGGTCAGCGTCATCCTCCTTTCCACCGAGACCCATGCTCCCTGAAGTCCTGGATTATCTGACGCCTGACCCAGGATGTCTGCATCCCCTGCCCAGAGATGTCACATGTCACCATGTGGGGGTGGGGGAGTGGGGTGAGGCAAAGTTTTATTGCAAAACACCTGAAAATCCATATGGAGACCTGATTCTACCCTTTTGCATGTACAAATCCTTGACCTATATTTCTTACAGACTGAATAAATAGTATGTGTCACACCTAAATTTTATGTGTAGGGGGGCTTGGGTGGCTCAGTGGTTAAGCATCTGCCTTCGGCTCAGGTCATGATCCTGGGGTCCTGGGATCGAGCCCCACCTGCTTACCAGGAAGTTTGCTTCTCCCTCTGCCCAGCCCCTCCCCCCTGCTCATTCTCTCTCTCTCTCTCTCTCTCTCTCAAAGAAATAAATAAAATCTCTAAAATAAATAAATATTTTTTAAAAGTAAATAAATGTACGTAGATATTGCTATGATCAAAAAGTAAAGTCGCTTAAGACACGAGTGACTTTTTGATGACAATAACTAACATGTCCATAGTATTTACTCTTTGCCAGGCTCTATCTTAAGCACTTTACAGGGATCAACTCATTTCATCCCCACAATAGTCTAGAAGAAAAGTATAATTACTATTATTATCCTCATTTTACTTATTGGAAGACTGAGACACAGAGAGGCCAGGTAGCTTGCCCAGGGCCATGCAGCTGGTAGGTCGCAGAGGCAGGATTTGACCGCAGTGTGCAGGCTCTGACCCATGCACTGCACAGCTTTTTGCTGGTCTGCAGTTGTTCAACCTATGGATGCTAATCAAGAAAGTTCCAAGACCTTAGCTGTATGGAAAATGCCCCCTTTTTCTTAATAAACTTTTTACTTTGAAAAATAAAGTTTGTTGTTAGGTTTATGGAAGAGTTGCCGAGATAGCACAGAGAGTTCCCACTCGCTGCTCGGCCAGTTTCGGTTTCCCGGATACTACCACCTTCCGTTGGTACATTTGTCAAAACTAAGAAACCAACAACGGTAAGTCACTGTTAACTAAACTCCAAATTTTGTTTGGGTCCACTGGTTTTTCCATGAATGTACTTTCTGCTGTGCTCCAGGACCAATCCAAGTCCCACACAGCGTGAGCTCTCAGGTCTCCTTCGAGTCCTCTGGTCTGTGATCATTTCTCAGACTCTTCTCACTTTTCATGACCTTGGCGGGCTTGAGGAGTTCTGGTCGGGTATTTGGCAGAATGTCCTTCAGTTTGGAATTGTCTGATGCTTTCTCACAATTAGACTGAAGTTTATAGGCTTTTTGAAAAGAATACCACAGAGATGAAGTCTTTCCCATCACATCATATTATATTGGATGTGATGGTTAATTTTATGTAAACCTGAGAGGGCAAAGGGATGCCCAGAGAGCTGGTAAAACATGGCTTCTGGGTCTGTCTGTGAGGGTGTTTCTGGAAGAGACTAGCGTTTGAATTGGTAGACAGAGTAAAGCATAGGGCGCTCGCCAACCTGAGTGGGCCTCATCCAATCTGTTGAGGGCCCAAATAGAACAACAAAACAGAGGAAGGGCACATTTGCTTTTTTCTTGAGTCAGGACACCCATCTTTCCCACCTCAGACATTGGCACTCCTGGTTCTCAGTCTTTGGGACTCAGACTTGAACTCACACCATCAGACCCTGATTCTCAGGCCTTTGGACTCTGGCCAAATTACATCATTGCTTTCTCAAGTTCACAGATGGTAGATCATAGAATTTGTCGGCCTCCATAACCATGTGAGCCAATAATAAATCTCCTTCCTATAATGAATCTCTCTCTTTCTCTCTCTTTCTCTCTTCTCTCTCTCTCTCTCTCTCTCATATTTTACATGGTTCTATTTCTCAATTTTTGTGGAGAACCTGACTCATACAAAGGGGAGATACATGGCATCAGCATCACCAGTCATGTCATTTGGTCACGTGGTCACTTGGTTAACATGGTGTTTGCCAGATTTCCCCTGTGAAATGTGCCAGATTTCAACCAGAAGTGAACCTGCTGGTTTCCCGTTTCTGCGCTCTACCTTTGGAAGTAGGTTCCTAAGTCTGGCCCACATGTGGGATAGGGACAGGAATAGGTTAAGGTCTCCCCCGGCGCCCTGCCTCAAAGTGAGGGTATCCATACACATTGTCTGGGATGCTTCTCTAAAGAAGACTTGTCCCTGCTCCTGCGTGTGTTCACTATCTGATCATCTGTTTATACCAATATGGACTCAAGTGTAAAAGCCCTTTTAACGTTCAGTTCTGCTGCCTCTCCAGGAAGTCCTTGGCGCAGCTCCACCTGTGCCGGCCTGGTCACAGCATCTCCCCACTGTTGCCCACCCGGGCGTGGCTCATCTGCCCTCCACACTCGGCCTTGCAGCTTTTTCAAGGTCCAGAGTATCTCACACATGCCTTTCCTCCACCGAAGTTCGACACATTTTTCTGTGACCAGTAAAGCACCTCTTTAATGAAACACCCCCCAGCTCCAAGCTTCTCTCTCTCTGTGTCTCTCTCTTCAACTTCCAGCGAACACTAAGTGACTGCATTATCCAAACTGGCACTTCTGTTGCCAACAGTACACCTCTTATAATTCTATCAGCTCCTTAAGGAAAGAGAACATATTCTCTTTTCTTTCTTTTCGTCCCCTCCAAATAGCAGATGTCCAACGATTCAATTCATGGAACGGAACAGAATCAGAAGATCAAATTCTAACAGAACAAATCCAGGTAGACCTGGATAAATTCTTTAGACCATACAGTTTCCCAAGAACAAAAGAGCAATTTTATTTCATGGCCAATTTAGAATTTTCCTGTCATTAAGCACACCAATCTGAAGGCCTTTATCTTCCTCTGGGCCAAATGCCAAGTCTGTTCTTATTCATGATCCAAAGTCCCTAATCCTTTTCTTTTCTTTTGCAGATTTTGTTAGCCAATTTGACCAACGTTCATAATCAAATTGACTAATTACAAAATGCACTTATATTTATAATGCATGTGTGAGTTCTTGGCCCTGGCAAGCTGTGTGCAAGAAGCAGAACTGTTTCCCTGGTGCTCCATATGAAAAAACAGCCTGTGGAGTGTAACACTCTGGGATTATAAATGCTTGTCTTCAGCATAAAACGTGGGATGACCTGAGGGGTATGCAGGACATCCTCTGATTCCACACATCATGTTGTCACAATAATCCCCTGGTCCTCGGGGCACCTGTTCCAGAAGGGCCTGATCTCACAGAATCGGCCAACCGTGCCGGGGTCAGGCCTGACCCCTACACCAGCCTTGAAGGAGAACTTCCTGCTGGCCTGACCAAGCCTGTTGGGTGTGCTTTGGAGGAAGGGTTGATGGAAAAGGGGCTGTTCCTCTCATTACCTGGCAAACGCCTGACTGAAGGACCCAGCTCAAAGCTGAGTCTGTGTTCACTGAAATGACCCTTTCAGAGCAGCTAGATGCTGTTCTCCTAGCTGCATGACCAGCTCTTGAAGTAAGTAATAGGATATTCATTACTTCAGTGGCTCTCAAATGCAGCTTTTGGCCTTCTTGGGAGACTTTCAGTTAGCCAGGAACCTGCCCACTATGAAATCGCCTGCCTGGCTCCCTAGGGCTCTCAGGCAGCACTAGGGAGGTCATTCCAAGCCAGTTACAGGAACTATAAGGTCATGAGAACCTTCTTCATATGGTGTTGCCTTCTATTGACAGTGTTTCCACCCTCAGCTCTGTGAGTAGAATTGCTAAGAATGTTCCCCTATGTCTGCTCCAAAGAAGGGCTCCTTTTCCCATGCTTGGGAACTGGGCATTGGGCAGTTAAAGCACCAGGGCTTCTATTCATGAATTCATAACACTGACTACATTGTTCACAGGCTGGACATAAGCATAAAATTATTGTACAATGGTTGCCAAGTGTTGCATTGGCAGAGAAAATCTGCTCCAAATCTTAATGCCAAATGTCCGAGTTACCTCATTAGGATTGTACCTTTCAAGTCCTGGAAAGAGATGGAAATTTTACAAACCACTTACTAAGCAAATTCAGGGTTCTCTTCCCATCTCAAGTCAAGAAGAAAGAACACAAACTTGGGTATATAAGAGTTGAGAGGCTAAACTCTGACCTAGGAAATGTGCTCCCACCATCTACCCTGCGAAAGGATGACCATGAGGCTTCCTGAAAGTTCCTCAGAGGCTGCTCCCATGTCTCCAAGTCTTGCACAGCCAATAGAGGACCAATAGTTTTAGTGTTGCATTTTCAGTTTGTGATGATGGATTTTCTGTGCCAACTTGGCTGGGCCATAATGCCCAGTTAGTCAAACATTATTCTAGATGTTTCTGTGAATGTGGTTTTTGAATGAGATTAACATTTAAATTGGTGGACCTTTTGTGTAAAGCTGGTTGCCCTCCATAATGTGACTGGGCTTCATCCCTTCAGTTGAGGGGCTTAATAAAACAAGGACTGACCTCTCCTGAGCAAGAAGGAATTTTGTCAGCGAACTGGACTCAGGTCAAACTCTTCTCTGGGTCTCCAGCCTGCTGGCCTCCTCTGTGGGATTTGGACTCACCAGGCCAGCTTCCACAACTGCATGAGCCAATTTCTTAAAATAAATCTCCCTCCGTAGATTGATAGATACAGAAATAGAGATAGAGACATCCATCCCATCGATTCTGTTTCTCTGGAAAACCCTAATCCATGGTTAGTTCCTCTTTTCATGAGGGCACCAGAATTTTGTTTTGGTGACAAAAATGTTGACTAAGCTAATCCTCCAAAGCCTCTGATTCACCACTTTAATTCAAAAGCACTATTCTTGTCCTATACAAAATCTCACTCACCCCAAACCCTGCCATCTCATGTACTTTTTAGCCAGTCTTTATGACTCTGCTGGTTACATAAAGCAGGATCTCCTTCATTCTTGGGTGTCAGGTCAAGTCTAGGCTAGTTGTGGGCAAGACAAGAGAGGACATCTACTCTATAAATCTCTCCTTGGATGTTCAAGATCTTGGATTCCCAGACACTCCATGTTCTCATCTCACTCAAGGAGGTAGATGGTATCGTTCTGATTCCAGATTAGGATATGGTTGATTCATTTGGCGTTAATCTCTGGGTTGATATAAGCATGAGAACATGTGCTTTGCTTTTTGGTCTTCAGTGTCAAATGATGCCACCCTCAGCTTCCCTAAGTCTGAGATCAGAATATATTATTTTATTACCACACTCTCCTGCTTATCCACTTTCTTTACCTGTAAAATGGGCACAGTCCCATAGCATTAGCTATGTCTGCTCAGTGTAGTCTCAGGTGCTACAGTCCTCAGGCTTGATGGAAATAATTTTTATTGGGTGCTTACTACATGGAAGACATTGTGCTAAAAACTTTGTGCATCCTCTCATTTTGCCCTCACAAGAACCTTACTATTTGCCCTGTAAGTCATTTGGTTCTCAGTCGGGCTGGCCTAGTCCTAGAGACCTCCCTGGACATGGAGCTCGCTTGCACAGATGAGTAAGGGAACCATAACAGGATACCATTCTGAACCAAGGAAGCCCCAAGTGTTGACTAATGGACTTGACCTGGAGACATCATGGCCCAAAGTCATCCAGGAGCAGGGGGGGAAAGGCAACAGGGTAAAGTGAGCAGGAGATGGAACCTTCAGGGAGAATCCTTGGTGAAACTCAGAGCCCCTCGTGGGGCACGTCCCCGCCCCTCCCGGCTGAATCTTTTCCCCAGCTGTACTCCCTTTCCTCATTCTGCCTCCCAAGGCCTCACTCTGGCTGCAGCATCTGTGTTCAGACCAGCTTTGAGGGAATTCTCTGTGATGAACACACAACGCTCCTGTCTTGTTACATGAAATATGTTCAGCATAAGTTAGCATATCCTTGATGAACGTACGTTCTCGAGCTGGCCTGGGACACAGGGCTGCCCTGAGGGGTGATGACATGACTGTGGCACTACTCCTTCCTGCACTAACTGGCCCAGATCTCTCTGCCTTTTTGGCTATCAGGTCTGTTTTCCTAGACCTGCTGCCACTGCCCCACTGCTGGGATGTCCACCATCTCCTCTCCTTACCACGCAACCTGCCTGTCCCGCACTCACGTACCACTTGCTTTGCTGCAGGCTGGAGAATCCACTACCAACTGCCAAGCACCATGGAGTGCAGACCACAGTGAGGAGACTTTCCTGTAACCATATGCACTGTACACATGGGTTCTGGAATGCTTGTTTGTAACCTGGATTCAAGCCTTCATTTCCTCTCCTCTAAATGGTGTCATTAATTACTAGATCATGTATGGAAATTAAAGGAAATAATGGACGTGGAGGGCTTATCACATGTAAATATGTATTTACGTATCTGTAAAATGTGTATAGCACCTCCTAAAAATATTCGGTAAACAGTAGCTTTAATAGTCTTGTTTTGACTGCCATATAATTATTGCTTTTTTCCCTTCATCTCTTCTGTAGCATTGAGGTTGTCAGAGTTAAAACCATGTGCCATCTGATCTGTGTGTTATTCTAGCTGTACCTTTAACACCCACCATGGAAAAACTATCTCGTTATGTCTAGGGTCTCTTTTGAGTCTAACAACCTTTCTGTCACATTGCCCTAATTTCCCAGGGGGCAGGGGGAAAGGGAGCCTGACAAGCATCCCATAGCTCCTTCCTTTTCCTGTGTAAGGTGCCATAGACATGTTATGTGAATCTAGAAAACTCAAGAAGAGCCAGACTTCAAAATCCGTCAGCTATTTAATAAGTACTGGTTGAGGATGGTGATACTGTTGGAACCTGAAGTGGCCTGACTCTTCACGCTGTAAAGAACATGGTACACTGGAACAGTTAGATGAAAATCAAACCCTTTTAAATATTCATGTAAAGAAGTTGCCTTTAAATACCTTTTAGTGATAAGACACCTGGGTGTCTCAGTTGGTTAAGCATCTGACTCCTGATCGCAGCTCAGATCTTGATCTCAACACAGGTCTTGAACTCAGGGTCATGAGTTCAAGCCCCGTGTTGGGTTCCATGCTGGGTGTGGAGCCACCCTAGAAAAATAAAATAAAAAAATAAAAACCTTTTAGTGACTCCTTTCCTACCAGTGAAGATTGAACTATGAAGTGAATAATCACACCTTTATTCACCCATTCTGCAAATCCAGATGGTCCTATGCCCACATGATCCCACTGCATTGTGGAAAGAAAAACTCTAGATCGTTAAAGCAAGAGTGGGTGCAGACAGTCACAGTGCCAGCTGCCTTGGACAGATACCCAGGCTAGCTTTCCAGTCTACTTCTGTCTTTTCTCAGTCTGGATGCTTTGCAAATACTTCAGGTTTAGACTCACACTGGAGGGATCAGTCTTTCTAATTCATCCCTTAAGGCAGAGGAGGGCACAAGCCTTGACGGTGGTAGGTGCTTTCCATCTGCTTTCTTGTGGGAACAGGGAGCTGGAACATCCTGGCCGGCCGCATGCCTTCAGAACTCCAGCTCCTTAGAGGGCAACCTACACCTGCGGGTAGTGTTTGAAACCAGTTACTCTTATCCTACTCATCGTTCATTCATTTACACTAGGACACAGCCAGAAAACTTCTGAGTGCCTGGGCCTTCTTTCCCTTTCCTTCACTCCTGAGTCAGTCTAAATGAAGGTTCGGATTCGATTTGGAAGGGGAACAGGTGTCTTTGGTTAAGAGCCAAGTTCTTAAAGGAAAACTCAAGGGTGTTCAGTCTGATGGCATGGTGTGACGAGATCCCGGGATGACCCTGGTAGAGGCCATAGGGGATAACAGGTTCATTCCTCACCCCAGCAGCAGTGTAGATTTTAGCTCTCCAGTAGAGTGGTCTTGGGTAAGAAGCTGTTGGCATCTCTGGCTCCACCCCGGATGACAAGGACTGGACCACCAGCAAGAAAGGGACATGAATAAACCCCGCATAAGACCAAAGAACCCTCCTCCCATGTCTTCTCTCATTCATACTCCTCCTCCCTCCCTCCTTCCCTCCCTCCCTTCTTTCTCCCCACACATTGCCGTGTGCCCCCAGGTCAGAGGGCCCAGAAGGAGAGCTGGTGTGGAGCAGCTGGCTCTTTGGACAGCATACTCAGACTTTCCAAGAAAAGAGGAAAAACTGCTGAGGTCACCAATATGAGAGTGCAGGAAGAGGCTTTGTGAAGGAGAAGGGGGTGGTGGAGGCAAAGGGTTATCCGAAAGGCTCAGAGGGAAAAACCAGTGAGCTTCCCATGGTGTCTAGAGGAACTTGCTGCTCATCTAACAATCACCTCCCTTCTCCTGCCTTGCCCCTAGTGAAACGTCAGAGCTAGAAGGGGCTCAAGACCAGTGATTGTGACTTCTTTGGGATCACAGACTACCTGAACACACTGATAAAAACTGAGGATCTCTCTTGAGAAAAATGCATTTATGAGCTGACTTGTGTGTATCACACACACACACACACACACACACGTACTTACACACAAGTTCACATACAAATTGTAGGAAGTTCACAGACCTAAAACTCATCATTGGGACCCCTAGCCTAGGAACTCTGCTCCTAGTCCAGTGGTCTCAACCAAGGGCAACTGACCCCTGCGTCTAGTGAGTGGAGGCCAGGGTGCTGTGACACATTCCACAGTGAGCAGGACCACCACCCACAGAAAAATATTATCTGGCCCCAAATATCAATAGTGCCAATGCTGAGAACCCCACTGGACTAGAAGTCCAACACATCATCCCATTACAGAAATGTGAAATCATCTGCCTAAGATCACACAAGTCATTAGACTACCATGGTCAGGACTACCATGCCAGAAAATCATGATAGAGCCCATTTCCTGAGCACTTATTAAGACCAGATACTGTTCTAAGTACTACACATGAATCAATTCACTTACTTTTCTGAGATAGGTGTAGGTATGCCCATTTCACAGATGAAGAAATGGAGGTGAAGAGAGGCTAAGTGTCCCACCCATGGCCATGTGGGTGATTAAGTGGTGAACCTAGGTCTTTTTTTTTTTTTAAGATTTTATTTACTTATGCATGAGAGACACAGAGAGAGAGAGAGGCAGAGACACAGGCAGAGGGGGAAGCAGGCTCCATGCCGAGAGCCCGACCTGGGACTCGATCCCGGGTCTCCAGGATCACGCCCTGGGCCGAATGTGGGTGCTAAACAGCTGAGTCACCCAGGGATTCCATGAACCTAGGTCTTAAGCCAAGCAGTCTGGCTCTGGGGGCTCTCCAGGCCATTTCCCCGTGCAGCACACTGCCTGGGCCCTGCTAACTACTCACATTCCAAAAAGTCATGTCTTGGAGCGTGCAATATTCCTCTAACTCCTCCTAAAGTTCTCTCTTATCCAGACCCTGAGTTTAGTCTCTTCCTATTTCAGGCTTAATAGTTTTCCTCCTTCTTTGTAAGGGCTGTTTAACGATTATTCCCAACCAGATCTCTAGTTATTTATAGTTTTCAAGATACAGTATCATCATCTACTATTTCATTTAAAACGACTCTGCCTAGCACACCGGGCACTTGGCAAGTGAGGAAACTGGGAAGTGAGGTCACGGGGCAGGCGAGGGATCCTAGCCAGAACTGGCAGCCTCAGAGGGCCGCACACTGCAGAGCCATCTTTCTCCTTGGACTGAGGCCACCAGCTCAGCCAGCTCAGACCAGAGTGAGCTGGGAAGCTGGCGGCCTCAGTCTGCAGTCTGCATGTGAGCAGACCGGCCTCCACAGCCTCTGTAACCTGGGAATCCTTATCCACATGTGTATCCTACAGGCATTCCTCGCTTTATCTCCTTTCACTGTATTGCTCTTGGCTGATATCGCTCCTTACAAGTTCAAGGTTTGTGGTAACCCTGTGTTGAGCAACTCTGTCCGTGCCATTTTTCCAACAGTGGCTGTTCACTTCATGTCTCTGTGTCACATTTTGTAGTTATCAATATTTTCATTCTCAATATTGCAAACTTTCTCATTATTCTTTTATCTGTTGGGGTGGTCTGTGCTCAGACCTCACTGAAAGCCCAGATGATGGTTAGCATATTTTAGGAATAAGTGTTAAGTATATTAAGTACTAAGTATTTTTAAATTCAGGCATGTGCATTTTTTAGATACAATGCTATTGCACTCTTAATAGGCCATCATAGAATATAAATATCACTTTTATATACACTGGAAAACAAAAAATTTGTTTGGCTTACTTTATTGAGACATTCACTGTATTGTGGTGAGCTAGAACTGAACCCACACTATCTCCAAGGTGTGCCTCTACGAAATAGTTTTTAACTTTCAACAGAAGAAAAAATTAAGGTTAATAATGCCTGACGCTAATTGAAATGTATTCATTTAATCTTGGCTAAGAGGGGAAACAATCTAAAAATTTCTAAACATTATCCTAGCTCCTAAATTGCTTCATCTGTCTCCCTTCCTGTTCCTTGCTACACTTTTCTTACTCAAAATTGTGTTATATTGTTGTTGGTTGTGGTGTTTTGCTTTGATTTTTCTAAAAATGAGCTACCCTAGACTATTTACCAGCCGGTGCCCCTATCTCCACCCAGAAACCACACCTCTCCACATGTCCTTCAAGCATCCTCCTTGTGGCCCCAGACACCATATTCCATTCCATGATCCAATCTACAGTTCACATCTTACTGTAGCAGAAATCTCTCTGACAAAGAAGGGTTGCCAGTGTCTGGATAAGACCCAGTCATTTTAAGTCACGTTCAAAGCAAGATCCCAGATTAGGAAAAGAAGTTCCAGGGCAGCCCAGGTGGCTCAGTGGTCTAGCTTCGCATTCAGCCCAGGGTGTGATCCTGGAGATCCGGGATCGAGTCCCACGTTGGGCTCCCTGCATGGAGCCTGCTTCTCCTTCTGCCTATGTCTCTGCCTCTCTTTCTCTCTCTCTCTCTCTCTCTCTCTCTCTCTCTCTCTCTCTCTCCTCCCCTCATGAATAAATAAGTAAAATCTTTAAAAAAATAAAAAAGGAAAAGAAGTTCCGATTTCCTTCACTGTTTCCCGGGAGCACATAGGCCTTGACTCTTGAGTCGGTGCAGTGAACAGAATTGGCTCTTCTTGGAGATGAAAGTGAACAATCACTCAGTTTTCCTTAATTTAATTATGAATATATTCCTTGGCTCATCCCACGGCACAAACTTAACATCTATTGTGTGTTACTTTTTCCACCTCAACATGTTCTGAAACGGATGGAAAGCCCATGCAGGCTTTACTGGTAAAGATTACCAGTACCAGCTCAGTTTAAGTCACTAATGATGTCTTTATTGCTTGCTGACCACCCTGTGTGGTCACAGCCTCCTGCCTGTGAAACATTTCAAATATCCCTGAAGAAGGAAGGTAATCCCATACGAAGTCATGGAGACTCTCCAGACATAGTCACCTTCAAATCACAAACGGGTCAGCTTGTGTTGACTAGATTTCTTTCAGATAGGAGACAAAAAGTCTCCTGTAGCAGAAGGAAAAACACGTTTGTTGTTCAGGAGACAGGAAAGCACAGGGACAGTGACTGCCTCCAGGACAGAGACCAGGGGCGCCAGTGCTGCCTGGGGAGCTTCTCTCCCCCTCTGAACTTGGCTTCTCAGGGTCAACTCTCAGACTGGCCTTCCTCTTTCCTAAAGCAATTTTCCTCTAAGTGGCCATTTGAGGAGGGATAGGATAAGGCAAGATTGTCAACAGCTCATGTCACCCCAGCTCAGCAAACTTCAGAGGAAGGAAAGGGCCTTTCTCAATGTTTTACTATTTCAAAATGTTGGGGAAGAAAGGTGATTGACCAGACTTTAGTCTTGTATCCCAGGGACCAATCATGGGAGCGGGAGCTACTGTGATTGGCCAAGCTGGGGTCACGTGTCCATCCTTGTGCCCTGGCAGTGGATGGATGTAATGGCAGCAAGTTTGGAGTTGAAGAGGCACTTTCCCAGAAGACGAGTTGGGAGTGGTGTTGTTAGCAGAGGAAGGGGAAAGGGCCACTGTGCAGCCCCAAACAACAGATGTGCATTATAATGACATTCCAGGAGCTCACTGTTTGGAACTCAGATTACATATATTTGTGTGGTGCTTTAGGAGGCACTTTCTAATCTGTCATTTGACTCCTCACCAGCCCTGGGAGGTAAAGAGGTATCTCTCCTGGCAGCCTACACACACCCTTTACTGGATAGTATCTCTGTGCTGTTCCCATAAAACCTCAGATCCTAAGTGAGAAGGGAGCTTCCTTGGAAGGATTTCCAGGATGGGGGCTTGGCATCAAGCGAAGTGGAATGTCCTCCAGGCCTGAACGTTTCTCTCCTTTCTCCCCTCTGTCCTGGACCCCTCAGAGGCCACCTACTATGGACAGGAGCCCGAGGCTGTGTCCAGCACTGTGTGAAACCACATGGAATGGGGGAGGGGGGTAAGTGAAAGTTACCTGCAGCCACCAAACTTCCTCTTGTGAAAATCTAGGGAATAGCCTGAGGCTGTAGAGGGGGATAAAACAAGGAGGGAGGGGTAGAGAGAGGGAAGAGAGAGCAGAGAGGGAGAGAGAGAGGGAAGGAGCGATGAACAGGGGATAGGGGTGACGTTACTGGGCTATGGGGACTAGGCCCACAGAGGTGGGTGGAGGGCGGGGGAGGGAACACTTTAAAGACAAGAATATTGTTTTTTTTTTTTTAATTTTTATTTATTTATGATAGTCACAGAGAGAGAGAGGCAGAGACACAGGCAGAGGGAGAAGCAGGCTCCATGCACTGGGAGCCCGACGTGGGATTCGATCCCGGGTCTCCAGGATCGCGCCCTGGGCCAAAGGCAGGCACCAAACCGCTGCACCACCCAGGGATCCCGAATATTGGGTTTTAATAGATTCACTGTTTTAACCTGCAATAAAACTCTCTTCCTATAAATCCCTGAATTGCCAGTTACATTTTCTAGGACAAGACAGTCCGCATCCCTGGGCTGTGAAGTGGGTAGTAAGGATCAACGGGAAGGGACAGAAAAAAGGGAAGATTGGGAACCACAGTGACTCAAGGACAGGGATTCACAGAAATTGTGGGGAGAGCACCAGGTATCCCAGGAGACTGGCTGAGTGAGGATCCTGTCAATGGGCTGGGGGCGCTCTGCTCAGCAAGCACACGGCTTACCCATCTCAGCCCTCTGTGGCCTCAGTCCCTACCGAGACCTGGTCACCCCTGGGCCCCCCAGGTCATGGTCAGGGACAGGGAGGATGGTAGGGGGAACACACGTGGCCAGGGATGGGGAGGGTGGGGGCAGTGTGACCAAGGATGGGAGGATGGAGGGTGAGGCACAGCAGGAACGTGAAGGGGAGGCCCTCTTCGTTGGTGCTCTGCACGCTGAGTCCTTGACAAAGAGCACAGGCCGGGCAGGAGCTCCCCGCACACAGTTTCTTCCACAAAGAGGATAAAAGTGATCAGCAAACCTGGAAAGAAAAGAAGACCTTTCCAAGATCACTCTTCTTGGAAACTTGGCAGTTGTTCCCTGGAACCTGAGGCACCAAAGGCCTTTGAAATCAACAGAAGCTTTGACCTAGTAATTCTGTTTCTATAAATGTATTCTTTTTTCTTTTTTCTTTTTTTAAGATTTTATTTATTTATTCATGAGACACACAGAGGCCCAATGCAGGACTTAATCCCAGGACCCCGGGGTCATGCCCTCAACTGCTGAGCCACCCAGGCGTCCCCCAGAAAACTCTTTTAAAACAGATCATCAAAAAATAAATAAATAAAATAAAATAAAACAGATCATCAACAAAGAAATATATCCTTATTTTTTATTATAAAATAATAAATATTAATTATAGAAATATTGGATGGTATAGGAAAGAATGAAGACAAAAAAAAATCACAAGTCAGCACAATTGTTAACGATGTGGCATCTTTCCCTGCAGTAATTTTTCACTGTAGTCATATGTATATGGTGGTTTATAACTTGCTTTTAAAATATAGTTAATATACACAAGAAATGATAAGAGTTGATGAGGATTGGAGAGAAAGGAGCCTTCCTCTTGCAATGTTGGTGGGAAAGCAAATTAGTGTAAGCCACTGCAGCAAACAGTGCAGAGATGACTTAAAAGCTAAAAATAGAGCTGCCTTATGATCCAGGAATTGCACTACTGGGTACTTACCTAAAAAATACAAAAACTACCAATTCAGAGGAATTGGCACCTCGATGTTTACAGCAGCACCACCTACAATCGCCAAACGGTGGAAGCAGCCCAGTGTGCATCATCTGATGAATGGATAAAGAAGGTATGGAATACGTACAATATACAATGGAATATGACTCAGCCATAAAAAAGAATGAGATCTTGCCATTTGCAATGATGTGGATGGAACTAGAGGGTATTATGCTTAGAGAAATAAGTCAGTCAGAGAAAGGCAAATGCCACATGGTTTCTCTCATACGTGGAATTTAAGAAACAAAACTAATAAACAAGGAAAGAGAGAGAGAGAAATAAACCAAGAACAGAATGTTCCCTGTAGAGAACAAACTGATGGTTACCAGCGGGGAGGGTGGCAGGGAGACGGGGAAAACAGGGGATGGGTGCCAAGGGTTGTGGAATGGCCCAAACACTATATTGTGCATCTGAAATTAATATGACATAGTATGTTAACTAACTGGAATTAAATTATAACTTTAAAAAAAGACATGAATGTAATTTTTTAAAATTAATGTATTGTGACCATTTGTCCATGGAGCAAATAATCTTTTAAAACATGGTTTTTAAAAGCTGCGTAGGATTCTATCTATGACTTATTTAAATAATTCCCTATTGATTTCTGTCAATTTTTGTATCTGATTTTTGTCAATTTTTCACACTACAAAAAATATCTTGGTGACATTCTTATATATACATATTTATGGGCACCTCTGGTTATTTCTTAAGAATACATTTCTAGGGATGCCTTAGGTGACTCAGTGGTTGAACGTCTGCCTTTGGCTCAGGGCATGATCCTAATTTGGGGATCGAGTCCCACATCGGTTTCCCTGCAGGGAGCCTGCTTCTCCCTCTGCCTGTGTCTCTGCCTCTTTCTGTGTGTCTCTCATGAATGAATAAATAAAAAATCTTTTAAGAAAATAAAACAGTTTTCTGGTGGGGAGAGCGGTGAACCTGGATGTGGTTAGGCTCCCAACTCTTCATTTTGGCTTGGGTCTCAATCTGGGCTCTGCACTCAGCAGGGAGTCTGCTTGAGGATTCGCTCTTGCTCTCTCTCTCTCTCCCTCCGACCCTCCTCCTGCCTCTAAAATAAGTAAATAAATCTTTAAAGAAAGATATGAGTTCTCTAGGAAAAAACTTCAGCTCTTCACCTGGCATTCAGGTCTTTTCATAATCAGGGCCCAAGCCCCACACCGCTCTGGCCCAGCCCCTGCTCCACCACCTCCCCAGCCTCCCTCACCTTCCTCTCCACATGTTCAGGTCCCACCTGTTAGAGTTTCACCTTCTCAAAGACCCACCCATTCCTCCCCTCTGCCGGGTAAGCCAGAAGTAAGCATCTGAGGCTCGAAGAGTTGTATGGCTTTCCAAGGTGCTGTCATTTGGTCACAAAGAAAACCCCACTTTCCCAAGAAGCAACCCCCAAGCATGAGCTTGAGGCAGCCTTCTCACCCTGCACCACTGTGTCCCCACTGTATGCTGTGGAGAACAGGGAGCGGGTGCTCCCCAGTGCTTGAAGACCAGTCCTACACCCAGCGGACCACTGTCGTGCTCAAAAGTCCCTTCAGTCCCATTCAGTATGCAAAATGTCAGCGTTTGGAAACTACCTCTGACCCTGAGGGCAGATGAGAGACAACCAGTTCACCCATCCATTCATTTACCTATCCTTACATTTAACCATTTTTTGTGTGTGGTTTAGTTATTCAGCCTGTTAATCATCTAAGCAACAAACGCTTGAGCATCTACTACGTTGCAAGGACATGCCCAGTTGCTGACACATGAAGGGTACAAGTGTCTGTCTTCATGAGACACCCGGTCTGTTGTGGGAGGCAGGAAAACACATCTACAGAGCAGTAAAAGGCAAGACCAGCTGAGCTCCATGCCACTGCACGCACCTGCACGCACACACACACACACACGTGCACACAGGCGTCTCTAGGCCGTCGCATGGAGTCTGGCCCGTGGGATCTAGATCAGCAGCAGAGTGGTGAGCTGTTTTTACTTGCAACCCTTCTGGCCACAAATATGTGGGAGTTTTCCCCATACCGACCAGTTCTCCAACTCTTGAGACAGCTGCTATGTGTCCTAAAATGCAATTCAGTTCTGATTCGGACGGCCGGAGCCTGCCCCCACCTGAGAGGCACCACAAGTCCTGGGTTGTTACCAATGTGTCCGACTGAGCAGCTGTAAATCAGGGGTCCTCACCACCCCGTCCTCAGCTTCAGTAATTTGCCAGAACAGCTCACAGAACTCAGGAAAACACCTTACTTAGGTTGACTGGTTTCTTATAAAGCTGTAACAGCCAAGTGGAAGAAGCGCACAGGGTGAGGAATGGGAGCTTCTATGCCCTCTCCAGGCATGTCACCGCCAGCAGCGTGGTGTGGTACCAGCTCAGGAGCCCCTCAGATCCCACTGTGTAAGGTTTTTGTTTTTTTTTTTTTTAAGATTTTATTTTTCAAGTAATCTCTATACCCAATGTGGGACTTGAACTTACAACCCCAAGATCAAGAGTGTCATGCTCCACTGACTGAGCCACCCAGGGGCCCCTGTTTATGGGTTTTTATGGAAGTTTCATTAGCTAGGCATGATTGAGTAAATCATTGGCCGTTAGTTATTCATTCAGTCTCCAACCTCTCTTCCCTCCCTGGAGATTGGGAGGCAGCGCTTATCGTTCCAACCCTCTAATCACTCCTGGGTCTTTCTGATGAGCAGCCCTCATCCTGAAGCTACCTACAGGCTCACCAACAGTGGCTTATTAGAACAAAAGACAATCCTATTAACCAGGAAATTCCAAGGGATTTACGAGCTGGGTGCCAGGAACCAGGGGGAAAAGATCAAATATTTACTTTTCATATCATAGGGGCCTTTTACATTTGCACACCAGACAATAGAAAGGATAAAGAGATGCTTTAACATAGTTACCAAACAATCACTGGGCTAAGGATTTGTCTCTTGGTCATGTGAAAGGCCTGTGTGGCCGAATGTAAAGACACAGAGATGAAGGCAAGTTCAGGTTGGCTTGAATGTAGCTTCCAGGTTGTGGCGATGGGAAAATACAAGGCTGGAGGTAGCCAGGGACCAGGTCAGGAAGAGAGTTTTACACTGTGCAAAACAGTTTAAATTTCAACCTGAGAGCCATGGTGTCCGTTAAATTCTCGACACGATCAGATGTATGATGTAGAAGGTGCTGCTGCCTGTAGAGGGAAGAATGAAGAAGAGGGCAGACAAAGCAAATGTAGAAGCAGTGCCGTGGCGGTCAGGTTATCGGCTAAGGGAGGTGGTGGTCTAGAAAGGACCAGCCTGAGGAAAAGTAGGAGTATTTGAAGTACACTTGCACATCTTGGTTTCTAATAACTATTTCCCAGTAAAAGGAGGCAGAGCTCTTGGGAGACACTATGCTTGGGGCAAGACATAAACAAGAGGAGCCTAGAACACCTTGTAGGGCCCCAAAATCAGGAAATGCTAAAAACGAAACAAAACCAAAACAACAAAACACAAAACAAACAAAACAAAACCCACATGCATGGGTGGGGATATGTCCAAGGAGCATAGAAAGCAACGGAAAGAGCTCCCAATGACCAGAGCTGGAGCAATTTGAGCCATAAAATCAAGTACAACTGGATTATAACCCAAAGTATAAAATATATATCCATGAATCCGCACTGATTTTTTTTTTAAAGATCAAATAATTAAATGAAGGAGAAGAGACAAATCCTGGCAGAAGAATTCCAAATAAATTATTGCAGATAATCCATCCTCGGGGAGGAGAGCATAACTCCCCACCCCTTGAGTATGAGCTGCACACAGCGACTTCCTCTCATCGAGCAGGATGGAAAAGGAGAGAACTCCTTTTTTTTTTTTTTTTTTTGCAGGGAAGACACCCCACAAACCCCCCTCAGCCAGGTGATCAAGGTCGACATCCACAGCACTGAATCATGTTGATGGTATGTATCCTGATATGAAGTGAGGAGGTATATTTCAAGAGGTAAGATTTCCTTCTTTCAACAAATATTTAATGTGTGTAGGCTATTCATTAATTCAAAAAAAATCTCAAGTACCTTCTATGCACCCCACCCTGGTCTAAATGCTGGGGGTTCGTTCTACTGTCAAGAGACAAAAAAAAAATAGACAATATACAACATTTGGGGTATCACAAGTGCTGTGAAGAGAAGTGAACGAGGATAAGAACATCAGAGGGTAGGGGCATAATTTTATAAGGGGCAGTCTATAAAGGCCTCTCCGATAAGGGATATAGGAACAAAGATCTTAAGGAAACATAAAAGTTAGCCCTAAAGTTACTGAAGGAAGAGCACACTAGGCAGAGACCCTGGGGTCATTGCAGCCTCCAAGAGGACCCCAGTGATCTCTGCCTCCTGGTCTCCCACCCCTGTGCAGTTCTGTGGGACCAACCAACCCCATGAGAAGTGATATTTGGGACCACCTGAGGCTGTCACAGGGGCATTGTAGCTTCCATCTTGCTCTCTTGGCTTCACTCTGAAGGGATCCAACCTCTGGGTCCTCAAGGCATCCTAAAAAACCTGTGGAGAGGTCCACATGGCAGGGAACCAAGAGGCCTCCTGCCAACAGCCAGCACTCTCTGGCCAGCCATGTGGGGGAGCCCCCTGAAGTAGATTCCCCTGTCCCACTCAACCTTCAGATGATTTGATCCTTGCCAACATCTGACTGTAAACTTATGCAATAGCATGAGCCAGAACCACCAGCAGATAAGCTGCTTCTGGTTTTCATCCCACAGAATCCAAAAAAGATAACGGATGAGTGTGACTGTTTAAAGCCACTAGGTGTTGGGTGACACGTTACACAGCTTTAGATAACTGAAACCACCAGCACATACTAAGAGTCCAGGCAGTAATAGGTTTGTTGTGTTCAAAGATCAGTGGGGTGTGGACAGGAGGCCGTAGGGCTACCACAGCATGAACAGGAAGGAGAAAGGTGGAGATGAAGGTCAAGAGTAGCTGGGAGCCATGTTGAGGACAATGGGTTTGCTCCACTGGCAAACCGTAGAGGGATATGAGTGGAGGAACATGAGCTCACCTATGGCAGTCTTTGAGGATAGGAAGCAGCAGGGCAGTGGTGGAATCAGAAAGAACAAATAGGATGCCACGAGAGTGGTGGATGCCAGCTTGAGGTGGTCTGCTCCAGCACAGGAGGAGGCAGTTTTAGGATTTATTTCTAAGGCAGATCCGAGGTTTGCTGCAGACAGGCAAGAATGGAGTCCAACGTCTGGAGCCTAACAGCTAACTATAAGAGTGGAGTTGCCATTTACTGATGGAGAATGCTAACTGGGGGAAAATCAGTTCAATTTATGACTTGACCGATTAGATGACAGAGGGAGACTATGATGCCAGTAAGGTAACAGAGTAAGGACAGCATCTCGATTCCTGGAGGAGAAGGGTATGCACAGGCCTTGGTAGGCATGGCCAATCCTATAGGTGTCCTTGATCATTGGGAGCAACCCCGGAGAGGACAACCCTTGGAGACTCTGAAGCTACTTGTAACCACTGCCGTCTTTCACTGGAGATACTGTCCTTACTGTCTGGTTTCTTTGTTTTGATGCCTTAGGTAACATAGGCCAGGAAGGGCCTGGAAGCGACAGAACTGGACGATCAATGCCTTCGCATCTTCCATTTTGCCAAGACAAACCAGAAATCCAAATTCTTTTTTTTTTTTTTTTAAGATTTTGTTTATTTATTCATGAGAGACACGCACAGAGTGACAGAGACACAGGCTCCTGGTTGGGAACCCAATATGGGACTCGATCCCAGGACCTGGGATCAGGGCCTGAGCTAAAGGGAGATGCTCAACCCCTGAGCCACCCAGGCACCCCAGAAATCCAGATTCTTATGTGAAATTGCCCAATCTTTAAATGTCGTCCTGGAATTCAGTTATTTAGAAAGTTGTGCAAACCACAAAACACAACACCCTTTGCATAACCTGAAAAGCGCCCCACTGTACAATCATGGGTTTAGATCATCACCAATGGGTCTTTTCTGACACACTTTCCTTGCCTATAAAATGGGGCTTTGCCTGTCTCCTTTGCTTCTCTCTCATGTCTGCTCAAAGTCAGAGGAATGAGATCATGTGAGTGAGAAGGTTTAAAAACTAGAGGACCTACTGAAGCAGAGTGGTGTT
This sequence comes from Canis lupus baileyi, assembly GCF_048164855.1. Classification (NCBI taxonomy): domain Eukaryota; kingdom Metazoa; phylum Chordata; class Mammalia; order Carnivora; family Canidae; genus Canis; species Canis lupus. Next base: position 2,240,993 of record NC_132843.1, on the reverse strand, counting down.
GCTGCTGTGGGTGCCCCTGCTGTTATTACAGACATCAGGCCCATGATGCAGCACCATTATTAATCGTTGACATCACCAACATCACAGGCCCCTCTCCCAGTGCGTAATTCAGTTGTTGTCATTAATTCATTATTTGTGTAGTTAAAATTCACTTATTCATTTCCCACAGCACCTAACCCTGCCTGACTCATAACAAATGCTCTGCAAGTATTGCTTTAGGTGATGTTAACAATTCATTCACTCATTAATTCCACTAGGGTTTTTTTTCCCTTTGGTACTAATGACGTGCCCATTGTTGCCCTCAGCACTATGGAAAACACCCAGCCTCAGTGGCAGCCAGGGGGCTGCCAAAAGCATCCACGTGTGAAGACACATGGTGAGTGTTCAGTGGGAAGAGAACAGTAAACGCCGAAGGAGATTCCCAAGGGACCCAGGGAGGTTGGGAAGGCCTTCAGAGAAGAGGGAAGACCTGACGTGGGCTTTAGATTGGAGGAGAGAAAGGAGAGCTGCCCAGATGACCTGTCGTCTGGGTTTGCCTGGAACGGAGGGGCTGCTCAAGGGGCGACCTTAAATGCTAAGACCAGGACAGTCCGGAGCAAACCAGGTGGTGAGTCACCTCAGGAGCAGGATGACATAATGACTATGAACACAGACTCCAGAACCTAACAACCTGCAGCCATCCTCTCCTACTTTCTTGTTACCTAACCAGCCAGAGTTTTGGTTTTCTTATTGATAAGCACCCATCTTGCTAAGTGGTTTTAAGGACTGAATGAGAAGATATGATAAACTCTTAGTAAATGGGTGCTGTCATCGTCCACAGAATCCCAGGGAAAGGGAATGAAATGGGCTTCTCTGAGTTCCTGGTGCACTGTGTTTGTCCTTCTGTGCCCAGAAAATACCAAGACCAAGCAGTTGCTATGATGCTGATGACCATATGGCCTTCTTCTCATGGGGAGGACACCTCAGATGTGCCCCTTGAGGCTGAATTCCACACTAGGGAGGTCTTGGAACATTGTCAGCCAACTAAAGAGCTGGGACAAGAAGTCATACACAGCGTCAAAGAGCTATCTGGGTGTTAGCAAAATCCACACATAATCAAGATATTCTAGCTTTATAAACAGGACAGCCTGTAGCAGAGGCAGAGTCCTACCTTCAGCTCCATAAACCCCCAATCGGTTAGGCAGCATCTGTAAGACGTCAGGCAATATTTGGGGGTGCCTGGGTGGAGTCAGTTAAGCATCTGACTCTTGTTTTCAGCTCAGGTCATGATCTCAGTGTAGTGGGATCGAGCCCAGCCTCCGGGTCCATGATCAGTGCAGAGTCTGCTTGTCCCTCTCCCTCCCCCCTGCCCCTCCACCCCTGACCGCCCCCCGTTCTTGTGTACCTGCATGCACACTCTCTCAAATAAATGAATTTAAAAAAAAAGACATCAGGCAATATTTTGACTCTCCCTAAATTAAAAGCTAAGGAAACAACAACCCAGCAAGAACCATCTGAATGCCCTACAAACCGGAGTTGCTATGTCTCCATAAACTCTCCTCATCCCCCACTCCTGAGGTATTTTGGTTCTCCGCTTCTCACAGCTTCCCTGGCACCAAGCCTAGGTTCAGGTCCTAATTCCACCATGTGCTATTCCAGACAGTTTACAACTGTAAACTCTTTCAAATGATTTTTTTCTTTTTATAAAAATAATACATCTTCACTGAAAATAAATTCAGAATATCAAATATGCAAAAATAAGAAAGTTAAAAATCACCTTTAAAATTCTACTGACTAGGAATAACCCTCAGAAGAATTTATGTCTATCCCTCCAGATGTAGATAGGTAGGTAAGTAGGTAGGTAGGTAGGTAGGTAGGTAGGTAGGTACATAGACAGAAAATAGATAGATGATAGATAGATGAGAGATAGATAGATAGATAGATAGATAGATAGATAGATAGATAGATAGATAGATGATAGATGATAGATGATAAATGGAGTGGGTGGATTGATGGATGGAGGGATGGACAGATGAAAAAATGGACAGATTGATGAACACTAGAGTGTCTTCTACCCATCTTTCTTTTTTTTTTTTTAATTTTTATTTATTTATGATAGTCACACACAGAGAGAGAGAGAGAGAGAGGCAGAGACACAGGCAGAGGGAGAAGCAGGCTCCATGCACCGGGAGCCCGACGTGGGATTCGATCCCGAGTCTCCAGGATCGCGCCCTGGGCCAAAGGCAGGTGCTAAACCGCTGCGCCACCCAGGGATCCCTCTACCCGTCTTTCTTATTAAGAAAACCATGGTTTTGTACCCAAATAAAAATTCTAACTCTCCCAGTTTCCCTTATAATGAGGGATGGCCGGGAGATATGGTTGGACCCAGGAGCCCTAAGCCCTTATTTGCTGGGAATTTCTCAGAAAGTTTCCTTTCCTGACATATGTGCTTCCCCTTTTCTGTTTTCTTCTTTTTTCTTCTTCTTGCCTGGAATAGTTAAACAGTTTATAATTTTTGGAAATGCTGTGCTGACACAAACATCCTTCATCACATATCTGTGATACTTTCATTAGGGTAAATTCCCAGAGAGGGAATTACTGTTGCCAAATCCCCTTCGGTATTGATGTGGTAGCTTAGTCGTCTGTCAGCAGCAGATGAGTCCTTCCCTCATCCTCACTTATGCCCTTGTTATCTTTATCAGGTCGATAGGGAGAAATTGTGCTGTAGGAACATACATTTCTGGTCATGCATCAGAATGGAAAACTTAGAAACCTTCTAAGGGTTCTGCACCCCATCTGCTTAGGGGTATGGGAGGTGGTTCTCCATACCCCTAAGCAATGCTCTGACACCAGGTGGGTGTCCTACAATTCAACTCAATTCTGACACTATCTACTCACTCAGCATCAGATCCCACAGAGTGAGGACTTGGTCCTACAAGACTACCCGCCACCTCAGAAGCCAATTGCAAGATCAGGTTGTTACCTATGCTTCTTGACTGACAATCCATAAATAGGAGGTTTTCATGACCTCCTCCATGAGTTCAAGTGATTTACTAGAGTGGCTCAGAGAACTCAGGAAACCCATTACTCATTAGATTACTGGCATATTACAAAAGATATTAAAGGATATGAATCAGCAGCCAGATGAAGAGATACATAGGGCAAGGTAGCAAACAAAGGAGCTTTTATCCTCATGGAGTTTGGGGGCTGGCATGGTGGCATGTGGAAGCATTCTGGTTTACCAACCTGGTAGCTCTGCAACCCCCTCCTTTTAAAGATTTTATTTGTTTGAAAGAGACAGACTGAGTGAGCAGAAGGGAGGGAGAAGGAGAGAGAATCTACAGCCGACTTCCACACTGAGTGAAGAGCCCAAAGCAAGAGTTGGTTCCCCAACAACTAGATCATGACCTAAGCCAAAACCAAGAGTCAAAAGCTTAACTGACTGCCCACCTAGGCGTTCCAGGAAAGGTCTTTTTATGAATAACAAGACATCCGTGTCGTTTTTATGGCTCTAAAGTGATTTCAGGAACTGAGAACAAAGACTAAATATTATGACAAGTGATGCTCCCATTGTTCTTCTTGCTCAGGGGATTCCAAGGGTTTTGAGAGCTGTGAGCCAGGAACCACGGATAAAGACCAAAAATACAGTTATTGTAAATGGCATCAGACCTTCCTGCTGTAAAAACACCTAGAAATGCTAGATAAAAGAGATAAGGGATATCTTTCAAATGTATTAACTGAGTTTTTACTAAAGAAAGGAAAATCCTGCAACCAAAAAGAAAAGGAGAAAACAGAAACCAAAGAAGGAAGCAGGCTGATGCTGTGGCTGCTCTGATTTAAATGGAGATGGGATGGGAGGGCCGCCAGACTTGGTGCCCAAAAAGCTGCAGAGTTAATGCTACAAAGGGACAGACAGTGGGTCTGAGGCAAACACATACCAGAGCTGTAATTTCTACATGGAGCCAAGAATTTCTAAGGCTTATACCCTTGATAAAAAGTTGACAGGAAAGGGGCGCCTGAGTGGCTTAGTTGGTTAAGCATCTCTTGATCTCAGGTCAGGTATTTTATTTTATTTATTCGTTTGTTTTTATTTAGATTCAATTTGCCAGCATACAGTATCACACCCAGTGCTCATCCCATCACGTGCCCTCCTCAGTGCCCGTCACCCAGTTACCCCATCCCCCCACCCACCTCCTCTACCACACCCTTTGTTTGTTTCTAAGAGTTAGGAGTCTCTTGTGGTTTGTCTCCCTCTCTAATTTCTCCCACTCAGTTCCCGTTAGCTCAGGTCTTGATCTCAGGGTTGCAAGGTCAAGCCCCACCTTTGAACTCCATGTTGGGTATAGAGCCTACTTAATAAAAGAAAAAAAAATGACAGGAAAAAATCTATTCTCTTGCAAAGAGCGATAATATGGTAGCTTATCTATCTTGTCCAGGTCTCTGGATAGAAAACATATGTCCCCTGATAATTTATAATGAGGGCTCTGCCTTTCTGTAAACTTAGCACTCAAGTTTATATTGTCTGTATGATCCAGTAGGCCTCCACCTTACCCTGTAAGAGATTAACATCTCAGGTTAAAAGCATTGTGAGATTCAAATGCAATACTGCTCTCCAGAGACCACACAAAAATCTCACCAATGAAACCCTGCAAAACATACATTTACAATCCAAACTTTAAAAAACGCGAGGAAATACACTACCATGAACGAGAGTCAACAGAAACCACTAACAAATAGGCTTAAACTCCTGGTCACTCCAGGTGATAGAATTATTCACAAACATACTATAGGGTTGTTTTAATTTCCAAAACACATTTTTATTAAGGTAAAATGACCAATTTTTATTCAATACTTTGTAATCAATGTCTGAGTGAAAGATACACATTTGTCACATTTATAGATGCTAGTAACTCAAGGAGATCACTTCCGTATGCCAGCATTACATGTTCGAGATTTTGTAAGGATAAAAAAATGGGCTATTTTTTTTTTTTTTTTAACGTAAGCTCTATGCCTAACAAGGGGCTTGAATTCATGACCTTGAAATCAGGAGTCATATGCCTGATAAAGCCAGCCAGGCACTCCAAGATGAGTTAAATTGACAAGAAGACATAGAAGTAGGACAAAATAAATTTTTGCCATATTAAAGATAATCGACTGGAAAGTACAGAATAGATATAGTTGGCCTGAGATAATGTAGGTGAAAAAAGACTAAGGAAGGAGTGGAAAGGTATGACAGGCAGGAGGAAAGATGTCACCTGATAGCCGTATTATTTTTATTGAGGTGTAATTCACATACATAAAATTCACCCTTCTAGGGCAGCCCCGGTGGCGCAGCGGTTTAGCGCCGCTGGAAGCCCGGGATGTGATCCTGGAGACCTGGGATCGAGTCCCACGTCAGGCTCCCTGCATGGAGCCCGCTTCTCCCTCTGCCTGTGTCTCTGCCTCTGTGTGTGTGTGTGTGTGTGTGTGTGTCTCATGAATAAATAAATAAAATTCTTTAAAAAAAAAATTCACCCTTCTAAAGTGTATGATTCAGAGATTTTTAGGATATTTGCCAGGTTGTGCAATCATCGCCACTACCAAGTTCCAGATCATTTCCATCAGCCCAGAATGAAACTGCACACCCACTAGCAGTCCCTCCCCACCCCTACCAACCCTCAGCCTCTGCAACCGCCAATCTACTTTCTGCCTCGATTGGCCTATTCTGGACATTATACAAAAATGGAATCATACAATATGTGGTCTTGTCTGTCTGGCTTTTTACACTTAGCAGTACTTCATTCCTTTTTTTACAGCTGAATTATACCCCATTGCTTGAATATTCCACATTTTGTGTATCCGCCCATCAGGGAGTGAATGGGCATTTGGTCTAGTTCCGCTTTTTGGCTGTCATATATAATGCCGCTGCAAACATTCATGTACAAGTTCTTGTGTGAAAATATTTTCTTGGGATGCCTGGGTGGCTCAGTGGTTGAGCGCGCCTGCCTTTGGCCCAGGGCGTGATCCTGGAGACCCGGGATCGAGTCCCATGTCGGGCTCCCTGCATGGAGCCTGCTTCCCCCTCTGCCTATGTCTCTGCCTCGCTCTCTGGGCCTCTCATGAATAAATAAATAAAATCTTAAAAAAAAAAAAAAAAAAGAAAAGAAAAGAAAATATTTTCTCCTGTTCGGTGGACTGTTTCTTGATAGTGTCGTTTGAAGCACAACACTGTTTAATTTTGATAATGTCCAATTTACCTATTTTTTTCTTTTGTCACTTGTGCTCCTGGTGTCACATTGAAGAAACCATTGCCTCCTCCAAAGTCACAAACATTTACTCTTATGTTTTATTCTGAAAGCGTTATAGTTTTAACTCAGACATTTAGGCCTTTGATATGATTTAATTCTTGCATATAGTGTGAGGTAGGATCCAATGTCATTCCGTTCACATGTGCTATTCAGTTGTCCCAGCACCACCTGTTGACAGGACTATCTTTTTCCCCATTGTCTTGGCACGTGATAGAGTTGCATTCAATGAAGAGCTGAAGGAAAGCCCAAAGCCAAGATAAATTTAGGATTCATTCATTACCTGGGGTGCCAATGCCCCTTCTCTGGGACCAGCATGCCTATTAGTGACCTGCCGTTAGAGTCAGCTCTGTCAGTTCTCCAGATTTGATGTTTCTGAGTTGTACCTGGGTGTGAAAGACAGTTAGGACTTTGCATTCACTGAGATTGTACAGAAATTTCAGGTTTTTTTCAGCACCAGTCATAGATATTATTTCTCTGAATCATTGGTCATTTGTTCACCATAAACAATTAAAATGCTAGGAAATTCCATCATTTCGACATACAGCTGATTTTTCCCTGAACGCAGCTGTTCCCAGCTCCATGAGTCTGGAGCAACCCAAAGAGAGCCTGGGCCCAGGTCACACTGGGGAGGACACACTGGGGAGCCAAGCTTCCCTACCTCTGGACAACAGCCCACTGGCTTAGATGAAGCCCCATGGGATGCTGAGGAACTGGGTTTACTTGGTTGTTCCTGGTTTTTGAGATTTCTCCTTTGTTAGAGCTACAGGGTTACACACAGTCTGTTCTCGGATTGCCTCAGGCAGCATTGCTCACCTAGGCCTCCCCACCATTTTGTTTGTGTTTTTTTACTCTGATGATCACACTGTATAGTAATAGGATTAATAACTGATAGGTAATGAGGATTTATTACGTAGCAGGCATTGTCCTTAGAATAATGTCCATAGCCTGTGGCCAAGCACTGGGATTATGTCCAATTTATAGTTGACCGAAACTGAGTGTTTAAATAACTTTGGAAAGGTCACACAGCTCCTAAGGATTCAGACCCCTGGAATCAGGCCCTAACTCCTTAATGTTCTATGTACTCAGACTGTGCTCTCAGAGGACACCATTTGCCTGTACTTCTTTCTTTGTTGTGGAAGAGAGGCACTTTCTCATACTCCATTCAACACACCATTTGCCAGACACCGTTCCGTGTGCCACCTGCTATCTTTCATCAAAATCAGGCCACTGGTCTAAACTTTGAAACCTTGATCCATGGCATTCAGGCTCTAAGTATTGCTACTGTGGGTCAGTGGTACTCATCTGGGGCCGTCCTGTGCCCCAGAGGATACTTGGCAACATCCAAGTATTTTTATTGGACATTTTTTATTTTTTATTTATCATAACTCAGGAGGTACTACTGGCATCTGGTGGGTAGAGCCCAGGGATGCCGCTAAACATCCTACGGTGTACAGAGACCCCTGTCCCCGCAACAAAGAGTTGATCCAACCCGTAATTTCAACAGTGTCAAGGCTCTAGATTCTAGAGAATGTTGGAGGAATGAGGGTAAGAGGGGATACAGGGGGAGTTATTCCAGATTCATCTGAGAAGGGGGAAAGTCCAGACTGCTGCCTCGGGTCCACACCAGGGGACAATTAGAAGCCCCAATTAGAAGCTTTTTGTTAGCTTGAGTATTTGTGGCAGGGGGTGGGGAGCATTATTTATTGTTTACATTCTTTTAAAGTCCCAGGTAATGGACTCTCTGCCTATCATTCTCAGGGAGGCCTATCAGGCCAGAGTGAGCACATTTTTTTTTAATATTTTATTTATTTGGGAGGGAGAGAGAGCCAGAGAGAGCACAACAGGAGGTAGAAAGAGGGAGAGGGAGAAGCAGATGCCCTGCTGAGCAAGGAGCCCCATGTGGGGCTCGATCCCAGGATCCTGAGACCATGACCTGAGCCAGAGGCCCGCAGGCATATTCTCCATGACAGGAGTGGACCTTGGCTACTGTCTCCCCCAGCCCCACCTGGGCTATTGAGTCATCCGAGGGCAAGTGCCGGGCTTCCTCAGCGCCCCTGGGCCCCCAGGAGACTGCCCACTAAGGGCCCCCCGCCCTCTGTCAGCACTACTCTCCCCAGGGCCAAAAGGTGCCATCTCCTGGACGCCACGACCCTGGCCACAGCCCTCAGGCCCCGCCGTGGGAAGAGGGCCGCCCCGACGTGATGCCAGGCAGTGCAGGTCTGCGGGAAACACTGCCTTCCTATGCCTTGCGTTTTCTTTCTGATCCAATTCCTATGCTTTTGACCTACTTCCAGAAGCTGGGAGAGACACAAAGAAAAGAAGCTCCCGTGGCAGGGGGAAGTGTACGTTTTGGCCTCTACACGGCCCAGGCCATGCCCCCACCCAGGGGCAAGAGCCCGCTCTGTGCATCGTCCCGGGAGCAAGGGCCCCTCGGAGACTCCAGACCTGGCTGTTCAGTGGCCTCGCCAGAACCGCCCCGAGGGCGCCAGCAGGGGCAGGCGAGTGGTTCAGAGGCCACCCCAAACATTCAGGCGGAAGCAAAGAGGTGAGTCATAGTCACACCAATCTGCCTGACTGAGCGGGTGACACCCAAGGAAGTAGCTGGCTGGTCAGAGGAGGAGCTCGAGGACCTACCTTTGCCAATTCAGGAAAGTGGAGGAAGGGGCTGTCTTCATGGGGTTCTGTGCCTGCAGCAACGCTCCGGCCCAGAGAAGAGGGGCAGGTGAGTCGGGGGCCCGTGGGACCCTTGGGGTGCCACCAAGCAGGCATCAGGTCTGCATGCGCTCAGCTGCATGCCCATAGGCCAGGACCCGGGGGAGTCAGACCCCGGGGTACCCTGCAGCCCCCCGGCCCCACTGCCCAGTCTGTGGGCCGCAGGCTCCTCCCCACCCCCCAGGTGACTGCTGCCTGTGGCTGGGAGGATGACAGGCCAAGGTGTGAGTGGTGCCTGGTGAGAGCAGCCGTGGCGACTTCAGCAGGCGTCTATTAGATGCTGAGGGAGCCCAAGTCTGAGTGAACACAACTGCACCAACAGCACAGGATGGGAAATCCTGCTGGGTTCCGAGCGTAAGTACCTGGGGTCACACCCAGAAAGTGGGGGGTGGCAGCCAGGGCTGAGGGGATGGGGGTGCAAGGGGAGTCTGTGGAGGGAAGATAAAGTCCTGGAGGTGGATGGGGACAGTGTTTGCACTACTGTGTCAATGTCCTTCACGCCGCCAAACTGTACACTTAAAAATAGCAAAAAGGTATATTTTATCTCACATATATTTTATCTCAAGAAAAATCAATTAAAAGAAAAAAAGAGTAAGACAGAGAAAGGAAATGGGACAAGAAGTGGTGGTTGAGAAGAAGGTGCTTTTAAAACACTAACACTCTGGGGGCACCCGGGTGGCCCAGGGCGTGATCCTGGAGTCCCGGGATCGAGTCCCATGTCAGGCTCTCTGCATGGAGCCTGCTTCTCCCTCTGCCTGTGTCTCTGCCTCTCTCTCTCTCTCTGTGTCCCACGAATAAATAAATAAATAAAATCTTTAAAAAAACCACCGTTGCCGGTGTGAAGGCTGAGGGGTCGGCACCCAGGCCACCGCTGGCACTTCCGGACTCAGACACTGAGAGGCCAGAGGCCGGGTGTCGTTTGGGGGCATCTCCGTGCAGCCGGACCTCAGGCCCAAATTAAATCACCAGATCACACTGGCCTCTCTGCTCCCCTCCTCGTCTCCCTGGTGGCATCCCTGCCCCTCAAAGCCACAGCTGGCTGACCTCCCAGCTTCCGGGGACCCCGGGGCCGCGAGGTGTGCGCCCGCCACACAGGAGCCCCTGCACGGAGCCCAGGAATGCCAGCCCAGCTGGGCAAGGGGCCAGCAGCAGAGAGCAAGCGACTGTTAGCTCAACACCCAGGAGGGACGAGGACAGCGCAGGGCTGGAGGGGCCCCACACTCTCCGGGGCCCGTGTCCCCCGCATTCGCTGCCCCTGCCCCCCCGACTGGCTGTGTGTCAGCTTCCAGCCCGGAGGCCCCGACGGCTCCCCTCTGCAGCCCTCACGGCCTGGAGGCGCAGTGCGCAGCCCCCTCCACCGCACACCGCGCAGCCGGGGACGCGGCCAGGCCCCGGGAGGGGAAGGAATCGGTGACACCGGTCGGGTATAGAGGTAGCACCACCCTTTCCGTGTGGAATAAATCTTGAAGGGAGGAAAAAAACCCACATGAGATCATTTCTGCAGCTCTGACCAAAACCTGGGGAGCCCGTTCAGCGAACTGAAACTGTGTCACTGAATTCCTCGGCTGCCTCCCTTGGCCCGAGAGGCCAGGCCCCAGCCTAGATGCGGCAGCTTGGCAATGCCTGCAGGGGAGGGAACAGGAGCCCGGTGCCCTCTTAGCCCCTCCGGGCCCCACAGCACCTTTCTAGGTTCTGAGCCTCAGAGCTGACTCCTCCATCCTCCGACTGGCCTCCCATCAATGTGGACTCAGGTCAGTAGGAGCAGAAGCACGAGGGGATCCTGACTCCTCAGCATCTTTCCAGAAGGTTCCCAACACCAACATTCCCCCTCCAGCCCGTCTCTCCAGCAGCCTCCCTCTTCAGCTCCAGCCCCTTCCTAAAACAATATGCACCCCTACCAACCACATGATGTTCCAGACCTTGACAGCAGCCCAACATCAGGCATGGACAGGACCCAAGGGGGCAAAGCACGCAGGGATTATGTGCCTTGTGGCAGGGGCAGGCTTGCTGCACACTCAGTAACACAGGATGACGGCTCAAAACATGACAGGGCTCAGAAGTTTCGCAGAGGACCAGAGCTACAGCCAGCCATGTCGGGACCACCCCACATCCTGGCAGCTGGGAGCACCAACCACACGTTCCAAGCTCCAGTTAGGTCAGAAAGACCCCAGCTAAAATCAAACACAGATGAAGATGGGACTAGAAAATTCCCGGGCAGACTAAACCAGTTCGGTCACACTCGCAGTTTCATTTAGCTCATTTTGCAAGACAAGGGAGGCTAATATCTGGGTGACCTCTTGCTTCTGCCTCTGAAAATTCACTAAGTAAAACTTACATTGTTCTCTAGAATTGATATGAGGCAGCCACTAACCAATTCCCCCTTCATTTAAGAAAATCCTGATATTGTAACCGATCACCAAGAAGAATAACCGGGCACCACTTCTGCTTCCACCTTACATAAGCGGCTTTAGAGCAATAGACCTCCGGGCCTCCTTCCTTGTTCCAGTTTGAGCGCTCCTGGCTTACACACTGTCTTTCTGGTGCATGTGCACAATAAACCTTTACCAATTACCATTTCAGTGACTTGTTGGTTTTACTTTAGGTTTTTTGGGTTTTGCTTTTTTTTTTTTTTTTTTTTTGGAAACTTTTGACACCCTGGAGGAAGCCTTTGGAACAGGAACTGTGCTCTCCACCCAGGAGGAGACCCAAATAGGGCAATTGTCCCTATGCCTGTCATATCCACCCAAGGAGCAAGAGAAAGCAGAGGACCTAAGGCAAGAAAGCCTCAGGATACCACAGGTGTGCCTCTTAGGCCTTGTGGGCCTTGATAACTTGTCAGAATCTCATTTTCCCCATCTGCAAGAATGAAACTAATGAAAACCCACAGGCTGACTGTATTAAAAGTGAAAATGAGGGGTACCTGGCTGGCTCCATTGGAAGAGCATGTGACGCTTGATCTTGGGGTTAGGGGTTCGAGCCCCAGGTTAGGTGGAGAGATTACTCAAAAATAAAATCTTAGAAAAAAAAGAGAAAATAAGAAAACACTCCCTCTGAGGTCTTTGTAACAACCGTGGCAATAATTATCCAGCTCCTTGGTTAATCAACATGATTTTATCAATCACCTACTGCATGCCAAGGACATTCCACACATTGCCTCATAATATCTTCACAAGAACCCCAAGGGGAAGATATCATTCCCATTTTATGGACGAGGAAATGGAGACTGGACTGGGAGGTTAATCATTTGCTCAAAGTTGCATCACCAGATGACAATACACTTGTAGGTGTGGGGCTTCCAAAGCCCAGGCTCTCTGCTCTCCAGGACTTTGCCCCAGCTCTCGGCAGGAGACATACAGGAGAGACACAAACACAATGCACGTGCATTCCATGAGAACGAGGGTAATAACAGAAGGTGTAGACTCAGGCTGGAGGAGCTCAGCCTGCAGATCAGCGGAGCCGAGGCGCGAGGCGCCGGGGAGCTCTGTGCAGCAGGTGAGAGCCGCCCAGCCTCTCCTGGGTGGGAGAGACAGGCAAGCGAACATCAGAAGCCAGGGCCCGGTGGCCATTGAGGCCTAGAGCCCACTGAGGCCAAGGCGAGGGCTGGGCATGGTTGGGGCAGGGCGCCTGATGGGGAAGAAGTGGGCTTGGTAAGAGATGGCTCGGAGGCTGGGGGGCAAGTCTCTGGGGATGCTCCTTTCTTCTAGAAACTCATCTCCCCACACCCCACCCAGGGCACAACTACACCTCAGCCAAGTTTGCCTTTATCTTCTGCAGCTTCTCCATCTTCACCTTTTGACCCCAGGAGGATTCCTCTCCTGTCTAAGCTTCCCAGGCCTTCGGGCTCCCCATTCTTCCCTCAGTTTTCAAATATCCCTGAGCGATAGAATCTGCATGGAGATTTTTTTTTTAAGATTTTATTTATTGATTCCTGAGAGACACAGAGAGGGAGGCAGAGACACAGGCGGAGGGAGAAGCAGGCTCCCAAGTCCCGATGCAGGACTTGATCCCAGGACCCTGGGATCACACCCTGAGCCGAAAGGAGACGCTCAACCGCTGAGCCACCCAGATGCCCCCTGCACCGAGATTTTTAATTACACAGATGTGGATTTTCTAAAAATGCAATTTCACTTCGTCTGGAGACATTGGGGACACAAAGCTGCCTGAGGTGAAAGCCTGGACCAAGATAAAGCTTCTGATCTTCAAACTCCATTCTTGGCCCCGGCAATTGGGAGCATCACGGCCGCAGGTGCTGACCACTATCTCGCACGTGTCCTGTGTCTGGACTGGCGGGCTGGATCTCCTTGCTCAGCATCACGATGCCCAGCACTGCATGTCCCTGGACCCTCAGGCACGTTCTTCAGCAAAGTTGACTTTTGGACCCTGAACAGTGAAAACCGTAGCTCTTAGAGCCAGGCTGTATACAGAATAAGTTTGTAAACTGCTATTCGCTACAAGGCCCGTCAACAGAGCTCGTCTTATGCCCCTCAGGTCAGCCCTCAGAGGCTCTTAGCCTTGGTTTCCATGTCTTGAGTTGAAAATAAATAATAAAGACTTACATGTTTTTTGGAAGGATAACTAGAAATAATGCTCACAAAGAATAACGGTTGTCAGAAGAGCGAGAATGCAGTCATCCCTCAAACGCCTCCTCAGCACCACTGCAGCCCAAGTGCTGTCTGGGCGTGGGAGGGGTGGGGGCAAGGTTGTGTCTCTAAGATGCCCCTGTCACCACAGGGCTCAGTCCAGTGGCAGAGCAGGGCGGCAGAGGCAACCGGGATGCACAGAGCCATGTGCTCTGAAGGCGCAGAGGAGACACACCCACAACCTAGCTGGGAACACACTTCGAGAGGTTTCCGGGAGCCAGGCTGAGGGGGGAGGGGAGGCCGGGCAGGGGAAGAGCTTTGGGGGAACCACCAGTATAAAGACGTGCAGTTACTCATTACAGTTGAAACAGTGTGCTGGCTTCCCAGGGCTGCGGTAACCAAGCACCACAAGCCTGCTGGACCAAAGCGACAGAAACGGATCCCCTCACGGTTCTCCCCACTGGGGACCCTACGTGTCACCAAGGCCTTACTCCCTCTGTGGCTGGATGGAGAATCTGTCCTTGTGTCTTCCTGCTTCCGACAGCTCTGGGAATCCTTGGTGTCCCCAGCCACATCACTCCCGTCCCTGCCTCTGTCTTCTCGTGGCCTTGCTTCTTCTTCATGTGTATCATTGAGTCTTCTCTCCTCATAAGAACACTTGTCCCTGGGTCTAGGGCCCACCCCCAGTCCAGAATGAACACTTGTCCTTGGGTCTAGGGCCCACCCCCAGTCCAGAATGAACACTTGTCCCTGGGTCTAGGGCCCACCCCCAGTCCAGAACGAACACTTGTCCTTGGGTCTAGGGCCCACCCGATCCAGAAAGAACACATCTCAATCTTTAATCACATCTGCCAGGACCCTATCTCCACATAAAGTCACATTCTGAGGTTTCAAGTACACATGAATTTGGGAGCTCCGTCTTCAACCCAGGGCTGAGGGCAAGGGCAGAAGGGAATGAGACGAGATCTCAGCCCCAGGCCAGGGACACACACAGACCCTGGGCTTCATCCAGGGATGTTGATGAGAGGTGGACACGTTTAGGGCAAAAAGTGACAGGACAGAACTGAAGCTTTAGAAAGGCCTGCTGACCGCAGGATGGAGAGCAGGCTAGGGACGGGCAAACTAGGATGCAGATGGCCCAGTTATGATGCGACTACAGCAATGGGGCGAGAAATTCTCTGATGTTTGATAGCTATTTGGGACGATTTGATTTGGGTTTGGGGACGATTTGGAAGTGGGAGGAAGGAAAAGAGTCACATTTTATTACTAAGGTTCTGACTCAGGCTCATGGGAGGAGGAGCAATCGTGGGGAGGCAGGGATGGCAGGTCCAGTGGGGATTTGGGCAAGATTCTGGACTCAGTGCAGTAGACTTTAGCTCAGGGGAGCTCTAAGGACTGGAGCGTGAGCCTGTGGACAGACCTGCTGCCATGAGGAGAGAGCCCTGTAGAGTGAGGAGGGAAAGCAAGGCTCAGAACAAGGCCAGAGGAACACCAGCATTCAGGACCTGGGGACAGAAGGGGCTTCGGGGAAGACTGAAGAGGAGGGGAGAGAGCCCAGCAGAGTGGGTGACGGGGACATCACCCACATTTGACAATGTCCAGCCCTCTCCCTGCCCCCACCTCCCATACAGGTCCCTTTCCACTTTGCCACAACGGTGAAAGCACCTGACCTTTCTTGGGGTGATGGGAGGACAGCCTCCCAGGGCAGAGTGTTCAGCCCCTTATTTATTTACTCAGGCACGTTCTGTGCTCTCGTTACCTAATCACAGCCTGCGCTGGACAAACCTGAGTTTCCCTCCATCACCTTCCTCCTTAAGCTCCAGCCCCAGGTCCCTGGGTGATCTGGAGTCTTCCACTGTGTCACTCCTAGTACAGAACCCACACCCTCCAGCTGTTCCCCTCAGCATGGCAGCTGTCAGCCCCGGGTACCTACTGACCAGAGGAGGGCCGAATAGAGCTGGGCTGAACTGAGATGCTCTGTGAGCATAAAATACACCCAATTTCAAGGACTCGGTATGAAAAAATGTAATATCCTAGGAATAATTCTATGTCGATTCCATACTAAAATTATATTTTAAATATATTGGGTTAATTTAAACATATTGTTAAAATTAATGTCACCTGTTTCTTTGTGCTTTTCTTTCTAATGTGGCCACTAGAAAACCTTAAAGTACCTATAAGGCTTGCATCGTATTTCTACTGGACAATGCTGCCCTAGAGAACTTAACTGATGTCAAAACTTATTTGAAACACAGGATACTTTTCCATTTCCTGGAGTCCTGCTAGCATAGTCCTGGGGAGGGAGAAGCACATGCCCTACGTTACAGCCACAATTTCATGTTTTCATTTTATCTCTTATAGCTCATCATAGCTGTAATTTGTTCCTTCTCCCCCGGATTTTTTTTGTTTTTTTTTTAAAGACATTTAATTTTCTTTTTAAAAGATTATTTATTTATTTATTTATTTATTTGATAGAGAGAGAGCACAAGCAGGGAGAGAGGCAGAGGGAGAAGGAGACATAGGCTCTCTCCATTCAGTGGGGAGCCCGATGTGAGGCTCGATCCCAGGACCCTGGAACCATGATCTGAGCTCAAGGCAGATGCTTAACAGACTGAGCCACCCAGGCACCCATCTCCCAGATTTTTAGATGAGAAAACCAGAGGCCAAGGTTTGTTTAATTCCTAAGCCAGTAATTTTCCCAATACACAGTATTGTCAAATCCAATGGTTGATAATAGTCTGTAAGGTACCTCCTCAGATGGTGATAATCTCTTTATGTACATAAAGCATCCATATCATCTACATCATCTCATTGGCTCCAAAAGAAAAACCTTAAGACCTCCAGTATAAAATGTTTTTTATATATTTTATTTATACATGGCAGGAAACCAAAAGGCACAAAGGAATATGAAGAAGCCAACCTGTCACCCACCCCTGACCTCCTCCCTCCTACTACCCTCCACACTCACGCCTGCCAACAACATGCTCTGTATATCCCCCCCCAATGGTGTTGATAAAGAAATACAATCAGGCATGTGAGTGGATATATAGCCTTTTTTTTCTGGAACTCAAATAGTAGCAAATTATACCCACATTCCACATTACTCTTTGTACTTAGCAACTTACCTTGGATACCCTTCCATATCAGTCCATAAAGGTCTACTTTGAACTGATATGCCACATTTATTTATTTATTAAAGATCGTATTTTTTAAGTCATCTCTACACCCAACGTGGGGCTCAACTCACAAACCCAAGATCAGGAGTTGCATGGTCCCCTAACTGAGCCAGCCAGGTGCCCTGAATACGTCATATTTAAATGGAAGAATTTTATAAGTTACAAAATATATTCAAATAAGGAAACCAAGTTCAGAGAAGAGGTCATTTGTTCTCTTTGACAGCAATGGTGACAGAATGAAGACAGCAATGGTGACAGAATGAAGACAGGACCCAGGCCACCTGACCCCTGACCAGAGCCTGCCTCTCCTTAATGCTCTCCCAGTGTCCCCATCTATAACATAGTGGAAATAATTCCTGGCCCACCTACTGTGAACCTGACATGGAGACTAAACAAGCTCTTGAAATCTGGAAAGTAGGATTCAAATAAGAAATACAGTCCTTATTATAATCATAACTGTCTTTTTCTGAGTCACACCTCGGTAGAATTTTGAGCAAAACAGGGGAGAGTAGATGTATTTGAACAAGGGAACTTCTCCTTGAATCACACTTCGAGGGAATTATTCTCTTTGCCCATAGCATTGGCCCCCACCCAGTGCTGCCCTAGCCCAGGACAGACCCCGGCTGTCTTTCTCGAAAGGTCTGGAATGTTCTGAGGGACTCAGGTGTGCCTGCACAGCTCCTTGTCTTGTGGGGAGTAGGTGGCTGCCAGCTTGGGCACCTGAGAACAGGTCTCCCCAGGAGGAGACTCTCCTCACAGGCCCAAGACATAAACACAGACAGACATAGACCCTGGAAACCTAGAGCCAGGTGAGTGGAAAACCGTCCTCAGCCGGTTGTTTATGTCTGCACAATCACAGCCTGAGATTTTCCAGGCCCAGACCCAGCTGGGGAGCTGATGCACAGAGCAATGTGAGTGGGATAAAGCTCAGCAAAGTCAGGCTAGCTTAGGGGTCTGGCTTATCCCACCATGTGAGCCACCAACTGGGTGAAGGAACGCAGACTTATTTCCGTTGATGGTCACGCCCACCACCTTCATGTCTGGGACCTGCTTCTTGTTTCTTCCTGGGTATCCCCTGGCTCAGGGCCTTGGGGAAAAAGAAAAGGGAAAAACAAATCTCTAGGGAAGGAAAAAAGCAAACCCAGACTTACCCAAGCTAAATCTAGACCACCAGCCACCTAGCTTGGATGGCGTCTTCTTGTCTCCTAGCTTTTCAAGATGGTCCGTGGTGCCCAGACGGGCAGGGAGCTGCTTCTGTTGTGCGAGCATGAAGGCCAAGCTTCCGGGAGCTCCCCAGAGCCTAGGAGAAGTGCCCACGAAGCACAGGGCCTCCAGAAAGTGCGTCTTTCTTTACCTTGCCTCCGCAGCTGGGCAAAGATCCCCTTGCCTCCACCCAGCTAGACGGCAATTTCACACATCCTGTTTACAGACAAGGCGTGCAGAAGAGCAAGACGACACCTCCTTAGCGGCTACTGAAAAGTCTCACCAGTTTGCTGGCATCTGAGCTGCTCTACTCCGCTCTCCATAGACCACCCACTTTTACTAAAAGGGCCAGCCAGCGTTCTACACACTCGGTCCTAAGAGGGAAACAGGTATTAAAAAGCTGAATATTGGGGATCCCTGGGTGGCGCAGCGGTTTGGCGCCCGCCTTTGGCCCAGGGCACGATCCTGGAGACCCGGGATCGAGTCCCACGTCGGGCTCCCGGTGCATGGAGACTGCTCCCTCTGCCTGTGTCTCTGCCTCTCTCTCTCTCTCTCTCTGTCTGTCTGACTATCATAAATAAATAAAAATTAAAAAAAAAAAGCTGAATATTCAAGGGCTGCCTGGGTAGCTCAGCAGTTGAGTATCTGCCTTCAGCTCAGGTCATGATCCTGGGGTCCTGGGATCAAGTCCCACATTGGGCTCCCTGCATGGAGCCTGCTTCTCCCTCTGCCTGTGTCTCTGCCTCTCTGTGTGTCTCTCAGGAATAAATAAATAAAATCTTAAAAAAAAAAAAGCTGAATATCCAAACAGACATTTGCAGACAGTCCTTCACATCACAAAACAATTAATGACAGGACTTGGTTAAAAGATAACTCCTCTTGGACAGCTAAAATATAATTTTGCTTATATAGCATCAATGTATTCACAATTTCTTTTGTATAAACCTCACAAACTCACACAGGCTTGGATATAATACTATATTTGTGATATTTTTAAATTATCAGTAAAAAACCTTGATTTAGTCAGAGTTGGTACCATTCTCTCTACCTTTTAGAGAAGGAAAACAAGCAAGACTGAGAGGTTCTAAGCAAAAAACAGACATTGGCTGTGTTCCACGCTGCCAGGCCAGGGCTGAGAGAGTCGAATTTCTCAAACTGCCCCAACCTCATTGTTACACCTCTACCTGCAGTATCTGCAGAAGACAGAGAGGAGGTTGCCAGGGGCTGGGGTGAGGGGGGAATGCAGGATTATTGTTCAAAGCTTGTACAATTTCTGTTAAGGATAATGACAAAGTTCTGGAAATAGATAGTAGGAATGTTAGCACAAAATCGCAAATGTACTTAATGCCTCTAGATTGTACACTTAAAATGGCTAAAAGAGTAAATTTTGTATGCGATGTATGTTTCACCACAATAAAAAGATTAAATTTAAAAAACATACCAGAAAACCAACCCATGACCCAAAGGTGATTTGGAAGATGCAGAGCAGTAGCTCCCTAGAGACGGCACCTGCCGGGTGGGTGCACTACCACTGTGAGCCTTGTGAACCAGCGAGCCACCGTGGCAGCGGCTGAGTCTTTACCAACCCAGTAGGGGATCCCATAGGGACCAAAGAAAGATTTGGATTGAATTTCCTCACAGCCCAGTAGGCTGAGGAGATGGAATCGACATTAAGCTGTATATTAGTCATGGCTCTTCCAAGAAACAGAACGAGAGAGAGAGAGAGAGAGAGAAGGTTTATGGTAGGAGTTGGCTCACATAATTATGGAGGTCAAGAAGTCCCTAGGTCTGCCATCAGTAAGCTGGAGAACCAGCAAAGCTGCTGGTGAATGAAGTTCAAGGCCAGAGGCCTGAGAATCAGGGGTAAATGGTCTAAATCCCAATCTGAGCCCGGAGGCCTGAGAAGCAAGAGCGCTGATGTCCGAGGGCACGAGGAGCTGGCTGGCTCGGCTCCGGCAGAGTGAATTTCCCTCCCCCCATCTTTTGGTTCTCTTCAAGCTCTCATTAGGTTAAGTGATGCCCACCCAACACTGGTGAAGGTCTCTTCTTTCCTCAATCTCCCAATTCAGATGTCACCCTCTTCTGGAGGCACCCTCACAGGCACGCTCAGAAATAATGTTCTACTAGCTCTCGGGGCATCCCTTAGCCCAGTCCACAGCTGACCCACAAAACTAAAACAGACATTTTTTTTTTTTTAAAGAAATGCAGAACTATGCCATTGCTTGCAGACTGGAATTGATGACTTGGGTCTTCCCAGTTATAGCAGACCTAGAGGTAGTTATCATGATGAGGTGGGGTTTGAGCTCACTTTGAGAACAAGAGAAAGGGCTTGGGAGAACTAAGAGTGGAACTAGAGGACAGAATGAGCAAGCACGTGACAGCCCAGGTGAGTGAAAGTTGGTGGGACGGATGGTGAAGAAATGGGCTTGGCTGGAATGTATGGTCCAAATTAGGGTGGAAAAAGGAACCCACTGCTGGTGTATCTCCTCCTCGTTATCAAATCACATCTGTCACTGAACACATCCACATATAAGCTTCCGGGCTGTGTGTCACAGAGCGAAGAGAGAAGTGAAATGAAATGCAAGATCCATGCCTTCTTGAGCTCATTAGGTCAGTTATTTACACGTGGAGATACACACTCAAGAAGGAGTGCAAATGAGTGACATGGGCTATCGAAGTGTACTTCTTGTACAGCTTCTTCGTCCCTTGTTATGCTCTAGGGAGATGGAGGTGAATGATGCCAAGTGCCATTCCTGAGAAATGCAGAGAAGTCACTTCCCGTTGAGAAAGATTTCCCAGAATGGACCTAGATGGGCCGGTAGACTTTGATACATATCTAAGGAGGAAGCAGGAATTATTCCACACCAGTGGTGCAATTGCCGTGTCCAGGGGAGCTGGAAGTGAGGTCCGCAGAGGGGGTTGGTCTGAGAATATCTGAGGCGAGGGGAAAGAGGCAGATAGTTGGAAGTTTGGAAGAACAGAACGGTTTGGAAGCTGATAATGAAGTGTCCTGGATGGCACCCCCAACACCCTGGACTTCAGGCTGCGGGCATCTGGAGCTACTGGGGCTCCCTGATCTGTGGTGGGGCTCTGAACGTCACCCACACAAGCTCCTTCTGCCTTCAAGCTGAGTGGCAAAATAGGCCAAGGGGGCTCGGTGTTTTCATGTGGGGAATGTGTCCCGGGAGAGATCATTTGTGGTCTACTCATTGGTGCCCACCTGCGAGTAACTGTTCTCCCAGAGTACCATCTGGCTGTGGACAGTCACCAGAGCCCCGGGGAGCCCTTCAGCCCTTCCCAGCATGACCTGGAGGCCTGGAGGGGCCCACCTGTTCTTGAATAGCGGATCCTCCGCATTCCTTGTTTCTCTCAGTCAGACTGGAAGAGACAACAGAGGGTCCCTGTCGAATTAATCTCTGTTTCCCACTGCCAGCCGAAAAGGGATGAGGAGTCCCTGAAGCCCACTGCAAAGCCTAAGTGCCCTCCCCGAGCCCCAGCAGTGCTCAGACAGAGGCAGGGCCGGCCAGGCCTGCTTGACCACAGACTTAGCTGTAGGATGCCCAGAATGTGTCTCCAGGTGCCTGAGGCAGGTTTGTGTGTGTCACGTTGGTCTCCTGGGTACAGGGTGTTGGGTAACCCACGTCTAATGCCCCAGCCCAGCAAGCAGCCAAGGGATTGTGACAGGCTTTGCCCCTAGGGTGCTGACAAGCAAATCTCCTTGTGGGGTCATTGTTCCCATGAGCCTTGTTGTCATGAACACGTTGTACCACATGCTCCCTCTTCTCACAGACAGTTCCGTACAGCTGAAATCAAACACCAAAGCTATGTGGCTAAGTTTTCACCAATACCTAGGTTCCCAGTAAATGTATGTCAATTTAATGGTGAAGGGGTCACCAAAGTCTAATCCAGGTCTCCGTAGCACTTGGAGTGAGGAGGAGCTTATCCATCCTTTTCCCTCAGGGGGGTGGTAATGGTGGTAGAGGCAGCAGGTTTGATGTGGGAAAAGAGAAGGCATGGATGTGCTACATCAGAATCTCTGGGATGTTAGTAATCGGCCGTGAATATTCCCTAAAATGCCCCAGATGAAGTCAAAGATTGAGAAGCAACTGCCCCCAAGAAGGGAAGCATGAGAAGGAGCATTTTTTCAAAAGAATCATGGGAATAAACCAACGCACAGCTTCTCTAGAAGCCCCTGCTAGATATTCATGGCCACCCGGACCCTCCCCTCATCCCATCAGCCAACATTCCCCACACCCTCCTCCCACATCACGGTGTGGGTCTTTACCATCCCTGTTGCCACTGATCGCCTTTCCCTTAGAAATTCCTTCCAGCCCCACTTAAGAAAAACACATGAGTACCACCTTCCAGACCCTGCTGTCTCTCACTCTGCATATTCTGGGATCCCTCCCAAAGCTGGAAGAAGTACAAAGAGTTGGGTGAGGATTTTTTTTCCCCCCACAAGCAAGCAGGTGTTCAGATATGGGCAAAAGAGGAGCATAGTCGGTGTGTGACTTCTGGATGCTGGGGTGAGCAGTCAGGCCGGGCTGCCGTCCTGCCGGGGTGCCAGGCACTTGGAGCCTTCAAATGCAAATGTCCCCTGTGGCAGCCCTGGCCTCTTCCTGCAGGGGTGGCAGCTGCCCTGGGAGGAAGGATGAGATTTAAATTGGTAATAAAGCGCTGTACCAAATTGGACTTTGACCTTGTTCAGAATTCCACTGGCCCATGTTCCTTGACCTGCCACCCCTCTTTCTGCCCAATTGTTCCCTTGAGTAGCGACCTGTTCTCTGAGCCAGTCAGGCAGGCTGTCACCAGCTGCTGCTTCTCTGGCCGCCTTCCACCTGGCGAGCCGGGAAGCCTTGGAAATCGAACAGCTTTGCCTTTCCAGTCTCTCTCGCTGCCTCTGAGCCTGGAACGAGGCAAGCGTGGTCTGGCTGAGGCCTCCGGCCCGGCTGGGCTTGCCTGTGGGGCCTGGGAAGAAGCGGGTGCAGCCCCAGCAGGCTACCCTCACACATTCTTCGTTACCAGAGCGATTCCCTGATGAGGCCTGGAATGGCCAGCGTGGGCCCATCTGCCTGCTACATCCACAGGAGCCTCACAGAGCCGACATTTATTTTCTCCCGCTACCCCCACTGCCCAGCACCCCTCCCACTCGCTGCCAAACGCCAAGGTCCTTCTGCCTTGTACCCTCTGCCTGGAAGGTCTTCCACATCTCTTCTTCCTGTCGAAATTCTGCTCTTCCCTCCATGGCCCCCGCAGAGCCTGCTCTCCCCTGCAGCCCTACTGCCCCTCTTCTCTAACCTCCCCAATCCGTGACTCAAATCGAGTTTGGGAGGGACTGAGTTACATGCCAATGTGCCTTGTTGTCCAACTGTCTCAAGCCTCACAGCCCCAGTAGAATGGTAAGTTCCGGGGACTGCGTGTTACCTAGAATTGTCCTGGATAGCTCTCCTGGGAATGAATCAATGGAAGGACACGAGAACAAGGATATGGATTGCTTTGGGCAGAGCCATGTTTTCTTCACACACCCAGAATTCTTTCCAACAAGGGAGCCTTCTTTCCATTGACCAAGCCACTAATGGAAACAGTTTACAGTGCCTTCCAGAGCACAGGGAAAGTAGGAGTGTGTCCACAGGAAGAGTCAGCTACCAGAACAGCTGGACTTGCATCAGCGTGCAGGGTGCTAGTGAGCACTGGGAGCATGTTCCCTGCCCTCTCTGATCTAATTGGGATGAAAAAACATGCTCATGGGAAGCTTCGGCTTCTGGCTGTGCCCTTGTATGTAAGGGCTTTAACAGGGTACAGAGAGGAACTCAGATTGTCCTAATCAGAGAGCTTGTAAAGGATATAGAAAATAGGCCTGTTGAGTGGAGGCAGGGAGGAGGCTAGGTCCAAGGGAGGCAGGGAAGACCCTTCTTCTCTAGCCAGACTCCATCTGTCCATGGCTGCTTCCCCACCTAGGTTAGCAGGAGCCAAAGGATGGGCCGGGATGAGGGACACCATTGGGGGTTGGGAGGAGGATGGGTGGTTAACTCAGAGGTTAATCTGAGAGGTGACATCTTGAGCCAGGTCACATCCCAACACACATTCACTGTTGATCTGAAGGGGAAACAGAGAGAGGGGCTCAAAAATCCGGCCGAGCAGAAGAGCAGACAGGTAAAAGAGAGAATGTGAGAGACACGTGATGTAGTGAGTTATGACATCTTTTTGCACAGTGGTCTCAGGGGTTGGGGTCGGGGGTCACTGATGGCTCTGTCCATGGGGTTCCACCTGCCATCCTAGAAGGCAGGAGCCAGAGGCCAGCTGCAGAGCCATCTATGAGAGCCCCATACACTCTGAAACTGCCCCTGTAGACAGTGGTGCACCTCTGTCCTCCACTGTGGTGAGAGCGTTGAAATCCTCGGAAAAAGTGGCCATGTTGGTGACTTCTAGGTAAGGACTGTGCAAAATTCCTCTCAAAAGGAAAGGGCTAAATTATCTGAGAGCCTGTAGGGGCACCTAATGATGTCAAAACTCTAGTGCACAAGGTGGGTGTCCAGGTCAGAGAAAACCCCACCATCTGGGTGTGTTTCATCCTCTCCTCCCCAACATCCCCAGGACCATGGCTGGACGGGGGGCAAGAGTACATGCCCAGGTGTGTGTGGGCCGGGGGGGGACCCTCCTCTGCCACTCTAGCCAGAGACAGAGAAGTCACCCAAGCATGCAATTAACTAAACATTATTTATTGGTTTTTTATTTTTTTATGAATAATTGCTCACTGTTGATCATTAATTATTTAATTCCTCAAAACTGGGGAGAAGGGGCAGTGTGAGAATGTGTCTCATGGGGAGGAGGCGGGGCCAACCCCCAGAGTGTCTGGTAAGCACGCACTCCCCAGGGCACATGAACCCACACCTTGTCGTGTGAAGGCCAAGGAAAGAGTGGAGAGCCCCGGTCAGAGAGGGAACAGAGAGGGCTGTTGGGAAGCCGTGCTCCATCTCCAGTCGCTCCACTCTGGAGTAAGTCTGTGTTTGCCAGGCCTGGTCCCACAGCAGAATCGCCCAGCAGGCTCTGTGAGTGTGCAGGCTGCCAGACCCTCTGCAGTCCCGCCAAGTCAGAACCACCTGGAGGGGGACACTGTGTGGGTGTGTGTATTCCACAAGCTCCCCTGGGATTCCAGTGCCACATGCCTCAACCCTGAGTTTGGAATTGCTTTATTGGTGTGCAGTTCCATGCAAATGGGTGATGCTCTCGTTCAAGGCCACAAGCAGCCCTCCAAGGACAGACTTGGAGCCCAGAATATGGGTTGGGGAGTCCAGGTCTATTCCCAGGGCAGCAGTGCAGAGCCTGAGCTTGCGGCCGGCGTGCTCAGCCATAGCAAGGGATCACCGTTGATGGGCTGACTTCCATTATTCTCTGGCCCCTCTTCTCCAGCACTTCATGGTTTATTTAGCAGAATCAATTGTAGTTGAACGACTATGAACTACACAGGCCCACACACAGGTGGATTTTTTCCCAACAAACACAGGACAGTACCGTAAGTGTATTTTTGCACTCGTATGATTTTCTTAACATCGTCTTTCCTCTGGTGTAAGGTAAGGAACCTCTTCATGGTGAGAATACAGTCCATAATACACTGGAAGGATATGTGTTGGTCAACTAACTGTTTATGTTATTGGTAAGGCTTCTGATCAATAGCAGGCTATTAATAGTTAAGTTTGGGAGGAGGCAAAGTTACACACGAATTTTTGACTGAGATAAGGGTCAGTGCCCCTGTGTTGCTCCAGGGTCAACTATATCACAAATACTTGATGATGAAAACTTGAATGCTCTTCTCCTTTCTATTTAACATGTTTGCCAACCAACTTTACTTGTCAAAAGTAATGTGGAAACTCATCACCCACTGGCTCATTCAAGACAAGCCTGGGGTCACTGAACCATTATCTTATTTACTTGGAAGCTTCTGTTTGCTGGTCTGTTCTACCTTCCACTGCAAAGAGATTAGTGCTCAGACCACTGGCAAGATGAGCAAAACATCTAGGTAGAGGAGATGGTGCCTTTGTCTCTTTTCGGTTTTGTTCTTTTACCTAAGGTGACTATGAGATCACAGAAGAAAGAGCATCCTTCCCATGGTGATGGTACCGACCCGATAATTTACCAGTGGGTGTCTTGTCGTGAACTCTCCCAGGTCTTAGGCGCACACACTGGGACCATGAAGAGGAGGGAAAAAAATTCCTGGAATTAACCAGTTACGTTCTCACCGAGGCCGGATGATAGCAGCCCTTGCTCCCACCTGCGCCATCAGAACTAATAGCTGACGGAGATTGGTGGGCAAGGTCATGAAAATGGGGAATATGGAAACAAGGCGTAAGGCAGTCTCAAGACGCACAAAAAGGACACTTCATGCTGGGTTCCTAAAAGACTACCCCCAGGTGGAAAGACGGAACTAGAAAAATATCTGGGGGATCCCTGGGTGGCTCAGTGGTTTGGCGCCTGCCTTTGGCCCAGAGTGAGATCCTGGAGACCCGGGATCGAGTCCCACGTCGGGCTCCCGGTGCATGGAGCCTGCTTCTCCCTCTGCCTGTGTCTCTGCCCCTCTCTCTCTCTCTCTCTCTCTCTCTGTCTATCATAAATAAATAAATCTTTAAAAAAAAAGAAAAAGAAAAATATCTGCCCCACAAAGTAAGCCAGAATACTTGTCTCAACCCTTATCATTGGGTCAAAGGAGAACCATCACCCCTGAGAAGGAACAAGGAGGGAAGAAGGAAACAGACATCTTTTGAGTGGCCTTCAGGTGACATCTGTTATATGATAGCTGCTCACGTCTTATTATCATTATCATGATTAGTCCCATAGATGATGACCTTTTTAAGGGAAGAGGAAACTGAGACAGAAAGGTCAAGATGTACAGCATGAGCTTGCAGATCCTGGAGGCCACTGCCGATGTCAAAGGCACTGCTCAGATGCCATTTGTCACTGCCAACCACAGCCCAGGAATACTTCTCCACATCTGCCCCCAGAACAATACCTTTTTTCTATTCATTTGGGACGTTTTGCACTCAGCGGGAGGATCTGGGCATATCAGCCTCCAGGGCCAGAAACAAACACACTCTCAGACCAGTGGGAATGACCTTCATAGATGAGTATGATGACCAGTCTGTGGGGTTCATTTCATGTGTTAACTTGGCTGGGCCATGGGACCCAAATATTTGGCCAAGTACGATTTTAGAGGTTTCTGTGAAACTATTTTTTTTTAGATGAGATTAACATTTTAATCAGTAGACTCTGAGTATAGCAGATTTTCCTCCTAATATGGGCGGGCCTTAATAGGAAAAAAAGACTAAGCTCTCCTAGGAAGATGGAATTGTGCCAGCAGATTGCTTTTGGACTTGAACTGCGACTCCTCCCTGAGCCTCCAGCCTGCAGGCCTACCCTGTTGATTTGGGGGTTGCCTATCTCCACAACCATATAAGCCAATTCCTTAAAATTATATATGTACAATATGCAGCCCAAGAGACAAGGGTTCCCACCCCAAGCTCTAGACCCCTGCCAGCAGGGACCTCTGGTCCCTGTAGTAAGGCCAACAGTCTCGGTAACAGAACCAACACCCATCTGGGCAGCAGTTTCTAAGCTGTCACTGTCAGGGACACACAGGTGTTTATGGGGCAGAGTTTCTGTCCTCTAGAGACTTGCTAACTCATCCCAAGTTCAAGACTGTCAATGCTGAAAGGGACTCCAGGGAAGCTCATCTCGTTCAACCCCTCTGACGGGGAAACTGAGGTTCAGAGAGAGGATGGGCCCTGCCCCAGGCAGCACAGCCCACCAGTGGAATTACCGGGATTGGACCCAAAGGGGAGCATTCCAGACAAGAAGAGCGTGCGTGTGAGTGGTTATGTGTGCATGTGACGCACCTACTGAAGGCAGGTGAGGTGAGGGGCTGAAGGAGGGGACCATGGGCTGCAAACAAGCCGGAAATGGGGGCAGTGACCACGGAAGGCATCGGGTACCTGCTTGTGCAGTTTCAAAGTGGTCCATGGGATGCAAAGGAGCTTCTGAACACCCTTGGTCTGAGGAGTAGCATTTTTTTAAAGCTTTTATTTATTTATTCATGAGAGACACAGAGAGAGGCAGAGACACAGGCAGAGGGAGAAGCAGGCTCCCTGCGGGGAGCCAGATGTGGGACTCGATCCCGGGACCCCAGGGTCACGCCCTGAGCCGAGGGCAGAGCCCCACCGCTGAGCCCCCTGGGCGCCCCGGGCCTGAGGACTGTCGTGACACAGGCACCCCTACACGGGCCCTGCTGCTACATGAATGTCGTGAAAGAGAGGGACAAGGAGAGCCTCCTTAAAGCCACACCTTAGGGCAGATGCGGGTTCCTGGAGACCAGCGGGAGGCGCAGTCTGGGTCAGGGCCGGAGGGGACTCGGAGCAGCGAGGTGGGTGGGAGGAGGAGGAGGAATGTCTGTGGCAGACAAGCTCAGAAAGTGGAGCCCACAAGCCAGCCTCCCGAGGAGCCACCCTGGCTATTCAAGACTAGAAACAGCCGGGAGATGCTGGGCCTTCTGCTCAGAGCCCTGAGGAGGTTGAGAAGCTGTTCCACCAAAGGCCAAGGCGTGGAGGCTCCACGCTCTCCCTCGGCTTCTGGCCTCCCCACCAGGAGGAGAGCGCTACCGCTACTGTGCATCAACTTTGGAGCCTCATCTCTGCCCCTTCCTCCCATCTTGGGCCTCCATCCTGTCCAGTCCCTCAGGGCCTGTTGCCTGAAGCTGGTCCCTGGGACATGGTGGGCATCTTCCCTCCAGAGACGCTGGCCCCCTCACCAGTGTTCTGCAAGCCCCTCCCTGGTCATAGCACCCTGGTGACACCTTCTGCACGTCCAACCTTGCCTTCGTAGGAGAGAGGGGACTGTTGCTGGGATCAATGGCTTGTGCAATCCAAGACATGGGTGTTGGGTGTCAGCCGCCCAGGACGAGACAGATGCTGGACACAAGCCCCATTGCGACACAGAGAAGGGACGATGGGTGTGCCAAACAGAGGAGGCTTTGGTGACCAGGAAGGGGAAGGAGCTCCTTCTAATGGCTTCTATTTTTCCTTTCCCTTTGTAAATAGGAGAGATCCTCATGTCTGGAGTACAGGCTCGTCCAAATCAGAGGAAGCAGCGCAGGGTGACAGGCTTGGAATTCCCTGGGACCACTGCCTGCCAGGGCAGCCAGTCATCCTCAGCACGTGTCTACTACGGACTCGCCGTTGCTGCTTATTCAGCTCCAAAGAGACTGGCCAGACTTACGTGGTGACGCTCTCAAGCCACTAGCCCACAGTGGTAAAAATCGTGGGGCTCTGTGCAGACGTGTGACCACGTGTGGCCCTGCCCCCTGGCCTGGTACAGCTGCCTGTCACCCGTCAGACTCCTGAGACTCTCCTGACAATACCAGTGGGCCTGCTGTCATGAAGTGCCAGAGACTGGGTAGTTGATAACAGAAATTTATGAACAACAGAAATGTATTTCTCACAGTTCTAGGAGGTCAGAAATCCAAGATCAGGATTGACCCAGCGTGGTCAGGTGAGGGTCCTCCCGAGTTGTAGATTTCTCACTGCATCCTCACAGCGGGGACAGGCTAGGGAGCTCTGTGGGACCTCTTCTACAAGAGCACTAATCCCAGGGCACCTGGGTGGCTCAATCCATGAAATGCCTGCCTTTAGCTCAGGTCGCAATCCCAGGGTCCTAGGATCATGATGTACCACATGGAGCTCCCTGCTCAGTGGGGTGTCTGCTTCTCCCTCTGCTTCTCTCTCTCTCTCTCTCTCATGAATAATTAAAAAAAAAAATTCTAAAGAAAACCAAGAACAGTCATCCCCTTCCTGAAGGCCCCACCCTCCTGATCTCATCGCCTCCCAAGGGCCCAGCCTGCTAACACCACCACGACACTGGAGATCCAGCTCCAGCATAGGAATCTGGGAGGGATGCACACATTCAGACCAGAGCAGTGCATGACACACTCATCACGCCGTGTCGGCACCTCCCAGCAGTGGTTCCCACATGCAGGCCCGCAGGCCGTAACTCCAGGTAGTAGACAGAATATTCTTTCCTGTAGGTCTCTGAGGAGCGAGGTCCCCGTGTCGTTGGGTCTTAGGTCCTGGTTCCAAAGGACTCACCGTGTAAAACTGATCAGTTTTCAACTCTAAATTCCACAGTCGAGGTGCCGACATTTGGGTCCGGCCACCCCTCAGAGAGAGCACTCCTGATACCCACCATGCCCTCCTGCTGCACAGGCTGGTTTCCCATAGAAGGCTTGTAATGAGATCATGTCCAGGGACCTATAAGCCACTCAGCCCATTCCCCATGAGAACCCCTGATCTTGAACCCTTCTCAATTCAGCTGCCTGTCAACTGCAAGAGGACTGCGGCTACAAGAGGCAGGCTGGCTCCAATCCTGTCACCACTGGGGGGGGGGGGGGTGGCAGTGAAATGCCTGCCTGGCTCTGAAGAGATGAAAAAGGCCAGGCTCCCATCCTTTCCAGCAATGTCCTTCTGGGGGAGCTCAGAGCACAGCCCTGGGAAAGCTTGGTTTGCTTGTGGCAGGACCTGGGAAAACGGTCCAGCTTTGAAGCCCCCATTGGCTCTCACGTGGGGGCAACATGGGCAAGAGGTAGGAGGCAGCAGCCCATGGGCCAGAGAGCCTCGCAGCGCACGCGCCCCGCACCCCCTGTAGGCCTGCGTGGTAGGTCCAGCAGACTCCCGGAGGCCCTGGGGCCGGCTGGCTCCTAATCAAGAGAACCACCCCTTTCCTCAGGACGCCAGGTGGCAGTTGCAAAGTTTCTGTCATCTTTTTATCCCATCAGATCCTCAACAGTAGCCTGCGAGGAGGAGGATCAGTATTCTTGCCCTCATTGTATAGATGAGAAAACCGAGGCCCAGGTAGGAAAACACCCGTGGATCTCAGGGGGCCGAAGTACTCAGGTCTGACTCCTAAGTTCGAGGCTTTTCCTGTGGAAGCTCGCTGCCTCCCCTCCTTACACTGTAGTGCTTCTGCGGAGTTAAGAATGGACTTCCCCATCTCAAGCCTACTTGATGACGATGCATCAGAAAGCATATCCCCTACTTCGAGATGTAAAAACCACTTCTCAGAGCAAACTCTAAGTCACAAAACACGCTGTCCCTGGGTGAGCAAAACCAGAAGGTGGCCTGCAGCCTTGGGATGTCTGGGCTGTGTGGGGAGGCGGCCCAGGGTGGTCCGGGCGGTCCCACTGCAGAAGGGGGACCCGGCCTGCGAGCCCCCACTGTTCAAACGGCTGTCTGAACTCCTTCTGCCAGAATCCAGTTGAAATGGCAGGTGAAAAATTGCCTTGTTTTTGCAGTTTTCACGGTTAGTCGACCAGTGAGTGTGTTAAGGGCAACCTGAGCTGTCCAGCCCACGGCAGGCGCAGGGAGGCAGCACGGGAGGCCGAGACAGGGCTGTGCGCAGAGCTCCGCAGGGCGGCCGGGGCAGCCTCCTCTCTGCCTCTGGGCCTCAAGCCTCGCGGTCCGGGGGAGCAGGAGCAGAGGCCTCTCGGGATCTCCTGCTGGTCCACTGAGGCTCAGCGCCAGGCCTCGGGGTGGCACCGCCGGGGCACGGGGCGGAGGAACCCCGGCCTGCTGGGCTGTGGGTGGCGCCGAGGCGGGGGCTGGGCTGCAGGGCCTGGGTCCCCCTGAGGCTGCTGGGGCCCGAGTGGGGGCGGCGGCCCAGCGGGTCCTAGGACGCGGGGCCTTGGGGCCACGGCGCGGATGCCCGCTCCCCGCTCCCCGCTCCCCGGGCCTCCCGCCCCGCCAGAGCTGCTCAGCACCGGCCCTCACGGCTGCGCCCGCCCCACCCGCCAGGTCCCGGCGGCCCCGCCCGCGCCTCCCGCCGAACGGGCCTCGGCCTCCGAGGGGCCCTGGGTGGAGCCGAGTCAGGCCTCGGGGCGTGACCCCGGGACCACCGGGAGGTGAGCGCGTGGCCCGGCGTCCTTGGCCCGCGAGTCACAGCGGGGGGAGCCCGGGTCCGCTCGGAACCGGAACCCGGGCGGGCTCCTCGGGCTGGGGACGGGGCAGCCCCGCGGCCAAGGGCTCTGCTGCGGGTTTTCCCAGCCGGGCTGGAGCCCCGAGGTGCGGCGCAGGCGCCCGACCCCCTGACACCCCGACACCCCGACACGCCCGGTGCTCGGGCCTGGGGGCTGCGGGGCGCGGGGCCTGCAGGCAGGAGCCTCCGCCAACACCTCGCTCCCGGGGCTGCCTCCAGGCCCGAGACCCGCGTGTGTCCTGAGCGCCCGGGCTGCCCCGCACCTGCACCCGCACCGCCTGGGGCCTGGGAAACCCACAGAGGGGTCAAGGCCAGGCCGCGCTGCTGCTGCTCCTCCTCCTCCCCCTCCTCCTCCCCCACCTCCTCCTCCTCCCCCTCCTCCCCCTCCTCCCCCTCCCCCTCCTCCCCCTCCTCCTCCTCCTCCTCCTCCTCCTCCTCCGCCTGGAGGGAGGCACATCAGGAACCGACAGCCCCGGGGCGTGGGTGGGGGGCCGCCAGCGGGGCGGGAGGGAGAAGTCTACCTGCACAGACAATTTCGGTAAAACGTGGAAAATGGAAGGAGAGAGATATGTACGAAATCTGTCTTTTTAAAGATTTTATTTATTTATTTATTCATCAGACACTCCCAGAGAGAGAGGCAGAGACACAGGCAGAGGGAGAAGCAGGCTCCATGCAGACGTGGGACTCGATCCCGGGTCCCCAGGATCACGCCCTGGGCCAAAGGCAGATGCTCAACCTCGGAGCCACCCGGGGTCGCTGTACAAAATCTTAAAAAGAGAAATCTTCTCCAGGGCACCGGAGGAGCTCAGCAGTTGGGCGCCTGCCTTCGGCTCAGGGCGATCCTGGGTCCTGGGATCCAGCCCCACGTGGGCCTCCACACTCAGCCGGGAGCCTGCTTCTCCCTCTGCCTCTGCCTCTCCCCCTGTCCGTGCTCACTCTCTCTCCCTCTCTCTCTCCTGGCTCAGATAAATAAATAATCTTTTTTAAAAAGAGAAACCTTCCCTGTACCTGTTCCCCATTTGCTTCATTTTCTAGTCTCCTACCCTTTATAACAAGTTTCTTGCAAGTATTATGCACCCTCACTCCCCCTCTGTGAAGTTGCTCTCAAAGCGCTGGTGAGCTCATGGCTGACAGGCCACAGTCCACCCTTCAGGGCTGTGCCCCTGTGACCCCCAGCCTCCAGCACTCCCACCCGCCCGTGTCCCCCTGACTCCGCCGTCCGAGCCGGTGGGCCGCTGGCCCCTCGCGGATTCCGAGCCCCACTCTTTTCACTTGCACACGGCTCGGCGTCCCCGGGGCCAAATCAGTCGCAACCAGCCTCGACTGCCACCTCCCTGGTGACGGCCAGTGCCTGTGCCTCCCGGACACTGCTAAGTACCCCACAACTGTCCCCGGCTTAGCTCTCTTACAATCTGGAGAAGGGGGACCCTCACTCCTTTTTCACAGACGTGGAGAGCAGCATACAGAGGCGCAGAGGCCGCGTCTTCCTCAAGTCCATGCAGCCAGCGAGAGGCAAAGCCAGGATTCACGGCCGCCAGGCCCCGCGCCACCCTTCCATGAGCCTTGGGCCATCCCACCTCCAACACCAGGACTCCTCATCCCGTCTCTATCCTCCTCCAGGCCCCAGGAGGCAGGGAGGCCCTTGGCACCTCAGATGTTCAGTGTCCAGAATGGAAATTGTTCTCAGCCCCTGAGCCCCCCGCTTTCTAAGGCACAACTCCCATCACATTACCCCCTTATTAAAATCCCTCACTGGTTGCCTAAGTTAACCTCTAAACAATTTCACTTGTAAGATAAAATCTTTCAGGACTCGACCACTCATCGCTCCATTTGGTCCCCTGTCCGTGTCACAGTGGGTCCCCTGTCCAGCCACCCCCACTGCCCAGGGCCTAGGAATGCCCAAAACTCCTTCCCATCATGTGACTTTGTAGATGCTCATCCCCGTCTGTGACATCCATGTGAAAAACCTCTCCTCATCCTTAATATGTTCAAATGTCACCTCTTCCAGGAAGCCTTCCCTCAAACCTCCCGCCATTCCTTCCCAGCCACATTTGCAGATCCCTTCTTCAGTGTCCCCAGAGCATCCGCTGCCTTCCTCTATTGCCCCTCGATATGTAACCATTCACTGAACTGTACCCTCCTGAGTCCCCAACTAGGCTCTACACCCCTCATTCCAATGCTGCCTTACTGATCTCTGCACTGAGCTTGGCAAAGGGTTTCTTTAATCACCACTGATTGGTTGATTGATTAGTTAATTAAGTATGAAACAAGGTCCCCTGTGAAGGACCCGCAGTCCAGATGGGAGGAAAGCGGACCGTGGCTGAGGTGATGGAAAATATTGGTGCCAAGAGTGAGCATGTTTTCCTCACCACAAAAGCCTGTAGGAATTTGGAGTAGGGAGATACCGAGAGACTGGAGGGCCCGGCATAGCAGCAGGTTTCCTGGCCAACACGGGGGCTAATGGATGCACAAGCCCGGGCCGTGGCTTCACCTACATCTGGTTTATTTTCTGACAGTGGCAGCATTTGGGCAAGGATGGGTGCCAAGAGGCACCCCGGGCATCTCCCACGTAATTAGCATGTCTCTGGGGGAGGCCTGAATCCGAAGGCCTGGAACGTAGACAAAGCGTTTCTGTTCCAGTTATGCTAATTGCCTCCTGTCTCCCACAGAGGACAGGCCGTGAGAGATTCCAGGAGGCGGCCAGGCAGATGGGGAACTCCTGGGCTCACATCCCTGGGCCAGCACCAGGGAGAGCTGAGCCAGATGCCCCCTACGCCGGCACTGAGGAAGACAGGGCAGTTTCCTATCCCCGAACTGCAGAGCTTAAAATTCCACTTTAGAATCGGTGCTTTTTCTCCTGGAAGCCACTTTTTAAATGCAAATGACCCTGGGAGACGGAACACAACAATTCCCTAACAGCTCAGTGTGGGTGGGAGGGTGTACAGCTTTCCCAAGGGGCCCTGGGGGCCTGGGAAGGCCGGTGCCCTGAGCTGCAGCAGGGAATGCAGAGAAGACGGCAGGGCTCACAGGCCCCCTCCTGCTGCCCATGCGGCCCCACCCCGACTGTTAGGGCCCAGCGGTCCTGGTCCCGTGCTGAGCCGACCCTTCTTTCTGCTGCCATCCTGAGCAAAAGACCTCACGAATCCTCAGGAGCACCCACGGTTCCTCTCCTGCACCCCCTCTTCAAGGCCTCCCTGTCCTCTGTACCCAAGTCCCCAGGCAATGCTCATGCCTGTCCAGGCACCCCACTTTGAGAATCAGGGCTCTAGCCTTGAGGTTCAAATGGTGGTGGTCTGTGGACCAGTGTCCCCGGCATCACCAGAGAGCTGGTTAGAAACGCAGAACCAATGCAGAAGCCACATTTTAATAAGGCCCCGGGTGACTTGTACACACATTAGATTTTGAGGAGCCTCCTCCCAAGCCATGTTTCTCAAAGTGTGGTCCAGACCACCTGTGTTAGCATCACCAGGGAGCTCCTTAATAATAAAGGCTCCTAGGCCCCACCGCAGGCCTCCTGAACCAAAACCTCTGAGGGCAGAGTTCAGAAAAGAGCATTGAGGGGGACTCCTAGGGGGCTCAGCAGTGGAGCATCTGCCTTTGGCCCAGGGCATGACCCTGGGGGTCCTGGGATCCAGTCCCACATTGGGCTCCCTGCTGGGAGCCTGCTTCTCCCTCTGCCTGTGTCTCTGCTTCTGTATGTCTCATGAATAAATAAATAAAATCTAAAAAAAAAAAAAAAAAAAACACAGAAAAAGAAAAGAAAAGGGCATTGAACATCTCTCTTGGTGAGCCTTTTGATCCTAACTTTTAGGAACTTGAGCTTCACAAATAACATGGCCTCTGCTTGGCTGGCCTTTAGGATTTCCTGAGGAGTCTATCCGGGCTGCACCCAAGATAATCAAATCAGACTCTTTCGTTGGAAGGGAGGGCAGGGGGACCCAGGCACTGGCATTTTTAAAGTTCTCCACACCATTCCAAAGTGCATGTGAAAGTTGAGAATGTCTGGTCAACAGCAGCATCTTCTCAACGGCAACTATTGGAGCTCACACCCAGTTACTGACACCAGAGTTTCTCAAACCTGGCTGCTCACAATCCCCTGGGACACTTTCAAGTTCTTTTTTAAAGATGAAATTCATAAAACTTAGAGTCCATCATTCTGGGGGGCTCCCAGCTGGCTGGCTCAGTCAGTTAAAGGGAGCAACCCTTGATCTCAGGGCCGTGATTGTGAGCCCCACATTAGGTGTAGAGCCTACTTTTTAAAAAATCCATCATTCTGACCATTTTAAAGTGGACAATTCAGTGGCTTTTAATATAGTCACAATGTCCCACAACTATCACCACTATCTAATTCTAAAAAAATACTATCATCCTGAGAAGGAAGCCCACATCTTTCAGTTCCTCCTCCCCTCATGGCTTGGCAGCCACTAATCTACTTCTGCCTCTATGGATTTGCTTGTTCTGGAGAGTCCATATAAATGGAATCATACAACATGTAGTCTTTGCTTCTTTCTTCAGCACAATGTCTGAGGTTTGTTGACACGTGTAATGGCACTTCATTCCTTTGTAAGGCCAGACAATTGTCCACCGTAAGGCTGTACCACACTTTCTGTACCTAGCCATCAACTGATGAACATTTGAGTTGTTTCCACTCTTCAGGATTATGAATACTGCTACTGTGAACAACCAAGCACACGTTTCTGTGGGAGTATATGTTTTCACTTCTCTTGGGTCTGTACCTCGCAGTGAAGTTGACATGTCACATGTCAAACTCCATTTCTAACTTACTGAGAGATTGCCAAATTGTTTTCCAAAGAGCTACACCATTTTACCTTCCCACCAGCAGTGTGTGAGGGTTCTGATTTCTCCACATCTTCACTGACACCTCTTTTTTCTTTATTTTTTATTATAGCCGTCCTATTAGGTGTGAAGGAGCAGCTCATTGTGGCTTTGATTGGCCGTTCCCTAATAACTAATGATTTTGCATATTTCTTCATATACCTATTGGCCATTTGTATCTCTTCTTTGGAAAAATAAGTGTCCCAATCTTTTGCCCATTTTTTAGTTGGGGAGTTGTCTTTTTTTTTTTTAATATTTTATTTTTATTTACTCATGACGGACAGAGAGAGAGAGAGAGAGAGGCAGAAACACAGGTAGAGGGAGAAGCAGGCTCCATGCAGGGAGCTGACGTGGGACTCGATCCCGGGTCTCCAGAATCAGGCCTGGGCTGAAGGTGGCGTTAAACTGCAGAGCCACCAGGGCTGCCCTGGGTATTTGTCCTTTATTGTGGACGGCTAAGGGCCTGGAAGCCTTTTAAAATCATCCATATATAGGTCCCCAAACAGTTCAATGAAATTGGAACCCGGAGTGCACCTGGGCATCAGTAGTTTTTAAATCCCCCTACCCTGCATTCAGCATTGAAGAGCACTGGGTTACACCACGTGTCCGAGTGGAAACAGAAGTGCCAGGTAAGAGTTCAGGATCTCCTCTGATGCCTTTCAGTGCCGTATCTGCTCATCATCCAACACTAAGTGCTTCCTTCGGGCCAAGCCCAGTGCTAAGGTGAACAGAGGCACAAACCAAGATGAGGTGAACGAGACACAGTTGCTGTTGTGTAAGAGCCCTCTGTGCAATAGGGAACCTCCTTAGTGAATAATTACAACACAATGCTTTTAAGTCTTTAATGGAGGGATGTGGTGTGTTCCAAGGGGGCTCGAAGAAAGAGCAACTCAGCTTCTTCCTGAGTGCCTTAGTATTTGCTAAATGTGGGGTGGTGTTCACGCAGGCCCTCTACTCAATGGGTCATCCCCCATGAGTCGTGTTAGCAGCCGCTGGCGCTCGTTAGGGATGCAGAATCTCAGGCCCCATGCCAAAGTCAAGTTTAACCATATCCCCGGGGTGGTTCCTATGTACACTAAAGTCGGAGATGCACTGATCTATGACTATATCAGGTAAGAAGCATCCAGAAAGTCCAACCACCTCAAACAAAATAAAACAAAACAAAAAGATTCTACTGCCATGATGTGTCAGGTCATTAAATTGTTCTTTAAAATAATTGACTTGCTCCTTTAAAATGCAACACGCGGGATCCCTGGGTGGCGCAGTGGTTTGGCGCCTGCCTTTGGCCCAGGGCGCGATCCTGGAGACCCGGGGTCGAATCCCACGTCGGGCTCCCGGTGCATGGAGCCTGCTTCTCCCTCTGCCTGTGTCTCTGCCTCTCTCTCTCTCTCTCTCTCTCTGTGACTATCATGAATAAATAAATAAAATCTTTTAAAAAAAATAAATAAAATAAAATGCAACACGCTGAATAACTTAGTCAAACATATCTCAGTGTGAATTATGGTTTAACCTGAGCCATTAGCCCTCCCGAGTCCCTCTACCAGCCAAGTTGACCAGGAGTTGAGACCAGACTGGGGCCACACTGGTTCTGTCCCTCTGTTCAACAGGCACAGTTGAACAGAGGGACAGAAACAACAGGGAAAATGGAAGAAGGCCTCACGATTTCTTTCAAAAGCATCCTTGCTGACACTTTGATTGACAGAGGCAAATGTCTTGCCCCAGCATAACACCACCAATTTGTCATTACACAATCAATTTATGCAGCAGTAGTTGGATTAAGACCTGATAGAAATGACACAGTTCATTGCTCAACCAACCAGATGACATTTGAACTCGATCTTGCAACCGATGAGATCCCAGCCTCAACTGGCTGCCGGCTTTCTAGAAGTCAAATAATGCATGTCCTGGTCCCATACCTGGTTGCAACTAATTCCCAGGTGTCCCCACACACATTAAAGTTTCCATCTCAAAAAAAAAAAAAAAAAAAAAGTTTCCTCCTCTTCCAGAGGTGACTCAGTGCAGTGTTTTGTGAGTTTTGCTGCTAGAAAAATCTTCCCATTTAATTTAAATGCCACCTGCTACAATGGGAGATTATATTTTTTAGGGCCATCTGGTTTCCTTATTCATTCCAGGTTTCCATGCCGAGTACCAGACGAGAGCCTCCCCCTCTCAGTCCCTCAGTCTAAGAGCACCAAGGCCTCAGATGAAACCCCAGATGAGGTGCTCTCTGAGGGGTAAGAGATGTGCAAATATACCCCCATAGTTTTGGTTGCATTAAAGCCTTAATTCAAAATCTTGTTGAGCCACCAGCCAAAGCCCTTCCTGGATCCATATCCTAAAACTCAACCCAAACTCTTTCCATTCCTCCTCACTAACTGGGCATTAATAAGGGATCGGCAACTTTAGTTTCTGTTCATTCTTTTGGTGAATGCCTAGTGGTCACTCTCTGTGCCAACAGTCAGTTCTGGACCTACAGCTACACCAAGAGGTGCAAACATAGCTGAGGCTTCCTGTCTACTGCACCTCAAATCTTACTAGTAGTCTCTCCTTACTCATTTTTAATCATTTTATTGAGATACAGTTAACATATTGAATAATTCACCCACTTTGCATATACAAGTCAATAGTTTGTAGTGCATTCACAGAGTTATATAACCATCACCATAGCCAATCCTAGGACATTTCCATCACCTCTAAAAGAAACCCTGTACCATTTAGCATCCACTCCCCATTGCCTCTGCTCCAAGACCCTTAGCCCAAGGAAATCACTAATCAACTATCTCTGTAAGCCCACCAATTCTGGACATTTCCATGTAGTTTCTTTTCCACACAGATGGAATCATACACTATGTGGTCTTTGAGGCCTGGATTTTTTATCTTAGCATAATGTTTTCAAAGCCCATCTGCATTGTAGCGCGTCTCAGAACTTCATTCCTTTTGGTGACTGAGCAATATTTCATTGTACAGACATACCACATTTTGTTCAATCATTCTTCAGCTGATGGACATTTGAATTGTCTCTATTTTTTGTCTACTATGAATAATATGACTATGAACATTCATGGACCGAAAAAAGTACCTTTTGCTTTCTGAAAATAGGAAAACACAAACCAAGAGTTCTGTTGATCACCCCATCACTTTGCATGGAGAGAAATAGTACGGGGGGAGGGAAGCAGGATACATCTCCATCTGACCATTTCTTAGTGTCAGAAACCTCCAACTAGGGGTCCCTGAGCTGCAAGATCTTGGTTAAGTCATTGGCTTTGTCTGTGTTCGTCCCCCTCTGCTCTAATTAAGTACTTCCTGTCTTTCCCAAGGAAGAATCAGAAGATTATTCTTTAAATCATTATTAGAGTGTTTACTTGTTATGCATAAGAGACTTATTCCAGATGAAAGAAAGGGGAAATGGAAAACATCATGAATAACACAGTAGCATTCCAGAGCCAAATGTTCCAAATCTTCCTTCCTGTCCCTGTGGTGGCCAGACCAACTACACCAGCATCTTCCTCTGGCCTTCCCCCTGGTAGTGGTAGCCAATATACAATCATGGAATTTGGGCAAGCCCACCAGAAGTCACAGAGAAATTATGTACACAGCTGCAGGTTGGGATTGTTCCAAAGCCTGGAACATTCTCCAGGAAGTTGAAACTCTCTGAGTACCCATTGAGGATTCTTCTAGAGTCTTTCACTCGTGGAATAATCTGCACATCTTTACAGCTCCAGTTAATCTTGGGAGTACCAGGTGATAGCCCTTCCTGGCTTTGCACAGATTAGTACGGGCTCCTCAGCACACCCGTGCTGGCTTATGTCCTACCCCATCGTGTTCCTCTCATATTTCTTTTCTTCTAATAATTATCAGGATTCCAATGAGCAGGTTGTGCAGTAGCTGCAGGCTTTCCCCAGGCCTTCCGTCCTTGCCAGCCTTCTATGGTCATTTTTACCTATTTCTGTACCTCTCTTTTATTCCCATTCCTCATACATAATTATTTGTACACAAGCTTTTAGCTTATCTTTTCCTAAACGTTGAAACTGAGTTGGCTACCACAAAGATTTGCCATGCCACACTGTGGACTAAATTCTTGGTAGATTGTAATCTCCTTGATGGAAACATGTCTCAATCACATGAAATTAGAGTTTTTTAGAAGTTTTCAGTTTGATTCATTTTCAATCGAAACACCATAGACTTCAGTCTCAGTAAACTATGTCAACAATTACAGACAGTAAATAAAGTGGAGAGAATAGGTGGTTGAGTATTTATCACGATGTGCAAATCCTGGGCAGGCTTCCTAGAAGATGTCTTCCTATAATTCCAGCCTTCTTGGGATTAATGTGGATAGATGGATGATGTCCTCTGATTATGTGGGGCTGTTGATGTTCTGAAGGGAAGCAGGGGATGTAGCCAGAGAGGAAGCCACCTAAGCAGGTAACAATTGTCTAAAACAATCACCAGGTCCCCTCACCTCCTGCTCTCTCAGCCACCAGAGAGGAAGGGGCCTGGAGCCCTGGTGTAAACCGTTTGGGCATGGCCCAATGGAGGAGGGAGATGGTGGAGCCATTTGGCCAGTGGGTCCAGCCTTTCCAGCCAGACTGTCGACCCTGGACAGAGCACAAAGGAAGCCTTGCTGAACGAAGCCAGGAGACAGAATAGGAGACTTCTCCAGAGTGTCCACAGATGCGCTCTGGCCACACGGGGAGCCTGGCAGTGCCTGAAGAGCCAACTTCGGCGGTACAACTCCTCAGCCTCCTCCCTGAGTCTGAACTGCTTATGCTTGTAGGGACACCTTGACAGGCTTCCTCGGTGGGGAGGAAAATATCCCCACGGCTAAACTCAAGTGAGCACAGCTTCCCTCCTCTGCTTTGTAAGGTGGGAGGAGGCGCTGACGGTGGTATTGGGTCTGCCGGGTGCATATGCTGGATGCTGCTTGCTTCTCCCACAGCCTCTCACCCTTTATCCTTCTTGGTCTTAATCTTCCCACTAACTAAATGTTGAAGAATTATTTTAATTATGAACCTAAAGGTATGCACTACAAGTCATTATCCCGCCTCACCTTACACACAATATAACCCAGTGATTAAAAACAGCAGATTTGGAGTCAGACAGCCCTGGGCTCGAATCCCAACCACCACGTATTGCTCTGGCATTTGACAATTCAGGCCTTCCCAACCTCGGTGTCCACATGTGAAACAAGGGATGAGAAAATTCCTTTTCATAGCAGTGCAGTGAGGATTACATGGACCAGAACTACAAAGGGCCCAGTTTCACACTAGGTCCTCTATTACTTCCAGAACCTTCCAGGCCTGCCCTCCAGAGTGTGAGAACTGGAACGCTCCTCCTGTTCCTATAGCTGCTCGTCCTCTTGGGAAGCATCCCCTCCCACTCTATGAGGTGGTTCTGCTGGCAAACATCTCCAGGCCATTCTTCAGGAACGTGTGTGATTCCAGTATTCCAAAGTGAGCCAGTTGTGCAAGTTGAGAAATCCTGGTGCCTTCTCCTCTCCCACTCACCTGGAACACTAGAGACAGTGTTTCTTCTTTGTCCATTTTCTTACGAGAAAATCTTAGAATGGGTGTTCCCTCTAAGAAAGCAGGTGGCCCCACCTTGTAATAGATGAACTTCCAGATTTCTACAGAGGACCTAAGAGACTCTCTCCTGAAAGGTAAATCCTTATAGTGTTTTTAAGGGAAGGAAATAACACAGGCCTTAATGTCCATGGATCCGAGTTTAAGTTCAAGCTCATCTACTGACTGAGAAGCCCTGTATCAGATGCTTACCTCTGGGGACTTCAGTTCTCTCCTCTGCTGAGAGAAGGCATCGTTAAAGATGTAGCAGTATCTACCACACAGATGGTTGTAAGGGTCAAATGAGGGAACAGAGGTGGAAAGACTTTATAATACAATTAACTTCTTAGTCATTATTATATAATTAAATTTACAAAACCATATATCTGTTGTATAAGGGAAACTCACTTATGTGAGCTAGCCCTAACTTGTTTTTAAAGGTCCTATTCTAACTCTTTAAAAATGTGGGGTGATAGGGCACCTGGGGTGGCTCAGTGGTTGAGCATCTGCCTTCGGCTCAGGGCCTGACCCCAGGGTCCTAGGATTGAGTCCCACATTGGGGTCCCCGCAGGGAGCCTACTTTTTCCTCTGCCTGTGTCTCTGTAGCTCTTGTGAATAAATAAATAAAAATCTTTTTTAAAAATGTGTGGTGATTCCATGAAGCACATCTTATGGAGACAGAATAGGACAAGATTTGGGTCAAGGTGAATGCTGGCTGACATCTGTAGCAAAGAGCACTTAGGAAATCCCTCCATTAGGATCCTGTTGCCCACCTGTCAGTTCTGATGGCTCTGATTTTCATTAGCATCAGTAGGTGAATAAACATATGTTTGAGGATCACAATGTACTATTTCGTAGTGTTTTTGGTACTATGTCCTCTGACTTCCCATCTCACACTCTTGCCCTGGCAAACAGGAGTGAAGAAAAGTTGCAAGGTAAGTCTTCTCCACCTCCCACAAACACTCCCCGAGCGCCCTAGCTCTGTAAGACCTGTTCCCAGGGAATGAGCTTCTGTCTTCAGCTTCATTTGGCCTTGATGGAAAGTCTTCCTCTTTCTCTCACACTCTCTCGTTGCATCATCCCAGTCCCTGCCAGGTACTTTCTCCTCCCCAGGATGTCATGATAGTTTCAAAGGGTGCCGTGTAAAAGGGAAAGCACACGTGGTGAGGTAAGTGCCTTTGACCATAACCAGTCATAACAGGCCAGTAATAATTGGCTTCCTGTTTTCCTCATGTCCCTTCCCTGAGCCTCAAGGGCTGACCTTAGTTCCTCTGTCTACACCTCTTGAAGTACTTGAATTAATTGCCGTCTGATTAGGAAATAATCTGTCCTTGGTTAGATTCCCTGGAGACAGACCTCTGTGTGAGGTGGAGATCTGTGTGCAAGACTCCTGCTGGGGAGTGCTCTCAGGATCGTGCCTGTCAAAGGTGCAGGGAGCGGGAGGGCAGGGGAGTGCTGGACACAACAGAGCTCTGGGCTGGTCCCACCAGGAGCTCTGCAGCTTCAAAGGCCCTCCTTGTCTTGAGGCAAGGACATGGAACCTTATCACCAGTCGATGGCTGTGCATTGCCCCTGGGGTGGCTGTGCCCTTGAGCTCCCTGGTTGGCAGAGGGCAATCCCACCCAGAGAGGTTCACCTGAGAGTCAACTGCCAACACACCTGGCAGCTGGGGAAAGAACAGGCCAGTCCTGAGGGTGTATCTAGGACCCTCCACACCCACTACACCATCTAAAGTGGTATCTGGACATTTTTTAATGTTCAGATTTCAAAAATAAAAATGCCATTGTAGGTGAGTCTGTATTGCTAAACGTGGTTCTATCCAAAAGTAGTTTATAGGGGCACCTGGGTGGCTCAGGTGCCTGAGCTTCAGGTGTGACCCCGGGGTCCTGGGATCGAGTCCCACATCAGGCTCCCCACAGGGAGCTTGCTTCTCCCTCTGCCTGTGTCTCTGCCTCTCTCTGTGTCTCTCAGGAATAAATAAATAAAATCTTTCAAAAATAAATATAGGGGATCCCTGGGTGGCTCAGCGGTTAAGTGCCTGCCTTCGGCCCAGGGCGTGATTCTGGAGTCCCGGAATCGAGTCCCGTGTCGGACTCCCTGCAGGGAGCCTGCTTCTCCCTCTGCCTGTGTCTCTGCCTCTCTCTCTCTCTCTCTCTCTCTCTGTGCATCTCTCATGAGTGAATAAATAAAATCTTTAAAATAAAAATAAAAGGACACAGGACAGACACAGTAGGACTGCTATCTCTGACCCAAAAAAACAGTGAGGTCATGCTAGAATGGTCTCCTTCCCAATAAATCGCAGAGGCTTTGACTTCACAGCAATCTCACTTGGAGTTGTGTTGAGATCCTGACCAGGGCAGCCATTTAGATATCTTTACTTTTAAAGTGCACTCCAACCTCTGCTCCTGGCCTCAACACTTGCGGATTCACACGTGGCACCTGACCATGATCACCCACTTCCTGTGAAAGTATAAACAGGTAGCGTGTGCGATCCTCTGGGCTGC
Organism: Canis lupus baileyi; assembly: GCF_048164855.1. NCBI lineage: Eukaryota > Metazoa > Chordata > Mammalia > Carnivora > Canidae > Canis > Canis lupus. The sequence continues at coordinate 2,196,148 of NC_132843.1, read as the reverse complement.
AGTAAATAGCATGGGCCAGATAACGTTCCTTGCTGCCCCAGCTGACTTCTGGATCTGAGCCTTTGCCTGTTTAGACCTGTCCTAGCTTCCAGACTCTTCTGCAGCCCTTTCCCCTTGCAACACACACACACACACACACACACACGAGCGCGCACGTTGGCATGGTATAAAGAAAGTCAAGCTTAAATGATACTGCTAACCACAGGTGTTTAGGAGAATAGAGGATCTGAACCCTGGTTTGCATTTGTTTTATTCTTCTTTTCACATACTTATTCACCTTTTTTGAGGAGAGACCATCCCCAATTTGTAGATGACCCCACAGTTACAAAAGAAAGCTTTGACACTTGTCTCTACTTCCCCATAGCAACTACTGCCACCATGGAAACCACAGGGGAGAAAGGGGGAGGGAAAACAAATACTGGTGCTCCCGGGATCTATAGGATCAGGAGGGTAGGAATGGGACCAACTGTGAAAACCAGCAGTATTTTAGGACACTTCACTAGAGGAAAGATTCCCAAGTAGGATGAGGCTGTTTGTGAGATGACCACCTTGACCCAACAGTTTCCTACCCTAACTGGAAATCTTTCTTTCGATTTGCTCTTCTGCCTCAGTGCAAACCAAAGATTAATTTGAATCAAGAAGCATGTTATATTGACAATAGGAATAACTCTGGACCAACTACTGAAGGCCTCCCAGCCGTTGTAACATGAGCGCAACCGAGTTGAGCTCTCAACTCATCCATCAGCTACACGGAACACACAAGAGCTTTGGTTGAGGGAGCAGAAACTCAAGTAGATGTGGAAAAGGGAAGGTTTGGGCAGCCCCGGTGGTGCAGCGGTTTGGCGCCGCCTGCAGCCTGGGGTGTGATCCTGGAGACCCGGGATTGAGTCCCGCATCGGGCTCTCTGCATGGAGCCTGCTTCTCCCTCTCCCTCTGCCTGTGTCTCTGCCTCTCTCTGTGTTTATGAATAAATAAATAAAATATTTTTAAAAAAAAAGAAAGAAAATGGAAGGTTTGAGGAGTGTGGAAAGGGAAATGCTTGGAGCAACAGGTGCAATAGGAAAGGAGGCACTAGTTGGAAAAATGTGGGCAGGAAAGGAATGTGGACCTGATGACCAGCCACAGAAGGCAGCTAAGTGAAGCAAGATGCCCCCCGCCCCACTGTATAGAAATTTCTGCGGTCGTGTATAGAATGATCATTAAGCTCTACTGCAACAAGAGAAACACCCCTGGTATTATGTAGAGTCTTGGAAGAAAGCAAGAGGTGTAAGAAAGAGAGGTCAGACTTTAACAAATACAAACTTCATTTAGTTCGATATTTTCACTGGAGTTGGACTTCTCCTCCTCCTTCTCACAGTCTGGAAAGGGACCCAATGAGGGTCACTTTGGGCTGTGGGATGAAAGGAACATCCAGTGGGTGGCACAGGAAAAACTTAGAGCCTAGACCCCTCTCAGCTTTAAGGAGCAGAACCTCAATACTACCCAAGACTTTAACATAATAGAGAATTCAGCTGCTACCTGCCTTGGGTCACTGCTATCTGGGTCCCAAGCAATCAAACCTATGTCTTCCCCGATATTTACCAATGTCCTGCCTTTTTTCCTAACATACACTTCAGGAGTTTCTGCAATTCAAATAATTTCCCATCTTGTTCTTTAGTGAAAGGAGCTGTTATCCACTTCCTTCCAATAATTAGTATCAGAGAGTAGAGCTTATACAAAGGTAATTTTTTGTCAGAATCTAGGCTTGGGCAGCTATAATTCTTTCAAATATTAAGAATTGAGATGCCAAATCACAAAGAGTTGTATAGATTTTTTTATTATTTTACTATTTAAAATTCTAATCTCAAAATTGGTTAATTTTAAAATAAAAACTAGCCATATATTTGTTTTTATACATTATATACACTTGAGAAATAAATAGTATTCTAAGTGTTAAAAAAAAAGCATCATTATATACAAATAAGGCTTCGAGCCAAATGTATAAATACAAGACCCACTGAGGAATTGATTCCTAAGGCTTCTATTACTAAAAACAGAAGTCAGAAGTAATTGGGATGAACGGTCAATAATACAAGGTCCACTTTGGCTAGAAAGCATTCACAGAAGCAACAGAAGAAGCACACCATTTAAGAAAATACCTTGAATTAATTAAGACTTGACTGCTGACATCTTCAAAATTTTGGCATTAAACAATGATACAACTTTGGCACAATGCAGATTCAAACGACATCCCTTAAACACCTAAGTACAAAGAAAATCAATCTTGTCCCCCAACTTGACATCACACCTCCTTCCAAATAAATCTCACCCATAAAAAGCCCAACCTCTTGGAACAGTCACTTTCCCAGTTATACATTAATGAAAGGGTTCATGGTTTTATGGATGGCTCTGAAAAACAATTCCTCGTTGGTCACATCGGGGCATCCTGGCGAGAAAAGGCTGTAGACGTCTGGATGAAGTTGCAAAGAGGAGCACAGCACGGGCTCGCCTCTGGGAAACCGGGACCTGACTCCACCGTGAGCTCCGTGTGCAACTGCAGGCATGGGGCTGACGCTCGGGAAGCCAGGTGCTGTAAGCAGAGCCTGTGGTGGCTCCTGCGGTGGCCCCCGCTCACCTCCCGCTGTGAGGCTCTAGTTTGGCGATGCTCCTGCAAACCTTTGGAAAAGTTAATCAGTCTCCCAGCTCTCACGTGTATTCATTCATCTCAAGATCTGAAATGGGAGGCTTTTCTGAGTTCAACACAGAGAAGGCCCTGGTATCAGAGCCAGGGGTGCCAAGGAGGGAAAAGCACCCTATCAAATCCTAGTGCCAGCTCTGATGACGGGTGAACAGATGTGTGCAATAGATACGTGATACTATCTTCCTGAGCAGAAGAGATTCAGCTCCAAAGCCATCACATTTGGTAACTGGCCACCTCCTGTCCCCAGCACATGTGGTGCCCTGCTTGCTCCGATGCAAGTGATGGAACATGCGCGTAGGGAGTACACACGTTCACCAGCAAGAACCAGCTGAGACCATCAAAAGCTTAGGATCCCGGTTCTTAGCCCTGTAGCCTCCCCCACCGTGTCCCCCATGCCCATCACCACGTGTGTATCCACGGATCACCTAAACTGGAATGGAGTCTAGAAATCCCAACCCCATTGGACTCCACATCTGGAAAGGTTTATGAATACGTCTACTGCCTTGTGCTAATTAAGTTTAAGTGCTTAATACACATTTGTACCATCAAAAAGTAAGCAGTGGAAAACTGAGAAAAGCCAGTGACGTGTGCTTTCAGGACAAGCCGGGCGGCAGGACAGAACATCTGACATGTGGCCAGTACCCATCGAGTGCAGCCCATGGAACCCCAACAGTGAGGGCCTCACCACTGCCCCAGGTGAGGTGCTCTGGGGCTCTCTGGGTGAACGAGGTCATGGGTCTGCCACCCTGACACAAGTCCGCTCCCAGCAGAAAGCCCTCCCCACCCCTCAGGTCCGCTCGGGCAGCTCACAGCCTTGCACGAGCAACTCTTGGCAGGGAAAGCACAGGCTCACCGGGCACCTTGGAGAGGCCCGGGCCCTCCACCCTTTGCACACAGGCCGGAGCTGGAGTCACCCGGGGCCAGCAGGGGTGGCAGGAGTGGCCGTGCTCAGTCCCCTCCGGCGAGATGTCCCAACCATCATAGGAGGTAAGGTCCTGGGCCCAGCAAACAGATTCTTCCAGGCGCTAGGGTCAAGGCCAAGTGGGGTCCTTCCATCAGGTGGGTTGTCAGCAGGAACGCTCCTCCGTGTCCCTGGGAGGCGGGGGGTCGGGGCAGCCCCTCAGGGAAGCTCCGCGGCTGAGCCGAAGGGAAGCCTATAAGAGGGGCACTTGGTCATCCATTTGGTGAACACGGCAGTCTGCACTGAGGGTGTGCTCTGCTTATAATCAGGCCACCTTAGAATGGACCTGTCCATTGAGACCAAGCATATGCTTACCCTTACCTCCCACCTGATGCCCACTCCAAACACGTGCCTGGAAGGAAGCTAGGAGCCCTAGAACCTTCCCACAGCCCTGGTCTCGATGGACAGGTCCATTCTAAGGTGGCCTGATTCCAGCAGGGCCACCGGCTGTGAACATCCTCGGGGCAAGAGGCAGGACAAGAGGTGAAGGGACACAGACTTGTACAACATCCTGCATCTTCCACCAACTGGCCTACCTCCTCCCGACAGGTCAGATTCAGGGCAGAAGGGATTTGCACCCATTGTGTGCTGTGTCCCAAGCACCCAGACCCACGTCCAGCACATGCTGGGTGACCCGTCAACATGCACTGCAGATGACAGAGTCCCAGTTACCTGGTTTCATTTTTCATTCTCCAGCCATCCCGACACTTGTGAAACCAGAGCTCTTGGCCAGGGGAAATGCTGGTGTTCTCGAAGTCGTCCACACAAAAAGTCAATCTAGGAAGAAAAAGAACCTGCCAATGTAGCCACAACTCTCGTAGGGGAGTGCCTTGGCCAGATGATGCTTTCTGGATCCAAAGTGGGCCGAGTGAGGGGGTCTTTTCATTAGGCCACACCCGACTCAAATCTTTGGAACTCCCCATCGCTGCTGCGAGTGCCCAAACCATGTCTTGGTGAACCCTCCGTGATCTGGTTCATGCAGAATTTCATCACACTTCTTTCACTTTCTACTGTTGGTTCATTGAAAAGTCTGCCTGCCTCCCAAGGCATGGCCTCTCTGGAGCCTCCCTGATTGCCCATGCCCTTGAATCTTGATAGCACGTTCTACGAATGTAGTCTGTGCTATGGCCATTGCCTCATATGGCACGGAGTCAACAATGAATGTGTTGTCCCATCTTAACACATCATACATGGCCCTGAGGTGCTCATGGATGCTCATCCCCAGGGCAGACTGCAAATGCCACCAAACGGAGGGCCCTGAGGCATTTCCAATACGGTGCTCATGGATCCCCAGTGACAGGCAGAAGTGGGATTCAGCTGGGAGTCTAAATCAAAGGTTCAGAAAATGCTCAGCCAGGATCACAGAAGAAAACGATACCCGAATAACCACCGCAACCGTGACATACAGGGTGTGTGGGTCTCAGCAGTGTGTGGTGAGCATGACCCATGACCAAGACATGTATGGGGCCCCTGACCCTGATATATGGGACATGCAGACTAAAAGGGAAAAGGCCACATTCAAAACAGTTTTGGGAAGCTTTGCCAGGAAGCCCACACAGCCCGTAAACATATAAGGAGGGGACGTACCTCACTGAGATCAGGAAACTAAAACACATAAACACGCAGTCAGGGACCAGTTTGCAGCCCTCAGAATGGTGACAGTGTCCCGCCAAACGGAGGCAAGGACAAGGGAGAGCGGAACTCTCACTCTTAGGTTGTCAATTTGTCTAAAACAGCTTGAAAGAAGATTTAATGGTATCTTGTCAAGTTGGAGCACACATCTAATGAAACCCAGGGCGGGGCAGGGGGCAAAGGGCCTTCAGCTGCCCCCAGGTGACGTGTTTCTAGACCAGAACCTCTCGGACAAGGGCCCCGAGCCTCCCTCCCCCCCTCGGCCACATGGCACCACAGGCGATGGATGGAAGCGGGAAACAGGAAGGGCCGTGACACAGAGAAACAGCAGACTAGGGACAGAGACCGCGGGGGCGCTTCCCGTCACCCCGAGGTTGCCCGCGACGCCCAGCAGTCCACGGAAACACGTGGCGAGAAAGCCCCCCTCCCGTGACCAAGGCCCCGCGGGCTTCCCCGGCTCCTGCTCAGAGAGCCAAGGTGCAGCGTTGGGCCGAGACACACAGGTGCGCAGTTCCCAGGCGGGGCCGCGGCGGGCCTGGCATAGACGGGCCTCGGCCCCTGACCCTGACGTCAGGCCCGGCCCATGAGCCCGACTCAGTCTGTGGAGGAAGCGAACAGCCCTCCGGAAATCAGGGGCTGGAAGCCAGGGGTTGGCAGCCCTCACCACGGGGCTCCCCAGCTGGATACCCTGGTTTGTCCCGACACAGGGCCAAGCGAAGACGGCTCAGTGAGGCAGGGCTCCCCGAGAGCCCCGAGCAGGACAAGCCCCCCCCCGGGCCGACACTGGCGCAGCAGGGGCAAGGACGGCTGGACTCCAGCCCCACCCTGCCCCCTGCCGCAGCCGAGGGCCCGGCGTCGGGACACAACTGATGCCACGGCTGCCAGAGGTCTTGCTGTACAGTGTTCACTTTTCCTTACGAAGCCATCTGGGGGCTGCCCCGGACCCTGCAGACGGAACACTGGGAAGCGCACGCTCAGCACAGGAGAGGCCGCTGCAGAGGCCGCCGCCCTCCGCTCCCCAGGGACACGGAGCCCAGAAAGCGCCCAGGCCCCTTACCTGCGCTGAGTCTCCCCAGACTTGACCCGGATGCGCCTGATGCTCAGCTCCTCCTCCGTGCTGCGGGGCTGAGACAGGTAACTGCGAAGCTCCTTCCACAGGTTGTACCAGGACTGAATCGCCCCCTCCCAGGTGAGTTTAATCTTCAAGAGGTCGCCCAGGTCCTCCTCAGTGTAGACCAGGAAGGTATTGGTGGCATTTAGCCCAATCTGCTCCACTCTACAAGGGGACACAGGAGCAGGTGTCACTGACCTGCCTCTCTGTGGGGTGACACAGTGGTAGCACCGGTCCCATGGGGACCACCGTGAAATGGGCCCACACACACTAGTCTCCCTTGAACTCCCAGCCCCTTCCTGCCTGTACCCCTCACCTGACACTCGGGGACCTGTCCTGCCCCCATGTGTGCGCGGCAGTATGTGCACACACCTGCTCCCCCAACCACACCCTGAGCCCTAGGAAGTGAGTACTTTGATGACATGACCTGGCCATCCCCACACTACACAGCATATTGCTTTGCACCTTGCGTGTGACCAACAGATACACGCTGCTATGCGCCCTTCCCACAGATTAGAAACAGTACAGGAATGGCATTTGTGTTCCAAATTTCCTACAGCCTCAGGTGTCAGGCGTTGCCTGAAATGAAACGGCAGTTTCTGTCCAGCTGATCCAGCAGCTTCTCCTGCTGCTGACTCATCCAGGAGCATCCCGCCCAGAAAGGGTCTGAGTCAAGGGCTTGGTGGGGAGTGTGGACCACAGGGGCCTCTGGAACCACCCAGCCCATCCCGCCAGCACTCAGGCTACACTTCCCTGCACTCGTTCAAACGCTCTCATGCTCGCTCATTCTCACACTGACTTGTCCTTGGTCCCGAGCCCATCAAAGGGAGCTTGCGACTTACATTTCCAAAGGCAGAGTCTGGGAGTCTGCGCTGGTGCCATAAAGGGTGACATAAAAGTTGGGTTCGATTTCTCCCACATTCTTGTAGCTGAAGATATGGATTTTCATCTGATAATGGTAAACTGCGGAGATAGCAGAACAAAGGCACGTGTGAGCTTTGCTGGTCATCTCAGGACACCCCGACTCAACCTGAGTCACCCAGTACCCCGAGTTCTTAGGGGTCCCTCAGTCCAACCCAGCCTCCCTCTGCTCTCATTCAGCCTGATGGGATGAGGGATCACTACAGTATAAAACAAGCCCCAAACTTGGGAGTTTGGGGAACTGGGAGGGGGAGCTGGTTCCAGCCTAGCAACTCTCTAGCTGCGCGACCTTGAATTAAGGGCCAACGCATTCACTCTCTGAGCCCCAGCTTCCTCTATAGGTCAAACAGCACCCACAAAACTGATGGGTTTTAGAATATGTTGTAAAAATGCACAACATCATGCCAACTCCCTCTTGGTCCATTCTCAGGTTAGTTGTGACACTGAAAGGAGGAAAATACTAAACAGCTTCGCGAAAGCCAAAGGCAAGGCAACGAAAAATTCTGATCTTAATACAAATTCAAGGTATTGATATTGTGATCACAGAATGATGATACGCAGCACAAAGAGTTCCCACCACTTATTCGGCAAGATCAGCTTTCCTAGGGTGCGCACAACATCGTGTGACGTGCAGTGATCTGAGCTCACTGTGCTTCTGCCACACGTCCTGGGTTGGGACCTGCCCTTTCCACAAGGTGGAACTGAGAAGAAGGGAAAAGATGAAGGCCATTGGGCAGGTGCCAGGGGGGATGGGGGTTACCTCTGAAAGGCATGCCCGCCCGGGTTTTGAGATACATTTTGCTGTTCCTCTTGCTCCTCGTTTTCTTCGCGTTGTAGCCGATGCTATTACACCGGTTCTTCCGGCAGCTGAGACAGATCCCCTTTTTGAAGCGATTTGAGTCTGTGCACTGGAACGCAAAACTCGGCTTGTCCTGATTCACCAGGGAGTCAACAAAGAGGTGCACGGCCCGCTCGTGCTCACATTTCACCACCTCCGTGATTGCTGGGGTGGGCAGAGAACACACAGGATGAGCCTCTCATCAAATACAGATCACGCCCCCCAAGGCCCAGAGAGAGTCCGTAACTTGCTCAGAGTCACACGATCAGATGGTTACAAAGTTAGGAGCATAATTTGGATTTTCTAGTCCACGTTCATCATTATCTCTGGTCACCAGAAGCTAAAGCCAATCGTTCCTTAAACTGGAGGACCTTAAGAAAAATTGGACAAAGCCATCCCATCCCTTCCTCAGTAACACCACTGGCCTTAAGGATGCCGTCACCTGTACGGACCTCTAAGCCTTCAAGGGCCACTTGGATATGATCACATTGAGGGAGGGCTACAGTCAGGCTGCATGAGGGAGTGGGACATCCAAAGGGCAGTCTATCGGAGCGCAGAGAACCAACAGGGGCCAAGACCTCGCAATGCTGGTGGGCCCTGGGGTAGTGATCGAGTGGGAAACCTGGGAAGAGCCCGGTCACTCCACCACACTTGAGCTTCAGCAGCAAATTCAGTTCAGCCCAAGTGTGCTGGGAACGGGCTCAGGCATGCAGACAGTAAATCATCAGTAAATGGAGACATCATCTTGATTTTACTTCTTTAAAATGTCACAAAAGGGGCGCCTGGGGGGCTCAGTCAGTTAAGCATCTGCCTTCAGCTCAGGTCATGATCCCAGGTCCTGGGATTGAGTCCTGCATCAGGCTCCCTGCTCAGGGGTGAGTCTGCTTCTCCCTCTGTTCTTCCCCCCTGCTTGTGCGCGCGCGCTCTCTCTCTCAAATAAATAAATCTTGTTAGAAAGATAAAGTAAAATGTCACAAAAAATTAAATTATAGTGCATCCATGCCGTAGAATATTGTACAGACTTTAAAAAGAATAAGGTAAGCAAATCTATGTGCTCTGGTGTTTAAGAATATTCATTATGTATATTATGACTAAAAAAGTAAAGTTACAGAACAACGTGATTTCAAAAACTATAATCTCATACACACACACACACACACACACACACATTTAAAAAGAAAACCAGGGATCCCTGGGTGGCGCAGCGGTTTGGCGCCTGCCTTTGGCCCAGGGCGCGATCCTGGAGACCCGGGATTGAATCCCACATCAGGCTCCCGGTGCATGGAGCCTCCTTCTCCCTCTGCCTGTGTCTCTGCCTCTCTCTCTCTCTCTCTGTGACTATCATAAATAAATAAATAAATAAATAAATAAATAAATAAATAAATAAATAAATTTAAAAAAAAAATTAAAAAGAAAACCAGACCAGAAGGATACACACAAAATTGCCCCCATTGGCTACCTTTGAAGAGTAAAGAGGGGGTGGGAGAATGCTCTATGCGACTCTGCATTGCTTGACTTTTTTTTCCCCAACAAATATATGTTCCTTTTCTTGTAAAAAGAAATTAAGCAATAATAACCAGGACCTCAAAGCATGAGAATGCAAAGCAGAGGCCAACAGATTGCTGTTAATAAGCCCACAGAAAAATGAACGGTACACGGGGTTGGAGGCCCCATGGAGGGTGTGCATGCAATGAAATGAACATTGGTGGGAGCACGACCAGCTCGTGCTGGTTTCGGAGGAGCTGTGATCACCCAGTCAAACCTCTACGTGAGGCAGAAAATAGGAACTTACTTCCATATGCGATTGAGCCCAACACATCATTGAGTCCACAGCCTGGCTGGAAGTCCCCCCCATTGGGGTAGATGTCGATGTGGCCCACGGGCATCTGGATCCCAATGCTCAAGCCGAAGGAACGTGTGTAAGTGTGGAGGACATCCACGAAGTCTGCGTCGTCAGGGGACAGCCTCCTATGGATGTCCACTCCTTCAAACATGGGCCCAGCAGGATCCAAACCTAGAGTGGGAGGGGGAGCCAAGACTAGCTGTGTCGGGTGGACCAAGGGCATGAGACCTGACTTACGAGTAAGCCCATGTGTGTATAATGAGGCCTCCTCAGAGCCAGCCCCCCCAACCTGAAATAGGGTGATGCATGCAGTCAGGGACCTTTTACTTTCTTCTGAAGCCTTCACCTGTCCTGACAACTCAACTGACTCGGAAAACTAGCTGCCGGGTTCACAAGGCCATGCAGCTCCCAGGATCCCCAGACCGTCAGAAATGAAGCCATTCTAGAAAGAACTCAGGCTAGCCTAACTAAGCCATTCATCTCATTTATTCTCCCATTGAAAGCCTTCCACAGCCTTAGTGTAGCAGGCTTTTCATGGAATAACCAGGCTACCCACATCTTCTGGAGGGAGCACTCAGTTTTCCCAAACTGAGCTGTTTGCATGTGGACTTACTCTTCCCCTTCCTTTAGCGATAAATCTGGCCCAAGGGTGGACTGGTGAAATCAGGGGTGGAGGGCACACCAGACTTACACTGAGGACCCGTGTCCCAGGCCTCCGGAATTCCTGTATTTTGCAGCTAGAGGGAGAAATCTTTTTGCCTATAGACTTTCTGCACTGCCCGGGCAAACAGCAGCATAGAGAGAACTGGTTCTCACATTTGAAACAGCACAAATATCACTGGGAGCTTGCGGAAAATCCCAAGTCTATTAGGTGGCTACATAAACGTCTGGAAGGATGGATACACAAGCCACTGGCTACTTGTATATATGCGTGCAGCAGAGAGGTGGCGGGAGGACCTAGTAGGTGGCAGCAACGATAAGAGACTTCTATTTTGGAACCACATGAATGTAAACCATCCGAAGAAAAGAATTGGCAAAGCCTGAGTTGCGGATTCCCCAGCCCTCTAGAGATTTTGATTAACAAGTCTGGTTTCCCCAGGTGATTATAAAAGGAGGTGGTCTTTGAATTGAATCTGAAGATCCTAAAAGGAGATGGTCTGTGAATTTCCAGCCTGAAGATTGGAAAAAACATCTCCCACCTTCAGTATCATCGATAAAACTGAACCTGAACATCTTAATCCACACAGTTCATGTGAGATATTAAGAGATTAAGTGCTTGTCAGTGTAAGTACTAGCTGCTATTACCAAGCTCAAGTGATTGTGGGAGCTGACTTCATGCCAGCCTGGAGGGCCCTCTGCCCTACAGACACAGGCGAGGGCCCGGAGGAAGCTGAGAGTACTGCACACTGTTTAGTCTAGAACAGTGGTTCTCAGCTGGGAGTGAGTTTGCTGCTAAGGGGACATTTGGCGATGTCTCAGACATTTGTGGTTGTCACAGTTGTGGAGAGAGAGAAGCTGTTAGCAGCTGGCGGGCAGAGGCCAGGGAAACTGATAAACATCCAGCAATGCGCAGATCAGTTCCCACAACAAAGCATTAGCTGACCCAAATGTGAACGGCACTGAGGCCCAGGCACCGTGGTCTAGAAACACCACGTCAGAGAGGAGTTAAGACCAAGAACAGAGTCATACAAGGAGGAGATGGGTAATAGGACCCCCAAGCCCCAGTGCAAGAGAACCAGGGAGCACACGGTGAGCCTCGAATCACTGGGCCGATTTCAGGCTACACAGCAGGCAGAGCTACCATCTGGAGTCAACAGTAAACTTATGAAATGCGTCTTGCATGAAAATAAGCAGGTTCCAGAAGAAGTTTAGATAAATGCCTGGAAGCACAGGGTGCCTGGCGGTTCATCAGCAGCCCTGGGCCCAAAAGAAGGGTGGCACGGGAGCAGTGACCCCCAGCACGGCCCGTGATGCCTCAGTTCAGAGGCTGCCAAGGGCTGTGGTCTCAACACAGGCAGCCGCCCCCTGCTTCTTGCTATGTTTTCTGGAATTAAAAAAAGAGAGAAAGAAGACCATTCTGCTTTGCAACCAATACAAGGGAGGGGCTCTTTGCTTGATGTGAATAAAAGTCTCCACCAGACCGTCAGAGCCATGGAAACCCAGCTGTGCCAGAGGAATGCAGGCAGTGGCAGGGCTCCTGGACAGGACTGGCTGGGTGCTGGGGGCTGGGGCTGGGGGCTGGGGCTGGGGGCTGGGGGCTGGGGGCTGGGGGCAGGGGCTGGGGGCTAGGGGCTGGGGGCAGGGGCTGGGGGCAGGGCCTGGGGGCTGCCAGCTTTGCCTACCCGGACTGGACTCCCCCAGCCCAATGCATAACCAGGCCTCACAGACTCTCCGGGAAAGGCTGCCCCATTTACTTTTTTTTCACCAGGAATAGGAGGGAGCTCTCGTCCCCTCCAAGAAAAGCAAAAGCAGAGAGCCACCCTTTCTTCCATGCAGTCAGAGCCCTTCCAAAGACGTTCTCTTCAGCCAGTGAAAGTTGCACACACGCACACGCATGCACACCCCGGAGAGCCTCTGCACGGTGGCCTAGCAGGGCAGGGCCTGCTGCCCTTGCATCACTGTTTTATATCCACCAGCAAAAGAGAGGAGTGATAGGGGCTGGTGGCTGGGTGCGGCCTCTGCAATCTGCCAGCCTGCATTTGAATCCTGGCTCTGCTACTTATGACGGTTAGACATTGCTCCCATTATTTCAGCACAGAGTCCCCGTTTCCCCACCTGTAAAATGAAGCCAAGAGGCCCCCGTGACCCCATTGTGACAAGTCTTCGAGCTAGCACCCAGTACCTGTCACAGCTTAGCTTAGGTGGTGCTTGACATTAGGAAGCATCTGGCCCACAGTCTGTAGAGTGGACCCTTAACTCCTATTTCTTAAATAAATGAATGAATCCGCTTATCTGTTTATGACTAACAAATATATGACCTCTTCCCTAGCATAGCACAGAATTCTGTCAAAAGCCGAAGAAGGTAAAACTGGCAAACCCCAGGCCATAGCTCTAATCCAAGCAAGACCAGGGTTCAGGTGTTGCCCCTGTTGGCCTCAGGACCCCACTCAAGCTGCAATCTGGTCCTTGTACCCCTTGGGACCACCTGGTTCCCTGGCTCATGGGGGGTCTACCGACAGAGAGGAGGAGTGCATACCCGCCTCCCCCATCGGGCAAGCACACAGCCATGTCAGGTGAGCCCATCCCTGAGGTGCTGAGGGTAGAGGGTATAATTTCCTGAGCACCTACCAGGCCCCCACTGCAGAGAAAGGCTGGAGAGAAGAAGCGTGCTCGGGACACACAAGCTGCAAGGAGCACTGATTTTAGCATTCCGTCAGCAGAGCCGTTGTCTCGGAGGCCACCACCCAAACAGGCACTGGGCGGGGAGGAGCGGGCGGGGGGTCCCAGAACACCCTCCCCCAGCCCCATCACTGTCAGATTCAGAAAGAGGGAAAGGGAGGATCCACAGCTGGGGGGTGTGGAGGGGACACTCCTACGGGCTGCAGCTTGAACGAGGCGGGCCGGGCTCTGAATCTGAGCGTCTGGCTGGGCTGGGGGCTGCGTGGCCACCGGAGCTGGAGTGGCTTACAGCCCCACACTGCAGCTACGCGCGCAGGCACGGGCAGCCACATGGTCCTGCCTCCTGGGTGCTCGGGCCCCAAGATCTTGGGAAACAAAAAGGCTCTTGAGGTTTCCTAAATCAAATAACAGGACCTATAGGGGTGTGTGTGCATACGTGTGTGCGCGCTAGGCCAAAGCCCAAGGATGATGTGACGCAGGCCAATACAATCTCACAAATATATATATATATATATATATATATATATATTTTTTTTTTTTTTTTTTTAAAGTACCCCATTAGCTTGGTGCTAAAACATGAACATCTACCTTTACTATGTCACTTGTTAGCTAAGGACTCTTCTGTTTTAGACAGGACTTCTTTGTGTTTTAAAATAAAAGCACTGCCGGGAAAGACACAGATCATATCTTTCCTTCTAGATGACCAGTCGGGTCCTGGTATCTTGGAGGCAAGAAGGAAGCTGGGAGTGAAGAAAAATAAAAGAATTCCAGAAGGAAGATAAAATTTTAGGGCAACATGGGGCTCTTGGAGGGCTCAGTGGCTGAAGGTCTGCCTTCGGCTCAGGTCATGATCCCAGGGTCCTGGGTCGAGCCCTACATCCTGCTTCTGCCTTTCCACCTGCTCCCTGCTGTTGCTCTCTCTATCGCTCTTTCTCTCTATCTCAGATAAATAAATAAAATCTTTTTTAAAAAAAGTTTAGGGCCACAAATTTGCCATTAATTTCAGCCTGGAGGAAGCTCTGTGTACAGAGTTGAGGAAGCACAACAGTGGAAAAGAAAATCTTTCACACTTCTCAAATCACTAAATGATCGAATCCAAACACAGATCAGAAGTTCGCCAGGATGGAAAATGCAAATTTCTTACTAACGACCCGGGTACCAATACCAGAAGGGCTTATTTGACAACGAAGTTTAAGCACCCTTTTTAAACAGATAATGACCACTAATAAGCATGCCAGCACACAGTGGGAAAAGGCTGGTGGTGGATGAAACAGAAATGAGGTGGAATTCAAATAAGAATCCAACAGGGTTCATTTCCCTGGAGGTCCTAAGCATCACTGGCAGAGAACAGAGTGAGCCCTCAAGGTTCACAGGTCAGGATCCACCGCAGTTCTGCACCTTGGTTATTTGCTGTTTGCCCCCGGGCATTTCCTTGCTCAGCAGACCAGACCTGTGGTTTTCAAACTGGTGCTCAGGGACCCCGAGATTTCTCTGGGGAACCGGAAGGCCCGTAGCAAAGCTAGGACTGCCTAACATCTACCTGGCTTCGACCAGAACATCCCTTCTACCTGTCTCATCTATCGGGGTCCCATACAAGGTCAACCTGAAAGAAGGACTCTGCGACCAAATAGAACCCTTGAAAGCTCTGGATTAGATATTCTCTGGGTCCCTTCCGAGGCTAGCCCTCTAGGGCTCCCATGTGCTGCTTCCGGGGGAGCACTGCATTTCAGAAAAGCCAGCTCGGGGGAGCTGCTGAGGAAGCTCAGGGGTCAGCCGATGACGTGGGAAGCAGAGCCTACCTGTGATCCTGCCCACCGTGCCTTTCACGAAGTTGCCAGCGTACCCAGCCACGTGAGCTCCGAGGCTGTAGCCGATCAAGTGAACATTCCCGAGAGAAAAATCATCCTTCTCCTGCAGGAAGCCACAAAAGTGTGTGAGTGCAGCGTGCGGGTGACCCTGAGCCCACAGGGTCCCGACAATTCAATAATTCTATGGCAACAAGGAAGAGCCCTGGGAACCAGAGACAGAGACTTTCCAGGGCATGGCCCACATGCCTGGCAAGGAGACAGGGATGGACACAGCCAGGGAGGGGAAGGCAAGAGGCCTTCACGGCACTTTGTGTGCCTAGTGTTTGGGGCAAGGGGGGTTATGACTAGAAGCTACACACCTGACCCTTCGGCTGCATCTCCCTTCTCTCAGCACTATGGGAGGTGGGGGTGGCTACGTGGACCACTAAGCCACCAGGATCACTGAGGACTAAGTGCCTACCACAGCCTACTCTTTCACAGCCTACAGCTTCTTAGGCCCCAGAAAGTGCTAACCTGCTCACCACCAGCCCACCCAGGACCCCAGAGTGGAAGCATCATACCCTGAAAGGTCACTTCACTGGTTGGGGGAGGAGATGGGGCTTTGACCCCACAGCTCAGAAATTGAGCCCTACAGAACAACCCAGGCAGAGAGCTGAGGTACTGCTCGAGAACCCTGCCCTGAATGCTATCAGCATGCATCAGACTCCACGGGCAAAAGGAAGGGAAGATCAAGCTGGAAATGCCCCAATAATGGGGTTACTTTGCCAGTACACCCCTGCCTCCAGGTAGGTCCGCAGATCTCAGGCAAATCATTAACTCATACAGAGTGAATGTAGGACCTTGGCATCTGTTTCCCACGCTTAATATTTTAAGCGTAGCATTAGGCTGCATATGTTGGAACCAATGCTCTCTTCTCCCTGAGGACCGCCACCCTTCCAAGGAAAGAGCAGACTCTAGTAAGATTTCAAGATTTCTTTTTGTTTTTCTTTTTCTTTTTTTTTAATTCATAAGAAACAGAGAGAGAGGCAGAGACACAGGCAGAGGGAGAAGCAGGCTCCATGCTGGGAGCCCGACGTGGGACTTGATCCCGGGACTCCAGGATCAGGCCCCTGGGCCAAAGGCAGGCGCTCAACCGCTGAGCCACCCAGGCGACCCAGATTTCAAGATTTCAAGCTGGTCCTGGCTCCTGACAATTCCCAACCTGAATGACCTGTCAGGCAAATGTGGTTCTGACAAACAAAGGAACAGGCAAGATCCGGAGATATATCAATCATCAAAATGCTTTCCAGAGTTCCAGCTTTCAAGTATTTCAAGCAAAAAGTTGAATCCCAAAGATACTCTTAGAATCCTGAGGTTCACGGAGCTGTGTTTTCTTAAGAAGGTTCAGATTCAAGATCTTGTTTGTAAAAGCACTTACCTGCAGCCAGTCAAGCATCCTGGCAACACTGTATCCCACCACCCTAGTGTTATTGACGGCATCTGTGTAGAGCTGGTGGGCCAGGGGAAGCCAGTCAACCACCACGACGTTGGCTTCTTTCTCTCTTGTCTGTAGGGCTGACACAAGTTTGTACAGCCAACTTTCAAGCATGCCACTCATCTGCAAAGAAAACAGAACATTTGAAAACATTCTTCTTAGGGGTTTCATAAGTCCTAATGAATATGGAATTCAGTTCCATGACCCTCTCCCTGGCCAGTTCCAGAGCTTTCACAATGGCTGCTCAGGCACCAAACACTTGCACGTGAGCAAGGCCAGCCACAGGCAGGACTGCCACATGAGTGTTTGTCTTCCATTGCTCTTTCTATCTTGCTTTTCCCAGCGGAAGTCCCACAGCCGGTGTCTTACGCTGCCACTTACTGTCCACTAGGCCTACGACTAAGCGATAAGTGTTGGTAGCGATTCTGGCCTGGGGTGGGCATGAGTCCCTGTCACAGACAAGCAAGTTGCCCCAAAGTCAGATGGGAAAGGTTGCCCTGGAGAATTAGCTTCTCTGTCAGAGATGCAAGGAGATGCTGTCTCGTAGGCAAACTCGGAGTTAACAAATGACCCCTTCCCACAACCCATGTCTGCCATCCCTCTTGATTCCAGAGTAGGGAAGATCTGTCCCTGGAATCCCAAATTAGAACTCAGAACACATTTTCCCACAGAAACAAAGTTATATATAGTGCCTAGGTCCAGTTGTAAACCTATCCACATGTACATTATTAGATAAATAGATTTTCTGTGCCTGGCCTGGGAACCCAAACGCCATTTACAATCTTGCCTCTATGGGAAACTGCTGTTCCAAGTTCCAAACAGATTACAAAAGAACTTTCTGGAATGCGACCCATTTGTAAGTTGCAGGCAGTTTGTATTTGCATTCTGACGGGGCGGGGGCGGGGGGGCGAATCTTAAAAAGGTTCAATTGCAGGATTCTAATTGTAGGCTGTGGGATGAGGATGAATAGACAAGCACCTAACCATCTCTTCGGGCACACTAGGGAGATAGGCACTTGCCCCCAGGCCTGACCCCAGCAGTTGGTGATAGACCTAAAGACCCAGAAAGCATGTCACAGATATGAATTTCTCATCATTAAAAGGAAGAATGTCCCCTCCCAATTAGCCCAGGCAGAGACCTACTCACTTAATAGTGTCATTTTCCTACAGACCATCATTATATGAATGAATGAACCCCTCACCGGTCAAAAGCTTTTAAGCTGAGCATTAAAGCCCTTTTTTGTTGAAGTTTGTCATGGGCCTTTCAATGTGCATTGCTCGGCTAGGGCACATAAAGAGCCCCAGTGCCTTTAACCGGAGCCATCTCTATACAAACAGGAGGGCACGGTGCCAGTGGCGGCCAGCGAGCCAGGCCAGCTGGCTCTTCAGAGACTCTCAGAGCCAGTCAAGTTGCTGCCGCTCAGCTTGGCTCTCAGGGAGGGACGGCCCCCGCCAGGCAGTGGTTGACCAATGTAATTAAGTGTAATTAGAGGGCCCCTCAAGAGCCAGTGGAGCTGGACCGCTGCCTTCAGGAGAGCCACTCTCCGAAAGCCCGCTGTGTGCCAGCGTTAAATGCCACCCTGCTGGAGTCCACATTGCCCCCTCTGCGACGTGCCCATTACATTCTTCACAGCTGTCTGGAACACAAGCAGCCCACAAGAGAAGGGGGAGAGAGAGAGCACAGAATCTGGAAGCACCAGTCTTCTTTTTAATTGACCAAAACAAAGGAAACCAAATCTTGTGTCAGGCTGCGGAGCTTCCCCCACCGGGCTCACCGTCCACCCATGAATGATGAAAAAGGTTTTGGCCGTCACGTTGAAGCCACAGTCTTCCAAAGGCTGGTCGTGGCCGACGGGGAGGTAGCAGCCCTCATGCTCCGAGTCCTCAGAGGTGCGAAGGTTAAATCTCACAGGAGGCTTGGCAGTAACCTGTACGTCCCTGGCTCTGTGGCGCTCATCTGGGGGAAAGAGAACAGGGCATGGGTGCACCTAGTGGGCTGGGGAAAACGAGAGAGCCGGGGTCTGGTTCTAGTTCAATCTTGAACGTGTGACTTAATCCTCTGGGTTTTAGTTTTGATATCTGCTGACTGGTTTCTCCTCACTTCCCAGAAGAGTTGCAAAGCTATAATAAAGGGACATCTCCTCAATATTTAAGAATATTAGTTTGTCACAGGCACTAAGTACCGTGACTCTAAAATAAACAGGTGTCTCTTGCTTTTCTCTCCTCTTCTCTATCAAACCAGTTCTCTTTCCTCCCCTCACATGACTACTTAGTCCTTGATTATTTTCCTGAAATGCTTGGGACCAGCTAAGATTCAGAATTCAGAACATTTCAGATGTTAGAAAGGCATTATGGTACAGAAGCCATGTGATACAAGAAATCTCCAGTGTAGTCGGGGCATCCCCCAATTATCAAACACACTAATATTTCTGTAGGGAAATACGTAACTACACACCAACTCGAGGGCAAAAATAAATATTATAGGCAGCTTCATGCCAGTTCCGGTCAGTTTTTGCTGCCAAATGAATTCAGGGCTGGTAAGGCCAAGTCTTGCTGCCAAACGAATTACCAAACAAATGTTCCAATTTTGGAAGATTCTAGATTTTGGAATTAGAGATAAGAAGCCATCAGCTATCACATGACGGGCTTCCCCTAGCATTCCCAGCTAGATTCCAGCACTTACTCTGAAGACCTCCGGCATCCTCAGGACTCCCTGCAGTACCAGAAATGTGCCAGACATTCTTTCAGGTTGTCAAATAAATGACTGAAGCCATGGGGAAATTCGTAAGAGCAGCAAAGGCTACTTTCAGCTCCACTGCTCACACACAGTGCCCCGCTCCCAAAACACAGATAATGTCACTGATGTCCCTGTGGCCTCTTAACACGAAGCACTGGCATCACCATGCTATTACGGACAGTCTTTTTTTTTTTTTTTTTTTTTTTTTTTTACGGACAGTCTTAAACCAATCCTTCATCCACCATTCTTCCAACCATCCAGGAAACTATCCATCCCCTTGTAACAGGCTAGGAAATTAACAAATCGAACTCTCCTGTCACCCAGAAATCAAGGGGAAAAAAATACCAGATGACCACTCTGGGAGTTTCATTTGTCCCAGAATGGATAACAAATCAAATGGATCCCAAATGAAATCATGAATAGAGAGACCAAAATGGTAGAGAAGGTGGTGGTGAAGAGGGTGGTGGAGAGGAAAAGAATACACCTGATATAAAAAGGACAGAGTTCCAGAAAATGCATGAGCAAACGTCAGGTTGACCAACATTAAAGTGATGAACAAAAGCCCCAATAGCAGAAATCTGAACCATGGACAAAAATAGCCTTCTGCCCTGATTCCCACCCAAATAGCCATTCGTAGAGACCAGATGGGGAATTGTAGGAGAAAAAGAAAACAAGTCTTCTGGCTTCCTGGGGCACATTGGTGGATGAACCCACCTAGTGCCATACCAACATTCACCTGAGCATCCGGCCTTCTCTGACCCCAGAATTCTCCAGCTTTATTACTACTACGTTCGGCCTGGGTCACTTCAACCTCTGGGACTCCGTGACTTTTCTTCATCCCTGTACCCTCTGGGATCCTTCTGTTCCCTCCTTCAGTTCCCTGCTCAGTGTCAGCCTCTCCGGGAGGGAAGCCTGACCACAGGTGAAAACTGGCCCATCTTTTCCTTCAGCACCCTGTTCCTCCCTCTCTGCTTTACTTTTTTCCTACTGAGCATCATTTATATCTTTTAATGGGTTTATTGTCTGTCTTCCTACTAGCTCCAGAAGGCAGGGGTCTCCATCTGCTTTGTTCATTGTATCCCCCACACCTAGAAGAGAGCCTGGCACTAGGTGGGCACTGAAGGAATGGCCCACAGATACTCAGAATTGCGGAACCCATCAGTTGGAAGGAAGGGTAGCGTTTTACGGGAGAGGAGCTAGAGATGCGACTACCCCGGGTCACACTTCTCGTCAGCACTAGAGCATGTTGAGTAAAGCAAGGCTCTCTCATTCACCCAAATTAACGCGCCTGCATGTCCATAAGCTGACATGGACCAACATCATTTGGCTCAACCTCAGAAGAATAGTAGGAGATGAAATAATGGGGTGCCGTGTAGGGGATCTCCCCTCTCCACCGCTTAACTAATTGACCCGGCACCCCAGGTGGGTGACCCTACCCTCTTTCGGCCAGGGCAGGCTTCCTCTAGTGGGGGAGACTGCCGTATAGAACTCAGAAGAAAGAACAGCCAGCATCCAGGAGGAGGAAGGTGAAGAGAGGTGGAAAAGGGTGCAAGGGAGGAGGAGGCTGGCCGCCAGGAGCAATAAGCCCAGCAGCTCCCGCAGGTACTCAGCCGAGGCTCCCGCAGGTACTCATCCCGGCTCTGCCGCCTCAACCTTCCAAACACCTACCCCGGGCGAGGAGGGGGGCGCCAGGCGACTTAGCTCCCTAACACTCTTCGTGCCTCGCAAAGGGAAGGTTGAAGAGCGGCGGGCGGGACCGCACGGATCCAGGGAACCTTCTCGTGGGAGGGGTGGGGCCGGCCAGGGCGACCCGGCGCCCTGCAGCCTCTCAGCTGCGCCCGTCCCGCCCCCGCCCCCGCCCCAAGCCCTCGTCGGGGAGCCGAGCAGGAGGAGCTCCGGGTCGTAGGAAAGACAAGAGGATTCCGCGGGCAGCAGGCAGGGCCGGTGAGGGGGACGCGGCACCCAGAGCTGGAGGTGGGTGGGTGCGGGCTAATGGGACTAGGTGCACGGTACCTTGCGGCCGGGCCTCCGGCCCCCGGGGCGTGCGGACCCCCGCCGCCAAGCAACAGGAGACGGCGCAGAGGCAGAGCAGAGGCACGCGGTTCCGCATCCTTCCCCGCCCCGCCGCGCCCCCTGGCCGCGCGCCGCGGAGGGAGCGCCTCTCGGGCCCGGCCGGGGCCGGGGTCGGGGTCGGGGTCGGGGTCTCGGTCTCCTGCCCGGGGCGCCGGCCCGAGCGCGCGGCAGGTGCGGCCGGCGGTGAAGCGGGGCTCGGGACCGGGCCTGCCCTCGCGCGCGCCGCCGCCCGGGAAGCCAGAACCCGCCGCTGTCACTCCTCGAGCTCCCGGCGAGGCACTTTTCAAAAGTCTGGGAGTCATCTGACCCATCGCCAGATGGCGATTTGCATAATTTATTCCCGTCCCCGGACTCTGGTTGGTCACACCTCCGCTGACGCCAGAACCCAGACCCCCCAGTTTGAATGGAAGCGCCGCGCACCCACCGCGTGGACGCCGCGCCCTGCCCCGCGCCCTGCCCCGCGCCCCGCCCCGCCCGCCGGCCCCGCCGCCCCCGCCGCCCCGCGCGCTCCTGGCGCCGCTCGGGGACCCCGGATTCCGCGCTCGCCCGGGGGGGGGGGGCGGGGGGGGGTTGCCCCGAAACGCCGCAGATGCGGGAACGCGATCCCGGAGAAGGAGCGTCCCCCTTCCCGCAGCGCGGAGCTCCCGGCGCGGCGACCCCAGCCAGGACAGCGGAGTCCCCAGGTCGCCCCCCCCCCCCAGCGAGGCCCGCGCGACAGGTGCGCACGGAGAGCCCGGGCGGGGCCGGGGGGGCCGAGCGCTGCGGGCTGCGGCGGGGGCCCGGGCTTCCCGGGGCCGCACAGACCTTCTCCCGGTCGCTGTCCCGCCCCGCTGCAAGCCTGGACAGACCGCCCGGCTTCTCTCAGGTCGCCCGGGGGGCCTTCCCCGCAGCTTGGGGCGCTTGGGGCAACCGAAGGCCACAACGCGGCACAGCGCGGGGCGCCGCGGTCTCCCGCCCGGGCCCGAGGGGAGCTCGGAGCCCGACGAGGCCCAGGCCCGCCAGCGCGCAGCTGCAGCCGCCCGTCGAGTGGAATCGAGCCGCCCCTGCCCCCCCCCGGGCTGGCCCTGCCCCCCCCAGGGACCCCGGGACGGCGGGCGGAGAGCACTGGCGCCCGGGAGCCAGCGCCGGGCTTGGGGCGCGCGGGGCGGCGGCCGGGACCACGGGGGGGGGGGGGGGGGGATGCGCCCCGACCGCCCCGCAGCGCCGCGCCTTCGGCCTCCAGGGACCCCACGGCGCGAACCGTCCTGCCCTCGCCCCCCGGTGTCCGGAGGCGGCTGAAGGGAAGGCAGCCCGGAGCAGCAGGGCCCGCCCGCCTCTGCTCACTACTTCTGTGCCTCCAGCCGCCGCGGAGCAGGAGCCGCTTTGTCGTCCCGCGTGCTGCAGTGGAATGGGTCCCAAGGGCAGGCCGGCGCGAGTCCTTAGTGTAAACCGCGGGCCCTTTATGGGATGCTAAAGGCCCCCCAGAAAGTTGTTGCTTCCATTTCCCCTCCAGCTCTCCTCCTTTGGTAAACAATCCAGACATAAGTCAGGTATTACCTCTTTTTTTTTTGACTGCCACGGCTTTGAAACCGCTTAGGTTTTACTGCTGGTTGGTTAGAGTGCCCTCCTGTGTCTCTATTAAAATATAAATTAAGAATCGGCAAAGGACATAAGGAGTCACATTTGCAGCATAAGAGTAATGTGTAACATCAACTATTCATCAGGCTTCATACTTTCCAGGACAACTGTCAGGAGACCTGGGGAGCCTCCCGTGTGGAGGAAGCCCCTGTCTGGGGACTTTCAGCAGAAATTCTGTTTGTGTCACGGTCAAAATGTCAAAGTCTCGGGCTACTCTAGTAAAGGATTCTGGTCACTCTTTTCGGCTGCTAATATGCAAAGGCACCATTCTATGTGAAATAAATGAATTTCCCTCTTATGAGACCTTTCCAGCCTCCCTACAGGTAGAACTTCAATCCAGCAAATCAAACTCTGAACTGGAAGGCAGTGAGGCCAGAAGCACACGACCACGGGGGCAGCGGCTGGGGCAGCCAGCTCTGGTTCTCTGGGGCGGCAGTGGGATCACCAGGAGGCCAGCCCGCAGTGGCACTCAGGCGCTGCCACCTGCCTGAATACTCTCCCAAGCCTGGTTCCTGTGCCCTGCAGCAATTCGGGTTACCAGCCAGTATCATTTTAATGAGTTCCTCTTCTGCATAAATGAGCCAGAAATCCTATTGCTTGCATCTAAGATGACTCAATTGCCAGACGTTAACTGAGCAACTACTACAGGTAAAATGCTGGGCTGGGCACCCCCAGAGAGTGTTCAGGAGGCCATCCCTGCTCTCATGAACACAAACTGGAAGGTTAGAAGTGGCAACAGATTGCTGTGTAGGAACGACCGGACATTCAGGGCTGTCTAACAGAAAAGGAACACAAGCCACATGTCCTCATCAGCTCGGCTCACAGTAACAAAATACCACAGAGTGGAGGGCTCAAACAACAGAAATTTATTTTCTCACAGTTCTGGAGGCTAGAAGTCTGTGCTTGAGAGCCAGCATGGTTGGGTTCTGATGAGAACCCTCTTTTTTGGCTTGTAGATAGCTGTCTTCTCACTGTGTCCTCATGTGGCAGGGAGAGAAACAGAGACAGAGAGTGGGCAAGCTCTCTGGTCTCTTCTTATAAGGACGCTCATTCCATCATTAGGGCCTCAACCTCCTGCCCTCATCTAAAGCTAATTATCTTTCAAGGGCCCCATCTCTAAATTCATCATCCTGGGGGTGGGTGGGGAGTAGGGCTTCAACATATAAATTTGGAAGAAGGGACACAACTCAGTCCATAATGCCACATATGTGATTTTACATTTTCTAGTAGCAACACAAAAAGATAAAAAGAAACCTGTGAAATTAACTTAAATAATGTATTTTATCTAACACAATATATCTAAAATAGTATTTCAACATGTAATCAATATGGAAAATGGTTCATGAGATATTTTACATCCTTGTTTTGAAATCCAGTGCGTATTTTATACTTACAATGCGCGTCAAATCACATTAGCCTGGTGACCACTATACTGGACGGCAGAGAGTTCGTGTTAAAAACTAAAACAAATTTAAGTGGGGCATCTGGGTGGCTCAGTAGGTTGAGCATCTGCCTTCGGCTCAGGTCATGATCTCGGGTTCTGAGACTCAGCCCAGAGTGGGGCTCCCTGCTCAGTGGGGAGTCTGCTTCTCCTTCTCCCTCTGAGCCTTCCCACACTCAGGCTCTTTCCCTCTCTCAAATAAATAAAATCGTCTTTAAAAATATAAAACAAATCTTAGAGATCATTTAATAGAACTATCTCGCTTCACAAATAACAAAACCAAAGCTCACCCAAATTAACTACCTGCTCCAGATCACAGAGCTGGTAAAGAGGCAAAGATGGGGCATGAATCGAGGTTTCTGAATTCAAGATCAGTGTTTTTCTTACGTCCTCTCTGTGTTCAAAGACAGAAAAGATGATGGTGAGCTGTGAGGGTCAGACTCAGTGGGAAACCTGGAATAAAGGTATACCATTGGTTCCAAAAGAGAAAAAGAACACAAACTTGACCTCTTCAAATATTTATTCAACACCTGTCGGGTGTCCAGCACGATGCTAAATGCTATAAGAAACTCAAAAAGAAATGGAAAATAACATTAAATGCACACCTCACTCAAACTGTATGTCTCATGTACAAAGAAGAAAAAAATATAAGGGAATCATTGATAGGAAAACCTATTGGATGGGAGTGGGACTTGAGAAACTCTTAAAGGACAGAAAGGCCTTCGCTCCCGCCTCTCAGCTGGCACTTGGGTCCCCCTGAGTGGCTTACACCTGTGGAGACTGGCAAGGGAATGCCAAGCTTCCCTCAAGGGAAGGCAGCCCTCTGCTTACTGCCTCTTAGCTCTGCCTGACGCCCAGGGGTTAAACTGACTCTCTCTTTGATAAATGCAAAGGCCTGAGGCCTCCGGCCACTGAGGTTTCTATCAATCGGCAGCCACATTTCTTCCAAAAGGAAAGGCTGGAGCCGCACTTCCCAGTGTGTGGGACCGGGATGGTAAGAGGTGGTACATAACGGGTGGTACATGGAATAAAACGGGCACGCTGAGTAAAACAGGCTAAAGCAGGCTTCCTCGTCTCAGAACTCCTGAGGAACTTCAATAGGATTTAACCTTTCAGTAGCTTCAAGTTCAAGATCCTTCACATGGGGTCACCTGGGAGGCTCAGCGGTTGAGTGTCTGCCTTGGGCTCAGAGTGTGATCCTAGGGTCCAGGATGGAGTCTACATCGGGATCCCCGCAGGGAGCCTGCTTCTCCCTCTGCCTGTGTCTCCCATGAATAAGTAAATAAAATCTTAAAAATAAAAAAAGAAAAGAAAGAAAACTCCTTCACATGCCCTACAGCACTGTCCGTGGGCTGCCCTGGAGGAGACACCATCCCACCTCACACCACCCTCCACTCTCCCTGGCCATGGGCCTTATCTGCAGCTCCTCTGTCTTCTGTCCAGTACAATACCCACGAGCTACCTGTGGCTACTGAACCCCGGAAATGGGACCAATCTCGACAAAGATGTGCTGTGCATAGAAAAGACACAGCGCATTGCAAAGACTGACAACAAAGAAGTATATAAAATACTGCGTTCGTATCGTTTATGTTGATTAAACGTTGAAATGACACTATTGTGGATATGCTGAATTATATAAAGTATACTTTAAAATTAATTTCATATTTTTATTTTTTGTAATGTGGCTGCTGTGATGTGGAAACTTGAATAACATATGTGACTCATATTCTATTTATACTGGACATTCTAAAGTGTCAGGATTTGGCCTGTGACCTGGTTAATGCTGACTCTTTTCCAACCTCAGATATCCATTTGTGTTCCTTCTTCAGAGAAACTTTCCCTGACCCCTGGTCTAGGTTTTCTATAAGCACATTCCTGTCTTTTATAGAATTTACCTGGGTCTATAATTAGACATTATTTTTTTAAGATTTTTTTTTTATTTATTTGAGAGAGATATAGAAAGGGAGAGTCAGAGCATGAGTGGAGGGGGAGAGGCAGAGGGAGAAGCAGACACCTCTCCACCCCGAGCAGGGAGCCTGACCAAGGGCTCAATCACGGGACCCTGGGATGATGACCGGAGCTTAAGGCAGACGGTTAACTAACTGAACCCCCCAGGTACCCTTAATTAGATATTATGTTGTTTGGCTATTTGATTAATGTCCATCTCCCTGTTAGTGTATAAGCTCCAGGAAAGCAGCTGCTGGGTTTGTTTTTGTTCATTTTTCTCCTCTTGGAGCCCAGCATAAAGCCTGGTAAATAGAAAGAGCTCCTGAAACATTGGTTGAATGATTAATTACATAAGCAAAGTGAATTATGAATCTATAAGAGGGGGACAGAGTATTCCACTTTTGCTTAATTGATTGGATCACAGAAACCTCATCCCACAAAGAATTTAGTTAAGGCTCAGAATTCTCCAGAAACATTATTTGGAAAGTACTGGGTTAGGAACTATAACCACAGAGGAAGTTAAGTGAGGCTCAGTTTAAATCTCCACTTGTGACATGACCTCAGCTTTCCTATTCACTGAAGAAGCTAGCTCTGAGTAGGCATGTCTGGGTTTGTTCGTTTGCTTGTATTTGCCCCTCCTTTGCAGATCCACACACTTCAATACCTAGAATTCTTCCTCTCAGAAGACGTCTAATGGGAGCTGAGTAATTCTTCTTAATAAGAGATGTTCCTGCAAATTCACACATGCAGTTTACATGTGGCTGTTTTCCTCCTGCGTCTACATGGCATGGAGCAGATCAAATACTGGGTTTAACCAGGAGGTTGGAGAGTTTAAAGGAATTTACCTGAGAAACCAGCCAGGCACACTGAGCACATTATTTGGGGAGAGATCGTCTGCAGCGCTGGGCTGCATTATCAGGATGAGGCCCGGGAAAGGGTATCGAGCCCCACTCACACCCTGCACCCCCCACAAAGCTCAGACTGCCATTTGATCCCCCTTAGTAATCTTCTCCAATAAGCCCCACATCCAGAAACTAAATAACCACGGTGATACCAACCAAAGAGCTTTGGGGTCCTAAGCAGGCACCTGCCACGGAGAGGATGGGAGGACAGCACCCACGTTGTGTGGAAGATTCCCAGCTGAGCCACCAGGCAGGACCCCCAGGGACCCCTTCTCTCTACTACTGTCACTTCTGCACAACAGAACAGGGCACAGGAAAGGCTGAGGCAGGGGGGCTGGTGGCCAACTGAGAACCATGCAAAATGATTCAGATGATAGCCTGGAAGCCTAGATCACTGAACTTTAAATGTTCCAGCATGTCCGAAGGTGTGCGCAAAAAAATTTTTTTTTGATCTAATGCAAAAAGGTCCATCTTCTAGCAAAATGTGTGATGAAGAATGGACCCCAACTTATCTAAAGAGATCAATAACCATAAGAAAAGGTGGGTAGTGACCAACTCTTATATCCATCCAGGCCCCCAAAGTGCCCGATTTGTCCCCAGATAAATTCCCTTTAACTACCAAATCTTATGTCAAATCCAGTTTTTCACCTATTCCTACATCTATATAACAGATCACAGCTGGAAGACAAAACAAAACAAAACCCAAGCTTTCCTAAATTAAAATAACAGCCACTGGGATCCCTGGGTGGCGCAGCGGTTTGGCGCCTGCCTTTGGCCCAGGGCGTGATCCTGGAGACCCGGGATCGAATCCCATATCAGGCTCCCGATGCATGGAGCCTGCTTCTCCCTCTGCCTGTGTCTCTGCCTCTCTCTCTCTCTCTCTCTCTCTATCATAAGTAAATAAATAAAAATTAAAAAAAAGAAAAAAAAATAAAAAAATAAAATAACAGCCACTAACCTCAAGCAGTCTAGCAGTCAACTCACGTTCCCTTAGACAAGTTCCTCCTCCTACCCCTTCACTTAGACAAGCCTCTCACACCTTTTCCTCTCCCCTCAGACTTCCCCCATCCTCCCCATTCCTCATCCTGAAGATCTGACTTCCCATTTCACTGGGAAAATAAAACCAATCAGAAGAGCACAGACCAAACCTCCACCATCACACCCATCTGCTCCATGTCCTTGGACCCCCTTCCTGGGCTAAGGATGAACACTCTGCAGCTGTCAAAGCCCCCCTGCCCTCCACCTGGATAGCAGATGCCATCTCCACTCACCCACACAAGGACATCACCCTAACGGTTCTCCCTCTCTGTTGATCATTTCCATGGATCATCAACCTACAGACATGAGTTACAGTTGCTCCATCTTACCAAAAATGCTCTATCGACTCTCCTCCTGTTCCCAGACTCACCTGATTTCTCTGCTGCCCTTTACAGTAAAATTCCTTTACAGGGTCCCCTCTGGACGCCTGGGGAGCTCAGTGGTGGAGCGTCTGCCTTCAGCTCAGGGCATGATCCCAGGGTCCCGGGATCAAGTCCTGCATCGGGCTTCCGGCAGGGAGCCTGCTTCTCCTTCTGCCTGTGTCTCTGCCTCTCTCTCTCTGTCTCTCATGAATAAATAAATACAATCTTTAAAAAAAATCATTCCTTTAATAATGTCACCTATTTTCATGCCTTCAAACCAATCAATATGTGATTCTCAAATATGTATAGATATATAGATGGATAGATATGATTGATTGATAGATGGCAGAGATAAAGATGTGTCTCCAGCCTGAACCTCCTCCCTGAGCTTGAGAGTTGCTCATCACCTGAGATGTCTTCAAAGCATCTCAAACGGGGCAGCCTGGGTGGCTCAGTGGTTTAGCGCTGCCTTTGGCCCAGGGCGTGATCCTGGAGATCCAGGATCGAGTCCCGGGTCGGGCTCCCTGCATGGAGCCTGCTTCTCCCTCTGCCTGTGTCTCTCATAAATAAATAAATAAAATCTTTAAAAAAAAAAAAAGCATCTCAAATGTACCATGTTCAAAAACAAATCCCTGACCTCCCTCCCACATCTACTCCTGCTTCAGTCTTCTTTCCAACTTCGATAAATGGCCAACTAATCCTTTCAGTCACTCAGACCAAACACTGTAGTTGGATTTGACTTCTTCCTTTTTTTTTTCTTGTCTCCCATGCAACATTCAACAGCTCCTGGTGACTTTGCCTTCAGTATTCATTCAGAATCTGACCACATTTCATATGTCCATTGTTCCCACCACTACCTGTCATCTGAAGTAAACCACCTGAAATACCCCCAGGGGTATTTCAATTCATTCAAGTAAAAATTAGTCCCAATAGGAACGGATCAGGCTCTGCAAGGCCTCCCTCTACCTCTCTGATATTAATTCACCCTACCGGATCCCTGGGTGGCTCAGTGGTTTGGCGCCTGCCTTTGGCCCAGGGCGTGGTCCTGGAGTCCCAGGATCGAGTCTCACATCGGGCTCCTAGCATGGAGCCTGCTTCTCTCTCTGCCCCGCCCCCTCTCTCTATCTCTCTATGTCTATCATGAATAAATAAATAAAATCTTTTAAAAAAAGAAAAAATTCACCCTACTTTCCACCTGGCTCGACCTCCTACTCATTCTGGTTTTCTCATTGTTCTCTGCACACACCATCCATGTTCCACCTTGGGGCTTTCACCTTTGCTGTCCCTTCTCCTGACTCCCCAGATAGTGACAGGGCTAGCTCCCTCGCTGCCTTCAGATCTGTGCTCAAATGTCTTCATGAAGCTTCCCTGACCACCCTGCCCCCCCCAAAACTCCCTATCTCCTCCTCTGCTTTAGTTCCCTCCCTAACACCACCATCTGGCATGTGATGTATCTTAACTCCTTATTTGTTTACAGCCCGTCTTCCCCTGCCAGGATGAAAGGGATTTGGGGGTATTTCAATCACTGCTGTATCACCAAAACAGGACTTAATAAATACTTGTTGAAGAAGCACATGCATAAATCTGAAACTAAACTTTTTCAGAGCCAGATAAAGAATAAAAGCTTCAAAATTCTCTCTACAAAATCAGAATGACACTGATACCAAAATATGACAAAGATTAAAATGCAAAAAAAAAAAGAAGAAAAAATAGAAAAAACTATAAGCTATCTCCTTTCAAATATTTTAAGTAAAATATTAGGGAAAGAATCTTTAAGTGGGAGATAAACACAGAAGAGAAATGGAAAACATAGAAAATTGGACTACACAGAAATGTTTTAAAACTTTTCTGCAGTAAAAAGCATTTAAGGGGGCGCCTAGCAGGCTCAGTTGGTTAAGCATCTGCCTTGGTTAGGCTCAGATCATAATCCCAGAGTCCCGGGATGGAGCCCCACTTTGGGTTCCTCCCTTTTTCTCTGCTGCTCCCCCTGCTTGTGTCCTCTCTATCAAATAAATTAATTAAATCTTAAAAAAAAAAAAAAAAGATTTAGGGGCACCTGACTGGTTCAATTGGTGGAATGCATGACTCTTGATCTCAGGGTTGTCATGTTCAAGCCCCATGTTGGATGTAGAGATTACTTAAACAATAAAATCTTTAAAAAAAACAAAAACAAGACACTAAACACTTTAAACAAAGTCAAAAGACAATTTCGGACTGAGTTGCCTATTATTTGTTTTGCATAAGAACCCGTTACTCAATTTTCAAAGAATTTAAAAAAAAAAATCCAGAATGTCACCTTGCTGCACATTAGGAAAAGGACTCCTTCCCTCAAGACATTTTACTTCCACTTTGCAGAAAAACAATCGCTATGCTTATTTTGTTAGTACAAGACACTTCACTGCCATCTGCCAGAAAAATGGCATAATAAATGTCAAAATCTCTGATTTCTGTGATGTGAATAGCCCCTCCCCCCCAGGTTGGACAGTATATGACCCACGAAACCATGAACAGCATGTATATTCTAGACTTAATCATTGTAAATAGTATTTTTCACTTCCATGAACATCCTCCAGGATTAAAACATTGCATTGGATGCCAGTAAATTCCTTTTATTTTTTTCCAGGATGAAAAGCATTCTCACCCCCTCCTAGAATACCAGTCATCAGTAATGCCGTCTAATCATTGGAACAATCACAAACATTCTTAGGCTTTTCCAAAATGCCCCCAGGAAACAGCACCCCCCTTTGAGAACCAGTGGTGCAGATTAGTTGGAAAGGGTGGAGGAAGACTTTAACTCCTTGTTTTATGCCTTTCTATACAGCCTGAATTTTTTCTGCTATGCATTTCTTATGCATGCATAAGAAAAGGAATAATTAAAATATGAAAATATAAGTTAATTAAATTAGCACAAGGAAGATGAACTAAATAGTAGGGATGGAGGAATGATTCCAATGAAGTCATATAATATTGATCCCAAGATATAATAGTAATAGAGGTCTCAGGAGGAACTAGTTGAAAGCGCCTGGTCCAGAAAGCCAAGAACTCAAACTCAACCACCACTGGCAAGGCGTCTTGCTTCTCTAACTGCGTAGACGGCCTAGGTAGTGTGCAAACTCTTTCAGATGGCAGAGCACCTAAAGGTCATGACACTTTCTGCTAAAGAGCGCCAGTTGTTAAAATATTTCATTCTATCACATAGACTATGCTCTCACGTAGACCACTTCCTTGGCTTCCATTTTAAAGCGCCTCGGTGTGGCTTTAAAATGTCAGTTTTTTAAAAAAAATAAAAAATAAAAATAAAATGTCAGCTTTGTGAAACTCATGCACTGCCAAGCACTGTGTGAAAACAGGGTCACAAATACAAATGGAACACCAGCGGTCTCAGCATCACCGGCCATCCTGAGTTTTCCATGGCTACTCCTTTGTTATTTCTTCGTATTCTTTCATCTGTTCGAGGCATGCAAGTAAGTAAGAAGCCCAAAAACTTTGAGAGATTACGGCCCTTCGGTAAGCCAAAAACTAGTTCAAAACAAAAGGTTTTTTTTTACACGGTACAATGCAAATAAGGTTTGCAGTTAGACTGTGGATATTGTGCCCATGTCGGACCCCTTAATTTGACTGTTGTACAGGGTGATGTAGGATGTCAACGTTAAGCTGGGTGAGGGACAAGGAGCTCCCTTCACTATCGTTGCAACTGTTCTGCAAGTCAAAAATTTGTTCAAAATAAAGTTTAAAAATGTATTTAAAAAAATAGGAATACTTAGGGCTGATGTAAAATGACAAAAAAATCCAAAGTTGAAAAAAATTACGGGAGAGGTACAGCACAGTGACTATAGTTGATAATAGTATGGTGCATACTTGGAAGTTATTTATCACAAGAAAAACAATCTTGTGTGGCAATGGATGCCGACTAGACTTATTATGCTGATTTTTTTTAAATCCATACTAATATCAAATCATTTTGCTATATGCCTGAAATGAATATAATACCTATGTTTTTTTTAAGTTATGGGAGAAAACTTGAAATGGAGAATATTATTTATGTAATTTTTTTCCTGCAAATTCAGAAAAGGCGGTTATTCCATTTTAGTTGAGAATGTTTTATTCCTTCTCGAAACTCACCGGGAAGGAGCACAGTTTGAAAGACACAGGTGGTGGGGGAGGCCTTGGAGGGAGCAGAGAAAGGGACAATGGAGAGGGGAGAGGGACCTGAGGATCCAGCATGGCCCTGCTGCTAATTTGATCAGCTTAACACCTTGGCCTCCTCACCTGCAAAATGAAAAGTTAAACCAGATCTTTCTCACCTGAGGAGCCCAGGCCCGTTTATATTGAAAAGCCCCTCAAGATGTTTATTCTATTCATCCTTAAAAATCAAAAGTCAGAGGGATGCCTGAGTGGCTCAGCTGTTGAGCATCTGCCTTCAGCTCAAGGAGTGATCCCCGGGTCCTGGGATCAAGTCCCACATCGGACTCCCTGCGAGGACCCTGCTTCTCCCGCTGCCTGTGTCTTTCCCTCTCTCTGTGTGTCTCTCAAGAATGAATAAATACGATCTTTTAAAAAAAGTCAAAGTCAGAAATCACCTCTTCCATGAAGCCTTCCTTGCCAGGCAGAGGCCAAGTAGACTTCTGCAGATGCTGTTCCCAGATGCAGTAAATTGACTTTATAAAACAAAAGTTGGGGATCCCTGGGTGGCTCCACGGTTTAGCACCTGACTTTGGCCCAGGGTGTGATCCTGGGGTCCCGGGATTGAGTCCAACGTCGGGCTCCTCGTATGGAGCCTGCTTCTCCCTCTGCCTGTGTCTCTGCTTCTCTCCCTCTCTCTGTCTCTCTCATGAATAAATAAATAAAAATCTTTTTTAAAAAAGTAAATAAAAATAAACCAAAAGTTGCCTACTGGCTCAAAAGTCAACTGTAGTGAATGCCACAGAGCGGTAGCCCTTGGAGAGGCAGGGATGCACCCTCCCCGCTGCTGGGGGTATGGGCTGCTGAGAATTCAAAGCGGAGTCCTTCCTGAAAAGTGCTTGCAGCCTAAGAGAACTGACTGCCCAAAGTCTCTGTCCCTTCCCCCAGTGCGACCTGCGACCTGTGACCAACGTGTGGTAGATGCTGGGGGCAGACAGGTAACTGCGAAAGCCAGGCCCCACTGCCTCACTGAAGGGTGCCTGGGGCATCTGTGACAGCATGGTTCACCCCCTCCCCTGCCCCACTCCCTCCCAGGCAGGAGCCCAAGTGCATTCCCCTAATAAGCCACCTAAGCACAAACCTCTGCTTCAAGTCCACTTGCTGGGGAATCCATTCTAAGACAATCACAACTGCCAATACTTTGGGATTATCCAATCTACTTCAAGAATTTTGTCCTTCAGGGCAGCCCTGGTGGCGCAGCGGTTTACCGCTGCCTTTGGCCCAGGGCGTGATCCTGGAGACCGTGGATTGAGTCCCACGTGGGGCTCTCTGCATGGGGCCTGCTTCTCCCTCTGCCTGTGTCTCTGCCTCTCATTCTCTCTCTGTGTCTCTATGAATAAGTAAATAAAATTAAAAAAAAAAAGAATTTTGTCCTTCATTTTTCATGTGCAGAGTCACACACGCACAGGATAGTTTGTCGCAAGAGCAACGCATTATAAGCCACGTCCATCGGCAGGGACCCGGGAAACACAGCTGCCGCGGAATAATATGCACCTGCACAAAAGAATGAGGACGCACTCGATAACATGACAGGACACGATCCTCAATACACACGCTGAAGTGAGAAAGCAATGTACAGAAGGCTGCGTAATAATGCCACCGACTTGTTTTTAAAAAACAAGAATATACATATGTACAAGTTTATACATTCATAGACTACTTTTGGAAGGGCCTAGAAGAAACTGGAAACACTAGCTGTCTCTGGAAAGAACATTTGGGTGAGTGGGGAGGAGTTTTTTTGTTTTTTGATTGTTTGGTTGGTTTTTTTACTCCATAGCTTTTGGGAACTGTATGAATACATCATCTATTCCAAGCTAAATAGATACAAGTGAAGCAACATAAACGTCAAGAACTGAAAAGAGGCCTTCGGGCTTGGAGAAGAGTAGCCACGGATGGTTCCCAGGAAGAGGTCTCAACACAGTTATGGAAACGTACGTTTCAGGGGGTGTGTGAGGGACGATGACATGAGAGAGAGGAGAGGGCAGCCCCTCCTAGAGATGCCTGGGACATTACTCAGCTATTAGAAATGACAAATACCCACCATTTGCTTCAACGTGGATGGAACTGGAGGGTATTATGCTGAGTGAAGTAAGTCAGTCGGAGAAGGACAAACATTATATGTTCTCATTCATTTGGGGAATATAAATAATAGTGAAAGGGAAAATAAGGGAAGGGAGAAGAAATGTGTGGGAAATATCAGAAAGGGAGACAGAACGTAAAGACTGCTAACTCTGGGAAACGAACTAGGGGTGGTAGAAGGGGAGGAGGGCGGGGGGTGGGAGTGAATGGGTGACGGGCACTGGGTGTTATTCTGTATGTTAGTAAATTGAACACCAATAAAATATAAAAAAAAAAAAAAAAGAGATGCCTGGGACAATAGGCAGGACGTGTCCCCCTGTAGCCCCGACCCCTACCTCCTGGGCCCACTCGCCCAAACCAAGCCCCTTCGTGGGCCGGCCAGCAGCCCATGAGGTCGCCTGGACCGCCCAGTTTGGCCCAACCAGGGACAAACCTTGGCCACATGTCTCTCCTGTCAGCATTTGAACGGAAATATGTAAAGGATCAGTTAGAAGCCAAGGAGCCAAGCTAGGAAGATGCCCAGGACAGGCTGTCCCACACAGGGATGCTGGCCGGCCGCGCAGGCGGGCCAAAGCCAGGGCTGCCGAGAGGACAGACACACAGAGCAGCAAGTGAGGATCCGCCCCAGGGGGTGAAAGCAAGAGCCGAGAAGGTAGCTGAGTCCTCACAGCCCACAGCCCAGGCCAGGCCTCAGCCCCATTCATTGCTGCCCCTGACACCGTAGGACAAGAGGCTCACACAGCATGGGCCTCACCCGACAGCCTTGACAGCCTAGGCCTCCCCTGCGAGCTGGTTACATATGCAAAGCCTGCTCCAACCTAATCCAAGACTCTGGAAGGGGGGCCTGGTAATCCGGGTTTTGACAAGCCCACCAGGTGATCGTGATGCAGCTGAGACCTTCCATCTGAGGCTTTGAGGCCCAGCTGTGCTGGTGCTGGGCGGGCTCCCTTACGATCCCGGGCTGTAGCATCTTGGCAGCAAACCCTGCATGAGCTCTCTCACAGAAGATCTTGTTTCCAATGTCACAAAGTCAACTACAGCCTTACCCACGAGGCAAGTGAATGCTGACACTTACCTGAAGCCTTGACTCAAGAGCCATCTCCTTCAGAAGCCCTCCCTGCAGACCTCTCACAGTCTAAGCGGGGCGCCACCTCTCTGTGCTCCTGCAGCCACCCTTTAACCTCTAGCCTGACACTTACCACCTTGTCCCATAATCAGGGGTTCATTCATTTGCCTCCCCCTAGGGTGAAACTGTGTCTTCACTATTGCTCCAGCACTAGGAATTCAATTATTATTAGATATTAATTGCTATTATTATTAAACACTCAATAAATACATAAAATATGTATATGGAATCATAATTCTTTTCCCCTACAGCACCTAACTCCTCTCTTTTGACATTTCCCAGCAGGGCAAGCCTGCTGAGCCAGGTGATGATTGTTGCTAAGGGGCCTTGACAGCTCCTGAGCTGAATTAGCCCCTA
Organism: Canis lupus baileyi; assembly: GCF_048164855.1. NCBI lineage: Eukaryota > Metazoa > Chordata > Mammalia > Carnivora > Canidae > Canis > Canis lupus. Next base: position 2,159,681 of record NC_132843.1, on the reverse strand, counting down.
GTTCCCGTGCAGGGAGTTTCAGGGAGTCAGCGGATGACCGTGGACAGGAGCAGCAGCAGGCGTCCAGAGGGCATGCCTGGCCAACTCTACATTTGAGTAACAGGCAAAGGGTCCCTTCTCTCAGGGATGCTGCCTAAGGGGGAGGCAGGCCCCTAACAGACTCTGAGACCCCCCAAGGGGAAGTTCCACAAGGATGTCCCAACAATAAGATGACAAAGGGTGGGGGGACAAAAACATCCTCAGTATCTATGCATAGCACAGAACAAGGGTAGCCCACACCCGGAGCGGACACATCCCAGAGGCACAGAGCTGCTACTGCCGCCCTCATTTCTATAACAGGTCACAAGGCTGTAGCTGATATCTAGAATTTTCCCCTTCCATGACCCCATTCCCAGTTCCATTTGCTCAGTGATGTGACTCAAAGCTTCAATTCCTGAGAGTTCTGAGCCCCCTGAGGACTTGCTTTCCTTGGCTGCTACACTTGGACTTCTATTATCGGACGTGGGAGTACCAAGAACACCCGGGACAGTGCCAGGGACGGGGCCTGGTCCTCTTTGCCCCAGGTGTGTGGCAGCAACCAGACCTCCCAGGTCGCCGGGATCCATCCCTCCAGTCATGCGGTGCTCTCATCTTCTGAGTCCACAGAATCATTATGGGCCCCCAGCACTCCCGGAACCTTCCTCTCCCAGGAGCTAAGGCCTCCAGGCCCACAGAGCCCAGAGGTACGGAAACAGCAGGCAAGCACTCTGCGCGTGGGTTAAGTGTGATAACTAACGGAGCCACTCGCCATCTGTCCCTTGATTCCAAAGCATGTGTACTGCCCGTGGGAAAAGCAGCACCATGTTTTGGTCGCTGGTCCGAGGCACATACCACAGCCCGTAAGCCAAAACCTCAGCAGTTCCACTTGTTAATCCAACTGACGCTGCATGTTCATCTCCTATTCCACAGCTCGGGCCACGCGGGGCCCCATGGTAAGAACAGTGATCTCCTTGGGCTTTAGCCCATTGCTACTCTTTTCCCAGTGAAATGAAACGAAATGAGCTTCTTGGTCACAACCAATGTCACGTGGTATGCATTACAATATATAAGGTGTTCCCTAAGTCCGCAGAGGGTGCTGCTACCAAGTGTCACAACTGGAGAAGGCAAATCCATATTCGGGATACCACCTACTGCAATGAGAACAAAATATTGCGCCTTTCCTAATGAAAGGGCCCCAATGTAATCAACTTGCCACTGGGTTGCTTCCTAACCCACCTCCAGCCCCCAAGGAAAACTGCTCCACTGGAGGCTTAGCAATGGTGCCCACTTCTGGTGGGCTGGACTCTTGGCAAGAGCATAGCCGTGAAGGGAAGACCTTCTCGGAGGTCTGAGCACCAGCTAGGCAGGGCCTGCCCTCCCATCATGAGGTCCCAGAAGGAGCTAGGAGGCCCCTCCTTCTCGGGGGTCTCCCTGGGGCCCCTCCTCGGTTGCTCTAACTCTGAAGCCTCCAATCTCCTCTTCCTGTCCTCACCTCCTACTCCAGGGGTGGTAGCTGCTTCCTGTGGTTACTTCCATGTCGAAGCTTTATTCCTTCCGACCGATGGGAAGTGAATGGTGGGAGGAAGGAAGAACCGCCCTGGTGTGGATTGCCACCCCCTCTGCCTCTGGCAGTTTCTCCAGGGGAGGCTATGTCTGCCCCATGGCTCCAGCTGGTCTCCGTCCATCACATCTACTGTGGTCTCACTCTTGGAACAGATCCCAGCCTCTGGCTCTAGCTGCACTGCCTCCTCCCTCTGACCCTCTGACCAAGAGGTGACAGGCATTTCCTCCCATTGCTATTCTCTGGGGGCCTCAGCTCCACCATCACCTGTATCACCCCAGACCCCACATTCCACTCCTTTTGGGTCACATAGTTCCAGTGGTTTCTGTCATCCTGGTTGGCCCCCAGTGATACAGATATATTTGATTGGTTTGGTTTTTGAAGGCGGTTTCACAAACCCATTACACGCCTCACCTTCGCTCGCTTGCCTAGAAAAAACATATTTCACACTTCAAAGTTCAGCTCAGAATTTCTTCCCTTTCTTTTCTTTTTTTTTTTTTTAAGATTTGATTTACTTATTCATGAGAGATACAGAGAGAGAGGAAGAGACACAGGCAGAGGGAGAAGCAGGCTCCATGCAGGGAGCCAGATGTGGGACTCGATCCCAGGACCCTGGGGTCACACCCTGAGCCAGAGGCAGACGCTTAGCCACGGAGCCACCCAGGTGTCCCGAACCGAATTTCTTTCCTTTCTAAAGACTTTCCAATCTCCCACTCCTACCCCCATCTCTCCCCAGCCGTACCCCTGAATTCCCTGCTCTGCCTCTGGACTCTCCCAGCACTTAGATTCGTCCACTTGTTCCATATAATGGTTTCTGTGTCTGACTTTGGCCAGAACGACAGTTTCTTGGTGGCAGAAAGTAAATTTCATGTGCCTACTTATACAATTGAAATAGGATAGGTGTGCGATAAACCTTTACGGAACCAATGAAGGTGTAAGGGTGACTTCCTCTATTTAAAACAAGAACACGGAGTGGTGAGAGAGTTGAGAGAGGGGCAAGTATTTAGTGGAGATTGATTGCAGTTTGGAAGGTGACAAAGTTCTGGAGATGGATGGCAGTGACGGTGGCACACACAACGCCAATGTACTTAATACCCCTAAACTTAAAATACTTAAAATGGTAAATTTCATGTCATGTATATTTTATCACAATAAAGAAAACTAAACTAACGACAACGGAAGTACCCTTTTTTCTCAACGATAAAATGAAGTTGCATAGCTTGTGAACCATCAATTCTTTTTTTTTATAATTTTTTTCAAGCCATCGGAGTTTATTTATTTATTTTTAAAATTTATTTATGATAGTCACAGAGAGAGAGAAAGAGAGGCAAAGACATAGGCAGAGAGAGAAGCAGGCTCCATGCACCAGGAGCCCGACGTGGGATTTGATCCCGGGTCTCCAGGATCATGCCCTGGGCCAAAGGCAGGCGCCAAACCGCTGTGCCACCCAGGGATCCCTGAACCATCGATTCTACTTTGAGATTTGTACCTTGGGAATGTTCTCGCGCTTGGGCATAAGGATGAAGGAAGGAAGTCCACTGAATTTCCCAGCAGCCTTATTTACATCAGCAAAACAGGAAGAGGAACAGCCTACAACCTACATGACCAGTTAGGGAAATGTGTGAATAAATGGTACCACTGCAAACGATGGCATTCTGTATATAATATTGAAAATGAGATCCATGAGAACTTTATTGATTAACACAATCTCAAAACCACCGTGTTAGGTGTAAAACAGAGGCTGCAGGTTATATTTACAGTCTGACGCCATTTAGTAAATCTCAAAAAGAAGCAAAAGTATAATGTGTTGTCCAGCTTATGCTGTACAGACAATACTTACATTGTAAGCATAAAAGCATCCAAGTACAAAAGTATAAAAGTAAAAGTATAAAAACATGCAGTTTCAGGTTAGTAGTTAACTGGATGGGAGGGAACAAGGTAAAATAAGAGTATTGGCATTTAGTATTTTATTTCCTGCAAAAGGAGAGAATTCTGAAGTCTATAAGGCAAAATCTTACATATTTGTTAAATCAGGTGAATGGGATATATGGAGGCCAATTATATGTCTCTGGACTGTTCTGTGTTCTTGAAATATTTCATAATTTAAACTCTAAAAATTAAATTATGTTGATAAACTGATGCGTACTTTGACAAACCCATTCTCAAAACCTCCCAGTTTGCAGACCTAGGCTTTGAGCCATTTACTGAATCAAGAGTCAGTGTGAGACGATTTGAATAGGAGGAAATAATTGCAATGGGATGACCTGGGCAGCTAAAAACCTCACACAATATCATGTGATGTGCAAATGTGCATGTGAGCATGCACACACACACACACACACACACACACACCCCAGCTGTGGAGTGCTACATAAAAAATCCGAAGTACCCACAGTAGGATTACAATAGACTAGAAATAAAATATTCTGTCTTTTGTATCAAGAAAAGAATCAATTAGGTCATTGCTTGAGAGTAAAGCTTCCCCTAATGACAGCCTTTGCACTCAAGGCTGTTTCCCAGGGGCTGGGAACAATGCAGGCAGAGGAGCAGTGAGGAATGCCGATTTTGTGCTGTCTGGCCTCAGCTGCCTCCTGAGAGCACCAGGCTGAGGAATTGCAAAACTGATGCAAGCAGGGAGGCCAGGAAGCCAGGGTGCCAGCAGCCACCTGCCCAAGAGTTCCAGCAACCCACAGAGAGACTTGGCCAAGGCCTGAAGTGCATCAAACCCTTAAAAGCTTCTAGTCTAACTGCTCACCCCCTGCAGAAGTCTCTTCTATAGCACCCTTCTCAGACCTCTGCCCAAATGCTTACAGAGTTGGGGCCCCACTGTTTTTGAGGCATCTGATTACATTTATTGGACCATTTCGGTTACTGGAAGATTCTTTTTTTTTTTTTAAGAGAAATTATCAGAACTAAAGCAGGTGGCATATTATTACGAGTGAAATGTATGTAGGGTACAGGCAGGTGAGTGTGGGCGTGTTTGGGAAATCAGCCATCAAAATATAAAATATTAATACCCTGGGATTAAGATTATTACTGACTTTTTTTTAAGACTTTTTATTTATTTATTCATGAAAGACACAGAGAGAGAGAGGCAGAGACAGAAGCAGGTGGGAGCCCGACGTGGGACTCAATCCTGGGACTCCAGGATCACGCCCTGGGCCAAAGGCAGGCGCTAAACCGCTGAGCCACCCAGGGATCAAAGTCCCTATTACTGACTTTTCTTTTCTTCTCTTTGCCTGTCTGTATTTCCTGAAATGCATGTGTTGTACTTTGGTGAAGTGGGAAGAAGTGACACATGTTTTTTAAACTCAGTGGGGAGACAAAGTTCTTTCCCACAAACATGACATAGGCCCTTTCCTGCCTTGGGTCAGTTGGTCCCAGTTCTGTTGGATCGACCCTCAAGTGAACAGTGGGTGTCAGGTCTCAGTTTACAGTTCTCACGAGGGACAGAGTTTCCTGTCTCACGAGGGATGCGCGCCACCCGCTCATGTGAGGAGAATGAAGCTTACTTGGTAGCTACAGGAAGTATAAGCATGTCTACACTCACATTGGTGATCTGGAAAACCCAGGCTCCTCTCAGAAAAGGTGGCTGGGGCAGCCCGGGTGGCTCAGTGGTTTAGTGCTGCCTTCAGCCCAGAGCGTGATCCTGGAGACCCGGGATTGAGTCCCACATCGGGTTCCCTGCATGGGGCCTGCTTCTCCCTCTGCCTCTGTGTGTGTGTGTGTCTCTCATGAATAAATAAATAAAATCTTTAAAAAAGAAAAGGTGGCTGGACTCATCCCTCACATTCCAACCAGCACCTTCCAGAAATGCACTGACTTAAAAAAAAAAAAGATTGTATGTATTTATTTATGTGAGAGAGAGAAATCACAAGCCAAAGGTAGGGAAGAGGCAAGGGCAGGGGAAAAACAGAACCCCAGTGAGCAGGGGCCCAGTGTGAGGCTCATGTGGACCCCGAGATCACCACCTGAGCCAAAGGCAGACGCTTCACAGACTGAGCCACCCAGGCGCCCCTGAAATGCAGTGATTTTAAAGTCAGTCCAGCCAAAATCAGGGATGCGGCGGGATGTTTTGGGCTGAGCATTCCTAGAGAAGGAAATCAAAACATCTGGCATTTGTTTGCCCAGCTTGCTGAGAAAGAAAGTTTCACAGGCATCATCCTAAGTGATCCTTAACCCAGAATACCTTCTTCCCGGCACCCAACCCAAACACGCAGTGTGTCCAATAGTGTGCGTCTTTGCATATGCTCTCAGAGCACAGGCCCCCTGGGGTGATGGGTGCCGCCCGGAGCTGGCTTTTCAGAGGCGGCTCCATGTCCTCATCTGTTACAAGCAGCGCTGGCGGCGTGATTTCTCCGAGTCTCTGGGCTCCTGCTGCCCCTCCGTGAGCACGCCATGCAGGCCCCGGGCTGCGGGAACTTATTTCAAGAGCCTGGAGGTAGCCCGACCTTCACCGCCTGCCGTGGCCCCCCACGACACCTGCCCGGAGCAACGAGGCCGTCTGCCTGCCTGGGGACAGGACGTGCCGCCGACAAAACCCTCTGCCAGGCAGCAGTATTGTGCAGCCCGTCCGGCTACAATTCATTCTCCTCCGTCACTTTGAAGCCAAGTGTCGGGAGAAATTTGAATCTGAATGCTCCTGCCTCTGAAACAAGCTTAGAAAAGTATGCAGGCTGTCTTCAGCAAAGAGCAGGCCCGGCGGAATCTGGAGAAGCCCGTTTGGGGGGAATAAAGACACACAGGCGGACACCATCCGATTCAGTGGAGTCTCAGGAAACCGGAGGGAGATTAATTTCTTACTGGAGGGAGACGTGGGGCCTGGGAGAGAAGCACTAGTTATGCAGAGAAAGGTTGAAAGAAGGCAACGGTGTGACTGTGAGGATTAGGGACTCTGTCAGAAAAACTTTACTGCAGTCACCTGAATGATGCATCGGGGATGTCAGGGGCCTTCGTAAGGAAAGGGCTGCTTCGGGACACCTGAGTGGCTCAGCGGTTGAGCGCCTGCCTTCCATCCAGGGCATGACGCAGAGGTCCCGGGATCGAGTCCCATGTCCGGCTCCCTGCGGGCAGCCTGCTTCTCCCTCTGCCTCTCTCTCTCTGTGTCTCTCATGAATAAATAAATAAAATATTTTAAATAAATAAATATCTTTAAAAGGAAAAGAAAAGGGGCACCTGAGTGGCTCAGTGGGTTAAATGCCTACCTTCAGCAGGAGTCATGGTCATGATCCCCTGCCTGGGGCTCCCTACTCAGCAGAGGGACCTGCTTCTGTCTCTCCCCGCTCTGTCAAATAAATAAATGAAATCTTTTAAAAGGAAAAGAAAAGAAAATATACATAAATTAATAATTACAAAGGAAGGAGGTGGGGAGAAGCTCCTCCACCACTCCCTTCCCTCGAGACTTGGTTCTGCCTTCCCTTCCCAGATATGATGGTTAGTTTTACACGTCAATCTATCTGGGCCAAGGTACCCAGACACTTGGTCAAACAGTATTCCAGGTGTTTCTACGAAGGTATTTTTTTACGTGAGATTAACATTTTTTTAAAGTTTTATTATTTATTCATGAGAGACACAGAGAGAGAGGCAGAGACACAGGCAGAGGGAGAGGCAGACTCCCTGCGGGGACCCCGATGTGGAACTCGATCCCAGGACCCTGGTGTCAACGCCCTGAGTCAAAGGCAGACAGTCAACCCCTGAGCTGCCCTGGTGCCCTGAGATTAACATTTAAATTAGTCGACTGGGCAAAGCCGATTATCCTCTGTAATTTGGGTGGGCCTCATCTAATCAAGTGAAGGCTCTAAGAGAAAAAAGACTGAGATCCCTTGAGGAAGAGCCAATTCGGCCAGCAAACAGCCTTTGGACTCGAACTGCAATTCTTCCCTGGGTCCCCAGCCGGCCAACCTAACCTGCAGATTTTTGGACTCACCAGCTTCCACATTGTGGAAACCAATTCCTTAAAACAAAATGAATAGCTTGCTCTCTCACACACTATATGTGTACCAAGTCAAGAAATAATCAAGAATCAAGAAATAATCCTGCTTCAGCTTCTATCATTTAATCCCCACAGCTACCGTATGTACGTGCTGTTGGTTCTGGTTCTCTGGAATCTCTGAGCCCAGGCTCTGGCAAAGGCAGAGTGAGGGACTTTGCTGCCTGCTGAGCTCCCCTGAGGGCCCATCCGCAGGGGGCAGCCTCCTGCAGTCGTCCCACAGACGACTCCCTGAGCATTAGCCCATAGGTCCTCTGCGTGCTCCTGGCCCTTCCTCTCCATCCGTCTTTCCTTTCTCCTCCCTCAATGTTCCAAGTCTTTTCCCTCCTGCACCTTCTCTATGAACAAGGCTATACCGACAAGACAAAAATGAGAATGCGGCCAGTTGCTGTTCCCTCCCCGGTGGGACCCCACTGGCCTCGGTCCAGTTCCCTGTCACTGCCTCGGAGGCCAGCATATTCTGTGAAGGGAGAGGAGAGTCAATGAGCCAGCTACTTTGTCTCCAAGAACCAAGTAATAAGTTTGAACATTTACCCCCGGCTGTTATTGTTTGACCAAGTCAGCCCAGGCAATGCAAGTCAAGACGATTGAAAACAACACGTATAGATACCCTGCTTTTTTCTCCCTTCCCAACTCATGACACACTGAATTATTCATTCAGATTGTGTTATTCATTCTTCATTCCACCATGAAAGTGAGCATAAAGTGATCACAAACCTAAGGTCCTTACATTGGGTGATCCCTTCAAGATAAATCTCCCTTCATGGATCCAGCTCCAATTAAGCACTCAACCTACAAAGACTAAACCCGGTTATGATTAAGGCATCACACTAGGCATTGAAAGAATTCAAAGGTGCAGAAAAAGAGCTTATGTACAAGAGGATTAGGTAAAGCACACACATAAATAGGTCATAAATTAGTAAAATGGTATAAGGCTAAATAAGTGACAACGCAGAGAGGAGCATTAGCTGTGGGCTGGAGTGTCCCTGAAGGCCCTGGCTTGGGCACCAGTGATGGACAGGAGTCAAGAATAATCCTGCGTTAACTTTTATTATATCATTAATCCCTACAACTACCCAGCCAGGTGGGTAGTTCAGGCAGGTCTTCCCATTGTCCGGGTTGGGGTGGGTGGCGGTGGGTGAGTCAACAAATATCTCCTGCCACACATCAGGAATGAATATTCAAAGAGGCCAGGTGCTTGGGCCAGTGTTTACCCTGCACATCCACGCCAGAATTGGGGCTGGGAACCGGATTCCCCAACACCTTCGTTGGTGCTCTGTTCATTAAATGAGAGAAATGGACCAGGCTTTCCAGGCGAGGGCATCAGCAGGCACAAGGGCCCAGAGGCATTAGGAGAGATTGAACAAACCAGTCCACCTAGTACAGTGGGAGAAAGAGAGGGCTTGCTCCCTGTCCCCACAGGACACACACGTATGTGTGCATACACTCACTCCTTGCCTTCCTCAAATTACACTCTGCCTGAGGGAATTTGATCAGCAAGCCAGGCTTTAATCATGTAGCAGCTGAATCAGGATCTGAAGGGACAACTTTGACCTATAGGCCCTTGGCCCCCCCATAGGAATCTGGCTCCAACGGATTAATATGATGATGCAACAGCTTTCACTTAGGGCTAACTTTATGTGAGAAACTCCTAGAGGAAGTAACAGTAATTCTATTCAGCAAAATAAATTAATTAATTAAAGAAGCTCTATTATTTATGCAAAGTGATGCACATTGTTCCAGAACTGGTAACATTTGGCACAATTGCAGCTACACACAAAGAATTATCAGCGAGACAAGGAATTTGTTCTAGGAGCAGTAAATAGTGAGGTGAGGTATTCACTTCAGCTCATTGGCCTGGGGCTTCCAACTGGACAGGATCCTGCCATGGGGTGACCAGCTCGGATACAGTGTAACCTGGAGCTGTTGCAACCCCAGCTGATGTGAGCAGGGAAGAATTGAGTGTGACCTGCCAAGAGATACTGGACGGTGGCCTCTGCTTTCTCTTCCTGGTTGGTCAATATCCTTATCTGCACAGTCAGAATAATAAAGTCTAAAAAAAGTGTCTCTGGAGGCCTCTGAGGGTACATCCAATGGGAACAACTGCTGTCATCATCTTGACCTTTACTCCTGGGCAGACATCAGTAGGGACAAGGAGAAGCATTCTGGGGGCCTCTTGGAGGGGTCCTGGGCAGATTCACAAGCAGAGGGTTGTTCAGCTTCACCTGGGACCTTCCCTCCACCTGGCTGCGGGGTTCTGCAATGTCCACTGTTAATGTCCTCAAGGAGCTACAGAGTCTCCACTGCTGAGCTCTCGATTCCTACCCCACAGATTCCCGTCCCATGATGGACTTCCCTCTGGTGTCCGGGACAGGGTTCATGCTGCCATTGGATGCCAGCTGAACTCAAGTCATGAAAGGAACAGGCCACTTCCTCTGCTGAGGTCATTGTAAGTGGTAGGAATCCTTTATGTGAGGTTAAATCTATTCCTGATAATTCCCAGTATTGATTTTAGTTCTGTCTGCACCCTCGTCCATGTGGTAGCCAAAGTTCCTAAGACTGTCAGCATGAGAACCACCTCTGACCTTAGTCAAACACCCACAAGTCACCTTTGTAAGGTAGTAGCCATGAGCTTCAAGTCAGACAGGCCATGTTTGGAACCCCTCGTCTAGCACTTTCTGTCCAAGCACACTCAGGCACGTTACTTAATATGCTCATCTTCTTTTCCTGCACATGTATAGTGAGAATAGATTTAAATGCCCGATCCCAAGATGCTAGGGCATCCAGACCCTAAGATGTCACCTGTGACACCCCATCCCCCGGTCTCATGCCCTATACAATCTCCTCACCTTGAGTATGAAGCAGGACGTGTGACGTGCTTCCCAAGTGTACAATACAGCAAAGGTGAAAGGGTATCACTCCCATAACTATGTTACATAAGGGTCTAATATCTGTCTTGCTAACTGACACTACCTTTGTTGGCTTTGATGAAGCAAAGCCACCATGTGGTTGAGGCCCATGAGGCAAAGGACTGAGGACAGCCTCTGGCCAACAACGAACTAGGAACTGTCAGTGGCCTCCAGGGGACAGCCAGCAAGAAGCTGGGGCCCTCGGTGCGACAGCCAGCCAAGACCTGAATCTTGCCAACAACCAGGTGAACTTGGCAGATCCTCTCCCAGTCAGGCCTTTGGATGAGAACCTCGACCTTGGTCGCAGCATTAAAGACAATCCAAGCTTGCCTGGACTCCTGACACACGCAACCTGTGTGTGGTTTTAAACCACGAGGTTTGTGGTATTATTGTGCATCACCAGGAAGTGATACTCTGACACACTCTGGGATAACATAAGCAAAATTCTCAGTCAGTGCTTGACAGACGATAACTGTTATTGGTTGTTGTTTTTTCCCATTTTACTGCTTCCCATATAACATTCCACCAGCACCCAATCCCCGCCCAATGTTCTACCCTCCTCAGAGTTTTTCTAGTTTTTCTAGTTTGTCACTAATCTTCAAAACATACTTGGGACCTAGAATCCTTCGTGTTAAACAAATGCCTCTCCAGGGCTCTGAAAATGCGCCTGTGTTACTAGCTGCGAGGGACCCTTCAGGGAAATCTCCCCGCCCACCCATCCCATGCCTGATGTCACCAACTGAGGTCTGGGCTCGAGTGTTACATGCGGGGACCTCTTCTTTATCTTTGAATTTTCCCCATCCAGGCGTTACCCACGCATCCTAGGTGCCAACTAACCCGTGGCAAACTGCACCAAGGGCTGAAGAAGTCTCAGGAGATAGTCTTTGGGGAATGTTCATGGCAGAAGGGGAAAAAAGGGACAGCAAAGCATTGAGGGAAGAGAAAGAGGAACTGAGTATGTCTACAGGCAGAGTGGGGGCCCTGGGGGCTCAGCCGCTGAGCACCTGCCTTCGGCCCAGGGAGTGACCCTGGGGTCCCAGGATCGAGTCCTGCATCGGGCTCCTTGCGTGGAGCCTGCTTCTCCCTCTGCCTGTGTCTCTGCCTCTCTGTTGTCTCTCATGAATAAATAAATAAAATCTTAAAAAAAATAAAAAAGAAAAGCAGAATGGGAACCCAAAGGATGCTGAATGGAGGGGGGCGGGGCTGGAAGGAGCAAGCCCTGGGAAGGATGGGACAGGTCAAGAAGCTCTGAAGTGAGGAGGCTACACAGGCACAGGATCTCTTGCAGGGCTCATGAAGTGGGGGACAAAGCCCTCCTCCAGGAGTGAAGGGGGTGCCCCAGGATCTGGGACAGATAAGGAGCTCTGGACTAGAGGCAGTGACAACGGCTTCCACCGTTTCCAGGACAGGCGCACCATCCAGGCAGTTTTCTGTACTTATCACACCTTAGGGCTCAACCTTTTCTTTCAAAAACATGGGCCACTACAGAAACCATCGCTGAGAGCAAGGGAAAATGGGAATTTGGCACCTGTGGGAAACAACAATGCAGAACAATTTCCTGAAAAAAAATTTTTTTTAATTTATATATATATATATTTATTTATTTCTGTATTTACATTTGGTTGTATTTGCCTACAGAACACTCAGGAAGTAGTAACAATGGTGGTTACCTATGGGTTGAGGAGCGGGGTGAAGGAGTCAGATGGGGAAAGAGATGACAGTGACTTTTTATTTGATGTTTTTTATATTGTTTTGATTCTTCAAACCAGATGAATGTGCTCCCTATTTTTAACATTTAAATCACAAATTTAAAGAAAAAAAAAACCTGAAAGTTTTGTCTAGAGAATGTCACATGGGCAAAAAGAAATCTCCTTCAAAAACAAAGAGAGAGGAGCAAAAGCTGCACACTTTATCTAGGCGCCTTACAAAAGGCCCCTGCCACCAGGAAGGCCACCAGGCAAGAGATGTTAGGACAGTGTTTTTTATTTGCCCAATTGGGTAAGTTGGGGATCACTTTCTGTTACATAGCAACAGAAGAAAGTTTGGGTAATGAGAGGGTTGGGCTGGAAGACCTCATTGGACCGTTCCAGCTCTAACTGTCTCACCGTCTTGAGTGAGTTTTGCTTGTTTGGGTATCAGGTCAGTAGTTTCCCTATAGGCTGCTTTGTTGACTGTTTCCCTCTAGGCCCCTGGGTTCCCCTGGAGTGAGGCTTTATCATTCTGTCTCCTCGCTTTCCCACCCTCCTCTCCGCCCACTTAGAGCCTCAACTACGGGGGCGGTGGTGGGGGGGGTTAAAAAGTCAGCCCAGTCTGGAGGAAATACGGAGTTCATTAGATCAAAGTCACCTTGACACATCAAGGTAAACAGAACCAGCCACCCTCATGCTTTGCCCACAAAAAATGATGGAGAAGAGCTTTACTGGATGCCAAACTGGTGCCATCTAGTGGCCCGTGGTGTCACTCAGCCACCCCGCAGCAGAACGTACTCCGCACAAATTTTTATGAACAATATTAAGGGTTTTCCTTTCCAGTCTAGCCTTAGGTAAAATTGTGAAAACGAAGGCAAATTTCCCCATTTTTCTAGTTTCCCCTTTCTGGCATTCTCCTCCAGGACAGTCAGGTGTAATGGAGAGTGCATCCTGTGCCCCCTATTAGCCGCAGGATCCAAGGCAACTTGCAGAACTTCCCTGAGTCTTAAGTCCATCGTCCATGAAACGTGGGCAGTACAACCTCTCTTACAAAGCCATCGTGGGGAAGAGGTGTGATGAAGTGTGCATAGCATTCAGCATGCATTAGATGCAGCCTAAATATACATCTTTATTTTTGAAATGACAGTGAAAAAAGACAAATATTGAGCTCTAGAAGTATTCAAATAGCAAGTGGACACCCTCCATTTATATGCCAACAGGACATGATTACGTACGGAAAGTTCACTAGAAGAAGCTTTAAGAAACTCAAGAGATGTGGGCAAACTAACAAAGGACATGGAAACGCCCAGAAACCTCACAACAGAGAGATGTTTACACACCCAGGACTGATGGGACAAGGAAAGGAGACACTGTAATAGATCCCAGGGAAATCTGAGCCTGGCAGGAGGGGTACCTGGCAGGGAGCTGTGGCCTGGGAGGGATGGAGCCTCTCCGGAGCCGCAAGCCAAGGCATCAGGGAGCTGGGGAGAAATAGCCTGACTTCTCTCCCCCTCACATCCAGACTCCTGCCCCTGCTCACCACTGGCCACAGCCAACCAGAAGTGAGCTGAGGAGGACTGGGTGGTTGCGGGGAGGCTCAGCTTCACGGGGCACAGAGCAGGTGCAGACACCAGAGGAGGGATCTGGAGGACACTCAGAAGATAACTACTGCAGAATGTCATAGAGGAAATCCCTGCTTTGGGAAAAGTTTCTGATCAGGTGACGTCCAAGAATAAATTGTAAGGAGAAAGACAGAATGAGCCAACATCAACCGAATATCTCGTTTGTGCTATTCACAATGTTTTTTTAACTTTCTCTTCTAATTTTCTTAGCAACCCAGTGCAATTGGCTTTGTTATCTTCCTTTTTACAGAGGAAGGAGCAAAGCTCAGCAAAGCTAAACAACTTGCCCTGAGACATCCAGCAGGGAAGTGCTGGGAATTCCATGCCCAGGTCCTAGATGCCAGTACCCCCGAGGTGATCCCCTCCACCCCATGTTAGCTCTGGGAGGTACAGGAGAGATAGACCAGGCGGACCAGGCAGCAGGGAGGAGGGGGCAGCAGCAGCCCACCATCCTGAGAGGCCAGGAAAAGGCCTCCAATCCCCTGAATGAGAGATTACATTTTCCTTATTGTCATGAAAAGAATTCCCCTTTCTTGACAAATAAAGCCCATTTCTAAGTGAAGCTCAAATGGCACCGTAGGAGGTTTAGACTGGAGGGAGCAGAGTAAATCTCTGCCAAAGGATTAAGACTCCCCTCCCTCGGCTCCCCTAGGGGCCCAGGAGCCCCCCCCTCCAAGAGTATTAGACAAAGGGCCAGGGAGACGGAAGATGATGCTAAACAACAGAACATGGAGTATTCACGCGTGTGAAAATCCCCCAAAGACATTCTTTTCTGAGAAGATGGTCAGACTAATCCATGTTGACCAATGGAATGACCAAGCGGACAGATTTTTCCCCCCCAGAGGTGGATGGCCTCAACTAGAAACAATTGTTTGGCCAAACTGTCAAACTCCCGCAGGGTCCACTTGATGTCTTGACTCGTCAGGTCAGAGGGGAGGATGGCCTCCACTGTGAAAGGCTGAGAGTTTGTTGTTTCCTGCTGCTTCCTGGAGATCGACATAGTAAATGAAGTTCCAGAGGTCACCATGACGGTGGGGAAGCCAGTAGGAGTGTCAGGGCAGTGTGTTTCCATCACGTTTGAGGAGCCCAAAGGCATCTGCTGTTGTTTTTTTTTTTTTTTTAATTTTTTTTTATTTATTTATGATAGTCACAGAGAGAGAGAGAGGCAGAGACACAGGCAGAGGGAGAAGCAGGCTCCATGCACCGGGAGCCCGACGTGGGACTCGACCCCGGGTCCCCAGGATTGCGCCCTGGGCCAAAGGCAGGCGCCAAACCGCTGCGCCACCCAGGGATCCCGCATTTGCTGTTTTACTTCCCCCTTCTTCACCTTTGCCAAACACATGACCTCACGTCTGAATATCTGCTCATTTTTCTGGGGGCCCTGCCACAATCCGGTCTGGGGTTCCCGGTCTTCCCAGTCTACCTGGCACCTCAGAGCCAAAATAATCCTCCTCAACTGCCTTTTTTTAGTTTCCTCCTGATGAATGCCGGCACCAGCAGACAGAGAAGGTGGGAGTGTGGGCCAGGCCCTGGGGAGCCTTGCAAAAGCTAGAAAGTGGCTTCACGCTAGTCATGAAGCGGACCGCCCTGAGGCAGGAGGGGGAAGTGAGGATAGCCACAGTGAGCCCAGGGTGCCCAGGAAATCTGGAGGTCACCGCAGAGCAGTCAGGAAGGCAGGACTGTGCAGAACGCCCTCCAAGCAGCAAGGAGGGCGACAAAGAACACAGGCTTTGAGGTAGATCCGGGTTCGAATCCCCATCATGCCCCGCTGAGCCTTGCTTTTCTTTTCTGTAAAATGAAACAATACTGCTCACTGTGGTGAACACTGAGATGGGCCTCCCTAGTCTCTCTTCAAGGATGAAAGACTTATTCTCCATCTGGCAGTCCTCTCTGAGGATTCGCTGAAGAAAACCGCCTCACCCAAGGTCACGTCTCTTTCCTGGGGAAGCCCACATCCAGAGATGGATCCATGGGCAGTATGAAGGTCCAGCTCCCACCCAGAATTGGGACAATTCTGAAGGAACATCTGTTCCAGAGGTCCCCCAGGGAGGGATTGGAGTGCTGGCTGAAGCTTTCACGGGGACCACATCACAGCCTAACGTTGTCCTCTGATCAGCCCTGCCTCCCTTCCATAGTAGTGTATCCATGAGCACGACTTAATCTCTGCCTCAGACTCGGCTTTCTGGGAAGAACAATCTAGGACACCCACCTCATCCATTCAGGAGGTTCCAGAAAGTAGCAAATGGAAAAAGCATCTGGTCACAATCCCCCTTATCACAAATGTCAATCTCTTTCCCTTCTCCAAAATTTTTTTCAATTTTTAATTTAAATTCTAGTTAATTACCATACAGTGCAATATTGCTTTCAAGAGTAAGAACACTTCTCCCAATTTAACCCAGTTTGATCCAGTACATGGTGGGCCAAACCCTTAAAGGCTATTTATTGTCATATTAATTCAACCAGTATTGGCATGTTGTCCCTTCTGCCCTAAAACTTTCATTGTGCCCTAGGACACAGTCTGCAACACCACTTGAGATCTGCACAACCCTTTGGGGCGTGAATCCGGGTTGTTTTATGACCTGGTTTGCATTGTGTTTACTCCTTTACAGAATGTCTTGCTATCTTCCTACTTAAACAGTAGACCACTCCGGGGCATCTACGATACACAGTGCATGGCCCACCCTGTATGCACAGCAGCTTCTTGGTCAAATGGATTCAGGAGCAACAGAAAGAAAGAAATTGTTAACATTCTGTGCTTTAGGCCACTCAGTCGGTAGCACTTTGTTATGGCAGCCATAGAAGGCTAATGCCCACAGTTATTTAAAGTATTAAAAGTTTATACGAATAAAGACTGAAAAATCATGAATATATGAAAAAAGACACCTATCATATGTGTACAATTCTATCAGTTTTTATAAGCTGGATTAGTATGCAGGCTAAGAAACTGTGTAACCAGCACCCAGATCAAGAAATAGAACCTCATCAGCACCCACCTTCAGAAGCCACCTTGTTCCTCCTTTGGTGCATCCTGCTCCCTCCAGAGGCAACCAGTATACTGATTTCTTACAGAAAAGATCAGTTGAAGGGCACCTGGGGAGCTGCAGTCTGCCTTCAGCCCAGAGCACGATCCCTGAAGGGAGCCTGCTTCTCCCTCTGCCCGTGTCTCTGCCTCTCTCTGTGTGTCTCTCATAAATAAATAAATAAAATATTCTAAAAAAAAGAAAAAGAAAATATCAGTTTATGTCTTTTATATCAATGAAGTCTTATGATATAAATACAATCAAAACTTTTTTTAAAAGATTTGTTTTACTTATTTGAGAGAAAGAGAGAGTGTGTGTGAGGTGGAGGGAGAAGCAGAGACAATATAAAGTCGACTCTGTGCAGAGTGCAGAGCCCGATGTGGGGCTAGATCCCACCACCACAGGATCCACAAGATCATGACCTGAGCTGAAACAAAGAGGTAGCCACGTAACCAACTGAGCCACCCAGGTGCCCTACAATCATGCTCTTTTCTCTGTGACTGCTTTCCCTCAACGCTGTGAGCACATACATGCTTTAGTGACCATTGTGATGTTCACTGCTATAACTTAGAAAGTATTTCCTATACCCTGAAACAATGCCCTCCAAGAAGATGGGGGTACAAAACTACCACTAAAAAGTATTCCAAAATATCCATAACTTTGCAGCATAACTTAAAAATGCTATGAAAAACCTTTTTTTTAAAAAAAAAGAAATCCATAATGTCATGCTATTCATCTAAGAAATCCTTCTCTGACACACTAACTTTGCGTGTGATGACTCCTTATGCAGCACTTTCTATGTACCAGGCACTGTTCTAAGTGCTCCACAAATATTAACTTATTTAATCCTCATGACAACCCCACAAGGGAGGGTCTATTATCATCATTCCTATTGTACGCATAGGAAAAATAAAGGCAAGGAAACTGAGACACAGGAAACTTGAATAACTGTCTCCAGGTCAGACAGCTAGTGAACAGCAGCCCCTGACAAGGAGGAAGAAACTAGGGAGTCTGGCTCCAGTGTCCATGCCATTAACCCCATGCTGTGAACTATTAGAGATAATGCTGGAAAAAAGGAAGGGGCATGTTATGGCAGTTGCATATTTAGGTCTATCGGGAATACATTCCTTCTTATGTTCATCGCTATGAGAAATCAGTCTTGCACTTTGTGATGCCTTCAGATCCAACTGCTGCAAAAACATCTACAACCTTCTACTGCCAGATTCTTTTCATAGAGGATCTACTCACTTGCCCTCTTACCACCAGGGCCATATCTCTCCCGATTTTATTATCATCCACTTCTTAGGCTAATCCTAGACTCCTCAGAGTCTCTGACTCCAAAACCCACACTAAATGGGGCATATGCTCCCTGGAAGAGTCAGTAAGCAGCCCATCTCCCAAATCCCTCTATTGCTTTCAGAGAACATGAACTGTAAGGACACCTGCCTCATTGGGCCTTTGAGAAGACCCTTAACGTTTTCTCAGTGACAAAACCCACATGAAATGCTTGAAACCATGCCCGGCTTGGAGTAAGCACTGTCCCGCGTCAACCACCCATCTTCCTATTACCCTCCTACCACCAGACCCTACCACACTCCCTGCACCCAGGCCGCAGTCTGCAGGTCCTCTCCTGTTACGTCGGACAAAGGGCTTCCACCTCTCCCCCGGGTCGCTTGGGCCCCAGATCCACCCCTGCTCTCCTTTTCAAGAACTCGGCTCTAATTATTATACCTTCTTTTCTGCAGAGTCAGTTTCTCTCTCGGAATTGGAGGATGCACAGCTGTGCGACCATTCTTCCAGGTCTCCCAGCTTTTAAACTCTTCCCTTAAATTAACATATGATAAAGATAGCATTGCCAGTCTATAGGGAAAGCAAAGATTATTGAACGAAGAGAAAAAGCTATTTCAAGCTTTACCACAGATGGATATGAGATTCAAACGTGAGAAATAGAGCCGTAAAGTATCCCCCACAGACAAGAGAATTTCTTAAAATTATCGAGTAGAGAAGCCTTTTTTTTTTAAGATTTTATTTATTTATTAATGAGACACACACAGAGAGAAGCAGAGACACAGGCAGAGGGAGAAGCAGGCTTCCTGCCAGGAGCCCGATGTTGGACTTGATCCCAGGACTCCAGGATCACACCCTGGGCTAAAGGCAGGGCCTAAATCGCTGAGCCACCCAGGGATCCCCGAGAAGCCTTTTCTAATGCACAACCATAAATGAAAAAAGAGTGAGAGATTTAAAAACATAGAAATAAAACATTTTGGGCAAAGCAAAAAGTCAGAACACAAATTACAAACAGGGTTGGGATGGATGGATATTTGAAACTCTTTTTGTGGTTGTTATACACCTGTAATTTTAGTTCTTCTTTGGGGTTAGGGCTGAAGGGAAACAGGTTTTGGCTGAGAAATTTTGTTGCTGAAATTGTATCCTGAAAGTTTTAAACAAGTAGCAGAAGGGGAAGATAGGTAACCCGGTAAAATGGGGCCTCCAGTCACTACCCCATTTCCATCTCTGCCTCTATAACTTCCTATCCCAAACCAACTTACAATAGGGAAGGGAACTATTCTACTCTGTATTTTGCTGGTTAATGGTCTAGACAGGAGATGGAGAATGGGTGCCACGCCAGGTTCCTAAGAACAACAGGGGAACACACAGTTTATTCTGCTGGCTCTGTCTGAGGTATAATCCTTAAGACCCCTATCGGAGGGCAGAAGGTCAATATTCGGCCTCTATTTGTTTCCGGACCTCTTCAGAGCATTAACGCTGTCACTGACAAGGCAAGACAGGACAGGCTACGACCAAGGCCACACCCATCGTGGCCCCTTGGAACTTCCAGAGTTAAGGGCTGAGCGCAGCTTTTTTTTTTTTTTTTTAAGATTGTATTTATTTAGTCGTGAGAGACACAGAGAGAGAGAGGCAGAGACACAGGCAGGTGGAGAAGCAGGCTCCATGCACCGGGAGCCCGACGTGGGATTCGATCCCGGGTCTCCAGGATGGCGCCCTGGGCCAAAGGGCAGGCGCTAAACCCCTGCGCCACCCAGGGATCCCTGAGCACGGCTTTTGAATCCATTCCTCTTCGATGAGATGCATAGGGTTTTCTCCTCATGCCCCGTGGAAGCCCACTTGTGTGGGTTTTGCCTGGGAATTAGAACATGGAGCACCTTCTTCTGCCATTACAAAGCCCTCCCCCAGGCAGGAGGGCAAATCCGAGGTGCCCCCTGACCCCTTCTCAGCCCACACAGGAGCCTCTGCTCAGCAGAGGCAGAGTGGAGGCGAAAAGTGTGGAGAATCAGCAGAGGTGGCTGCCCTGAGGGAGGCCCGCCTGCCTGCACCTGCAGGCCTGGGGTGCCCCGTGTTGCGCCTGTTGGGACAGAGGGACCTGCTTGAGTGGCCTCATGACTCTCTTGGGCACTTACACTGCAGCACTCCGGGAGCCTCCAGGTTAGGGCAGAGGCTCTATTGAGACGTCCCCATGGCCTCGGGGAGAAAAGCCAACAAGCATTCATTGCTTTGGGTGATGAGCTCACTTCTTTGGGCCCTTGGGGGGCCTTCAGGAAAGGCCGTGGGGCATAGGGTCTAGCACCTCTAGCACCCCATCAGCCCTGGCCATACCTGTCTCGTGCATCCTGCCCCCCAATGTTGGAAACTCGAACAAATGGTTAATCCCCTAGTGCATAGAGTTTCCACAAATTAAGAAGAAAAAGATCAATAACATAATAGGAAGACAGACAAAGAGTATGAACAATTTGCAGAAAAGTAACACAAATGGCTTTTAAACACTTTTTATTTATTTTTACAGCTTTTTAATGGCTTTTCATTCACTTTTTAAAAAAT
This sequence comes from Canis lupus baileyi, assembly GCF_048164855.1. Lineage (NCBI taxonomy): Eukaryota > Metazoa > Chordata > Mammalia > Carnivora > Canidae > Canis > Canis lupus. Next base: position 2,139,037 of record NC_132843.1, on the reverse strand, counting down.
TCTCAACCTCTCTTGTAAAAAAAATGTATTTTGAAACTTCAATGAAATGCTATTTTCCACAGATCAGATTGGCAAAGATAGGAGGGTTGACAATCCACTATGTTGTGAGGGTGTAGACAACATGTACTCTCATACATTGCTGTTTAGAATATAATTTTTTCTAAATTCTACAAGTGCAATTTTTAATAGTTTTTTAAAATTTATTTATTCATGAGAGACACAGAGAGAGGGGCAGAGACACAGGCAGAGGGAGAAGCAGGCTCCATGTAGGGAGCCCAATGTGGGACTTGATCCTGGGTCTTGAGGATCACGCCCTGGGCTGAAGGCAGCGCTAAATCGCTGAGCCACCCGGGCTGCCCAACTCTATTTAAAAAAAAAAAAAAAAAAAAACCTTATATACACTGACGTGGAAGATTTTCCCAAAGTTTATCATTAAGATGAACAAAAAGCAAGATGCAGAAGATTGTATACAGTATACTATTCAGGGAGCAACTGTAATTCATAGAATTCTTCTAAAAGGTTATGATGCTGGTATCGGAACTGGAGAGAGAAGATGTATCGATGTGCCTGGTCTTCCATAACAAAGTACCACAAACTGGCAGGCTTGAACAGAAATTTATTTCCTTATAGTTCCTGAGACCAGAAGTCCAAGATCAAGTTGTCAGCAGGGTTGGTTTCTTCTGAGGCCTTTCTCCTTGACTTTGCAGATGTCTGCTCCTCTGTGTGTGGGGGGGGGATATTCTATTCTCTTCTTATAAGGACACTACTCATATTGGATTCGTAATCAGATTGGTCATCCATATAAACTCATTTTACTTTAATTACCTCTTTAACGGTCCTTTCCCCTAATAAATCACATTCGAAGGCCCCAGAGTTAGGACTTCAACATATAAATTCTGGGGGACACAGTTTATAGACCATAACAGAACTTCATTTTCTCATATAACCTTTTGATTCTTTTCAATTAATTACCATATGCATGTCTTACAAAATATTTTTAATAAAACACCCTTTTTTTTAAAAAAGATTTTATTTATTTATTCATGAAAGACAGAGAGAGAGGCAGAGACACAGGCAGAGGGAGAAGCAAGCTCCTCACAGGGACCCCAATGTGGGACTAGATCCCAGGATCCCAAGATCATGACACCCTGAGCCCAAGGCAGGCTCTCAACTGCTGAACCACCCAGGTGTCCCAAAAGACCCTCTTATTCTTACATTTCCCTCCAGCTACTGCCACTTTTCTCTGTTCTCTTTCACAGTATAACTTCTCTTCTGTTTATTGTGTCCTCTGGCTCCAATCTGGCTTTCCATCGCACTGTTCCATAGAGAGTTCTCTTGTGAAGACCACCACTGACCTCCCCTTTACAAAACTTAATGGTCACTTTCTTGTCTTCATCCTACTTAACACTTCAGCACTGAAAAAAGCTTCTCATGGCCTCTGTGATACCAAACTTCTCTGGTTTCCTCTTCCCTCATTACTCTCTCTGAGTCCTTCCTTGCTGGTCTGTTTCCTTTCTCTGACACCTGGTAGAGCATGTGTTCTCAACTGTAGACCCTATATTCTTCTCTACTCACACTCTTGCCCTAGGGCAGAGGCTCCTAAACTTTCTTGGTTCACAGCACCCTTGGCATCTCACTAACTTTTCAATATTTATAGGACAAAAGAAATACCCAACAGTTCCATTTCCTAAAAAGTTAGTTTCCAACAAGTTAAGAAATATTTATATCCTATTATAATATTGTGTATTATATTTGTTAACTTATAGATATTTATATCGCTAGTAGCCATTTGAAAAAATAATATGCATAAAACGAAAAAAAAAAGATTGTTATTTCTTAAACTTGCTTTATTCTTAAATAACAATTCATTTACTTCTTAAATAACACTGATGAGATACATGTATCTTCTGGGCATTGAGCAAGTTTGCAGACTTTGGGATCACATTGGATACCATCATCCTCATTTCCTGTTCCATGATGATTTTTACATGCTACTTTCTTTTCATCACGCTGTAACCATAGGAACCCTACTTTTGCAAAGATGTAATGGTATCAAAAGGAATGTAGCAAATAGCTAATGTTGAATTATGAACTAAGTCTACCAAGTCATTTGTAAGATGACAGATTCATATCAAGTATTGTTCTTTCCCTCAAAAATTTATGGGGGATCCCGGGGTGGCTCAGTAGTTTAGCGCCACCTTCCGCCCAGGGCATGATCCTGGAGTCCTGGGATCAAGTCCCACATCAGCCTCCCTGCATGGAGCCTGCTTCTCCCTCTGCCTGTGTCTCTACCTCTCTCTCTCTGTGTCTCTCATAAATAAATAAAATCTTTTAAAAAATTTTAAAATATCCCACATATAGTAGAGTCTATGAAATGTGTAAAGAAGAAATAATACCAACCATTCACACACTCTTTCATGAAACAGGAGGAAAGATTTCCTGACTCATTCTATAAAACCAATGTTACCCTAATACCAAAGCCAAAGACATCACAAAAACTACAGTATCCCTGTGACCAGAATATTCAGTAAGACTGGAAAAGGTGGAAGACTGGAAAAAAAGTATGCCATGGCCAAACAGGGTTTATCCCAGGAATGCAAGGTTAGTTAACAATTAAAAATCAGTTAACATAATATACCACATTGATAGAATAAAGGACAACAACCACATGATCAACTCAACAGATGCAGAAAAAACACATGACAAAATTCAACGCCCACTCATAAAAAAAAACTTCCACAGTCTGATAAAGGTCTATGAGAAAACTATTGCTAACATCACATTTACTGGTAAAAGGAGATTTTCTCCACAGGACTGGGAAAAAGAGAGTGATGCCCATTTTCATTACTTCTATTTATTATTGTGCAGGACATACTGGGCTCCTGTAAGAAGGCAAATAAAAAGGGGGACTAGGAAGGAAGGAACAAGAAAGGAAGGACTCCTCAGGAAGATGGCAAGGTGAAGGAAACAAGTTGAAAATGTAGAAATCAATTCTATTTCTACCTACTAGTGATGAAAAAATCCGAAAATGAAATTAAAAAATAATGTCACCTGGGACACCTGCGTAGCTCAATTGGTTAAGCATCTGACTATTGGTTTTGGTTCAGGTCATGATCTCAGGGTCAAGAGATGGAGCCCCCTCTCCCCACCACCCAAGCAGGCTCCATGCTCAGCAGGGACTCTACTCTCCCTCTGCCCATCTCTCCTCCCCCTCTTGCCTGCATGCTCTCTGCCTCAAATAAATACATAAATCTTAAAAAAATAATCTTGCTCAAAATACCATTAAAACACCAAAAACCTGAAGAACAAAATTTGGTCCCTGAAAACTACAAACCATTGGTAAGAGAAATAATAAAAGATTTAAACAGACTTTTTTTTTTTTATAAGACTTACTATTCTTCAAGTGGCAATTCTCTTCAAAATGACCTGTAGATTCAATGCAAACCCTATCAAAATCCCAGCAGCATTTTTGTAGAAATTAATAAGCTGGTCCTAAAATTTATATGGAAATATAGAGGACCCAGAAGAGCCAAAACAATTTCAAAAAAAGAACAAAGTTGGATGGGATCCCTGGGTGGCGCAGCGGTTTGGCGCCTGCCTTTGGCCCAGGGCGCAATCCTGGAGACCAGGGATTGAATCCCACCTCGGCCTCCCGGTGCATGGAGCCTGCTTCTCCCTCTGCCTGTGTCTCTGCCTCTCTCTCTCTCTCCCTCTCTCTCTCTCTGTGATTGTCATAAATAAAAAAAATTAAAAAAAAAAAGAACAAAGTTGGAAAACATACGCCAGCTGATTTCAAGTTTCACTGTAAAGTTACATGACAGTGAGATATAGTGATGCAAAGATAATCGAATAGATCAATAAGACAGAATTGAAAGTCCAGCAATAAATCCTCTCCTTTCTGGCCAAGTGACTTTTAATAAAAATGCCACAGCAATTGAATAAAGAAAAGACTGTGTTTTCAACAAATGGTGCCAGAAAAACTGGATATGCATATGCAAAAGGATCAAATATTTTACCCTTACGTCAAATAAAACGGAGTTGCAAAAATTAACTCAACCCAAATGTAAGAACTAAAACTTAGGGAGTAGTTTGATGTCGGGAGCTAGCTCAAGCTGGGAGATGCGGGTGCCTCAGCCGTGTGAGGGATGGGAATCCCCGAGGACAGGCCGCGGATCCCCCGGCTGCAGGGCAAGGGGAGTGGACTACATACAGCACAGGGGTAGGGACCGCGGCCTCCGGAAGCAGGACCAAGGAACCAACAAGGCCGGCCGCGCGGGGGCTCAGCGGCGGAGCGGCTGCCTCTGGCCAAGGGCGTGACCCCGGGGTCCCGGGATGGGGATCCAGTCCCGCGTTGGGCTCCCCGCGGGGAGCCTGCTTCTCCCTCTGCCTGTGTCTCTGCCTCTCTCTCTGTCTCGTGAATAAATACATAAAATCTTAAAAAAAAAAAAAAAAAAAAAAAAGGAACCAAGAATGCTTAGAACGTCGTGCAGAGTTCTTTCACTTAGAGTTTGAATTTGCCTGGATGGTGGCGCCTTGAAGTGGAAGACCCAAAGCCAAGCGCTTAAGTAACACCACCAAGGGCTGCGAGGGAATAACCGGATAGAAGACTTGAGCGAGTAGACTGGGGAGATAGTGCCAGGGTTTTTTTTCTGCACCAGAAGACCTAGAAATGTCATTCTTCAACCACTGAACTACCATTGACTTGGTGATCGTCCCCTTCTGAGACTTTCCTGAGGATCATGATCACATCCCATCCTTTGCATCTTCTTAGTTGTCCATTTGCCGACCACTCTTAGGGGTACATGATCACATAATCCAATCTAACAAATGCTGAGAAATAAACGCCTCGTCTATATCTCATACATAATACGTGGTCCTGTCCTAGAGCTGTAACCCTGTTTTTAATTGATTGGTATTTCAATTTTTTCTTTTTTTTTAATTTATGATAGTCACAGAGAGAGAGAGAGAGAGAGAGAGAGGCAGAGACGCAGGCAGAGGGAGAAGCAGGCTCCATGCACCGGGAGCCCGATGTGGGATTCGATCCCGGGTCTCCAGGATCGCGCCCTGGGCCAAAGGCAGGCGCCAAACCGCTGCGCCACCCAGGGATCCCCTTGATTGGTATTTCAAATCCATAATTGCGTTTCTGGATACGAAAAAAGGAGAATATTGAGATATTTTTTAAAAGATTTGACTTATTTATTCATGAGAGACATGAACACAAATTACTCATTTATTGACAGAGGGAGAAGCAGGCTCCACGCAGGGAGCCCGACGTGGGACTCGATCACGGGTCTCCAAGATCACACCCTGGGCCGAAGGCGGCGCTAACCGCCGAGCCACCCAGACTTCCACGTTTTTTTTTTTTTTTTTTCGTTTTTTTCTTTCTAAAGGAGTGATGCTCTTACAGACCCTCTAAAACGTATTCCACATTCCCTTTCTCGCAGCGCCCCGCCTCCCGTCAGATCACGTTCTTTCGGGAGGAAATCTCGCGAGAGGCCGAGTTCTCATGAATTCTCCCAGGAGCCACCGCTCTTCCTCTTCCCCCGAGCGGCCTGAGGTGAGTGTCGCGGGGCGGTGCGTGTCCGGCTGCTGAATCCCCCGCCATCGCCGCCGCCCTGACTCCGGCGGCCTCGATGTCCAGCCCCCGGGAGGAAGGCTCCTGCGGCTACTGATTCCCGGCCGAAGGGGATGTCCCTCTTGGCGGGGGGACGTGTCGGAGCCGAAGGCCGCGATGGGCGAGAAGGGGGGTGGCGGGGGTCCCGGCGGCCTGTGGTCAGGGCCGCTTCCGAGTACCGGGCCCAGAAGTAGCGGGAAGACGGCCGCATCCTCCCTGGGGGGCGCCCTGCCGCGCCGAGGCCCCCGCTTCGGAGGGGGTCGGGGGCGCCGCTGAGGTCCCTGTCCCCACGCTGTCAGCCCCGCCGCAGTCCGGGGGACGCCAGGAGGAAGGCCCGGCCGCGATGATGGCATTTCTTAGGACACCTTTGGATTAACCGTGAGAACAGCTATCAGCTGAGCGGCCGTCGCTCGTAGTCGATGTAAACTGCATCGGCGACCGTGAGCTCAGGGTTGACGGCATCCCTTCCTGCTCCCTCCCCAGGTGACCTCCGGAGATGGTTCGCTACTCGCTGGACCCAGAAAACCCTACAAAATGTAAGTGAGCCACGAGTTCCTTATTTGGGGGGGGAGGTGGGTGAGAGGAACAGCGAGGCACCCCAAATTAACCAAGACTTACTGGTTTTTTGTTTTTTTGTTTTTTTAGCATGCAAGTCGAGAGGTTCAAATCTTCGTGTTCACTTTAAGGTATGGGAATCTTTAATGTTTTAAGAGTCGTGCACGTGTTCCTGCAAGGATTTGCTGCTGCTTTGAAAAGGTGGCTGCGGTGATGCGTCTCTTAGGACACCTTTGGATTTTACTATGAAAATGAAACTGTTCTGAGCGGTCACCTTTGGGATAGTGATTAAAATCATGAGCCCTGTAACAAGCACGTTAATTTTTTTTTTTTTAATTTTTATTTATTTATGATAGTCACAGAGAGAGAGAGAGAGGCAGAGACACAGGCAGAGGAAGAAGCAGGCTCCATGCACCGGGAGCCCGATGTGGGATTCGATCCTGGGTCTCCAGGATCGCGCCCTGGGCCAAAGGCAGGCGCCAAACCGCTGCGCCACCCAGGGATCCCAACAAGCACGTTAATTAAGGATTATGGAATTGGGTAAAACTGCAAGAGAACTGCCTGAGAAACGAGCACAGAGATAAAGACAGAGGGACACAGAATTACAAGATCCTGGGATTAAAACTATACAGTCAGGAACACCTGGGTGGCTCGGTGGTTGGACGTCTGCCTTCCGCACAGGGCATGACCCCCCCCAGGGTCTTAGGATGAATTCCACATTGGGATCCCCGCAGGGAACCTGCTTCTCCCTCTGCCTGTGTCTCTCATGAATAAATAAAATCCTTTTTAAAAAAATCATAATACAGTTAATAGAGGTTTGGGATTTATTTTTCCCTAACTTCAATCCTCTATGGCTTTTAATCAGATTTTCTTTTTCTCTCATTTTACCTCACCCTTCAAGAATGGGAAACCTTTATGTGTTGACATTTGGAGAAGCAGAGAATTGAATGCTTGCCTGAAGAATTGTTAATCCCTGAGCATGGTTAACTCGCAATTTTTATTCTTTATGCTTAGAACACACGTGAAACTGCCCAGGCCATCAAGGGTATGCATATTCGAAAAGCCACCAAGTATCTGAAAGATGTCACTTTGCAGAAGCAGTGTGTCCCATTCCGTCGCTACAATGGTGGAGTTGGTAGGTGTGCGCAGGTGAGAGTTCATAGTTGCTATCTGAAGTCTTTAGGTGGGGTAAGAACCCACCTTTAATCAGGTGCTTTCTGGTTGCTGTGATGACCATCTTAGGACACCTTTGGATTAACCATGAAAAGAAACTGTGTTCTGAGCAACCTTGATAGTCTTGCTGTAACACTGATTTAAATTGGGGAAAATAACTGATTGCCTCTCTTGAATTTCTTTCAGGCCAAACAGTGGGGCTGGACACAGGGTCGGTGGCCCAAGAAGAGTGCTGAGTTTTTACTGCACATGCTTAAAAATGCGGAGAGTAATGCTGAACTTAAGGTACCCAAACCATTAACATCTTGATATGTCACAGTTTGGATGATTGTTCAATTGTTGTTGATGTTATACAGATTTATGTCTTTTTCTTTCTCCGTAATTAAGTCCCCCCCCCTTTTTTTTAATATGAATCTCTACCTCCAATTTCCAGAAGACCAAAATTTTGCCTGTGAAGGTCTTCAAAAGCATGGTCTTTTTCCCTTATAACCCCGGTGCAAGCAAAAGAAACATTTTTACTCAAGGGTCTATGACTTTTCTGGTACCATAGACCCTTTTGGTTGTATGACTTGTGAACTTCACAAAATACTTGTCAATACAAATAGAAATCATAGGATTACAAAGAACAAGTAAAGGTAACAGTGATTGCCTTAGTGGTTAATGTGGTTTGTTGCCGATGTTCATAACGCAAAGGCATTAAATTTCAGATTTTAAAACAATGAATGCAGTCAACAAAGTGGGGTTTATCTATCTTGTGTATTATCCATTACCCTTTGCATTTGGGAATCTAGACCAGAGCTGGAGTTAAAATAGGTCTGGCTGTAACCCTTCTAGCTGTTAAGGTGTGCTGCCAAAATCCTGTTTTTCATCAAGGCTTAGAAATTGACACTATCACATCCACTCCCCTTAATGACTGTTAGTCCACTTACAAACTGCCTACAGCATTGGGTTTTGATGGTTCCTTAGATTTAAGAAAGGATGCTTAGAATAAAGGTGGAAGCAAATGACTAAACGGATAGGCTATTTTTAAAGTCTTAGGGATTGCCTTGTAAAGGTGGGGACTAGACTTTGCAGTGATTGGGTTTGTGGAGTTGAGATAAAGATGCTGATTTGATTTCATTCTCCCTCTTCCCAGGGTTTAGATGTAGATTCTCTGGTCATTGAGCACATCCAGGTGAATAAAGCCCCCAAGATGCGACGTAGAACCTACAGGGCTCATGGCCGGATTAATCCATACATGAGCTCTCCCTGCCACATTGAGATGATTCTTACTGAAAAAGAGCAGATTGTTCCTAAACCAGAAGAGGAGGTTGCACAGAAGAAAAAGGTAGATTACTTAGTTGTTGGTCAGTTTTATTTGTGTATGATATTGGCTTTTTTGTATTTTCATTATATCAGAACTATATAATTATTATCTGCTGATGGCCCTACCCACATGTCCATAGCCACTCGAAATGCAACATGTGTGAAAAATGGGCCCTTCCCTTCTTCCCCCCTCCAAATTAATAGCTTGTTTTCAGTAGATGATCTTACTCAGCTCTTCAAGCTGGGAATCTGGGAGTAAGTCTAGACCCCCTCCCTTCATGCCTAATGAACTTCTCTTGATTTTATTGCTTAAATATATCTCCCCACCCCCCTATATAAAGGTTTAAGAGAGTGAGATGAGCAGAGGGAGAAAATCTCAAGCTGACTCTGCACTGAGCTCAGCCCTCCTCCAGGTTCAATCCTCCTGACCCTGAGTTCATGACATGAGCTGAAACCGAGAGTCAGACACTTGAAGTTTGCCATTCTTTTTTCTGAGCTACAACTTACTGTGCTGAGATCTGGGAGTTTAGGGCCCCTGATTGGCTCCATGTGTTAAGCTTTTGCTTTGGCTTAGGTCATGATTCCAGGGTTTTGGGATCAAGTCCCACATCAGGCTCTATTCAGTGGGAAGTCTTTCCCTCTACCCTGCTTGTGCATTCTTAAACTTTTTTTTTTTTTTTTTTTTTTTTTAAGATATGGTGCTAGTTTCTCTAGGAAACTTACTAACAGCTGACCTTTTATTCCCTCCTCCACCCCCAGATATCCCAGAAGAAACTGAAGAAACAAAAACTTATGGCCCGGGAGTAAATTCTGCATAGAATAAATGCAAATAAAAATAAAAACAGTGTTGGTTGTCTTTTATTATTAAACATACTTTGGGGTACGTGGGTGGCTCCGTGGCTCAGCATCTATCTGCCTTTGGCTCAGGGTGTGATCCTGGGAGTCTTGGGATCGAGTCCTGCATCAGGCTTCTCACAGGGAGCCTGCTTTTCACTCTCTACCTGTGTCTTTCTCTGTGTCTCGTGGATCAAATGAGTTCTTATGAATAAAATAGTCCCGTGGGATCCCTGGGTGGCGCAGCGGTTTGGCGCCTGCCTTTGGCCCAGGGCGCGATCCTAGAGACCCGGGATCGAATCCCACATCAGGCTCCCGGTGCATGGAGCCTGCTTCTCCCTCTGCCTGTGTTTTTTTTTTTTTTTGCATCAAATGGAATTTGAGCATGGGGATATTTCTTAATTTTTTTCCAACCACGTTGAGATTTAACATTGATGTACCCAACTACAATTAAATCAATAGCTTCTATTTGATTATGCATGTCGCCTGGTAAATTTTTGTACATTTTCGTTATCCCAGAGGAACCCTGGCAGTAGTTTGGGGTCACTCCTTACCAAACCCTATACAGCCCCGAGCAACCCTTAGGGAGGTTCACCTAGATTTGCCTTTACTGGCGATTACATGCAAACCAGGTCACAATGTGTGGCCCTGTGGCCCTGTCTTTTTAACTTTGCGCGGTATCTTGAGGGCAGATCGGTCCTGCGTGTTCCCATTTCTCTTGGGTCCATACTAAGCAGAACTGAGTAAAGCCGCCGCCGCCGCCAAACCCAGCAGTGCGCTCAGCCGCCCGGGGTGGACGAGCGCTTAGGACGATTCCCTGCCCTCGAACTTCCAACCAGCAGAGTGAGCAGCTGAGCACAGCGGCCCCTACGGCGGCGGCCCCTACGGCGGCGGGCCCCCTGCACCGGCGCTGTCCGTCCCTCCTCGTCCCGGGTTCGTGGTCCGCGCAGGACAGCCAAGCTCTGCCTCGCCGGCCGCGGGCTCTGAGCTCACGGCGGCCGCGCCGGAAGCCAGCCCGCGCCTCCGCCTGGGCGTCAGCGTTACGTCCCGCGCGCCCCCGGTGACGCAAGCGCGCCTTTGTCAGCATCTCTTGCGGTGCCCATTGGCTTGGCGGCAGCACGTCCCTCCTCCGAAAGCGCAGACGCTGCCGCTTGGACCCGGTGGTCGCGGGTGAGTGGGGCCTGGCGGGCGCTGGCTGGCGGCCGGGGGCTCGGGCGGCGGCGGGCGGCGGGCGGGGGCCCGGCCTCCGCGGGGCCGCTTCGCAGGTTCCGGCCGGGCGGCGGCGAGCGAGCCGAGCCGAGCCCCTCGCGGTGGGCCTGCCCCCGCGGCCCGCCTGCGCCCCCGGCTCCCTGCGCCCGCCTCTCCCTTTGTGCTGCTTCTCCGCGGCCTGTGCCGTCGGCTCCCCGTCGCTGTCGCTGCCGCTGTCGCTGCCGCCGCCCGCCCCGCCCCGCCTCCCTGTGCGTCCGGTCGCGGACCCCGGCGCGGCCTGCCCGGCGAAGTGAGGTCCCGAGCCGGCTCCCCGGAGGGACCTGCCTGGTTTCTAAGACGGCCTCAGCCTCTCGCTGTGGCCGCCCTGTATTCGCCGAGATCTTGGACTGAGCCGAATGAAAGAAAATTCCTCTCCTCCCGCCTTTACATCCATGGTTGCTCGCTTGGTCGTACTATCTATCTGAGAATCAGCTTGGCGAGAGCAAAGGAGTAATCATCCTCTCAGGCTCTCACAGCCACCTTCTAGCCCTTTCCACAGTTTGCACGGGTATGAGGTAGGCTCTCACCCCGAAGAGTCGCACAAGGACCGAGGAGGAGACGGAGCACAGCGGCTTCGCTGTGAAGAGAGCCAACACGTCCTAGAGAAGCCCTGCTTATGACATAAGTGATTGGTAGCACTTTTCCCCAGAGTTCATTTGAAACACAGTAACTAGTCGTAGGTGAACATGAACCTGTGATGGGCTGCCAGCTGTTAACGACCTAGTCCTGGGAACACCATCAGTTGGTTTCCAAGACGGGTCGGGGGCGAATAACGTAATCATTGTATTGTTGTTGGGGGAAAAGCCAGGAGCATTGAGCTAGGAACCCAGAATTGGGCACTCTGGTCTTAGCCGCCTCTAACTACTGCTGAGCTCACAGGTGGCACCTTAGGATCCGTTGTTGTTGCCGTGGTAACCCTTGCATGGAACTTCAGACATGCACGTGCTTTTCTGAGCTTGCATTTGTTATTAACATCTAATCCGCATCTACGACCCTATGAGACAGGCTGTTGTCTTCATTTTCCTCAGGAGGGCATCAAGGCACAGACTCCTTAAATGACTTCCTGAGAACACCATCTCCAGGTGGTAAAAGCAGGTCTCAAAATCGGCAGCTGCCAGCCAGTCTGCTCTGATTCTAAGACTCTGGTGCCTGTAAGCGCCGCAGACCTAAACCAGACCACCTCTTGAGTCTCTTCAGATCAAATTATAAATGTCTGTGGTCAGAAATAATGATTCCTTGAAAATTGCTGAAAAAGACTCACTACTCAGTTTGATTTATTTTAATCAGAAAATATGTCCTTTAAAATTTTGGAACAAAATATGTTGGTAAATTCTTAAATTGTTACTTTAGTTTGACCTGGGGACAATTTTTAAAGAATCCGGTTATGAATCCTTTATAAAATAGTTGATCGGTCCGTAATGTACATTCGTATGCTTGCTTGTCTATAGCCCTTGTGATTCATTTCAAACCTACATTCAGAACGGATTACCGTAACGCTGCTCACCTGTATTGTGAATAACTTATTTTTTAAAAGATTTTATTATTTATTTGACAGAGGGAGAGGGAGAGAGCACACAAGCAGGCAGAGGGAAAGGGAGAAGCAAGCTGCCTGCCGAGCAGGGAGCTGGACATGGGGCTTCAGTCGCAGAACCCTGGGATCATGACCTGAGCCCAAGGCAGACAACTGACTGAGCCACCCAGGCGCCCCTGTGAATAATTTTAAGTTGCCTTAATGTAGTCAGTGCTAATTCCTTTGCCAGCAAGTACTACTTAATTTATAATATTTTGAAAATAAGAAATTTTAACATCTTGAATTACTAGCTTCAGACACTATTCTGAAACATCTTAGTTTTTCAGGTCTACTCTAAGGGATTAAAAATTCTTGTAAATTTAAGAGGTCTTTGGTTCAATAGTAGGGAAGTAGTATTGGTTCTTTTTCAAGAAATTGCTGACTTGGGGAAATTCCAAGATAATTCAAAATCATCAAGGAAGAGGTGTTGACTTTAGCATGCATGTACGTGCATGGGGGAGGGCCAGAGAGAATCTCAAGCAGAGTCCCCGCTGACCACTGACCGCCCCCCCCCCCACACACACACACAACTCGGAGCGTGATCCCAGGAGCTTGATCCCACAAGCTGAAACCAAGAGTCGGACTCCACTGACTGAGCTCCCCAAAGGGTGTTAATTTCTTGAAGTGGACAATGGTACTTATAACAGTAATACCAAGTAAAATGTTTTTATTACTCAGTTTACCTTAACTGCTATTTTTTGAAAAGATTTTGACAGAGCACAAGCAGGGGGAGCTGCAGGCAGAGGGAGAGGGAGAAGCAGGCTCCCCACTGAGCATAGAGCCTGGCGTGGGGCTCCATCCCAGGACCCTGAGATCATGACCTGAGCCAAAGGCAGACATTTGACCCACTGAGCCCCCCAGATGCCCCCCCTTCTTGATTGCTATTAAAAAGGAGAAAAGTATATCAAAGGATTTTGGGGGGAAAGTCCAGCTGGTTTGTAGCCTGTAGGTCTTCCAAAGTGATACCTTAGTGAATTCCTTATTACAAGATGGACCCTTAGCCTTGGAGGTTTAGCCAATCAATACTGTCAGTCTCTGAAGATGAGTGGGCTGGAGGTTTTGAGGATTACATGAATTGATAATGCAAAGGGCCTAACTGCCTAGTACCCAGCAAAAGCTAGGGTCTTTTCCTTTATCCTTAAATTTATGGTTGGGAAGCAGTGATTGGAGGGGTTTGGAGGCAGGTACCTCACTTACTTTCATGTCTACCATGTCTTATTCCTTTACAGAAAGCAGCACTTTAATAGACTCGTGCTTTCAGCTAATGAATGATTTAGGTTTTTCCTTTAATGCAGAAGTAGTCCTTTCAAATATCTTAATCTAGATAAATTCCTTCAGTCATTAATCCATGATGAACTCATTTGTTTTTTCACGCATGTCTGCAGTTCAGGAACTCCAGCCTGGGAGGATGGTGTGCATTCCTTGCATCGTCATTCCAATTCTGCTCTGGGTCTACAAAAAATTCCTGGAGCCATACATATACCCTCTGATTTCCCCCTTTGTTAGCCGTATGTGGCCTAGAAAAGCTCTTCGAGAAACAAATGATAAAAACAAAGGCAAAGTAGACTGTAAGGTAAGAACATTAAAGTACCTTGAATAAGGGTAGGTTAGGAGGGTGGTACTTACAGTCAGGGTGAAATACTTGGGGCTCTATCCCACGGTCCCGAGACCATGGCCCAAATTGAAATCAAGAGTTGGACTGAGCTACCCAGGCACTAAGGCTTAATTTCTTTTTTTAAAATAAGGGGATGAGGATGTTTTCTAAGTAATTAACATTTGGTTTAAACTAAGGTTTTAAACTAGACTTCTGATTAGTGTGTTTGTTCCTTGTCTTACAGTCAAGATAATAACCAGTGTCTCTTGGCTGGTAAGAATAATAGTAAATAGCTAATGGATAAGAAGAGATGATACTAAAACATGCCTGTTTCACTGATACCTTTGGTAAGAGAGTTAGTCGGAAGGATCATAGAGATTTACAAAAAAAAAACAAAAAACGAAATGGAGTTATTTTTTTAAATGAATATTTGGACAGCTCTGTTTTTAGCATTGGTTCTTATTAAGTTCAACTTCACCTGTGTTCTGTATTAATTTAGCCACTGTGTTCATTTCTAGAAGCAGAGTTCTTTCTGAAATTTGTTGTCTGTTTTTTAAAGAGATTTCTTATAATGAGTTGTAATAATATCTAAAAATAGGTTTTTTTAATTTTAGGGTACAGACATAAACGGATTACCAACGAAAGGATCAACGGAAATCTCCGATAAAAAGAAAGACTAAAGTGATTGTTCCAAAGGATTTCATTGTTTTAAAAATGGACCTGATAATATGAAGCACCTTGCTTGTAATTGTCTCTTACCTTTTTTCTCTGAGACCAGAAATCGAGATAGCTTAGATACTTACCTGATATTAATCAGGAAATACATAATTATATTTAAAATGTGTTGTTCTATTTAATGATCTCATTCTGAGTTCCTGTTTCATTAAAGTAGCTTTCATTTCTGTTACTGCAGTTATGAATAAATAGAAGGTTTATGCCAGTAGACACTGCTACTAAATCCGTACTAGAAGGTCCTTGGGCCTCTAGCTCTTGTTCAGGCTCCGTGAATTTGAGCAGAGTGTGATGTTACTGTGAAACTGTGGAATGAGACCACACTGTGAAAGGAAAGGGAGTTTGGGGAGATGATGAGGACTCGAAATATGAAGATATAATTCCTGTCCAACACAACGGAGCAGCCTGCTTAGGCGCGTAGTAATTACTCTTACTGCTCTGAGGAGGGTAGACATGACAGGGAGATCAGGGAAACACCTTTGAATTTTTTACAGAATATACCTAATGTATATTATAAAATCCTAATCTTTGTTGCATTCCTTCTGTTCTTACAAATTAAATTAAATATTCAGTTTACTTGTTCTTTTTTCTTTCACAGTTTAAATATTTTAAATGGATAGTTTTTGCCACATCAGAAAGCAGAATTACAGTGTAATAACATCTGGATAGTTGTGAAGCAACAATCTTTTTTTTCTTTTTTTAAAGAATAGATTGGGGCAGCCGGAGTGGCTCAGCGGTTTAGCGCCGCCTTCAGCCCAGGGCGTGATCCTAGAGTCCCAGGATTGAGTCCCACATTGGGCTCCCTGCGTGGAGCCTGCTTCTCCCTCTGCCTGTGTCTCTACCTCTCTGTCTCATGAATAAATAGATAAAATCTTTAAAAAATAAAAATAAAGAGCAGATCGTATCCAGTGTTGTTACATAACAAGACACTCCAGAATTATTGGTTTCTAACACGGGACTGGGGAGTTCTTTGCTACTTTGGGTCTTGACATGGTCTTTCATTCCTGGGCCTCTTACATTAGTGGAGGGATATATAAATATTCAAAGATGCTGAGCCTTATCTTTACATGGAATAAGGAATGTATTTATTCCTTATGGGGTTAGAAGGGACTCCTGCCCTTGAAGTCCTCGGTTCTAACTGAGGCTCTGGTAAGCTTTATGTATGGTCAAATCATTCATTCACCCTGGATTTCATTTACAAATCAGTAGCTTTTGGGGGATCCCTGGGTGGCTCAGCGGTTTAGTGCCTGCCTTCAGATGGGCGTGATCCTGGAGTCCCGGGATTGAGTCCCGCATCAGGCTCCCTGCATGGGGGCTGCTTCTCCCTATGCCTGTGTCTCTGCCTCTCTCTGTGTGTCTGTTGTGAATAAATAAAATCTTTAAAAAAAAAAACAAAAACAAATCAGTAGCTTTCAGTTTTTCTGCTCCAATCCACCCGAAGAATAAGGTAAATCCCCTTTAGCGACTATACCTAGTTGATGGGGTGGTGGGTTTTTTTTTTTTTTGCACAGGACAGCCCCTGATTAGGTTTTGTTTGTTTGTTTTTTTAAGGTATAAAAGCTATATTATAAAAATTGCAGATGTTGAGGCACTTGGCTGGCTCAGTGGAGCTTGCAATTCTCGATCTCCAGGTTGTGGGTTCAAGCCCCACGTTGGGTGTAGAGATTAAATTCTTTTTTTAAAAAAAGCTGTTTGGTAAAAATGCAAGAGCAAGTTAAATGAACAGTTGATGTTCTACCCTTATTCCAGCTCCACAGGTGTAACCACTGTTGGTTTTTGTGTAGCTTTTTAAAAAATTTTTTTTAAAGATTCTATTTATTTATTCATGAGAGAGAGGCAGAGGGAGAAGCAGGCTGCATACAGGGAGCCCGACGTGGGACTTGATCCTGGGACTCCAGGATCATGTCCTGGACCGAAGGTGGCGCTAAACTGCTGAGCCACTGGGTCTGCCCCAGCTTTTCTTTTTAGTAGGCTCCACACTGGGTGTGAGTTTGCAACCCTGAGGTTTAAGACCTGAGCTGAAATCAAGAATCTGACACTTGACCGACTGAGCCCCCCAGGCACCCCTCTAGCAACTTTCTTGTTTTTATTAAATACATTTTTCTTTTTTTTTTTTTTTTAAGATTTTATTTATTCATGAGAGAGGCAGAGACAGGCAGAGGGAGAAGCAGGCTCCGTGCAGGGAGCCTGATGTCGGACTTGATCCCAAGACCCCAGGATCACAACCTGAGCCAAAGACAGCTGGACCACCCAGGTGCCTCTAAATACATCATTTAAAGAAAATCATAATATTGCAAGGATTATAATGTCCCTACTCCCTTAGTCTCCAAAGGCATCACTCATTTGGCTGGTGCTGTATCTTGTTCTATCTCTGTATTTCTAAATAGTACAGATACACTGCTGTTTTTGGAGTTGTCAGCTCTTACTTGCTGTCATGTTCAGATGTAGCTGTCCTACACTGTTTAAGTCCCTCTACCACACATCCTCCCAATAGGTTTTTGTACTGTTGGGTTGTCCTTAGTATCTCGTTCCGAGTGCACCAGGTGCCTTCCATTTGCCCCTCCAGATCTATTGCCTCTATCCTTCCTTGCTGCCCGAGAAACCTCCAGGAACTACACCCACAGACCTCCTCTGGCCTCTAGGTTCTGTTGGGTTTAGCCCGCGGGAATCTGTAGCAGGGGGAAGGGAAGGAAGGTGGGAGGTCAGGGTATATACTTCCCTTCGCCACGTCCCCTCAGGGCATCCTCAGTTCAATCAAGATCCTCAGCCAGACGTCCCTGCACCTCAGGTTGGCCACCTGCACATGACCCTTCAGTTTCCCCTGACCTCCCTTTCACCTTGTCCGTTGGACCGATCAGGGTGACAGCCTCTCTTGCTGTGGGCTCTACTTACCGCATCATCTCAAGGGTGCCATCCGCTTGCCAGGACACGGACAGCGTGGCCGGCCTGCAAGAGCTCCTTGTGGTGCAGCACGTGCGCACCTGGTCCCTGCCTTGTCTCCAGCTTCCGCGGTCCCTGCTCCGTGTCAACCTGGGCAAGAAACTGTAGGGAACCTGCAGGACCAGTGTGTGGTAGAGTAGTCACAAAATACACTACACACGGGGGGCCTGGGGGGCTCTGGGTGAAGCATCTGCCTTGGGCTCTGGTCAGGTCCCAGGGTCCTGGTATCCAGCCCCATGTTGGGTTCCCTGTTCGGCGGGGTGCCTGCTTCTCCCCCTCCCTCTGCTACTCGGGTACATCTAATCCAACATTCTCATGTCTGCTACGGTTAAGGCAGGTAGCGGAGATGCTGGCACAGGGCAAGAGTGGGGCATCCTGCAGGATTGCTATGTACAGATTGCAGAGGGCGCTGTTCACATGGACAGCAAGATCAGTGACGCCGCCCCTCCTCTGTATTGCACACCCACAGCCGTGGACAGAAGCCCTGCCCCTGACTTGGAATTCAGCAGGGGAGGCTTCATACTTCCGTGGCACGTTCCTACTGCGGCATAACAAATCACCACAAATTGAGTGGCTTCAAACAGCACAGATTCATCACCTCACGGTTTCTGCAGGGCCAGAAATAGATGTGGATATGGCTGGATTCTCTGCTCAGGGTTTCACCAGGCTCAAAACAGGATGTTAGCCATGTCTGCAGTTCTCATCGGGGCTTCCAGGTCCGTGGTTGTCAGCAGAATCCGTTTTCTCGCTGTTAGTTTGTAGGACTGAGGTCCTGCTCTTCCCCCTGGTCAGCTGGGGTCGGCCCTTAGCTCCTGGAGGCTGCTCGCAGCCTTGCCCTGTGGCCCCAGAGATGGCTTACAGCAAGGGCGGCCACAGCACGCCTCTCTGACTTCTAATCTTTTTGGGATTAAATTAGACCTGCCCAAATCATCTGATTTAAGGTCAACTAATTTGGGATCTTAATTACATCTGCAAAATCCCTTCAATGTCAGTACCTAGGTGGGTATTTGGTATTTGGGAGAAAGTGCGTGTCGCTCAGGGGTCAGGAATCCAGGGCACCATCTTAGCAGTCGGCCTGCTACACTCGTCCCCTTCCCTGACTAATGACTAGTCCTTCAGTTACTTGGGGATCCATTTTGGATCTGGATACCATGGGCTCCACCGATCAGCACCCCTGGACTTCACTGGTTTTAACCTCTGAAGAGTTTATGATCCTGAAATTTAAGGAGCTACTCAGCCTTTTCTGACTCCAAATTGGATCGCTAGAAATAATTTCAGATGGGGGCAGGGGAGAAGAAGAAAGGAATTAATAGTGTATTTCATAGAAGGGCCATAAATATATAGAAACACATGTGTCAGCGGGAAATGCAAATTAAAACTACAATGAGAAACCACCAGAATGGTTAAAATTAAAGATCAAGTGTTGGGAGGATAAACAGAAGGGGTTCCTACACGCTGCTGGTGGGAGCATAAATTGGTACAAGGACTCTTGGAAAGGAGCCGGCATTATCTGGGAAAGCTGAACATGCATATACACTTATTTCTAGAGTCCATATTCCTACAGTCTAGAGTCCAGAGAAAACTGTGTACCTGTGTATCAGTAGGCATACAAGAACATTCTTAAAATCACTGATTATGGCAATAGCCCAAACAAAACAAAACAACCCACAAAAGTCTATTTAAAATAGGAAGGAGGGACCCCTGGGTGGCGCAGCGGTTTAGCGCCTCCCTTTGGCTCAGGGCGCGATCCTGGAGACCCGGGATCGAATCCCACGTCAGGCTCCCGGTGCATGGAGCCTGCCTCTCTCTCTCTGTGTGTGTGTGTGACTATCACTAAAATAGGAAGGAAAGGGGACACCTGGGTGGCTCAGTGGTTGAGCATCTGCCTTTGGCTCAGGGCATGACCCTGGGGTCCTGGGATCGAGTCCCACATCGGGCTCACCGCAGGGAATCTGCTTCTCCCTCTGCCTGTGTCTCTGCCTCTCTTTGTGTCTCTCATGATTAAATAAAATATATTTTTTTAATTTTATGTTAAAGATTATATCAATGTATTATTTGTAGAATAACATTAAATATAGGAAAGATGCACTAATAAGTGAAGAGTTTTGGAGAGCTGATCCATACTGCTGCTGTTGTTTTTTTTTTAATTTTTTTTTTAATTTTTATTTATTTATGATAGTCAGAGAGAGAGAGAGGCAGAGACACAGGCAGAGGGAGAAGCAGGCTCCATGCACCGGGAGCCTGATGTGGGATTCGATCCCGGGTCTCCAGGATCGCGCCCTGGGCCAAAGGCAGGCGCCAAACCGCTGCGCCACCCAGGGATCCCTGTTGTTTTTTTTTTAATTGTGGAACGTGTGATACATAAAAAGAAATACATAACTGACAGCTTTTTTTTTTTTTTAAGATTTTATTCCATATTGATAGTGTTTGCTAGAGGACTGTGTGCCATTTGGGGTCCATTGCCACCTGTTTGAGGCGGTGGAACCTGTGATGTGTTGCCTCCTGTGACAGTGTGATTTAAAATTAATATATGTGCAGTCTTCAAGTTCTGGCCCAGAGCTCCTAAAACTCTTGGAATTTCCTACGTGAACAGAGTGACAAAGGGGTCTTTTAATATGTTAATGAGTAATTTGAACCACACCGTAGGATGTGGGCTGGTTGCTGGGAGACCCTACCAACTCCACGGGAGTCCCAGGAGGGGAGGAGGGTGGAGTCAATCGCTAAAGACCAATGATTCCATCAATCCTGGCTATTTAATGAAACTCCATAAAAACCCCAAAAGACAGGGTTCACAGAGCTTTTGGATGGTGAACGTATGTGTGTGGAGGTGTGGAATATGACGCTCGTAGAGATCATGGGAGCTCCTCTCCCTTTCCCTATAGCTGGTCCTATGCATCTCTTCCATCTGGATGTTCCTGTATCCTTTTATAATAAACCAGCGATCACTTTACTAGTGAGTAAAACATTTCTCTGCGTTCTCTGAGCCACTCTAACAACTTAGACCCAAGGGGAGGTCATGGGAACATTGGCTTTATGGCCAGTCAGAAGCACAACCTAGACTTGGGATTGGCATCTGAAGGAGGATTGTGAGGGAGTCCTGTGGGACTGAGCCCTTGACCTGTGAGAACTGATGCTCTCTCCAGGTAGGTAGCATCAGATGGAGTTGAATTATAGGATGCCGGGCCAGTGCTGGAGAATTGCTTGGTGCTATGGGGAAACCTCCCACCCCAACCCTGGAAATTGGTACTAGAATCCTTTTAGCCCCATTTAAATACCACAACCTCTGGGAAGCCTTTCCGTCCCTTCCTTTCAGAGGGTCTCTTGTCCTTGTGCTCTGCAAGCTCCATACAGGGCTTCTCCTTCAGGGAACCTTGTGCCACAATGGATAGCTGGGCACCTGCTGAGTCTTGCACAGGATGGTGAGCTCCTTGCAGGTAGCCACCTCCCAGAAGACCCTGGGGAAGACATTTTCTAAATGTTGTGGAACTAAACAAGAAAAAACTAAGCACGGTTAGAAATTGCCATATGCTACACCAGCAAATTAACTTAGATTTCTCCTCCTGGTCTTTTTTCTTTTTTTAAGATTTTTTATTTATTCATGAGAGACACAGAGACACAGGCAGAGGGAGAAGCAGGTTCCATGCAGGGAACCTGACACAGGACTCGATCCTGGGTCCCTAGGATCACACCCTGGGCTGAAGGCAGTGCTAATCCGCTGAGCCACCTGGGGCCCCTCTACCCCTGGTCTTTAGTAGCACATGAAAGGGTCAAACAGTTTACCTGGTGACCCGTGGAGGGCTGGGAGGTTTGGGTCCCTGCTCTCCTGTGCTCTTCCTCTAGATTCCCCCACCCGCATTCTGCACCCCACGGCAGGATAGCGCAGGTGAGGCCCCAAGTCCAGGCTCCTGCTGCTGGCTTCTGGGGGGCTTTGCCTGGTGAGGCCGGCAGCCGCATCATGGTCCAACCACATCCTTCCACAAACAGAGCTGTGCCCGTATTAAAGCGTTTGACCTGATTTGGTTCATTGGCACCGATATGTCTATGTCCTCTGAGACCAGGTACATTTCTCCACATCTTTTTTGTATCGTTTGTACCCAGTGTTACGGAACAAATTGTGTCATGCACCCCTGCACACACTGCACACACACACACACACACACACACACACTTTCTGTGTTGAAGTCCTGACTCCCGGCACCTCCCGGCACCTCCGAACCTCACCCTATTTGCAGGGAGGAGCACTGCAGGTGAGATTAGTTGAAATGAGGTCATAAGGATGGATCCTAATCCCACATGACTGGCACTCTTACCAAAAGGAAATCTGGCCCCAGAGACATGCGAGAAGGCAGGGATTGGTGACCCCTCTACCAGCCACGGAGCTGCAAAGGTCGCGGGGTGAAGCCCTGGCTGCAGCCCGGAGGCCCCGGACAGCTTCTCCGTTGCAGCCTCTGGGACAACCAACCTTACCGACCCCTTGATTTCGGGCTTCCGGCCTCCAGAGCTGTGAGACCACGCACGTGTGTTTAAATCGCTCAGCTTGTGGGGCTTTGTCACAGCAGCCCTGACGAGCACACGCGGGAGCCGCAGTCCATTTTGCTTGGCAGGAGCAAGCGACTGCGAGGAGGTCGGTGTGAACCTCCGGCTCTGCCGGGCGCCGAGGGAGCCCTGAGGCGGCCTCTCCTGGGGTAAGCCTGGGCTCGGCGGCCCGACGGCTGCCTTTGGGCTCCAGGTGCCACTTGCTAGTCTCGTGACGTCGGGAAGCCTATTTAGCTTTGGACTGGAACATGGGGACGAGCACACACCTACCTTGGAGGGCGTGTGACCAGCAGGTCAGCACAGTCCACACTTCCCAACCGCGCCTGGCCCTGGCTGTTTTCTGGACGAATTCATGAACTAATATTAGTTTGTGACTCATGCCGATTTGTCCCCAGCAGGACAAAGACGGTGACACTTGCAGAGTGGGCTTCTCCTCCTCTAGCTGTTTGTGCGGCCACCAGGCTGGCCCGGGCCCCTGTCCCCAGGCTCCGCCTCGGAGCTCAGGACATGGGGAGACACGAGGAGACGCGGGACGGCAGGTGGGGGTCGCAGGGATTGGAGGTTCGCTGCGGCCTCTCGGTGGCCACGCCACGCCGTGGAGCCGGCTGTGGCCACGCCTGATGACCCCCAACAGCCCCCGTGAGCCCACAGGGTGCTCCCCTCTGTCACCAGCTTACTGGCTGCACGTCCCTGGCACTTGGCTCCTCATCTGTCCAGGGAAGGGACTTGGTCTGGTTGCCGACGTGCCCTCCCCGCCGTGATCCCCACGACCTGCCGGTGGGACCCAGCCTGAACACAAGTGGGGACGAGACTCTTCACGGCTCTTGCAGGCAGACCATTTCGCTTTCACTTGACTATTGTCAAGAGTTTCCCAGGTCGCCGGGGTTCTCAGCTCCCCTTTCTCACAGGGCTGTTTGGAGACTCAACTAAGAGCGCGGCGCATGGCTCGTCGCGAGCAGCCCACGATGCGGATCGTCATTTGTCAGCACTGACCTCCTCGTCAGTGAGTTCTCATACGGAGCTGAACCTTGTGGCCTATAGCTTCAAACCTTCAGTCCTAGTCTGCTTCTCTGGGGTGACAAGTCAGGCTGGTCATGCCTCCTGACAACGGTTCCTTATCGCAAGTCTTGGGCCAGTTGCTCGTGCTCAGCTCAGTCGGCCGTTCATCTGACAGGGCTTCCAGACCTCTCGCAAGCTGACTGCCCTGCCCGGATGATCCCACCCTGGTTAACCTATATCCCTCTTCGGAGGACTGCCCGGGGACCGGCAGTGACAGCGTGTGACTTGACTACCTCTAGACTATGCAGGTGAAATAACATTTGTTAAAGAAAGGCATGTGGGGCGCCTGGGGGGCTCGGTCATTTAAGCGTCCAGCTCCATTTCAGCTCAGGTCATGATCTCAGAGACGTGAGACCAAGCCCCATGCTTAGTGTGGAATCTACTTGGGATTCTCTCTCCTTCTCCTTCCTCCCCTCCCTCTGCTTGCACGCTCTCTCTCCCTCTCTCTCTGAAATAAAATCTTCAAAAAAAAGGCATGCTGCATGCATCACTGAATTCTCATAGCAACTGTGAGATGTGAGTGGGGTATTACTGTCTCTTCTTTGTAGAGAAGAAAGCTGGGCTCAGAGAAGTCAGGTGGCTGTCCCGGACTGTGTCTTTGTGTTCCCCTAGAAGACATGTACGTAAACTCAACTTACATCGGGTGACAGTAGCAGGGGGGCCTTTTGGAGGTAATTAGGTTTAGATTGTGTCATAAGGGTGGAGACTCTATGATGAGATAAATATATTTTTTAAAGATTTTATTTGAGAGAGAGAGAGAACATGAGTAGGAGGACGGGCAGAAGGAGAGGGAGAAGCAGACCCCCCACTGAGTGTGGAGCCCAAAGCAGGGCTCCATCCCAGGACCCGAGATCATGACCTGAGCCGAAGGCAGACCCTTACCCGACTGAACCCCCCAGGTGCCCCGAGATAGGTACTTTTATGAGAAGCAACTGGAGCTCTCTTTCTCCTCGTGTGAGGATACAATGAAAAGATGCTTACCTGTAAGCCAGGAGGAGGGCCCTCACCCAGCCATGGCTCTGCCAGCGTCTAATCTGGGGCTTCCCGCCGCCAAAACTGTGAGAAACACACGTCTGTTGTTTAAGCTCCCCACTCAACAGTATTCTGTTAGAGCGGCCTCAGCTGGTCAAGACGGTCGCTTTCCAAAGTCATTCAGCTCATAAATTATGGAACCAGAATGTAAACAGAGATCTGACTCCAAAATCTGCTCTTCTTTCTCAGGCATTGAAAATCTGAGCATTGTTCTTGGAACAGGTTTGAAACAATAATCTCTAGGTAGTCTTGGTCCTGCTTGGGGAGTGGCCTTCTGTTAGGCATTGCCCCCTTTTTTTTTTTTTTTGCTTTCTCTTTATTTATTCATGAGAGACACAGAGAGAGGCAGAGACACAGGCAGAGGGAAAAGCAGGCTTTCGGGGAGCCCGATGTGGGACTCCATCCGGGGACCCCGAGGTCACACCGTGAGCCCAAGGCAGATGCTCAACCACTGAGTCACCCAGGTGCCCCTAGACCTTAAACTTCTTGAGGTCAGGTTCAGGTCTGAAGCACAGTGCACCCAGAGTCACTAAGTAAATATGTGTTGAATGATTGAGCCAAATGAACATCCTCAGTCAGAAACACCAGTCTTCATTTTAAGTATCTCTCTGGGGGACACCTGGGTGGCTCAGTGGTTGAGTGTCTGCCTTTGGCCCAGGGGGTGATCCCTGGCTTCTGGGATGGTGTCCCGCATCGGGCTCCCTGCATGGAGCCTGCTTCTCCCTCTGCCTGTGTCTCTGCCTCTGTGTGTCCCTCATGAAGAAATTAAAAAAAAAAAAAAAATCTTAAAAAAAAAAAGGTATCTCTCTGGAAAGTCCCTGAGTAACAAGGGGCATGCAGAGGTAATGCAGGACTGCAATTTCAGACACCATAATCTTTCCAGTGCCTCACTTTTTATATTTCCCTGCCTGACTGGCTTTCCTGGGTAACAACATATTTCTAGATATAGTTGATTTTCATAATGGTCTAACCAAAATGTGCTGGGAATGTATAAGTCTGCTGCTGCAAAATATAAAAATTGAATGCCTTCTAAAGTGAAGTATCATTTTTTTTGTATGTTTTCTGTTTTATAGTCACTTTCTAAGTAGGGCAAATATTGCTACAGTCAGATTGAAAATGTGTTGGGAAGACAGGCAGCCATTTGGAGATTTTCTATCTTAATTAAACTATATTTTTGAATGTATTCATTTTTCTCTTCCTGCCGTAATAAGTCACCACAGATTTAAGGCTTAAAACAACACAAATTTATGATCTCATAGTTCTGTAGGTCACAAGTCTGATGCAATTCTCACTGCATTAAAACCAAGGTGTCGGCAAGACTGGGTTCCCTTCTGGAGGCTCTGGGGGATAATATTTCCTTTTCTCTTCCAGCTGCGAAAGGCCACTGAATACATTCCCAGTCTCTTGCCATCCTCAAAGCCAGCAATGTCTGGTCCTCACATTGTGTCGCATGATCTTGCAGAGCCATATTTATTTATTTTAGAGAGAGTGAGAGACAGTGCATGGTGGGGGAGGGACAGATGGAGAGGGAGAGACAGATTCTCCAGCAGATTTCCTGCTGAGCACGGAGCCTGATGCAATCGCAAGCCATACTTATGGCTGCTTTGTCTTCCCCTCGCTTTTCACTTTCATGATTACATTGGGCCCACTCTGATAATCCTGGATAGTGTCCTCACCTGGAAGTCATCTGATTAACAACCTAATGCTGTCTGCACCCCTTTGCATGTAACCTAACATATTCATAGGTTGTGGGCATTAGGATGTGGGTATCTTCAGATCGTTGTTCTACCTGCCACATGAAATAATTTCAGATTCACAGAAGAGCTGCAAAGTACAGACAGTTCCTGTATATCCTTCACCCAGTTTCTTTTAATGTTAATATCTTATGTTACCATAACACCTTGTCAAAACTAGGGAATTAACGTTGGTACAATACCCTTAACTAAACTCCAGACTTCATTTGAATTTCACAACTTTTGCCTTGTTGGGTTCTAGGAACCAACCAGGATGCCCTGTTGCATTTAATGGGAGGGTTTTCACTACTTTCCTGCTCCTGTTTCTGTACCAACCAGACACTGATGTAAGCAGGTCAAAGTTCATCATGACAGTGGTTCTGGCAGTGTTGAGAGTGGGTGACCAAAGATAAGACTTAGCACATTACATGTACAATAAATAGTTTGTGAAGGATTGCGACTCCAACTCATGCTTCATATATTGGGAAAACCATTCCTAAACTAACACTCTGATTTATGATGTTTGCCTAGCAGCATCATGACATTTATCGAGGAATATTAGTAAGACTCTTTTTATTACAAGCCATCCAAAAAATATAAGAAAGGGGAGGACATTAAATTTTAATAACTGGTTCACCTCGAAGTAGAATGAGTTGTTTCTTGGTCTGTAAAGTTCGTTCCGAAGAGAGGCTCACATTTATTTCATCATTTTGGGGTTAGGTAGAGGGTGTAATTTTTGGTGCGGGCAAAAGTATAAAGTACTTTGAATTTGGTTTTGGTGCCTCTGTTTTTCCCGAAATTTATTTATTTTTATTATTTTATTCTTTAAAGTTTTTTTTTTTTTTAAAGATTTTATTTATTCGTGAGAGACACACAGAGAGAGAAAGAGGCAGAGACACCGGCAGAGGGAGAAGCAGGCCCCATGCAGGGAGCCTGATGTGGGACTTGATCCCAGGTCCCCAGGGTCATGCCCTGGGCTGAAGGCGGTGCTAAACCGCTGAGCCACCGGGGCTGCCCTATTTTTTAAAGTTTTAATTTGGGAGCCAGTGAGTGTGTGTGAGAGAGAGAATGAGGGCGCAGAAGCAGGGGGAGGGGCAGAGGAAGGAGGCAGGAACAGACTCCTGGCCGAGCTGGGGAGCCAGAAGGCTGCCTGGATCCAAGGAGGCTGGGGTCACGATGGGAGCTGAAGGCAGATGTGTAACCGGACTGAACCACCCAGGTACCCCTCTTTTGCTAAAATTCTAAACTAAATATCATAAAACTACATATGATATTATGCGACTCATATTAATTGCAGAAAAAAATATGAAATGTGTGAATTTAGTCACAGATGATCTCATTTCCCGAAGTCACTAATTGTTAATAATCTTTCGGCCTTTTTCTCCCTGTGCGTGTACACACCTAGGAAACATAAACATTATTCGCAAAGATTGCATATTATACATACTGTTTCCGCTGGATGGATCATGAACATGTATCCCTAGTATTCTTCTCAACGGCTGCATCATAATGCCCGCCTGTTCTTAGCGAGGCTCCCAGGTACCTTGTGTTTTAGTATGTTTTCATGAAATAATCCTGCAGGCTCAGGGGGTTCAGTGGCAACAGATGCTCGAAGTGTATCGAAGATCTGCTTAGTACTTTTCAGAGGCCACGTGGCCTCGCGGTTGCCCCGGACGCGACCCGAGGGTGGGGAGACGCCTAACGTCCGAAGGACTACATTTCCCAGAAGGCCGCGCGCCGCGCGCCACGTGACCGCGGTGGGGCGCGCGCCCGGCCGTTCGGTCTCCAGCCGCGGTCCCGGCCGCTTTCCTCCCTTCTCCCCGCCTCCCGGCCTCCGCACGGACGCTGCCGGGGCGGGAGCCGAGCCGGAGCCGGAGCCGCAGCCGCGGAGACGTGGAAACATGGAGGCCTGAGCGGGCGTGCGCCACCCGGATTGCGGCGGCGGCGGCGACGGCGGCTTCTTCCGATCCCGCCCCCCGCTCGCGCGTCGGTGGAGCTGGAAGCGGATCTGCCCGCTGCTGAGACAGGTGGGCTGTGGCGCCGCCGCCCGCCGAGCGGCCCTGGGAGCCCCGCGCGGCCCCCAGCCCCGGCCCGAGCCGGTTTGCGGACACGCTCCCCCTCCCGCCGCCGGGACCGGGGGAGACGGGCCGGGCCACCCCGGAGGGGCCGTGCCTGGGCCCCGAGAGCTGCCCCCGGGGCGCAGCGGCCTCCGTCCAGCCCAGCGTTAGGAGTTGGGGGGACCCCGAGGAGCCGTAGGTAGGTGCGCCGCGAGGGGGGCCGTGTTGGCCCGACACAGGGGCGTGTCATGGGCAGCGTGAGCCACAGGGTCGGCCTTGCTGACATAGACGTCGTTCCGGAGAAGTAATTCACATCCCATGAAATTCACCGTTTAGAAGTTCCGTTAAAGTACAACTCGGTGGTTTTTGTGTTTTGTTTTTTTTTTGGGGGGGGGGAGCATATTCACAGGCTGGTGCAACTATTCGAATGCCGGGACATTTGCATCACCCCAAAAAGAAACTCCCCTTACGCTCTGTATTTCCCCCTTTCCCGCTCCCTGACATCCAGCAATTGTGTTTCAACCGAAAGGGTGGGAAGTTAGCCCAGGTGGTTTGTGAGCTGGCGGCAGCAGTGGCGGTGATAAAGCTGATAGCAGAAAGTCCAGGGCTGGGGTACTGGAGGGATGGGTGGCTGCGATAGGGCCGGCCCTGGGGTACGCACAATGTGCACCAGGCGTGCAGACGGAGTGGGACCCCTGGAAGGAGAAAGGGGAGGCTGCGGGCAGAGGTGTGTGCAGAAGCTGTCGGGGAGGCCGTGGAGGGGAGTGTGATCCTACAGAGGAGCCCAGGCCTTTGGTCTGATGGGCTGAGGGTGCAAGAAAGGAGCTGGAGATGGAAGGGAAGGGATCTATAGGAAAAGGTGGATGGTTTCTGCTGATCACGAAATTTGTAAATATATAGGTATCTAGAATTATTTTTCCGCTTTGTAATTTTTTATCTTCCATGATTCTCTTGGCAGCTCAGAGTGGCCAAGTATAAATATTCTCACTCTGCAGATGAAGAACGGGGCTCTTAGAGGTTAAGTGATTTACTGAAACTCTTTTAAGGTTTTAAATAGGGTAAAAATAAGTTGGGGATTGACGAGGAATTGATTAGACTATAGATTGCAAGTGGTTTGAACGGAAGAGAATTTGGAGGGGGGGGGTTATGTCACAGGAAGGAGATTCAACTGTTAAGTATATTGAGTCCGTGTTATTATGATGGAGTCCAAGGACTTTGTTTACATGACTTTTATTACTTTTTTATTTTTAAAGATTTTATTTATTTACTCACGAGAGAGGCAGAGGGAGAAGCAAGGCTCCATGCAGGGAGCCCGATGCGGGACTCGATCCTGGGACTCCAGGATCACGCCCTGGGCCCAAGGCAGGCACTAAACCGCTGAGCCACCCAGGGATCCCTGTTTTTGTAGCTTTTAAGTACGGAAAAGTTTAGACATTGAAATAATTTAATATAGCCCCATGCACTCGTTACCCAGCCTTAGCAGTTAATAACTCAGGCTAATTTACTTTGATCTATACTCCAATCCATGCCTATCCCACTCCCAACTATTTTAAAGCAAATCATAGGCCATTTCATTTGTAAATATTTGAGTGTATATCTGTAGAAGGTTGAGTCACTCTCTTTTTATATGCCTACGTTACCATTATCACATCTAAAAAAATTAATAGTAAGCTCTTAGTATTAGAAGGACTTATTTTTTTAAATGTGGCATCCATTTGATACAAAAGAATTACACAGTGCAAATGCTTTGATGTTTGACTCTCTATAAAAAAAGCATGGAATAATTGTTTCCTGATTTTTTCCAGTTGCTCCTGTTACCCTGTTTCATTTCCTCGGTTGCTGGTTCATCCTTCTATAGAAAGTTCAAAGAACTGTCACTTTGGCTGGCATTTTAATTGATGGAGTTTTCATGAGAGCAGGAGAAAAACAAGTGAAATACAATGCAAGCAAATTTTTAAAAAGTGAAATAGACATGCAGAAATAATTTATGTCTCATTGCTCTAAATATTTGAGCAATTTGATTACATTTTTGTATATACTTTCACATGTTGTTAGTTGTTTACTGTGTATTAGTTTTCTTTTTTTTTTTTTTTTAAGGATTTTATTTTAGAGAGGGAGAGCAGGAGGTGGGGGGAGGAACAGAAGAGGAGGGAGAGGGACAAGCTGACTTTGCACTGAGCGCAGAGTCCAAAGCGGGGCTCAAACCCAGGACCCTGAAATCATGAGCTGAAACCAAGAATCCGACGCATCACCAACTGAACCACTTGGGCACCTCATGTGTATTAGTTTTCTATGACTCCTGTAACAAGTTACCACAAATTTAGTGTCTTAAAACAACACAAATTATTTTAAAGTTCTGTATTTTAGAAGTCCAAAATAGGTCTTACCAGGCTGAAATCAGTGTGTCAGCAAGGCTGTGTTCTTTTCTGGAGGTTTCTAGGGGTGAACCTGTTTCCTTATCTCTTCCAGCTTTTAGAGGCCACCCCTATTCCTTGGCTTGCAGCTCTGTTGCTCCATCTTCGAGGTCAGCAATATTGTATCTTTCCATGCTGTATAGGTCTCCGATCACACCTGGGAAAGGTTAAGGACCTGTATGATTAGATCAGGCCCAGCTGGATAACTCAGGCGAATCTCCCCCTCCAGAGTCCTTAGCTTAATTATAGCTGCAGAGCCCCCTCTGCCAGGTGACAAGCACAAATTCCATAGATGAGGATATGGTTATCTTTGGGGGCTATTATTCTCCTGCCTTAGTGTGTTTTGGGACATTTTGCTGAGACTAGGTGAGGTGACTACCTTTGATGTTACAAATTCAACATGTCATCTTAAATGGGAATGGTTAATGACAGAGAGGACCACTCCATTTTCCTTTTTAACAAGCATATCGGAAGTACCTGTGTGCTTGCAGCATAGTTTTTAGTAAAATAAGACCTTTAAAAGTGATTAAGCATAAAAGCATTGCGGCAACATGTAAAGTCTTTCTGTATTTCATTTTGGTCTCTTTGTTTTCATGTTTTTAAAGTATTGTCTACTTGTAATCAGTGTATATAATGCTCAGCGGCTACTCTTGAAGTCATAGGATAGTCTGGGCAGTGATGGTTCCTGTCCCCCAAGTGAGAAGGCTCTCTGTCCCAGTGGGTGATTGAGGCGCCCCCAATTCAACAGGAAGACTCTTTTAAAAATTTTTTTTGGAGGGCACCTGGGTGGCTCAGTGGCAGGTTGTGATCCTGGGGTCCTGGGATCGGGTCTCACATCAGGCTCCCTGCAGGGAGCCTGCTTCTCCTCTGCCTGTATCTCTGCCTCTCTCATGAATAAATAAATTAATTTAAAATAAGAAAAATAATTTTTTTTTTTTTTTTTGGAGAGAGGGAGTTGGAGGGGAGGGGCAGTGGGACGGGGGGGGGGGGTGGAGAGAGAGAGAAAATCTCATGCAGTCGGCACCCCCAGTGGGGAGCCTGACTTGGAGCTCAATCTCATGACTCTGAGATCACGACCTGAACAAAATCAAGAGTTGGATGCACTTAACCGACTGAACCCCCAGGCATCCCAGGAAAACTCTTAAAGTGGAAAAATGTGCAGGAAGAATGAACTGACAGACTTGGGCTTGAGGCCCCTTCTCAACTTTTCTTTCTGTGACCTGGATGGTTGGAAAGGGTTGTGAGTCTGAACAGGTGAGGCTGTGGCTGCTCTTCCTTTCCCGGGACCAGGAGAAGACGGAGTCTGGGAGATAGAACGTTAGAAGGCCTCTAGTTTGGTACCCTGCTTCCCAAGGGGGTTCCGCATTCCACCTTAGCTCTCAAGGTCTTGACTGTGTCCTGGTCTGAAGGTCCTGGCTCTGATGGTGCTGTGCTTCAGTGGAGGGCTTCTCAGTTAAGCATAAGGGGAGGTGAACACACTCTCTGGTCCCACCTTTCAGCTTGTTTCCCCTCGGAAGGTTCTTAGTGGAGCTAATGCTCTGAATTTCTACTTAAAAAGTGCATGTACACAGTGTGTAAATTATCTACCTGTTACTTATTTCTTGTCAAAATAAACTAGTAGGGTTGAGAACAACTTTACAAATAGGTCTTATTTACTAAAAGTCTTTTTTTCATTCCTTTAAGGAAGTTTGGTTGGTACTTTTTGATCTTCTTTAATTTTTATCACATTCTTTAAATATGCAGGCACCAGGCTGGGGTTGTGGGTCAGGGTACGGCCAGGTGTATGGACAAAATAGGTAAAGTGGTCAAAAGGTACAGACTTTTAGTTATAAGTCACCATGGTGTAATGTGCCACATGGTGATTATAGTTAGTAATTATTGTATATTTGAAAGTTGCTAACAGTAGATCTTTTAAGTTCTCATAAGAAAAAAATTGTAATTATGTATGAGGATGGATGTTAACTAGCCTTTTTTTTTTTTTTTTTTTTTAGAATTTATTTGAGAGAGTGAGGGAGTGTGCACTAGTAGGGGGAGGGACAGAGGGAGAAACAGACTCCTCACTGAGGAGGGAGCCCTGTGTGGGACTCGATCCCAGGACTCCAGGATCATCATCTAAGCTGAAGGAAGATGCTTGGATGGTAACTAGACTTAATTGCGGGGATCAGTTTGCAATATACACATAAGGACTGTTATGTCCTACACCAGAAACTAACTTAATGCTACATGTTGGTTATATCTCAACTTAAAAATAATGCAGGGTCATCTGGGTGGCTCAGTTAGTTGAGCACCTGGCTCTTGGTTTGGCTTAGGCCATGATTTCAGGGTTGTGAGATTGAACCCCACGTCAAGCTCTGGGCTCAGTGTGCGGTCTGCTTGGGATTCTTTCCCTCTTCTCTCCCTCTGCCCCTCCCCCAGTTGGCATGCACTGCATTCTCTCTAAAATAATGAAAAATAAAATAAAAAAAAAATGCAGACACTAAAAGTGGCTGTTAATTCTCTAGTAAGGACACTGGAAGAATGAAACAATATAGATTTTGTATGTCCTGTGACTGATAATTTCTTTTTTAGGTTGAGTCACTGAATCTTAATTCCTTCAGGATATTTCTTGTAGCTCTTCACCCTAGAACACTTTTTTGTTGTTATTGTTGAAGATTTATTCATTTATTTTAGAGAGCATGTGAGTGAGAGCAGAGGGAGGGGCAAAGGGGGAGAGAGAATCTAAAGCAGACTCCCTGCTAAGTATGGAGTCTGACTCAGGGGCTCCATATCATGACCCTGAGATCATGTCCTGAGCTGATACCAAGAGTCGGATACTGAACTGACTGAGCCACCGGGGTGCCCCACCTTAAAATATTTTTAAATCCTCCTGCATCAGTTAAGATTAGGTTCTGCTGTGGCTAACAGACCTGATTGAATAATAGCTTAAACCTGTTTGTTCTCGTGTAAAAGTCCAGAGGCAGATGCTTCAGAGCTGGCATGGTGGCTGCATTGCCATTAGGGACCTGGTTTCTTACTCTGCCCTCCCTAGGGTGTGGTCCTTGATTTCTTTTCTTTTCTTTTCTTTTCTTTTCTTTTCTTTTCTTTTCTTTTCTTTTCTTTTCTTTTCTTTTCTTTTCTTTTTTTTCTTCTTTCCTTTTTCCTTTTTCCTTTTTCCTTTTTCCAGATTTTATTTATTTATTCATGAGAGAGAGAGAGGCAGAGACACAAGCGGGCTCCATGCAGGGAGCTCGACGTGGGACTCCAGGTCTCCAGGATCATGCCCTGGGCCAAAGGCGGTGCTAAACCGCTGAGCCACCCGGGCTGCCCTGGTCCTTGATTTCTGGGTCCAGGTGGTGATGCATGGCATACAGTCAGGTAAATGGTCTGGCTCCCGCGAGAGTGTTCTGGACTGGACATAGATACTTTGAAATCATTAGCATATAGGGGAAGATTGCACGGATCTGCAAGCCTCAGGGCTGTGTGTGATCTGTGGTTGCAGTGGGTGGATAGAAGCCCGTTAGTAAGTCCATCAGCTTGCTTTCTGGCCTTTTTTGCTTCCACTCTGATTGCCTCCCTACTCCAGCCATGTCGAGCTTCTTTCAGTTCCTTGAATGGGCCCTTACCTGTTTTTGTCTTCACTCTAGGCCTTTATACATGGTGTTCTCTTTGCTTGGATAATTTTCTGAACCCCACAACCAAGTAGGCCAATCCTTTGTATCCTTTAGGTCTTAGATTTTGTGGTATGACTTCTGGAAAGCTTTCACTGAGTCTTAAATAGTTGCTGTACTATAGTTTCATGTTGATTTATCTGTGTCTCCTATTCGACTGTAAATTCCATTCACAGTTGCTGTCTTGGCACTTAGCATCATGCTGGCCACATACTGGGCACTCAGGAAGTAATGACGGACCCCCTGTGCTTACATAACTGTAATGTGATGGAGCTTGGGTATTGCCAGTTTGTGTTTTCACCAATGCACTATCTTTGGTATGGGCACATTGAGTTGTTTATATGAGTCAGTGATTGTGATAGTGAGTAGTGAAGCACATTCTATGAGTTAATTTTTCTACTTAAAGTAATGCTTGTGTTTTAGAAAAGATAAATGATATTAGAGGGTATATTATAACAAACGAGCCTTCCTTATCCTGTGTAGTGTGGTTCCCAGAGACAACTACCCCAACCATGTTTATGAATAATATGGCTAAATGGCTATTTTTTGATTTATCAATGTGGATGACACCTTTTGCCTCCTTGTGGTAAGTGAGGTGCTCTTCCTCCTCCTCCCCTCTCCCAGTCCTTCTAGTTGAGATGCATGAGAATTCTTGGCTAATTTAGTGTCCACTGTTTATATTGCTAGGAGTATATAAATATTTGCTCACTGCCGAGCTGGGTGATGTGCCTGGTTTCCCTGCTCCCTCCCCCATTTGCTTATTTTTTCATGAACATATTACTAATTTTTACAAAATGCTTTGAAAGGCCTGTGGGGATTGGGGCCCAGGAAACTGATGCAAGATGTTGCTGCGGCTACTGCTGTTGCTGTGGGCACTGAATTGTTTTGGTCCGTGCCCCAGAGGCTTCATGTCTTTGTTCGGGTGCATGTAAGATAGAATATCAGACACTCCACACCCAACTCCACAGTGTCTTGACTTAACACCTATCTGGTTTGGTCGTGTTTACTTACTGTTACTAATGTTTTAAGACCTATCTCAGTGGGTCTTCTAAGTTTCTATTTCCTGTTTTCCATCTGTTTGTCTTGTTCTTTATAATGGGAATTTCTTTGACCTTATCCTCTCTCTGCCCAGTTTTCTAAACAACTTTTCATTTCAAGTATCTTTTCTTGCTCTTTGACCATTTCCTTTTTTATGGCCTCTTGTTCTTGGTTCATGGAAGCAACGTGGAGTAGTGGTTTCTGCACGCAGCCTGCCTCTCTGAAACCTGCCCTGCCACTTTCTAACTCCAGGGTCTTGAGCAAGTTACTTAATCTTTCTTTGCCTCAGTTTAATCTTCTAGGCCAAGAGTTGGCAGATATTTGTGTAAAGGGCCAGATTGTAAATATTTTAGGCTTTGTGGGCCAAGAGACAAAAAGAGGGATATTATACAGATACTTACGTAACAACAGAGAAAAAATTTCCACAATTTTTTACTGATGAAATTCAAAATACAATACAACAATACGAATAATAGTTGAGGATAGGGTGTTTTTTTTTTTTTTTTTTTTTTTTTTTTTTGTAATAAAGGTTTGCTTATGAGGATGAAATCTCTTTTTGGAGGAGAGGGGATAACGTTTTATCTAACATGGCATCCTAACATTAAACCTCAGTCATCAAAATTGATTACAAATGTTCGTATTTAACATTGGTTTGTAATGAGATTTTGGTATTGTTTCTTTGGAAGTATCTGTTTACATGATACCTCCAGATAATGATGTTAGTCCATGAACATATGGTTTTGGTGGAGCACATTTATTGCTTGGAAAGCATCTATAGAATTCTGTTAGATTCTTTTCTTAATAATTACCTTTTTAGCAAATCCTCACATTGCCCACTAATCACTTCTGATTGAGGGTTAGGTAGAAGCTTCTGTTGCACAATTAAATGGTCTTTGAAAGGTGGGACTTGTATTGAGGTCTGAAAAATGCTGAAACTGTATTTTGGAAAATATATTTATCGCATATTTGTGTGCCATTGGAGATCTCACATCTCGTTTTAATTTTTCACAGCATTGCAAGTGTGTAAAGCACTGAATGATTCAGTGTCAGTTGTCCTTGAAATAACTACCTCCGTGTAGGTTTTGCATGGAAGTGCTGTTGGCCTTCTAATTTTAGATTGAATTCATTGGGAAATATTAGCAAATCTGCAGCAAAAATGAATTTTCAAAGCCTTTCAGTGTTCAATAATAGTGGCTGAGGAAGGTTCTTCTTCAGAAAAATTCCATTCTCACCTCTGAGCTAGAGCAATTTCCATAAAATTATACCCCAGCTAAGCCATGGTATCGGGAGGTAGGACACATCAGGATATTTGGCTTCTCTTTCTGATAGAATTTTCATGGAACTGATGGATGGTTAAGTTGATGAAAGTAATGAAGTCAACTGTTGTAACTGGATCAATAGCATGTGATGGATTCAGATCTTTTATGCAGCCTACCTGCTAATTGATCATGCAGTGAAAAATGAGCAGGTTTTAAACACCTTGCATTTTCACAAGGTTTGTAAATTTGTCCACCAAAGTTTCTTCTGCCTCACATATATTTTTACCATCATCAGTTATTATGCATCTAAGCAGGTTCCACTTTAGGTTGGACCGAATTAGTATTTTCTCTACTTTTTTGGGAAAATATTCATAGCCATAATTATTCCATACAGACCATTCTCTGAACAACTATTTTCACTGAAAGATATTTCTTTTTTCTAGACATATTTCTTCAGCTACTGTAATCAAACACTATTTAGTTTAACTCATGATTGATCAGTGACTTTTCTTGTGGGTTTAACACATGAGCTATTTGGAACCTTGCTTTGGTTGCAGTCTCATTTTTATTCTTTGCTTTTGGGAAGATACTCTGCTGTGTTGAAATGTGTTTTAAATTTACTAACTTCCTTGCTTGTTGCTCTCATGAACTGGGAGTGCTCTTATGTTGGGGCCCGTCAGGCTGTTGTGATGAGTGCTTAGTTGGTAGTGTCTTCCTATAGGGTATTCTGGTACAAGTACGATGCTGTTACATAATAGACATAACCCTGTGACATCAGATTTTAAAAAATGATCTACACTCTACTAAAAGTGTGACATCAAAGTCTGCTTCTTTTCTTGTTTCTGCATGATAGATATCCACTGGTAATAAGTGTCGCAATGTGCAAGACACTTGAAATGTTGACTTCTGTCTACGTCATTGAGATTTGTAGTGTGAGCAGCGGCATCAAAGGATGAGAGCATCACATCTGGTCTCTGTAGGAACTACTCAGCTGTGCTATTATATCAAAAGCAGCAAAGGCAATATATGAACAATTGAGCAGAGCTGTGTTCCATTAAAACTTTAATTATGAACACTGACATTTTAATTTCATGTGATTTCCACATGTTACAACACATTCTTTTTTTTTTTTTTTTCAATTGTTTAAAAATGTAAAAATAGATTTGGCCCCTTGGGTCAAATTATGATTTGCTAACCCATGATCTACACAATGAAAAGATCTACTACCTCAGGTTGTGGTGAAGAATAGATGAATTAATATGTGTAAAGGATTGAATAGTGTCTGGGGAATAGTGGGTGCTAAATAAATGTTTGCATTTTTTTATTGTTACTGCTTTATCTCTTTGAGGTTGTCTTAGTTTTTAATTTTTTCTAAGAATCCTCGGTGGTACGATTCCTTCCTTAAGTTTATTTTGGTGTCTTTAGTTTGTGTTGGAGGCTTTCCTCACAAGTCTATTCACTTTTGATTGTTCTCTTATACTTAAGATTGGAAGTGGTTTGTGTGAGTGGATTGTGTTGAGTGGTGGGCATTGCTGAGGGTGGTAGGACAGCTTTTGAAATGAGGGATCCCACGTGTCTGTTAACTTTTCCCCCTTCAGTTTCTCTTGAGAAGAGTCCTCCAGTCCCCTGCCTTGGAGGTGGGGAAGCCCACCATTGTGTGCCTTCAGCACGCGCACTTGAATTTCATTCTCCTGTTTTCATCCTCCTCCTCCTCAACACCCTCAGCCTGGGCTTTGGAGTCCAGAGTGTCTCCAGGCACAATTCTCCAGAGAGCACACACATGGTCTCCATGGGGTGCGAGGTTGGTGAGGGGACCACTTACTTTAGCCCTGCACTGTGTTCCTGTAGTCTTGGTGCTCTTCTCCAGCTCTTTGGTCTTCCGGGGGTTCCATGGGTTGCTTCTTGGTCGGGTCCCTTTTAGCAGGCCCTTAAACTGGGCTTCCTCAGCTCTGCTGATTCAGTTACCACCCCCCTGTCACCTTTCTATCTTCCACACCTCTTCTGATCTTTGTGAGCTTAATCTCTTTTTTTCTCATTACTCCCATTTCTAGAGTGGAATGCTCCAGGGTACTTAATATAGCACTTGGAACGTAGTAACCATTTAGAGAATGTTCCATTACTTGGTGGACTGATGGTATCTGTGCGTTTAAATGTCCTTTGACTAGAGATGTTGCCTACTATTTCTGTAATCTCCCATTTCAACTGTGAGGTTTTGCCTTAAAGTCTCAAGTACGAACAAGGGGTGTGTTTATTTTTTTTCTCCTCTTTCTCAGGAAGCAGGTGATTCTGGAATATAGCTTATGATGAATGGATTCTCTGCCTAAGTTGGGACAGAGTACACAAGGGTGTCATTTGCATATTTTGAGAGGATTAGGACAGAATTTGATTATGGATATTTCAGATCCACTAATGTTTACCTTCCATTTAAAGGCACATTGAATCAGGAGACAGCACACAAAAAGGAGGAGATTTAATTTTTTTATATATCAAATATTTCATAAATATAAAATATTGAGCATATCATTTCCTGTTCAAAGTATTGTTTTTGTCCATGATGGTATAATTGACTCGGGGGAATAACTGATGGGAAAAGTTTTTTTTTTTTTTTTTTTTTTTTGGGAAAAGTTAAATAGCAGTCTGAGAGTCCCGACAACAAACCAGGTATTACTGGAAGGATCACACAAGTCCAAATGAGTGGTGAAGATAGAGTGCTGCTTTAGGATTACAGAGGAAAGCTCTTTCTGTGCTTAGTGAATGGGGCCGAGGGGGCTGCAGGTCAGGTGGGGATGGCAGGAGCAGAGGTGTGGATGAGCATGCTAGGTGTTGAGAAGACTGCTTGCTTCCTTATTTTTTTTTAAGATTTTATTTATTCATAGAGACACAGGCAGAGGGAGAAGCAGGCTCCATACAGGAAGCCTGACATGGGATTCGATCCCGGGTCTCCAGGATCACACCCCAGGCTGCATTAAACTGCTATGCCACCGGGGCTGCCCTGCTTCCTTTGTTATGACACTTATTTGCAAACTGAGGTTACAGACCACCTGTATCCAAATCAGTATGAATGCTTTTTAAGAAAATGCAGATGCCTGGGCCATACCCTGATATTCTGAATCTTTGGGGCCGAGGCATTCACTTTTTTTTTTTTTTTTTTTTTAAGATGTATTTATTTGAGACAGAAGGTGCATGTGGGAGATGTGAGAGCATGAGAGTGTGGGTTGGGGCAGGGTGTAGTGAGAGGGAGAGAGAATCTTAAGCCAACTCTCTGCTGAGTGCAGCACCCAGACACGGGACTCAGTCCCACAACCCTGAGATCATGACCTGAGCTGAAATCAAGAGGCGGAGGCTCAACTGACTGAGCCACGCAGGGGCCCCCAGGTATTTACATTTTTTAACCAGGTGTTTTTATGTATGTTTAAGTTTGAGAACCACTGGTTTGGAGGGTAGTTGGATAGTACAGTAAGTACTGTTCTCCAGGTGGTGAGGAATCATTGAAGGTTTTTGAGCTGGTTAGTGAAGTAATGGATGTGGTGATTTTATTAACATTAAAGATCTATTATATTCGACCTTTATTTGTCTAGATGTACTCTGCTAGGCCCCTTCCTGATGCTTCTTTTGCTGTGCCTCATCCTGCTTCATCCTCAGAAAATCTTAGAAGTTTGTTTGTTTGTTTGTTTGTTTTTAAGATTTTATTTATTTATTCCTGAGAGACACAGAGAGAGGCAGAGACACAGGCAGAGGGAGAAGTAGGCTCCCCACTGAGCGGGAAGCCCGATGTGGGACTCAATCCCAGGCGTCCCTGGAGGCAGACTCGTCAGCTGGAGGTAGACACTCAACCACTGAGCCACCCAGGCGCCCCAAAATCTTAGATGTTTTAAGTGCTGTTTTTCCCATTGTACAGTAGGGTTTTTAAGTCGTGAAACAGAGATTCATCCTCACTCTACACAGACCTGTTGGGGTCTGTTTCACACTAAATCTTTGGCCTTTATCACAGTGTTGGACAGAATGTCCTGCTAAGGATTAATGCAGTAGCTGAGTGTGCAGAGTGAATCCAGGCGAGGAGGTGGGAGGCAAAGAAACCCGAATACTGTTGCACTGGGTCATATGGGATTACAGGATCCTGGCCTGGCATGGAGACACGGGAATCGGGAATCGAAAGGAAGAGGTGGATTTAAAAGATGATATGTAGAAATGTGCATGCTGTGGAAGAACCCACAGGACTTTTTAAAATTGTAATTTTGTATTGAAGTTATGGTTAACACACAATACATGAGTTTCCAGTGTACAGCATAGTAATTTGACAGTTATGTGTTATGAAATGCTCACCATGCTAAGTGTGGTCATCATCTGTTGCCATACAAAGTCCTTAAAATACTATGGATTGCACTGCTGTACTTTTCATCCCCCCATGGGATTTGATGTCAGGGTAAACACCGGAGGTTGGATTTGGAATAGGTGAATTCGATTTATGGGCACATTAGGGAATTAGATTACCTGGGTACGGATCCTAGCTTTGTCACTTGTTCTCTGGGATGTTGGGCAAGTTCTTTAACTTGTCTTTGCCTTCGTTCCCTCGTTTCATTCTTTTCCACAGCTACATAGTACTCCCTTGGATGCTTACCCCATCCTGTAGTCATGACCGTCACATAGGTTATTTCATGTCTTTGGTGTCCCAAACAATGAGATGATGAACATCTGTATGCATAGAACCCATCGGCTGGTACAGGTTCACCTGTGACATATATTTCTAAATATGAAGTCCTTGGCACAAAGAGGCAACACAATTAAAATTTTGATAGATCTTGTCAAATGTCTACACAGTAATGGGGTTGCTTGTTTCCTTACTGCCCTCATGCTGCTTTTAAGGTTTTTTTCTTCTAACCTTTGCTAATATGATGGGTAAAAATAATACCTTATTGTTTTAGTGTTATTTTATTCCTAATTTGTATTGAAGATGTCTTATATTTATCAACTGTGGGACCTTGCCTGTTTCAACAAGTTGGTTTTTGTTTTTGTTTTTGTTTTTTTTTTTGAGTCCTTTCTCTTTAGCAGTGTTCTGGAAGTTAAAGTTAATTAGGGATAGGGAAGAAATACAAAGTCTGATTCATGCCTCTCAGGAGTACTGTACTGCAGGAGGCAGGTCATGTAGGTAGTTTTTACATAGTGGGAACTTTAGGGCGGGTAGCCACATAGTGACTAGTTGAGAGGGGAAAGTGGTTTTGGGAGGGAGGATGGTATCAGTATCAGTTTTTTATGTGTCAAGATTAAGTTCTTGACTACACCACATTAAAGATCGGTCCTTTGAAAGATTGACTACTGAAAGCATCAACGATGACACCTTTCTCATTTCTAGTGTAGACTTATATAAGCGCGTTGTTATCCACAGAATTACTGATTGTATATGTAATTACGTAATTATATATTCTCCTTGAGTTAAACAACAATCTTAAGTGTTTTAGGGATGTAGACAGAACTGGCATTCTGGTGGGAGGTTGGGACCAGGCCGGATTTGAAAGCCCCATCATGGGAGCCACTAGTGAAACCAGGAGACAGGCTCAGTTACAGATTGAGAGAGAAAGAAGAGCTGAAAGCCCAGGAAGCCTGGTGCACAGCCAGGGCTCTCAGGCTCTCAACAGGTAAGGTGATTGGACAGTGGTTTTTTCAAGTTCCATTTTATTCTGGGTTTCATTGATGAATGTCTTGGGAGTTCCAAATAAATTGTGTTCAGGTGGAGAGAGAGAGAGAGAGTGTGTGTGTGTGTGTGTGTGTATATGTGGAATCCTTGAGATGAATCGATGCAGTGAAGATGCCATGAGGCCTCTGCTTTCTACTTTGCTTTCCGTGAGTGTAGGGAGCAGGTGGAACTTTCTGGCAACGGTACCTTGGGGGCTAGTTGCATGGCTACGCGTGTCCCTCTGGGGCATCCAGCTGCCGGAGGCCCTGCCATCACAGGTCTCAGCACATAGTGCTTCACTGTTCTGCTTGGGGACTGAGGGCTCAGGCCAGGGTGACAGGCAGGGTGTCCCCATCATACCTGTCCATGGCCCCTGGGCGCTGGCTTTTTCCAGCCCTCCACTTCTGGCCTGGAGTGGCTGTGTGTACTCTTGCTGCCCTGGGTGAAGGCTCCTGTGCCCGCCTTGGGATGCCCTTTCCCTTCTCAGGGAATTTTGTATTGAAGTTATGGTTAACACACAATAACCCAGTTTACAGGGTTCCCCTCAACTTCAAGTCTCCTGTGAATTTTTGAGCATGGCTGTGGAATTACTGGCAGTTAAGCACATGTGTTTGCATTATTTCTAGGGCTTGGTGAGGAAAAGCAGGGAGAGGCGCTGCACCTTGGGCTCAGTTGGCTGTCTTGGTTTATTCTGTTCTGTCTTTCCCCATGAGTTCACAGGCTTTCTTCATATTGTTGTTTTAGATGGGTTTCCTAGTGGTTCTGAATTGAACTTATTTTAATACTTTGTGGTCTATCCTAGCAGTTTTGAAAATCAGATTTATTTCCGCCCCCCCCTCCCTTTTTAAAAGGTTTTATTTATTTATTCATGAGAGACAGAGGGGAAGAGGGAGAAGCAAGCTCCATGCAGGGAGCCTGATGTGGGACTCGATCCCGGGACCCCAGGATCACACCCTGGGCTGAAGGCAGGCACCAGACCGCTGAGCCACCCAGGGATCCCCTCAAATTTATTTCCAATAAATTAATAGAAAATAGGCAAAGGGTAATGGCTCTTTTACTCTGCAAGAAATGGAAACTAAAACTGTGCTGAAAAACTATTTTGTCTCATCAGTTAGCAGGGACCAGAAAGTTTGATGAAAGGGAGGTGGCTGTGGTGTGAAGAAACAGGCCTTGCTGCGAGGAGTACAGGCTGGCTGCCTCTAACGAGGGCAGCTAGGCGGTGTAGGGGTTGAAAAATAATCCCCCTCCACCCTTCTGAGTTTTTAGCTGAGACCCTTGTAAAAGAAGACAGATTAATAGGAGAAAACAAAGTTTATTTCCATATACCTCATGTGCACATGGGAGACACCCAGGGAGGTGGCATAGAATTCAGATTTATTTATTTTTTTATTTTTTATTTTTTATTTTTTTTTAATTTTTATTTATTTATGATAGGCACACAGTGAGAGAGAGAGGCAGAGACACAGGCAGAGGGAGAAGCAGGCTCCATGCACCGGGAGCCCGACGTGGGATTCGATCCCGGGTCTCCAGGATCGCGCCCCGGGCCAAAGGCAGGCGCTAAACCGCTGCGCCACCCAGGGATCCCTAGAATTCAGATTTAACTACTATCCTCATGGGGATCCGGGAGGGGACATGTAGGCCTCCTAGGGATGAACACATGGTTTTTAGGAAAGAGGAATGAGCCCTTAGGAGAACAGATGGGAGTGTGATAGTTTGTGTGTCAGGGGTGTGGTGTCCACTTCTTGTCTTCCTTCCTGTGATGAGTCACCTGGTTGGTGAAACTCTCCAGGGAGGGGATCTACGATAATGAAGTTCCTTTTGGAGGAGCTCTCTTTAGGCAGCTAAAGGGAGTTCAGGGAAAGCCTCACCCTGTGTTTGTTGTTTTTCGAATGCCTATGGCTCAAAAGAATCAAAATGCCAAAGTGGCATATTTTGAGGTGACACGTTGTGCTACCCTTCAGCACTATCTACCAAAATTGGAAATGCCCATACTCTTTCACCCAGCAATTCTCATTCCCTGGATTTATTATACCTTTAGTCTCATATATGTGTGAAATATCTTACATTCCAGGTACTTATTGGGGAATGATTTATAATTGCAAAAGACCATAAATGCACATCAGTGTAAGATTTATTAAAAAATAGGGTTTATTAAATTAAAAACTGGAATGTTATAGAATTGTAAAAATGAAGTCCTTTATACAGATATATACTGATTTCTAATATTCGGTAACTAGAAAAAGCAAAGAGGCATAACTTGTGTGTTGTAGTCTGTGTAAAAAGGGGAAAATATGTGTTTGTATAGACACAGGATATCTGATACCCAAGAAACTGGTAACATTTTTTCTAAGTTGAGAAACTAGGTTGATTAGGAAATGAGATGGGAAACTTCTACTACATGCCCTGTGAATTCTTTGTTTATTGTACCATGTGTATTACTTTTTCAAAAAATAAAATACAAATAAAAAATAAAGTCTGACTTAAATTTTCATTGGTAGACTATAATAATAAGGTTTCTCGTTGTCTGACTTATCTAGGAGAAGTGGGATAGAATTTTGTTCTTTTGAAAATTCAGCATTCATATACCTAATTAAATTTACAAAGTGAATTATTTTAATTGATTGCTTTTAAGGTACCACAAGTAAAGTAAAATACTGGCCTGTTGAATTGAGAACATGAATTGTTGTGATTCTCTTTTTCCTTTTATTGGGTGTCATTTTTATCCTTTTAATTGTAATGAAGCCCAGAGAAGGGAAATTGAGTTCATAGCAGAGCCAAAGAACCCATAACTAAGTTGTTAATGCCAGTAAACCAATGGTTTCTTAGCTAACCCTTGTGATCCACACACTTGGGTATTTATACAGTAAACTATTAGG
Source organism: Canis lupus baileyi (assembly GCF_048164855.1). Classification (NCBI taxonomy): domain Eukaryota; kingdom Metazoa; phylum Chordata; class Mammalia; order Carnivora; family Canidae; genus Canis; species Canis lupus. The sequence goes on along the minus strand of NC_132843.1, from coordinate 2,094,150 downwards.
TTGACAGTGCTGTTAATTAGCATGAATTCCAAGATAAATAGGAAACTGTAAGTAAAATGTCAAGGTCTTTTTTGTTTTATAAAAAATATTTCATTGAGGGGTGTGGTGTAAGGAATTATTAGACAAAAACAATTGGAAAGTTTTGAGTGAAAGGAAATAGAGGTGCTTTTCTGTAGGTGGCTGAGGACAAAAATCTGTGTATTCCCTAGAGTTCTTTTTTTTTAAAGATTTATTATTATTTTTTAAAGATTTATTTATTTATGAGAGATACAGAGAGAGAGAGAGAGAGAGAGAGGCAGAGAGACACAGGCAGAGGGAGAAGCAGGCTCCATGCAGGGAGCCCGACGTGGGACTCGATCCCGGGTCTCCAGGACCAGGCCCTGTGCTGAAGGCAGCGCTAAACCGCTGAGCCCCCCCCCCCCCCCAGTTCTGAAGTTAATGGGGGAATCCCTGAAGAAGCCAAATACATGATTTCTCTTGCTTTTATTGAAAAAGTTTGCTTTGAATGACTTGAAAGAACTTATTTGGGGAAAGTAGTCTAAGTAAAAGAGTGTTCCAAGCCAAGTAAAATAAATGTGAGATCCCTGTTTCTCATCATGTGATATATTATAGGTGATGAAGCATCTTAATGTATAAAAATAAACCTAGTGGTTGTGACAAAGTACCTGTTAGTATGATTTGTTGGCATCTTTCTTGCACATGTAGATCACACTTTGAGGTTGGACTTTTTTAGCTGATTTTTGAAAACTTTTTATATTGCAATGATTTTAGACACAGAAATTACACACGTCATACAGAGAAATCCCATGTACCTTCCCATCTTCCCCCAGTGTTACTATATGTATTGTACATTATCTACATCAGGAAGTTAATATTGATACAACAGAAAAGACTGCAGACCATACTTGGGTTTTTCCAGTTTTTATATGTATTCTTTTTCCCTTGTGTGTGTGGTAGCTCTCTGAAATTTTATCACGTGTAGAGAGATTCTTGCAAACACCACTACCACCACCACCACAGTCAAGACACAGAATTTTTCCATTCCCATAAATGGACTTCTTCAGGTTTCCTTTGTATGGTGGTCACCTTTTGCCCCCTGGCCCTCTGTGCCCTGCCTGGCAGCCACAGATCTGTGCTTCACCACTAGTTTTGTCATCTTGAGTGTTATAGAAATGGACTCATAGTGTCTAAGCTTTTTTGTTTGCCAAAACTCTTTTTTAATAAAAAGTTTCAAATTTACAGAAAAGTAGAGAAAATGGTATAATGAACACCCATTCTGGGGCACCTGGGTGGTTCAGTGGTTGAGCATCTGCCTTTGGATCAGGGTATGATCCTGGAGTCCCGGCATCGAGTCCCACATCGGGCTTCCTGCATGGAGCCTCCTTCTTCCTCTGCCTGTGTCTCTCTCTTTCTGTGTCTCTCATGAATAAATAACATCTTAAAAAAAACAAAACAAAAACACCCATTCCCTCCATCCATATTTATATATATTAATAGTTTGCCAGTTTTGCTTTGTGTCTGTTTTGTTCTGAACCATTTGAAAGGAAGTTGCAGATATGATGACTCTCTACCCCAAGATATTTAAGCACACATCTGGTAAGAATTAGTGTTGTGCCCAACATTGCAAATCCGAGAAACCATCGAGGAGCCGACACCGATGCAAGTGCACGAGGGTTTATTAGCAAGCTCGAGCCTGGGTCCAAGTATACCCGACACAGCGGAGCAGGGACTTGGACCCTGAAGTGGGTTACAGCTGGGTTTTTTATAGGCTGGTCTAGGGGATTTTCAGAAGGGATGGAAGAATTTCTCAAGTTCTGTTTACAGTTTGATATGGGGCTTTCTTTTTTTTTTTTTTTTTTTTTTTAAAGATTTTATTTATTTATTCATAGAGACACAGAGAGAGAGAGGCAGAGACACAGGCAGAGGGAGAAGCAGGCTCCATGCAGAGAGCCTGATGTGGGACTCGATCCCGGGTCTCCAGGATCACGCCCGGGGCTGCAGGCGGCGCTAAACCGCTGCGCCACCGGGGCTGCCCTGATATGGGGCTTTCAAGGGCATTGAGCTCTGTTCTCTCTTTTTTTATTTTTTTATTTTTTTATTTTTTTGTTCTCATTCTAATATGGGACTTTCTACCACAGGTGTGGGCTCTGTTTTTCTGATACGGGATTCTCTGCCTAGGGCAATTCTGAGCTCGGTTGTCTTTCTGATATGGTATTACCTGCCGAGGACATTGAGGACATTCTGCAGTTTTTCCTATAAAGTTCAGCTCTTATTCACAGGGGCCTAAGATGGCTGTACTTGTGCTAATGCTAAACTTGAGGTGGAATGGCCTTGATTTTTCTCGGCCTCCACAATTAGATCATTTTCTACTCAGTTACACTATCATTAGCTCACTTATGTCCATTTAATATCTTCTATTCAGTCCATATCGGGTTTGGTCTCGAGATTGTCTTTTATAATGTTTTTTTTTTTTTTTTCCTCTTCTTCCAAACCTGAGTTCATTGAAGAGTCACATATACATTTGGCTGTTACAATATCCCTTTAGTCTCCTTCAGTGTAGAAAAGCCCCCCAACCCCACGCACACTTTATTTACTATGATACTGACTTTTTGGCAAACCCAGGATGGTGGTGCTTTACAATGTCCTGTATTCTGCATTTGTCAGAATATTTCCTCATGCAGTCATCTAAATAGTTTCTTGATTCTCTAGCTTATTGGTTTTGGGCACTCAAAGCATTTTATGATTTCTTTTCTTTTAAATTGGTTAGGATGTGTTTTACGGCCCACAATGTAGTCCTTTCTGGTGAATATTCAAGGTGAGCTGGAAGAGATTGTGTATTCTGCTGTTGTTGGACGAAGTCCACAGATGTCAGATCCAGTTTTGATTGATGGTGGTGTTGCGATCAGCTAGGTCCTTGCTGACTTTATACCTGCTGGATCTGACCATTTCCGAGAGAGGGGTCCTCAGGTCTTCTGCTATAATATAGTGCACTCATCTCTTCTTGCAGTTGTGTTAGTTTTAGCCTCATATGTTTTGACGCTGTTATGTTAGGTGGTACACATTAAGGATGAGGTCTTCTTGGAGCAGTTAACTCCTTTATCAGTATGGAATACCCCCCTCTTTTTTTTTTTTTTTAAGTCCCTGATAAGTTTCCTTGCTCTGACGTCAGCTGTGTCTAATATTAAAATAGCTATCTCCTACTTTCTTTTGATTACTGTTAGCATGGCATATCTCTCTCCATCTCTTTTAATCTGTGTATGTCTTTTATATTTAAAGTGGTTTTCTCGTAGACAGCATATAGTTGGGTCTTGTTTTTGGATCTACTTTGACAATCTCTTAATTGGTGTGTTTAGAGCATTGATGTTCAAATGATACATGATAAAGTTGGATTAATGGCTACCAATATATGTTACTGTTTTCTATTCGTTCCCCTTATTTTTGTTCCTATTTTTGTCTTCTCCTTTTTCTGTCTTTTGTGGTTCTAACGGAGCGCTGAAATGAATCCATTTTCTCTCCTTTCTTTAGCATATCGCTTACACTTTTAAAAGGTTTTTGCGGCACCTGGGTGGCACAGTCAGTTGAGTGTCTGACTTTTGGTTTCGGCTCAGGTCATGATCTCAGGGTCCTGGGATCGAGCCCTGAATCCCTTTTCATGGTCAGCACAGAATCCACTTGAGATTCTTTCTCCCTCTGCCTCTGCTCCTCCTGCTTATGCTGTCTCTCTCTCTTCCCCAAATAAATAAGTAAATCTTTTTAAGAAACTGAAATAAAGGGGATCCCTGGGTGGCTCAGCGGTTTGGCGCCTGCCTTTGGCCCAGGGCGCGATCCTGGAGTCGCGGGATCGAGTCCCGCGTCGGGCTCCCGGCATGGAGCCTGCTTCTCCTTCCTCCTGTGTCTCTGCCTCTCTCTTTATCTCTTTATATCTATCATGAATGAATGAATGAATGAATGAATAAATAAATAAATAAATCCTAAAAAAAAGAAAGTTAAATAAAATAAAAATAGACGTTTTAGAGGTTGCCCTTGTGTTTGCAATATACATTTACAACTAATCCAAGTCCGCTTTCAATTAACACTCTACCACAGGTAGTTGAAGCACCTTGTAATAACAAAGTACATATTCCTGATTCCTCCCTTCTGTCCCTTTTATCATCTCTGTTGTACATTCACTTATATATAAACTATAATCATCAAACACAGTGTTGCTATTATTTTGAGTGTGTAACCTTTTGGGATTGGTTTTCTCACTCATCACAATGCCCTCAAGATCTATCCAAGTTACTGGGTATATCAAATAGTTTCTTCTTATTCCATTGCGTGGATATACCTCGGTTTGCTTACTCATTCATGTGTTGAAAAAACATTTGGGTATAGTTTTTTTGTGTGAGTCTAAGTTTTCATTTCTCTGGGATCACAGTCTAAAAGTGCAGTCGCTAGGTTGAATGGTATGTATATGTTTAACTTTATAAGAAACTGCTGAACCGTTTTCCAGAGGAGCTGTTCTGTACATTTCCAATAGCAACATATAAGCCACTTTCAGTACTTCTTGGCAGCATTTGGTACCTTCAGGGTTTTTTTTTTATTTTAGCCATTCCAGTAGATGCGTAGCATACATGATCGTGGTCTTAATACGTGGTTCCTTAATGGTTAGTAATGATGGAATATCTTTTCATGTGTTTGTCATTTGTGTGTCTTCTTTGGTGTTGTGTTAAAATCTTTTGAATATTTTCTAATTAGAGTGTTTTCTTAGTTCTGAGTTCAGAGAGTTTCTTATATGATCTGGATACAAGTCCTTTGTTGGGTATGTGACTTACAAATATTTTCTCTAAGTCTGTAGCTTTTCTTTTCATCCTCTTCCACCACCAAAAAGTTTCAATTTTGGTGAGGTTTAACTTACCAACTGTTTCTTTTATGGGCTGTGCTTTTGTGTAATGCCCGAGCACTTCTAACCCCAGGTCACAAAGATTTTTCTCCTATGTTCTCTTTTGTAAAGGGTTTTAGAGTTTTATGTCTTATGCTTAGATCTATGATTATTTTGAGTTAACTTTTAAGATACAGTGTATTTTTTTTTTTTTGCTATGGATGTTCAATTGTTACAGCACTGTTGAAATAACTGTCCTTCCTCCATTGAATTGCTTTTGCATTGTGGACAAAAATCAGCTGGTTGTACTGTAGTGAGTCTGTTTCTAGATTTTCTGTTTTGTTTTATTGATCTCTGTGTTTATCACTACTGTAGGTTTGAATTTAATTCCTCTTTTCTGGTCAAGTTATGACTATTGCTTGTCACTAAACACATAAATGGTGGAAATTTGAAATTTTGATTTTGGGATTTAACTCTGACACTAACATTGCACTATATCAGGCAAATAGATTTATTTTTAAATGGATATAACTCTTTTAAAGATTTTATTTATTCATGAGACACACACACACAGAGGCAGAGACACAGGCAGAATAAATAAATAAATAAATAAATAAATAAATAAATTCTTTAAAAAATAATTCTACCTTCATACTTAACTAACTAACTAATTCTAACTTCATACTTAACTACTTCTATAGCTTGGGTAGCTATAGAAATCTAATTAAAATGATTTTTTATTAATATTTTAAAGTCGTTGTTTCACTGTTCTCCAGCTTCCAGTATTGCTGCTCAGAGATTGAGAAACCATTCTTTTTAAAAAAAAGTGTGTGTGTGTGTATATATATAAATGTGTGTGTGTGTGTGTATATATATATATATATATTTATATATTTTTATTTATTTATTTCAGGAATAAAGGGTAATAAGCCAAAACCCATGTATGTACTGTCCATTTTCATTTTTAAAAATTTATTACTTTTTTTTTTTTTTTTAAGTAATCTCTACACCCACCATGGGGCTCAGACTCACGACCCTGAGATTCAGTGTCATGTGCTCTTCCAAGTGAACCAGCCAGGTGCCCACATATTGTTCATTTTTAGCAAATCTAAATATTTGTCACACGTGCTTCTTTCTTTCCTTCTATTCCTTTCCTGTTTTCTCTTTGAGAAAGTATTTATTGATAACACACTAAAGCTCCTCTGTTCCTTTACTGATAACATTATGTAAAAGCATTCTTCTGAATTTCCTGTGTATGTTTTAATACTTGTAGTAGCTATGAGTATATCCATAATATTTGCATGTTTTAGAAATCGTATAAATGAAATCATATCATGTCTATTATTCTGTAGCACTTTAGAAAATGATTTATTCATGAGAGACACAGAGAAAGGCAGAGACACAGGCAGAGGGAGAAGCAGGCTCCCTGTGGGGAGACTGATCTGGGACTCGATCCCAGGACCCCGGGATCACGACCTGAGCCAAAGGCAGTCAACTGCTGAGCCATCTAGGTGCCCTTCTGTAGCACTTTTTGAATGTATATTTTTAGATATGTCCATGTTGGTAATTGTAGCTCTAGTTAATTCACTTTCATTAGTTGTAAAGTACCCTGTTATAAGATTATATTAAAATGCTTAATTTTAAATGGCTTAAAAATGTATAAAATAGCTCTGGAATAAGTTATAACAAGTAAGACATTTATATATCTTAAGATATTTTTATAGCATTTTCTAATTGGACTTAGTAATTCCTTATTTAAGAAATTAAACCAAAATCAAGACTTATGGTTAGCTGGCTTGATATGGAGGATCAGTTGGAGCCAGCTGGTTTTGGGGGTCCCTGTTCCCTGAGAAGGGAGGAGGAAAGTAGTAGTGGTCTTGAGTTCAGGGCCAGGTGACAAGAAGCCAGATCAGTATTCTCCCTCATACTCAGAAGACCGGCTGTCCATGTGTACTGGGGAAACCTCATGTCTTTATTTTTTTTTTTTTATTTTATTTATTTATTCATGAGAGAGAGAGACAGAGACACAGGAAGAGGGAGAAGCAGGCTCCACATAGGGAGCCCGACATGGGACTCGATCCTGGGGTCTCCAAGATCAAACCCTGCCGAAGGTGGCGCTTAACCCCTAAGCCACCCGGGCTGCCCCAACCTCATGTCTTTAGATAATTTAGCTTAAGCCAGTCCCAGAGTTCGAAAAAGAACATGGAAAGCATGTGTCCAGATTCTGATGTTGGCTTCAGTGTCTCTGTGGAGTGAGGAGGTACAGACATAAGAAAGTAAGTCACTAATGGGATGCCTGGGTGACTCAGGGGTTGAGTGTCTGCCTTTGGTCAGGGTGTGATCCCGGGGTCCTGGGATCGAGTCCCATATTAGGTTCCTCGCAGGGAGCCTGCTTCTCTCTCTGCCTATGTCTCTGCCTTTCTCTGTCTGCGTCTCTCGTGAATAAATAAATAAATAAATAAATATTTATTTATTTATTTTAAATAAATCTTAAAAAAAAAAAAAAGAAAGTAAGTCACTACTAATAGAAGTTCTCCTCCAACCTGAGTTTCCTTTGGACATCATTTGCTTCAGTGAGATGGTAATTTTAGCATAGTGTAATTTATTATTCATCTCACTGCCATTTTATTATTGTCAATGAGAGACTTTTCCTGAACAAAATGAGATAGAACATGATCCAGAACTCGGTTAAGTGTGATTTGAAGAAGACAGTGATTCATATTTTAACTGAACTATAAGTTTTCTCCTTAGTGACCAACCAGAATATTGAAGATGCTAGGCACTTATTCACCTACTCTTTCCTTCAGCATACTATTTAGGGGATGCCTGTTACATGTTATGTAGACATTGGGGATAGAAGGATGAATAAGAGGGGCACCTGGGTGGCTCAGTCCATTAGTGTCCGGCTTTCGGTTTTGGTTCAGGTCATGATCTCAGGGTCATGAGATTGAGGCCCATTCCAGCTCTGCACTGGGTGTATAGCCTGCTTAAGATTCTCTTTCTCCCTCTCTTTCTGTCCTTCCCCCTCTCCATCTCCAGAAAAAAAAAAGGTAGTTCTTATTGTTAGAAAAATGCAGATTCTTCATTGTTTAGAAGAAGAAGCATGCCAACAAATACTGATGTGCATGACAGCAGAAGAAGAAGAAGGATGCTAAGTAAGTGGGACTGCTTTGGAATGGGGAGCCCATTCTTGTGCAGCATGTAATTCAGTTTGGGCATCATTCTCCCTTGAGTGTAGGTAGCACATGGTCATCACTTCAGCTACTTGCCCGCCTCCTGAGCACCTTTAAGACATCTAGTCTTTTTTTTTTTTGTTTGTTTAAGATTTTATTTATTTATTTAACAGAGCACATGTGAGAGTGAGCATGTGCACCAGTGGTGGGGGCGGCAAAGGGAGAGGAAGAAGCAGACTCCCTGCTGAGCAGAGAGTCTGATGCTGGACTTGATCCCAGGACCCCAGGATCACGAGGACCCCCTGAGCTGAAGGCAGATGCCTAACTGACTGAGCCACCCAGGTGCCCCGAGACATCTAGTCTTTATTTATCACCTTTGTTCATTGTAAGGGAGCCTCATTTTTCAGACAACTTGTAATAAGTTGTCATTGTTAGGAATTTGCTTTGAGATGTATTCTTAGGCAGAGATATGCTCATTCGACATTCTATAAGCATAGACTTGGATTTTTGTGTGTGTGTTGGCTAAGACAGATTTTAGCCCCATTTCCCTCCTCTGTAACTTTGTATCTGGTGTCTAATGTATTTAAAAATAAAGAGAAGTGTGATTTCCTTAAGTGAGTTTACAGGATTTTTGTGTTTTGCTTTTACATCTAGGCCAAGGACAGGAAAAATATAATGATGAATTTTGAACAAGTTTGAAATTTCTTTTCATTCTTTATAGGTTGTCTTGTGGAAATGAAGGCTTAAGGGCAAGTTATCTACCAGATTAGAAGATGGGATCGAACAGCAGCAGAATTGGTGATCTTCCTAAAAATGAGTACTTAAAAAAGTTATCGGGCACAGAATCTGTCTCTGAGAACGACCCGTTCTGGAATCAGCTTCTCTCATTTTCTTTCCCTGCACCAACCAGCAGGTAAAAGGTTACCTGGAGATTGAAAATTTGTGTAGATGGCCACATGAACTTGCGTGGTATGCTGATTAAGAAAAAAAAAAGTTTTTAATGTCCTGTCTGTCCATTGATTCATCCTCTGTTGTACATGTACCAGTAGAAAATACAGGGATCCCTGGGTGGCGCAGCGGTTTGGCGCCTGCCTTTGGCCCAGGGCGCGATCCTGGAGACCCGGGATCGAATCCCATGTCGGGCTCCTGGTGCATGGAGCCTGCTTCTCCCTCTGCCTGTGTCTCTGCGCCTCTCTCTCTCTCTCTCTCTCTCTCTATCATAAATAAATAAAAATTAAAAAAAAAAAATCAGGGATATCATATTTAAAAAAAAAAAAAAAAAAAAAAAAAAAAAAAAAAAAAAGAAAATACAAAAGGGAGATCTCTGGGTGGCGCAGCAGTTTGGCGCCTGCCTTTGGCCCAGGGTGTGATCCTGGAGACCCGGGATCGAGTCCCACATCGGGCTTCCGGTTCATGGAGCCTGCTTCTCCCTCTGCCTGTGTCTCTGCCTCTCTCTCTCTCTCTCTCTCTCTCTATCATAAATAAATAAAAATGAAAAAAATTAAAAAAAATACAAAAGGTATGAAAGTAGGAAATAATTTTTTCTCTCTTCTTTCTACCATCCAGCCACCTTCCTTCCCCCAGAGATGGTTCCTCATAGCAGTTTTTGAATCATCTAGAATAGTAAATGTTATTTAAGCATATATCTCATGTCATTTTACAGAATTGTTTGAACACAAGTGCTAGCATCCTACACATACCTTGGTTTTTGTTCTTTTTTTTTCTTCTGTTTCTTGCTTCCCTGCCCTCCCCAGTTAAATAAAATGTGTCTTGTATATATATGCTTATATGCAACTCTCTTATATTCTTTTTTTTTTTTTTTGTCTTATTTTAAATGGCTGCAGAGTATCTGTAGAATATACTTAATCAGTTTTCTGTTTGTGGATGTTCTTTTAAGGCTTTTGTTAACAACAAATAATGCTGCATACATCATTTCCCATGTGTACAAATACATCTCTAGTATAAAAACCCCAAAGTAGAATTGCTGGGTTCAGTCTGTGTGTTTATAATTTTAGTAGATATTGCTAAACTGCTCCATGGAAGTAATGCCAATTTATGCTCCTACAAGCGGGGTATAATAAGAAGGTCAGTTTCCCACATTTTTGTTAAGTTGCTGCATTTTTAGGCACTTTGACCTATGCCAATTTGATACATAAAAACCAGTATCTCATTTTTAACTTTCTTATAAAAACTGATATATAGTAGAGTGACTAGAGTATCAAATTCCCATTTTTTTTTTTAAGATTCATTTATTTATTCATGAGAGACAGAGAGGCAGAGACACAGGCAGAGGGAGAAACATGATGTGGGACTTGATCCTAGGACCCCGGGGATCACGCCCTGAGCCAAAGGTAGATGCTCAACCCTGAGCCACCCAGGTGCCCCGAGTTTTTATTTTTTTTTACAGGTTTAGTGTGATGGGCAGAATATGGCCCCCTAAAGATGTTCTAGTCCCTGAAATCTCTGAATCGGTTATGTTATAGCAGGTATCAGTACTTCATTCCTTTTTATTTCTGAAAGGTAGTCCATTGTATGAACATACGGTATTTTATTTATCCATTCATAATTAATAACCATTTGGATTATTGCCATATTTGCTTTATCTATTTTTCTTTCTTAAGTGTTTTATTTTTATTTTTATTTTTTTATTTTTATTTTTTTAAAGATTTTATTTATTCATGAGAGAGAGAGAGAGAGAGGCAGAGACACAGGCAGAGGGAGAAGCAGGCTCCATGCCGGGAGCCTGACGTGGGACTCGATCCTGGGTCTCCAGGATCACGCCCTGGGCTGAAGGCAGTGTTAAACCGCTGAGCCACCAGGGCTGCCCTTCTTAAGTGTTTTAAAGTAAAATAAGGACTTTTCTTCTGTAACCATAATATCATTGTCGACCTAACAAAATTAACAATAATTCCTCTTACCCAGTCCATATTGACATTTCCCCAGTTTTATAAGTTGCTAGAATAAGGAACGAAATAAGGTATATACATTGCATTTGGTAGTTATATTTCTTAAATATCTTTAGAAGAGAGGTTTTCTTTCACTCTCCAACCCCTTCCACAGTTTTTTTTCCCCCCAAGCTATGAATTTTTTGAATAAATTGGCTCTGTTTTTCTGTGGAACGTTCCACCTTCCTGGATTGACCTGATTGCTTCTCATATTTCTCAACTTTTTAAATTCTTTGTGTTTTCTGTAAACTGGAAGTCAGATTTAAAGACTTAATAAAATTTAAACAGCTTTGGTAAGGGTATTGTGTAAGTGATGCTATATACTTCATGCTGTATTACATCAGGATACAGAAAATACATGGTTTTATAATCAGTTCTGCTAAGATTGCTCAGAGGTTTTAGTATATTTTAGCATCCATTGATGATTTTTGTCTCAATCAGCTATTTCATAAGAGATTACAAAATGATGCTATTTTTAATTTGGTCATTTCTTCTACACTTATTAACTGCAATTTTTTCTGTAAAGAAGAGCTTTTCTTCATCATTTAGGTTATATAAAATGCAGTTTTTAATATATTAAATAAGGATAAACACTTAAGTCTCTTCCCTTATCAGTTTTCAATAATGAAAATAGTATAATGGTGACAAGTATTTCCCTCCTACCTCAACCTCAGGCTTGGAAGGACTCTCTTTTGATGGTGAATTAAAAAAAAAAAAATTCTATGTGTGTGTGTGTTGTGTGGTCCTTATGGTTTCAATTTACCATTCTTTAATGATCAAGGTTATGTTTATTTTTATGTATATAAGGACCAAGGCTTATTGGTATTTCCTTTTTGTGAAGTATTTATATATTTTGGCAATAAAGATTAATTTCTAACTTCTGCATACAGTTGGATTGGACCTTGGAAGTTTCGCTTAGTTTGCAGTTCATGTGATAGCATGGATTTGTCGCACATTATATGAAGTGGCTACTTATTATTAGTACTGCTTCTGAGATCCTTGGAAAATTAAAGATGCTGTGGATTGGCAGGAGAGGGCAAACAGAGCCAGCTGTAGCATCAGCAAATTTTGAAACCACTTCCTTAATCCTTGAGGAGTTGTCACTGAGGACCACAGCTCCTGTGGAAATAATACTTTGAGAAGAAAGGGCATATAAGAGACTTAATTATTTGTTTCCAAAACAAATTCTCTTTTCACCTATGTACACTACAGTACAGTGTATTTCTCTGTCTTCTGAAAGACATTGAAGACGACTTAACTAAATAGAGAAACCATGTTTAAAGGATTAGGAGGACTATCATAAGAATGTCTATTCTTCCCGTTGACCTATAGAGAAGACAATCCCAGTTAAATTCCCAACAGCTTTTTTTGGGGGGGGTCCGGGGGGGTGAGGTGGAGAGATCTTGATAAGCTCATTCTAAAACTTAAGTAGCAAAGGAGAAAATGTAATAGCCAAGTACTTTTTTTTTTTTTAAGGTTTATTTATTTATTTATACATGAGAGGGAAGGAGAGAGAGAGAGACACTGGCAGAGGGAGAAGCAGGCTCCATGCAGGGAGCCTGACATGGGACTCGATCCCAGGTCTCTGGGATCATACCCCGGGCTGAAGGTGGCGCTAAACCGCCGAGCCACCGGGGCTGCCCTAGCCAAGTACTTTTGAAGAATTATGTGCATGTGCCTGTTTTCTTGATTTATGCTGAACTGGCACTCTGGAGCCCCGGGGGCAGAATGGGCGTCTTAAGAAACAGTGATGGGAATAATTTGTTAGCCATTTATGTCTATTTCTTACTCCTCTGGAGTTTGCCACACTCAGGGTTTGAATTACTGGTGGCTCTGTCGTTGGCTATGTCAATTACTCTTCGTCTTTGCTGCTCTCATGTATTTATTCTTTTGGATGGCCTTTTCCTTAATTTGCCCTAGTGAAATCTCAGGAAGTCTGAAAAGCTAAAAGTGTGAATAACATGCATCTTGTGGGTGTGTGGGGGAATAGTCTCAGGGGCTTTGCTTGTGGTGGTGTACCTCTGTAGCCTTGTGTGAGAGATGCCCTGCCCCCCTCAGTGCTGGCGTTCCATGTATGACCTGTGGGATCTTGACGTTGAGCTAGCAGGTGCAGCTTCCAGGACATTGTCAGGGATGGGATTACCTAGTTTGTGAATTACTCAGAACTAAGATGAATCTGTGTAGGGGAGACTCTGAATCTAGACATTTTTCAGATTGCTCACTCCTGGAATTGCTTGAGTACATATGTGCTGTTTTCAAGTGCGGCCCATTATTGCAGCCAAAAGTTGGTGTCTGCCAATTTTTTTTTTTTTTTTTTGAAATTGTAAGGCCAAAAAAAAAGAAACAAAGAAATTGTAAGGCCTTTAGGACTAATGTCATCCTTCCTTAATATAAATTATTTTTGGCAGTAATCAGATTTTGTTAGAGTTTTCACGCGTGATTGCAACATCTTTTTAGATTCTTCAATAGTTTTTAATTTTTTACTTTATTAAAATTACTAGTCAAGCAAAAGTCTGAAATGAAATCCAGACTAATTTAAGAGTAAAGTTTAAGTAATATGCTGTTTCTTTTTCCTTCTTAAATTTCAATTCAATTAATTAACATAGTTTATTACCCATATCAGAGGTAGAGTTCAGTGATTCATCCAGTCTTATATAACACCCAGTGCTCATTACATCACATGATACCTCCTTAATATCTATCACCCACTTAACCCATCCCCTACCCCCTCCCGCTGTTTATTTTTCTTAATGAAATATTTTTAAATTACTTGCATGGTTGATTTTACACATTTCTAAATTAATAATAGCAGAAACAAGAAACAAAACTGTGCTTATTATTATTATTATTAATTATTATTATTATTTTTGGTTCGTGGGCATCTGGGTACCCCCACATGAGCATATGGTATGTATGAACACATTTATGATATGTGTCATGCTTGTCACTGAGAACGACTGAACCAAATGACTTTTAACTGTTTATAAACTATTATTTATTCACCTGCTTCTCAAAGATATAATGAACTAGACACTGTCTCTTTCCCTCAAAGGACTTATAATCCATCTGTAAACCAACACATGAGTACAGTGAAGTATGACAAAAGCTGTGATAGAAGTTACAGTAGCAGCATCTCAGTGTCTGAGTTAGAATGGGTCACAGATCTCCAGGAGGAAGTGGCATAGGTTTGTTTTTTCACTTCTGGTTCACATTCCAGAAGGTACCACAGGATATTTAATGAAAGTCTCCTTCCCTCCTCTGTAGCCCTCAGTCAGTACTCCTTTCTGGAGGCAGCTGAAGCAGGAGTGATGCTCGGAGTGCTGAGCCAGACATGGGGTGGGAGCAGCAGAGGACTGGTCGCAGTAGCTGAGTGGCAGAGGGAAAGCCCTGTGGTGAGAAAGAACATGTCACATGTGCACCACTGAAGAGGTGAGGGGTGGGGTCTGGCAGATTTGAGAGGCCTTGTTTAAAAAAAAAAAAAAAAAAAAGCAGTTTTGATTTTGTCCTAGTATCAGTGGGAACCGCTGAAAGGTTTTCAGCAGAAAGGCCAAGATCAGGCTTTCATTTTATTTAGATACTCTAACTGCATCACCTGTGTCCTTCAGCAGAAATTATTATTGACCCTTGAACAACACAGACTTGAACTCTGCAGATTATATGTGAATTTTCCACTCTGCAGATTATATGTTAGAAGTACTAACCCCTGCATTGTTTAAGGTCCACTGTATTACCTCTTTGGTGTTTTTTATTTATTTTTTTGAAATCAGTTTTAGGATCAGTTATCTTGTTCTAAACAGAACGTTAGAAGGTACATGGATAGTCAGGATTTTAGGATCCTGGAAAGTATTTTTGAGGGGTTATGAATGATTGACCAAGAGAGGTGAATGGTTTAGAAAGGGAGAGAGCAGGAAAGAGAATTCAGCCACCTCTGAAAAGAGCATGGAGATAGGCACTGAGGCAAGACACAGTTCTGTGTGTGGGTATGGACCAGGAGGACACTCATTTGCCTGAGGGAAATGTCAATCACAGGGGCCTGATCAGAGGCTTGAGCCCTCCTTGGTATTGGCAGATGATGTGAAGAAATGGAAGAGCAATGGTGTCTGTAGATGGAATTTTTATTTTATTTTATTTTATTATTTTATTTTATTTTATTGTCTTTATTTTCTAAAGATTCTATTTATTTATTCATGAGAGATACAGAGAGAGAGGCAGAGACACAGAGGGAGAAGCAGGCTCCATGCAGGGAGCCCGATGTGGGACTCGATCCTGGGGCTCCAAAATCATGCCCCGGGTGGAAGGCAGGCGCTAAACCTTTGAGCCACCCAGGGATCCCCAATGTAGATGGAATTTTAGCAATTATAATTTATTTTTGTCTGAAAAGTTAATACATTCTTTTTTAAAAGATTTATTTATTTATTTGAGGCAGGGAGGGGCAGAGGGAGAGCATCTCAAGCAGATTTCCCACTGAGCATGGAGCCTGACCCAGAGCTCCATCTCATGACACTAAGGTCATGACCTGAGCTGAAATCAAGAGTTAGTTGCTTAACCCACTGAGCCACCCGGGTGCACTGATGATACATTCTTGTGGTCCAAAATTAAAAAAACACAGGTTAAAAAGTGGCAAGTCTCTCTTCCTCTGTCTTCCCATATGTCTAGTTCTCTTCCCTAGAGGCAGGCAACCAAGGTTACCAGTCTTAGATGTACTTTCAAGGAATGTTTCATGTTGTCTTAGTCTGTTTAGGCCACTGTAACAAAATATAAGCGATTGGGTAGCTTATAAATAAATGGAGTTTATTGTTCACAGTTCTGGAGACTAGAGATCTGAGGTTATGGTACCAGCACAGTTGGGTAAGGGCCCTCCTCTTGCTGCATAGCCAGTACCTTCTCTGTTCCTCACATGGTGGAAGGAGTGAGCAAGCTCTCTGGGGGCCTTTCTTCTTTTTTTAAATTCAATTCAATTTATTTTTTATCTTTTTAATTTTAAAAATATTTTATTAAATCAATTTATTTGACAGAGAGAGAGTACGTGTGCATGCACAAGCAGGGGGAGCAGCAGAGGGAGAGGGAGAGGGAGAAGCAGGCTTCCTGCTGAGTAGGGAGGCCAAAATGGGGCTTGATCCCAGGACCTGAGCTAAAATCAGACACTTGACTGAGCCACCCAGGGGTCCCTGGGGCCTAATAATGGTACTAATCCCATACCCGAAGGTTTCATCCTCATGACTTAATCACCCCCAAAGGCCCACCTCCTAATACGATCACCTTTGGGGGTTAGAATTTCAGCATACACATCGTGGGAGGGAGGACGCAAACACTTAGACCATAGTACGTGACTCTTGATCTTATCTCAGGTCTTGATCTCAGGGTTGTTGTGAGTTGAAGCCCTGCATTGGGCCCATGCTGGGTGTGGAATCTACTTAAAAAAGCAAAACAACACTGATTCTTGTGCTGTGAGTAAAGTATGATCAAATGACTTCCATTAATTCTTCTAGTTTGTGTTGGCAGGGATGAGAAACAAGTGTAATGGGCTGGGAACGGATTTTATGGATCACTGAAAGCACTTCCCAAAATGATTCATGGTGTTGCAGGATAAAGTGATAAGCTGCCTGGGTCTGGTGGCTGGAGAAGGGTGCTTACTTTTGGCAGCCTCATCTGTTAGAAAGCTGAGGATTAGAGTTGTAGATTCTTATTGAGTGGATTTGGTGAAAGTATTGTTTTAGGAACATTACTTTTTGGGTAGGCTGAATGATAGTTTGGAAGGAGCAGAAGAGTAGGGCAGGAGAACCAAATGTGAGGCTTATGTCCTTATGGTACCGACACAGCCAGCTAACAGAACAGCTTATAGCATAATATATTTTAAAAGTGGGCAGCCCCGGTGGCGCAGCGGTTTAGCACTGCCTGCAGCCCAGGGCGTGATCCTCGAGACCCTGGATCGAGTCCCACATCAGGCTCTCTGTATGATGCCTGCTTCTCCCTCTGCCTGTGTCTCTGCCTCTCTCTCTCTCTGTCTCTATGAGTAAATAAATAAAATCTTAAAAAAAATATTTTAAAAATTATTTTTATCTTAAATTGATGCTTGATTTGAACATACTTAATGAATTTACAGTTCTAGATTTGAGAGCAGTACTCAGCAATAGTGTGACAGTGTGTATACTTAATTTTTATTGAAGCATAGTTGACATACAATGTTACATTAGTTTTAGATGTACAACATAGTGATTCAGTAATTCTGTGCATTGCACAGTGCTCTCCACAATGTGTAGTCACCATCTGTCACCAAACGTCATTACAATATTCTTGATTATATTCTCTGCTGTACTTTTCATTCCATGACTTACTTATTTTATAACTAGAAGTTTAAACCTCTTAATCTCATTCGCTTATTTCATTCATCTCTATACCTCCCTCCCCTCTGACAACCGCCAGTTCTCTGTATTTATGATTGTTTTTGATCTGTTTGTTTTTTTTTGTTTGTTTTTTGTTTTTTGTTTTTTTTGGGTTTTGTTTTTTAGAGGCCTACATGCTTGTATACTTACTAAGAATGAGAATCATTTTTCCAAAAAATGTGTTGATTTTTTTGGGGTGACCTGTAAAGTATAGAGACAGTGAGGCGTGGTCGTGGGGGAGCATAGATTTTAGAGCCAGACCAACTTTGTCTTGCATCTCAGTCCCACTGCCTATCAGCTTTGTGAATCTAGGCAAGCTGCTTAATCTCACTGGGCCTATTGGTGCTTCTGTAAAATGGAAATTATACCTACTGTCTAGATTTTGGGGGAGGATAAAACACCATAAGACATGTACAGTGTCTGACTTTCCACTTCTTCAGGGAGTAAATATCCATTTGTTTGTTTATTTAAAAAGATTGTAATTTATTCATGAGAAACACAGAGAGAGGCAGAGACACAGGCAGAGGGAGAAGCTCCCCCATGGGGAACCTGATGCAGGACTCCATCCGAGGACCCTGGGATCATGACCTGAGCCAAAGGCAGACAGACGCTCAGCCACTGAGCCACTCAGGCATCCCAAATATCCATTAGTTGAGAAAAGAGCACAGGCTCGGTCTTGAGAGTCTAAAATACTTGAGGGATGAAAAACAGAAATTTTAACAGATTTTTCTGATGACTGCTTTATCCTAAAGATGGGAAATCCTCCGACTCTTTTGAATTAGTTGTTTTAGAAGTCAGGTCAGACATGGACTCTACTGTTGTCTCTGCTTACATAAGGTCCTCTTTGAAGCTTACGTGAGGACAGTGTACTGAGCACTAGATGGCGCTCAAACAAGGCAAGAAGGAGGCCCTTGGCACAGTCGTCCTTCCCTAAGCTCCCGGGGATTTTTTTTTTTTTTTTTTAAAGATTTTATTTATTTATTCATGAGAGACACAGAGGGAGGGGCAGAGGGAAAAGCAGGCTCCATGCAGGGAGCCCGATGTGGGACTCGATCCCGGGACTCCAGGATCACGCCCTGAGCCAAAGGCAGACGCTCAACCACTGAGCCACCCAGTGTCCCATCCTGTTTTTGATACTACAGTAATGAGTGTTGGCTTTTGGTGTCTTTGCATACAGCAAAGTACAAAGAAGACAAAAAGGGTAAAAATCATAGCAATCAGATGTAACCTTTATTGGGGCACTTGGGTGGCTCAGTGGGTTCAGTGTCCTACCCTTGAGCCCAGCCCAGGTCTTGATCTCAGAGTCCTCAGAGCTGGGCATGGAGCCTACTTAAAAGAAGATAAAGGAAAGACAAAAGAAGTAACCATTATTAACATTCTGGTGTATATGCTGTGAATTCTCTCATTTAAAAATGTTTGCGTCATATTCTTCCACATGTTCTTTCTGTAACTTACATTTACCTCATGTCAGTGTTTCACTACAGCATAGCTTTTAGACAGCTGTACAATATTCTATCTTATGGAAATCAGTAATTTATTTAATGTTGGACAGTTTCGTTTATTTTTTGGGGTTTATTTTTATTTTTTTTTAAACATTTTATTTATTCATGAGAGACACAGGCAGAGGGAGAAGCAGGCTCCATGCAGGGATCCCCATGTGGGACTCAATCCCAGGACTCTGGGATCACTCCCTGAGCTGAAGGCAGACGCCTAACCCGTTGAGCCACTCAGGCGTCCCCTTTTTTGGGTTTATATGTAAAACTCGAACTTCCTTATAGCCAAGTCTTTATGCATATCTCTAATTACGTAAGTGGAGTGAGTTCTTAGCAGTGGCTTTGCCGGTAGATTCGTCTTTTTTTTAAATCATACAAATCTTTTATTGTAGAGAAGTTACAAAATATGAAAACAGGGGCAATTGGGTGGGTCAGTGGTTGAGCGACTCCCTTCGACCCAGGACATGATCTGGGGTCCTGGAATCGAGTCCCACATTGGGCTCCCTGCATGGAGCCTGCTTCTCCCTCTGCCTGTGTCTCTGCCTCTCTCTGTGTGTGTCTCATGAATACATAAATAAAATCTTTAAGAAAATAGTCTTTTTTTTTTTTTTAAGATTTTACTTTTTTAATTTATTTGACAAATGGGAGAGAAAGCATAAGTAGGCAGAGTGGCAGGGAGAGGGAGAAGCAGGTTCCCCACTGAGCAGGAGTCTGATGTGGGGCTCCATCCCAGGACCACAACGGGATCTGAAGGCGGATGCCCAACTGAGCCACCAAATGGAGGGAAAGAGTAGTCCAGGTAGAGGGAACAGCAAGTGTAAGTGTGGACTTGCAGCAGGAATAAGTCCTGCAGAACAGTGAGCAAGGAAACAAATTACATAGGGACTTTTGGCCATGGGTTGGTTGGTTTGTTTTTTTTTTTTTCTATGTTGCATGATAGTCCAAAAATGAGCTTTTTTAAAAAAAGATTTTATTTATTTAATCATGAGAGCTTAAAGGTTCCATTTCCTGGTCTGATTTTTTTTTCAGAGATCCCTCTTACATTATTAAAAAATATGTACATTCAGCCCAGAGACTTGGCTAACGGAAACATCATTGTGAATTGAGCGGTTGTTAATTGAGCATTTACTGTGTGGCCAGGTGCTGGGCTCCTTGCCCTCCGGGCCTGTCCTTGTTAGATCTCCCGACAGGCCTGCTGGCGGGGAAAACAGCCCCGGGGCAGGGGGTGGTGTCCAAGGTCACACAGCCCATGGCCCACGTGGACCAGACTTAAACCCAGTTTCTGTAGCTCCAGAGGCGGGTCCGCGGGCCCTCGTGCTGCACAATCTCCACTTGGGAGCATTATCGGGCCTGAGCTTCAAATAACGGCTGCAGAGCTGCCACATCAAATTACGTGCCGACCTTTGAGTAAAGATTAGCCAGATTCCGTTCAGGTGTTCACTTGCAGGGCGCAGTGGGTCCCTGTCAGCAGTACTCGGTGTCCGAGAGCCGAGAGCCGAGAGCCGTGGTTCACGCCGCCGAGGGAGCCAAGACGTTCTTCACGGCTGACGCGCCTGTGTCCGCGCTCGCCTCCAGTGGAGTGTGTCCTCTGTTCTCGGGCGCTGCCTGCGTGATCCTTTCCCGCGGGTTCTTGATCCGTTTCCTCAGCTGAGAACCAGGAGAAGGGGCTTCTGTGAAATTCGGTCACAAGTTTTTAATGGACAGAGACAAATCAGTGATCGTAAAATTATTTTTTTCTTTGAGTTCTTGATGCCCGTGCGCTCTGCGTGTTACCCCTTCGGCGTGCCCGCCGTGCGTGCTTGTTCTCGCTCCTCAGGGCGGCCTGGGCACCGCGCCCGCCCCAGCTCCGCTCCTGGCATCAGACGCCTGCTCCGCCGTCCTCACCATGGGAATAAAGGAATAAAGAATATCCGAGTTTCTTTTGAGCATCTTATTTTCTCCAAGTGAGGGACCAAAAGAAGTTCAGATTTTACATCTTGAGTCAGAACCTTTATTTCCCGTTCTTGCATTATACCTTTCTGTGCAGGATCCCTTTAGAATATGTGTGAGTTTTGGGGGGTTGACTACGCCCTCAAACTAACACTTTATTTTATTTTATTTTTTTTATTTTTATTTTTTTTAAACTAACACTTTAGATGGGGGCCATAGCCTTGCTTAAAACATTAAAGTTAAGGGGCAGGTGCATTTTATTGCAAGTACTCCCTTCTTTCCTTTTCTCGCCGTGTTGGTTGGAGTCTGGATTTTTAAGTCTTTTTTTTTTTTTTCTATTACTTTTCTTGAGAAAATAAAGACAATATTACATTGCATGGTGGCTGCTGAAACTTTGACACTTTAATAGTTACAGTTCTTTCATTTTGGCAGTTGAATGACAACATATAGGATTGTCTGTGAATCACATGAATATGAACACCTTTTTGGTTCTGCTTGGTGCATTAAAAATTGCTATAATAAATTTATACGCAGTTTTTCTCCTTTCTTTTTCCCATGAGTAGGCCCTTTTAAAACATTAGTATTCCCACAGTTTAACCACTGAATGGGCTGATTCTAGTTAGTTTTGTGAATGATTTCTCTAATTTTCTCTCTGCTAAGGGGGGAAAAAAAGGCCTTCAGAAATGCTTCCATACTTCACTGAATGGTTACTTGTTTGTTTACTCAGTTTGTGTGTTAAACTGATGAAATATCATATCTTTGTCAGAGTTTATGTGTTGTGGGCTGAACGTGACACTATTAACATAATGTCGACTTTGAAATCATTTTATGGCAAAACTTTCAGTGTTTCTTTTTTGAACCTCATAATTGTTAGGTTGTCAGCAAATCTGTATTCAGAAATCTGCATATAATTCATCCCCAACAGCTCTCTCCTCATTAGCTTTCCATTAAATAAGATTTAAACTGTCAATTATCGAGATCCCTGGGTGGCTAAGCGGTTTAGTGCCACCTTCAGCCCAGAACGTGATCCTGGAGACCCAGGATCAAGTCCTACGTCGGGCTCCCTGCATGGAGCCTGCTTCTCCCTCTGCCTGTGTCTCTGCCTCTTTCTGTCTCTCTCATGAATAAATAAATAAAATCTTAAAAAAAAAACAACTGAACTATCATCTGTCCTTATTGAGATTCACATATGAGACGCTTGTGCTTAAAGTAAGTACAATAAAACCAGTCTAAATTGCTGAAAGCTGTGAATTAGGGCATATATAATTAAAAAATTCAGCTTCCTGACCCAACTATAGTTTATGATTCCACAACAGTTACAAAAAAGTCCATCTATCCTCCTGCCACTTACTTATTAGGCTTAACATTTTCTCTTTCCTTTAATTCTTTATCATTCACATAAGCTTCACATGATTTTAATTATAACACAGATAAAATTTTTATTGTGGATTAATGCATGTATGACATAACTTCTTTTAGATATGTATAGAAATAGAGCATATAATTGTATGTATATAAATAGAGCATATAATTCCAAGTAGTAAAGAAAGAAAGAAAGAAAGAAATAAAAAGAAAGAAATTCCAAGTAGTAGTAGTGTTTTAGATTGATGTTATGTGGGTTTTCTTTAATAAAAAAAAGAAGCTAATGGGTGCCTGGGTGGCTCAGTTGGTGAAGCATCTGACTCTTGATTTTGGCTCAGGTCATGATCTCATGGTTGTGGGATGGAGCCCTGCCTTGGGCTCTGTGCTCTGCAGGGAGTCTGCTTCTCCCTCCCTCCCTCCGGCTCATAAACTCTTTTTTTTTCTGTCTCTCAAATAAATACATCAATCTTAATTTGTAGAAGGGAGCTAAATACTGTTCATATGGAAAGAGTATTAGATATTAGATGTGTTTATTCTTACATTGTGACCTTGGACAGGTTGCTTGGCTCTTCTCTGTCAGCTATAAAATGAGAATGCTCCTGTTTCCTCTGTCAGCTTCTCAGGGTTTTGGAAAGCAGTGAAGTGAAATAACCATGTTGAGAGCACTTTGAATAGTTTATAGGTCTAGATAAATTGCAAATTCTACCTAATCAAATGTATTTCCATATCAACAATTAATATGCCAAAGTCCTTAAACACATTTCTCTCGTGGAGTTCAACATGGGGCTGGAACTCATGACCCTGAGATCAAACCTGAGCTGAGATCATGATTCGGACACTCATTTGATGAGCCACCCAGGTTGCCCCTTTTTCACTTAAAAAAAAAAAAAAATATATATATATATATATTTTTTTTTTTAATAGAAAGTCCCCCCCCCCCCCCGTCCCCCGCCGGCTTTAAGCTGTATACCTAACATGGGGCTTGAACTCACAACTCCCCTGAGGTAAAGAGTAGCATGCTCTGCTGACTGAGCCAGCCAGGTGCCCCTTTAAACCCATTTTTTTGGTAGAAGTTAAATAACACTTTTCCTAAACCTTCTCCTCCCTTGTTGAAATACTTTTTAAAAAATATAACGTGAAAGTTTAAACTCCATTTTAGACAAACAGCTGAAATTCTAAACTAGTGGAGTTCAAATTAATGAAGTGTATACTTAGTCACATTTTTAGTTTTTAAAAATATTTTTCTCTGTAGCCTAAAAACTTTTTTTAAAAAAATCTGCTTTTATGTGGGAACCCACATACTTCTGTATTGAGAGTATGGTAAGACTGTTATTTAGGTTGCAGTGTTGTTTTACAACCAATTGGTAAGCCTCTTTTCTAAGATTATGTGTTATTCAACTTCTGTTTTCTTTCTCTAATCCCTGAGGGCCAGCCCCACGGCCTGGCAGTATCCATTGGTACCTCTTGTGTTACTCAAAAATCCAAAGTGAGGACAGATGAAGAATGAGACAGATGGGTTGGTAGAAAACAGAAGGAAGAGTTGGGGGTGGGGGGGAACCAGTGGTGGACTGTGGAAACTGCTAAAGGGCCACAAGCAGTCCTTCTGGTGGGTGTTGTTGGCTCGATGGTACCGGTCACGGGTCAGTTCAGTTATCAGCCTAACAGCAGTGGTGAGTGTTTGGCTTGGCAGCCGTAGCCTGGCTGACCTCTTACACCAGCTGACTAAAATACTGTAAATAACTCTTCCATATTTTCATGTGTGACAATTAACAGGAATAGGTATTTAGTTTATTAGATGACCCTTTTTATATATTTATTTTGGTTGCAGAAACCTGAATTCTTGAACTACAGGCTTCATGTGAAATTACCTTTTTTTTCCCTACCAACAAATGTTCTTTCTTGTTTATTGGTCAGTTTTGGAAACTGCTTGCCGTCTCACAGTGGTACTGTGTTGAAGAATGGAGGGGCGTGTGCTCCAAACAGAGCTCCGGTCTTTTCGTTCTTCCATTAACAAACTGATGTCTGGGTATCTGCGGTTGTGGAGAGCAGATCTAACTAGCAGGGATAAGGTTGTTCCTCTTCTGTTACTTTGTACATTGAGGCTGAAGACATTTGGAGACTTTTTCTGCATAAGTGGCTGATATAGCTGATCATCTATTTCTATAATGAAAAAGTATCCACAATTTTTTACTTAATATTTGCTAATTTTTTCCCTTTTCTATCAAAACTGAACATTTCTGTGTCTTCTTCACTTACCATTTTTTAAAATTTGAATTCAGTTAACATATAGATTGTTATTAGTTCAGCAATTCATCAGTTTTATATACACTCAGTGCTCATTACATCACATGCCCCCCTTACTGCCCATCGCCCAGTTATGCCACCCCCTACCCCAACGCCTCCAGCAACCCTCAGTTTGTTTTCTATGGTTAAGAGTCTCTTATGGTTTGTCTCCCTCTTTGATTACATCTTGTTTTATTTTTCCCTCCCTTCCTCTATGCTCCTCTGTTTTGTTTCTTAAATTACACATATGAGTGAAATCCTATAATTGTCTTTCTCTGATTAACTTATTTCTTTTTTTTTTTTTTAAGATTTTATTTATTTATTCAGAGAGAGCGAGAGAGAGAGAGGCAGAGACACAGGCAGAGGGAGAAGCAGGCTCCATGCAGGAAGCCCAATGTGGGACTCGATCCCGGGTCTCCAGGATCACACCCCGGGCTGCAGGCGGCGCTAAACCTCTGTGCCACCAGGGCTGCCTGATTAACTTATTTCACTTAGCATAATACCTTCTAGTTCCATCCATGTTGTTGCAGATGGCAAGATTTCATTTGTTTTGATGGCTGAGTAGTATTCCGTTCCATTCTTTGTAATTGTCATTCTGTTGATGGACATCTGGGCTCTTTTCATAAATTGTTGTGGACGTTGCTATAAACATTGGGGTGCAGGTGCCCCTTTGGATCACTACATTTGTATCTTTGGGGTATATACCTAGTAGGGCAATTGCTAGGTCATAGGGTAGCTCTATTTTCACTTTTTTTTTTTCCCCAGCCCGGCCCTATTTTCACTTTTTTAGGAACCTCCAGGGACACCTGGGTAGCTTCAGCTCAGGTTGTAATCCCGGGATCTGGGATCCAGTCCCACATCAGGCTCTCTGCATGGAGCCTGCTTCTTCCTCTGCCTGTGTCTCTGCTTCTCTCTCTTTCAGTCTGTGTCTCATGAATAAATAAATCTTTAAAAAAAATAAAAAGAAAGGAACTTCCATATACTTTTTCAGAGTGGCTGCGCCAGCTTGCAATCCCACTAGCAGTGCAAGAGGGTTCCCCTTTCTCTGCATCCTCTCCAACATTTGTTGTTTCCTGACTTGTTAATGGTATCATTTTTTAAGTTAAGGCCAGAGTTCTTGGTCAGAGGACTGTGACATGTAGTTTAAATCCAAAGGAGCTGTAACACTCTCTGTAATAGTTCTTGATGTGCCTCTATGTTATTTCATACAAAAATGGACTGCCTGGTGCGATGAAAGAGTTTAGGTGGTGTTAAATAGAATTTATTCTGAATTTACAGTGACATGATAATATGTCAGACATCACATCCTTTATGAATCCCTTTGAATAGGCCATTTCAAAGGGGAAAGAAATTCTGTGTCATATGGGTGCTTATGCTTGCTTTCTGTCAATATATGCTTATCTGAGTATTGAGATCACAGGATTTGGTGTCAAAAGACCTGGGCTCGTAATTTTGCAAATTTAGGAATATGTGTGGGCTTATAGGCCACAGTTATGCACTTTTGGTGGGAATGGTAATTGGTTAAATCTTTTTGCAATGTAATTTGCAATATTCATCAGAACAGAAGTGTTCATTGACCTAGCAGTTGCATTTCTGAAGTTTATGTTGAGATAATTGGACAAGTTCAGAAATATACGTAGAAAGATACATGAGTAATGGCATTCATAGCAATGTTTGTGAAGGAAGATTGCTATCAACCTAAATGTTCATGAGTAAGGAGACTGCTAAAAAAATTAAAATGATGCATCTGTACACTGTAACATTACACAGTCATAAAAATGATCATATGTTTATAGAAAGGGGGAAAGATCCACAGCATATTAAGGGGTTAAAGCCAGTTATAAAAACATTCATATAGTGTAATTTATTCAAGCAAAATTATGTATGTCTGTATTTTTAAAAATGTTATTTATTTATTTATTTATTTATTTATTTATTTATTTTTAAAATTTATTTACGGTAGTCACAGAGAGAGAGAGAAGAGGCAGGGACATAGGCAGAGGGAGAAGCAGGCTCAATGCACCGGGAGCCTGACGTGGGAGTTGATCCCGGGTCTCCAGGATCACGCCCTGAGCCAAAGGCAGGTGCCAAACGGCTGCGCCACCCAGGGATCCCAAAAATGTGTTTATTTATAGAATTCTTGTATAGGTTTGTGTTGCTTTATTTTTATGATTTACTTTTTAAAATTTGTTCAATATAATTACAGATTCACAGTAGGTTGCCAGAAAGGTACAGGGAGGTCCTGGCATCCTTCACTCATCTCCCCCAGTGATGACAACTGACATAACTATTGTTCAGTATCAAGGCCAGGAAACTGACATTGGTATAATCCACAAAGGTTACTGGGATTTCAGCAGGTAGTTACACATGGACACATTTGTGTGTATATGCATAAGTCTACACAGTTTTATCACATGTATAGACTCCTGTAGCCACTACCAAAATCAAGATACTTACCTGTTTTATCCCAACACGGCTCTCTTGTGCTTTCCCTATTATAGCCGCACACATCCCCCACCCCCTCATCTCCAATCCCTGGCAGCCATTGATCAATTTTTAATCTCTATCATTTTGTTATTTCAAGAAAGTTATATAAATGGAATAATACGGTATGTAAACATTTTGAGATTGGCTCTTTTCACTATGCACAGTGTCCTTGAGATCTATTCAAGTTGTATATATCAGTAGGTCATTCCTTTTTTCTTGCTGAGTAGTAGTCTGTTGTGTATGTACCATAGTTTAGACAGTGACCCATTGAAAGATGTTTGGATTGTTTCCAGTTTTTGACTATTACGAGTAAAGCTGCTATGAACGTTTGTGTACAGGTTTTCTGGTGAGCATAAGTTTTTTTTTTTCTTTGAGACAAATGGTCAACAGTGCAGTTTCTGGGTTGTATGGTCAGTGCAGGTTGAAGTTTCTCTTATTTTTTTCAATTTATTTTTAATTGAAGTATAGTTGACATGTTAGTTTCAGGTACACAGCCTAGTGAGATGATAATTATATAAATTAACAAAATTCTCACCATGAAAAGCATAGTTACCAAGTGCATGTTTGGTTTTATACAAAACTGCCAAACTGTTTTCCAACAGCTGTATCATTTATTATTCCCACCAGTAATATATGTGAGATCCAGTTTCTCTACCCCCTTGCCAGCATTTGATGTTGTCACCCTTTTTTTTTTTTTAAATTTAGCAGTTCTGATAGCTGTGTAGTATTACCTCATGCCTTTTGTATGGTTTGTTTTTACAATAATAAAAATAAAAACCATTTTTCAAAAGATTTCTTATTTATTTGAGAGAGAGCACGAGCAGCAGGGAGAAGCAGAGAGGAAAGGGAGAAGCAAACTCCTTGCCAATCAGGGAGCCTGACGTGGGGCTTGATCCCAGGACCCTGAGATCATGACCTGAGTTGAAGGCAGACACTTAACTGATGGAGCCTCCCAGGTGCTCCCCCCCAAATTGTCTTTTAAAAAAGAAAAATTACCAAATGTGAGTCTCTGTTCTGCCATTTATTAAAAGTTACTTAATATTGAGCAATTTCACTTGGTGAATAAGGACTTTTGATTACCTTGATAATCCACTAGGGTTGTTTTTCTATAGTAAAACATGAATATAAGTAAAACCCAAACATATCATTGTACAGTTGTTTGACACAAAACATGTAAAACTGCTTCAAAAATTACTGACTTTTGTTTTATCCTTCCCTGTGTCGTGGGGGTGGGGGGAAGACAAAGGAAGCTGGCAAATTACTTGTAAGGTGTGTTAAGGAATAAATATATGTAAATTTGATAGTTTATTACATATGGTTTTGTGTTATTGCCATGGTGGGTTGGGAACTCACGTTTATTGAGCTATGTGCTGAGCACTTTCCATACCTTGTCATATACTGCTTACCCCTGTCCTATAGAAGGTGGTATCCTTACCTCTGCTTCACAGATGAGAAACTGGGACTCTCAGACTAAGTAACTTGGCTTGGTTATACCATTAGGAAACGAAGAAGCTGGAACTTAAACACATGGCTTCAAAATATGTACTCTTTCCATTATGCCAGGGGTATACATCATTTTCGTTAACAGGCCACGTGACTGGAAATTCATGTGCCAGTTGCCTCAGTCTGTTAATTGATGGGAACTGTTGAGATACACTTGGAGTGGAAGTATGAAAGTGACTGGCTTCTGTGGTTGCAGAGATATTCTGTATTCTTGTGTTGATATTTCTTCCTAGTGTTCCAATTTGGTATATAATTTTAGTGGAATTCAACTAGAATTTTTAAACATTAAACATTTAAACTTGACTGTGTTCTGCTTTAATAATAGTTAAGTTAGTGGTTTATCTAAGTTTGCTGGCCCAACGTTTGGCTGCAGCAGTTAATTATAGTGTTGTTGTGAGTACATGGTTAGGCTTTATTATATGCATCACTAGAGGCATTAGTGCTATTCATTTCTTTTTTTCCTGAAAATCTTCAGATGGTTGTAGTCAGGATCAGACATTTAACTATTGTATACTTTAAATACCTTGCTGCTGCTTTGAGAGTTGTTTTCTTTGTGTTTTTGATTCTGTGCTCAGTGGCTTCCCCTTTGCAGCAGGATGAAATCCAAATTCAGTGTGACATTGAGGTTCTTCATTCTTTGGCTGTACTTTTTCATACCACTCTTCTCTGCTGCCTACACTTCCTGGTTATTTTACTTGGTTTTGCTATATGTTAGCACATTCAACGGAGGTGGCATGGATTTATTGATTATTTGAGACAACTCAGAAATCCTTGAGCTGTAGTACTGGTATTCCCTGGAGACTTTTCTTAGAGGCTCTCATAGAAGCATGTGGAGAGTGTGAGGGAGATTCTCTTCATAAAATCAAAGGAAGGAAGGGAACAGAAGTGGCAGTGGTAATGTTTAAGAATTTGCCTGTGGTTGTGCAAATTTTAGTAACTACTTCATTGCTGAATTATTTTAAGGGAAGTCCATGAAGGTTCTTAAAACTGAAAAATCCCTAGACCAGTTTCGTGTTTTCTTGGATATGTATGTGAGACTCTGGGATTCTTGGGAAAATATCTCTAGTCGCATAGGTCTCCCTTTCATCTGGGTGTCACAGCAAAACTGTGACTCTTGTGACTTCATTTGACTTCTTGTTGCTGCCAGAATAGTGGCCAAACTGAGAAGGAGGAGCCTGATATACCTTATCACATGTAAGGATTGCTTCAGAAAGAGATACCTAGTCATTGGATCAGTATGGTGGTTTATCTAGAGTTTAGTTCTTTTTTATTTTTATTTATTTTTTTTTATAGGATTCAACAGTACTTTTTTAAAATTATTTATTTATTTATTTATGATAGTCACACAGGGAGAGAGAGAGAGAGACATAGGCAGAGGGAGAAGCAGGCTCCATACACTGGGAGCCCGACGTGGGATTCGACCCTGGTTCTCCAGGATCGCGCCCTGGGCCAAAGGCAGGCGCTAAACCGCTGCGCCACCCAGGGATCCCCGAGTTTAGTTCTTTTAGCAAAAGTTTGAGAGATGACTAGTTTTGCATAATTTATCCCTACTCTCCCGTTATCCACATTTAAAAAATTGACCTGGAGTTGTATGGTGTACATGTAACAATGAGTTTGAAGTACTCTGTGTGGTACTAATTTATTGAATCTGTATTGGTATAAATATTTGCTGCCCTTTTGCCCCCTTTTTGTATGTTCTCAGTGCCCCAAATCTGCCTTCAGAAACATTTGGTTTCTAATTGTAATTGTCTTGGAAACACTGGCATATTTGCAGCTCCATTTTACTTTTATTTACTGCATATGATGATTTGTTAGTTGCCTGCTGCCAGAACATCTGAGCTCATTTGTTTAAACTAAAACAGTACTGCGCATGGATGCCTATAATACGCAGCGACAGTTACCAACCATCCCAGTTGCTTACCACCTCATTTTAGCTCTAAATCAAGCAAACGAGAAAGAAGATTATTCTTAAAATGTTCCAGGAAGTTTAGAAAATTGGAGGATGGAGGGATGAGAGGAAGGGGAATTTTATTATAACGATCAGTGTGTTACTTTTGGCAGGGGTGGTGTGCCTCGCTGATTTCCTTTGTAGAAACAAGTAAGGCGTCAGGGTGTGAGAGTTCCAGTGGTACTGCCACAAACAGAGCTCTGTGAATCTTTGATTTAATAGGTCATTACCAAGTGTTTTTCTTTTGGCCGAGCCACTGTACTAGGCACAGTGGGGATGTCGGCGTTAACGAGATATTTTCCCTGGTCTCATGGTGCTTATAATCTGGGCACTGGGGATGCTTCTGACCCTAAGTGGTGGTTGTTGAGGAGGCGGTGGCAGTGATGCTGTTTCAGATCACAGCTGTGTGTAGGGGACCTGGGCCTGATGGGCCTAATCGCAGACTGGTAGGTGCTGGCTGGTGTACAAGAGGGAGCTTTCCAAGAGAGGTGTGGTAACTCCCGGTCTTTCCCTGTCTCTTCATCCTTGAGTGACAAAGAAATCAGACTGCTTCAGACAGAAATAGTATTTCATGTTTGGAATTAAATAAGTGTATTTAAAAATATTTTAATAAAAAATTAAACTTCAGGGCACACCTTGCCTTGAGGGCTGGAGAATATGAAGTCTTTCTTGAGGAACGGGGGAAATAGTTTTGTCCTCAAAGTGTCTGACAACGGCATTTATTCAGTCAGTACATTTTTGTCATGCACGTGCTTTGTCGCAGGCTGTGAATGCCAAGATGAGCGAGGAGCCCACGATCTCGAAGTTGAGGGAGTCAAGGACAAGAAGTTGGGCGGTGTTGCTACCAACTACTGTTTTATTTTTTATTTTTTTAAAGATTTTATTTATTTATTTATTCATAGAGACAGAGAGAGAGAGAGAGGCAGAGACACAGGCAGAGGGAGAAGCAGGCTCCATACAAGGAGCCTGATGTGGGACTTGATTCGGGATCTCTGGGATCATGCCCTGGAACTGAAGGTGGCGCTAAACCGCTGAGCCACCCAGGCTGCCCCAACTACTGTTTTTTTTTTTTTTTTTTTTAAAAGATTTTATTTATTTATTCATGAGAGACACACAGATTGAGGCAGAGACACAGGCAGAGGGAGAAGCAGGCTCCATGCAGGGAGCCTGATGTGGGACTTGATCCCAGGACTCCAGGATCACACCCTGGGCCGAAGGCAGGTGCTAAACCGCTGAGCCACCCAGGGATTCCCCCCCCCCCCCCCCCCGCCCCAACTACTGTTTTATAATTGGGTGTTTGGATGACCTGGTCTTAGATGATCAGAGAAGATTTCCTGGAGGAAGTGATGGCCATACCAGCCTCACTAAAGATGTTGGAATTAATTGTTTTTGTTTTTTGTTGTTTTGTTTTGTTTTGTTTTTGTTTTTTTGTTTTTTTTGGTAAATATTGTATGAAAAATAAATCTGAACCGTGTTCTGGGAACATCCAGTGGCTTTCTGTTGAGAACAAGTTGAGAGACTGAACTCCAGACTTGAGCTGTCTAGTATACTTTTCTAGTCTTCTAATCTGCTGTCCTCTGGTGTAGATTAACATTTCCAGAATGTGCTGGGCACTGTGATGCCGTGCTTTTTTGCGTGCGCTGTTACCATGTCTGGAAAGCCCTCCTCTTTTCCCTCCCCGTTGTTTGCCAGACTGACTTCTCTTGTGGTTATTTCCTCTGGGATGCCTGCCTTGACTGCTCCTAGGGTAGGTTGGGTACACCTCCCATGAGCTTACACAGGAGCTGGCCTTGATCTTGGTATTTCCCTTCCACCAGATAGTCTGTCTGCTTCTTTATTTCTCCATGTAACCTGGTGGCAGAGGCAGCATCTTTGGGAGAAACCAGCATGTCCTGAACATCCAGGCAGTGTTTGAGGGATGGACAGACTTAGAAGCTTCTGAAGGTTGTATCCATATGTGTATAATTGAAGCTCTTGGTTCCAGCCAAGTTCAAGAGAGTGTTATTGACCGAAGAAAGTAGAAGCACTAGTGGAACAGATTTTATGCATGTGGTCTACTTATTAACCTCATAAAGCTATTTACAATCCTTTGCATTTATACCTCTTTACTTTTATTTTTTGCCCGAGTAACCAATAAACTAATTCACAGTTTCTGCTTCTTGCCAACTACTAATATATATTATTAAATCTGACCACTGTGATTTATTAATTAGAAATCTTTTTGTTATTAACAGAAATCAATTTGATTTTGCATAGGCCAGAAAAAGGGGCATGTGTGATGAAGAGATGGGGATGTCTCAGGATCCTTGGATCCTGAATCCCAGCATCAAGAAGACAGGCTGTAGGAAGAACTGGCCCCAAGAATGGCAAGCACAACAAGAATTCTGAGGGTCCTTTCTGTTAGTCTCTGCTTCTCTCCTCAAAGCTTTTACTCATTTTTCTTACTAATCAGCTTTGTCTGCTTCTCTGTGGACAGAGGATGGTTTCCCTTGAGCCTCAGCTTTGCAGCCAAGTATGGAAAACCTGTCTTTTCTGTCTCCGTTCCAAATTCACCAAGACTGGCTTATCTTAGATTTCTATCCCTGATGGAGTCAGCAGTGGCCAGGGAGTGGGGTCATGCCGAACAAGCCTGTCTGGCTCCGCTCACCCTTGAGAAATAAGGTGGGAAGGTAAAAGAAAAGGATGGGGAGAGCAGCAGACTGACAAGACATTGTGCGGTGGGCAGACACCCAAAATGTTTTTGTAAAGAAAATAAAAATGCAGTGATAAAGACTAGAGACCCATACACGCTTTATTGTAGGATCATTTCTGGGTTATTTTGCCTAAAAAAAAAATCTTCCCTCTTGGGAGAAACTTACAGATTTAACTTTGAAAAGACATTTATCTTTTTGAATTTGAATATAACTTGAGATTCTTAAGGGAATGGCATGTTCACTGAAGTAATGAGTGGGTTTTAGCTTTGTGTGTATAACACTTAGACCTGATACTGTCTTCAGTTGTCAGGAGACAGTTTCTAGAGCAGCTATCATGCAAATTCAAGGGGAGGCACATGTAATTTAAGGTTTTCCAACAGCCACTTTAGAAAAGTGAAGCAGATGAAATTAATTTTAATAATACATTTCCTATGTATTTATGTGTAGATAAAAAGGGTTTATAACTGTTGTGTTTATTAGAAGAGATCGTCATGGGATTTAAATGTGCTAATAAATTTAAAAGTGCTGTGAAAAACATTTAAAGGATTATACAGGTGTAAAGCATTATTTTAATTAATTGGGGGCAAAGCCTACTACATTTTGGAATCAATACTAACTCTCATTTCCTGAAGTTTTACTTTGTGCTGCACGTTGTTCTAAGCACTTCCTACATGTTATATAATTTAGTGATGACGATGCCTGTGGAATAGGCAGGCTCATTATCATCTCTGTTGTGTATATGAGGAAACTAAGACATAAAGAGTTAAGATACTAGCCCAAGGTCACATAGCTCATAACTTGAGCTGGAATTGGAATGTGCTTTTTTTTTTTATTGCGGCAAAATGTATACAACATAAAAGTGATCATTTTCACCATTTAAAAGAATATATATTTATTTATTAGAGGGAGAGGGAGAAGCAGATTCCTCCTTTATTTTTTAGTGACAGAGAGAGAGACAGAGACAGAGACACAGGCAGAGGGATAAGCAAGCTCCATGCAAGGAGCTTGAAGTGGGACTCTATCCTGGGACTCCAGGATCACACCCTGGGCAGGCGCTAAACCGCTGAGCCACCCAGGGATCCCCTGCATTCTCTTTCTTTCCCTTTTTTTTTAAATAGCCACTTTAATAGGTGTGAAAGTGGTATCTCATTGGGGTTTTGATTTACATTTTCCTAATGCCTAGTGTTGTTGCACATCTTTTCATATATACCTGTTAGCTTTTTGTATGTCTTCTTTGGAGAAATGTCTGTTTATTTTTATTTTTTATTTTTATTATTATTATTATTTTTTACAAACACATGAGGGTTTATTTACAAGCTCAAGCCTGGATGCAAGTGTACCCAACACAGCGGAGCAGGGACTTGGACCCCGAGACTAGGAGGTATAGCAGCTTTATAGGGGCCAGTGGGAAATGTCCGTTTAAATCCTTTGCTCATTTTTAAATTGTTTAAATTGGTTTGTTTTTGGTTGTTGAGTCAGATTTTTTTTTTGTTTTTTTTTTTGTGTGTATTCTGGATATCCGTCTCTTATCAGATACATGATTTGCAAATATTTTCTCCTGTTGGATTGACTTCTCACTCTGTGATAGTATCCTTTGATGTGCAAAAGCTTTTAATTTTGATAAAACCCAATTTAAATATTTTTTCTTTTAATGTCTTTGTTTTTGGTGTTACATCCAAGAAATCATTGCTGAATCCAGTGTCATAAGCTTTCACTTGTGTTTTTTTCCTGAGTTTTATGTCTGTCTCTGTCTGTACCTCTTGTCTTTGTATCTTTTTGTGTCTGTCTCTGTTTCTGTTTTTCTATATGGTTACAAATTATTGAAGCTTAATGTGTGTGTTCTCTCTCTTTTCTTGCCTTGTTCCTTTTTTTGTTGTTGATCTGTTTGAAGGTATTGCAGGTATCATGAGACTCCATGTATCTCCTAAAAATAATGGCATTTCCCCCAAATAACTATAACCCCATGATTGGTACAGCCGTTAGAATGGGGCAGATAGGGCCCCTGCTCTATGCTTGGTACTTTGGAGGGACTTTCTTGCATTTTTCTAAGTCTTTCCACTAATCTCTTCTCCCTGCCCCAATGCCTGAAAGGCAGGGCTTCTCGAGTGCTTTTCTTTTAGGAATCTCATATTGAGAATTGTAGTACATTTTCTAATTATGTTAAAAATAGAAGGTTTATTTTGTTGATTTTTATCATTTATCACTGTATACTATATTCTTCTAAGTTGTTTTTCTCTTTATATATTTCTTTAACTAAGGTTGTACATATGTAGTGTTGTAGTTATTAATTACCTTTCTTCTGTCTCTCCAGCACCGAGCTGAAGCTTTTGGAGGAAGCAACCATTTCAGTCTGCAGGTCTTTAGGTAAGGGGCAAAGTGAGCATGTGTGTATGTGTGTGTATGGCATGTATTTCAAAATTTCTGTTATACATTTCAGTAGTGTAATATGAATTGAACTGATGAAGTGACATGTTCCTGATGATAATATTTAATAATAATTACTTCTATTCATGGTGCTCAGTGATGCCACTGGAAGGGAACATTTAGTCAATAGCAATAAGACACCTGTTTAGCTTACTTGTAGGAGTGGTGGTGGACTCTGCTAAGCTGTACACTCTTTCAGCTTGTTCTTTTCTTTTAGTTGAAGAATAATTGACATACAATATTACATTAGGTTTAGGTGTGCAACAGTGATTTGATTTTGATTTGACATTTATATACATTATAGAATGTTCACCATAAGTCTAATTACTATCTGTCCTCATACACAGATATTACAATATTACTATATTTCCTGTGCTGTCCTTCACAATCCCTGTGACTTATTTTATAAATGGAAATTTATACCTCTTAATCCCCTCCGCCTGTATCACCCATTCCGCCCCCCGCTGCCCCCAGCAACTACCACTTTGTTTTCTATATGTATGAGTCTGTTTTTTTTTACTCTTTTCTTCTTTTTTCTTTTCTTTCTTTTCTTTTCTTTTCTTTTCTTTTCTTTTCTCTTTTCTTTTTCTTTGTTTTCTTCCTTTATTTCTCTTCTTTCTTTTTCTTTCTTTTCTTTTCTTTATTTTCTTTCTTTTATTTTCTTCTTTTCTCTTTTCTTTTCTTTTCTTTTCTTTTCTTTTCTTTTCTTTTCTTTTCTTTTCTTTTCTTTTTTCTTCTTTTTTCTTTTCCACATATAGGTGAAATCATCCAGTATTGGTTTTTCTCAGACTTTATTCACTTAGCACAGTACCCTCGAGGTCCATCCATGTTGGCATAAATGGCAAGTTTTCATTCTTATTTATGGCAGAGTAATATTCCATTGTGTATATACACCACATTCTCTTTATCCATTCATCTATCAGCAGACACATGGGCTGCTTCTGTATCTTGGCTACTGTAGATGCTGCAGTGAACCCAGGGGTACAGATATCTTTTGAAATTAGTATTTTCATTTTCTTCAGAAAATGAAAATTCCACTTCACCTGGAAGTGGAATTGCTGGGTCATATGTTCTATTTTTAATTTTTTGAGGAATCTTCATCCTGTTTTCCAAAGTAGCTACACTAGTTTACGTTTCCTACCAGTTTTGCACGAGGGTTCCCCTTTCTCCACTTCCCCTCCAGCACTTGCTATTTCTTGTCTTTTTTATTTGATTTGATTTGATTTTTTTTAAGGAATTTATTTTTTAAAGACTTTATTTATTAGAGACACAGAGAGAAAGAGAGGCAGAGACACAGGCAGAGGGAGAAGCAGGCTCCACACAGGGAGCCCAATGTGGGACTTGATCCTGGGTCTCCAGGATCAGGCCCTGGGCCAAAGGCAGTGCTAAACCGCTGAGCCACCTGGGCTGCCTGTCTTTTTGATTTTAGCCATGCTGATAGATGTGAAGTGATAACTCATTGTGATTTTGACTTACGTTTCCCTGATGACCAGTGATGTTGAGCATCTTTTCTTGTGTCTGTTGGCCATGAGTATGTCTTGTTTGGAAAAATATCTGTCAGGTCTTAAGCCTATTTTTTAAAAAATTTTATTTATTTATTCATGAAAGACACGGAGAGAGAGGCAGAGACACAGACAGAGGGAGAAGCAGGCTCCATGCAGGGAGCCCGAAGTGGGACTTGATCTGGGGTCTCCAGGATCAGGCCCTGGGCCTAAGGCAGGCGCCAAACTGCTGAGCCACCCAGGGATCCCCTTAAGCCTATTTTTTAATCAAGGTGTGTGTGTGTGTGTGTGTGTGTGTGTGTGTGTGTGTGTGTGTTGAGTTGTATGAGTTCTTTACAAATTTTGAATATTAACTTTTTAAAAAACTATTTTTAAGTAATCTCTACACTCAGCATGATGAGGCTGGAACTTACAATGCTGAGGCCAAGAGTCGCATGCTCCATTGACCGAGCCAGCCAGGTGCCCCTGGATATTAACTTCTTTTTTTTTTTTTTAAGATTTTATTTATTTATTCACGAAAGACCCAGAGAGACAGAGCGAGAGAGAGGCAGAGACATGGGCAGAGGGAGAAGCAGGCTCCTTGCAGGGAGCCCGATGTGGGACTCGATCCCGGGTCTCCAGAATCAGGCCCTGGGCTGAAGGCGGCACTAAACCGCTGAGCCACCCGGGCTGCCCTGGATATTAACTTCTTATTGGATTTATCATTTGCAAATATCTTCTGCCATTCACAAGATTGTCTTTTCATTTTGTTCATGGTTTCCTTCATTGTGCAGAAGCTTTTTAGTATTATGGAGTCCCACTTGTTTTTGTTGCTTTTGCCTGAGAAGACAGACCCCAAAAAATATTACTAAGACTGAACTACAAATTTACTGCCTGTGTGTTCATTTAGTAGTTTTATGGTTTCAGATCTTACATGTAGGTAGGTCTTTAATCCACTTCGAATTTATTTTTGTATATGGTGTAAGGAGGTACTTACCTGAGAGGGCCCTAAATTTTTTTTTTTTTTTTTTGGCTTCTTTTTTCATTAGACTTTTTCCTTTAATCATTACAATTAAGTGTTCCTCAATATACTTTTTTAAAATGATTTTTGCTTGTAATTTTGATGAATTTTGTTTTTTTTTGTGTTTGTTTTTTTTTTTTGGCTTCTTAAGGTCTTTTCAATTCTGGAGTTGCCTTTAGTTATGGTTTTGGTTTTACTTGTGTTTGAGTTTCTTCTCCCCCAACTTAGGATCACTCATTAACATTTAGGTTGGATCTCTGTTCTTTGCTTTCTGTATCTTCTTTTTCTTCGTCTTTCTTTTCTTGAATTTCCTCCTTTATGTCTTTGAATCAGTGTTTTATATATTACAATTCTGTCAAGATTCTAGTGCATCTTTTTTTTTTAAAGATTTTATTTATTTTTAATTTTTATTTATGATAGTCACAGAGAGAGAGAGAGAGAGAGAGAGAGAGAGAGGCAGAGACTAGGCAGAGGGAGAAGCAGACTCCATGCACCAGGAGCCCGATGTGGGATTCGATCCCGGGTCTTCAGGATCGCGCCCTGGGCCAAAGGCTGGCGCCAAACCGCTGCGCCACCTAGGCTCCCCCCCCCTTTTTTTTTTTAAATCATTCTTTGTTTTTCCTGGATATCAGACTGCTCTCTTTTCATTATACTCATTTTTCCCAGTGGCTTTCTGTTGTTTTTTTAAATAGATGATTTTCTCATCTTCCACTGATGATGCTTGTGACTAAATTTGTTTGACAGTTCTAAAAAAATTATTTACTTTTTTCAATTTAGGGTCCACACCCAATGCGGGGCTTGAGCTCACGACCCCAAGATCAGGAGTCACATGCTGTGCTGATTCAGCCAGCCAGCCAGGCATACCCCCTACCCCCAATTTGACAGTTTTCATTCAGATCTTTGGCTAAAATTTTAGCATAGCCTATTCCTTATCCCAGTGTTACTATTACTGTTTTTATAAACCAGCATATATTTATTGAGCCACCTGCTGTATTATAGACTCTTTCCTATACCTATACCCTGTGCTATATATTCCATAATGTAGTCTATGTTCTGGCAAAGAAGACTCACCTAGATTCATGGATGTGTCTGAGTAGAGGAGTCAGATCATAAATAAATAAATACACCTACTTTCATGTGATACATCTCTTTGGAAAAATAAAGCAGGGTAAAGGCACAGGGAGTACCCACATAGGCACGTTGTTTGCTGTCATTTATTAACCTTGTCCCTCTTGTGGATCCGGTAGGTGCTTGTTGAATCTGCTGTTATTTTAGCCTGAAGGCAGCCAGTGGTGCTGCTTTCCAACCTAATTTCTGGAATCCAGGAAGGTTTTATTTTGTGTAGGTTTTGTTTGGTTTAAATGGGACCTTCCCTTGCCCTTACTCCTTGGCTTTGGAGTGTGAAGGGATTATAACATTCCTGGATTGAACATCTGGATCAACAATTTTTCTACCTGTGCCCTCTAGCATATGTTGCTCTGTGTCTGACATGTTTATTTCTTCCTAGTTGTTTTCTGGGGGTTGTAGCCTCAGTGTTGGTGTAGAAAGTGACTTGGTGGGATATAAGTTTTACTGACTGGAGTAGACAGTGAGGGGGAGATTTTCTCCTCAGAGGTACTTTCAAGCAGTTAGCCATGCTAACCACCCATTGATTACCGAATAAATACTTATATCAGTTCTTTAAACTCTGTAGTTGGTGAAAGTGTTCTCTGTTTTTTGGGGGAAGGACTATCTATCTGGAATTAGCATTTCTGTGAACTCGTATCTGTATGTTTTCATGAGTGATTTTTAAAAATTTCACACTTTTAGAAT
This sequence comes from Canis lupus baileyi, assembly GCF_048164855.1. Lineage (NCBI taxonomy): Eukaryota > Metazoa > Chordata > Mammalia > Carnivora > Canidae > Canis > Canis lupus. The sequence goes on along the minus strand of NC_132843.1, from coordinate 2,054,352 downwards.
TGAGGGTCGAATAACATAATAAATGGCTGTAAGCTCATTTCCATCCTCACTCATTTTCACCTCATGGGTAGGTCTCATCTGTATCTTTCACCCATTACGTTCCCCTCATACATGGAAGTATGAAATATGTACAGAAGAGCTAACAAGGGGAAACGATACACGAAACAACAGAAAGCAGTATGTTCTCACATTTTAAATAAAAACCTCAGGAATCCTATCATTTCATCCATAAATATTTTAGGATATTTCATAAGAATTGTTTTAAAGGAAAGCAATACCATGATCTTACTAGAAGACTGTTTTTAGCATTATAAAATATCCACTGAGTGTTCAGATTTTTAATTGTCTTAGTTTCTGTGAATCAGGAACCAAATAAAGTCTATATGTTGTTATTGGTTGGTATGTCTTTATGATTTTTTAAAAAATATTTATTTATTAATTTGTTCATGATAGACACAGAGAGAGAGAGAGAGAGAGAGAGAGAGAGGCAGAGACACAGGAGGAGGGAGATGCAGGCTCTATGCCAAGAGCCCGACGCGGGACTTGATCCTGGAACTCCAGGATCGCGCCCTGGGCCAAAGGCAGGCGCTAAACCCCTGAGACACCCAGGGATCCCCTATGATTCTTTCCATAGCTAGTTTCTTCCTGCAATGGTTTCTCCTTTTTCTTCTCTCTACCTATGGAAGAAAATGGGTAGTAGAGTTTCCCACAATGTAAATGTTGTTGATTGCATCCTCTGTCCTCTGTATTTTCTGTGTATTTGGTATTGGATTTGGGGACGCATGGGCATATTAGTGAAATATTGTGAAAGGTCGTTTCAGGGCTGGAAGCAAGTCCACCCTCTCACCCAGATGGAAATTCTCTTTAAATACCCTTATCTGAGTGTTAGACTTTGCTTGAACTCCTGTAGAGATAAGGAAGCCCCTTTGTTACACAAAAGCTACTTAACAGATTGCTACAAGTTCAAGTTCTAGTGTCAAAAGAGTTAATTTTTAATTTAAGTACCATTTTTATTTGAATTTTACAGTTGAGGACACTGAGGCATGGAGAGGTCAAGTAAGTTGTTGGGTGTCACAGCTAGTCAGTGATGGAGCTGGGATTTGAACCTAGTCAGGTTCTGTAGTCTAGTTCCATTATGCTTCTCTGCCTTCCTGTCAGCTGTTCCATTCCTGATCTGTCTTTGGAAGCTTATTCAACTTCAACATAATATTTGATATTTCTTTTTTTTAAGATTTATGTATTTATTTCTTTATTTATTAGAGAGCACGCACACACGAGGGGATAGGGGCAGAGAGTGAGGGAGAGAATCCCAAGCAGATTCCCTGCCGAGCCCAGGGCTCCATGTGAGGCTTGAACTCATGATAATGACCTGAGCTGAAATCAAGACTTAGATGTTCAACAATTGGGCCACCCAGGTACCCCCATAAGATTTGATTTTTGCCAATTAACTTTGATCCTGTTAAATTCCATCCAGATGTTTTGGGATGTCGTGTGTCTACCTTTGGGTGGTGGTGTTTAAACATCAGGGAGTGTACTTTGTCTTAATAATTTATTTTCCCTTCTGCATCTTATGTAAGATACCTGTGAAAACTTAATTATGTTAGAATGTCAGCTCCATTAAGACCAGGTACTCTGGTACTCTCAGTATCCCCTTAGTACCCCGAACAGTGCTGGGTACATATAAATAGCTCAATGAACACATGCTGAATGAATGAACAAAAAAGATGTATGAAGCTTTAATTACATTAGTCTAGTAGCTGATTGCTCTTTCCAACAACATGGGGAATTTTTTTTTTAAAGCTAAACATTTATAAATTCAAACAGTTACTTATAGTCATTCAGTAATAAAGGAGCTGTTGAATGAACACAAGATTGTGAAGCTGGGATTCTGAATTATGTTTGTAGTCATATCATCCTCAGCTCATTGTTTCAATATTTTGTTTTGATTTACAGTAGCTCAATAATAATAATTTACACACTGGCAAACAATAACTTTTTTTAAAAAACCATTTATCCTGTAATATTAGGATATTCTTTCAGTAAACCCCAAAGCTTGAAAGAGAAGTAGGGAATACTTGTTTCAAAGTGAAACGGAGAAGAGTTAATATCTAATTATAAACCTATTCTTAATGATAAAAGCTGGACAAAACCTGCCCTAACTTAGAGCACATGATGCCCCTTGCTACTCGTAGGTACGGTTCTCTGTCCAGGAGTAAGAGGCATCGCCTGGGAGAGACTGTTGCAGAATCTCAGGTCACACTTGACACAAGCAAGATCAGAATTTAATAAGACTGCCTTGGGGCTGCTCAGTCAGTTAAGTGTCTGCTTTCCGCTCTGGGTCCTGGGACTGAACCCCATGTCAGGCTCTCTGCTCAGCAGGGAGCCTGCTTCTCCTTCTCCCCCTCCCCCTGCTTATGCTTGTATGCATTCTCTCTCTTTCTCTGTCAAATAAATAAACAAAATCTTTTTTTATTTTTAACTGCTTTGTGATTTAGAGGCACATTAAACTTTGAGAAGCATTGTTAACTTCAATAGGTTCAGGGTGGTGGAACTGGGGTTCTGCACATCTAGCAGGGTCCCAAGTAATGCTCTTGCCACTCATCCTTGAACCACAGTTGAATAACAAGGTGCTATAATGTTACATCACTGTGAGAAAGTTACATGGTAACTTGCATTGACTCAAGTTGTGACAAGCACACCTACTTAGCTGCTAGACCGGAGTTAATTTGACAGGTACCGAGCACAAAGCAGGTATTCTGTAATGGTGTACTTGTTCCCATGTATGATTTTTTAAAAGTATATATGCACGTTCCTGGGTTTTAAAATATTTAAAATATAATGAGGGGTTTGCACGTTTTTCCAAATCTCTGACACATTTTCAAGAAGTTCAGATATATGCATAGAGATAGCAAAAGCATAAACCTCAGGTCTGCATAAAAATGATTTTTTCTGGCAGCATAGGCCAATGTGTTTGAGTGTTTATATTTCCGTTTTTCAAAACAGTTAAAGAGATTTTAAAAAAGAAACAAATATTCAGAACTGGAATCTCAGTTTGAAAACCATTTGTAGGGATCCCTGGGTGGCGCAGCGGTTTAGCGCCTGCCTTTGGCCCAGGGCGCGATCCTGGAGTCCCGGGATTGAATCCCACGTGGGGCTCCCGGTGCATGGAGCCTGCTTCTCCCTCTGCCTGTGTCTCTGCCTCTCTCTCTCTCTCTGTGTAACTATCATAAATAAATTAAAACAAAATAAAATTTAATATTAAAAGAAAAAAAACCATTTGTAAAACAGAAAGACTTAGCATTTGTCACTAACATTGTTGATTTTGGGCTCAGTACTTAACCTTTCTGGGTCTCTTTTTCTTAGTAAAATGAAAGGTTCTGACTAATGGGTCTCTTCCTTCTGATGAGTTTTCTTTTTTAAGTTTTTATTTAAATTCCAGTTAGCTAACATACAGTGTAATATTAGTTTCAGGTGTACAGCATAGTGATCCAACACTTCCATACCACACCCAGTACTCATCACAAGTATGCTCCTTAATCTTCATCCCGTATTTCCTCCACCCCCCACCCATCTCCCCTCTGGTGACCATCAGTTTGTTCTCTATAGTTGAGAGTCTGTTTCTTGGTTTCTCTCTCTCTCTCTCTCTCTGTGTGTCACTGTCTCTTTTATTTCCTTTGCTCATTTGTTTACTTAAATTCCACATATGAGTGAAATCATATGGTCTTTCTCTCACTTATTTTGCTTAGCATAATAGTCTCTAGCTCTGATGGATTCTTAATTTTTGTGTTTCTGTGATGTGTCAGGGTTATCCAGAGACCTAGTAAAGCTAATGGTCTGCATTTCAGTCCAAGTCCAAAGACCTGGGAACATGAGAGCCAGTGTTGTAAGTCCCTGTCCAAGGGCAGAAGACCAGCATATTAGCTCAACAGGCAGAGATAAAGCGAAGAGGATTCAACTTTCCTCTGACTTTTGTTCTGTTCAGACCTTTCATGTGTTAGATGAGGCCCACCCACTTTGGAAAGGCCAATCTGCTTTGCTCAGTTGAAAATTAAAGTGCAGAAACACTTCACATGCACACCCAGAAATAATGTTTCACTAGATATCAGGGCGTCTTGTGGCCCAGTCAGCCTGCGCATAAAATTAACCATCACATACCTCGTTTGCTTTGCAGACAGGACTTTTATTGCCATTATGTCTGATTTGTTGGTAATAGGAGTTGGTATAGGACAGCATTTTGGAGCCAAGGATTGGAACCAGTAAACAAGGATGTATCCTTGAGCAGTAACAATTGTAGACAGGAGGATCTGTGAGATGGAGGTGATGTTGGTATTTATCCCAGAGTTGGTTTGAGGATTAAGTGAGATGATGTGTATAAAGCACTTATTGTATAAATTAGTCAGTGTCTGTTAACCTGTTGTTTCTTTTGATGAGAAAACTGACATTGGAGAAGAAAAGTAGGTTGGTCTGAGTTTTAATATTCTGTTAATTATAGACTTGGATCTAGAAATCAGATCTTCTCATTCTCTCTTTTTTTAAAGATGTATTTATTCATGAGAGACACACACAGAGAGAGGCAGAGACACAGGCAGAGGGAGAAACAGGCTCCCTGCAGGGGGAGCCTGATGTGGGACTCAATCCCAGAATTTAGGGATCACACCCTAAGCCAGAGGCAGACGTTCAACTGCTGAACCACCCAGGTGCTCCTGATCTTCTCATTCTCCTCACAGTACCTGTTCGGTTGTCTGGCTCGATTTGCTGAAATGGCCAAATGTAAACTTAAAATTTTTTTAAACAAATTCATGAAAATTTTATCTGATCAAATAGCTTCTCCTTGACCATATTGCTTTATATCTGTTTATTTTTCATTAGAATGATTTATGGTTATCTGAACAGAGTTTTACCATTGTAATTTATTGTATCTATATATTGGAGATCATTTTTAAAAAAATATTTCCTTCCCTTCCTCCTTCCCTTCCTTTTTTTAAAGTAGGTTCCACACTCAGTATGGAGGCCAACATGGGGCTTGAACTCTTGAGCCTGAGATCAAGACCTGAGTTGATTCTCCCTCTGCCTATGTCTCTGTCTCTCTCTGTATATTTCTCATGAATAAATATGTAAAATCTTTAAAAAATAAAAAATAAAAAGGGATGCCTGGGTGGCTCAGTGGTTGAGCGTCTGCCTTTGGCTCAGGGCATGATCCCAGAGTTCCAGGATTGAATCCCGCATTGGGCTTCCTGTATAGAGCCTGCTTCTCCCTCTGCCTGTGTCTCTGTGCCTCTCTCTCTCTCTCTCTCTGTCTCTCATGAATAAATAAAATCTTAAAAAAAAAAAAAAAAGACCCGAGTTGAGATCAAGAGTCAGACACTTAACCATTGAGATCAAGAGTCAGACACTTAACCAACTGAGCCACCTAGGCATCCCAACATTTGCTTTACTAAAGAGAAGTATATGTGTGTGTATTAATTGAATAAATATTAGCTATCTTTTTCTTTGTAGTTTTGAATTCTGAGTTGAATTGGCTATTTTCGCCTATTGTGTCTATATTTTCAGTTTGCAAATCATTTTTTGTTCAGAATTAAGACCAAGCAGCAATTTCTCTCATTATTTCCCTAATTAGATGTGAAATTGACAGTAAGGTTTGTCTGTGAAGGTTTTATAATGTTCTAATATGTTCACTTTGATTTCAGTTTTTAATTTTAACTTTTTAAAATTTTACCTTCTCTTGCAGTTATAAACAACCCTCGAACAGGAAACCTTGGTGCACTAATTAAAGTCTTCCTTTCTAGAACCAAAGAACTAAAACTTTCAGCAGAATGTCAGAAGTAAGTTGGATGATTAAATCATGTTCTCTTTATGTTTAGCAATATGAGTATTTTTCATTTTTTGGTAGAAATAGATTGTGGTCTTTTGAAAGCTAAAAAGGAATTCTCATTATTAAAAAGTTATAATTTACTGTCCAAGTCATTGTGGTGAGATTATGAATTCTGGAATCTGTTTGATTTCAGCATTTTAGACAATATTCAGAAATATATTCCTTAAGGTTCATAGTGATGTAATTATTATTAAAAAAAAAAAAAAGGTAGTTCCCTCCCCATTATCACTGTTGCTCATACCAAGTTTGAGTAGTAGTTCATTCCACATCTTTCTTTCTCCCTTTCCTAGTAGATGAATGAAAATTCAGATTAGATATATAATTTTATTTTATTTTTATTTTAATTCCGGTATAGCTAACATAGATATTATAATTTTATATTTGATACATTGGAAGGTTAATCTTTTATGCACTCAAGCATTTTTTAAAACCAGTTTTGGATGTCAGTCTCTTAAAAAATTATTCATTGCCCTGCTTCCAAACAAATTGTATTGAAGTCAGTTAAAATTTTTCTTGTTGAGTTTCATGGTTACTTAATACAAATTGTACTGGGCTGGTGGCAGTGCCCTGCTTAAAATTTTGGTTGTATGTTTGCATATATTCTCTTTATGTTACTATGCTTTTTAAAATTTTTTTTACTTTTCTTTGAACTGCCTGTGTGTGGGACATGTATGAAGTTAAGAACAAAGAGCAGTCATGCCTAAGGAAAACGTTTTTATTGGGTTAACTCATGAAGTAAAATACGCAGAATGAAATATGAAGTAGACTGGAATAGTGTAATAAATCACGAGACATGAAAAAATATGGACATTGTCTTTATATTATAAAACAGAATGGGCAAAATGCCTGAGAAATCATGAACTTGATAGTGCCTGTGCTCCAAATTAAATACCAATTCTGTGTAATTTTGGTATTTTCTTTCTAGCCACATCTTCATTTGGCAGACACACAATGCTTTGTTTATTATTTGCTGTTTGCTGAAAGTGTTCATCTGTGAGATGTCAGAGGAGGAACTGCAACTTCATTTTACTTATGAAGAAAAATCTCCTGGCAGTTACAGTAAGTGTTACATTTGAAGATGTTCTAGGGATAGCATGAGTGACATAGAAGGATAAAATTTGAGGAATAAAAGTATAATTTTGAAAATTCTGTTTTTCTTTTCATCATTTTCATTTTTGAAATGACCTGGCTCTGTCACTGTTTTTTCTCCTATATTAATTTCAGATGGCCAAGACTCTCAATTTCTTTTTTTTCTTTTTCTTTTTAAACAAGGAAGCCAGTAGGATTGAAGCTTTTATTTACTTTCAACTTCTGTGCATATGTAAAATAAAATTAAAAACCACAAATATACCTTTCAGAAAACAGAGATGTCAACTTCAGTATCTTTACCTGGGTGACATATTAAGGGAGACAACCAATCAGAATTACAGATTTTATAAATGTTAAAGATTACTTTCAAAGGACACAACAATCTCTGGATCTTTGGGACTACTTGATCAGAAATAACAGTTAAGGACAATTTTATGATACTGAAATATGTGGTCTTTTTCTAAAGACAAAGGGAAAGGTTACCATTATCTTCTGATATTGCCAAGGATTTGTTGTTGTTTTTTTTTTTTTGCCGGTGGTTAGGAGGGTCTGTAGTTTTCAAGATGGTGTGTTTCATTTTGTAAAATTAAAACTTACAACCTAGAAAGTAGAAGGGCAGAATGAGATTCTTAATGAAATACGGGGAATATGGCTAACTTTGAGGGCAAAGACATTGTTGCTAAGGTTCCTGGGTTCATTTTTTAAAGCACATCTCTCTCATTAGGCTTTTTGTCTACCTAGAGCTTTATACATCGATTTTGAGTTTGACAAAATAAATGTCTTCAATTTACTATTGTGATAATCTATTTATTAAAAATATACTGATGTTTAAATGGAGCTTTTAATCAGAATTGTTTCTAGCATGTGTTAATTTTGTTAATGCTAGGCTTTGTTTTTTTGGTACCGAAAGTGCCAAAACAGCCCTCATCAGGGAGTTGAAAACCTTTCCACAGAAGGTCTAGTAACAAGAATGGAGCATGTTTACCTCATGGTGCCTGAAAGCTAAGCCAGCCAGGAACCTCCAAACCCAGCACTTTGTTTTGCTTTATGTCAAACTGTTATGCCTGTATTGTACTTTAAAATAAATGCAATAATACTGTGTTAACATAAAATTATTTGTCATTATGTACCATTGAGTGAGATAGACTGTATTTATTTTGAGGCCCAGAAGGACCCTCTTTGTACCTGCGCTCTCCACTCCTATCCAAGCTTGAGAGCACAGTTTTGTTATATATCCTATATAACTTAAAGTGAGGGCAGTGTAAAAATGACACTTTTCCAGCCATGGGCCACATGATCAAGATGGTTGTCTTACCAAAAGAGCCACCGATGAGGTCTAATATTGGTAATCTGTCCATGTACTGGCAGATTGTCCTTTTTTTTATATGGAGTTAGCAATTCAGAATTTTATATACAGTCTTTCATTTTATTCTTTCATTTACAGTTGAGTCTACTGTTGATCCACCAGTTTTAAGTAGTAAATATCCTTTTAAGGTTAAAGGCTTCCCATTTTTGGCATACATAATTTTCATTTTCATCTTTTAGTCTTACTTGTTGCTAGTTTGAGATTTCTACTTATCACTAGTGTGAGTTCTTTTTACATTTTATTTTAATGTCTTTTTACAATTTATAGAAGTAATAAAATGATTGCACAGATAGTTAAATGGTAAAAAACAAAAAAGAGTTCATTGCGCAATACCTAAAAACATCTGTTTGTCAGCTAGAATGTGGATCTCTGCATCAGGTGCAGGGATAGAGAATAGCAGTACAGGTTGTTTGGAGATTGAATTGAAAGCGGAGGACCGTCTTCAAACAGTTGAGCAAAGTCAGCTGAGGGATTTGAGGATTTTTTGTTTCTGATTCACTGTCATTCTGTGATGAGATGGTTGTTGCTGGCACTTTTGGTGAAGCCTGCTTTATGAGGGTCATATGACTCCCCCTACACTTCCCCGTTTGTAATAGAAATTTTGTGAACTTTTCTCCGCAGGCTATGTAGTAGTAGATTGCTTGCTAGAGGGAATTTGTATCATTTTGTAATTCTTCCCACTATTGCATGCCTCTGAGAGTGGTCAAAGGGGATAAAAGCTAGCCCTAGGCAAAACTCTCAAGTACTACAAACTTGTCTGTGTTTTCCCTTTGCCTTCAGAGTGAATAGGGTCCTCTATCTTGATGACATTGCTTGTTACCCCCAAGGTAATCACTGATACCTATTTTATATTTTTCTATCTCATAAATCCAGTATTTTAAGTCTGTAGAGGTATGAATTTGTAGTTCATTTCAGCAAGCACTTATGGTGGTTTGTTTATGTATTTGATAATGTTGATTGTGAGTTTTTGCTTGTTCAATCTTAATCTGATGCCCCAAATAAGGGAGGGATTTGCATTGGTTACTAGAGGGATCTAGACTGCACCACCCGAGGCCATTTAGCCTCCTTCAGAGGTTCTTGGCTTAATGTGACAGCTCAGGTTCAGCTTGTGAGTGGCAAGCTGGTGTCTAGGCTTTGTGGCTTGGAATTGGCATTCATCGGTAGGGTTACCCTACCCTTAGAGTTTGTTTACTGCTCAGTGTTTTACTCTAGATTCAAGCCACAGTTTGTTTGCCTATGGTTCTTTTTGGTTGTGGTGCAAGGGTCCCTGGAGATTTCCTTTACTTTCTGGAAGCTCATCAATGCACTAAAAAGTGTACTTTAGCCAAGAACTAGTTGTTTTCTACTAGAGGCCTCTTTGGAGTAACTACTCCACGAATAACTGTCGCCAGTGGAAGGCAATTATAGTTTCTTTACAAATATTTTTACTTTTTTTTTTTTTTAATGATGGAAGAAGCCTTTGGAGATTGAGACTGATGACAGAAGCCAAAAAAAAAGGGGGGGGGGGGAGAGCTGGATGGAAAGCTCAGGGAAGTGGGGGGCGCTAGGATCCAGAGCACAGAGAAGGAGTGTCAATTTGCTTTGGAGGAGGCTCCCACCTGTGCCAGCAGTGGTATGTGTGGCACTGAGGCCTTGGAGGATCTGGGTCATCTGCCTAGAGCTGGGCACATGTAGCCAGTTATCACGGCTCTGTGGAGGGCAGAAAAGAGACTTGAGGCTTGTCATGCCCAGGTAAAATGGTTGTTTCACCATGTTTCCTCAGCATAAAATAATTTCATATAAATTGATTTGAAAAAATTGTTTATTTTGTGGGAATTGCTCTCATGCATGGTGGATTGAACCCACATGTTTATCTGTGCTTTCTTCTGAAACCCCAATAAAATATCAGTAAAGAGACTTACAAAGTCATCAATTTGTTACTAAGAGGAGGAAAGGGGAACACAATGTTAATAACATTTCGCAGATTGGAAAATTATCAGTGAAATGATGAACTTATCAGTGAAAGCTAAAGGCCAAGTGCCTTCAGGGTCACAGAACTCCAGGAAACAGCCAGTTCTTGCCATAGAACCCTCAAAAGGCTTAGGTTTGGAAGTACTAGGTGTCTCTGAAGGCAGACACCCAGGAGGAGTGATTGAAGGAAGCAGCTGAACGCTCAGCTCCTCTCCTTCACTGTGCGTGGTCAGAAAACCACCCCTTCCCTGGTTTAATACTAGAATGTCTTCTCACCGAGGCCGAACCAAGAGGGTCTTCCTGCGGGAACTCTGGGGCACAGTGGAGGGGTGGGGGTACTGAGAACAGGGCGAGGAGCAAAGTCTATGAACAGAGGAGTAAGGCATCTGGACTTGGCACTGGAGCTGTACCCACTATGTCCCCTTCCCTGCAGAAGGTTAATGTATACTGTTCTGGAGAAAATGAACCAAAACCAGGAAAAAGATGTAGAGATGCTAATGCTCAGGTGTCTCTCGATAAAACCGCTCTTACCTGCCCACTGGGAGCCATCACTTGGCAGGCTGCACCTGTGGGCGCACAGCTTCTATTAGCCTTGGCCTCCTTCTGGCAAGTAAATGGAGAACCAAGGATCCTGAACAGTTGAAAAAAACTTCCAACTTCTGAGAGATCCAAAGGAGAAAAAAAATGATAGAAGATGGGATATTTATGGAAATTAAAAAATAATCCAAAAAAATCCATAATCATACCTCTCTAATAACTACTTTCCTCTTCTTTGTCCTCTGGCTGAAACTCTTTGGAAGTACCTTCAAAATCTGTGATGTATTCATTTAACTAAATGCAGTAGAGATAAATCTCCCTCCTTTGAAACTAGTTTTGAATTTTTTCAGATGGCTGAGGTGCTGTGGCTCCCAAGGAGTCCATTCCCAGCCCCCAGTCTACATATGTGTTCTGGGGCATCAGCAACGCTTGATGAGGGCAAGGCTGTGGATCTTCCACATGGACACTGGGGCACTGAAGAAACTCAGTAAGAATGAAAAATTAGTCAATAAGCTGGCCAAGAAGTATGATGCCTTTTTGGCTTCAGAATCTGTGATCAAGCAGATGCCTCAAATCCTGGGCCCAGGCCCAAAGAAGACTGACAAATTCCCTTCCTTCCTGTCCCACAGTGAGAATGTGGTGGCCAAAGTGGATGAAGGGAAGTCCACAATCAAATTCCAGATGGAGAAGGTGCTGTGTCTGGTGGTGACTGTTGGCTACATGAAGATTATAGATGAGCTTCCATATAACATCCATTTAGCTGTTAGTTTTCTGTTGTCCTTGCTCAAGAAGAATTGGCAGAAAGTTTGGGCTTTATATATCATGAGCACGATGGGTGAGCCCCAACGCATGTACTGAAGCACAGCTTAATAAACCCTACTGCTAGCATAAATATATATACATATATAACTCCTACAACTCAGGGAAAAATAATCTGATTACAAATGGGCAGAAGATCTGAAATGATCTGAAATGATCTTTGGATCATTTCCAAAGAAGGCAGCTAGCCAAGAGGTATGTGAAAAGATGCTCAACATTACTAATTATCAGGGAAATGCGGATCAAAACCACAATGAGCTATCACTTCACACCTGTTGGAATTGCCTGTTACCAGAAAAGACTTGAAATAGCAAGTGTTGGCAAGGATGTGGAGCAGAGGTAACCCTTGTGCAACGTTGGTGGGGATGTAATGCACTGTTGGTACAGCTGCTACAGAAAACACTGTAGAGTTTCCTCAAAAAAAATTAAAAGTAGAACTACCATAATTATCCAGCAATTCCATTACTGGGTATTTGGAAAAAAAAGGAAAACACTAATTAAAAATATATATTACCCGCATGTTCATTTCAGTATTTTTACAATATCAAAGATATTGAAATAACGTACATGTCCATTGAATAAAGATGATGTGATATATATATATACACTGGAATATTATTCGATCATAAAAAATGAAATCCTGCCATTTGCAACCATGTGATGAACCTCGAGAGCATTAGGCTAAGTGAAATAAGTCAGAGACAAATACCATATAATCTCTCTCATATGTGAAATCTAAAAACCTTTAAATATATAATCATATATCAAGCTCACAGATGCAGAGAAGAGGTTGAGGGGGTGTGAGAAGTGGGTAAATTTATTCTTTAGTTTACATAAATTGAATGTGAAAAATAATAAAACTGAAATTTAAGAGGAAAATAATTTGAATTGGCCTAGAATCTAAGTATGTATTATGCAGTGCAATACTCTGTTGCATATATATTCCATATGGTTAGTAGTTGCTCAGTAAAATCTATTTCCAACCTTTGTCCAACATACCATGAAATTGCTTTCTATCCCTTTCTGTTATCAACAGTTTTTATACTGTGCTCAACTTAGAAATAAAAATGGCATATTTTATAGTAAAACCTGGAAGACTGTATTGTCTAGACTGTGTTGTCCTTGAGTATAATTAGAAACATTTCCATTTGACTAATTAGAAACATTTCTTAATAGCAGACAGCCAGAATTACTGTGATTTTATTGGAATATGTGAGACACAGTCTTATATTGTAATGCATTAAAATGTAGATCAATTTTCATTTTAGGAAAGAGTCCATCTGCTTTTCCTTAATTTATGATTATTTTATAGATGCATATTCAGTTTTGCTCCTTAGAAGTTTAAATGATTTTTAATACTGTAGAATAATTCCAATACTAGTTTCACAATTGAACTGCTAATTACAGTCTCTACCATGGTTTCCGAATATAAATTTATAGTAAATACAATTGAGCCTATGTGTCTTCCATGTTAAGGAAGTCATTTTTTCTCTGAACTTTTTAGGCCCTAGGGGAACCTGTTTTTGGAATACAGCTCAGTCGTTACTTGATTATGTTTTTAGTACTTGTGTTTGGCATGGTGGAGCAGCATTTAGAAACCAACAGCTTGACTTTGTGCGTGAAAAGTAAACAATGAGCTCTCTGTGTTGTAATATTTCCATGTTACCTGATTTAAATGACCCATATGTTTCTTTTTTCTGGCTGCTTTGTTTTCCACCAATGCTATTTTTTCCCTCTTCCTTGAGTGAGTGCTTTTTTCATTATTCTTTTCTCCTTCTCTCCCCTTCCCTTCCTACTCTAGTGGAAGGTATTGGATGATAACAGTGTCTTGTTCTACTCTGGTTCCCTCCCTAGGGAGAATGTGGTGTTTTAGCGCATGGTGTCAATGGGTGCTGGACGGCTGTTTCATTGTGTAGATGACTGGAGTCGTAAGGGACCATGTATATCGTCTGGTCTTTCATCTGCTTCCCCTGGTGTCGCTCACAGGGACCAGAGAGGTGGGCTCAGGGCTTTAAAGCAGGGGAACCCCAGATAGAGGGGTGAGATTTCAGTGACCTCGTTGTACATAATACTCATAATAACAGTTTATATTTATTAATTGCTTCGAGGTTATTTCTAAATTGGATATTTAAATCCAAGACTTGCAGTATGTGTTGATGAATGCATAACATGTCACCTGGATGTGTAAACTAATACAGAGTATTTTGTATGTCTTCCCTCAGATGGTTTATAGTATTCATTTACCAGGGGCTCGTGTTTAGAGTCTTCAGTGAAACATGGGTTGACTGACTGGATTTTTTCAACTTTGTATAGAAATGAGTTTTTAAAAATAGTTTGAGGGTTTTTTTAAAAATATATTTTGGGGGGAGATTCATTTTTTTTTTTTAAGATTTTATTTATTTATTCCTGAGAGAGACAGAGAGAGAGGCAGAGACACAGGCAGAGGGAGAAGCAGGCTCCATGCAGGAAGCCCGATGTGTGACTCGATCCCTAGTCTCCAGGATCATGCCCTCGGCTGAAGGTGGCGCTAAACCGCTGAGCCACCTGGGATGCCTTGGTTTTTGTCTCTTTAATGAGTCTGGATTTGGATTCAGATCTAGTTTGTGCCACTTACTGTAAGTAAACTGACCTCTTTGAGCCTTGATTTCTTTATCTGTAATATGATGGTGATGATCATACCTACTCCTTAAGAGTTATTGTCAGGATTAATATGACATAAAGAGTGAAATGCTTGGCAACAGTGCCTCTCAAAGGGGAGAGTACTCAGTAAATGTTAGCTATGAATATTATCTCAGAGAAGCTAACATTGAAAATATAAGCATGTTTGGAGCTATAAGAGGCAATTTAAAACTCTTTGACTGGGACGTCTGGGTGGCTCAGTGTCTTGAGCATCTGCCTTGGGCTCAGGGCGTGATCTTGGAGTCCTGGGATCGAGTCCCGCATCGGGCTTCCCACAGGGAGCCTGCTTCTCCCTCTGTGTGTGTCTCTGCGTGTCTCTCTCTCTCTCTCTCTCTCTCTCGAATAAGTAAATAACACCTTAAAAAAAAAAAAAAACTCTTTAAGAGAGAAAAACTCTGAGTTTAAAACTTCGTAATAAACATTCTGAATCTCTTCAAAGTCCTTTGCTCAAAGATCTTCAGTTTACTGTGTCACTGACCCAAAGATTGCAAGGACTTTTCAGATTCTCTTTCCTGTGAGAAATGCATGAGTGTTACTATAATTTTTGGCAGGTGAGTTTATGTTTACTTGTTTTTATTGGCACTAAAGAAGATATTTGGCCTCAAATGAAAGCTGAATGATACAAACATTGCTTGGAAAAGAATGCAGTATGAATGACTTGCTTAATGTCAGACCTGGTGAGCAATCAAATCTTGTCACTCTTCGATTGATACACACTACTTGCTTTTAGATTAGTCCCAGAAATAAGAATATGGTATTCTTATACTAAGGATGTTTTGTTTTAGTAAATAGAAGTTGTCTGAGATTTCAACTAGAAATTGCTTATTTTTGTCATTTGTTAGAATTTTGGCCTTGAGGGCAGCCCGGGTGGCTCAGTGGTTTGGCACTGCCTTCAGCCCAGGGCCTGATCCTGGAGACCCGGGATTGAGTCCCACATCAGGCTCCCTGCATGGAGCCTGCTTCTTCCTCTGCCTGCGTCTCTGCCTTTCTCTCTCTCTCTCTCTCTCTCTCTGTCTCTCATGAATAAATAAATAAAAATCTTTAAAAAAAATTTTTGGCCTTGAAATAGCACATTTCACTTCTATGAAATGTATTTATCATTTATTAAGTTGATAACAAAGTTGTGGACATACTCCTTGATTGACTTAAGCTGTAATCTTGGTGCAAGTCATGATTTAGATGTCACATGGAATAGAATCCAGAATCTTCTTCACTGCGCTAAGATTTGAGGGTGAGATGTGTTTACATCCCCTTAGAAAAATATCCAGCCATCTGTGGTTCCTTAGCATTTGTTCCCTCACTTAATTAAAAATCTTCTGATTTCTTGGCTGGACAGGGGTATACCTTAAAGTGGCTTGCTGATATGGTCTGGAATTTTCTTTAGGGAATCAAGGAATGTTTTTAAATGTCCTTACTTGGGTCTGGGTCACTGTGTTCTCTGGGATGAGCCAAGGGGTGACATTTCAGCAAGCTTGTATGAATTGTATATTATATGCCAACAGATCAGCTTGGAGTAGGTTATCGACTCACTTGGGTTATGTCGGATGGCTTTGGCAATGAGAAGGATTTTAGTTATATAGACTTTTTATTGTGCAGACTCAGAGACCAGTGTTACTTATTTCTAAATTTTACTTTCTTCATGGTTTGAGCTAAGCCTGGCATTTCTAGAGTGAGATTTAATATAGCTAATGAAGTTGGTTCTTGCCATGTTTTCTTTGTAGCATTGGTGGGCATTTTCAGTGTGATTCAGTATTCTCTTCAAGCACTGCACTCAACTCCCAGAGGGTTACTGTGCCAGTTCTGGCTATGGCAAGGCAGGAAGGAATTTTTCATAATTTCTGAATACCAGGTGATACTGTGGTGTAGGAAAAAAGAATTGCTAAACTTTGAAATTTCAAGTACTTTGATGCTTCGGAAATAACCACTAGATTCGTACTAGATCCTAGGTTTGGTTTGGCAAACCTGTTTTGAGTGTAGGTTATGTGTTAGTGTTAAGCTCTTTGTCAGTCATCATCCTCAAAGAGGACAGAGTTCAGGGGCACCTGGGTTAGCATCCGACTCTTTTTTTTTTTTTTAAAGTAAAGATTTTATTTATTCCTGAGAGAGAGAGAGAGAGAGAGAGAGGCAGAGACACAGGCAGAGGGAGAAGTAGGCTCCATGCAGGGAGCCCAATGTGGGACTCGATCCCGGGTCTCCAGGATCACGCCCTGAGCTGAAGGCGGCACTAAACTGCTGAGCCACCTGGGCTGCCCAGCATCCGACTCTTGATCTCAACTCAGGTCTTGATCTCAGGGTCATGAGTTCAAGCCCCGTGTTGGGCTCCACACTGGGCAAGCCTACTTTATTTTTATTATTTTTTTTTAATTTTTTAAAAAAATTTTTTATTTATTTATGATAGTCACAGAGAGAGAGAGAGAGGCAGAGACATAGGCAGAGGGAGAAGCAGGCTCCATGCACTGGGAGCCCGATGTGGGATTTGATCCCGGGTCTCCAGGATCGCGCCCTGGGCCAAAGGCAGGTGCCAAACCGCTGCGCCACCCAGGGATCCCAAGCCTACTTTAAAAAAAGAAATATAGAGTCTCATAGAGGCCTGCCTACGTATAGACTGAAATTATGGTGTAATGTAACCAAGGTAACAGTGAAAGACATCTACAAGGCAAGATGTTTATAGATGATTATTTTTATTCAGAGTGAAGCAAGAGAGTTGGTTTTTTTTTTTTTAATTTTTATTTATTTATGATAGTCACAGAGAGAGAGAGAGAGAGAGAGAGAGAGAGAGGCAGAGACAGGCAGAGGGAGAAGCAGGCTCCATGCACCAGGAGCCCGACGTGGGATTCGATCCTGGGTCTCCAGGATCGCGCCCTGGGCCAAAGGCAGACGCTAAACCGCTGCGCCACCCAGGGATCCCGAGAGTTGGGTTTTATGGAGGAGAGGAATACTGAGGATAATTAGGTGGTTAAACATTAGCTTTTTAAAAAGTCAGGTTTTTGTTTTGGAGGGCATTCTCGGCAGAGGGAATGTCATTGAGGAGTCATGAGATGGCATGTAGCAGGTTGCCCGGGACTGTTGGAATAGAAATTGTGAGTGATGGGGGAGATTATGGTAGAACGGGGTATGGGGCCTGTGTTTTGGAGCGTCTAGCATGCTGAAATTTTTTTTTTTTTGGTACCTAGTTTTTTCTGATAACTAGTTTTCAGCTTAAAGTGGTTGCAGAGCTGTAAGCCAGGAGAGGAAAGGAGGGAGTTTAGTTAGCTTCATTTGGCAGTGGTCTGGAGTTTGGGTTGGAGAGGAGTACGATTGGAGGTAGGAATACTAGTTAGGAAGGCTGAAAGAAGTTCAGGAGTGAGGAGTGAGTTATAATTTAGTAAGCTTAACTGAACTGACATGATGAAATAACAGAAGCCTGACGGGGAGTGTGGAAAAGTGGGAACATCAGAGAGGTAGGCTATGCAATCGAGTGGACCCAGGGCTTGGTTAAAAAAGCGTGGAAAGAGTAGTTGGGGCTTGGACCCTGGATTTTTTTTTTTTTAAAGATTTTATTTATTTTTTCATGAAAGACAGAGGGGGGGTGCGCAGAGACACAGGCAGAGGGAGAAGCAGGCTCCATGCAGGGATCCCGATGTGGGCCTTGATCCTGGGACTCCAGGCAGGCACTAAATCGCTGAGCCACCCAGGGATCCCCTGGGCCCTGGATTCTTGATGCAGTAAAGGAAGCAGAAAGAAGCAATAAGTGGCAAAGATGGGTTCTGTTTTGAACACGTGGAGTTTGTGGTGCTAGTGATGCATCTACATGGAGATGGCTAGTAGGCAATTGGATAGAAAGATAAGGAGTTCAGTGGAAAGGCCAAGAGGAAAACTGTCGCTGTAGGAATCACCAGTAGTGATTGATGAAGGACATAGGGAGTGGGAAGAGGAGAAAGGCAATGGTGGAATTCTAGGGAAAGCACCAACAGTTGAAAGCAATTCTGGGGAGGCAGATCCTGGGAATGAGCAGAACGAGTAGATTGGAGACAAGGTTTTGGAGAACCTGAGGGGAGAGTGAATTTTATGAAGGAATTGGTGTTAGTAGTGTTTAGAGCCATTAGTCACACAAGCTGTTGGTTGGCTTTGGAAATTAGACAGTCACTTAGAGCAGTTTGGGATAGGGGAGCATTTCCACTAGCATGGTAATTTTCATCCTGCCATTACCACTTAGTCTGTGATTTGGGAAAAGCCATTTTACCTTTGGCTCTTTATTTGCAAAGACGTGGAAACCCTCTTAGTGGGTTTCAGGCTGTGATCTGTAGGGCCCTACAAGTTCAGAAAAGGTGCTTTGAGGCTCATCAGGGAGACCCAGCATTTGATCGGGTATTTGCTGAGGGAAAGAGGTACAGGTGTTCTATTGATTCAAATAAAGAAGCAAGAACAACTTGATTTTTGGGGGTCTATTTTATATATTTCACTTCATTATAAAATTTCATTTGAAAAAACACAGTATAGAAGAGATTTGAAAACTTCTGGCCTACAAGAACCATAAAAGACTTTGACACATTAAAAGTTATGTAATAGCTAATGTTCAAAATTCCTTGGTTTGGATTTTATTTGAGGTCAACTTTAGTGTCTGAATTTGTGTAATAATAACTTGTTATTCTCATTAGGAATGAAGACTGAGCTTCTAATTCTAAAAAGCTCTATTCTATTTCATATTTTCTTAAAAAATTCTTAATGTGTCTTACCAGGTTCTGACTCTGAAGATCTTTTGGAAGAATTGCTCTGTTGTTTGATGCAGTTAATCACTGATATTCCGCTCCTGTAAGTTCTGGCCAAGCCAGGATTTATCTTCTTTGTATATTGAGTATGGTAATTGATCACATCGAAGGATTTGTGGCTCCTGGTGTAGTGTTTTTATGTGTATATTTCTGTGTCCATCCATGGAGTCATTCTGTATCTTTGGCCTAATAATATTTATACTCTATGTGTTATCAGAACAAGAATTTTATAAGGGGATATTAATCAAACTCTTTAGGAATATTGAACAAATGATAGCCACAGAATTAATCTCCATAGTGGTATCTTACAGATCTCTGTAAACAGGGTGCAAGAGAATCTAATCCTTTAATATGTGGTGGAGGCAACTCATTAACCACCCAGGATTCTCTCCTTCCTTCTTTCCTGATTTCCTTTTTTTTTTTTTTTTTTTTAAAGATTTTATTTATTCATGAGAGACTCAGAGAGAGAGAGAGAGGCAGAGATACAGGCAGAGGGAGAAGCAGGCTCCATGCAGGGAGCCTGATATGGGGCTTGATCCTGGGACTCTGGGTTGACGCCCTGGGCCAAAGGCAGCCGCTAAACCACTGAGCCACCCAGGCGTCCCATTCCTTCCTGATTTCTGACCACTTTTGGAGAGATGAGGTTTCCCTTTCTAGCCTTTTTTCAAGTTAGGTGTGGTTACCTGAGATGTAGGGGAACATCCTCCAGTAAAACTTGTGGGTAAACCTTCTCAAGAAAGGAGGTGTATCTTTCTGTTCTTGACAGCCTTCTTTCCTGCTGTCTGGAATGTGGACAAGATAGTGTCAGTTGTGTGTCTTTCTTGCACCATGAGCCCAGAGACCCACGGAAAATTCTGCTTTGATATCATTGAGCTGCTGGACCAAAGTCATTAACTGCCAGTGAGTGCCGCCTCGCCACTTTCACCCCACTTTCACCCCACTTTCATTCGCCACCCCAGTGCCCCCTTGGCAGACTTCTCATGTGAGAAAAACATATCCTGTTTGTTTCCTGTAACTGGATTTCTGTCATTCCAGCTGAATGCAGTTCCTATATGGTATAAAATGTTCCTTTTAAAGATGTTACTCTTAACTTTTTTTTTTTAATTGTCTCTCTGGAGCCTTTTTAGACATGTTTGTAATTGCTTCTCCCCACTAATCAAATTTGAATGCCTCAGATAACACCTATGTCTCTTTGTGTACTTTGTGGCCCTTTGGAGGGACACAGAGCATTATAATATCTATGAAGGTTTTCGTCCCTGAAGAATCAATTTTCACTCTCTTGGGGGTGATATCACTCCAGTGAGAATGTATATTTTAAAGGACTTATTATTATTATTATTATTATTTTAAAAGATTGTATTTTTAAGTAACCTACACCCAACGTGGGGGTCACATTTAATAATCCCGAGATCGAGAGTCACATGCTCTACTGACCAAGCTAGTGAGGCACCTCTAAAGGAATTCTTTTTTGAATCAAGAAGAAAAGCTTAAGATTGATCCTTACAGAACCTCAGTTAACACAAGGATATCACTGCATGCGTGCTATTTGCCTGTGGCCCAAAAAGGAAGGACCAGGTATTCATGAGAAAACAGGCTCCTGGCCTCTGCTGTGCATAGCTGCAGCATCTGGGACTATAGTCTAGATTTAGAAACTCCCTCTGAGAAGGAGAAGCACTGAGCAGGGGACACCTCCCCCCCAACCCCCCAACATGTGGCTCGATCCCAGGACCCTTTGATCATGACCTGAGCTGAAGGCAGACGCTTAAACCAGCTGAGGCACTCAGGTGCTCCAACATCTCCAGTGTTGTCTGGGGACCAGTGTGTGCCCAGCTTAGTTTTCAGGCACCTCAGGAACTAGATGTGGCCCCACGACATGGTTTGGGCCAATGCAATGTAAGCAGAAGTCATGAGGTTGCAGAGTTTGTACCTTCGGTTTTTTTGCTTGTTGCCTTCTCTTCCTTCCTGGGATGTGGAGGCAGTGCTGGGGCCATCTTGAAACTATGATAATGAGTGCCACATGCAGGGAATAGTGTCCCAGGAGCAGGGACTATTAATGATACCGGGGAACCATTACCCAGCCCAAGATGGCGTATCTTTGGATTTCTTCTTAAGTGAAAAAAATAAACACTTATTTTGGTTAAGCCACCGTGGTCAGGTTTCTGTTACATGTGGCCAAATGTGGGAAGGGGAACACATAGATTGTTTACTATTTACTTGTCATTGTATGTGCAATACTTCATGTGTTCTTAATTTTAAAAATAGTTCCATCTCTATTATGTTTATGTTATTACTAAATACTAGCGATTTAGTGTATAGCCTTAGTGAGTACATTGCTTTTTTTCCACCTCCTTTGTTAATAAAATGTCTTGGTGAAGTTAAGGGGAATAGAAGTAGTGAATCTCGTTAGCTGGTAAATAAGGCTTGAATACAATGAATAGACCAGTCACTTAAACACTCTTGAGGAGCAAGCAGACAGTGTTGTAATATATCAAACATTTCAGTGTTTTAATGTGTTTATACTTTTTAAATGAACTGAAAATGCACAGACAACCAGATGTCTTGTATTATGTACACTCAGCTTTAACCAGCTGCTGAAACAATTTCTTATGATTTAATGTTCTTGGAACTCCATCCTACAAGAAGGTTTGTCTTGGTAACAGTTTCCATGTGAAACCAAACTACTACTTAAGTGTTTCATCTACTATAACCATAGTGCAGGTTTGTGGGTCAGCTTCTGACTTAAGGGGGAATATTAACTTGAAAAGTAGGGATGCTCTCATACCTCACCATCACCAGTCTCACTGTAGACTTGTCATATTTAACGTCGGCAGGTGTGCAGCGAGAGGAGTTTGGTGTTAGTGGCCATTGAGGGGTAGTCAAAACTCACTTAAACATTTCTTACGAGACTGTGAAATCATTCTATTAATATTGAAAGCAAGTGATTACCAAGAGCACAGATAGATATTTAGAGATCTATAAACTGTTTTTAAGTGATACTTTATTATTAAGAGAAAATGGTGAACTGCAGTAGTTTAGATAAACTCCCAGAAGTTGTAGGAATTCACTTGTAATAGAGCTTGACTTTTAAGTAGTTAGTTGATACTGCTTCTAAGACAGGTTGGGTGTTTTGATAAAATAATAATTCTGAGATACTTCAAAGTCTGATTAAAACGTACATCTTCCAGACATCCTTTCTTAACTCCATACCTCTCAGCATTTATATATTTGAAATAAAGATGAAGTCATTCACAGGCTCATGACGATGTTTTTCAGTGTATATTGGGCTGATCCCACTAGAACTGAAATAAGTCTGCCAAAAGTAAAAGCCTGTCTTTGTTATATACCTTGGCCTCAAGGAAGTGCATGGGAAGGAATAAAGTTTAAGATGAAGGTATTTTTCTCAAGACACTACTAGTGCAATATGAAGAACATGATTTGGCGTGCCAGAGTTCAAAATGCAACACTTAGAATTTGCAACAGTGGATCAGTTCTCACAGTGTTACGGTTGAATTGGATTTCTTGTCTTTTTATGTGTTTTTGGTGGTGTTTTTATGAAAGCTGTCACTCTTACCTTCATGTGATGATGCTTCTGTTAGCCTTAGATCCTAGCCCTTTCTCTGGTGCCACTGCTCCAGACAAGTCCTTGTGAGGTCTGCTCGGAGTGAGCCATTCCACTGGCCCCAGGCCAACATACAGTCTCTGAGATCCATTTATATGTTCTTCTTATCAACCTGTGAACTCAATCCTTTAGTTCTCAGCCTGGCCCTCATTTGCAGATTTTTTAGTTATAGTTTTTTTTGTTGTTGTTATAGTTTAATAAGAATGTTTTTCTTTATTTTTGGGGGGAGGGGAGAGAGAGAGAGAATATGAATGGGAGAGGGAGAGAAAATCTCAACCAGACTCTGCACTGAGCCTGACATGGGGCTTCATCTCATAACCCTGAGATCACCATTTGAGATGAAACCAAGAGTTGGATGCCCAACCACCTGAGCCACTTGGGTGCCTCAGAATGCTTATCTTTTTTTTTTTAATAAATTATGTATTGATAAGGCTGAGATATTCTTAATTGATTGCCTTCACTGCCTTTTTCTGGATGTGTGTATTTGTGCAGTGTGACTTTGTCTACCTCTCTAGTACAGAGGACACAGGTGTCCCTGCTAATTTGGAACATACCAACCCACTCCTGTATCAAGGGCCTTTGCCCTCTCTTCTTCTTCTGCCTTGAATATCTCCCTTTAGATGTCTGCATGGCTCATGTCCTGACTTTCATGCTTCCTTCTGCTCAGAGGAGGTCTGCTTCTTAGAAGGTCCACCCTAACATAACACCCCTCTCATTCTCACACCTTTGTTTTTACATTTACCACTGCTTTCCGTATTATCTGTTATTTCTCTTGCTTGTGTTTCTCAAATAACATTAGAAGGCAAGCTCCATGAAAACAAGGACTGTTCTTGTGCCTGTGTTTGTTTTGCTCACTGCTGTCATCCGTAGTATTCGGGCTAGCCTGGCACATAGTAGACTCTCAACAAATATCTGTTGAGTGAGTAAGAGAATAGGGGCACAACTTGTTCAGTGTACTTAATGCATTTTGTCTGTCATCATCTGGTCTATATGACACATTCCATTGCAAATGTAGTGGCTCAAAGCCCTTTGCAGTCGTATATTGTATTATAAAATATTGTATTATAAAATATAGGTGTCTTATATATAGTCAAAGTAGAAAGGGGCTGTAGAAACAAACACTGAGAATGAACATCTGACAATATTTAAGGAATTGGTAGTTATAAATGCTGAGGGGTTTGGGACCATATAGTTTAGGGGCAGTCAGCTTTATATCTCATCAGTCCTCACATTATCCCTTCACAGTAAAGTAAATTCTCTTTCATTAGGTTCATTTTCAAAAATGAATATTGGGAATATACTATTGTCTCTAACATCCTAGGTCCTGGACAAAGAAAGGTGTGACTTCTGAAGAGCTTAGAGATGAACAGATACATAGAAAGATAGCCCAGGAGGAGGAACGGTTGCTAGGTGCTACAGTTGCTTGGAGCTAGGAGTGATTAGCAGTGGCTTGGTCATTGAAGAGCCAGAGAGGAGCCAGGTCTGGAACTTTTGGGTATAAATAACGTATCTGAAGAATCACAAGTGCATTGGTTTGATTAGAGTAGAGGGGTTGTGGGAGATTAGAGATAAGGGATGGACAAATTGTGTTGTTTGGTGGGGCAGAGATTTGAATTTTATTCTATTTATTT
Source organism: Canis lupus baileyi (assembly GCF_048164855.1). Classification (NCBI taxonomy): domain Eukaryota; kingdom Metazoa; phylum Chordata; class Mammalia; order Carnivora; family Canidae; genus Canis; species Canis lupus. The sequence continues at coordinate 2,030,042 of NC_132843.1, read as the reverse complement.
TTAAAGATTTTATTTATTCATGAGACACACGGAGAGAGGCAGAGTCACAGGCAGAGGGAGAAGCAGGCTGCATGTAGGGCGCCCCATGTGGGACTTAATCCCAGGACCCCGGGATCATGACCTGAGCTGAAGGCAGATGCTCAACCACTGAGCCACCCGGGCGTCCCAGAGATTTAAACTTTAGAAGGACTAACGGTTTATGTTTAGAGTTCTCTATTAAGCTGTAAAAGAAATATTTTTAGAACTTTTTTCTCTAAAAATCCATTCTAGAAGTATTTGGGTAGGAATGGAACCGATTAAGAATCTTATTTATGAGATATGCTTTGTCCATAGGGTTTCTGAAATGTAATAAAATGCTAGGAAATGCATATTTATTCAACCCATAAACTAATGATATTGGCTTCGATGTTATACTGTAGAATTTTTTTTTCTTTTTTTTTCTTTTTTTTTTTTACTGTAGAAAATTTGAACGTTGAAAACTTTTGGTGCTAACCGTGAGCAGGTGGCTGAAGAATGTGAAAAGCCCTGAGCAGTTGATGGAGGAGAGTGAGGGAATGGGAGGGACCCAGGTTGATAGTGAAGGGCTGAACTTTTGGGAAGGGGCCTTTCTGGAGCCCTGCGTTTGGAGACCTAAGCCCTCCTCTACACGCAGCTTCAGCAGTGTGGGCAGCCAAAGCAGGTCAGCACCTACGTAGGTGCTGTGATGGAAATATCTCTTGTAGGTTTCTTTTTTTTTTTTTTTAATTTATGATAGTCACAGAGAGAGAGAGAGAGGCAGAGACACAGGCAGAGGGAGAAGCAGGCTCCATGCACCGGGAGCCCGACGTGGGATTCGATCCAGGGTCTCCAGGATCGCGCCCTGGGCCAAAGGCAGGCGCCAAACCGCTGCACCACCCAGGGATCCCCTCTTGTAGGTTTCTGGTTGAATCAGTGTGCTATTTGAGGTGAATTAAAGGTAATAGTGTTTCCATATGCCAAGACTTAATAGAGAATAGATAGATCATTCTCTGTTAAGTTCACAGTAGCTTTTTAGTTTGAAAATTGATTCCTGGAAACTGGGGCAAGATGGCGGAAGAGTAGGGTCCCCAAATCACCTGTCCCCACCAAATTACCTAGATAACCTTCAAATCACCCTGAAAATCTATGAATTTGGCCTGAGATTTAAAGAGATTTAAAGAGAGAACAGCTGGAATGCTATAGTGAGAAGAGTTTATGCTTCTATCAAGGTAGGAAGACGGGGGGAAAAAGAAATAAAGAAACAAAAGGCCTCCAAGGAGTAGGGGACCCGTGAGGAGCCGGGCTGAGGCGGGGGCGAGTGTCCCCAGGACAGGACAGCCCCGTCCCGGAGGAGCAGGAGCTGCACCAACCTTCCCGGGCGGAAAGGGGCTCGCAGGGAGTTGGAGCAGGACCCAGGAGGGCGGGGATGCCCTCGGGCTCCCGGGGACACTAGCAGACACCTGCGCCCCGGGGAGAGCCCCACACCCCACGGCCGAGCTCCCTAAGGGCTGCGGTGCGCTCGGCGGGACCCGGAGCAGCTCGGAGGGGCTCGGGGGCGGCTCCACGGAGGGGGCTGTGGGGCGGGAGCGCGAATCCAACAGCGCAGGCCCTGGAGCACAGGGCGCCGGGGACACAGCCCAGGATCCGGCCTCCCCCGGGACAGGCAGAGGCCGGGAGGGCCCAGGACAAGGAGGACGCTCCTGCCCCGAGCTGAGCAGATCAGCGGCCCCGCCCCGGAGCCTCCAGGACCTGCAGACGGAGAGCTCCGGAGCTACTGCGGGAGCTGACTCCAGGGCTGCAGAGCTGGCCCCGCCACTGCGGTTGTTCCTCCTGCGGCCTCACGGGGTAAACAACCCCACTGAGCCCTACACCAGGCAGGGGGCAGAGCAGCTCCCCCAAGTGCTAACACCTGAAAATCAGCACGACAGGCCCCTCCCCCAGAAGACCAGCTAGACGGACAAGTTCCAGGGGAAGTCAAGGGACTTAAAGTATACAGAATCAGAAGATACTCCCCTGTGGTTTTTTGTGTTTTTTGTTTTGTTTTGTTTTGTTTTGTTTTGTTTTGTTTTGTTTTGTTTTGTTTTTTGCTTTTTGATTTCGGTTTGCTTCCCCGACCCTTTTTTTTCCTTTCTTTCTCTTTTTCTTCTCTGTTTTTCTTCCTTTTTTCTTTTTTCTTTTTCTCTTTTCTTTCCTTCTTTCTCTCCTCTTTTTTTCTCCTTTTCCCAATACAACTTGTTTTTGGCTACTCTGCACTGAGCAAAATGACTAGAAGGAAAACCTCACCTCAAAAGAAAGAATCAGAAACAGTCCTCTCTCCCACAGAGTTACAAAATCTGGATTACAATTCAATGTCAGAAAGCCAATTCAGAAGCACTATTATACAGCTACTGGTGGCTCTAGAAAAAAGCATAAAGGACTCGAGAGACTTCATGACTGCAGAATTTAGATCTAATCAGGCAGAAATTAAAAATCAATTGAATGAGATGCAATCCAAACTAGAAGTACTAACGACGAGGGTTAAGGAGGTGGAAGAACGAGTGAGTGACATAGAAGACAAGTTGTTGGCAAACAGGGAAACTGAGGAAAAAAGAGACAATTAAAAGGCCATGAAGATAGGTTAAGGGAAATAAACGACAGCCTGAGGAAGAAGAACTTACTTTTAATTGGGGTTCCCGAGGGCGCCGAAAGGGCCAGAATATGTATTTGAACAAATCCTAGCTGAAAACTTTCCTAATCTGGGAAGGGAAACAGGCATTCAGATCCAGGAAATAGATCCCCCCCTAAAATCAGTAAAAACCGTTCAACACCTCGACATCTAATAGTTAAGCTTGCAAATTCCAAAGATAAAGAAGATCCTTAAAGCAGCAAGAGATAAGAAATCCCTGACTTTTATGGGGAGGAGTATTAGGGTAACAGCAGACCTCTCCACAGAGACCTGGCAGGCCAGAAAGGGCTGGCAGGATATATTCAGGGTCCTAAATGAGAAGAACATGCAACCAAGAATACTGTATGCAGCAAGGCTCTCATTCAGAATGGAAGGAGAGATAAAGAGCTTCCAAGACAGGCAGGAACTGAAAGAATATGTGACCTCCAAACCAGCTCTGCAAGAAATTTTAAGGGGGACTCTTAAAATTCCCCTTTAAGAAGAAGTTCAGTGGAACAATCCACAAAAACAAGGACTGAATAGATATCATGATGACACTAAACTCATATCTCTCAATAGTAACTCTGAATGTGAACGGGCTTAATGACCCCATCAAAAGGCGCAGGGTTTCAGACTGGATAAAAAAGCAGGACCCATCTATTTGCTGTCTACAAGAGACTCATTTTAGACAGAAGGACACCTACAGCCTGAAAATAAAAGGTTGGAAAACCATTTACCATTCGAATGGTTCTCAAAAGAAGGCAGGGGTAGCCATCCTTATATCAGATAAACTAAAATTTACTCCGAAGACTGTAGTGAGAGATGAAGAGGGACACTATATCATACTTAAAGGACCTGTCCAACAAGAGGACTTAACAATCCTCACTATATATGCCCCGAATGTGGGAGCTGCCAAATATTTAAATCAATTATTAACCAAAGTGAAGAAATACTTAGATAATAGTATACTTATACTTGGTGACTTCAATCTAGCTCTTTCTATACTCAATAGATCTTCTAAGCACAACATCTCCAAAGAAACGAGAGCTTTAAATGATACACTGGACCAGATGGATTTCACAGATATCTACAGAACTTTACATCCAAACTCAACTGAATACACATTCTTCTCAAGTGCACATGGAGCTTTCTCCAGAATAGACCACATACTGGGTCACAAATCGGGTCTGAACCGATACCAAAAGATTGGGATCGTCCCCTGCGTATTCTCAGACCATAATGCCTTGAAATTAGAAATAAATCACAACAAGAAGTTTGGAAGGACTTCAAACACGTGGAGGTTAAGGACCATTCTGCGAAAAGATGAAACGGTCAACCAGGAAATTAAGGAAGAATTAAAAAGATTCATGGAAACTAATGAGAATGAAGATACAACTGTTCAAAATCTTTGGGATGCAGCAAAAGCAGTCCTAAGGGGGAAATACATCGCAATACAAGCATCCATTCAAAAACTGGAAAGAACTCAAATACAAAAGCTAACCTTATACATAAAGGAGCTAGAGAAAAAAACAGCAAATAGATCCTACACCCAGGAGAAGAAGAGAGTTAATAAAGATTCGAGCAGAACTCAACAAAATCAAGACCAGAAGAACTGTGGAACAGATCAACAAAACCAGGAGTTGGTTCTTTGAAAGAATTAATAAGATAGATAAACCATTAGCCAGCCTTATTAAAAAGAAGAAAGAGAAGACTCAAATTAATAAAATCATGAATGAGAAAGGAGAGATCACTACCAACACCAAGGAAATACAAACAATTTTAAAAACATATTATGAACATCTATACGCCAATAAATTAGGCAATCTAGAAGAAATGGACGCATTTCTGGAAAGCCACAAACTACCAGAACTGGAACAGGAAGAAATAGAAAACCTGAACAGGCCAATGACCAGGAAGGAAATTGAAGCAGTCATCAAAAACCTCCCAAGACACAAGAGTCCAGGGCCAGATGGCTTCCCAGGGGAATTCTATCAAACGTTTAAAGAAGAAACCATACCTCTTCTACTAAAGCTGTTTGGAAAGATAGAAAGAGATGGAGTACTTCCAAATTTGTTCTATGAGGCCAGCATCACCTTAATTCCAAAACCAGACAAAGACCCCACCAAAAAGGAGAATTACAGACCCATATCCCTGATGAACATGGATGCAAAAATTCTCAACAAGATACTAGCCAATAGGATCCAACAGTACATTAAGAAAATTATTCACCATGACCAGGCAGGATTTATTCCCGGGACACAAGGCTGGTTCAACACTCATAAAACAATCAATGTGATTCATCATATCAGCAAGAGAAAACCAAGAACCATATGATCCTCTCATTAGATGGAGAGAAAGCATTTGACAAAATACAGCATCCATTCCTGATCAAAACTCTTCAGAGTGTAGGGATAGAGGGAACATTCCTCGACATCTTAAAAGCCATCTATGAAAAGCCCACAGCAAATATCATTCTCAATGGGGAAGCACTGGGAGCCTTTCCCCTAAGATCAGGAACAAGACAGGGATGTCCACTCTCACCACTGCTATTCAACATAGTACTGGAAGTCCTAGCCTCAGCAATCAGACAACAAAAAGACATTAAAGGCATTCATATTGGCAAAGAAGAAGTTAAACTCTCCGTCTTCGCCGATGACATGATACTCTACATAGAAAACCCAAAAGCCTCCACCCCAAGATTGCTAGAACTCATACAGCCATTTGGTAGCGTGGCAGGATACAAAATCAGTGCCCAGAAATCAGTGGCATTTCTATACACTAACAATGAGACTGAAGAAAGAGAAATTAAGGAGTCAATCCCATTCATAATTGCACCCAAAAGCATAAGATACCTAGGAATAAACCTAACCAATGAGGTAAAGGATCTATACCCTAAAAACTATAGAATACTTCTGAAAGAAATTGAGGAAGACACAAAGAGATGGAAAAATATTCCATGCTCATGGATTGGCAGAATTAATATTGTGAAAATGTCAATGTTACCCAGGGCAACTTACATTTTCAATGAATTCCCTATCAAAATACCATGGACTTTCTTCAGAGAGTTAGAACAAATTATTTTAAGATTTGTGTGGAATCAGAAAAGATCCCGTATAGCCAGGGGGATTTTAAAAAAGAAAACCATAGCTGGGGGCATCACAATGCCAGATTTCAGGTTGTACTACAAAGCTGTGTCATCAAGACAGTGTGGTACTGGCACAAAAACAGACACATAGATCAATGGAACAGAATAGAGAACCCAGAAGTGGACCCTGAACTTTATGGTCAACTAATATTCGACAAAGGAGGAAAGACTATCCACTGGAAAAGAGACAGTCTCTTCAATAAATGGTGCTGGGAAAATTGGACATCCACATGCAGAAGAATGAAACTAGACCACTCTCTTGCACCAGACACAAAGATAAACTCAAAATGGATGAAAGATCTAAATGTGAGACAAGATTCCGTCAAAATCTAGAGGAGAACACAGGCAACACCCTTTTGAACTCAGCCACAGTAACTTCTTGCAAGATACATCCACGAAGGCAAAAGAAACAAAAGCAAAAATGAACTATTGGGACTTCATCAAGATAAGAAGCTTTTGCACAGCAAAGGATACAGTCAACAAAACTCAAAGACAACCTACAGAATGGGAGAAGATATTTGCAAATGAAGTATCAGATAAAGGGCTAGTTTCCAAGATCTATAAAGAACTTATTAAACTCAACACCAAAAAAACAATCAATCCAATCATGAAATGGGCAAAAGACATGAACAGAAATCTCACAGAGGGAGACATAGACATGGCCAACATGCACATGAGAAAATGCTCTGCATCACTTGCCATCAGGGAAATACAAATCAAAACCACAATGAGATACCACCTCACACCAGTGAGAATGGGGAAAATTAACAAGGCAGGAAACCACAAATGTTGGAGAGGATGCGGAGAAATGGGAACCCTCTTACACTGTTGGTGGGAATGTGAACTGGTGCAGCCACTCTGGAAAACTGTGTGGAGGTTCCTCAAAGAGTTCAAAATAGATCTGCCCTACGACCCAGCAATTGCATTGTTGGGGATTTACCCCAAAGACTCAGATGCAATGAAACGCTGGGACACCTGCACCCCGATGTTTCTAGCAGCAATGTCCACAATAGCCACACTGTGGAAGGAGCCTCGGTGTCCATCGAAAGATGAATGGATAAAGAAGATGTGGTCTATGTACACAATGGAATATTCCTCAGCCATTAGAAATGACAAATACCCACCATGTGCTTCGACGTGGATGGAACTGGAGGGTATTATTATAAGTGAAGTAAGTCAATCGGAGAAGGACAAACATTGTATGTTCTCATTCATTTGGGAAATATAAATAATAGTGAAAGGGAATATAAGGGAAGGGAGAAGAAGTGTGTGGGAAATATCAGAAAGGGAGACAGAACAAGAAGACTCCTAACTCTGGGAAACGAACTAGGGGTGGTGGAAGGGGAGGAGGTCGTGGGGTGGGGGTGAATGGGTGACGGGCACTGAGGGGGGCACTTGACGGGATGAGCCCTGGGTGTTATTCTGTATGTTGGTAAATTGAACACCAATAAAAAATAAATTTATTATAAAAAAAAATTCCAGAAGCTGAAGGAGAGGCAGAAGATAATATTTACTGTTGAATATGATACCTGGCTGTAAAATGGGAGTAATAAATAGGAATTACTTTTACAGAGTTTTGATAAAGATTAAATATAATTGTAAAGTGTTCACAAAAAAAAAAAAATTGATTCCTGGTGTCGTGAAGAGGGGGCTCTTGGTTAAAATTTTTAAAATATATAAACCTTTACCATGTTTATTGAAGTCTGACCAAAATATATCCAGAAGCACAAGTAATGTTGATTTTATGTTACATGCTCTGATTGTTCATAATTGAGTAACTGATTATCGTTAAGAAATTAGAACATATCTGTAGAAGGACAAAAGCCCCTCTCTGGTTCTGAATCCAGAAGATAGAGCTTGGATCCTGGCTCTTCTACTAACTGGGAATGTCACTCACACCTCGGGTTTCCCATTTTAAAACTAGGGGTAATAGACCAGAAACCATTACTTGAAAAGGACATTTGAAATCATCTAGTTCAGCTGTTGAGTATTTTAGATGAGGAAATTCAAGTGCTTGAGTTTGGAGACCAACTCCTGTAGCAGTTAGGAACACCCAGGCCATACATCTTGTCCTGTGATGCAGTAGAGTGGCCAGCAGCGAGAGGGAGTACCTCATCCTGGGATGAGCCTGTCTGGTATTCTGTCTACTGTGTGGTTTAGCATTGTGTTGAGGACCAAAGCAATGCACTGGAACATGCTTTTGTAAATTGTAAAATGGTTTACGATTATAAAAGTGTATTGTCCTACACATATTAAGTACTCAAGAAAAATACTGAACAGATTTGTTTTGAGTTAATTTTCCTATTTTAAACTTATCAGTAAAAAGGAGATCACTAACAAGTATAGCAGGCATAGGATGTGGAATGTCTGCAATTCAAAAGAACAAGGCTGAATCATCTGGGAACTGAAGGAAGTTTCTGTAGCATCTGGCTGCCTAGGAGGACAGGTACTAGCCTGACGTTAGGTGTGCAAGATTGCAGCAGCAAAAGCAGAATCCTGAATCCTGGCTGTCATTTTACCTATGTTTGCGTATCTCCTTGCAAACTGTTTATGAGCTGTTTAGAGCCAGATGATCATTGGATTTTTAGAACTGGAATTCAGCTCTCCTTTATCCTAGCTCCATCATTTTATATATAATGTCACTGAAGTGGAGAAAAGGGAAGAGACTTTCCTGAGGTCAGTTTGCAGGATTCTTAGGTGGCCCTGAAAACACAGACTCTCTGCCTTCAAGGAATTTTTACTTTTATAAAACCACGACTGGTATAGAATACATTTGTTACTTTCTTTTGCTGTTATTAATACATGGATAGCAAAGTCTGCATGAGGTAAAAGTACACTAGTCGTTGCAAACTTTAATTCTACCAGCAAAGAGTTAATTTTTTCGTTTTAATATTTTGTCAGTTATATAAATTATGAGTAATTTCTTTTCACATATAATCCAGATTACATTACATATGGATAGTTAATACTAGCCTTTGATACTGATGCTGCAATTATTTTAAATGTTAATACATTTGTGTATTTGGTTTTGGAAAAAAGATCAGACAGAGGGCTTATGATGAGAACAAATACTCTTTGTCTTACCCTTTTTATCTCTTCCCTCCCCAGAAGCAGTCTTTTTTGATTCTTAGCTGTTTGGGAGCTTTATATAAATCTTTACCCTTATCCTACCTTTATGGATATTTTTCTAAACAATACAAATTTCTTTTTCTTTTAATTAGTAAGGTTTATATTTCAGAGCAGTTTTAGGTTCACAGCAAAATTGAGTGGAAGTGCAGGCAATTCCCATGTGACCCTGTTTGCACACTGGTATAGTACCCTCACCCCCCTTCAACACCCTGCCCCAGGGTGGTACGTTTGTTATAGTTGATGAACCCACACTGACACATCATTATGGCCCATAGTCATGTTTTACATTAGGGCTCACTCTTGTTGTGTTGTACATTGTATAGGTGTTAACAAACGAGTGATGATGTGTATCCACCATTGAAGTATCATACAAGTAGTTTCATTGCCCTAAAAGTCCTCTTTCCTCTGTTTTTCCCCTCCCCCCCACCCCAGTTACTATCTGTCCTCCTACTACCTCCTCAGCTCTGCCTTTTCTAAAATGTCATATAGTTGGAACCATACAGCATGTGGCCTTTTCAGATTGGCTTTGTTTAGTTAACAGTATACATTTAAGGTTCTTCTGTGTTTGTGGTTTTATAGCTCATTTCTTTGTAGCACTGAATAGTATTCCATTGTTGGGATAGACTACATATACATATTTAGATAATAACCATCATGTAAGTCTTAAGAATTGGTATTGAGTACCTTTTAAAATGAAAATATAAAGTTGATTAAAAAACAAAACCCTATCTCCTAAGAGATTACTATTATATTTTTCTTTCAAAATTTTATTTAAATTCAGGTTAGTTCACATATAGTGTCGTATTAGTTTCAGGGGTAGAATTTAGTGATTCATCAGTTGATGTTTATCCAGTGCTTGTTACATCAAGTACCGTCCTTAGTGCCCATCACCCAGTTACTTCCACACTTCCCCTCCAGCAGTCCTCAGTTTGTTCCTCATATTTAAGAGTCTCTTACGGTATGCTTCTCTCTCTCTGTCTTTATCTTATTTTATTTTTCCATCCCTTTCCCTGTGTTCATCTGTTTTGTTTCTTAAATTCTATATATGAGTGAAATCATATGATATTTCTCTTTCTCGGAGTGACTTATTTCACTCAGCATCCACATCATTGCAAATGTCAAGATTTCATTCTTTTTGATGAGTAATATTCCATTGTGTGTGTGTGTACTACATCTTTTTTATCCATCTGTTTTTTATTTTTTATTTTTTATTTATGATAGTCACAGAGAGAGAGAGAGGCAGAGACACAGGCAGAGGGAGAAGCAGGCTCCATGCGCCGGGAGCCCGACGTGGAATTCGATCCCGGGTCTGCAGGATCGCGCCCTGGGCCAAAGGCAGGCGCTAAACCGCTGCGCCACCCAGGGATCCCTCTTTTTTTTTTTTTTTTTAAATTTTTTTATTTATCCATCTGTTTATGGACTTCTGGGCTCTTTCCATATTTTGGCTATTGTGAACATTGCTGCTAAAACATTGGGATGCATGTGCTCCTTCAAATCACTATTTTTGTATCCTTTAGATAAATACTTAGTAGTGGAATTGCTAAGTTCTATTTTTAACTTTTTAGGAACCCCCCACATACTGTTTTCCAGAGTGGCTACACCAGTTTGCATTTCCACCAACCCTAAAGACATTATACCAGTTATAGTCTCACCAAAATCCTTTAACAGAGCCTTGCCAGCATTGTATAATATTTTTTGTGAGTTAAATGGAAATCATAGTGTGATTCTTATGTGTATTTTCTCATTACAAATGAGATTGAACATCTCTTCATATATTCAAAAGCCATTTCTAACTTTTGATGAAGGTTTAATAAACATTCTTAATTCCTGAGAGCTCTTTTTCTCTGATTGTTTCTTGTTTTATGAATGCAACATTTTAAGCTAGCATGATTGCACAATGGATACTCATATAACCATTTTGGTAAATCTGTTTTATTATTATATCCATCTCTTTTTGAATATTATGTATCCATCTTATCAGCCCATCCTAATTTTTTATTTTTAAGAATTTATTTATTTTAATTTTTAATTAAAAAAGATTTTATTTATTCACGAGAGACACACACACAGAGGCAGAGACACAGGCAGAGGGAGAAGCAGGATCCATGCAGGGAGCCCGATATGGGGGACTAGATCCCAGGACTCCAGGATCATGACCTGGGCCAAAGGCTCAACCACTGAGCCACCCAGGTGTCCCAAGAATATTTTTTAAAACTTATTTTGTTTGTTGAACTTTATTTCAGGAAGATATATGGCTATATTTTATTCATGTGTTTGATGCATTGTTAGATATGGAGCACTAGTTCTTTGAGAAACCATGAGAGCATGGAGTGGATATTTGAGTTTACTTGATCCACCCCCTTGATTTTTACGTATGATGAAGTTGACAGATAAGGTAGCTGATGAAGGCAATGAGCGAAAGTTCTGAGACCAGAATCTAGATTTTTTGACTTCTAACCTCCAGATACTTTCTGTTCTGTTAATAAGACTTTAATAAATGAGAAGTATTCCCATGTCTTTGATTTTGTTACCTTTGAAAACTAGCCACCGCCACCATTGACAGTATCTGTAAATACACTCTACCACTTTTTAGTCTTTCCTTGTATTTTACTTTCACTCTCTGCAGTGGTTGACACTGATATTTCTAAATTTTGTTCTTAATCCTTTGAACTTGTCAGTTGTTTTTGTTAAACTTATGTTCCATTTACATACTGTCCAGTTTCTTATCCAATAGTAAGTCAGAGGAGGATGTTTTTTTTCCTCCATATTCGTTGACTTTGTACTTAGCCAACACTAACACCCATTTCATGAAGGCTTTTGTCTTTATCCAAGTGTTCCACTCTGCCCTAGCAGAGCAGTGCAAGGTCAAGACGCCGGTCTTTTTTTTTTTTTTCTTCACATGAAATTAATAACTTGCTCCAACAGTAGTTTGTTTTAGGACATTTCCAGCCCAGATGGTGGAAAGTTCTTGGGATAATATGGCAGCCAAAGCAACACTTTGGCTTTTTAAAGCTGACTTTGTTTTGGCGATTGTGTGATGAAAATCTTCTGAAGATCATACAAGGACATTAAAACAAGAAAGATCTGTTGGCTTGAAACATTTTTCATCTTTTAAAAACCACCACACTCAGCATGGTAGCATTTTGGTTTCTTTCAAGTATTGGCCTGTCTGTCTGGCTCTTTTCCCAGATAATTTGGAACTTAGGATAGGGATAGGCCAATTAATACATTTAAAATTTTGTTTTCACAGAAACCTAACATTGCCTTGAATTTCTTTTTTTTGAGCATTATAGAAAGTTACAGCAAGAAAGGTCATTAGAGATCATCTTTCCCAATGTACTTATTTGAAAGTAGGAAAACTGAGACTCAGAGGAGTTATTTGTTGAGATTAACAGGATGAGTTTAATGGAGAGTTGAGTAGCAGATTCTAGGTCCCCTAATTTTGGATCAGTGACTTCTATGGCACACCACAACATGATTTAATTTTGTTTGCTTTTATTTCAGTAGATCATCAGATTTGAATCAAGAAAAGTTTAATTTTAACATTGATGACAATCTTATATTTTTAGCTCTTGATTAATTTAATTTTAGAGCGTATTGTTTAAATATCCAAACACATAGGGATCCCTGGGTGGCGCAGCGGTTTGGCGCCTGCCTTTGGCCCAGGGCACGATCCTGGAGACCCGGGATCAAATTCCACGTCCGGCTCCCGGTGCATGGAGCCTGCTTCTCCCTCTGCCTGTGTCTCTGCTTCTCTCTCTCTCTCTCTGTGACTATCATAAATAAAAAAATAAAAAAAAAAATATCCAAACACATAAAAAAAAAGTACATGAATAGTCTCTTGCCTACTATGGTCCCTCATCTCTCCAAGCTGTCCCATTTGCTTCCATAAATAACCACTCTTCTTAGTCTCTGATATATCCTTCCTGAAAATGTTCATGCAATGTAGATGCAGTTATGAACACAGATTCTTATTTATCTCTTCATTCACACAAAAGGTGGGAGACCATAGACACTGTCTAGAACTTTCTTCTTTTCTCCATCGGCAGTCTATCCTGGCAGCCTCTGTACACAAGCATTTAAAGACCATTCTCATTTTTGTTATGAGGATATTCAAATATCCCAAAATTTACCCTTTCAAAGTGTATCATCAAGTGGTTTTTAGTATATTCACAAAAGTTGTGAAATTGTCATTCCAGTCGAATGCCAGAACTTCTTCACCCTGTGGGGAAGCCCTGTACCTATTAGCAGCCACTCTTCATTTCTTACTCTCCCCGGCCGGCCTGTAGTAACTGCTAATCTGTTTTCTGTCTCTCTGGGTTTATCCTTTTGGGGCATTTCATATGAATGGAATCTTAGGCTATGTGGTCTTTTAGGTCTGACTTCTTTCACTTAGCGTAATGAGTTTAAGGTTCACCTCATTTTAGCAAGTCCCCTACTTCATTCCTTTTCATGACAGAAGTATCCCGTCTTATGTGTACACCACATTTTGTTTATCCACTCAAAAGTTGATAAACATTTGGGTTGTTTCTGCTTTTTAGCCGTCATGAATAATGCTGCTCTGAGCATTCGTGTACAAGATTTTGGGTGGACATACGTTTGCAGTTCCCTTGGGCTTGTATCTTAAGAGTAAAATTGCTAGTCATATGATAATTGTGTGTTTAACTTTCCAAGTAACTGCCCATCTTTTCCTCGGCAGCTTCATCATTTTACATTTCTATGAGCCTTGTGTACGAGTTCTATCTGATTTTGTACATCCTTTCTCATTCTTCTAAAAAAGCCAAAAACTACATTATGATCTGTGATAGATCAGTATCAAATTATATGTAATCATTCCCCTCTTGTTGGACATTAGAGTTGTTAACATGTTTTTGCTCATATCCTTTCCTCATTTTCATATTGGAGCTTCTATTGTATCTGTTTCTAGGACCCATTTTGTATTAGATGAGCCCTTTGTGACGTGAATTTAAAGCATATATTTTTCCTAAATTTGCCTTTTTACTTATTTGCTTAGAATATGCTTTTGTTTTGCCATAAGAATTTTTAAACACTATTTTTAAGAATTTGTACTTACCTGTCATTTACAGCTTTTTAGGCCTTCTGGATGGACTTTTAGACTCATTGTTTATCTTTTTTGGCCTTTTCTCTCACTACTTGCCTCTGCACTTTTCATTCTAGCCCCACTGGCTTGTTTGGTGTTCCTTAAATATGTGAGGCATGTTCCTAGCTCAGGGCCTTTCGTGTGCTGATCCCTCTCCCTGGCAGACTCTTCAGTTGCCCGCTTACTTTTTTCAAGTCTTTGTTCAAATGTCAATTTTTTTTTTTTTAAAGATTTTATTTATTCATGAGAGACAGAGGGGGGCTGGGCGGCAGAGACACAGGCAGAGGGAGAAGCAGGCTCCATGCAGAGAGCACGACATAGGACTCGATCCTGGGTCTCCAGGATCACGCCCTGGGCTGAAGGCGGCGCTAAACCACTAAGCCACCTGGGCTGCCCTCAAATGTCAACTTTGTATTGAGTCTTCTTATTTAAAATTGTAACACACACACACACACACACACACACACAATTGTAACACAGGGGCACCTGGCTCAGTAGGTTAAGTCTGCCTTGGGCTCAGGTCATGATCCCTGGGTCCTGGGACTGAGTCCCGCATAGGACTTCCTGCTCAGTGGGGAGTGTGCTTCTCCGTCTCCTTCCCCGTGCTGTGCTCTCTCTCAAATAAGTAAAATCTTAAAAAAAAAATAAAATTGTAACACACCTATGATAGATTGTCAGTGGTCCCCCAAATTCATTTTCCTCCTCTTTATTAGAATTTAGCTAAGCAGAGACTGTTTAGGTAGAGATGATGTTTCTCAGATTTACTTGCCAGCTAGATCTAGATATGGGTGTACCAGAGGAAGTGATGTATACAACTTTTGTATTACTTAAAAAGAAATGACTTGCCTTCAAGTGATTTTCCTCCCTTCTCTCTGGTGGGAAATAGTAACTGGAACAAATTTGGAAACATGTGCAAAGGGTGACAGAGCTGCCTTTCCAGCATGGCCCTGCATGATCTTATTAAGTAGATCCTGCTTTATCTTATAGTTAGGTGGCAGAGAAATGAGCCTTGGTCTGGTTTGAAACATAATTTTGGGCTTCTTTCATAGCAGTGTAGCCTAACTACTCCTTACCCTAACACCTTAACTAGGTACTTCTTATCCAGCCTTTATGCATTGTTTTCTTCATAGCACTTAAAACCTTTAAAATTATTATACAGCATATTTATTTTTCTGCATCTCTAGAATATAAGCTCCAGGAGGCCTGGCATATAGTAGGTAAGTATTCAGTATTTGGAACAAATGGTTGGAAAGGCCTTTATGTCATGTTATAAGACAATTTTTCATCTTGTCTCATAGGATTTTTTTTTTCTTTAAGACTTAAACTTCTGATATATTTGGAATTTCTTTTAGTGTAAGGTGTGAGGTATAAATTAAAGTATTTTTTTTTCTTTGAGAAAGCTATACAGTTGTTCCAACAAGTGTGTATGAATATCACTATCTTTTTAGTATATTGATGAAGTCCATTTTTGTATAACAATGATTTACAAATAAGAAATGCCTGCTCATCTCCTCATAAGAGGAGATATTTCTCATAAGAGAGATCATATATTCTCAATCATTATCAAATCTCAGTGACTATAATAAACTGCTTTTTAGTCTGTGCTGACATAGAAAGATGCTAGATACTCTTCTTTTAGGCATTCTTTTTATTTCTCTAAGTCTTCTATTTTTATTCATATTAAATGGTATGTTGACATAGGGAATGGATATCTTGGTTTTTGCCTCATACTTATAAGCTATTTTGTAAATAAGAATAGCAAATACTGTGTGTGCCATGTCACTAAACTTTATATTGAGTAAAGAGTTTTTACTGAAATGTGTATTTGCTTTTTATGGTTATTACAAATTAGAGGTGTCTGTGTTAGAATGCTGTTTATGTCTCATGTAGGAACATTTCTAGGTGTAAAATCTTTCAAATAGTGTTTAAATGCTTTTAATAACTAAATGCTTTTAATGAGATTGAATCTGTGAATTTGTGCACTCTGCCAATTTTCAAAAGTTTAACTTAACATCTTTGATTGGCAAATGTGATAGTTAATTTTGTGTGACAGCTTGACTGAGCTGAGGGGTGCCCAGAGGTCAAAATTATTTCATTATTTCTGGGTGTGTCCATGAGTGTGTTTCTGGAAGCAATTAGTATCTGAATTGGTAGACTTTGTCAATAAGATCATACCAGTGCTGGGATCATCCAATCTGTCGAGGGCATGAATAGAACACAAAGGTGGAGGAAGGGTGAATTTGCTCTCCTTCTTGACCTGAGACATCCACCTTCTTCTGTTTGTGTCCTTCCAAAATTCATATGTTGAAACCTAACCTCCAAGGTGATGACATTTGAGGGGATGGTTAGGTCATGAGGGCAAAGCTCTCATGAATGGAATTAGTGCCCTTGTAGGAGATACCCAAGAAAGGTCCTTTGCCCCTCTTCTACCATGTGATAACAGAAAAAAGATGCTATCTGTCTGTAAACCAGAAAGCCAGCTCTCATCAGGCACTGAATCTGCAGGAGCCTTAATCTTGGACTTTCTAGCCTTCAGAACTGTGAGAATAGATTTCTTTTGTTTATAAGCCATCCAGTCTCTGTTAGTTTGTTGTTGCAGTTCACAAGCACTGAGACTTTGTTAGATTGTTTTTCCCTAGTTGCAGTCTCTGTTACTTTGATTGTTCACAGTGATGTGAGAGAGAAGCAGCATTAAGAAGACTGTGGTCAAAATGTGGTTAGATATTATCCTCAGACTATCACTTATGATATTTTTTCCCCAGGAAATTTCCCAGTAGAGACAATCAGTTTGGAGCAAATGTTTCTCCCACTTATTTTCTTCATGCCCTTCCCATTTAAAAAATTTAAAGTAATAAAAATAGTCACCTGTAATCTCATCTCTCAGGATTGCTTTTTTGATTTTTTTTTTTGCCTGTTAGCGTCTGTATATTCATTCATATAGTACATAATGTTCCACTGTCTTTGTTCAGCATTGTGTTATGTACATTGTAATCAAATATGGCATACCTGAAGAATGTGATATGGTTAACACTTGGAAATCAATCATTTGGCATATTATAATCATTTGTAATATGCCACAGTGACAGAATAAATTAGAAAAGCCATATGAGTGTGTCAGTAAGTGTGGAAAAAGATTTTGACCAAATTCAATATCCATTCATGGGAAAAAGAAAAATTTCGAGAACTAGATAAAGAAGGGAACATCTTCAGTATGTATAAATACATGTAAAGTGATTGTACATCCCAGTGTTCTTTATTTAGGTTGCTATCACTGCCTTTGAGTTCTAAATCTAGAAACCTGTCTTTTTTCCATCAGTCTTAGTCTTTCTTCTCTCTCTCTCTCTCTTTGTAAGATTTTATTTATTTATTTGAGAAAGAATGAGAGAGAAAAAGCATCCAAGTAGGGGAAAGGGAAGAGGGAGAGGGAGAGGCAGACTACCTGCTAAGCAGGGAGCCAACACGGGGCTCAATCCCAGGACCCTGAAATCATGACCTGAGCTGAAAGCAGACTCTTGACTGAGCTACTCAGGCGCCCCAGTCTTAGTTTTTCTTGCCCACATTAAGCATCCAGTCTGTCCCTGAGTGCCATTAGTTTTATTTTGTTCCATGTTATTCAAGTCAGATTGCTGTTTTCCATTCCTGTTGTCATTGTTTTCATTGAGGTCCTCATAATGTTCTAGTGAGACAATTTATTGCATATACTTTGTTTCCTGGATTAGTCAAAGCATTTCCCCACTTCAGTACATCCTCCAGCTTCTGATGCCCCCCTTCATCCTACTGTCCCTGATTTTGAACACATCAAGCATAGGATCGAGTCGATCACATTCCTTAGTTCAAGGGTCATTATCATCACTGTTTCATGTAAGGCTCATTCTTCCCAGCATTTGGTGTTAATCCATTCACTTATCCCTATTTTCCCATTCCTTGGTCCCCTTCTTTCCCGTAAACAGTCATTTTAAGTGTGTTTATGCATTTAATTTAATGCTCAACTAAATGTTATATGAATATGCATTTAAAAAAAATTTTAAACAAGGTTCCCTCCCAGTTTGTTAGGATCAGGCATGCAGGTACAGCTGGCATGGTGCCTCTGACTTCAATATCTCTTAAGGTTGTAATTGAGCTTCTTGCTGGGGCTATGGTCTAATCCGCAGCCTCAGCTCGGAGGAGAGGACCTGCTTTCTAGATTTCTCACTTGCTATTGTCAGCATTCAGTTCCTCTAGGGATATTGGGACTGAAGCCCTCAGCTTTAGCTGTTGACTAGAGGCCTCCCTTAGTTCTTTGCCAGGTGGACTTCTCCATATGTCAGCTCACAACAAGGTAACTGGCTCCCCCAGAGAAAGCAAAAACAAAACAGAACAAAACAAACTAGAGAGGGGGTGCCTAACACAAGCCGTAGTCATTTTGTAAATTTACTTCCACTTGAGAGTGGCATCCTCTCACTTTTATTGTGTTAGAAGCGAGTTACTAGATTCAGCCTGCAGTTGAGGGGAGGCAGTATACAAAGCCATATGAGTAATATGAAGCCGGGATTATTGGGGGTCATTTTAGAGTTTGCCTACCACAGTCCTCAGACGGTTTCTGTGAATTTTTCTTTGGTATATATATATATGAATATATATATATATATATTCATTCCTAGGGAGCTCTCTGAAGATGACTGCTGTGGTTAATAATCCCATCAGTAGTATGTAAGGGTTTATCTATCACCATATGCCTGGTAGTACTTTATATTTTCCAGGGCACAAAGGGTATCACAGTGTTTTAAACTCTTAATATATTTTGCTCTTTTTTTCTAGTGCAGTTCTTGCCTTTTTCTTGGCCATTTGTAGGAGTTGTTTGTAAAGTTCTAGATTAGAGTTTCTTGCTCTTCTAGTCTATCATCTGCCTGTTAATTTTGTCCAAGGCTTCATTTTTTGAGCAATAATTCTTAATTTTGATGTGATTAAGTGTATTTTTTGGCTTTATGGTTTGTACGCTTAGGCTTTTATTTAAGAAGTCCTTTCTTCTGCTTGGTTCCAAACTTATCAGAGTATGTTTTCTATGTTAACTTTAGTTTTACCATTCATATCCAGGTCTTTAACTCATCTGTAGTAGGTCTGTTGTGGGGCACCTGGATGGCTCAGTGGTTGAGCGTCTGCCTTTGGCTCGGGTTGTGGTCCCGGGGACTGAGTCGCACACAGGGAGCCCACTTCTACCTCTGCCTGTGTCTCTGCCTCTCTCTCTGTCTCATGAATAGATAAATAAATTCTTAAAAAAAAAAAAAAAAGAATATGTTGTTAGATAGGGACCCATCACTATTTTCTTTGTAAAAGGAGCCAGTCCTAGCACCATCTTTGTACAGTCTCTTCTGTCCTCTTTGATTTGCAGATCCATCCATCTTTGTTGTATGTTGTTTGTCTACACCACAGGTGTTGGCCATACATTTGATTCTTAGGTGAGTTTCATTCATTTGCCTGTTTTCTGTGTGTGTGCAAATACCATGCTGTTTTTACTGTTAAAGCTGTATAGCATGGCTTGATACCTGGTAGTGAACATCCCTCTCTTCACTCTTTATTTTCAGGGTTGACTTGGCCATGTTTACTCTTCCATAAAAAGTGTAGACTGACTTTAGGACATTCCTGGAAAAGTTTCTGACTTGACTTTCAGAGTAATTTGTGTAGAATTATTATTTTCATGGTATTAAGTCATTCCATTCAGATCATGCTGTGTGTCCTTTGGTCATGTTTTACTGCTGATTGGATTTTGGTCAGTAAAATGAATAGAAGATGTCCTCTCAGTCAATTAGCAGCATTGTGGGTCCTTTATGAAATTCCCTTTTTGCTTTTGTTGCAATGAGTATTATTTTATATTATGATCAGGTATTACATGACCTCAATACATCTCTTCCTTTTTTCTCCTCCAAGTTTACCTATGTTTTGTACACAATGCTGATGCAGGGAGCCCCAGGCAGTCAGTTCCAATAAAAATCAAAGATCCCTCTGTCTTGGGGCACCTGGGTGGCTGTCACTTAAGCATCCCACTCTTGATTTCAGCTCAGGTTATGATCTCAGGTTCATGAGATCAAGCCCTGTCTGGAGCTCCACACTCAGTGTGGAGTCTGCTTAAGATTCTCTCTCTCTCTTAAAAAAATAACTTACAAAAAAGAAAAGATCCCTCTACCTATCCATTTATCCATTGAGTTTCAGTGTCTGTTATGTACTTGAGTTGGGAATACAAATAACTAAAAAATGAAAGGATCCCTAGTTAGGATCTCATGTGTTCTAGTGAAAAAGAGATTCATCTTGGGACACATGAGTGGCTCAGTCAGTTAAGTGACTTTTGATTTTGGCTTGAGTCATGATTTCAGGTCAGATCATGATCTCATGGGTTGTAAGATTGAGCCCCGCTTGCATGCATGCATATACTCTCTGTCTCAAATAAACAAATCTTTAAAAAAAAAAAAAAACTCACCTGCAAATAACTATTTGACAGTTATGCTTTAGGGCTTAACTTAATGTCACTGTTTTAGAAGAGCTTTACAATCAGAATCCCCTATAATCCTTTCATGGTATTAATTGCTCTTAATTGTTATTTTGGTGTAATTACTTCTTTTCTCTTTTCTCCACTAAATTGTAAGCTCCATAAAGGCAGGAGCCTTATCTGTTTGTTGATGGATGTGTCTCTGATATGGAGCATAATATCTGGCATATTATCACATGTCCTGGAGGTGGTCACCTATTTAGATAGGTTTTACCCTGCACCAAAATCTTTTGTTCTTCAGGATTTGGCTTTAAGCCCTGACCCAACTAAAAATCTAGCCAATTGATTATAGAATATAGATTCCTGAGACAGGCAAGGACTGTATGAATATATGTTAACTATGATGCAAAATCTTTCAGGTTCTAAGCAGCCAGATCATCATTAATGAATAATTAATGAATCATAACATGACATGTCAGGCTTGTCTTTCATTCAGTTCAAGGAATAAGAACAAATAGAAGAATTGCGTATTATGTGGTTAATATTTACAACACTAATTTTGGAAATTTTAGGAGAGAGAATTGTTCTGTAATACATTTAAAGGAGAGATTTCTGAGTAGAACTGAGATTTATTCATTACATAATAACATCAATTGCATGGACCTCTTGTGTTTTGTATACTTTGTTTTTTATTTTTTTATTTTTTTTACTTTGTTTTTTTTATTTTTATTTTTAAATTTTTTAATTTTTTTTAATTGGGAGTTCAATTTGCCAACATATAGCATAACTCCCAGTGCTCATCCCACCAAGTGCCCCCCTCAGTGCCCATCACCCAGTCACCCCAATCCCCTGCCCACTTCCCCTTCCACTACCCCTTGTTCATTTCCCGGAGTTAGGGGTCTCTTATGTTTTGTCACCCTCGCTGATATTTTCACTCATTTTCTCTCCTTTCCCTTTATTCCCTTTCACTAATTTTTATATTCCCCAAATGAATGAGACCATATAATGTTTGTCCTTTTCCGATTGACTTATTTCACTCAGCATAATAGCCCTCCAGTTCCATCCACGTCGAAGCACATGATGGGTATTTGTTGTTTCTAATGGCTGAGTAATATTCCATTGTGTACATAGACCACATCTTCTTTATCCATTCATCTTTCGATGGACACCGAGGCTCCTTCCACAGTTTGGCTATTGTGGACATTGCTACTATAAACATCGGGGTGCAGGTGTCCCAACATTTCACTGCATCACTGCATTTGGGGTAAATCCCCAGCAGTGCAATTGCTGGGTCGTAGGGCAGGTCTATTTTGAACTCTTTGAGGAACCTCGACACAGTTTTCCAGAGTGGCAGCACCAGTTTACATTCCCACCAACAGTGCAAGAGGGTTCCCCTTTCTCCACATCTTCTCCAACATTTGTGGTTTCCTGCCTTGTTAATTTTCCTCATTCTCACTGGTGTGAGGTGGGATCTCATTGTGGTTTTGATTTGTATTTCCCTGATGGCAAGTGATGCGGAGCGTTTTCTCATGTGCTTGTTGTCCATGTCTGTGTCTTCTTTTTTTTTTTTTTTTTTTTATTTATTTATGATAGTCACAGAGAGAGAGAGAGAGAGAGGCAGAGACACAGGCAGAGGGAGAAGCAGGCTCCATGCACCGGGAGCCTGATGTGGGATTCGATCCTGGGTCTCCAGGATCGCGCCCTGGGCCAAAGGCAGGCGCCAAACCGCTGCGCCACCCAGGGATCCCAATGTCTGTGTCTTCTTCCGTGAGATTTCTGTTCATGTCTTTTGCCCATTTCATGATTGGATTATTTGTTTCTTTGCTGTTGAGTTTAATAAGTTCTTTATAGATCTTGGATACTAGCCCTTTATCTGATCTGTCATTTGCAAATATCTTCTCCCATTCTGTAGGTTGTCTTTGAGTTTTGTTGACTGTATCCTTTGCTGTGCAAAAGCTTCTTATCTTGATGAAGTCCCAATAGTTCATTTTTGCTTTTGTTTCTCTTGCCTTCGTGGATGTATCTTGCAAGAAGTTACTGTGGCTGAGTTCAGAAAGGGTGTTGCCTGTGTTCTCCTCTAGGATTTTGATGGAATCTTGTCTCACATTTAGATCTTTCATCCATTTTGAGTTTCTCTTTGTGTCTGGTGCAAGAGAGTGGTCTAGTTTCATTCTTCTGCATGTGGATGCCCAATTTTCCCAGCACCATTTATTGAAGAAACTGTCTCTTTTCCAGTGGATAGTCTTTCCTGCTTTGTTGAATATTAGTTGACCATAATTGAGGGTCCACTTCTGGATCCTCTATTCTGTTCCATTAATCTACGTGTCTGTTTTTCTGCCAGAACCACACTGTCTTGATGACCACAGCTTTGTAGTACAACCTGAAATCTGGCATTGTGATGCCCCCAGCTATGGTGTTTTCAATATTTCCCTGGCTATTTGGGGCCTTTTCTGATTCCACACAAATCTTAAAATAATTTGTTCTAACTCTCTGAAGAAAGTCCATGGTATTTTGATAGGGATTGCATTAAATGTGTAAATTGCCCTGGGTAGCAGTGATATTTTCACAATATTAATTCTTCCAATCCATGAGCATGGAATATTTTTCCATCTCTTTGTGTCTTCCTCAATTTCTTCCAGAAGTGTTCTGTGGTTTTTAGGGTATAGATCCTTTACCTCTTTGGTTAGGTTTATTCCTAGGTATCTTATGCTTTTGGGTGCAATTGTAAATGGGATTGACTCCTTAATTTCTTTTTCTTCAGTCTCATTGTTAGTGTATAGAAATGCCACTGACTTCTGGGCATTGATTTTGTATCCTGCCACGCTACCAAATGGCTGTATGAGTTCTAGCAATCTTGGGGTGGAGACTTTTGGGTTTTCTAGGTACAGTATCATGTCATCGGCGAAGAGGGAGAGTTTGACTTCTTTGCCAATTTGACTGCCTTTTATTTCTTTTTGTTTGTATACTTTGTTTTTGAAAGAGATTCCTATCGGCAATAACTTCTTAAAATATCTGGTAGAATTTACGCTTGCCCAGTTCTAGAATCAAGTCATTTAATTTGTTTAATGAGCCTCATTTAAGTAGGTGTTAAGTGGTTTTTTTGTTTGTTTGTTTTGGCTTTCCATGACTATTTTGATTCTGTCAAAATATTTTGATATTCTCTTGGAATGGTTACTCTCTTTGCTGTGTTGCCGAGATTACCACTTTCGTGATCTGTTACTGTTTCCCGTGATAATAATTTTTAAACTTTTGTAGTAAACTGGAGATTTCTTGATGCGTTTATTCCTATTTGTGCTTTTGCTCAGCCAAAACTTTGTTTCCTTTTTATTTGATCTAAGATTTATTTCAGAAGGGGTTTAGAGACCTTTGGAGAAAAATGCTTATTAATAAAACAAATATATGTATTCCCTGTCCATATTTTGCTGAACATGCAGACCTGGCCTAGAGGCAACAGACACTAGAGGTAGAGATGGAGGGTATACCATTGTCCTCGTTGTAAAGTGATTATCACCTTGGAAAGGCATTGTTTTCTCCCTTGCACTGGGACTTCAGTTTTGCAATCTGAATATTTGGTTCTGTGTTATAACTAAACAGGGATGAACATGGAGCTTTAGGGTGAATCTTCCAAAGCAGAACACTGCTGGTAACTATTTTCATTATACACTAACAGACTGGTCTTTCTGCAGGAGATGGGAACTGGAAAATAGGAAAGTAATGGGAAGCCTGACCCAAGTACAAGAACCAATGGCTGGGAAAGGGTTTCATATTTTTGCTCAATTTAATTTTTATGTTAAACACATTAGTATATGTAACCTAGAAACATGTTGAATATTTTGATTGAGTTTTTAAATGTACAGTTTATTTAGAAAACAATCCTGATTTTCAGAGGGATCATTATTCTGTTTATTTCCTGTTTCTCCAGAGATATTACATATGAAATCTCAGTTGAAGCTGTATCAACAATGGTGGTTTTTCTTTCTTGCCAACTCTTCCACAAGGAGGTTTTGCGACAGAGCATCAGTCACAAATATTTGATGCGAGGTCGATGGTATGTTCCTTTTTACATTTTTCTACTTACTTATTGTATAAATCTGTATTTCTTGTCTTGTCCCCTAACCTCACTGTTGTCCCAGCTGTCCTGCTAGATGTTTCCTTCTGTGACTCTGTCTGTACTCCAAACCCAATGCAGAAGGAGCCAAGTTCTGCTTTCCTCTTTAAACTGTCCCTCCTCTCTGCCCCTCTCATCCCCCTGGCTTTTTACCTTTTCCGGTGGTTTCTTTGTAGAACTGAAACTTTGAAGTCCTCCTCCTTCTTCTGCATCATTCTCTGCGTCTAAGCACTCATCCAGTCACGTCTGTCCACTGAACTTATTTTGACTCTTCCCCCTTCTTCCTGGTCCCGCTGAAACTACCACACCTCCACCCAGTTACCCTGCTTTTGGACGTGTCCAGCAGCCTCTTAGCTGACTGCTTCTGCTTTCATTTAGTCACAAATATGTATTGTGTGCTAGCATGTGCCAGGTGTGTGTGTGTGTGTGTGTGTGTGTGTGTGTGTGTATGGGGGCCTCTGCACTTGAGCAGAAGCTTACAGTCTCCTAACCGGGGGCTGTGAGTAGACACACACACACACACACACACACACACTCTCTCTCTTTCTCTCTCTCTCTCTCTTCTGCTGACACACTCTTCACAGAACTTGAGAATATAAAACAAATACAAATAAAGTAGCTTTGATTAAAATTCTCCAGGACAGGGAGGAGCTTGTCTTCTTCACATCCTTCTTGCTGCCTTGGTTATCTGTGCTATGCCTTCCTGCCCCCTTGATGGTACCTGTGGCACAGTCACAGAATCCTGTAAGGCTGGTCGGCACATACTGGAAAATCACCGGTAATGGAGAAGGTGCCTGAGCTTTGGCTCAGGAGTCTATTTCAGAGTTTTCTCTAGATTGCAGGAACTGATTTATCACTTTACTTTGTGGATACATATCCCTTTCCAGCTGTATTCTCTCCCTTCTCTTCTCTCCATGGCTTAAAAGCAAAGAGCGTTAACATTAAAAAAAAATTATGTACATACATATATGTATACATATATATAGTATGCATGCATAAATTGAATAATTTCATATTTAAAATGTATAGTCCTTTATATTATTGCTTTTTAATTCTTGCTTTTCCCTACTGATTCTTTGTTACTATCTCCCCTTGAGTACCAAGTACTGTATAATAAACTGAATTTATAATATCTCACCTGTTATACAGATTACCAGTAAGGTAACCGGAGCTCAAGAGTTGAAGTGATTTGACCAACAACTATGGCATAGAAACAGGAAAGCCAGAATTAAGCCTCAAGTCTGATCTCAAAGCCCAGTCTCCACTCTTATGTGATAGTGCCACATTTCTTTGAATTGTGCTAATGCCTTTTAATATTGACAGATTATATAGTTGGTATTTATCATTATACAAAATCAGGGACTTCCAAAACTCTGGGTTTGATTTCCTTCTTTCTTCTTTTTATGTAGTCTTCCATACACCAGCAAACTGGTGAAAACCTTATTGTATAACTTTATCAGACAAGAAAAGCCACCCCCTCCAGGAGCACATGTACTCTCGCAGCAGTCGGATGGAGGAGGACTGCTCTATGGACTCGCATCGGGAGTAGCAAGTAAGTCTAATCAGATTTCGTCAGTTCTTTGATGTAGACAGAGCTTGTCTAATTAGTCATAAGAAATTCTGTCCACTTGGCCACCACTACTGGCTCTGTGCAACTGGCTAAATGTGAAATACTGGAAGCAGTTTAAAATATTATTTCCATTTAGTGCAGTGATCGATGCTGTGAAATGTTTGCAAATAATAGTTTGTTTCCACATAAGACACCATTTTTCAAGAATAATGTTTGTAAATATGCATATTGCATGAATGTTAGCTGTACAGTATAAATACAGTTAAGCTCTTGGAAACTTTTTACTGCATGTGCTTTATGAGGAAATCATGCTATTTTAGAGGCTTTATTGATTAGGATTTTACGTGACTAATTAGGTCTAGTGTTCTTGTTACACTCAATGTTTCATTTGTTCAGCAACAAATTAGCACATCTTGAAGAGTTTTTTTTATTAAATTCTGAAGTGACACAAATGTACGTTTTATCAGATTGGAAGCAGATTTCATTAACTACACAAAATCCTTTCCCACCAGATAGTAAAGCCTCACTTCTTCCTCATGGTGTTGGACACGAAGACCCGAAGAGTGGTGAGGGTAGCTCTCACTTTCCCTGTGTCACATGACGTCATAGAAACTGGACTTTTGCTTTATTCTGAAAGAGAAGCAAAAACCAGAGTGGTGCTTTGGCAGTTAAGGTTTGCACAAGTCCTCTCACTAGACTAGCAGTATATGCTGCACCATGTAGTGCAGTTGGGCTGGTTGCTACATGAAGCCAAGGCCCACAGCTAAATGAATGGTTGCGGCGTGCTTGCCACACTCATGGAGGAACATCAGTGTGACGTGAAAACGTAGTCCTGTTTGATAATGTACTAGGTAATGAGTCTTGGGAACATCTTTGGGTTAAGAGTCCTCTGTTGACTTTTGGAATTGATCTGTGGGCAAGGCTTTCTAGATTTGCCTTCCTCTGATTCTTTTAATATGATGGATTGAATTACATTTGTAATCCCCCATAGCTTTGTGTTTGGTGCTGAGCAGGTTCCCTAGAATGCCAGACCTGCATTCTGAAGAAATTCATTCTCTGATTTGCTCCTACCCACTGCCCTTGTTTCAGATGAGGAGGCTGTACCAGGCTTGCTCATTCATAGCCTCTGAAGGCAGCACAGCAATGGCTTCTTGTGTCTCATGGGAAGGCTTCATTAATTCATCAGCATTTTCTTTTTTTGATCATTAAACTGCTATAAGTATATAAAAGCTGAGTATTTTCCAATACTTTAGGATGGTTGAAGAGTTTTGGAAGGACATAGTATAAGTTCATTATTGCTTTCTTCAAAATAATGGCAATACTGTGCCCCCCCCCCCTTTTTTTAAGGACATAGATTCGTATTTAGTGTTTAGTTTTTCTTGGAGTTACATGTCTTCAGAAGAATGTCCAAGTGTGGTAATGTGGTGTCATCAGTACCAGGTACCAAAGAACTTTTAAACTTTAGATCTGTCCTACTTGGTTAGCAATGTATCAGAAGGAAGTCCCTTAATTTTTGTAGCTTCTAGTTTTGTCTATTGAATGAGAAGGTCAGGATAGATAATTGGTGAGAATATTTCCATATAACTTTCAATGATCCTATGGCCTTTTCCCTTACCATTAAAAAATTTAATATTCAAAATCTGGGGGAGATGGCAGTGAAAAAAATTTAGTATTAGTTAAGGACATTAAAGTAGACTTATGGGGGCACCTGGGTGGCTCAGTTAAGCATTTGACTTTGGCTCAGGTCATCGTCTTCCACCAAAAGATCTTCAAAAGTGATCACATAACTGTGCTCTCTCTGTCTCTCTCTAAAATAAAAATCTTTAAAAATTGAAAAAAGTAAAATGGACTTACGATTTTGAGTGTACTGTAGTCGCAAGACATTTTACTTAGCTTCTTATATCTTCATAAAAATGATCACAGGTATGAATCATGATAGAGTGATTATTCATTATTTCACAGTATGCGACTGAAAGGATTATGAAAAATAGCAAAAGGATATTCTCTTCCTAAAAAGCATAGCTATGTATTATGAGGGGAAAAGGGAAAAGTGGTCGTGTAATTTTGAATTAAGTTATTTTCTGTGAAAGTTAATCAGGTTGATAAGGAAATTTGACTTCAGTTGTGTGATCACTTTTGAAGATCTTTTGGTTGGTAGTTAAGGAATTTTCTTGCTTCAATATTGGCTTAATAAAAATATGATTTGGAAACTCCTTACTGAAAAAAAATATTCCAAAGCCAAATGTAGATTATAAACTCTTGGACTATATTTGCTTTCATTGGGACTGATTTTTTTCCAGAAACTCAATAGAAAACATTTCTTTTGATAAGCAGTATACGTATGGTACATTTTGTTTGAATAATTTTCTTTGAAACAGAGTGCCTTATTTTGGAAAACTTTATAGTTTTGGATAGTGAAGTCTTATTGGCACTTGCAGGGGAAGAGGAGCTTCCTTGTTCTAGGCAAGGAGTGAATCACACATCTCAACCCTCCTAGGAGTTAGGCAAGGCCTTCTCCACTTCATTCTCATTTTTTCAGATATGTTTCTGGTTATTCTACTCGTTGTTTCCTAGACTATAGCAAAAGCTCTGTTACTCTTTACATACCTGATGCTCTCCCCCTTTCATGTCTTTCCTTGGATTTTCTCTTTTACTTAGAATCCTATTTCTTCCTCTCTGACTTTTTTCTGCCTGTTTGTCCGTTAAGGGCCATCTCAAATACCACCTTCTCCATGAAGACTTTCTTTTCTCTCCTAGCCAGATGTGTGTTTTTTTTTTTTTTTCCTGTGGCATACTTAACTCTACTTTGCATTCTGATTAGTCTGTGCAAACATCATTCTCCACACCTGGGCTCTATATACAACACAACAAAAACTAATATGTATATAACGCTTGAGAGTTTAGAGAGCACTTTCTGTTTATTTCACTTTATTCTCGTGGCAACCTTGTGTCAGATACATGATTTTACCTTTTTTATAATATGATCAATGAAGATAAGTTCCTAGTTGTTATTTTCTGATACGCCTTATGAAAGAGGTGATGTTGGTTTTTAAGCTCAGCTCCTTTGACTCTTACCCTTTGTTGTTTTCAGTGTGTCAGCTTGTGCTTGACTTATGTGAGCATGTCTGCTGCAGTTTCCAGCAGAGCACCTTACATCTGTGGACTGTCAGTAAATGCCTGGTGTATGTACTTTAATACCAAATGCTAATTTGTCTACACTCAAGATCTCAGTTTATAATATGTCTGTCATTTATTGAATGCCTGCTGTTTTCCATTCACTTTAATAGCTAACTTACATGGTTTAACCTACTCTTTATTTTTTTTTAACATTTTATTGTGGAAAATTTCAAAGATGGATAAAGGTAGAGAGATTGGTAGAATGACCATCTATATATAACCTGTTCTTAAGAATTATCAGCATTTTGCTAATTTTTTCTCATTTATCCATTTCTTGATCTTTTAAAAAAACCTTACTTGGAAATAAGTTCATACATGTATGAAAGTTCCAAAAATAAAAGTATTACAAAAAATTACATACTTTTATCCAGATTGATTTATTATTAACATTTTATCTTATTAGTTATGTGTCTGTACTGTATTCCTTCCCTTCTCTTTCATTCTACACACACACACACACACACACACACACACACACACATACACACAATTTTTTTAACCATTTGAGGATAAGTTACACGCATCACTGTGCATCATGGCTCCTTATCTCTAAATACTCGATTGTGTATTTCCTGAAAGGGCACATCTCTTATACAACCACAATACACCAGCACACTTACCAACTTCACTAAATTTAATATTCAACTACCTTTACAAACAAATGTTTATTTCTTTGTCAGTAAAGAAATGGGGATTTCCTTGGTATTTTAAAAACTACTTTATAGCATCATTTGTGTTGCACCAACATTGACTTTTTACGATTAGATGTTCTTGCAACTATGCTGCTATCAGTTTATCTATCTTAGACCAGCTGCTCCACCATGCAACACATTTACTTCCCCTTTCTGCTTATCATTGGTCCTGCAGCATGCAGGAGTGCTCAAATGATGTTTGAATAGAAGGTAGTAAATGAATTATTTATATATTTTAATAACCACTAGTAAGGTTTTTTTTTTTGGTTTTGGGTTTTTTTTTTTTTTTTTTTTACAGTTAATGAGAGAAAGGAAAATTACTTGTATGGATTT
Organism: Canis lupus baileyi; assembly: GCF_048164855.1. Classification (NCBI taxonomy): domain Eukaryota; kingdom Metazoa; phylum Chordata; class Mammalia; order Carnivora; family Canidae; genus Canis; species Canis lupus. The sequence goes on along the minus strand of NC_132843.1, from coordinate 1,999,686 downwards.
TGTTCTTTTTAAAAAAATATTGTTATCAGATGTGTCAGGTGTGATTTATGTCTTTCACTGGAAATGGTTAGAATAAATTATACATTAATATATTACTTTACTGGGAATATCTGTAATACATGCCAGCAAGCCTCTTCATAATTTTGCAGTACAAGAAAAAATGGTTTCCTTCCTCGTCATAGCTTTTTAGTTAGATATTTCTCTAAAATGCTGGCAAAATGGAAAAAAACCTTCATGGTTTAGGAAAAAGTGCTATAGTTTTAATTAATATGATACTTTTTAATGAATTGTAGAATACCAAGATCAGGAGAAACAAGGATAAAGGTCATGCAGTGCTTTCCAAACATTAGTGGTCTACCTGGCATATTTTTTTTTTTAAATGCATATGCATATACTTACACCTTGAATTTCTGAGTCATTACACCTGTGCTTTGGCCAGGTCATGTACATTTTCAGTAAGCATACTGGTTGATTTGAGTATAGCTGGTGCATTTGAGGACCACTCACTCAGTCCGGGTCCCTCTCCAGTGCTTGGATCTGGTTTGCTGTGGGCCCATCATTACAGACAGTTGAGCCAGTTCTCTTACATACTGAGGAGTATATTGTGAGGCAGCTTTGATGGTTTCAACTGACTTCCTCTTGCATTCTCTTGTTTTTCTTTTTGTTACTGTCTTTATTGATTTCTGTTGCTCTATCAGTTTACCCAGTCTATCCTGAAGTCTGGCCATCTCTAATAGCACTCCAGCACGTAATGGATGGGAGCCCTAAACTCCTTGATTCTGGATACTGCATTAAAAAAAATTAACCTACACTAAAACCTCACTGACTCTTTTGACAGATAACATTCAGTTATTAGTTTTTGTTAGCTTGATCGTCTTGGTCTTTCCTATGCCTGTGGTTTAAGCCCTGTCTTCCCCTTTCAGGTGTTAACATACAACATTCAGTGTATCTCAAATATAGTTTTGTTAGGTGTGGCATGGTCCATAATTTCAGCTAATGATAAGATTTGTGCTTATTTTCAGCCCTGGATCATCATCAAACAAATATTTGGGGGCTTCCTCCTCTTTTCAGGGTGATGTCCTTGTCACCATATATATTTTTTTAATATTTTATTTATTTATTCATGAGAGACACAGACAAAGAGAGAGAGGCAGAGACACAGGCAGAGGGAGAAGCAGGCTCCATGCAGGGAGCCCGATGCGGGACTTGATCCAGGGACTCCAGGATCACACCCTGGACCGAAGGCAGGCGCTAAACCGCTGAGCCACCCAGGGATCCCCTTCCTTGTCACCATATTGAGACCGGATGGACACTGGTAATTCCTTTGTGGAAGGCAGGGTGTCTCTGTAGGTGGCACATGTCAAATAACAAAATTAATGTATCTAGGGGTTTTGTGACTTTTCTGCATAGACTGGATTTCTTTTCCTGGAGTCCCAGTGACGATTAGTTGTGAGGAGCAGTAGCCTGTTTTTCTAGGCAGCAGGCTTGAGAGTTAATGAGGATTCCCACAGTTTCCCAGGACTTTTAGGGCTTACCCCCAAGGATCTTCATGAAGCTGGAGCTCGTAGTCACCCAGTGGGAGGAGGTGCTGGCTAGGCCTCTAGTGAGTTCACACCAGGGCCCTTGGATTACACCACAAAGGACCTCTCAGCTGCCTTTTCTCTCATTCGTGGAAGACCTTGTGGATAAGGGTAGATTTCCAGAGCTTGATACTGAGAATCAGATGATTTGGGATGGAGTCCCAGCTTAGCATGGATCTTAGACAAATTTGATTAACTCTTTGAATCTCATTATTCCTACTTTATAAAGCTGATGAATAAGACTTTTTTGGTACCAGGTTATTGTGAAGAATAAGATGTATATAAAATCACTTGTCAAATGATACATCTATCCTCATGTAAATAACTTTTTCTTTAATCTGCATTGAAGCCCTGCTGCTTCTTGTTAAAATCAAAATAATTTTTAAAAGAAAATAAATTTAATTAGATGAAGTGAGTGATCAGAGAATCTCTGATAAACTTACATAAGACAGTGTAAAAATTTAAGAGAATATCTTTTTGGTCTGTTTAAACTTTAAAATTTATGTAAAAAATGTTTTGAAACACCAGCCATGTTTTTGCTGTTTGTCCAATTGGCTTTTCGTTTTATGTGGTGCAAAATTTGGCCAATGACAGTCAGAAAGGAAAATTTGATTGTTAGATAGATACTGCCCACAAGGGATTTCTCCTTGCTTCCTAAATGAATTTGCCTTAACAATAATTGCTATGATACTATTTCTTTTTCACTAATTTAACTGAAAGGATTATACTTTTTTTTTTATAGTTTATGAAATTAGCCGAAGATTTTAGTACAAAAAGACTTGATGCTGACCTAACTTGAATTATTATAATAAATATTCCAAATGTTCAACTAATCAAAGATATCAGTAGTATTGGTAGTCTTAGTTACAGTTTGTAAAGCAATTGATACTTAATTCTTTAATCTGTGAGCATATCGCCTCCCCTGTTAAAGATGTTCTGCAAAGCAAATGACTGACCCTTACCTCTCTGATTGTGATGGGATGGAGCAGGGTGTCTAGTGGTGACAAATAGATCACCTTGCTGTAACAAAATACCGTAGCCTGGATGGCTTGGACAACAGATATTTATTTGTTTCAGCACCAGAGGCTTGAAAAATCTAAGAGCAAGGTGCTGGCATATTTAGTTCTTGGTGAGGGCCCTCTGTCAGGCTTGCAGATGGTCAAGTTGTATTTTCACGAGGTGGAGAGAGAAAGCTCTAATGTCTCTTCCTCTTCTTATTAGGGCATTAATCCTAACATGAGGGTTCCACCCTCATAACCTAATCAGACCTAATCTAGACCTAATCACCTCCCAAAGGCTTCACCTTCTGTTACCATCACACTGGGGGTTAGGGCCTTGATACATGAATTTTAGGATACCTTCAGTTCATAATAGGTATTAAGTAGGTCATGCTGCAATTTACCTCATTGAAATTCTGTGTGGGAGGCCACTGGTCTCTGGTAGGACGATAGCTAAGGAATCTTTCAGTGCTAGTCATTCGTTTTTTTAAACCACAATCCTGCTTATGGTGTGGCCAAAGTAGATCACTCACAGCCTATTCCTGCCTCACCAGTGTGTGTGTGTGTGTGAGAGAAAGGGCATTCCAGAATGTATAAGGAGCCCTTCCAAAAATAATTCCGTGATAGAAACATTATTTTTGGATGCCTGGCTAGCTCAGTCAGTAGAGCATGTGACTCTTGATCTTGGGATTATAAATTCAAGCTCCACATTGCAGGTAGAGATTACCTAAAAATAAAATTTTAACAACAACAACCACCACCCAGAAAGAGATTGTTTCCTTTTCTGATTGTGGAGGCTTCCATTTACATTGACCTTTGAGGGACTGGCTCTAGATTTTGATAATTGAAATTATGGAAGAGGAGCAAGTGTGAGACTGGTTCTTGGTATCAGGCAGCCCCAGAACAAATGGCAGCTCCGTAGTCTTTCAACTAGGTGTTCTTGGGCTGCTTAACCTCTTAGTGACTAGGATTGGTCATAGTAAAATGAGGATAATGCATGCCTTCCTTTGTAGGACTGTGAGGTGATCAAATGAGCAGAAGTGTAGGAGAGAGCCAGGCACCTAGCAGGTACACAAGAACAGTCACCGTTAGTAACAGATATTGCAAAGGAATATTTAAAAGATGACTTTTGTTTAAAAAATTGTTTTGAGAAAAGCCAATGATTTTATAGTGATTTAGAAGTTTACTCCGATTTCTAATGTAAATAAATTACGAAAATATCTGCTATTTGGTTTATAGCAGAGACTTCAGATAGTCACAAAGAATTATTGATTATGTTGAATAATATTATGAGAAAGAAAAGCATAACATTTATTTAGGTTTTTTTTTTTGATACTATCCTTCTTTGACCTTGTCTTTTCTTACATTTTCAAGCTTTTTAATTGCCCCTGATGTCTAAAAAAAGAGTGAAGCAAGGAAGGGTTGACCTTGAACTTTCTTGTGTTTTTTTTTTTCTTTATAAGACAAAGCTGTAATGTGATTATAACTGAGTATTTAATGATTTTTAAAGAGCCAACCCTAATTAAATGTGTTCTGCCAAACTGCACTTTCCATCACAAGTACGAGGTTTTACACAATAACTTCTGATATATGGCTTTTCCATTTGAATGAGCCATCAAAAATGTTTTTTTTCCTTTGCTTGCGGTGGTGGGTGTCCCAGCCAAATTATAAGGCCAAAGTCGTGATTATTTGTTTAGGCAAATGCTTTAGTAGAGAAATTAATAAAGTAGAATTTGAAGATTAAAACTCCTATCTCTTACCAGTTACTTTTATTGATAAAGTTACTGAATTCATTATGAAAGGTATGCTGTGCGGTAGTTGTAATTTATTTTATGTGATGGTTATTTTTCTGTTCAGTTTTGACTTTTTCTGGGCTGACTCACTAAGAAAAACTGCAGTAAGAGAAAAAGTATGTGGCACTCAGAAACAGGCATAGATGTGAAAACATTTCTAATTAAAGCACTTTGAACTTTCAGAAAAAGAAAGTGCTTTATAAACAATAATTATATTCTCAGTTCATTTTTACTTGGAATGATTTGGTAGATTTATATACCAGGTGAAAGAATGGCTTTTTCCTCCTCCTTTATTTTCAGGGCTGAACTAATTTTGTGACTTATAAAATAGAGTTAATTTCAATTTGCTGGTTCCTTGGAGAGGTTCCTTGCAGGGATACATGGAGCATTTAGATTAGTATCAGCAACCTCAAATGCCCGTATTTAGTTGTAGAGTAGTAACACAAGCTATTTCACTTTTAATTGCTCCCTGAAAAAAGTATTATTTCAGATTTTAGACCTACCGAAAGGTGTTTACCAAATGATACTCATAAGAAGTAATATAGTGTCAAAATAACAGTTTTGACATCTCTTTTATCCTCATAATTTGCTGACAGCTCTTCCTCAGGCAGTTTCCAGAAATGGCTTTGAAAGTCAGTATGCCAGCCCTCTCCACTCATTTCCTTCTCAACAGATTGGAAGGGAAGATTGAGGCCTCTTTTATGCTACATATAGTTGGGAAACAAATTCATTCATATTCACCAGGAAGATTGTAGAATAAAGCAGTCAACTTCAGATGAACTCTTAGGAATACATTTCTAAGGCTTGCTATAAGTGTTGTTTATTTGGCACTGATTTAATCTGTTTTTGAGACTTTTATGACATAATTTATTGTATTGTGGAATTCTAAAGTATTAAAGATTTTTACAATAAAAATAAAATTGTGGAATTCCAGTTTTTTGAGAGGGTAAATCTTAATGTGAAAAGTGTAGCATTTAAAATGGTTTGCTTTAAAATGGTTAAATTTTATCACAGTCAAGTGAGCGTAACTTTTATGAAGCAACTGTTTTAATTTACATTAATTTCAAGATGAATGTTGGAATAAAATTAGAGGCTGATCTATTCAAGGTTACTTGCTGATAGAATTTGTGAATGGTATTATACCAATTATATTTGAGACCACCTTTTACATGAATAAATAATATTTTAAAGTTTAGCATATGCGTGATTTAGAAACTCCTTTTAAAATGTTTCTGCAGCTTCGAAATGCATTAATAAAATAAGCTACAGTGATGGGTGAATGAATATAGGGATGCATAGATGGATAGAGATGTTATCACAAATGTAGCAAATGTTCACATAATATCTAGGTGCTTAGTGTATGGATATTCATTATATAATTCTTGAATTTCCTGTATGTTTGACAGTTTTTATAATAAAATGTTGGGGAAAGAATAGAATCACTAGGAGGATGAATTAGTGTTGTACATTTCAGCTTGCACAGTAACAAACTGTCTCTTCGCTCCTGAGCCTTCTAGGATTGCTAGGTAAGATTCTGAGGAATCTGGGGTAGGCCAGAGACCTGTATTCAAACTCTTACTGTAAGTTAATTATCCCTATAACCTTGTGAAAGTTTTGTATCTCTCTGAGCCTTTCCCTGTTTATAAAAATGGAATGATGGTTCCTTGCAGAATTATGGTATCTCTTCCTTTTTCCTTCTCTTATACTTGTTTATAGTCTTTGTGAGCCAGACCCTGGTCCTAGAAGACTCACTGAATCCAGTCGGATGAATAGTGGGGAGCCAAGGGAAGATACCATTCATTGTGGTGCCTAGGAGTCTCCAGACTCACTTCTGTAAGCCATCGGGGTCCTGTGCTTGACAGAGGCCAGGCAAAAGAAAGAGACAGAGAAAAGCTAGGCATCTTCCTCTGTAGGATAGCGAGTTGGAAGCTTTTGGCATCAGGAAGATGGAAGCTGGAAACCGGGCCTTGCTTTCTACCAGTTGTGTCACTTTGATTAAGTTACTTAACTTCATTGAACCCTAATTTCCTCAGTTTAAGAATGGAACTTAGAATATCTTTACCCTGTGGGCTTTTGTTATATTTAAATAACATATATATGACAAATAGTGAATAAGTGTCCAGAACATGATAAATGCTGAACATACCATTTACCATTTATCTTTCTCATCTTTCCTCCCCTCTGACCTCTGTCAATTTCTTTAGTTTTCCTAACACCTTATGTATTTTTGTCTTACATGTTTCTTATTCCCCCAGCCTTTCTGCTTAAAAATTAAGATAATTTTCTCCCTTTGCCTAGATGATTGAAAAGAATGATAAACACATCTAGCAGCATCCTCCTTAACATCCTTAACCATCCTCAAATTGGAAGCCTAGCTAACCAGCAGTCCCATTTTTTGGGCAATTTGGTGCAAAAGCAAGGCAAGTTGAGATAATTTTGCAATTAAAAATTTTGTAAGTCGCTGGATCACCTATGGATTGAGGGTAGATGTTGGCACATTTTTAACTTGTCTTTTAAAAAGTCTTTCCAGGGGATCCCTGGGTGGCTCAGCAGTTGAGTGTCTGCCTTCAGCTCAGGGCATGATCCTTGGGGTCCTGGGATCGAGTCCTGCATCGGGCTTCCTGCAGGGAGCCTGCTTCTCCCTCTGCCTGTGTCTCTGCCTCTCTCTCTCTCAGTATCTTTCATGAACAAATAAATAAAATCTTAAAAAAAAAGTCTTTCCAATAATACTTCCTCTGCCTTTTTGATGTTAGTCAATTCTTAGCCCTCAGTTTGTTTATGTTAGAAAGTAGAGGGAGACTGACAGATACCAGCTTTAAGAAAGGAGGTCTTTTTTTTTTTTTTTAAGATTTTATTTACTCATGAGAGACACAGAGAGAGAGGCAGAGACATAGGCAGAGAGAAAAGCAGGATCCATGCAGGGAGCCCGATGTGGGACTCCATCCCAGGACTCCAGGATCATGCCCTGGGCTAAGGGCAGGCACTCAACTGCTGAGCCACCCAGGTATCCCAAGAGAGGAGGTCTTTTCAGCAGTAATTATTATAAAGTATAAAGCTTTCCAGGAATATTTCTAAAAGTGAAAATAATTTTGCCTACGTACATATTTATATTGCTCACGGGATGGTGCTGTTTGAGTAAACAACAGTTTGTGGGGTTTAATCTATTGTTTACTTTTCGAGATGATTTCTAGACTGTCCCGGTGTGCTCTGCTACCGCAGAAGCCTTCCTACCCAAGCAAGAAGCCATTGGAACCATGGTTGTATCTGCTAGCCAGCCATCCCACCAGAAGTAGAAAGAAAAATGGCTTTTCTCTTCTTTTCCCCTTCCCATCTCCTGCCAGTGTCTCCCACTGTCTGCTCTAATCTGAAGCCAGCAGGCAAAGGAGTTTGGAAAATAAGAGCTTGCAGACCTTGACCTCCTGCACTACAGATCATAGATGAGATGAGTGGAAATGAGAGCAAACAGATAGTAAGTGACTACCAGTGTGATCCTTATTTTACCGAGGTTATTTAATTTTCCTAAAGTCACACAGCCAGTAGTTGGTGAGACTGGGCTTCAAAACTATGTGTGGTTTCAGAGCCAATGATGTTTTCGTGATACCATCTATCTTTGTCCATATTGTGTGCCGTGTGTGTGTGAGATATATATGCCCGTGTGTGTTCATAAAAATCTTTAAGACATTACTGCACAGAGAGCATTAGAAGTAATGAATATTTAAACAGATAAGCAAAATTCTACTGTGTAACAAATCAACAGTTTCTGTTTTTTCTCATTCTTTATCAGTCCATATCCCTTTGTATGTATATATATTCTCATACAGAAAATTAAATGCTACAGTAGGAGATATCTAATATGTGCAAATAATACCAAATTTTATTTTGTCATTAGGGCACATTATGAAAATAAAATAGCATTTCTATATGCCTGAGAAGTTTGATTCCTTAAGGAGGAAAGGTACAATTTAAATCCAAGTGATGACTTTTGCTAATTTCATTCCTGACTTGGTCAGATCAGGAAGCAGGCAGATCCTTGCTCTACAACAGCCAAAGTTATTTACCTCCTCCTTTGCTGTATAATTAGTAAAACATGCTTTGAGGCATCCTGTTGCTTTTTTTTTTTTTTTTTTTTTTAAAGGATGTCTAGGGTAAATAGCCTACTCTTAATTTCTGTTCAGGTCATGATCTCAGGGTCCTGGGATCAAGCCCTGCATTTGGCTCCACGTGAGAATCTGCTTGAGATTTTCTCTCCCTATTTCCCACTGCCTTGCCGCCATGTGTGTGCACGTTCTCTCTCTCTCTCTCTCAAATAAATTAATAAATCTTTATTTTTTTAAAGATTTTATTCATGAGAGACACAGAGAGAGAGGCAGAGACACAGGCAGAGGGAGAAGCAGGCTCCACGCAGGGAGCCTGATGCAGGACCTGATCCCGGGACCACGGGACCATGCTCTGAGCCGAAGGCAGACCCCCAACCACTGAGCCACCCAGGTGTCCCAGTAAATCTTTCAAAACAGCAAAAAAAAGGATGTCTTGGTGTCTTGGTAAGAGTACTGGTGTTTCTGCCAGTTCTTATGTTGTTTATAAAGCTCACTGGTTTTTCTGGACACAGTTGTATCCCCTGAGCTAAGTTATAGAAAGGGCTCAAAAAGGCAGGGTATGTCAGGCAAACTAGCTGTTCCCTCATCTCAAGTAGAAGGGGCATATTTAGGGGACATTGCAAAGGATTTATTCAAATACACTATGACACTGACTGCTAGTTGGTCTCCTTCCCTGTTGTAGCTGGCTACATGGATGCCAAAAGTAGATCACATTTCTCAGAACCTTTTGTTATCCATGTATGGTCTTTGTTTTGGCTAAGGTAATCAGAAGTGATATGGGCAGACTTGCAGGTAGAGTTCTTAAAGAGAATGCATGTACTTATCTCTGTCCTGGTGATTTGAATGAAAATGTGATGGCTGGAGCTGGTTTAGCCATGTTGGACCATGAGTAAACTTAGGAATGCAGACCATAGGTAGTGGGGCGACAAGAGAACATCATGGAGCCAAATGTAAGCTCTGCTGTACCTACTTTTATACTTTTATTGAAGCCAATTATTACATAGGTCTGTTACTTGTGACTTACCCTAATCCTAATTTACACTTGGGTGACAATGTACAATGGATGAAGATAAGGCAGTAGTATCATAAACTAGCTTTCTGGGATGGGTTATTTGTAGGAGTTATCATCAAAACCCAACAGTAGGATCAACTAGAGCCATGTATTTCTCCCTCTCTGGATACCACTTTTTGTGCCCATTCCCCCAGAATTTTTGCTGTACCCTTCACAAACTATAGCATTTTTTTTTTTTTTTTTAGAAAGACTGAACTCTTTTTTTTTTTTTTTTTAAAGATTTTATTTATTTATTCATGATAGTCACAGAGAGAGAGAGAGAGGCTCAGAGACACAGGCAGAGGGAGAAGCAGGCTCCGTGCACCGGGAGCCCGATGTGGGATTCGATCCCGGGTCTCCAGGATCGCGCCCTGGGCCAAAGGCAGGCGCCAAACCGCTGCGCCACCCAGGGATCCCCAAACTATAGCATTTTTAAAAATATTTCTTCTCTTTTGAGAAGGGAGAGAGGCAGAAAGAGAGAAGGATAAAAGGAGAGGGAGAGAGAACTTTAAGCAGACTCTACACCCAGCATGGAGCTTAGCATGGAGCCTGAGATCACAACCTAGCCAAAATCAAGAGTTGGAGGCCTAACCGACAGAGCCACCCAGGTGCCCCACAGACCTAGCATTAAAGTTGAGAGTGTAAGAAAGAGCAAAACAAAAAGATTTTTGCTGTTAAACAGATTTGAATTCTGCCAATCATAGTAATTCATGCATTGTTGAGATACTAATAGGCTTTTAAGCCTAGTTATAATAGCTGAGGCAAATGAGTATATAACCTTAAGGATGTAGGAGTTTGTCAGAAGCCAGTTGGCACACACTCAGGTTTTATATTTTATCTTATAAATTAATGCATGTGTAAGTTATGCTTTAGTGAGCACATCCAGGTTTGTTTCATTTCTATAAGATGGAATTATATGCCAGTTCATTGACTTAACTTCCTTGAAATCTTTGTGTGAAATTAATAGTTCAGGAGAAAAAGAACACAACATGTCTATTTTCTGACTTTGCTTATTCCTAGCACATTGTGGACCATTCCAAGAGTTCATGCATCCCAGTTGGAAAAGTAGCAGATATGTGATTTGAGCCTCATGGCATTTCTTAGCACACTGGATTTTTCTTTCTGTCTGGAGTGGTGTGATATGTTGCAAAAGCCTGAAACCTGTATTTAACCCTGCTAGTTGTGTGACCTGGGAGTGTTTGTGGAGATCATTAAAACTTTGCTTTCTGGTAGCTTTTGTGATCAGCAGTTTTATCTTGTTGTGTTTATGTCTCTGCTGTTCTCTTTACTTCTGAAATTACTGTCACTCAGATACTAGACCTTCTCATTCTGTTCTTCGAATCTCTTTCTTTCCCTTAGAATGTTTCTTTGCATTCAGATAATTTCAGATTTATCTTTTAGTTCACTAATTTTCCTGTTTGATCTTCTGTGAGATCTGTTCATTGAAGCTTTCTAATGTTGGAATTATAATGTAGGTACAATGATGTGCAAAATTTTAAATGTTCAACTTCATGCAGATTTAAGTGCGAGATTGAATAAGGTGAGACCTGGTTAGTTGTTGTTTCAAGAATCATTTAGGTGGGGTGGTGTTTAGAAAGCTAATTACGGTGGGTTGAGGGGAACGTGAAAGTCAGAGCATAGGCAGATAAATAAGGCAGCGAAGGAGACATGGATTCTAGAGAGGATTTATTTATCTATTTATTTATGAATGAATGAAATGGCACAGTGTGTTTGCATACCATGATAGAAATTTTCATGGAGGTTACATTCTATCAGAGATGGAGAAATTGATACTCCCACAGATAAGAGAGGGGTTATTTCATTCCTTTTATAACAGGAGTGAAGGCAGAGTATGTCCATGTTGATGCAGATGGGTTTGTAGATCTTAAGGTGGAAACACAAGGGAATTCTCTGAATTAGTCTGTGGGAGCAAGCTGAGCTTGGAGATTGAGGATTGTTAGAGATGGCAAAGAGAGAGCTCTAAGGGAATGATTTCCCTTAGGGGACTGGAGTAATGTAGTAGGATTGCCGGGCAGAGCTTAGGGTTCACTGGAAATCTGTAGTAGTGAACTTAGAGCAATTGGAATGGTTGTGTGTTGGTCTTCAGCTATGTAGATCTGCTCGGGGACATGGAGTTGGTGGAAGGCTGGGTGGAAGTTGGTGTTTTGCTAGATGAATATGGTGGAGGAGGAGAGGAATGAGGGGGTTGGGAAGGAGAATGCAGGCGTGTAGGGGAGCGATCCTGGTGTTATCCTTGGAATCTTAGCTGGGCGAGGAGGGAAGCCAGGGCATGGGGGGTGGTGTTGGACATTGAAAAAGTGCTGGATGTGATAAAATCAAAAGTTGTTTGAGTCTCGTACTAGAGGAGATGAGATGACCTGGAAGGCTGGGAGGTGGTAGCCAGGGAGTGGAATGTCTGATTTCAGAGTTGTAGTAGTAGCACAATTAATGGTAAAGAGAACGCATGGCAGGAACGGCCATGGGAATGATGAGTTGAGGCGGGAGAGGGAAGTAACTCAGCAGATCAGGGCATTAGAACCGTATTATTGGGTGGCTTGACTGGGAGTAGGTTGAAGTTTTAAAAAATGAAAACTGGAGTAGTGCTGAGGGAGACACAGAGAGCCAGGTGCTCAGGTTGTTAGAGAATGAGCAGAAGTGACAGTGATGTCTGTAGATGACTGTGACAAGGACTGATGGGATGTTTGGAGGTCCCTGGAATGTCTGGAGAGATGTAGTTGGGAAGTAGGAATGATGAGTCGTCTCTGTGGTACCTGGGTTGTAGAGAGAGAAAAAGAAAAGCAAGTCACCACATGTTAAGTCTTCTGAGAAAGACCATCCTCAGCTTGTGACGCAGCTTTGCATCTCTTTGCTGATCCAGGTAACAGAGATGTAGGACATAGTAGTTAGTCCTGATTATCTTCTGGGAAATGTAAGTAGTCGGTTCTAATTATAGGTTTGGACACTTTGTCCTGGTGAGGCTTTTGGCCTCATGGCCCAGGAAGGAGGTGTCTCACCTGAGGAACCCAGAGCTCTGTGAGCCTCCCTTATATCCTACTGACTGGTTGTGTCCCAGCGGGGGAACAGTGTCTTGGTGGAGTGTGGTCTTACCAGTCATGCATCGCTGTGTTCTGGAGGGTTAACCAGTGAATCCACAACCCTCTTAATTGGCTGTTTTTGAAGCTAATTTAGCAAATTTATAACCTAAATCTAAAGTGCATCATTTCAGACCATGACCAATTCAGAACAAAAGAAATAATGCAGGAATTCCAAACACCTGTTGTGCATGCATCTGTGTGCACACATATGTGCATACGGAGCTTTGTAGTAAAAAACAAGCATTGCTTAGCAGCCGGTCTTTGTTAGACTTCCTTAGGATTTCCTTAAGCTCTAGTAATTCTTTTTTCTGGTGTATGAAAACCAAATAATATCCTATTACTAATTGAGTACCTTAATAATAGGTCAGTATTAATCATAGGTAAACCTGAAAATGAATATTATATAATTAATGGTCATTCTTTTGTGTGACCATCAGAAAGGACTTTAATTCTTGGCCTGCTTGGAGCCCTTCAGAATTGGGCAGTGGAACGAGCATTCCTGGGGCAGCGCTGTCCTGCGGGCTCCTCACAGCCTGTCCTCTCTTTCCAGTCTTACCTCACTCCATGCCTCCAGCCAAAACTCTTAAGTACACAGAAGGGTCGTGCTTGACCAGCTTTGTGTGATGCCAGCCCATGTGCTGAAATGCCTTCCCCCTTTCCACCTGCAGATCTGTCATCACCTGCACCTGCCAGGTCACAGGCAGCAGTTGTGGGAAGTTCTCCTGGGAATGACCTAGCAGAGCTAGATCTTTTTTTTTTTTCCCCACGAGACTGTGTAACGCTCTCCGTACATTGTGTTACAGCGACACTCCTGTCTCTCGTTTCCTAGGGTGGTGGGCCCCCTGAATGTAGTGCCAGCAGTATATTCGTTGGAGAATCTGAGCATGCTTGCCAAAGAGATGATTTAGTAAATGTTTATTCACTGTAAAAAAGGGGCAAATTGCCCGGGAGAGATGGTTCCTTAGGGGGAAGTCAAGAAAATGCAGATGCATTAACCGGATGAACAGAAGGTAGAAGAACCAAAAAAGCAATCCATGCAAAGATAACCCAAATATATAAGGTTTCGGTGGATGAGAAGTCTGGCACGATAATTTGGGGCTAGACTCATTTGTGAGCCACAGATTGCTACTCCTTGTAGCAAATGGATTGAATTTAGGCCTATTATATCCCAGGCGCTGAAGATCTGATCTGTGTTTAGGTTTAAGTTTGTAATTCACAGCCAAGGCTGGAGACTGCCTTCATTGTTTGGGAGGCAGAGAGGGCAATGGGTGAGAGTATTTGCCTTAGACTCAGAGCAACATGGGTACAGATCTGCTTAGCTCTATTACTGAGTAAGGGACTTAGCCTCTTCGAGTTTAATTTATCTGTAAAATTGGGTGAATTAATGATGATAATGCTTGGTGAGGTTGTAATGTGGTAATTAGTATAGATCATCATTAAAAGGCAGAAGCTGCTCTTTTTCTTCCTTCTTAGTTTCCTTCTCTTCTGTCCCCTCCGCCTCCCACAGTCCCTGGACTATGATGGTCTTTAAACATTATTGATCATCCATCCCATCAATAGAACCTTTTATAGCATCCCCCTGATATTAGTGAATTGATTTATAAATTATATAATGCATTGTTACATTACTGTATTATGTACATTATAAGACATCTAACATTGATGTTTTCTGAAGAATACAATTAAATAAAAGTTTTAAATTATTTAAAATTGGGCAGCCCCAGTGGCTCAGCGGTTTAGCGCCACCTTCAGCCCAGGGTGTGATCCTGGAGACCTAGGATCCAGTCCCACATCAGGTTCCGTGGAGTCTGCTTCTCCCTCTGCCTGTGTCTTTGCCTCTCTCTGTGTCTCTCATGAATAAATAAATAAATCTTAAAAAAAAAAAGAATGGAAGAAAATAAGTTATTTAAAATTGTGTTTATTAACAATACAGAAAATCTTTTTGATATTACAGAAATTATTAATCATCTGGATGAATATTTAAAAGTCTTGCTAATCACAATGGTTTCGTAGTGTCATCATTTACTATCACAAGGAACAGTAGATATTTATAGTCATGCTCACTGTTAAGGGTGGATATAACTGTATTTCATAGTCTTGGTAGTGGATGAGGAGGCATTTTTCTTCAGAGATCTGATAAGTATTGTCTTTGTTTTTATCTTACAAAATGCCTCTCAGAGGGCCCACATAGGTAGAAGAGTTGGGTCTGCTGTCCTTTGTGGTATTGTTCATTTATAACTTGAATGTTTACTGTTTATTCTGTGTGATTTCTTTGCCAAAAGTCTAAAACGGTTTTATAACTCTCTTATTTTTAAAATAGATGATTATGAGAGTCAGTTTAGTTAAGCCTCGATAATTAATCATACTAAGTAAACCATGGAATGTGTCCTTATGCTGTAAGAACAGGAAGGAGTGAACCACCCCCACCTACGTTTTATGTTTGTTGGAAATGCCTCATCACCAGCATAAGGAAGGGGCCAGGGTGCTAAGGGGTTACAGATGAAGTATCATGGGCAGATGTTGAGGGGACAGAGTGTCTGGTTTGAAGAGGGGGGAGTACTATAGAGGTGTACCTGCCAGATGCTTAGAGATGTGATGTGTATTTCCGACTTCAACCACATTTATGCAACCACTGATTTTTGTGTTAGGTGAGTACAGCTTGAATTTTCATTTACTTAATTTCACTTTAAAATGATTCATTTTTTCAAAATCTTAAGCATATTTTTACTCCATCCTTATGCCAAATGGTAAAGTCTTTGAAAATTGAGATTGATATGCTAATTATTTATATTTATAACGTACATAACTGTTGAATATTTTTTTAATAAGTTTTATTTATTCATGAGAGACACATAGAGAGAGGCAGAGACATAGGCAGAGAGAGAAACAGGCTCCATGCAGGGAGCCAGATGTGGGACTCGATCCTGGGACTTCCAGGATCATGCCCTAGGCTGAAGGCAGACACTCAACCACTGAGCCACCAAGGCCTCCTGAAGATTTCTTTTTAAATGCCAGACTTAACCATCCCTCTGGTCATCAGTGCATTGTTTTGGGAAACACTGCTTTAGGGCAAACATTGGGACCAATGGAATGGAGTTACTGGGAACCACATAGGGACCTGTCGTGGAAGGAAGGGCTCTTGGCCCTTTGAGCTCACGGGGCCCCTTTCTTATTTCATGGATCACAATTAATTTGCCTAACGTCTTTGCATGAGATAGGATTTATCTCTGTGGAAACTAGATTTCATTTTATTTTTCTTTATGCTTAGTGCATTTTTAATATAGTGCCTGATGCATTGGTAGGATCCCATAAGTGTATATTTCAGGGATGTGTGATTGTGGAGTTTCACTAAGACACATCAATTCTATTACCTTTCATTTTTCCTTTTCAAAAACTGGTATCTTCATAAATATGGAATTATTTCAGTGGATTTTTTTATTATTTTAACAGTTCTATTTTCTTTTCTTTCTTTTTTTTTTTTTTAAAGATTTTATTTATTTATTCTTGAGAAACAGAGAGAGAGACAGAGACACAGGCAGAGGGAGAAGCAGGCTCCATGCAGGGAGCCCAACGTGGGACTCGATCCCGGGTCTCCAGGATCACGCCCTGGGCCTAAGGCGGCGCTAAACCGCTGAGCCATCTGGGCTGCCCCAGTTCTATTTTCTTAAAGGAATAAAAAATTTTAAAAGATTTTATTTATTTTAGAGAGAGAGAGAATTGTGGGGGGGCAAGGGGGAAGGAGAGAGAAAATCTCAAGCAGACTCTGTGCAGAATGAAGAGCCCAATGCAGGGCTCAGTCTCACAATCCTGAGATCATGACATGAGCCAAAATCAAGAGTCAGATACTCAACTGACTGGTCACCCAGGTGTCCCAGGAAAAAAAACTTTTTTTAAAAGTTCCATATGAAAAAAAAAGTTCCGGGATCCCTGGGTGGCGCAGCGGTTTGGCGCCTGCCTTTGGCCCAGGGCGCGATCCTGGAGACCCGGGATCGAATCCCACCTCGGGCTCCCGGTGCATGGAGCCTGCTTCTCCCTCTGCCTGTGTCTCTGCCTCTCTCTCTCTCTCCTCTGTGACTATCATGAATAAATAAATAAAATCTTTAAAAAAAAAAAAAAGTTCCATGTGGCTTATATTATGTATCAGAGATTCCAACAGATTTCAAACTACAAAGGTCAATAAGACGCTTTACTGACCTTTCAGTTTTTAAAACATTTTCCTCTGTTCCTTTATGGTATATTTATTTTCTTCTCTTTTTTGAAATGGTCAAAGCATTCCTCCTGGGAGACATGATGGAGTTAGTAATACCATGTTGTTTTGTGTTAAGAAAATTCAATTTGACTCAAAATTGTTTTAGGAACTAATAGTCATATTAAGAGGGCTTTGAATATAGACACATGTAAAAAACTGAAACTATTAGTGACCTTTCCCCCACCCCCAGTACTGTAGTATAACCAGCTGTAGTTCAAGATTGTATATCTTGCTGCTTTATGTTCATTTTAACATGAAATGAAATTGTTGCCAGAGATCACGTTTTCTTAACATAAAGTTGGTTACATAGAAAAAGAGTCACTGTTCCTCCCCCCACTTTTTAAAAAGAGAAGCGGGAGAGAGGAGGGAAAGGGCAGAGGGGAAAAGGAGAGCGAGAATCGTAAGCAGGCTCCATGCCCAACATGGAGCCCAGCATGGGGCTCAATCTTACAACACTGAAATCATGACCTGAACTGAAATCAAGAGTCAGATGCTTAATTGAGCCACCCAGGTGCCCGTGTCTGCATAGTTTTGATGCTTATGAGGTGCTTTGCTTAGGTTGTCCTTTATAAAGATTAAACCCATTTACAGTCCCACCACTAATGTCTTAAAAGTACCTCTCCTGGGGATCCCTGGGTGGGATCCTCCTGGGTGGCTCAGCCGTTTAGCGCCTGCCTTTGGCACAGGGCGCGATCCTGGAGTCCTGGGATCAAGTCCCACGTCAGGCTCCCGGCATGGAGCCTGCTTCTCTCTCCTCATGTGTCTCTGCCTCTCTCTCTATGTCTATCATAAATAAGTAAGTAAATCTTTAAAAAAAAAAAAAAAAGAGTACCTCTCCTGTAGTACCATCATCAGCATTAATGTAACATAATTTAAAATATGAGATTAAAGTTGATTTTGACAGCGTTTAGACCTTTAAAAATAGTGAGCTTTTCCTTTAATAGCAAATATAAAATCTGTGTTTATAAACTTTTAAAAGACTCAAATATAAAAATCTGTGTTATTTATACACTTTTAAAATATCCTTTGGTAAGCAACTGAAGTAACAAAGTGAAAGGAAGTAAGTAAAGGAACAAAAGAAGTCAGAGCCTTGTAAGGAATATAAAATATGAAAACAAATCAGCCAGGGAGTCCACAGGAGGTGTTGCTTGTGGGTAACATAGTAGGTGCAGGGGGAGATGGGGAAAGATGTAACCATCTGTGAGAGTGGAGAGGACAGAAGAGTTTCATTCTGCTTTGTGTATTAGAGCAGACAGGTGTGCTTTGGACCTTGAAGGGTTTTCCAGGCTAGAAAGGAAGTAGAAGAAGAAATGAAAGAAAATTAAGAAATAGGAGAAAGTGGAATGGCATTTTTGGTTGAGTAGTAAATTCAGAAGGAGTCTATAAATCTATTATTGATAGATTGCTGGACTGTGTTTTTTCTTCAAGGATCAACCTTGACGTTTAGGTAGAATTCTTTTTGTCCCCCTACAAACTCATTACAGTTTATTTGCTTGTCTCTGTTTCTGTTCTTTTTTAAAAATTTATTTATTCATGAGAGACAGAGAGAGAGGCAGAGACATAGGCAGAGGGAGAAGCAGGCTCCCTGCAGGGAGCCTGATGTGGGACTCGATCCCAGGACCCCGGGATTGCACCCTGAGCCCAAGGCAGACGCTCCACTGCTGAGCCACCCGGGTGCACCATGCTGGTCTCTGTTTCACATTCGTTTCTCCTTTGGACCGTGAGTTCCATGCATAGGGCATCAGTGTCATTGGGTTCATCATTGTCCAGTCCGGTTTCTTGCACTTTGCCCAGCCTGTAGCAGGCCCTACTAAGTGGTGACTTGAATGTATACAAGTGCATGGGCAGTTAGGACAGAGTTGGGCACAGCAATTAAGAATTATGTGCAAACAATTAAAAAAAAAACTACTGTTTGTTAAAAACAAAAATGTGTCTAACCAAGCAATGATATTCTGGAATGTTCTAACACATAATTATGTTAGGATATTGGTTTGACTTCAAATAGAGGTTAGATACCAATGGCTTGAACAAGACAGAAGGTGTACATTTCTGTCGCATAAAAGTCTAAGCTGGTCCAGGGGTGTAGGCAGCTTTGCTTCCTGAGGTCATCCAGGGTCCAGAGTTCCTTCTATCTATCTTGTTTTGCCAACCCTTTGGGTGGTGTTCTCATGGACAGAGTTGGATCTGTCTGTCTCCCATACGCTGTGGTTCCAGCCCAGGGGAAGGGTGAGGATGTGAAGAGTAAATAATTTCTTTTTGAGGATATGACCTAAAAACTGCATATGCTACTGCCAGTCATATCCCATGGGCTGAAATTTAGTCAAATGACCATAGTGTGCTGTAAGAAAGACCAGGAAATGTAGTCCTGCTCAGCCCAAGTCCAGGGCATTTTTTTAATAAAAAGGAGGAAAGGGAGCATGGTATTAGGATCAATTAGCTGACTTTGCCCCAGTGTTTGCCCTGGAATGTTTGTTCAATTTCTTTATGGGTAAATCATCTTTTCCTGCTATTTTACTACATATAACATAGGTAAAGCACAGATGTTTGAAGAGGTAGATATATTTATTAAACCACTATGGAAATTAAAAAATAAAATTGTATTGTAGTTGTTTGAGTGCTTGTCTACCCTTTTTGTTGTTGACTTCCTCAGAGGTCAAGTGGGATTTTTTTTTTATTCTTTGTACTTCTGGTACCTGGCACAGAGCCTCACCCTAATAGGTACTTGCTGAGTACTTATTGACTAATTATAGTCTTTTACCTGTGTTGATTGAAATGTTTCTAGCAGAACTTTCATACATATTTCTGATAGCTGACCTGCCTTCTCCTTAATTCTTAACTGATATCTGGTTTGTTATAATATTACAGGCCCAAATGTATGAATATGACCCTTTTAAGCATATTTTTATAACCACAGATGGTAGTATATAGTATCACTTTTTTATATAGTTCCAACTAAATAATTAATGTTATGTATTTGTTAGATATAAGAAATCAGTTTTACTTTGGTAAATAGTGTGTTTAGTAACATAAAAAACAGTAATTTACCTTAATTTCATTGTCTTAAAATAATAGTTAATCTTGAGTTTAACACTTTTTCAAATGAGAGATTCCCCCCCCCCCCCGGATTATTTTGTTGATGTTTCAGTCTGTCATACTTTGTATTTTCCTCGCATTTTTATTGTTAAGGATAAATAATTTTGAGTCAGTACTTTTAAAAAATTGAATCAGCATATTTGTTCTTTTAGTTAATTTCAGTACTTTTTAGTTAGATCAATTTTAGAAGTTTATTTGGAAGACCTGAGGGATACAATTAAAGCACTTGGGAGACCATCCTTAATTTGCTTTTTTTAGAACAGAAGGAAATATACTGTAACTTTCCCTTATTTTTCTGGTGGAGAGAAATTTTGTTTGCCAACAGGAAAATGCAATTCCACTAAGATTCTTGGGTCATAGATCAGAGGCTTGGATCAGCAAAAAGAAACGAACTTTTGGAAGAATTCTGGTCCAATGTTATGGGCCAGTTTAAACTACAATGTAGGCAATGGCAGGCTGCCTCCTTTCTCCCTATGAGGAAAGGCAACACTGCAGTAATATTTACCAGGGAAAGGGAGGAGGCTGTGTGTGCTGGGGGTGAGCTGGGCTGCGCAAGCTTCTTGGCAAAGAGTTTGTCTAGCATTATATGCAGCTTCTCAGTCTGCCTGGGGAGATCTGAGGTGTGTGTGGGAGGGGGGCAGGGGGACTGAAGTTGTGTTCTTAGAATTTTGTGAAATTTGTCTGGTAGTAGTCAGCTCTTAGTTCTAGTCCTGAAGATGCACAGCTGTGAAGAGACTCCAAAACACACAAAAAACCCCACTTATCTTTTACCTTGGAGAGCACTTAGTGATTATTATTTTTCTTGCAGATTGAACTTCCTAATTGTGTTTTTCTTTGCTTGCAATCCCGGAATGTACAAGTGGTGGATGTAGGGGTACACAGTCATGGGGCCTACTCTGAGTAGAAGGAAATTTTTTCTAATGTTAAGATAAACAACAAATCAGTCCCAAAGCAAATAATACTTGGCTGCTGGTGGTACTTTCTTAAATGATTGTGATTTTCTTATGAAATGTTTCAAGTCCCTCAACTGTATTGTGAACATTGTTTTGAATAATTTTAAATTTGTGATGTGTAGTGATCAGTTATTAGTTGATAATTTTTATTCAGATATCCAAGTTTTCCTAATGAAAAGCAGGGAGCACAGTGCTTAACAGAAATTTTTCTGTCGTTTTCAATCATTTTAAAAAGTTTTCTAAATTTTTTTTTTAATTTTTTTATTTATTTATGATAGTTACAGAGAGAGAGAGAGAGGCAGAGACACAGGCAGAGGGAGAAGCAGGCTCCATGCACCGGGAGCCTGATGTGGGATTCGATCCCGGGTCTCCAGGATCGCGCCCTGGGCCAAAGGCAGGCGCCAAACCGCTGCGCCACCCAGGGATCCCTAAAAAGTTTTCTACATTAAAAAAAAAAAAAAAAATCCTTCAACTAACTTCTCCTCCGGGGCCTCTTTTGCTTGTACCAGTGCTCAAGGTGTATACCGGATGTGCTGTGCTTTTTGAGCTTCCCTGTATACTCCTTTAGGAAAAACTTGGGCAGGAAGGCCTGTTTACCTACCCCCCAATAACAGCTTCTTCAGAGTTAACAGTAAAGTCACTAGTAAATAGTGAGTCACAGAAATCCCAGCTCCTGCGATTTGCAGGACCACAATTATGTGAGAAATGATATAGTGATAGGTATCCATGGTGTGTTCAACAGAAAATGTAAAATATTAAAAATGAACAAATGTTCACATTGAATTGTTGGCAGTATAAAGAAGAAATGAAAAGTATCTGCTTATGTTAGTTGAGGAAAAATAACATTTCTTAGTTTTATTTTGCCATCTATTTAAAATTTCTTTACAAAAGCATTTAATTTCCTTAACAAAGGTGTTATTTACAAATGCCATCTGCCCAATGTAATAAGTAATAGAAACAACAATAACACTAGACGAGTACAAAGACTAAAATATTGTGCCCATTGCCACCATCAGAGGTCTGATCAGTATTAACGTGTTGTGTTTATCCCTCCAAAATTGTCAGGAGGTGCTTTTTTTTTTTTTTTTTAACAATAATGACCATATCCTAAGTGTGCACCACATCGCATTTTGTGGGGCTGATGACTGGGAATTTTCTTTCTTTTCCTCATTTCTTTTGTCAATGTTTTTAACTGAAAGTTGTGCTTGAATTTGTCCATGCTAGAAGAGTCAGAAGAATAAGGAACGAAGTAAGACTCCCTTCAGGCAACTTCACTGCTTTTGCCTATGATCAGAGCTGCCTGCCATCAAGAGCCAGGCACCTGTACCTGCATTTACCTGCAGAGGGATGTATATTTATGGTTTTTTAAAAACCAGTGTTTTTTAAAAAATTATTTTATTTTTACTTATTTATTATTTTTTAAATTATTTGTGTGTATATATTCTGTGATTTGCATTTTCACTTAATGATAGATTGATGAGGTTTTTCCATATTCTACATAATCACATACCTGTGGGATCTACCTTGTTCTATTTAGTTGTTATTTATTGGTTATTATTGGTTAAATTCTACTTACAGAAAATTTATACAAAGAAAGCAGAAATCTTTCTTGAATTCCATGCTGGAGGTGATTTCTGCAACCAGTACGGTGTATACTTTGTCCTTCCTGGGTTTTTTTAAGTTTTTAATTTTTATTCCAGCATGGTTAACATACAGTGTCTTATTAGTTTTAGGTGTGCAGTATAGTGATCCAGCCATTCTATACGTTGCTTAGTACCCATCTTGACAAGTGCACTCTTCAATCCCCATCTTCTGTTTCACCCATCCCCCCATACATCTCCCCTCTGGTGATCATCTGTTCTCTATAGTCAACAGTCTGTTTTGGGGAGTCCTTCCTGATTTCTGTTTTTGTTTTTAATATTTATAGACACACATGTGATTTAGGTGAGTAATTTTTAAGTTATTACCTCAGTTTTTCTGCAGCTTGCATTTTTTTTTAACTTAATAGTATATCTTAGAGATATTTCCTTGTTAATACACGGATATCTTAACTCCTATTGTATTCCATAGTATAGATAAACCATAACTACCGTAACCTCTTAGAGTTGGTGAGTACCTACATTGTTTCTGTTCTAACGTTTATAAACACTATTAAACATTACTGTACATGGTTCTTTATTTGCCTGCTCAAGTGGTCTCTGGTATAAGAAAAAAAAAAAAACAATTCCTGGGTTGATGGGGGCATGAATGAGAACTGCCAAATATCCTACCAAAATCTGGTACCACTTGGGTTTCTTACTGTTGGTGATTTTCTATATACAATTATCAATATGCATGTTATAAATCTTTTAAAAATTTTGTTTTCTTGATGATGTTATTATCACATTAGTTTCTCTATATTGTTTTGAATTTTTAGTGCCCACTTTTATTTTGCATTGTTGGCTTTCTTTACTGGTTTACAGGAGGTCTTTTTTAAAAAAATAAATATCATCTGTTTTGTATGTTGCAGATATTTTCTCCTTCTCTCTTACTCATTTGGGATATACTTAATCACATCCAACTATTTAATATTTTAAGTAGTCCAATTATTATTCTTTGTAGCTTCTTGATTTTTGTTTCTTCTTTTTAATAATAAATTTTTTTTATTGGTGTTCAATTTGCGAACATACAGAATAACACCCAGTGCTCATCCCGTCAAGTGCCCCCCTCAGTGCCCGCCACCCAGTCAACCCCACCCCCCGCCCTCCTCCCCTTCCACCACCCCTAGTTCGTTTCCCAGAGTTAGGAGTCTTCCATGTTCTGTCTCCCTTTCTGATATTTCCTACCCATTTCTTCTCCCTTCCCCTATATTCCTTTTCACTATTATTTATATTCCCCAAACGAATGAGACCATATAATGTTTGTCCTTCTCCGATTGACTCTGCATCACTTGACATCAGGGAAATACAAATCAAAACCACAATGAGATACCACCTCACACCAGTGAGAATGGGGAAAATTAACAAGGCAGGAAACCACAAATGTTAGAGAGGATGTGGAGAAAAGGGAACCCTCTTGCACTGTTTGTGGGAATGTGAAATGGTGCAGCCACTCTGGAAAACTGTGTGGAGGTTCCTCAAAGAGTTGATTTTTGTTTCTTACATAAGAAAAAGGCTTTCTTACCCAAGGTTTATGCACATGCTTTTATAATTAAATACTGGGGAAATGGTTAAATTCTCTTGTCCCAAAGACATTTCCAGAATTTTGGTTTGTTTCTCACTGATTTGGAATACTACCTGTATCATAAGATTAATTCTTAAATATATGTAGTTCTTCTTTTTTTTTAAAGATGTTATTTATTTATTCATGAGACACAGACAGACAGACAGACAGGCAGAGAGACACAGGCCAAGGGAGAAGCAGGCTCCAATACAGGGAGCCCGAAGTGGGACTCCATCCCAGGACCCCGGGGTCACGCCCTGGGCTGAAGGTGGTGCTAGACCGCTGAGCCACCCGGGCTGTGGTTCTTCTTCTGAACTTGAACTCATTTCTGGTCCATCAAACTAATTTGTCTACTGCCTCTCTCACTTTTAAATGATGTTAATTTTATAAAAATCTTGCTGTTTAATCAGGAACATTCCTCACCAGGTTACTCCTTCCTAAAAACTGTTTCTTACATGTTTTTACATCCAGCAACATTTTATTTGCTTTGTATTACAAAATATTACATAAATTCCTCTTGGCATTTTGATAGTGATTGTACTGAATTTTAGATTAACTTAGGGGAAGTTTTGCATTATTGCCTTTTGCTAAAGATTGATTGATTGATTGATTGATTTAAGAGAGAAAGAGAGCAGGAGAGTGAGCCTGAGCAGGAGAGGCAGAGGGAGAGAGAAACTCAAGCAGACTCCACACTCAGCGTGGAGCCCAATATGGGACTCAGTCTTAAAACTCTGAACCCTGAGATCACAACCTGAGCTGAAACCGAGTCAGACGCTCAACCAACTGCACAACCCAGCACCCTTTGTGGTCTTGCCTTTTTGACCAGAGATACATTGTACCTCTATATTCAGATCTTAAATGGCCTTCAGTCTCAAGGTCTGTGGTTATCGGCCTCAACATTCTACACATTTCTTTTGTGTTGATCCTTGAAGATTTTATTAGACTGGTTGCTATAGTGATTGGATTTTGTAGTTATTTATTGCTCATGTGTAGGCAGGTTTTTTATTTTTTAGTCCTAGAACTGTACCAAAATCTATTAGTTCTAATAGTGTGTCAGTTGATTTTCTTGATGTCCTAGGAATCAAGATAGAAATGAGATAACTCTGTTTGATAGAAATGTGAGCCATAAATGCAAACCACACATGTAATTTAAAACTTCCTAGTAGTCATATTAAAAAAGTAAAAAGAAACAGTTGAAGTTTAACAGTACTCTTTAATGTAATATGTCCAAAGTGTTATAATTTCAACAAGTAATCAATATTTAAAAATTAGTGTGAAATTCTTACTTTTGTATTACGTCTTCAGAATTCAGTGTTTTATATTTACACACAATGCCTTTGGGATTAACCACATTTCAGGTGCTCAGTACCCACAGTGGCTAGTGGCTACTCTATTGGACAGTGCACAGATTGCTTGCAAATAATGAAATTTTTTTTCCGTTTTGGGGGGGGGGGCGGGAGGGGAGGTATTTTTTTTTTTTTTTCTCTTTGCCTTAAACACTTTTGCTTAGAGTACCAGTAGTACAGTAGTGATGTAGTGATGGTGGTGATATTGGTGGGAGTTCTTCCCGTGTGTGTAACCACTGTGGATTTTGGATTAGACTTTAGAATCTAAAGAGGTTACTTTTCTATCTTATAAGAATTCTTAATAGATCTTAAGTTTAATTTTAAAAATTGACCAGATTGTCTTTTCCTCCATCTTTTTAAACTGACTAGAAATACAGGCATACCTGTGCTTTGCAGATACTGCCTTTTTTTTTTTTTTTTTTTTTTTAAGGTTTGTGACAACCCTGCATCTAGCAAGCCTGTTGATCTCATTTTTGTAACCACATTTGCTCACTTTGTGTCTCTGTGTCAGATTTTGGTAATTTTCACAATATTACAAATTTTTTCATTAATGTTATATTTGTCATGGTGGTCTGTGATTAGTTATTACAACTAGCAGAAAGTTCAGATGACGCTTAGCATTTTTTAGCAATAAAGTATTTTTTAAGTAAGGTATATACATTGGCTTTTTAGATATAATGCTATTGTACACTTAATACACTACACTATAGTATAAACATAACCTTCTGTGCAGTGGTAATAATTCATTTGACCCACTTTATCACAATGCTCTTTACTTTATTGCAGTGGTCTGGAACCAAACGTGCAGTATCTGAGGTATACCTGTAAATTAATAGATTTCTAAAATGATGAACAATTCTTGCATTTCAGAGACAAAACTTTCACGATCATCATGCATTTGTTCTTTTAACAAATTTTTCAATAGGATTTCATCTGCTTTTGTTTGAATCTATCTAAAAATCTGTTTTCATTTTTCCTTCTTGTTTTAAATGCAATCATTTTTCAGTTTCTGTATCAGGGAGATTTTTCAGGGCTTGTCAGATGAGTTGTGTAAATATACCTCTTGTATACTTCGGAGCTATTTATGTAATATGGGAATTGTCTGTCCTGGGAGGGCTTGGTAGACTAACTTATAAAACATCTGGATTCAATTTGATTTTTAGGGCTAGTTCTTTGACTCCATTTCCTACTCTTCGAAGGTTATTTGTCCATTTGGGTTTTTTGTCTTTGACCAGTTTTGTATCTTCTAGATATATTAGTATTCATTTATGTTTTCAGATATATTGGTATAAGCTTGTCCGTGAAATTTTCTTGTTGTTGTGAAATTTTATTATAATTATGTAGATGTTTTGATATGTAAAGCAAATCTAGAAAGATAGAGGAAACTTAATAGTGGTTGTTATCTATGGGAAGTGGAAGTGGAATTATGGGAGTAGGAAATGGTAGTCTTAAATTTTATATCCTTGGGCAGTTTGAGAATTTTCAAGTAACTTGTTTTACTTTAATAATTGAAAAAGTGTTCTTTCAAACTTTTAAATACTATAAAGTATATAGAATATCATACAGAAATAGGCATATCCATTTTACCGGTCCCAGCACGCCTTAACTGTTTGTTTTCTTCTCTAGCTGGCCTCTGGACTGTCTTCACACTGGGTGGTGTGGGCAGCAAAGCAGCTGCTACTCCAGAACTTTCTTCCCCTCTGGCCAACCAAAGCCTCCTGCTTCTGCTCGTGCTGGCCAACCTGACTGATGCTGCAGATGCACCAAACCCCTACAGACAAGCCATTATGTCCTTTAAAAATACGCAAGGTTTGTGGTACTTTGCTCCTTCCCTCTCTCCTTCCCTCCATCCCTTCGCCATGCTCATTGTGGAGCTTGACTCGGAGCTTGAACTCTCAACCCTGAGATCAAGACCTGAGCCGAAATCAAGAGTTGGATGCTCAACCGACTAAGCCACCCAGGTGCCCCTAAAAATTCTTTCTAATGAGGAAAGAGGATATTGCTTCCCCTGTTGTTTAATAGTTGTATATTTTCATATTGGTTAAAGATGAGAAAAACTTAGACTTTCCTGTCTGTATTCACAGGAAGGTCAAATGAATCTTAGATGAGCGCTCTGATTCTTTATATCCACTTAAGTTTACATTTTTATCCAGAGAAATCCAGGCCAGTGTTTGCCTTATTTAGATCTGCCTGTCCTATTAGGAGTAGGAATGAACCTGAAAACTCCAAGTGATAGGTTGTTTGAAGTTTTTCATTTAAAGCCTGTATTCCAATTAGAATTTTATAGTACTTAAAATTAGAACTCAGCAAGCGTTTTCTGCCAAAGGGCAGATGGCTTTGTGGGGTCATGTGTTATCTGTCACCACGTCTTAACTCTGCTGTCATAACACAAAAGCAGGCATAGATAATAAAGAAGTGAGCATCGCTGGTTTCCAGTAAAACTTTATTTCCAAAACAGATGATGGGCTTGCCCATGGACTGTAATTTGCCCTGAAGTAGCGCTTGAGTAGGTAGTTCCATGTTGAAAGAATAATCTCTAATCAAAAGATTATACTCCCTTTAAAAACAAAACAGGATTGTACTCTGTAGGCCAAATTGATATGGTAGCTAGATTTTCAAGATGTATCGAACACTAGTATAATTAAGATGCGTACGAAGTGAAGTTACTGGATAGGAACATTCTTAAGGCTTCTGAAGAATGTTGCCATGTTCCTTTCTAGAGTTCTAACATAATTAATAGACAGTGCATGATGTGCCAGTTGAATGTACCTTTGCCAACTCTGGTATTACTATTTGTAGAAGAAAACAATAATAGGGAGTCTCTAACAATTTGAGAAAAAAATGAAGACGCATGTATCTGATAGTACTTTCCTGTTCCCATTACTATTCCATTGTGGCTTACTGATTAAGAAAGCAAGTTTTGGAGTTGAGCAGACCTAAGCTTATGCCACACTTTAGTCACTTTGAAGCTGTGAGGCCTCCTACCGTTTGCTTAATGTCAAGCCTCCCTGGCTTTGTCTATAAAATGGGGATAACATCACCTAATAGGATTTATAGAAGTACCACACAAGGTAAGGTTTTAAAATGATTAACTCAGATTTTGCAACATAGCCAGATGTTCAGTATATGGTATTTATTGTTACTTTTGATGCTCAGGTAAGATGTTACTATTTAGGGTCGAACTCTTTTTGGATAGCCATCTTTTTTTTGGTGGATCATTTGGTGCAGTGATTCAGAACACTGACTTTAGGGTTAGACTGCCTTGGGCTCATATCCCAGTTTTTATTCTTTAAAGACCAGTGTCTTGATCTGTAAAGCAGGGGTTATAATCTCTTACCACACAGGGCTCTTATTAAATGAGTTTTTTATCATAGTACAGAGTCATTATATTATTGCTGTAATTATAAGAAGCAGTGTAATATAGTGATGACAACAGAGGCTGATCTGTATTTTATTTTGGGCTAATCGTGGAAAAGTTAATCTCTCCAAGCCTTTATTTCATCCTTTGTGAAACTGGTCAAAATAGTGACATGATCATTGTATGCATTAGATTTTTTTTAAAAAGATTTCATTTATTAAAAAAAAAAAGATTTTATTTATTCATTAGAGACAGAGAGGGAGAAGGAGAGAGAGAGAGGGAGGTGCAGAGACACCGGCAGAGGGAGAAGCAGGCTCCATGCAGGGAGCCTGACCTGGGACTCAATCCCAGGACTCTGGGGTTACACCCTGGACCGAAGACAGGTGCTAAACCGCTGAGGCACCCAGGGATCCCCTAAGATATTAGAGATATTAAAATATCAACTCATTGTGCTATCACGTTCCAGTGTTTTATCTGATAAGATTATACTTTTCTCCAACTCATTTGATCTATATTTCCTTTTTAACTTGCTAACTTTGCTGGCTTTAGTATCTAAGCGAGTCCAGTTAACGGTAGGAAAGGGGCTCTGTCAGTTTTGCAGTATCAGAAATTTTCCCAAGTGGGCTGTAATTTATGGTTTTCATCATTTAGTGACTCTATTTTAAAAAAGGTTTTTGGCAGGATGCAAAATCAATGCCCAGAAATCAGTGGCATTTCTATATACTGACAAGACTGAAGAAAGAGAAATTAAAGAGTCATTCCCATTTACAATTGCACCCAAAAGCATAAGGTACCTAGGAATAAACCTAACCAAAGTGGTGAAGGATCTATGCTCTAAAAACTATAAAACACTTCTGAAAAAAATTGAGGAAGACACAAAGAGATGGAAAAATATTCCATGCTCATGAATTGGAAGAATTAATATTGTGAAAATATCACTGCTACCCAGGGCAACTTACACGTTCAGTGCAATTCCTATCAAAATACCATGGACTTTCTTCACAGAGTTGGAACAAATCATCTTAAGATTTGTGTGGAACCAGAAAAAGACCCTGAATAGCCAGGGGAATATTGAAAAAGAAAACCAGAGCTGAGGGCATCACAGTGTTGGATTTCAAGTTGTACTACAAAGCTGTGATCGTCAATACAGTGTGGTACTGGCACAAAAAACAGACACATAGATCAATGGAACAGAATAGAGAACCCAGAAATGGGCCCTCAACTCTATGGTCAACTAATATTCGACAAAGCAGGAAAGACTATCCACTGGAAAAAGGACAGTCTCTTCAATAAATGGTGCTGGGAAAATTGGACATCCACATGCAGAAGAACGAAACTAGACCACTCTCTTACACCAGACACAGAGAAACTCAAAATGGGTGAAAGATCTAAATGTGAGACAAGAATCCATCAAAATCCTAGAGGAGAACACAGGCAACACCCTTTTTGAACTTGGCCACAGCAACTTCTTGCAAGATACAGCTATGAAGGCAAGGGAAACAAAAGCAAAAAGAACTATTGGGACTTAATCAAGATAAAAAGCTTCTGCACAGCAAAAGAAACAGTCAACAAAACTAAAAGACAACCTAGAGAATGGAAGAAGATATCTGCAAATGACCTCTCAGATAAAGGGCTGATATCCAAGACCTATAAAGAACTTCTTAAACTCAACAGCACAGAAACAATCATGAAACGGGCAGAAGACATGAACAGATATTTCACCAAAGAAGACATAGACACGGCCAACAAGTGCATGAGAAAATGCTCCGTATCACTGGCCATTAGGGAAATACAAACCAAAACCACAATGAGATACCACCTCACACCAGTGAGAATGGGGAAAATTAAGACAGGAAACAACAAATGTGGGAGAGGATGTGGAGAAAGGGGAACCCTCCTGCACTGTTGGTGGGAATGTGAACTGGTGCAGCCACTCTGGAAAACTGTGTGGAGGTTCCTCAAAGAGTTAGAAATAGACCTGCCCTATGACCCAGCAATTGCACTGCTGGGGATTTACCCCAAAGATACAGATGCAATGAAACGCCGGGATACCTGCACCCCGATGTTTATAGCAGCAATGTCCACAATAGCCAAACTGTGGAAGGAGCCTCAGTGTCCACCGAAAGATGAATGGTTAAAGAAGATGTGGTTTATGTATACAATGGAATATTCCTCAGCCATTAGAAATGACAAATACCCACCATTTGCTTCGACGTGGATGGAACTGCAGGGTATGATGCTGAGTGAAGTAAGTCAGTTGGAGAAGGACAAACATTTTATGGTTTCACTCATACAATATAAGAAAAAGTGAAAGGGATTAAAGGGGGAAAGGAGAGAAAATGAGTGGGAAGTATCAGAGAGGGAGACAGAACATGAGAGACTCCTAACTCTGGGAAGCGAACAAGGGGTAGTGGAAGAGGAGGTGGACGGGGGGATGGGGTGACTGGGTGATGGGTACTGAGGGGGGCACTTGATGGGATGATCACTGGGTGTTATACTATATGTTGGCAAATAGAACTCCAGTAAAAAATCCAAAAAATAAAAAAAATAAAAAAGGTTTTGCAAAAAATATTGTATACATTTTCCAGTAGTTTGAAATTTGGTGTATTTTACTATAGAAGCTAATGCTGAACATACTGATGCTGATAATACTTTAAAACTATTTAGGGGCGCCTGGCTGCTTCAATCAGTACAGTGTATGACTCTGAATCTCAGGATCGTGAGTTCAAGCCCCACGTTGGGGGTAGAGTTTACTTACTAAATATATGAGTAATAGGAATAAGAATTTTAAAAATAAAGCTAGCTAAATTATATGACGTTACCTAGTTATTTTCTTCATAACTAGATTCATGACATTGGTAGCTGAGCCATAATTATTCATTTGAAAAAAAAATTGACTCAGCTTGAAGTCCTTTTTTCTTTTTAGCCCTTACAAGAGGATTTTTTGTTTTATGTAGAAACTTTTGTATTCTTTGTCTCAATATTTTTTATTTAGGGCTGGTGGTCATTTAGTTTTGGTAAATAGAACATCTCAGATGTCATGTTTGAATTGTATCTATTAGAGCAGCCTTTGGCCTGGGGTTGTAGCTGTTTATTTAACCTCATGTTCTTATAACCAGTTTAATTCAGCTATATTAATGCAAAAATAGTAATAAGCTCAAAGTATGTGACTTAGTTTAGTTGAATCTTTTTTATATTTGGCTTTTTTAAAGATAAAAAATCATTGTTATGTGGTATTTGCACATGTATTTATAATCATTGAAAGGCCTTGGTTTAGATAGTATAAAGAAATAAACTCCCAGATTTTTTTTTTTTTACATTGGCGAGAACATTTTAGTTTCACTATCTCCTCCAATTTCAGTTATACAGTAGTTTATCAACTATAGTCACCATGCTATACATTAGTTTAGTTCTCTAAGTAAAATTTAAAATTGAAATTGAAATTTTGAACCTAAAATGTAGTGACATATAAAATTAATGGGAATTGAATTGTACACGTTAATGGTGCTTTCATTATTTATATGAGGCACGGTCCTGAAAATACTGACATAATATTTTTAAAATTTTGTGGTTTCTGTGTTCCAGATAGCAGTCCTTTCCCCTCATCAATTCCACACGCTTTCCAGATTAACTTCAACAGTTTGTACACAGCTCTCTGTGAACAGCAGACATCTGACCAGGCAACTCTCCTCTTGTACACATTGCTCCATCAGAATAGTAATGTTAGAACGTACATGTTGGCTCGCACAGATATGGAAAATCTTGTAAGTATCACACTACACATTTCATGCTTTTTGTATTGTTTAATCTTTTGAAGAGCGGTTTCTTTTCCCAGGAGGGTAAGTATGTTTGCCTGGTTGCAAAGGTGAGGTTGAGAGATGGATGGGGAGCTGCCACCAGGCACAGGGGTACGTAGGACACAGCGCACATGGCAATGTTGTCACAGGGCAGGAGAACACAGCAGCATGACCAGCTTCCCTGTCCTTCAGGACTTTCTCTCCCCGTGATCCAGCCTGATTAAGTCCTTCAAGAAGCGCGGCCTGTTGTTCTCAGGATATTCATGTCGTTGTGGCTCTTTTCAGATGCTAAGTGTCCACCCACCAAGATCATATAGCTAGTCCCAGTTGCAGCAGGTTCCTGCTGAACATGGCTAAGAGGAAGGGTAATATTCCAGCTCAGTTTCCCACATGTCCGTCCCTTCAGCAGGCTTTGACTCGAGGCCTGCCCATGCCGGACAGCACTTACATGCTCTCACTATCCCTATTATGTGAGTGAAAAACTCCGATAGGGAATCTCAGATTTTTGTTTGTAACTAACATGTAAACAAAAATGTTTCTTTCTTTTTTTTTTTTTTTTTTTTAAGAATTTATTTATTCATAAGAGACAGAGAGAGGCAGAGACACAGGCAGAGGGAAGCAGGCTCTATGCAGGGAGCCCAACGTGGGACTCAATCCCAGGTCCCCAGGATCAGGCCCTGGGCCAAAGGTGGCGCTAAACTGAGCTACCCAGGCTGCCCACAAAAGTGTTTCTGAGTGGAAAAGTAACCTTGTCTCACTAAGGTATTAATGTTATAATTTAAATATATGCTAGAGAGATACCTGTGGGCTGTGTATACCTGAATAGAATTGTAAACATCCCTGAAATAGCCAGCAGCTTGCTGGTGGCATTAGGAATGTTCCCCTGTACCAGTTTTTACAGATTGATAGCAGGATTCACCAGAGATTCGGTGGCCATTTTTTCAGTGTTAAAATATTGAGTTGACGTAGAATATTAGAATTCATCGAAAGACTATGTTCTATGTCAAGGCAACACAAAAGATAATATATATAAAGTGATGAATGAACCTGTCTGCACACCAGGTATATGTTGAAAACATTGGTTATTTTAAATAGTAAAATTGGATGTAATAGTGTAAAGCTCATATGAGCACAAACTTGGAGAGATGACTTTACTGATGGGAGAGTTGAGAATATGCAGAGGCAGTTCTGAGCATGTCGTATCCTAAGGGAAATGATGACAGTAAACAGATAGCCCATGACACTACTTGTTGTAGAAAGTTCCACCATGATAAGGACGTTGGTACACAGAATGTGCAGGAAACAGTCCTCTGTGTGTGATGACATACACCAGTAAAAGCTTAAAAGGTTTTCTTTTTGGGTTTTTTGGAGTAAGGGGTGGAGGGTTGTATATTTATTTTTGTTTTTAATTTCTGATATGATTATGTTGATAATGTCTCAGCTGATGTCCTTATCTATCTTTTTGCCTTTCTTCTGTAATATTTTTTAAGACTATGATTAGAAAATGGGATTTTGGTAGGATACTTACTAGGCTGATCTGATTTTATTAATAATTTTGTTCTATAATCTTTCCTATTAAGACACATTAGTGTTTGACACATTAGTGTTTGTAAGAATACCTGATGTGTAAGTTCCTGCTAGCCCGAGGCAGACCTGCCTCTCTTCAGTGTCCCATGTTGGCCTACGTGGTCTCTGCAGATCCTGTCTTTACGTGGTGGCAGACCGTCGTACGGGGTAATTGTTTCCTCTACTGGTATCAGAGCTACACACCGGAAAAGTACTTTCAGGCATAAGCTGGTCTGTGTGGTTTTCTTTTTCCTTTAAAGAAACTTATAACTATGAAATTAAAACAGAGTACATAATGAAAGCATAAAGGTTGAAAACATTGGTCTTATGATGAAGTAATTGAAATAGTAAATTAAAATTTCTATTTGATAGGTTTTACCAATTCTTGAGATTCTGTATCATGTCGAAGAAAGAAATTCACACCACGTGTATATGGCCCTTATAATATTATTGATCCTTACAGAAGACGATGGCTTTAATAGATCCATTCATGAAGTGGTAAGTTACCATTGCTTTGCTTAGAGTTTTAGAGTTTCTTAACAGGCAGGTCTTTCTGCCAAGCTTTACTGCAGCCTTAGCATTTCTTTCTTCTTTTCCTTCTTGTGGATGTTTCCGCAGGAACCTGGCTCAGGAATGGTGTGCCTTTCTTCAGATTTATGAAGTGCTTTTTTTCGAATATTAGCCACTGTTAAAAACTCAATCAAAACGGTTTCTTTAGTTATCAAGGCGAATGTTTTTGCTGCCACTGAGTTAATTTTTCTTCTCTGTTTTGTTTCCCCTTTTTAGTTTGAAAGAAACTGTCAAATAGGCTTGCCTCTTGTATACAGAGTAAGGGAAGCAATAGGGAACAGAGAGAAGGCAGCTGGGAAATGAATGGTCTTCTGTTTTTGGAAATCAGTAACATAATTTAACTCTTTCAATTTTAGTTCTGTGGGTGAGTTCCAACCCCAAACTGATTTTTATCTTCCTCTTTGTATTTTCTTTGTGTCAAAGTAACATATGTATATAGTTTTTTGGGGGAGGTTTTTAAAAAGATTTTATTTTTAAGTCATCTCTACCCTGGACGGTGGGGCTCAAAACTCACAACCCTGAGATTGAAGAGTCACACACTATTGACTGAGCCAGTCAGGGGCCCTAACACATGTACATAATTTTAGAACTTATACAGAAGTGTTGGGTTTTAATGCAACATGATACATCCTGTGTCTACCCTACACCTGATTCCCACACCCCAAAGATCGATGCTTTTGACTCTGGCCATGTTTCTAAATAACGTGCTTATCTTGTTATTTCATGATTTTTCAGATTTAGATATTCACTGTTCTCTTCCTAAAATGGAAAATAAGTCATTATTCACTCTCTTTCCTGCACATCATGCTTGTTCCCTCTGGGTTCCCAGCCCCCTCTCTGCACATAGACTTTTCCTCTCCTTCCATTTTATTATCATTTTTAGCTTGAGAACTCAGCATCTTCATGATTATAATTAACTAGTATTCTTAGTTCAGCTATGTAATGTATGATAATGGCATTTCCTTTCTTGTTCAAGTTTTGGTTTTTCCATAGCACACAATTACCCAGTTTTGTTTGTTTGTTTTAAAGATTTTATTTATTTATTCCTGAGAGACGCAGAGGGAGAAGCAGGCTCCCTGCGGGAAGCTGGATATGGGACTCGATCCCAGGACCCTGGGATCACGCCCTGAGCTGAAGGCAGATGGTTACCACTGAGCCACCCAGGCGTCCATTCAATTGCCCAGTTTTTTATTCACGAACCAATCACACTAAATCAGCTCCGGTACTTCAACAGAACTGAGGACTCCCTGTAAATGTATTAAAATGAGTTACATAGTTTCTTAGTTTCATTTTCTTCTTTGACTTCTGTCTTTAGCAGTGTTGGAGGCTTTACTCAAATGTTTGGTGACCAGTGTTTGTTTATATTTAGAAGTAAGGCACTGAAAAGTTGATTGTAAGTTTTGTTTGTGGGCAGGACTGACTTGCTTTAATTTACTCTAGGTGGTCTGTTTTTCTGGGCACTCTACTATCGACTTTTCTTTTGGAGGGATCAGTTTCTCTGGGGGCTCTTCCATTCATTCTGCTGTGGGGATCTAGTGGAAGAGGAGTTAGGGCTTTCACTCTTAATAGGGTACAAATACTCTTTTCTTTTCTTTTCTTTTCTTTCTTTTCTTTTCTTTTCTTTTCTTTCTTTTCTTTTCTTTTTTCTTTTCTTTCTTTTTTCTTTTTTTTCCTTGTCTTCAGTAGGGTTTTTGTAGCATGTTTATTCTTCTCTGATGATGTTCCATTAAAACTTTTTTTTTTGTCTCTTACATGGTGTAACCATCGCTTCAATTAAGATTTAAGGAATCTTGACACTGTAAAAAGAGGATAAAACATAAAAATTTCTTGATTCTTGTGTTTAGTAAAATACCACCAGCAAGAAAGAATTTGTATGGGTTGTCTCATTTTTTATAGCATTTATCTTTAATAAGAAAAACCAATAAAATTTTTAAAAATATTTAAGTTGAAATATAAAATGTGCACAAATTTTGAAGGTACTTAGGAGTTTTACATATGTGTATACCTGTGTTGCTGCCACCCACATCAAGTTATTGAACACTTCTAGCATAACAGAAATGCCTTTTCCTGGCCAGTACCCCACAACCAATCAGTGAACTACTATTCTGACTTTCCTCCCAACAGATTAGTTTTTCTCTCTCCTTGAATTATGATGTGCTCTCTATTTTTTTGGCTTCTTTTACCCATCAGAGTGTTGCTGAGTTTTACCTGCGTTATTGCATCATTATTTGGTTCTTTTGTATTATTAGGTGCTATTCCAGTGTATGAATATGCCACAGTAAATTTATTCATTCTCTTGGTGGTAGATATTTTCTTTTTTTCCCACTTTAGGACTATTTTTGATAAAGTTGCTGTGTCCATTTTTGCATCTGTACATTGGCAGACATACACACTCATTCTCTTGAGTATACACCTAGGGTAGAATTGCTGAATCAAGGTCAGGTGTGTGTTTAGCTTGACAAGACAGTGATAAAACTGAAGTTGTGTCCAGCCCTGAGTTCACAGTTCCACTCCAGGGCTCTATAGGAAGGACATGCACAAAGAGGACATGCTTATTAATGGTCATCCAGCAACCTTGTTGATATTAAAAAATGTTTAGGGCATGCAGACTCTAACAGGGTGCTGGCTACATCTAGAGAGCAAGACAGGGGGGTGAAAATGGGGAAGGGTACACTGCGGCTTCACCTAGGTCTGTAGTGTTGTATTTGCTTCAACAGCATGGAAAGCAAAACAGGAAGTAACTACCAAAAAGAACTTTGAAGCAAATATGACATGTTAAGATTTGACAAAACTCAAAGATGGATACACTTTTTATTATATCATTTTCTATACTTCTTTGGTATCCTTATTATATTTATAATTAAAATTAGCAAAGGAGTTTGAATTAAAATTAAAATTTCTTGACTACCAAAACAGGGATGGTAAGATAAGGAAGGCAGTAAGTTCTATCCACATTCAGACTCAGTTTCTTTTTTTTTTTTTTTTTAATATTTTTTAAAATTTATTTATGATAGTCACAGAGAGAGAGAGAGAGAGAGAGAGAGAGGCAGAGACACAGGCAGAGGGAGAAGCAGGCTCCATGCACTGGGAGCCCGATGTGGGATTCGATCTTGAGTCTCCAGGATCGCACCCTGGGCCAAAGGCAGGCGCTAAACCGCTGCGCCACTCAGGGATCCCCCAGACTCAGTTTCATAAGGATTTCAGGGTATTCCAGATGACATTTCAAGTTCAGGTATTTAAACAGATTTTTTTCCCTTCAGAATTTGGCTTTCTTGTTGATCTCTGCTTATTTTTATTTTTTTCCTTTGCATATGTAGTAGTAAAAATGAACAAGTAAATGTTTCTACCAAAGTTATCCACATGGAATTATTAGATGTGGATTTAATTGTCCACGAAATAGATTCTGATACTGATTTTTGGTTTGAATTAGCATTTCCTAATATCCAATGGTGATGAGCATTTTTCCATGTACTTTTCATATACTTATATATCTTTTGTGAAGTATCTTTCCAAATTTCTCCCATTTTTAAAAATTATACTTTAAAAAGTTAATTATAGTTTTAAGAAAAATAGAATTCATGTATCCTTCACCTGATTTCCCTTAATGGCAAGTGTAAT
Source organism: Canis lupus baileyi (assembly GCF_048164855.1). Lineage (NCBI taxonomy): Eukaryota > Metazoa > Chordata > Mammalia > Carnivora > Canidae > Canis > Canis lupus. The sequence goes on along the minus strand of NC_132843.1, from coordinate 1,961,321 downwards.
TGCAAAACAGTAAGTAATACAGTATCACAACCAAGATATTGATATTGACATAGTCAAAATACAAGACATTTCCATGACCACAGGGATAGCCCTCTGTTACCTTCGATAGCCATACTTCCTTTTAAAAAATTGGGTTTTTGTCTTATTACTGAGTTATAAGGCTTCTTTATATATTCTAAATCACATGGATTTTTTTCCAGTCTGTCAGTATAGTGCATCATAATGAATAAGTTTTGAATATTCAGTCAATCTGACATTCCTGGGATAAGCTGCACTTGGCCATGATATATTCTCTTTTTATATATATTTGATTAAGTTTTGAGCTTTGATAGTTTTTTTGTCTATCGTGGAATTGGTACATTTCTTCTAGGGTCTTGAATTTATTCCTGTAAAGTTGTCCATAATTTTTTTTTACTTACTGTTTTTTCCCTGACCTTTTTTATATCTGTGCTAGCCATAGAGACATTATTGCTGTCATTCTTAACTTTGGAATATGTATTATTTCTGTCTTATTCTACCTCTGACTGACTAGGGGTCCATCCTTCCATCCTGTCTTCTTTCTTCCTTTTCTGTCCTGCGTCCTTTAAATCTTTTGAAAGGACCAAGTTTTAAAAAAGGTTATTTATTTTAGAGAGAAGGGAGTGCATGAGTGGGGGAGAGGCAGAGAGGGGGGTAAGCAGACTCCCTGCTGAGTGTGGAGCCTGATGTGGGGCTTAATCTCAGGATCCTGGGATCTTGACCTGAGCCAAAACCAAGAGATGACTGCTAACCGACTGAGCTACCCGGGGGCCCCTCAAAGGACCAACTTTTGATTGCATTGGCTTTTCTCTGTTTTCTTCTATTTCATTAATTTCTACTTTTAATTTACCTTCTTCTGCTTACTTGAAGCTTTAACTTGCTCTTTTTTTATAAGTAGAAACTTAGATCTTTGATTTTAAATCTTTCTACATTTTTACTATAAGTGAAATATATGAAAATTTCTAAGATATAAACCCCTAGAAAGATGACCAAGAAAAAGTTACACATGTCTATCACTGAGAATTTATAGGAAATCAGAACAGATCCCACAGATATTAAAAAAAGTTCAGAGGATACTATGAGTAATTTTATGCTATAAAATTTAAGTGTTAAATGGACAAATTTCCTCCACTCCCAGAAACAATTTAACCAAAGCTCATGAAAGGAAAAAGAAAAATCAAAATAGCCTGTTTAAAGGAACTGATTTTGTAATGTGAAGTCATTCTAAATAGAAGATTACTGTCCCAGCTGATTTTTACCTATGAATTCTTCTGAAAACTAAAGGAAGAAATAACACTGATTGTATATAAGCTCATCTAGAGAGTAGTAAAAAAGGGAAGTCTTTGCAATTCATTTTATGAGGCCAGTATACTCTTTATGCCAAAAATCCCGAAATTTGATAAAGGAAAATTACAGGTAGATTTTTAATTCAGAGGCAAAAATTTAGTAAGTGGCACAAATGTAATTATAAACCTTGTAAATCTAATATTGTAGAATGAAATAAAGCAAAGAGTAAAAAGAACATTTTTATGTAAATAACAATATTCCAGAAATGTGAGGATGGTTTAATATTAGAAAATATCTGGACGCCTGGGTGGCTCAGTGGTTGAGTGTCTGCCTTTGGCTCAAGTCATGATCTCAGAGTCCTGGGATTGAGTCCCATATCAGGCTCCCTGCAGGGAGCCTGCTTCTCCCTCTGCCTGTGTCTCTGCCTCTCTCTCTGTGTCTCTCGTGAATAAATAAAAACTTTTTTTTTTTAAAAGAAAGTTCCTTAAAACTATATTAGAAAATCTCTTAATGTGTAATTTATTAACTTAAGAGAGAAAAATCATACAGTCATCTCAATAGGTACAGAAAAAGGATTTGATAAAATTCAACACATATTCATGATAAACAAAATTCTCAACAAAATAAAGGTAGAAAAGAAACTCCTTGTCTTAACAATTTCTCCCAAAACCTACAGTTAAAAGCATTATACTTGATTGGAGAATTTTAGAACTATTTTCTTGAAAGCCAAAATGAAGAGGATGCTCTGTATTACTACTCCTCTTCAGCACTTTATCAGAAGTCTAAGCAGGTCATTTAAATTTGAAAAGAGAGGAAATCTAAATGTCCATATTTATAGATGTTTTGATTGACTACATAGGAAATTCAAAATAACTCTAATATTAGAACTCTTAGGAAAGTTGAACAAATCTTCTGAATCCAAGATCCATATACAAAACAAGTACAATTTCTACACACCAGTAACAAGACGTTTCAAAAATATGATCTAGAGGGATGCCTGGGTGGCTCAGTCAGTTAAGTGTCCTACTCTTTATTTTGGCTCAAGTTGTGATCTCAGGGTTGTGAGATCGAGCCCCTTGTCCAGGTCCATGCTAAGCAGGGAGTCTCCTTGAGATTCTCTCCCTGTGCGCTTCTTCCCTCCTGTCTCTCTCAAATAAATAAATAAATCTTCAAAAATGTGATCTAGAAATACTCTTTATAATGGCAGTAAAACTGCAATGAATTTGGGAATCAGTGTAAGAGAGGAAGTGTAAACATTTTATGACAAAAATTACTTAAGGATATTAAATGTGACTTAATAAATGGAAAGAGACACCATGTTCATGGATAGGAAGACTCTGTGACAGAGTTCTTAATTTTGCTTTCAAATTAATCACTATGTTCAGTGCATTCTTGATCAAAAATCTCAACAGTTTTCTTGTGAGAGTTGCAGTTGACCCTTGAGAAACATAGGTTTGAACTATGTGGGTTAACTGAAACATGGATGTTTTCAGTAAATACCAACTGTGATTGTATCTTCTCTTCCTTAGTGGGCTTATCATTAAGTATATTTTTCAGGAGTCAAAAGTTTGACTTTTGGATGGATTTTTGACTGTGTAGTGGGGGTGGGTACCCCTAACTTCCACATTGTTCAAGTCTCAACTGCAATCCCTGAAATCATACTGAATAAATATATAAACCATGACTTAAAATGTTAACAAATTTGACTACATTAAAATGAAAAATTTTCATGATTAATAAAGGTGGAAACAAGCCATAGGCAGGAAGATGAATTAGCAGAATCAGTTAGAAAAAGAAAGTATTCAAGAGAAAAATGCGCAAAGTAATAGAAAAAGAAAATACAAAACCTGAATGACCAGCAAGCATTTTTTTTTTAACATTTTATTTATTTATTCATGAGAGACACAGAGGCAGAGACACAGGCAGAGGGAGAAGCAGGCTCCCTGCAGGGAGCCCAATGTGGAACTCAATCACTGGACTCTAGGATCACACCCTGAGCTGGAGGCAGACACTCAACCACTGAGCCACCCAGGTGTACCACCAGCAAGCATTTTTAAAGGATGTTCAACCTGATGATTTGTCAGGTCATGCTAATTAAATTAACTGCAATATTTTGCACTCATCAGTTTGGCAGGAATTCTAAGCGCTGTAAAGAATTGGTAAGGATCCAGAGAAAGAGGGCTCTCGTATACTGTATAAATGAGCAGAACTACTTTTGAGGGGAATCTGGCCTTTTACATTCCTCAAATAACCTGCAGAAGTAAATATTCTGCCTCCCAGCAATTCCATTTCCTGCTTCGTATCCTAAGAACTTTTTCAAAGATTCACAAGAGCGTATTTGAAAGAATGTTCACTATAGCATTGTTGGTAGTATTAAAAATTGCAAATCGCTGATTCCATAAATGAACTACTGTAGAACAGCTAGAATGGATGAAAGAGCTGTGTGAATTGATAATGAATCTCAAAAATCTGCATGGTAATGAAGCATCAAATTCCGGCTGCCAGAGTTTAGAGAATAGGGTCAGCGAGGAGTGGCTAGAGGGCTTTAGGACTTCAGAAGCAAGATATTAACATTTGATAAAATGGTGATGGATACAGTGGTGTTCTTCATTCGAGGCTACTCAACTTCCATGAACTTCCTGTGATGACAGAGACCTCTGTGATAACTGTGCTGTCTGAGATGGTAGCACTTGTAATATAGCCAGTGTGACCGAGGAATTGAATTTATAATTTTATTAAAAATTAATTTTAACGTAAATACTGGCTTTGCGGCTTGTGCTACTGTGATGAACACTGTTGTTCTGTGCTTTTTAGTTTAATAGTGACCCAAACCTACACTTATTTTAAAAAAGAACTATTCAGTGACCTTGCAGTTTCGTTTTCTAGCAAACTCTTGGAGATTTGCTTATGACGTCATTAAGTATTAAAAACTGGATGGCTTTAGCAATCAGACAACAAAAAGAAATAAAAGGCACTCAAATTGGCAGAGAAGTCAAACTCTCCCTCTTTGCACATGACATGATACTGTACCTAGAAAACCCAAAAGACTCCTTCCCAAGATTGCTAGAACTCGTACAGCAATTCAGCAATGTGGCAGGATACAAAATCAGTGCCCAGAAATCAGTGGCATTTCTATACACTAACAAGGAGACTGAAGAAAGAGAAATTAAGGAGTCAATCCCATTTACAATTGCACCCAAAAGCATAAGATACCTAGGAATAAACCTATCCAAAGAGGTAAGGGATCTATACTGTAAAAGCTATAGCACACTTCTGAGAGAAATTGAGGAAGACACAAAGAGATGGAAAAATATTCCATGCTCATGAATTGGAAGAATTAATATTGTGAAAATATCACTGCTACCCAGGGCAACTTACACGTTCAGTGCAATTCCTATCAAAATACCATGGACTTTCTTCACAGAGTTGGAACAAATCATCTTAAGATTTGTGTGGAACCAGAAAAAGACCCTGAATAGCCAGGGGAATATTGAAAAAGAAAACCAGAGCTGAGGGCATCACAGTGTTGGATTTCAAGTTGTACTACAAAGCTGTGATCGTCAATACAGTGTGGTACTGGCACAAAAAACAGACACATAGATCAATGGAACAGAATAGAGAACCCAGAAATGGGCCCTCAACTCTATGGTCAACTAATATTCGACAAAGCAGGAAAGACTATCCACTGGAAAAAGGACAGTCTCTTCAATAAATGGTGCTGGGAAAATTGGACATCCACATGCAGAAGAACGAAACTAGACCACTCTCTTACACCAGACACAGAGAAACTCAAAATGGGTGAAAGATCTAAATGTGAGACAAGAATCCATCAAAATCCTAGAGGAGAACACAGGCAACACCCTTTTTGAACTTGGCCACAGCAACTTCTTGCAAGATACAGCTATGAAGGCAAGGGAAACAAAAGCAAAAAGAACTATTGGGACTTAATCAAGATAAAAAGCTTCTGCACAGCAAAAGAAACAGTCAACAAAACTAAAAGACAACCTAGAGAATGGAAGAAGATATCTGCAAATGACCTCTCAGATAAAGGGCTGATATCCAAGACCTATAAAGAACTTCTTAAACTCAACAGCACAGAAACAATCATGAAACGGGCAGAAGACATGAACAGATATTTCACCAAAGAAGACATAGACACGGCCAACAAGTGCATGAGAAAATGCTCCGCATCACTGGCCATTAGGGAAATACAAACCAAAACCACAATGAGATACCACCTTACACCAGTGAGAATGGGGAAAATTAAGACAGGAAACAACAAATGTGGGAGAGGATGTGGAGAAAGGGGAACCCTCCTGCACTGTTGGTGGGAATGTGAACTGGTGCAGCCGCTGCTGGGGATTTACCCCAAAGATACAGATGCAGTGAAAAGCCAAGACACCTGCACCCCAATGTTCATAGCAGCAATGTCCACAATAGCCAAACTGTGGAAGGAGCCGCGGTGTCCATCGAAAGATGAATGGATAAAGCAGATGTGGTCTATATGTATAATGGAATATTACTCAGCCATCAGAAAGGACGAATACCCACCATTTGCTTCGACATGGATAGAACTGGAGGGTACGGAGGACAAACATATGGTTTCACTCATACGGGGAATATAAGAAACAGTGAAAGGGATTAAAGGGAAAGGAGAGAAAATGAGAGGGAAATATCAGAGAGGGTGACAAAAGAAGAGAGACTCCTAACTCTGGGAAACGAACAAGGAGTAGTAGAAGGGGAGGTGGGTGGGCTGATGGGGTGACTGGGTGACCGGGCACTGAAGGGGGGCACTTGACGGAATGAGCACTGGGTATTATACTATATGTTAGCAATTAGAACTGCAATAAAAAATATACATATAAAAAAACTGGGTGGCTTAAAACGGATATTTTACAGATTATTTCTCTTTTTAAAATTTATATGATTTCCTTCCTGACTTTAGATAATTAATGTTCAGAGTATGAAAGTATGGAGAGTATGGAATCCCTGGTTTCTGAGTTTCATATAGTGAGATTTTGGGTAGTCAAGGTAAGAATCCATATTGTAACATTGTTCTTACTGGAGGAAAAACTGGAAATAATCCCAATTTCCGTTAGAAGAGTAGACCCAAGAAAACAGGCACTAGTTAGTGCTTAGATGGAATGAAGTAGAGGTGATATTCAGATATTTAACTAGTATAGTACCAAAATCAGCCAGTGAGAATGGGTATCAACCATGGTCCCTTTATTGTCTGCTGAACATTAATTGCTGAACCCCCAGGAGATTCTGGGGGAGTGGCTTGGGGCATCAGCTATTTATTAATTACCATAGAAGTATTCACTTTAGGAAATGATTAGTACTATCAGAATTTGGCAGATGTGATAAATATTAATTTTCTTATATGCGTCATCATAGTGGTGTTACAAGAATAAATTGAGTGGAAAAAAATAAGATGCAAATAAATACCTGTGGTGTACTAGTTTCTAGGGCTGCCGTAACTTTACTGCAAACTGGGTGGCTAAAAAACAGAAACTTATTATCACAGTTCTGGTGGTTAGAAGTTCAAAAGCAATGTATCAGTAGGGCCATTCTCTCTCTGAAAGACCTAGAGGATAGATCTCGCCTCTTCTTAGTTTCTGGTGGCCAGTCCTTGGGGTCCTTGGCTTGCAGCTTCTGTGTGTCTGTTGTGTCATGGTCTCTCATGTGAGTGCCTCTTTCTGTGTCCCTTCTCCTCCTCTTCTTGGGACACCAATCATTGGATTTAGGGTCCATCCTAACCCAGTATGATCTCATCTTGGTTATATTAAGACCCCGTTTTCAAATAAGAAACGCTCACAGGTTTTGGGTGACGTGAAGTTTGGGGGGATACTATTTAACCCCAGACACTATGGTATTCTTTATAAGTTAGCAAATACATAAAGGAATCCTGGGTTTTGAGGGAGTATGTATACATATAAAACATTTGAAAGAGACTGGAAAGATACATGCCAACCTCAAGATAGTGGTTGATTAGTGGTTGATATTATACTCTTTGGGGGAATAAAATAGTATTTATATGTTAAAATAAAATACTAACAGTTAATGTTAGTTGTAGGAGAATAGAGGTTAATTATTCATTGCCTTTCTATACATACTTGATTTTGTAAGGAATTGATTGCATGGTATCTTACTGTACTCTAGCATATAAACCTTTGTAAGAAATCTATTCAATAAAACCAAATCTAGTAGGAAAACGCTCAGGAAAAGACCTAGAACAAGTAATTCTCGTGTACTTTTTGAGAAGGAAGACATTTTTCAGATCCTTAAGGTATTTCCTTCTGCATATTATTTGAGTTAATTGACCATGAAATGATGAATATATGTATTGTATGATCAGGATACCAGTCTGTGACTGTTAAACTGTATGTCTGAATGTTGAATACAAGAGATGGGGAATTGTTTTTGTAAGAACCAGTTAAATAAGTCAACAGCTACAGCTATGTTACCAAGAAAATTTTTTGTATGTTGCCCATTATGCATTAATGGCCTATGGGAAGCTGTGTGCACTTTGTAACTAGTTATTTATAATTTTTCTTAAGTATACCCAGAATTTCTAAACAATGACACATTTTTCACAGGAGGAAAGTTTTATGTAAACACTAAATTGGATTTCTAATTTTTATAGTAACATTGTAAATTTACTCTGGATACTAAATATTTGTTGAATGTTAAATGAATAAGACTACTTTTATTCAAAATACTTCTTCCATCCAATTATATAATTGACACACAGAAGCAGACATTAAGAACTAATGACCTCTGTTTCAAATAAGGATGGCCTATGATAATTTATTTCTAAATAAAGGAACCGAGAGAGGAGAAATTGAACTATACTCAAATGTGTGACCTTTAAAAAGACAGACACCTCTCACTAGTAAAGTTACCTAATGACTATCCTGTGTCAGTGTTCACTTGGAGACTTAAGAGCATTAGTTCTAAAACTTTTTGGTCTTTTACACTAAAAATAATGAAGGACACCAGATAGCTTTTTTATATAGGTCATAATTCTATATATTTACCATATTAGAAATTAAAACTGAGATATTTGAAAAATAAATTTGGTCATTTGAAATAATAGTTACTATAATAAACCCAGTACATGTTAGCATCAGTAATATATATTTATGAAAAGTAACTTTTCCCAAACAAAAATTTAGCAAGAAGAATGGCATTTACAGTTTTTCAAATCTCTTTTAATTAATTGCCTTAACAGAAGACTGCTAGATTCTCGTGTCTGTATCTGTATTAAACTTGTTGCCCTATCAGCCATGTTATGTAGCACCTGACAAATGCAACTATATACTCAGGAGACAATGAGAGTGGAAAGTAATGTTTGGTATTATCATGAAAATAGGTTTGACCATGAGAATTCTCCACAAGTGTGTCTGGGACCCCTAGAGGTCCCCAGGACCACATTTTGAGAACTGGTACCTTAGAGGGTAAGTCAGAGGGACTGAGCACTTTACTGTTCCTTTATAAAGGTTCAAGTGACAAAACTCATTTTTCGAAGTCTTTCAACTATTATTATACACATAGGTTATCTCTTCTACTTGATGATGGCCATCCTTAGTCATGATATAGGGGAATGCTCACACTTTGACATTTTTTACCTTACAAACAATATTCAGCTCCCATGTATTGGGCATTTGCAGTGTGCCAGCCTCCGAGTGCAGACTGCAGAATAGGTGAGGGTTGGGTGATTTGTAATGGGGGGTACTGGGTGACATGGTACTCTTGCCGGAGAGTTGAACTGAGTGAAAATCTGTTATGGGGGCACTCATCTGCACTTGCATGAAGTTGAACAAAGCATCCCTTTACTTTTTTATTCTTCTGGTCTGTTTCTGTACCCCCTTTCTCAATTCTATTATTTGGACTTTTTCCAGGGGCAGATTTACCAGAAAAATATTTATTTTAATGATTTTTGAGAAGAACTGCAGTACAACCATATTACTTAGACTTAATTTTATTTTTCTGATTTCATGGACTATAATTGCAGTTTGTTGTTGCTTTGGGGTTTTATTTGGTAGTCCTTATTGTCCTTCTCTTGAATTCCTTGAGCTGTCATTTTATGTCGTAATGGTGGAGAGGATGGGCAGCTAAGTACTAACGTGTGGTAGCTTGTTTTTTCTCTCAGAAATGGTGCATGAGTGGTTCATGTTAACTCTTTGGGTACTTAAAAGTCTCTGTTTGTATACTTAGGTGGTAGTTTCTCTAGGTATAGAATTCTAGAATCATAATCCATTCCTCAAAAATTTACAGATACTGTTCTGTTAAGCAGATGTGTAGTGTTTAAGATGAGAAATCTAATGTTTGCTTATCTTTCTTTTGGTGATAATCTGTTTCTTCTCTTTGGGAGGCAGTAAGATTTTATTGTATACTGTAAATTCAGAAGTCTTGCTAGAGTCAGTTTTACATTTTTTTCTATATTTCTCAGAATTTTGAAAGGTTTTCTTCTCAACAAAACTTTCTCCTGTTACTAATTTTTCTGTTTTTCTTCTAGTCTGTATCTTTTGAACCTTTTATTAAGTAGACATTAGGTCTCCACTTTGCTCTCAACTTTGTTTGGCTTTCACTGCTGTTGTCTGAGAGAACTTTTCAGTTTAGCCTTTCAAATCACAGATGTGCACTGCTCAGCTTCTCTCTTTGATGTCCCAGTTACCTGTCGACTGTGGAACTGCACCGCTTACGCTAGAAAACACTTCTTGCTTCCTGAGGCCTGGAGATGAGCGCCAAAGCTGCCTACAGTTAATAGCCATAGCAGAACGTGGCCCAGGTCTTCTGGATCTTGGCTTATTTGCATTCTAGGCTTTTCCTGAACACGAGTATGAAGGTTTTCTGTGGTTGTTGGGACAGCTCTACTTTTCAAGAAACTCCTCATTTTTTCTGTTTTCATATTTTCCTGTTTTTTTCTCTTGCCTTTGTGCCATCTGTCTTTCCAAATATATCTCCTGTTTGTGTACTAATTTTCCAAATCTGTTTTCTTTTCTATTTAAGAAGGAAGAAGTGAACACCTCAGTACAGCTTTGCTCTCTTGAACTGAAAGTCTCACAATTCACTTTTATATAGTGTTTAACTCTCCTTCAGAGCAAAGCCATGGCTCATCAGAAATTATAGACGTGGATCATCCTTTTTTCCTATAAAGCAGTCATATTTACCTAAACTTTTCTTCCCCATTACAGATATTGAAAAATATTACTTGGTATTCAGAACGAGTTTTAACTGAAATTTCACTGGGGAGTCTTCTGATACTAGTTGTAATTAGAACCATTCAGTACAACATGACAAGGACAAGAGTAAGTATTCCATATAGCTATTTTTTTTTAATCTTAATGCATATAGTATAATTAGGCCTGTAGTTTAAAGCAATCTTGCTATTTAGAGTGCTAACATTTTTATGAAATATAATCCAAATATAACATTTCATAAAATCACTGAAATACATGATCCTAAAGTAATGTATAGAGTGTCTGTTTCTTAATATTTAGTAGATTGTATGGATTAGAAATATTTTATATGAGACAAAATGGATGGTGGGATGTTCTTTGATAAAAGATATCTGTCTTTGCTAGACCAATAAAACTGACTTACCCTTAAAATCAGTAACAACGAAGTGTATGAAGAGATGAGCACAGGAAATATGAATTAAAATGGAAAAGAAAAGTAGAAAGAATACTTTAAAGGGTACAAGAAAAATTTCAGCTGGATTATGTTTGCAGTGTCTGGGAGCAAATTTCACTTCCACTGATAGAGAAAGCAATATAGAGAATTCATGGCTCAGGGAAATGGTCACGTTTACTACACTGTTTTTTAATTATTTCTCTCAGTGAGGCTAACATGGATACATTCCATAACCTTTTATCTGAAACTCTAGGAGTCAGATGTGTTTAAGAGTGGAGAATTTTTTTATTTTAGAAAGATAATTATAGTACACATGCTATATTCTCTGCAACCTTGAGGTTCTGGAGTAGCCTGCTGTAATTAAGCCATAATATTTCTGCAGTGAAATAGTTCAATATCCCCCAGGATGGGGATAATGAAGACCATAAAGAGCAGCAGAATCTTTTGTTATCAGATGTTGCTTTCAAATGTGTGGTGAAAAAACTGACCTTTCAATGCCTTGTGGATTTTAGAATTAGAAAAAAGGGCTTGTGGACCTGAACTTGCTAAAATCAGTGACTGTTGAGTTTACATTTGCTTCCTGTTAAGCCTGCTTCAGATGTAGAGAAGACTTGATGTCTGTTTTCAACCTTCTCTTTTCTTGCAGGACAAGTACCTTCACACCAACTGCCTGGCCGCTCTCGCAAACATGTCGGCACAGTTCCGTTCTCTCCACCAGTATGCCGCCCAGAGGATCATCAGGTAAATAGGAGCTTTAAGAGAAATCCTGCGTCCTGCCCTTTGGCTGACCCAGAGCAAGAGGCCCTGTGCTGGTCCCTTTATACTGTTAGCCGCAAAGGAATGTCAGATTTTCCTTCTTAATAGTTCTCCCCTTCTTGTTTAGTTGAAAATGCCTTGTCCTGCTTTGTTTTCCAACCCAACTTCTTGATCAGTGTTAATTGTATTCACTTTTCCGTCTTTTTATAACATTTAATTTCAAGCCTTGTGTGTTAGCTTCCTACAGAGAAGCAGATTTCTTAATGACACAAACTGAATTTTCACAGATTTGCAGAGCGTTTTGCAGAGCATCACATTACACTTTAAGGGAGGGTAGCAGTGCTTGTTTTAGAGAATTTTAATAGCAGTTTACTGTTAGTTATTTTCCGATTACTGTCGCGACAAACTACTCCAGATCAGTGGCTTAAAAGAATGCAGATTTATTGTACAATCTGTATATGAAAAGTTCAGCACGGGCTCCAGTCCAGACGCAGTGGGGCTGCATTCCTTTCCGGAGCCTCTAGAGGATCCTTTCCTTGCCTTTTCCAGTTGCTTGCAGCTGCAGCCTTTCTGGGCTCGTGGCCCCTTCCTTTCCCTGTCAGAGCCAGCTGTGGGAAGTTGTGGGTCGTCCTCACATCTCCGACCCCCTCTTCTGGTCCCTCTTCCACTTTGCGGGTCACTGTGATTGCCGTGACCCTCTCCAGGTAACCCAGGCTCATCTCCCCATCTCCAGGCTCACGGTCGAATCACAGCCGCAGAGTCCTTTTTTGCTGTGTAGGGCAAAACAGCCATGGGGTTGCGGGGTTGGGAGGTAGATCGCTTTGGGGGTAACCATTATTCTGCCTGCCAGAACATCACCAGAAGCTCCTTCCCATCTCTTCTCCACCGTTTGCCAAAGTACGCTCTTTAAGGGTAGGAAAGCTAATTAACAAATGTGAATGAATATCATTTGCAGATTGTTTTTTTTTTTTTTTTTTTTGTCTTTGTTCTAATACATGTGGATACTTTTGGGTCTTTAGATAGAATGCTCGAGATGATCACAGTGGTTCTCAAGCAGAACATCTGTTATGTAAGTCAGTGAAGTCAAATTGTTTCTTTTGGGTCTTGTTTTGGGGGCAGTGCAGTTCTGATATTCAGTCTTTTTTTAAATTTTTATTTATTTATGATAGTCACAGAGAGAGAGAGAGAGGCAGAGACACAGGCAGAGGGAGAAGCAGGCTCCATGCACCGGGAGCCCGATGTGGGATTCGATCCCGGGTCTCCAGGATCGTGCCCTGGGCCAAAGGCAGGCGCCAAACCGCTGCGCCACCCAGGGATCCCCTGATATTCGGTCTTATGTTGCAGTCATTGGTGGTGATTGCAAGTTCTCAGCACTTTAAAACTCTGATCTCACCTTCCATCCATTGGTTTTTGTTTTTGTTTTTAAGATTTATTTATTTACCCCTGAGAGACACAGAGACACAGGCAGAGGGAGAAGCAGGCTGCCTGCAGGGAGCCCGATGTGGGACTCTATCCCAGGACCTGTGATCACATCCTGAGCCGAAGGAAGGCAGATGCTCGCTCCACTGCTGAGCTACCTGGGCGTCCCCCCATCCATTGGTTAGAGATACTTATTGATCTGGCCTCATTTTTAACAGTCACCCGGCATTAAGTTATGTTCTTGGTCTCTATATTTATCCTCAGAATTTAATGGAGGATATTTCCAATGACTCACTGTTTAATTTAGGTCTGGTCTTAGTGCATTATGATGTATTATTTTTGAGAGTTGTACTTGAGTGATTGTCTGTTTGAATGACTGTACTAATACTAGCTTGGTGACTTAAAGCACACATAGCATCTCCTACCTCAGATTTTCCAGGTGTTCTAGTCTTTAGTTTCTGAAGATTAATTTTTGTTACTATGCTGCAGTTCAGAGATTTAGTGAGAGAGATTTAAGGGTACTGTGCTGCTCTGAGGTCTATCTTTGTGTGTATTGGAGCTTCATAATGGTTTGATGACGGTTGCAGCACAGGATTCATTTTCCTCAATGGATACACCAACACTTGGCCTGTTCAGTATGAAATGGCAAATGAACAGGTTTACAATTTAAGTTCTGATAACATGTGTCAAGCATGATGAAATAAACATTTTCTAGGTGTAAGAGTTGGAAAAGCAAATAAAGCAATTCCTAGTTTTCTATCTATGATGAGTAAAGCAGAAAATCAATTGTATTTGGAGAAATAAGAAACAGATTTTGGATTTTGGATTTGGGAATATTTAGATCAAGTTTATCATCAGGAATATTGCTTCACTTTATTTTAATGGAGTTTTATTTAGCATTGTATTAGTAAGGAAATGTGTGACACATGCAAGGTACATCCAAGTTGTAAAAATTCCTGCCCTCAAGTAGCTTCTGCTTCGGCAGCTGAGCTAAATAAGGGCAGACATGTATACAGCAGAATGTGGTATTAGAATGAGAGAAGAATTCCTTGGCTGAGGGTGGGTGGGTGGTTCAGAGAATTGATGAGATCACATCTTACTTGAGAAATCAGGCAAGGTGAGTAGAGAGAGATGGCTCTAGAGATTGGCTTCATGAGGAAAAGTACCAACCACAACAAAACAGAACAGGAGGTAGTGTGATAAAGGGCATTATATTTAGAAAACAACCAGTCCCATTCAACTGGCCTGTTGTGGACCCAAATATAAATTAGAGGAGAAAAGCCTGGAAGAATCAGCTGAGGAAGGAGATGGGGCCACCCTGTGGAATGTGCTTAACAATGAGATGCAGTTTAGAATAATGGAAGGAATTGAGAGAAAAGGTCTGATGTTCAGTAACATAAAAGAAACTATAAAGGGGTGCCTGAGTGGCTCAGCGGTTGGACGTCTACCTTTGGCTCAGAGAGTGACCCTGGGGTCCTGGGATTGAGTCCTGCATCGGGCTCCCTGTATGGAGCCTGCTTCTCCCTCTGCCTGTGTCTCTGCCTCTCTGTGTCTCTCAGGAATAAAGAAATAAAATCTTTTTTTTAAAAAAAGGAAAGAAACTGTATGAATGAGTTGTAAATGGATTTTATTTTTTAATTATGTATGTATGTATGTATGTATTTAGTTATTTAGTTATTCATTCATTCATTCATCTTAACAAGATCCAAAGTCTCCATCTTAACAAGATCCCCAAATGATTTGTTTGCACGCTTAAAGTTTGGAAAGCATTTAAAGTTCAGACCTGGAAATCAAGATTTATTCCTGTAGAAAACACTTGCTTTGGGATCCCTGGGTGGCGCAGCGGTTTAGCGCCTGCCTTTGGCTCAGGGCGCGATCCTGGAGACCCGGGATCGAGTCCCACATCAGGCTCCCAGTGCATGGAGCCTGCTTCTCCCTCTGCCTATGTCTCTGCCTCTCTCTCTCTCTCTCTGTGTGTGTGTGACTATCGTAAATAAATAAAAAAAAAATTAAAAAAAAAAAAAGAAAAGAAAACACTTGCTTTGAATTGGAAATGGGGGCCAACTTTTTTTTTTTTATCTTGAGGAAAGTCATTTTCCACTAAATGTTTGTGTTTAGGGTATAGAGTTGTAAAGTATGATAAGGAATGCCTAACAAAAACTGTTTAGATACACAGATTTATTATAGCAGTACAACTCAAGATTCACCAGATGCTCCAGTAACTGCTTCAAGTGAGAAGTAATCAGTTTCATGTACACATTTTCTAAATCCTGCTTTAGGAAGAGACCACACGGTTTTGTATCTGTCAGTTGCAAAACCTAGAAGAGCCAGTGATCTTCAACAAAATACAAAACAGAGTAACATGTTACACTGCTATGAAGTAGGGTGTGAATAAAGCTTCTAAAAGCCATTTTAGCTGGACATAAGTGTAAAGAGCGATTTCATATGGTGTCTGTGCTATTGTCTCGTATTTAATGACAGTGTATCTTCTGTAAACTCTTGGTATTCTAGAAGAATCTCCTAAGCATATATGATTTGAGTTTTGTTCATCTATAAAGTCTTCTGAATATTCTATGAGTATTTGAGATCATTATTTGGGATTATACTTAATTAACATTCACAAAAAGTAGATTACATGCAAGGAATTGTCCTGGTTACAAAGACATCATTACTCACTTCTGCCCTTATGACCTTCCCTCCTGCCTTTTCTGTCTCCCCAACTGGCTTCTTTCCCTGGCTTTGACTTCACCTTTGGCTTAATACATAACTTTTCTTCAGTATTTCATGCTATGTTGGTTTTTTTCTTCTCTTTTTGCTCATTTTCCCTAGTTCATATACATGCCTGTGACTTTACCTACTATGCACTTGTGAACAGAAAACCATCCAGATCTGCACTCACAGTCCTAATCTCTCTGCTTTCCCTGAGGCAGACAGTACAGCATAGTGGTTAAGAGCACAGACTCTGATCGGGGATCCTAGCTTCAAAACTTACCAACTCTGGGACCTTGGAGGAGTTACTGAACTTCTCCGTGCAGCAGCTTCCCTGTTGTAAGATGGGGTGATGGTGGGTGTTCTCTCCGTGGATGTGGTGACGGTTAAGTGAGTTAATATCTGTAAAGGGCCCGGCAGGTAGCATGGACCCTGTGTAAGCGTTGACTCACTCCACTCATGTCTCTACCTGGATATCCCCCACTTACCTCAGACTTTCATGAAGTTAAAAACTCATTTTCAAACCTGCTCTCCCTTTGAAGTTCCCTATCGTAGGTTGTAGTGTAATAGCCCTCACCCCAGCTCCCTAGACAGCCAGGCCAGAACCCTTCAAGTCATTCCCCATCCTTCCCCCCTGTCCTTTAAATGCCACATTCAGTCAGGCCCTGGAGTTCTGTCCAGCTGTGCTAGTGACACGCCCATTTGTTCGTCCCCCAACTCCCATCTCCACCACCGCAGCAGGTTCCCTTGCTCACCGGCTTCAGCCACGCAGTCATTAGCCTGCCAGACCCTTTGCCTCCCCACACGTCCTGCCGTGGTAGGCCCTGGCACTTGCTGCTGCTATTTGAGAGGCACGGCTGATATTATTCCCCCCTGTCCTTAAATATTAAGTATTACTCCCCTTGCCAGGAGGTTCCATTTCAGCCTACTGAGAGCAGTGGGCTGTCAACTGTGGGTGATTTTGTCCCTCGGGGACATTTGGCAATGTCTGGGATAGGGGTTTGTCTTTTTGTTGTTTTATGGGTTTTTTGGGTTTTTTTTGGGGGGGGGGTTGATTGCTCCTGACATCTAGTGGGTAGAGGCTATAATATGCAGAAGAACAAAGAATTACCCAGTGCCGAGACTGAGAAACCTTGCCTTATAGTGAGGAATCCAGGTCCTGCCACTTGTACTCAGGCTTCCATTACGACTTGTCATATGTTGGCAGGTGCCTGCTGCTCTCATCTCACTGAATCACTGCAGTGTGCTGCTCTTTCCCAGGTATTCTTATTCTGCGTCAGGATAAAATGTAGTCTGGACCTGGAAAAATAGTTGAGGAAATGTCTGGTGTCACCTCCTCCTCCTGTAAAGCTTCTTCCACCAGTTTCCCACCCCTCTGTTAGGTTTTACCTTAGACTGGTAATGGCCCACCTCCCACCGTGTCACACACGGCCCCCTCGTCCCCCATAGCTCCTGGGCCTTTTCACTTTAGACCTAGCTGCTGCTAACATTCACGTCATGTTTCCCTATTCACATTTCCAAAGAGGAAGAAGAACCTAGTTGGCCTGTTTACCGCTTCATAGAAGTCCTGGGCCACGGTCAGTTTTGGGGGCTAGGAGGGGGTTCAAGGGGCCAGGAAAGGAGAAAGCTACTTGTTGGAAGACGTGGCTTCTCCCAGAGGTGGATGTGGGAGAGAGCGGACTTAAGTGTCGTGACCTGACCAGTGTAGGTGTTTGTGGCACAGGTGCCTTGCCTGAGGTGGAAAGTCTTGTTGCTTGAGCAGAGTAGTTATTACTGGAAATAAAAGACTTGTGCTGTATTACTTTGCATTGCTCTATAGAGAGCATCTCTCAGTAAGCACACTGTGGACTCTTAAGTACTTAGTGACTGGTTCTTAGAAGGTGGGCTGGCAGCTGAGATTTTAAGCTTAGTTCTGACAGCCATTGTTCTGAGACTCCATGTAAGTTGATTCATGTCAGGCTGCATTTTGCACATACCTGCTGCTGCTTGGAGCTAGGGAAGTTGATGACAGTGCAGAGTGTCGAAGTTTTCTGGTCTTTCAGTCCTCTTGACAATAAAATAATTTAAAACATAGGTTGCATTTTTTTTTAAAGATTTTATTTATTTATTCATGAGACACACAGAGAGACACAGGCAGAGGGAGAAACAGGCACCATGCAGGGAGCCCGATGTGGGACTCGATCTCGGGGCCCCAGGATCAGGCCCTGGGCTGAAGGCAGGGCTAAACCACTGAGCTACCCGGGCTGCCCAGATTACATTTTTAATTAGGACTTTTTAATAGCAGTACAGAGGAATTTTTTCTTGTATAATTTGAGAATTTAAAAATTCTTTAACCCGTGATTTATGCTCTCCCCCCCTTTTTTTTTTTACTATTTACAGCCAGCAGTAATGAATGTAGACTCTTGTAAATTCCCCTCCTTCTCTTCGTCTGACCAACCCCATGCTGTCAGGCTCTGTAAGCTTCCTTGTTCTGCTCTGCATCTGTAACAGTAGACATGGTAGTCACCCAGCATTTTTCTGAAGTCTGCAAAACGAGGTTGGTTATTTAACTCTGAATGGTTAGCTCTTCTATTTTGGACAAGTAAAGATCTTTCAGAATAGCCCATGGAATCAAAGATAAATAGACAATTTGTTTTTAATAATACTTGCTGGTATTACCTTACTGCATCAGGCCTCCTCATTTCTCTCCTCACTTCTGTCCCTCCTGAATTAAGTTTTCACGGGTTGATGTTTCCTTCTGAACCAAGTAATACATTGAACCAAAAACACACAAGAAAATATTAAGAAACAAAACAGTCGGGAATCCCTGGGTGGCTTAGCAGTTTGGCGCCTGCCGTCGGCCCAGGGCGTGATCCTGGAGTCCCGGGATCGAGTCTCACATCGGGCTCCCTGCATGGAGCCTGCTTCTCCCTCTGCCTGTGTCTCTGCCTCTCTCTGTGTCCTTCATGAATAAATAAATAAAATCTTTAAAAAAAAAAAAAAAAAACACAGTCTATTGTTGGGATGAATTTTATATTACACAACATAAAATATTCAAATATATGGTAACATACTGTTATTTCTCTTGGTTATGAGATTTCGGGAATACTGTCTTACTTTTAAAATAAAGTCTATTTGGGGATCCCTGGGTGGCTCAGTGGTTTAGTGCTTGCCTTTGGCCCAGGGTGTAATCCTGGAGACCTGGGATCAAGTCCCCCATCAGGCTCCCTACATGGAGCCTGCTTCTCCCTCCCTCCCTCCCTCTCTCTCTCTCTCTTTCTCTGTGTGTGTGTGTGTGTGTGTGTGTGTGTCTCATGAATAAATAAATAAAATCTTAAAAAAAAAAAAAAGAACTTTTAAAAATAAAATAAAGTCCTTTTGGGGACATCTGGGGGGCTCAGTCTTTTAAGCTTCTGCCTTCAGCTCAGGTCCTGATCCTGGGGTCCTGGGATTGAGCCACGAATTGGGCTCCCTGCTCAGTGGAGAGCCTGCTTCACCCTGTCCTTTTGCCCCTCCCCCTGCTCATGTTCTCTCTCTCTCTCTCTCTCTCTTGCTCACTCTCTTTCTCTCAATAAGATCTTAAAATAAGATCCATTTAATGATAAATTCATACCTATCACTTTCAGTATCTCACCATTTGTTTCTTTTTTTTTGTTGTAATTAAGACTAGTAAAAGTCTGGAGGCTTATATGGTTTAGGGTATTGGTGCTACACAGCTGGTAAGTGTGTCCAGATCAGAGGCCAGTGTGCCTTCTACTGCACAGAGCAAGACCAGAGGAGCATTGCTTCTGAAGATAACTCACCTGCTGTGGGATCACGTATCCAAGCTACTGGGGATTTTCTTAGACAGGTGGTTCTCTGCCATCTAAGGTGACCAAGCCCTTGTTGATCATTCCATTTGCCACTTTCACCTTTCATTTCAACTTCCTTCCAGTAATACAGCTAAATAGAATTACAGGTACAATGACTGTAGGAGGTCTTTTTTCTTTTCTTTCCTTCTTAAATTAGCTAGTTGAGGAGGGTATGGCTCTGTTGACATACTGCGGTATATGGTGTGTGGATATTATCCAGGGAGATGAACATGGAAGAGAGGACAAGAACTGTATATCTTTCTGCTTGTAACTTTAATATTTTTCTTCCACCTAATCCTTGCCATTAGAATTTATTTTTAATTCAGTAAGTACTTACCAGGCCTTTGCTTTGTGTCTACCACTGCCAAAGTTCTCTGAGATATTTTATGTTTTAATTTCAGACTAATGCTGTTCTTTGAATATAGAAATTGTGTTAGTTACACTCATGTTGGTTTTATTTTTTTTAATTCTAATTCAGTTTCCATCCATATCATTATCTGATATCATTGTAGTTAGAAAATTATTTCTGTAGGGTAGGAATTGCATGATACTAGGGTTATAGGAAATAGTTTTGTTCTGAAATCCTGGTGAGTTCTGTTTTCCATCTCTAATGTATGTACGCTTTGTGTGAGTGTTGAGAGTTATCAGTGGCTTGCCACGTCTTTCAACAGCTCTCTTTTTTTCTATTGCAGTGTTAGAATATTCTTCGAAATCATTTTAACCTAAAAATAAATGTGGATAACATCTCTACAAAAACATTTCTTGCTCTCTGTTAATATTCCTGGATTCTGATTCTTTGCCCAAAGAATCATCACATCGCCTGTATTTCCCAAATATTTCACTAAACGAAAACTTCACTGAATATAGAGAGTTCTTAAGAATATGTTTTATTTTAGATTGGTAGGAGGTCTGAGCAATGGTTTTGTACTGTAAGTACTTCTATTAAACTTACATGATTTATTTTAAAAAGATAGAATTAACTAGTTCTTGCCTAATACCTAGGCAATAAAGAACTTCCAGCTTCTCCATTGCTTTAGACTTTTCCGATCCTTGTTTGATCTTGGCATGACAGTAGCCAAGAAAGGAAGGAAAAATGTTTTGCCTTGAAAATCTGGCTTCCTGCACTTCCTACAGTTAGTGGTACTTTGAAGGTAACTAATTTTTTGGGGAAAATCTGACATGGTTTGCTTTTTTAGTTTAGCCCTTTCTTAAGAAGTTACATTGAGAGCACTTGGCTCGCAGTTAAAAAGGTTTCCAATAGAAAATTTCTAACACTTCAGAGATTGCTAGTATTTTACAATAAGAGTGTCTCAGTAGACTTGATGGGACATGTGAAAACTTCATAATTGGTTTAATTTCAGTTTAGACTGCTGGCATATTCAAAATATCAGCCTTTAAAGTAGCAGACCATACCTTTATCTGATAAATTTTTATTATAAGTACATACTTTTATGAAAAGAATTGTCACATGGGAAATTAAATATTAAAATGCATAGAGTTTTATAGAATGCTGTGGCCATTTTGTAGAGGTAATAGGGAGGGTTCATACTTTGTCCTTTAGCCATGAATTGTTAAGCCCCTATTCCTATCAGCTATAAAAGATCTGAGATTTTTACCCAGTTTACAAGCTAACAAATTAGATTCCACAGTTTCATGGATCCTGGTAGAAACTCAGTATTCTTGGGTAAGAGATAGAGCACAGCCTACTAACCACAGCAGTAGGAGGAACCAGAATATCATTTTCTTCTGTGGCTCCCTAGGCCTACTGAGCAACCTGACAAAGGTCAGGTGACATCTACACATGAGTGTGTTGCATTACAGAGCAGGGACCCTGAGCTTGGGAAACCCCAATCTTTTATTATAGGCTTCAAGAAAACTTGCCCAGTGTTTGCATGGAGACATCTTTAATGTATTTGATAGCAAACAAACTGCCCTCTACTCTAGAGGCAGACACTTGCTCCACCTTCCATATCTGGTCATGCTGCAGACATCTGTGAAAAGATAGTCCAGAGCACAAGGCCATCAATGCCTCTGCTTTCAAGATGTGCAGAAACCTGAGAGACCCATGGGAAATTATGATCCTACAGTCTTTACCTAGTTATGCCTTTCTGTTACCAGTTGGAAAAACCACTGTGGCATTAAAGTAGCTAGTTGATACTACCTTGGGTCTCATGTGTCACTTGCTAATGCATTGGATTTATGTATCTTAGAAGAAGTACTAAAGGAGTGCCTGGCCTCACCCATCTCAACTTTGTCATGTGTCATAATGAATCCCTGGTCAGATGTCAGTGTTGTTAGCACAACCCTGAAAGCATTGTTTTCAAGTGGCTTTGACATCAGCAGGATATCTTGATATTAAACACAAATCACAAAATTTTAGGTTTGGAAAGATCTTTGAAGAACATCGAGACTAGTTTGCACATTTTACACATAGAAATACTGAATCCTAGGTTTCCTGTGTGAGGAGTCTAAGTGAACATTGTGGCAGAGGCGACTGTAGAAAGCATGTCTCCCAGCTCCTTGCCTGGTATTCTTCCCAGAACAAGAGAGAAAAGGCTTGCATGAAGGCTCACGTATTCTCTCTCCTTTTTTTTTTTTTTAATGATAGGCACACAGTGAGAGAGAGAGGCAGAGACACAGGCAGAGGGAGAAGCAGGCTCCATGCACCGGGAGCCCGACGTGGGACTCGATCCCAGGTCTCCATGATCGCGCCCTGGGCCAAAGGCAGGCGCTAAACCGCTGCGCCACCCAGGGATCCCTCTCCTTTTTTTTTTTTTAAGCCATAACTGTGATTGATACCTAATATGTTACAAAATGCTAAGGCCAGATAAGAGAGAGTGATTCAGAAAGAATTTTGCTTTTGATGAATTGCACAGGCTTCACCGACTTTTAGTAAAAAAAGAACCTTTTCCCAAAGAAATAAGGGTTGTGTTCAGAGGAGAAACAGGAGTAAACAAAAGTTTCAGAGATTGAGAATGACTCACATGTCCATTGGAAGTGCTTGCAGAATCCGATGGAACAGGGATGGGGCTGCATGAGGGAGGAGGGACTGCCTCCTGGAAGGGAGGAAAAGAGAGGTGAGCCAAGGTAGCCTCTGGGAAGGTAGAGAAATACTCCCTGTTGCCAACACTGACAAATACTTAGAGCAGTCACAGTTGTTCATTTGTTTGGTACACCTCGGTTTCCTCTTCTACAAGTGGGCATATCTTCCCAGAGCTGTCTGGAGGAATAAATGAATTATTGTATGTGAAGCACTTTATGAATAGCAGTCACCTCATGCTTCATCTTCCTGGTTAAAAGACAGCAGCAGATACTATTCCTGGTGGGGCTCAGTAGTAGGTATTTGATAAATTCTCATGCTTTAAAAATTGTATTAAAATGGTTAAAATCTCCTGGTGGTAAGTCAGGTAGAAACAGCATGCCATATGGACTACCACTTTTTGGTTTTTGTACAGTTGGTATCTGCCATATGGCACATACTGGGGCCTATACAGTGTTATTTTGCTATCTGATGGTATGGGTGTTGCTATTTCCATTTTACAGTGAAGAAACAATCTCAGAGAAGTAATTTATCTAAGATCACCTTACCGACAGTGACAATGTTGGGATTTAAACCTTCATGTGTCCTCCATCTATAATACTGTACTCCCTTCCACTGCCAAGTGCTGGTTATAAATGAAGTTTTAAACTAAAAGCATATGAATAATCTGTATACGAGACATTTATTATATCCTTCCTTGGGAGAGTTGCTTTCAACTTTTCTAAGCGTGTGATCTCCTTGTTGTTTTTAAGAAGCCATTGACAATCTTTTAGTAGCTGCTGAGAAGATTTGAGGGTGAACTGTGGGGTCTCAGACATCTCATGTCGTCTCGCAGGCTTCGTCATCTGGGGTTCTGTGAGAGTCTCCCTGTTGAGAGCTAGATAAGTGACAGTTTTCCCCAACGATGGCACATAGCCAAACCTATCTAAACACCTAGAGAGGAGTTAATTGATGAAAAATTATATTTTCTTAAGAACCCTGTTTGAAAGAGAGGTGACTGAGCTGGGTGGCTCAGCGGTTTAGCACTGCCTTCAGTCCAGGGCGTGATCCTGGAGACCCGGGATTGAGTCCCATGTCGGGCTCCCTGCATGGAGCCTGCTTCTCCCTCTGCCTGTGTCTCTGCCCTTCTCTCTCTCTCTCTCTCTTTCTCTCTCTCTCAAATAAAATTAAAATAAAATAAAATAAAATAAAATATTTTAAAAAAAGAAAGAAAGATCTGAGGGGTTTGAGGACCACAAAGTAGGACAAACATCTGTAGGAACCCGATATGACATTGCTGTTAGTGCAGTTTTTCCATCTAAAATGTGCCTATTTTCTTACCTCTATTAGTCAAACATGAAGATCATGTTGAAATATAAGAACATTGTACATTATTTACTTAACATAGTAATGGTACCTTAATATATCATTCCAAATTTCTCACTTAGAATCACTCAGTCACTGAGCTTTTAAACATACCCTGGTTCTGCACAGACTATTTTATAACACGATTATGATTGTTTTAATATAAGGGTGGGTATTTGGGGATCATTTAATCATTTATCAGATTTGTTCTATATGTCTGCCACGTGTCCAGTATTGCCGGTCACTGGCAACTCATGTGATGCACCACACTGTCCTGCCCAGTGTGATGGAGCTGAAATTGAAATCTACATATGACCTTAGCTCAGAAGTGTTCTATCATCTCTGTGGCAGACCTGGCATTGGCAAGTACTAGAAAGAAGAAACCGGTGTCAACCACATTAAACTCAGATTCTCTATTAAGAAAGAGTGCAGTGTCCACTGTGTAGAGCTTCCATCACCTTCTTTCTTGGATCACACCAATGCAGAGGTTCTCAAGGTGTGGTCCACAGACCACACAGGTTCCCTGGGGTCTAAGCTATTTCTACAATAAGGTGTCATTTGGCATTTCCACTGTGCTGACATTTTGAATGAGTATCGTCAAAGCAAAGTAGGGGTAAAACATAAGTCAGGACGATGGCACTGAATTGTTATCAGTACTCCTTGTATTTTCTACAACCACACACTTGTAGTGAAAAGGGGGAAAAGCCACTTTTACTGAATGTCCTTGATGACATAGTAAAAACGATTAGTTGTGATAAAGCTTGACCTTTGGATACAGGTCTTTGAGATATTTTGTGTGATAGATCTGGTTCAAATAAAGCACTTCTCCGAGATCGAATCCCACATCGGGCTCCTGGTGTGTGGAGCCTGCTTCTCCCTCTGCCTGTGTCTCTGCCTCTCTCTCTTTCTCTCTGTGTGACTATCATAAATAAATAAAAATTAAAAAAAAAAAAACAAATAAAGCACTTCTACATATTGAGCTGTAGTGATTGTCTTGGGAAAGCACACGTATGATTGTATTGTGAACTAAGCTAGTCACTTTTTTTTTTAAGATTTTATTTATTTATTCTTGGGAGAGGGAGAGGGAGTCAGAGACACAGGCAGAGGGAGAAGCAGGCTCCATGCAGGAAGCCCAACGTGGGACTCCATCCTGGGTCTCCAGGATCACGCCCTGGGCTGAAGGTGGCACTAAACCACTGAGCCACCTGGGCTGCCCAACTAGTCACTTCTTGGATGAGATTACCATTTTTATGTTAAAAGAATGAGTGACATCTGTGGTTATTTAGGGTTGGCAGACATTTTTGTAAAAATGAATAAAATGAGCCTGTCACTTCAGAGAAAACAACTGTTAGTGTTGGTTGCCAATGATAAAATTGGAACTTACAGGCAAAAATTAGAATTTTAAAAAACTCATATTGGCAACATAGGTTTGACAGCTTCCCAATTATTAAAGACTTTTTTTGATAAGATTGAAGATGATGATAAGTATGGGAATTTGGGTTGTTTTGTGATGAAATGTATCAACATTTGTAAGATCTGTATAACTCAGCAAATCAATATTTTTCAAATGACCAAAGCATGAAGTCGCAAAATGCAGCATGAGTGAAAAGATTCATTGAAAGTACAAAATAGACCAATGGATCTTGATGCAAAAGACTCAAAGTCATCTTTTACTGTTTATGCTCCTGTATTTTAACTAATCTTTGAGAAACTACCACTTGAATCCTATTGTTTCTAAGCAGAATATCTATAATTTTCTGGAAAGGACATTAAAATAGTCCTCCCTTTTCTAAGTACATGTATTATAAGGCTGCATTTTCTTAATATGCTTCAAATAAAACAAGATTGACTTAAGCAGGAATGAGGATCTGTTTTCTCTTAAGCCAGACAGAAAAAAAGATTTTGCAGAAGTAGAAAATAATGTTACTCTTCAGACATTTTGTTTTGTTTTCAAAAGGAGTTTTATTTATTAAATTTTATGTTAACATGTAATAGGTTAATTACTAGATTTAAATTATTTTTTATATTTCTCATTTTTATTTTTACTGTGTTTATAGGTATAACCTTCACACAAAAAGTTTTTTTGGTCCTTGATAATTTTTTAGGAGTCTAAAGGGGCTCTGAGGTGTTGTGCCCAAGATCGCGAATCCGAGAAACCACCAAGGAGCCGACACCGATGCAAACACATGAGGGTTTATTTACAAGCTCGAGCTCGGGTCCAAGTGTCCCAAGCAGGGACTTGGACCCCAAGACTAAGAGGCTTAGCAACTTTATAGGGGCCAGTGGCCAATGGGATACGCAGAGAGTTGCACAGTCATGCTGGTCCGGACCCTCGCAGGTGGCCGATTGAGTTACATTTTACCCTAAAGTATCCATTTGAGCTGGCCTATCACTGAGCCGATTTTCGATTAGGGTGTGCCCTGGTCTTGACTAGGGTGGGGCAGTGCCCTAAGCAGGTCGGCACAAGGCGAGTACAGCACAAAATGGAGTCAGTCCTGCTCTGCTTGTCCAGGGGTAGGGGATTTTTGTTAAATTTCCTGGGTCTCACAGAGGTAAGGCTAATACCCTTTCAGAGGATGGGGCAGAGATAGTGAATATGAACACATCTGTATTACAGAGTTCATTGTATATACTTTTGAATATCTACTATTTCTGAATTAATTATACCCTTACTTCCTTCCATCAGTATAATCAATAGTTAGCTACATTTGTATTATTCATGCTTCCATTTAATAAATAATTATTGAGACCATAGTTATCAAGGGGTTAGAAGGGAAAGGGGATACACAGAATATATAAATCATGTTTATTCCCCGTAAGAGGGCAAGGTTTCTTTCTTTAAAAGTCATAACCTGGGAATGTTACTGTACTAAATTGTCCTAGAAGTTTGTTGCTCATCTTGTTTGGATGTGGCTATAAAATATGTTCTGGTTGTTTATGGCTGTGTAACAAACCCACCCCAAAACTTACTGCTTAAAACAATGATTTCTCATTATGTCTCACAGTGCTTGTGGATTGATTACTTAGCTGTGTGATACTCACTTGGAGTTTCTTACATGTTTGCAGTTAGCAGCTGGGTTGGATGTCCAGTGTAGCCCAGTCTCATGACTGGCAATTGATGCCAGCTGTTAGCTGGAAGGTCTATTGAGATGTTGACTAGAGCTTCTCATTCTTTTCCATGGGACCTGGCTGTGAAGCTTGGTCTTCTCACAAGTTTCCAAGAGGAAACATCCCATAGATATCAAATCACTGTTAACATATACCTAAAAGTAATAGAATATTTATGTCAACTATAATTAAATTAAAAAAAAAAAAAGAAAGAAAGAAAGGAAGGAAGGAAGGGTCCTAAGAATGACAAGAACCGACCTAGCTCACCTATCCCAGAAAATTACTTTGACTACATTTTGTCTGTCAAGAGCAGGTTGCAGGGCCAGCCCGGATTCAAAGGGAGGCGACCACCAAAGGACAGAAACACTGAGAGGCTTGGTTCTTTTGCAGCCAGCCGCTGTCTTTGGACACTGCCTGTCATGGGACTGTCATAAATTATTCCCCGGTGTAGCTGGGAAAATGAATGACTACTTTCATTCTTAAATTCTGGGCTTAAGATCAATGTCTGGATTTCTATTCATAATAGAAAATTTAGCTGAATGTATTCAGATGTTATCTTTGCATTTTTTGTTTGTTTGCTTAATCTACATTTGCCATAGAAGCTCTCTCCCTTGATTATTGCCTGTATTCAGTTTCTTTTGTTCAGACGGAAATGCCCACTTTCCAGTGACGGTGTCTTTACTTACAATGGGTGAACAGAGTTCCTGCCCTGTGAGCGCTGGAGTTGCTACACTTGTTGGTCACAGAGTGCTTGACACTGGCCTGATCTTGCCTTAGGGCTGAGGAAATGCAGAGCTGTGTTACCCTGTGGCAGTGTGACTGACTGCATGTTCACTCTGACAGTGGCAACCCCAGAAGTTCCAGAAAGGGAGGTTAAGGGGCAACGTTAAATCTGGGGGATGGAAATCAGAGGTTGTGTGGAAGTAGCATTTATACAGCAGTTATACCATCTGCAATTTGATTATGTGTTTGCTGTGGTCTGAGATCAGGCTGCAGGAAATTTCTTGGGGTCGGGGGGGATCCTTTAGCTAAAGCTCCCCTTGGTGGTGCTGTTGTGCTATAAACGTTGAAAGAATTTCTTTCTTTCTTTCTTTTTTTTTTTTTTGGTGCCCCCCCCCTTTTTTTTTCTTTTTTGGCAAATGTTTTATTGGACACCTGGGGTGCACCAGGCCTTGTGCTAGGCAGAGAGGAACTAAAAGGACACAGTTACTGTCCACATAGTCTAAACCTGGTTATTCACTTCCCTGACATTTTCTCAAAAGATGAAAAATACTACCTAATTGAATTTAAGCCAGGCCCATGGCTGCCTCTAGACTCCCTGTAGGTACTAATTAGTTTGCCTAATAAAGATCACATGCTCTCAAAACTTAGGGTTTTTAAAGTTATATGAAAGGGAGTCTGATGGTCCTTAAATATATTTTAAAATACTGTTTCACTCTAATAAGAAAACTGCAATTTAAAAGCTTCCCTGAGATGACACTTTCCACCTTTTGGTTTAGAAAAATCTGCCTGTGCAGTTATATCCAGACACTCTCCAACTGTGTCTGTACAACCATGTGGCAGTGTCTATCCAAATTCCAAATATGTTACTCCTTGACTCAACAGTCATAGCCTGTATTTGTGCAAAATGATAGCGTACAAGTTTATTTGGGCAGTATTTTTTTCATAATAGTGAGAGGTTAGAAGCAACTCAGGTATCCATCCATAGAGAATGTGACACAGTGGACAGTGTGCAGCTACAGAACAAAGTAAGGGGACCTATAGAAGGCTCTCTGAGACACGTGAAGAAAGTGTATGTGTAGTATGTGAATAGAAGTCAGGATAAATAATACATATTCTTATTTACATGGAAAACATCTGGAAGGATACACAAGAAACTGATTAAAATGTTATGGGGTGAGAGCAAAGCAAAACTTTTCACTGCCTGTGTTTCTCTTCTTTTACCACGTGAGTGCCAGTGGGACAGGAATCTTTGTCCTCACGAATGTATCTCAAGTACCTATTAACAATGCCTGGCACACAAGATGTGTAGAATAAAGGATTATGCAAAAATAATAAAGTTAAGAAACAAAAGCAGTACAGACTCAGGGAGCCTGGATGGCTGTGGCTAAGCCCTTTAAGTGTCCGACTCTTGACCTCAGCTGAGGTTTTGCTCTCAGAATCATGAGTTCAAGCCCCGTGTTGGGCATGGAGCCTCCCTCGCCTCTCCACTAAAAAAGGCAATACAGACTCATTACAAAAATACAGGCAAGCTTGAAGACAACCATGGTTTCTACTTCTGTGTAATCCTTAGACTAATGCCTTAGTCTAAAACACTCCAGATAATTTTCTATTCATACATATGTATATGTTTTAAAAAAACAGGCTATAGCGTGTATATATAGTTTTATAAGCATCTTTGTACTGTATCACCTGCGGTGGGAAAGAGTTTTATAACATGGCTTTGAACTATCATTGATTTATCCAACAAAATAAATAATGCCATGTATTTGGACATTTAAGTTTTGCACATACATACACAGACAGCTCTGGAAAGAAAATTCTTGTGCATGAGAGTATATGAAAGTGGGCAGTAGTATACACTAGAGTAAGACCCATCTCTGCCTCTTGCTAGCTGTGTGATCTTGGGCAAGTTAAATAAAATGTGCAAAATAATAGTTCCTATTTTGTAGCGTTATTATGAGTATTCAGTAAAAAGGAGGAAACCGTTAGAAC
This sequence comes from Canis lupus baileyi, assembly GCF_048164855.1. Lineage (NCBI taxonomy): Eukaryota > Metazoa > Chordata > Mammalia > Carnivora > Canidae > Canis > Canis lupus. The sequence goes on along the minus strand of NC_132843.1, from coordinate 1,931,456 downwards.
AATGTTTAGCATATTTAAGTATTAGCGAACCCTCCTTTTCTCCAAACAGAGCTTGGGGAAAATGGTAGACTTGATTCTGAGTGAGCATTACCATTCCTTATTCCGGAGCCTCAGAAACCCCTCAGGAGCATTTGTTTGCAGTTTGTCCCTTTGGGTACTGCCCCCTGCAGTGATCCCTGGGCTCACAAGCAGAAGACTCTTTAGGGATAATTTGTGTGATGACATTTAGTAGGAGGATATCCTGAGTGAGCCCTGCAGGAGACTTCTCTGCAAGGAGGCAGATCTTGTGCTCCTGCTCTTGAATCTCAGGTGTGGCTTGTGTTTCATTAAGTAGCAGGGAAAATTGTTTGTGCTGCTTCTTAGGGAGAGCAAACAGGGTCAGACGGCTGACTGCTGATGCCTCCGTTCCCCCTTGCTATGTGATAAAACGAGGAGAAGACCTGATGGGACCCATCTGACACCACTGGGTGGGCGTGGTGGGTACAGCCGCTCATCCACTGTCTCAGAGGCCCGGCCTCTGTCCTTGTTTTTGGGGCAGTCAAGCCACCTTTTCCCACCTACTGACCCTATCATTTTTAAAAGGTTTTATTTTCACTTCTTATTCATTGTTAATTAGTTCTTAGAATCCATTTCTGTTTCCCTTCTTCAGTGTCACTATTTATAAAGCAATTTCATCCTTGCACATACTGGTTTTCTTAAAGTTGGGCATACTTGATCAAATTGAAGTAGTTCTAAAATACAACATGACTGAGAATGACTGTTTATTTCTTTTCATTTACGTATTAATAGATATTTCACAGGCACCTCCCCTCACAAAAAGGGAGAACTGAAGTCCTTTCTTATTTGATGTTAAAAGGCTTTAATTTTAAGGCTATCCAAAAGCAACACCTGAAATGTGAATAAAACATTTCCAGAACAAAACCAAAACTGTTTAAATTATCAAATACTTGACACAAGTGTTGCATTCCTTCTATGTCTAGAAATCAAATGTTTCATGTTAAAATGAAGATGGAATTAGCTTAAACAAATGTTATTTGCAGAAGTCTTTGCTTCCTTTGGAAGAAAAAAGGTGGTGTGAGGATTTTATAGTATTGTTTTTATATTGCAATCATGAAATGGAGTATTTTGTAATAATTGATAGATTTTAGGCATTTTTTAAGGCCTTACCAGTTTTTTTCTTTCACAGTGACATGTAGTGCTTGCTTGAAATTGTGCCTTTCATTCCTTCCAAACCATTTGCATCTATTTTGCTGATGTATACTGACCTTATTGTATCCAGTAAGTAATTACTAATCCTGACTGGTCTAGACACTGGTAGTGATGCAAACTTGTGCCATTTTTTTCAAGACTTTCTTAGAATTGGATCACATGCTAAGTGTTATGTAATACACAGTCTCCCTGTTGCAACTGAAAAAGTGAAAATGGTCTTTTAAAAAGCTGTTGTTATGACATATATATGTATATGAAGTATTCCCAGCTTGAAACAGCATTTCACTTTTGCCTCTGTTATTCTTCAGATGTGGGTAATGCTACTTCGCTATGTTAAAAGGGTTTCATCAAGTGTATCCGTCAAATTTAGGTTCAACTGTGAATCACTGAGAAAAACTGACAATACTAGTAGTTTAAAGAAAGCATTTTATTTTTCTCCCAGTAGAAGTCCAAGTTGATGGAGCCTCTGCTCCAGCAAGTACTGGTTTTCTTCAGCTGCTAAAACAAATCCTCACCAGCTAAACTACCTAAAGCAAAATACACGTATTATCCCGTAGTTCTGTAGGTCAGAAGTCTGATGTGGCTTAGCTCGTGTCTGCTGCAGGTTTCACAAGGCTGAAATCAAGTTGTTGGCCCTGCTGGGCTAGCATCAGAAGGCTCTGGGAAGAATCTCCTTCTAGATTCCAGGTTGTTGGCAGAATTCAGTTCCTTGTGATGGTAGAAAGCATCACAAGGTCCCCTTTACCTTTCTGGCACTCAGCTAGGGGCTTCTCTGAGCTTCTAGAAGCCGCTTTCTGGTCCTCACACACGGGTTCCTACATCAGTGGCACATCCAGTGATTCTCATGCTTGGAATCCCTCTGATTTATCCATTTGCCACCTCTGGCTCTGGCCAGAGAGAGTTCCTGTGCTGTAAAGGGTTCATATGATTAGATTGTCCACATATGGATAGTTCAAGATTATGTCTCTATTTTGAGATCTGTAGTCTTAATTACATCTGCCAATTCCCTTTTGCCTTGTATAGCTCCTTGTTTCCAGGGATTAGGGCATGGACATCTTTGGGGAAATCCCTTCCAATATGCCTCCACCATCCTTAGGGTCTGACCTTGGTTATTACTGTCCTGTTCAGCATCTGAGTTCAAGCCACAGGATAAGAGGAGGGGACAAAAAGTAAAAGAGCAAGACAAGGCACAAGCTGACTCTTCAGGAAGATGCCCAGAAGCTGCCATGAGAAATACTTATACCTGGTAAGCCCAAACTTCATCATGTGACCACAGTTAGCAGTGGAAGCTGAGAAATGTAGTTTTTTTTTTTTTTTTTTAAGATTTTATTTATTTATTCATGAGAGAGAGAGAGAAAGAGGCAGAGACACAGGCAGAGGGAGAAGCAGGCTCCATGCAGAGAGCCTGATGTGGGACTCGATCCCGGGTCTCCAGGATCACGACCTGGACTGAAGGTGGTGCTAAACCGCTGAGCCACCCGGGCTGCCCCGAAATGTAGTTTTTATTCATCCCAGCATGTGCTCGCTGAAAGTCTGTTAGTGGAGAAATGGATTATGGGAAGACAGACAGCAGCTCCTCCGCCACCATGTGCATTTTTTCTAGTCACTGGAAAACAAGAAAGTAGAGGGGATGACAGTAGTACAACCACCAGACTGCAGGGAGTGGGCCAGCATGGCTTTCTGGCAAGGTAGAAGACCCACAGGGGCAGGCTGCAGAGAAATCCCTGGAGATGCAGTATTGTTCAACCTGAAGAACATCTAGCCTTGGTTTATTTTTCTACTCTTGCATACCTGCACAGTGTTTTTACAGAGTGAATTTTAGTAAATATTTTTTGAATGAATAAAAACGTTGCTACTCATGTGACATTTGGAGTAGGATGAACAATTTTGTAAAGCTAAGTGTATTTTTTTTTTTTTAATCCAACCGTTTATGTTAAAGTCTGTTGTTGGGTGTTAAAGTTGAATTCCAGCTAGAAACACAATATATAACCAGTTCATCCATTTTTGCATTATACAGGTCCTTACTTCCTCCAACATCTAAGTATCTTTTCTACTGAAAGAAAAAGTGAAAATACAGTTTAGGAATAATTTCTGTTTTAATCCAGTAGAACTTCTGTGTGGCCAACTGTAGTATAAGGCAGAGAGTGAAGAGTTGTACAAAGTGCCGTAGGTACCTAGAAGGAAGGGGTAGTTCTAACCTAGGACAATTTTAATCAAGACCTTAAAGAATGAATAACATCTCAACAGGTAAAGGTGGGGGAAAGCAAAATCCCACATGTAACTAAATCATCTTTGGCTGGCAAGGGAGAAGAATTTGGGGAAGTATATGGAACTGCCTGTTACTAGAAAATTTTTTATTTTTTGTCAGTGAACGTTTGCTTCTGAAGTTTTCCGCTCTGCGCCCCCCATTACCTTTCCTGTTAGGATTCACATCAGGCACAGGTGCTGTCAGTTTCTGTTGCAGGCCACCCTCTTCAAGACGGACTTGTCAGTATTGCAGCCTGTAGACTTCGCATGAAGTTCTCTTGGTAACCTTTCAGTTCGTCCAGCTGTGTTAGGACAGTGTGGGGCATTTGAGCAGCTGCATGTGTCATTAGAATTGACTCGAGGAACCAGACATACTGGGTCTGCCCGCCCTGCTCGATGGTGCCAAGTGGGCATGCAACGCAGAGAACCAGAAGGGAGCGGTAGCTCACGTAGAACATGTAGCACTGGCCTGTGGTTTGGCTTCACTGGGGAGAGGGCTGAGATGGCCACGGCCAGTCAGCGCTGGCTACGCAGCCTTGGAGGTGTCAGAGGAGAGATGGATAGGAAATTAAGTAAGGTCCACCTACATCTATCATCATGCGGTGACAGTTTTGCACTTGGTGTTCCCTTGGTGGTAGCAACAGGAGCAGCCGGGGCTCCCAGGGCCCCTACTGCTCCCAGAGCACTTTCCTCTGCCAGGATCTCTTTTACATATTCCATTTTCACGTCCAATAGCATGTGAAGAAAGGGCGCCATTGCTTTAAACATGCGTGTACATCCTTATCAACATGCCTAAATACCTCGGGAAAATTAGAAGACACTTCTCTAAAAGTTGGAATAATGAGGTTGATCTTAAAGCTGTCAACTTCTCAAAAGGTGATGTATTATTCTTTTTTTTTTTTAAAGATTTATTTTATTTATTCATGAGAGACACAGAGAGAGAGAGGCAGAGAGACACAGGCAGAGGGAGAAGCAGGCTCCATGCAGTGAGACTGGGACTCGATCCCGGGTCTCCAGGATCACACCCTGGGCTGAAGGCAGCGCCAAACTGCTGAGCCACCCAGGCTGCCCTGATGTATTATTCTTAAGGTATTTTATCCAACTACAAGATGGACATTGTACAGGAGAATAATAGTATTCTAGTGTCATGAGTGAAGTCGTTTTTTTTTTTTTTTAAATCATAGTAGGTCCATTGGATTTCCTAAACACTGCATTTTCTTATAGATTTGTAATGTGGAAACATGTTACGTTTTATTGATTTTTACATATAGCTTGAGTTTTTTTTTAATTGGTTCTATTATTTATTCTCTCTTGTTCTCTGTCTTCTGTAGAGTTTTATCTGTTAACAGATAGAATGTAGATTCTTATAGAAAAAGTCTGTTTTATTAATTATAAGGCATATGTCTCAGGCTACCAACAAAGTATACTGAGTGTTTTGAATTAAATATTTAGTATTTCATTGACTATTTCCTCTGACTTCCATTAAGACCTCTAAAATAATTCTTCTCTAATAAGCCTTTTGTTTGTTTGGAGCCAATACACAGATTGATGTGGAGAGAACCATTGTTGTAGTGCATCGGGTATGGTAAGCTGTTCTCGATAACCTATCTAACTTGAGTGTAGTTCATTTTTGGTGAGATGTTAAGTTTCTTTTTTTTTTTTTTTTTTTTAATTTTTTATTTATTTATGATAGTCACACAGAGAGGGAGAGAGGCAGAGACATAGGCAGAGGGAGAAGCAGGCTCCATGCACCGGGAGCCCGATGTGGGATTCGATCCCGGGTCTCCAGGATCACGCCCTGGGCCAAAGGCAGGCGCCAAACCGCTGCGCCACCCAGGGATCCCGAGATGTTAAGTTTCTGTCATTGCAGGAAACACTTGGTTTTGTTCCCAGATGTGTGATAGTGGTGCTGTTTTGAGACTAGAAAGAAACTTTTGATGATGACATGGAATAAGAAACTTTAAAAGTGTGCAGAGATAATAAAGGGCATGGTATTAAAGGTTTTTACTAAGACACATGGTCTGCTTGATCAGGGTGTATAGGGCTGAGCCTGGGAGATGTAATCTAATTTTCTTCTTCCCTTGAATGCAGTTGGTATGTTTGACTAGCACAGGCTAATGCTTCATCACAGGTGATCGTTGTTACTATTTCTTTAGGACAGTTAAATAATCTGTTCTGGACAGTTAAATCTGTTATGTCATACACAGTAAATTTCCCCTTGCGCACAGTTCTTTGAGTTGACAAATATCGTTGTGTATCTGCCGCCATGAGATGAAGAAAAGATTCTTCTCCCCAGAAACTCCCTGTGTAGTTGTGTGGTCACACTCTGCCAGCAACCTGAGCCCCATTCTGTTCCTGTAGTTCTTTCTTTTCCAGAGTGTCCTGTAAACGAAATCGTACAGAATGTAGTCTTTTGAGTGTAGAGGTTTATCCATGTTGTTGAATGGCTCCTTATTTATTTATTTTTTTTAAACTGAGGAGTAGTCCACTATAAGGATACCCCAGTTTATCTCTTTATCAGTTGAAAGATGTTTGGCCTGTTTTCTTTTTGAGACAGTTATGAGGAAGCTGCTATAAATATTTGTGTAGAAAATTTGGAGGAATATAAATTTTCATTTCTGTTGGATACATGCCTAGGAATAATGTTTTTGGGTGAATGGTACATGTATGGTTAAGTGTATAAGAAACTGCCAGTCTTTTCCAAAGTGACGGTGCTATTTTGTGTTCCTACTAGCAATGTGTGCAGGATCCAGTTACTTCACATCTTCACCAACAATTAGTATTATCTTTTTTTGTAAAAGCCATCCTAAAAGATATGTAATCATATCTCATTTGTTTGTTTGTTTGGTATCATTTAAATTTTTAATTTTAATTCCAGTATAGTTAACATACAGTGTCATACTAGTTTCAGGTTTGCAGTATAGTGATTGAACACTTCTATATGTCATCCAGTGCTCATCATGATAGGTACCCTCCTTGATCCCCATCACCTGTTGCCCCTTCCCCACACCGAGAATTCTTTATCTATTACAAGTCCTTTTACAAAAAAAAAAAAAAAAAGTCCTTTTACAGGTGTGTGTTTTGTAAAGCTGTGTCTATCATTCATGGCTTGTCTTGTCTTTTAACATCTTTCAAAGAGCAGGAATTTTTGATTTTGATAAAGTCCAAATATTCAGTTTTGTTTTGTTTTTTACAAATTATGCTTCTAGAATCTACTTAAGATCTCTTCTGCCTAACCAAGGGCCACAAAAGGTTTCTCCTTTGTTTTCTTCTAAGAAGTTTTATAGTTTCAGGTCTAAGCAATTAAGTCTGTAATTCACTTTGAGTTAATTTTTGTCTATGGTACACGGTATGAATCAATGTTCATATTTTTGCATTCAAATATATCATTAGTCCAGTAGCATTTATCAAAAAGACTGCCCTTTCTCCGTTGAATCTGGCAACGCACTAGCAGTTGATTTTCTTTTTTTAAGGAATTTATGGAGATGAATCTCACCAACAATGCCCTTCGTTTTTATTTTTTATTTTTATTTTTTTTAACAATACCCTTCTTATTTACCACCTGTAACAATTAATAACGGGTAAAAAGAGAAATTTAATTAAAAAATAATAAAATTATCAAACGTTTGAACTCTGTGCCCCCTTTTTTGAGAGGTTGACCTAATCATTATATGTACAGGGACGTCATGAAGCATTTCCCTCTTTTTGCACCTTTGAAGCTTCATTGTTCTAACCTGAAGGAGACATGAGCATCCTGTCCCTTCCCCTTGCCATTCTCCAGATTTCTGCTCTGGTGGTGGTCTGTCTTGAGATGATTACCATCTGAAACACAGAAGCCACAACTGCAAATTATTAGAGCCACATTTTTACCTTTATAAATCAATTTAATGTTGAAATGATAGATTATAAGCATCAAAGCATTTTTTAAGTGAAAAATTATGCTGAAAGCAGCCAGCATCACTCGGATTTAAAAGAAGTCAGCACCTATACACAGTTGACGTGTGAAGGAAAAATTGCTCTCCTTTCTGGAGGATGAAGTTTGTGCAGCAGATTTTGAACATACCTCATGTGTAATTCTGGCCACTTTTAGAAAAGATAAGGCCCTTTCTTCCTTTATTTATGTGGTTCTAAGTTACATTACATGTTCTTGGAATATATGGAAGGACTTTACAAAGACATCAACAAGACTTAGAATCTGTGGCTTGAATCTGAAGGTGAGAGTTTGAGAAATTTTTTTTTAAAGATTTTATTTATTTATTTATTCATGAAAGACAGAGAGAGAGAGAGGCAGAGACACAGGCAGAGAAACAGGCTCCATGCAGGGAGCCTGATGGTGGGACTTGATCCCGGGACTTCAGGGTCACGCCCCGGGCCGGAGGCAGGCACAAAACTGCTGAGCCACCGAGGGATCCCCTGGGAACCTTTTGTTGAAAAAACCTGCTTCCGTTTCTCCTCTGTTCTAATACTGATCCTCGTGAGTATCACCAGTCAGAGATGATTTTGTTTCTTTGTCCTGTTCATCTCTCGGGTCTTAGCCTAGGTGTCATGTCCTCTGAGATCCTTTTTTTCCTAGCTCCCCACTGAGGTTTGGGTCTCCCATTCACCCCACCTGCTGCCATATCCCCGCGGCATCTAACACGATGTTGTGCTGTAATTAATGGACTCTCCTTCTCCTTCTCTGCTCTGTAGACTAGATGTTTATTGGGTTGCTGTGTAGGAACACAAATAATAGGCAGGTGAACAAACGCAGTAGGGGCTTTGAGATCAGTGAAAATGAAGACCGGATGGGTGAAGTGACAGTGGAGCCTCTTAAATTGGCAGGTCAGGAGGTCATCTTTAGGGTCTAAGGGAACTTGGAGTCAGTTTGTTTCTAATGATGAGGTCATTGTTTCTTTTGCAGTATAAATGAGAGTGGATTCAGAGTTAACCCTGAAACACCTGTTCAGTGCTCTCTCCTGCCCGTGTGCTTTCTGGAGTAGGGAGAAAGAAAGAGCCGGGAGGGCCTGCTCTTTGGAGGCCGAACGTAGGGGCGCTGCGAGGGGGTTGCAGCTGCTGGTATCCTGGTGGCAGGAAGTGCTTGGGAACTGCTGGATGACCTGTTCTTTTTCTTCCAAGACCTCCATTTTAAGCGATGATGACATTGAAGCGCTCACGCACGGAAGGCCTGCTGCTCCCACCTCCACTGCTAAGCCCGTGTCTCCTTGTCACCTAGTCCGCTCCCCTCGGCCCACAGGGAAGGGGTTGTGATGGCTGTACCTCGTTATCTCCATGTCATTTCCAACAGAATGGATATATCTTCCTCACTGTATTCGTTTCCTGGAGCTGCTGTAACAAATGGCTGCAAACCGGGAGCTCAAAATAACAGAAACTTATTGTCTCACAGTCCTGGGGGGTAGACGTCCCAAATCAGAATGTCAGCAGGACCATGCTTCCCCTGAGACCTCTAGGGATGAACACTTCCTTTCCTCACTAGCTTCCAGTGTTTGCTGGCAAACTTTGACATCCTTGGCATGCATTACTCAGTCTCTGCTTCCTTTGTCACATGGCCTTCTCCTTGCCTTGTGTTTCTGTTATTTCTAGTAAGGACGCCAGTCATATTGAATCAAGTGCCTACCCTGCTCCAGAATAACCTCTTAACTAAGTATGTCTAACAACCTCATCTCTAAATAAGGCGAGGCTCTGAGGTAGTGGGGGTTCGGACTCCCACATGTCTGTTGGCATGATACAGTTCAACCCATGATACCTACTTAACATTTTTATCCTCATACTTAATTCTTTAGAGTTCATTGTACTGTCTTCTGTTCCTGTTCTTCCACCTCTCATTGTTTGAGATTTATTATTTTGCCAATTAGTAAATATATGCAGTCGTGATGGGTCTTAGGTAGTTTCTTATCATTTAATTTTTATATGTTGACTATACAAAAATGTATGTATGAAGATATCTTGAATCTTCAGCTAGAGATAAACTGCCTGATGGGTGACACTGATTAATTTTCTTATAGATTACATATTAAGTAGAGATGAGAAGAGTCAAAGAACGAATTGTTAATTCAGATACTGGATAAACAACACTGATGTCCCTCCCACAATATACAGGTCTTCTTCGTACCCTCTCTTTTCCTTCTGTGAATAGTCACCAAAAAAGCACTTGGCCTGTTTTGTTTGTTCTACAATAAAATACCCCCCTTCTTTCTTGATTTCTTTTATCCCATCTTGCCCATTTCCTGTATCCAGCAGTTACAATTTCATCTTAAAAAAGATATGAAGCCTTTCTAAGGCATCTCATGCTCAAGGTTGGCAGATTTTTGCTAATTTTGATCCAAAATAATGTGATTCACATAATGAATAAAGTGATAGCTAATAAGGTCTTCAGAACTATTTCAGAATGGCTGTTCCAGTTCTCTGTTCCATGGAAAGAAAATAAGTTTCTGGTTGGTTAGGAGGTAGAGGTGATTAAGACAATTGGATCTTTTGCATTTCTGAAAAGTGGAAAAATCATTAATTTCTTTTAAGATTTAAAAACAAAAAATTAACATTGGCAGTTTAGAGAAACAGACCTTAGAGAAGCATTATTTTGTAAGTTCCTATTCCCAGTGATTTATAGGCCTTTATTCACTCCTAAGGAAGGATGTAATTTTACCTTTATGGTTATGACTCTCCTAGCCCAGCCTGAAGTGTGATTGTCAGTGTGACATAAATACATAAAAACTTCCCCAAACAAGGTAACTTGTGGACCATTGGATATGGAACATTAATTTTTGTCAGTTTTTCTCTAGTGAATTAATAAATACTGTGCTTTCTTAATACCAGCCACTGTGCTAGGTGCTAGGGAAAGAAAAATAAAAATCCAGATTTTCCCTCAAAGAGGTTATGGTTGAAAGGGGAGACAGATATAAAGACAGTTGTAAATGCATTTTGTTAAGCTGTATATTGGCAGTAAGTGCAAGGTACAATGGGAATCTAGGAGAGACAGCACTAGATGTGCCTGGGGCAATCCGGGAAAGCCTCAACAGGGTTGCACTTAAGAGAATGAAGGAGCAGGGGGTTGCTGGAAGGACAAAGAGATGGAGTGAGCATCTTCAGGTAGTGCAAAGACCTAGAGGCAAAAGAAGACATGACCTGTCCTCTGCCCCAGGAAGAGGTGTCCATCAGTAACTGTGGCAGTCAGGCTAGTACTGCTGTTGGGCTGACGAGCACTTGAGCTAGTGACACCAATACCAGGCTTTTCATCTCCACCCACGCACGCCAGTGAGCTTCAATTCCATGATTACCACATTCCTGTAACAGACGGCACCCGTAATCCTTGCTGCCAGCTCACAGATGTGGGTTTAGTGTGTGTCACCACACCCATGTGGGTGAAAGGGTGAGGAGTGTGGATATTTTAGTGTACATCTATGACCATAGCTGAAAAACAACTCTGAGATGGGCTCCTGATTTTGAGTTATTTAGTATAACTTCTATATAAGAAGACTTGTCCAGATTTTTAATGACCTTAATAGTTTTTCAACTCTTCTGATTGTAGAGCACTTTATCTTGTGTATATTTTTTTCTGCTCTGCTATAGAAAGGATGTGACATAAATATTTAATCAGTCTCAGCAGAATTGGGCTTTTTTTCATGGCTCCAGATATCTAACTCCACTGATCTAATACTTGCGGCATGTATACTGAAGAATCGAGACTCAGATTGTTCAGAATTTTACAAAGGCTATAAATCCTTTCCTGCCTTTTTGTCAAGAGGGAGTTTATAAAATATAATGACTTTAGAAGTGAGCAAGCTTTTTGATGGTCATAAAGCGTGCTAAATATGCAATTTTATAGCTATTTATTTGTGAACCCAGTCTTTCCATTACATTCTTAGTGTTTATACCCCAGATTATTCAGTGTAGACATGTGTGTGGACTGAGAAACACTTTTGAGTCTAGTACATAGTCATCATCAATATCCCCCAAAGTCCAGATTTTTAAAAACACGTCTCTTAATTTTTCCAAATGATGTATGAAGATAATTTTTAACTTTCAGGCTGAGTTCTGTGTCTCTTATAGCTAATTCTAAAATGAGCATGTGCTTCCCCCCACCTTCAATCAACTCCACCCCCAATGGAACCAGTTTGGCATCTGTGGGAGTCGTCATTTTAATGAGTGTCCTGTCAATCCCCGACTATCCTTGGCACAAGAAGGAGCATAATAACATACTGAAATGCTTCTTTTAAAATATAAACTGTAAACAAATCCAATTGAGAAATTCCTATCAGGTAAATTTTTCTTCCTTATAAAATGTCCATCCATGTTCCTCTCCTCCTAACTCTAAGGTCATGAAAAGAAGGTGTTACCAAGGAATGTAGAATGAATGTCTGTGTTTGTAGATTTTGAGACCTGCTTATTAAACCACAAGTAGAGCAGACAGCGGCATGCTATTAGCACAGTGAAATACAGTGTCAAGGCATGTAGGGTGAGCATTGCTGGGAACCCAGCCCGCTGTATGGTGGTGCCACATGGCCTTATTGGGTGTTTGCAGAGTACATGTCTGTAAGGGAGAGCCACACAGCATTCTTGTTAAATAGTTGCTTTGTCCAAAGTCAAAGACATTTTTTGTATGCCTATGCCATGTAGGCAGGAATGCTGGTAATGAGCTGATCCGTTCATCCCCACCTATAACTACAGGTTGTCACATCATCTTTAAAACAAGGGACAGTTGTATACTAATGAGTACCATGTAGCTGTCCATCTACTTAGTCTAACTAATATTTAAGATATCTGCCACGTAGGACCTGTTACTATTTACAAAACCTAAAATTTTCAAGTGCCTTGTTTCCTTTACTTTGGTAGTATATGAAGATCAATGCCTTTGATGCTGTTTCATTTTCTATAAAGACAAGAATGAGATTTTATTAAGTGAACTGTGATCAAGTCTTCAAAGACAAGTTGCAGTTTTCAAAAAACATTCTTGGAAATAAAGTTTGTCCCTAAAGGAAAATACGATTAATTCTGTGGATACTACCAAATTTATATCTGATTTTAACAAATATTTTAGAAACAGGAAACAAGTAATTTGACAAAAACTTGTGAAATTGCTATCTAAAGTATTTGGCTATCCTTCAAGCTCCTACACATGTTTACATTTTAGGTCTTTATTGATGCATGTATCGCAAGATAAGTAGCTAGTTTAGGATGAAAGATCTTACTGGAAGATTTTTATTTTTTTTATTTTTTTTTTTAAATTTTTTATTTATTTATGATAGTCACAGAGAGAGAGAGAGAGAGAGAGAGAGGCAGAGACACAGGCAGAGGGAGAAGCAGGCTCCATGCACCGGGAGCCCGACGTGGGATTCGATCCCGGGTCTCCAGGATCGCGCCCTGGGCCAAAGGCAGGCGCCAAACCGCTGCGCCACCCAGGGATCCCAAGATTTTTAAATCAGTAGAGAGTTTGATTAAATTTCAACTGTCAATAATAGTATATATACATTCTAATTGATTAAAATGTCACACAAATCTAGGAAATTTTCTTATTTTGATTTTTTTTTTTTTTTTTTTAGCAACTGAGATGATAAATCACGGAAAAGAAGTTTGTATTGCAAGGTTATATTGTTAAAGAGGTCCTTTATTATTATTATTATTACAATCTATTACTCTCTAGATCTGGCAGTGGGATATTAGGTCATTTCATCCCTTCTAAGCTAGCGCTAGATTGTTCCTTTCAATGTATTTTCCAGGGCTTGGGCCAGTCTATTAATCCTTCGTACTAGAGATTCCCAGGATCTTCATTGCTAGCAATAGATTTAGCTCCAGGAAAAATGGCTCTGCTGCCAAGGAGTTAAATGATTCAAGAGCTGTGCTTCCACCACTGTTGTGTACTTTCCTGACATTCGTCCCACATTTTCCTCTGCTTATTTTCTTGGATGTCGTTAGATAGCCACATCATATTGGAAGTCTTATACTGTGTAAAATTGTGTGTTAGTTTATAAATTTTTTGGTTTGCTAAAATCTCCCCTAGAAACTTAATGATATTTAATGCAAGTGCATGAGCTTATCAATGGGATCATAGATAAGTCTTAAACCCAAGATTGAGTTTTAACAAATGGTTTTCTTTGACGTTCCTAGCATCGGTCCCCATTGGTCATTAGTGACTGTATAGTGCTAAATCCAGTGGGCATTTTCTTTAAAGATTTATTATTTATTTATTTATTTATTTATTTATTTATTTATTTATTTATTTATTTATGAGAGAGAGAGAGAGAGAGAGAGGCAGAGACACAGGCAGAGGGAGAAGCAGGCTCCATGCCAGGAACCCAACGTGGGACTCGATCCCGGGACTCCAGGATTGCGCCCTGGGCCAAAGGCAGGCGCTAAACCGCTGAGCCACCCAGGGATCCCGCATTTTCTATCTTACTGGCCTTCTCGATTATGTTTGACACTGGTTAACTATTCTTGGCTGAGACAGTCTCTTCTTGGTTTCCTCTTTTTCTTTTCATTGTGTTTCTGTTTATTGTTTTTGTCACTCTTCAAAATTCTGTAAAGGTTCATTTTCCTCAATCTAGATTTTTATTTTTTATTTAAAGATTTTATTTACTTATTTGACAGAGAGAGAGAGAGAGGCAGGCAGAGAGAGAAGCAGGCTCCATGCAGGGAGCCTGACGTGGGACTCGATCCTGGGTCTCTGGGATCACGCCCCAGGCCAAAGGCAGGTGCTAAACCGCTGAGCCACCTGGGCTGCCCCTCAATCTAGATTTAAAGTGATTGTGTGACACCATCCATTAAATGTTGGCATTTCTCAAGGTCACTCCTGGACTCCTTGTCTTCTCTCTGCTCCTTACCTCGGTCATCTCAGCCACTCCTGCCTATACACAGATGGCTCCCAAACATGCATGTCCAGGCTAGACCTGTCCTTGGGCCACTGAGACCTTTTTGTTCACATACCTGATCACATCTTTCAAGTTTCTCAGAGTTACTGCAAACTTCAATGCGTTTATTTATTTATTTTTATTTATTTATGATAGTCATACACAGAGAGAGAGAGAGGCAGAGACACAGGCAGAGGGAGAAGCAGGCTCCATGCACCGGGAGCCTGACGTGGGATTCGATCCCAGGTCTCCAGGATCGCGCCCTGGGCCAAAGGCAGGCGCCAAACCACTGTGCTACCCAGGGATTCCCCCTTCAATGTGTTTAGAATGCAAATCTCACCCTGGGACGCCTGGGTAGCTCAGTGGTTGAGTGTCTCCCTTTGTCTCAGGTTGTGACTCTGGGGTCCTGGGATTGAGTCCCACATCAGGCTCCCTCCAGGGAGCCTGCTTCCCTCTGCCTGTGTCTCTGCCTCTCTCTGTGTGTCTCTCATGAATAATTTTTTTTTTTTTTAAATCTTAAAAGAAAGAAAAAGAAGTCTCGCCCTTTTCTTGCCCTTCCTGATCCTCTCTGCTGTTCCCTGTCTCAGTGAATGACATCACCTTTTATGTAAGCCAGAAGCCTACAAGCCAGTTCTTTCCCAGGTCTTGTGAATAACTTTGTCATATCTGCCCACTTTTCTCCTTCACCTCATTGCCTTAGTTCCCTCCTCTACTCCAGTAACTTTCGTGAGGTCTGTTCCACTTCTTAGCTCATCAGTCTGCAGCCAGACAGATCCTTCCAAAATGCAGTTCTTTTAAAGATTTTATTTATTTATTCATGAGAGACACACAGAGGCAGAGACACAGGCAGAAGGAGAAGCAGGCTCCATGCCGGGAGGCCAATTAGGGGCTCAATCCCAGGACCCTGGGATCATGACCTGAACCAAAGGCAGATGCTCAACCACTGAACACCACCCCCCCCCCCCCCCCCCCCGTGCCTCCCTATTTGTAGTTCTATGGAAAAAGAAGGCGCCCCTCAAAATGCAAATCTTATCCTGAAACTGCTCAATACCCTTCTGGTGCTTTCTCATTGTCCTTAGGATAAACACCAATTTTGCTGTAATCAGGCCCCTTTTACTCCCCCCTCCTCCACATCTACACAGATCTTTAGTCTGTGTCATTCCTTCTGCTTGTATTCTCTTCCTGCTTATCTTTATTCATCCTCTAAATCTTGGCTGAATCATTACTTTCATAGGGAAAACTTTCCTGACCTATCTGATCAGTTGAAGTTTCCCTATTTTTAGCACCTATTACCTATTTCCATCAGCACCTATTACCTATTTCCATTAGCTTGATTAGTTTGTCCACATAAAAAAATGAAGAGTTCCTTAATCTGATATCAAATCAATATTCATATTGTGCCTGATTTAAAAGTACCTGTTTATTTTGGTCATTTCAAATCCAGGTCCAGACAAGGTCTTCACACCACATTAAATAGTCATGTCACTTAGGATTATTTCAACCTAGAGCAGGATCAGGATTTTTAAAATAAAGTTTTATTAGAACACAGCAATGACTGTTTATTTGCATCTTGTCTATAGCTGCTTTTTTGCACTAATTACAGAGTTTAGTAGTTGTAAGAAAGACAGCATGGCCCACAAACCTAAAATGTTCACATCTGGCTCTTTAGAAAAGGCTACTAATCCCTGATCTAGAGGTGTATCTCCACTGTCCTTTTTCTTCTTCTTTTTTTTTTTTAACTCGAAACTTTGATTAGTTGATCAACAGCTGTTTTACAGAATATCACACATATCCCAGTTTATCTCTTTGCTTTTTCTTGTGTCCTTTAATTTGTTTTGGCTAACATTGATTTCTTCTGCAAACTGAAAGTTAACTCTGAGGAATAGATCATTGAGATTCAACTTCTTTGGCAAAAGTTCTTCATATAAGCGTTCCTGTATATTTCATATTGCAGAGTATTAGGAAACACATAATGTCTAATTATCCCAGAGATACTAAGATTAATCAGTAGGTTTAGTTGGTGATAGCCTAATCCTTTCCTTCTAAATTATATCATTGTTTTTTCATGTGTTGGTTTCATCCATTGATGATCTTTTACTGAATTAGTTGTTTCATTACAGGCTGCCAGAAGGAAAATTTATTTTTTTAAGATTTGATTTGTAAGTAATCTCTACACCCAGCATGAGGCTTGAACTCACGACCCTGAGATTGGGAGCATCATGCTCTTCTGACTGAGCCAGCCAGGCACCCCAGGAAATTTTTAAATATAATATCACATGCATATTTTTAGGTAGAATTCTTTGTTTCCAAGTAGGTTTGCTTGCAAAGACGGGATTTTTTTTTTTTAATTAAGGTTTTGTTTTTTGTTTTGTTTTGTTTTGTTTTTTTAATTTATTTATGATAGTCACAGAGAGAGAGAGAGAGAGAGAGGCGCAGAGACACAGGCAGAGGGAGAAGCAGGCTCCATGCACCGGGAGCCCGATGTGGGATTCGATCCCGGGTCTCCAGGATCGCACCCTGGGCCAAAGGCAGGCGCCAAACCGCTGCGCCACCCAGGGATCCCCAAAGACGGGATTAATGGTTATTTCTTTTCCTTTAATATTTAATTTTCAGAAAGAGAAATTGATCTTGTTACCTTCAGTAGTAAACAAAACATTTTGTTTTTTGGTTTTTCAATTTTATTATGAACTCATTTTTTATATATGTACTATGTGTTTCAATCACTTGTAGATTAATCTTTTTGGTTTCTGAGCGTGCCATCTTTGGGCGATAGGAGACTCTTATGTTGTCTTTTGATAGGACGCTCTTCTTTGATAATTACTCTATTTCCCTGTTCCAAGGCCAATAGAATGTCTCAGGCTCATTTTGCACGCTTCCTGTCTCAGACCTAGAAACCATCATTCTTTCAAGGAGATCTGGCTTGTAGTGGGAATGATATTTAGAGACCACAATCTGGTGGTGGGTAATAGGGGTGCTATATGTACAAATAATTGTCTCAAAATAATAGTAATATTACTACTAAGTCTTAGTGAATGAAGTTTAGGATTTTTTAAAAATTAAAAAAAAATGTTTAAGATTTTATTTATTCATGAGTGACACAGAGAGAAAGACAGAGACACAGGCAGAGGGAGAAGCAGGCTCCCGGTAGGGACTTGATCCCAGGATTCTGGGGTCATGCCCAGAGCTGAAGTTAGACACTCAACCACCAAGCCACCCAGGTGCCCCTAGGATTTTTTTTATTCCTCTCTCCTTAGAATATATGCCACTAAACATATATAATCAATTCTATATTTTAAAATAATTTATTATAATTTTTAAATCTTTATGTAGTTTTATCACTCAATGTACAGTTAAATCAATTGTTTCAGTTTTCAATTTGAGGAAATTTTTTCCTTTTAAGTTTTTTTTTTTTTTTTAAGATTTTATTTGAGAAAGAGAGAGTGAGCTGTGGGGAGGAGGAACAAAGGGAGAAGGAGAAGCAGAGTCACCACTGAGCAGGGTGCCCATCGTGGGACTGATCCCAGGATCCTGAGATCATGACCTGAACCAAGGGCAGAGGCTTAATTGACTGAGCCTCCCAGGGACCCCCCCTTTTGATTTAACGTTTGAACATATATAATTTAAAGCTGTACTAATGGAATGTAAATTACTCATCACTGCCCAAAATACATCTAGAATAATATGTTCACTTATGTTGCCATATTTTAAGAATAATCAGTGGTAAACCAAGGGTGGGATGATACCAGTTTTTCTGCTAATGCATTGTCTTGTCTGTAAAGAATTTTTAAACTATAATAAACCAAGTTGGTCTGCTTCTTTATCATCACCATGTACCAGCAGTTCCAAATACTGTCAGTGAGACATTGCTTATTACATTGCTGAAAAGTTAATCAATGTGAATATCCAAAGGAGAGTAATAAGAGCGATGAAGAACCTAGAAATCATAGCCCATGGAAGAAAAGATGTGTAATGTCAATCAGAAAAGAGAAAATTAAGAGGTTTACTGTTTCTTCATGTATTTAAAGGCTGTCATGTAGACAGCCTTGTTTCTAATTCCAAATGTCATACGTGGGTAGAAATTTAACTTAACATGCCTGTGGGGATTTCAAGTCTGTGGAGGATCATGGCACACTATTTAATATTTTGTTTTCTTGTCCAGAAATAGACTGTTGTCTCTTCATTTAATCAAGGCTTCTTTTATCCCCAGTGGTAAGTTTTTGTAATTTTCTTCATGTAGGTTCTAAAGATGTATTATTAATTTAATTTAATTTCTTGGTATTTTATGTCTACTAACGAATTTATCAACAATTTTTTTCTAAAAAATATTTTTAAATAGACATTGGAAAAGGATACATGTAATAATCTAGATAGTGCATAAAGTTTAATCTCCTGGTGATCTCAATTTTTTTTGAAAGTTTGTTAAGCATATAAATAATTAATAAATTAATAAAAAGTTGCTATGAAAATATAATCTTATTGTCATAGGTACTGTAAAATACATTATTAGAAAGCCTGACTCAGAGATCTTTTTTTTTTTTTTTTTTTAAAGATCAGAGATCTTTTTAAAGCATCACACTTTCGCTTGTGGTTTTGGGGATCTTTTTCAGATTTAAGTGTTGTTCTAGGAGAGAACATTTTCATACTTTGGTGAAGCATAACCATGTCAAATAACATTTCAGTACTATACATTGCATAATCTTGGACATTTTCATATAAGAAGGCACTGCAGAGATTTCATTTTTTATGAAAATGCAACTCTTAAGTAACAGTGACTATTTTTTATGGGATAGCTCCAGACCACATTTGCTTACTTCCCACGCTCTAGTTTTTCTGATGTCCTAAGCTTTAAGTATAGAGGTCAGAATGACATTTTAGTGCTCTAGATTTGAATGTCATAATCTAAAAAATGGATATTATTCAATATATCAAAAAGACTAGTTCTGTTTTCTTTCTTATATTAAAAAGTAAATGACTTTTTATGTTTTAATACTGTATTCATTTTTAAAACTCTTTTATCTTTGGGGCACGTGGGTGCCTTAGTCAGCTAAGCATGCCTTCAGCTCAGGTCATGATTCCAGAATCCCAGAATCTCCCTACCCAGTGGAGAGCCTGCTTCTCCCTTTCCTTCTGCTCTTGCCCCAGGTCGTGCTTTCTCACTCACTCTCTCAAATAAATAAAATCTTAAAAAAAAAAAAAAAAAAAAAGCCACCTTTTATCTTGAAATTGCAGATTTCAGAAAAACTAGTTTCCTCATTCACCTTTGATTTAGAGTCCTGAAATGGTAAAATTTTATCCCATTTGTATTGTCTCTCTTTTTTTTTTAAACATTTGAGAATTTATAGACATGATATACCTTTACTTTTATCACCAAATACTTCAGTGTCTGTTTCTTAAAAACATTTATCAAAACCAGGAAATTAATATTGTCTAATCTATAGACACTCAAATTTTGTTATTTACGTCACTAATTTCCTTTCTAGAGAAAAAAAAGATGCCTTATAACCCTCCCTCATCTGGGATCTAATCCCAGAATCACATTATATTTAGTTGCCCTCTTTTATTTCTTTAAGTGTGGAACAGCTCCCCTTGCCTTTCTTTGTCTTTCAAAATTTGAAGAATATGGAAACTTTTTTTTTTTTTTTTTGGAAAATGCTCTTCAATTTAGATTCTTATGATTCCTCAGGATTAGATTTAAGCTCTTTTGTGATCCTATCAGGAGATATATGATGTCTCTTTACTGATAATATTAACTGTGATTGCTTGCTTAAAAATGTGAATCACCATCACCTTAACACAGTCCTTTCCAGGACTCAATAAAAATATCTAGTTATAAACCCACTTAAGAAAATTTCTTTAACTCTATTTTAGACATTATGAGGTTCTTGAGACTTTTGTTTGGGAGAAATGGGAGGTACAGACTTGCGGAGCTTCTAGAGAAGGCGGGTCCTGAGCTTGGATGTTGGTTTATCGAGTTACGAACCTCAGGCCCTGAGTATGACTCAATTGTTGGTGGATTCCACTGAGAGGAATTCTTCCGTGACTGATAGGATGGTCAGTGTGCCACTTACTGTCTTTATTCTGCAGTTTTATTATTTGTTAAATAAGGATTGTGATGCTTTTTAATTATCACAGTGGTTATATGGGGACAGAAAAATAAAGAGGTCAGAAATGTGAGAGTGTTTCTTTTTTCTGATTCCTCCTTCATATATTGATGAAAAACAGATCAAAAAGCTGTTGCCTGGTGTTTCTGTATGGCCTGGTGGCTGACACACAGATCTCTAGTGCATTTTTCTAGATCTGCCCTTGACCTATTTCTATTCAGTACTTCTATTAATAACTTTTTAGAAGAAATCATGAATGGTATTCCCAGTTTTATAGATGACAAAGTCAGAATCTATATTCAAAATGAGCTTCACATTTTAAAATGAAGTCAAGCTCTGCAAGATGACATTTCCTTACTTCAATTCCAAAAGATGAGTTGCAAAATAAAGGATTGATAAGATTGTTCTGTAATGCATTGCACTTGGTCACCAGTTTAACATGAGCAATTGATAAAAACTTAATGTGATCCTGTGTTTATCAAAAAGAATTATACTATTCAATTCATGGAAGATAATAGTAATATTACCACTGTGTTTTAAGAGTATTTAAAAATGAGAGTGTATCTAGAAAAAGATAACCAGGATGTTGATCTTTTTGTCAGAGCAAGATTTTAATCAGATACCATATAACTAAGAATGATTAGAAGAGATTCTTTTGTTGGGTATAGCTATGAAATGCTGAAATAAATGCAACATCCTATTTTTCAATCCATTTTCATATCTGTGCCTTTCTTTTGAATCATTTATGTTTTTAAGATAATTTCATAATAAAAATCTTGTTCAGCAACCAATAAACACTATCCATTGGATGCTCATAGTTAATAATGACAGCTTCATGTAATTAAAAGCCAGTTTTCTGTGCCTTGATTTATATTTAAGGAATACAGATTAATTGAGCGGAAGTTAAAGTAACAGTGTCAAAGTCTAGGGTTAGTTTTGAGTTCATTTTTTTCAATTATTAAAATTGCTATGAAAATATTAAGATAGGCTTCATGATAGAATTGTGATTAAAAAGCTAGCTGTATTTTTTTGTTTGTTCATTTCTTGGGTTTTTGTTGTTGGTTTTTTTTTGTTTTGTTTTGTTTTGTAAGTTAAAAGTGGTGGAACCAAAGAGTTTTTCTCATAATGAGGTTATATCTCTCATATGTCTGCTAATCACCAGGGCTATTTCCATTCAGTCTCTATTAAATAATATAATAATATTTCAAGATTATTAAGAGGAAGGAACTTTTCTAAATTGAACAGGAGCTCCTTTTCTAAGAATGTGTTAACTGTATCAGTCACACAATTTGAAAGTTTAAGATTTATATTTGCTTAGCATATACGGAAGTCATCTTAAAGGTATATCGTCACATGACCTTCCTGAAACACCTTGTGACAGCATTCTTAGATTTTCTCCTGACTTCTCTAGCTACGAGTGAGTATTCTCTACCAGCACCCCTCCCTGTGACTTGTGAATCCTGGAATTTCTTGGTCCAGGCCCTGTCTTTTCCCTCTGACATTAGGTAATCTCATATATGTTCTTGGAGCTTTGACCTCCATCTGTGTGTCTGTCTATATCCATCTCTGTCTCTGAGTTAGTCCACACCTCTCTTGGCATCAAGCTTGTATGGGTACCAGCATTTGCTGACATCTCACAGCTGCAGTATCTGAAACTGAGCATGTCCAAAACTAAACTCATGATCTTCTCCATAAAACCTAGCCCTCCTCTGGTTTCTCCTATCTCAGAAAGTGTACTTTCATACAATTCCTAATACTAGAAATCAGGGAAGGATTCTTGGTATCTTTCTCCACTGACACCAACTCCATTCCAGTCAATTAGCAAGTCCCATTGTTTTGTTTTGTTTTGTTTTTAAGTATTTTATTTATTTATTTGAGATACACAGAAAGAGAGAACACGAGTGGGGGGAGAGGGGCAGAGGGAGAGGAAGCAGGAGAAGCAGACTTCCTCTGAGCCAGAAAGCCAGACATGGGGATTGATCCCAGGACCCTAGGATCATGACCTGAGCTGAAGGCAGACACTTAACCTACTGAGCCACTCAGGTGCCCCAGTCCCATTGGTTTTACCTCTAAAATAGTTTTGTATCAGCTGTCTCCTGCTCTAAGCCATCATCAGCAATACTTGCATGATCTATTGCAGTGGCTGCTTACTGGTCTTTGCTTTTCCACCCTTGGTGCTTCTGGTTGTATCTTTCAACTTTTGCCCCTCTCCAATTTTATCTTCATATTGCAGAAATGCATCTTTAAAAAAGTAAACCATATCTAGTTGCTCCACACTCAGACCCATCTTAGTTTTTCATAATGGGATAAAGCTTATAACTTGCAAGGCACTGCATGAGCCTACGTGACCTTTTACCATTTTTCCAATATACAGCAGCCATACTGAACTTCTTTTGGATCCTGGAACTTGTGTAAATCTCTGCTTTAGCATATTCCCTCCAAAATAATTGCTCCTTTCAATTTTAAAAAATTATTCAGTCATTAATTTATGTCTGATATGTGAAAATGGTGGAAAGCTCATACTATACAAAAGGCACAGTGAAAAAGTGATTGTGTTGTGTCTTCTATTTCTATTTTCCATTTTTATGTGGTCAAATTTGTGACTCGTTTTTTGTAAAGATTTTATTTATTCATGAGAGACACAGGTTAGGGGGGCAAAGACACAGGCAGAGAGAGAAGCAGGCTCCCTGCGAGGAGCCCGATGCAGGACTCGATCCTGGGACCCTAGGATCACGCCCTGAGCTGAAGGCATGCGCCAAACCTCTGAACCACCCAGGCAACCATTTTTTAATGGCTCTCAGGTATATGGTTTATTTTTTAACTTTTGTAGTTTTATTTTTACCTTCCAATCTTTGATCAACCTGGCATTTCTTTTGATTTAAGAGGTGAACAGTCAGCTGTGTTTTTTCCTAGTTATCTGCTAAGTTATCCCAATATCATTTATTGATTAATTCATCTGATCTTCTGTTTTATTTTATTTTATTTTTTTGATCTTCTGTTTTATATGCCACCTTTATCTTTCTCTTCTTTCACTCTCTTCTTGTGTTCTTGTACTTGTGTGCCATACTGTTTCTGGTAATGTCACTCTACAGTATTTTTTAATATTTTTTAATGGTGGTAGAGCTAGTCGCATCTTATAACTATAGTTTTTCAGAGTTTTCTGGCTTTTCTTAAATGTTTAACTTTCTATATGGACTTCAGAATTAACATGTCTAGTTTCTTTTTTTTTTAACATCCTTTGATATATTTGAGAATATGAATTTTTAGACTAGCACCTAAATATTTAGTGACTTTATAATCCTCGAGTTTCCCATATGAAATTATTTGTTTTTCTATTTTATCAATTCTTTTAAATCTTTTGTTACTATTTTAAAGATTTTTTTCATGGATATTTGTATGTTACTCTTAGATATTTCATCACATTTTGCTGTCATTGGAATAGAATCATTTTCTATATTTTTAAAAACTGATTGTTTTTTCAGGGCACACGGGTGGCTCAGTTGGTTAAGTGTCCAACTCTTGGTTTCAGATCAGGTCACGATCTCAAGGTCATGAGATCGAGCCTTGAGTCAGGCTACATGCTGGGCATGGAGCCTGCTTAGGATTCTCTTGCCCTCCCTCTCCCTCAGACTTTGTACTGTCTTTCTCTTAAATTTAAAAAAAAAAAATTGTTTTTCAAAACAAACAAAAAGCAGAAACCAAAAGAGAACAAACTGATGGTTGCCAGAGGCGGGGGGAAGTGAGGGAGTGAAAATACAGGCTTTCAGTTATATAATGAATAAGTCACGGGGATGAAAGATATAACATAGGAAATATAGTCAGTGGTCTTGTAATAGTGTTGTATGGTGACATGCTACTACACTGTGAGCACAGCATAAGGCATACACTTGTGTTATACACCTGAAACTAGTGTAACATTGTGTATCACTGCACTTCAATTAAAAAGAAACCTGATTGTTTTTTTTGAACAGAGAAAGGCTGTTAATTTATAACCCACTCTCCTTACAATATTCACATATTGTTTGTAATAGATTTTTAGTTTATTCACAACTCCTCTCCCTCAGTCCATACTCTATGTAGCTAACTTCCATTCCTTCTTAAGATGTCAGCTTAAAATTCACTTTGCAGGAGCCCTTTCTGAACTTCCAAATCTCAGAGCAAGAGCTCCATTTTACTACTCTTAGGGCACCCTATACCTGTCCTTGCATAGTGCACTCATTACAGTTAGAAATTATACTGTTTCAGGGGGATCTTGTTATTGCCTAATAAGTGCCTTTCCTTCTATCCTGTAAGCTCCTCAGGAGAGAGTTATGTGCATTTTCTTCCTCACTCTGTCTTCAGAGTCCTGAACAGTTCCACTGTGCCACCTATAGTAGATACTGCTTGGTGATGAGTAGATGGGCTGCTTGATAGGTCGAATAGGTGATTGGATTGCCCAAGTTTTGGAAATTTGCCTGTTTCTGATCTTTTAATCTATTAGTTTTATTAGTTTATTCCCAAAATAAAACTTGGGACTTGGTATATTTTTGGCATGGATATCTAGGTAAGGTTCTCAAAGACTCTAGTAGTTTATGCATATCTGTTGATGGTGATGTGCTTACGGTTTTATTGATTCACCTTGTCAGATTGATTTGGCATTTCCCTCTTTCAAACTTGTTATTTTCAAGTGGTCTGAAAAGTGGCACAATGGAAATACTCTGGCGATAATAATTTAAGTATCACTTCAAAAATTTGGAATAATTTGACGTTTTTCTCTGTTGCAATTTGTGGGATTGAGGTTTGGAGAGATCAAATCCCCACTGTCCCAAAACTTCCAGTGGCTGCGCTGGATCCAGATTTTGAAGTTTTCTAACTCCTAATTCTGTGTTCCTCTACCGTGGTATATTCCATACTGCTGTACTATTATTGTCTTTCTTCCAGGAATGTATTTGTAGTATTGTAGAGAGAAAAATCTCTCACACTGCTTTGCTCTGCCAAGGCAGATTTCACATGGTTAACTAATGACACCATCATATTTTGAAACTTTTCCCCTGTCAATATATCTTCCCCGCTTTGAAATAGCCTTTTTAAGAGCAGTTCTAAGTTCATAGCAAAATGGAGCAGAAAGTACAGAGATTTGCCATATGTACCCTGTCTCCCCACACGCAGCATCCCCTGCTATGGTTCTACACAAGAAGTGAGAAATTTATTGTAGTTGATGAACCTACCTTGACATATCGTTATCACTCAGAGACCATAGTTTATATTGGGGTGCACTCTTGGTGGGTTTGACGAATGTATAATGACCTGTATACACCATTATGGTATCATAAGGAATATTGCACTGCCCTAAAAGTCCTCTGTGCCCTGCCTATTCATTCCTCTCTCCCCATTAACCTCTGGCAGTCACTGATATTTTTTTGACCTTCTGCGGGGTTTTGCCTTTTTCTACAATGTCATGAAGTTGGAATCATACAGTATGTAGACTTTTTAGATTGTCTTCTTTCACTGAGTGATACGCATATAAGATTCCTCAGTGTCTTTTCATGGTTTGATAGTTCATTCCTTTTTAGTACTGAATATAATATTCCATCTTCTGGATATGACATCTTGACTGCTTCCAAGTTTTGGCAATTATGAAAACTGATATAAACATCCATGTGTAGGTGTTTATGTGGACAGAAATTTCCAGCTTATTTGAGTAAATACAACGGAGCATGATTGCTGGATCATATGGTAAGAATATGTTTAGTTTTATAAGAAAACTGAAACTGTCTTCCCAAATGGCCATGAGATTTGTACATTCCCACCAGCAGCACATGAGAGCTCCTGTCGCTCCACCTCCTCACCTGCTTTTGGTGTTGTCGTCAGTGTTCTGGGTTTGGGCCATTCTGATGGGTTTCTAGTGGTATTTCATTGTTTAAATTTGCATTTCCTTAACAATATGTGGTGGGGAGCATCTTCCCATGTGCTTATTTGCCATCAGTATATCTTCTTTGGTGAGGTATTTGTTTAGATCTTTTGCTCATTTTTAATTAGGTTGTTTTCCTTTTTATCTTTTTAATATTCTCTTTTAACAGTTGTTTTTTCTTGGGCACCATCTAGTGAAAATACACAGAGCTTTGAGGACAATTGAGAATGGTTTATGTTTTCAAAGGAAAACTCTCTTTCTGTTTTTCTCCTTTTACCTTTGTCTTTCAGTTATACCTGCCGCCACTTGCGGAGATATGTTTATGTGTTGGACAAACTGTATTTCCCCCACTCCCACTGTTCTACGCTTCAGCACTGCTTCTCGACCCTCAGTGACAATGGAGAGGAACTCTTGTCTTTAACTTGCTCTCACATTCTCAGATCATATGCTTCCAGGTTATTAACCTCTGCTGTCCACTTACTGCATGCCGCATGCTGTCTGTGACTGAGAATCGCATGTTTGAATGGGACACGGGTCGATGAAATGATCATAGACCAAATTTGTATTTGAAATGATGCTAATAATTCTTTAAAATAATGGCTGGGATTTGTTTCCTTACAAATATCTCCTTAAGTACTTTATGTTTCATAGGAGAGAAAAGCTTTCAACCACATAGTTGTCATGTAACCTTGACAGAACTTTTCTATAGTTTGCTCCATTTGGAAATCTTTTGATTTTCTATATAATAGTTGGGAGTGCTCTGTCTGAATTGTGTATGAGCAGACCTGCCGTTGCTGTTAATTACAGATGAGTTCTGAGTTCTCTTTCTTGCTCTGCAAGCACACGCGAGAGCTGGCTGCGGCAGTTCACCTGTGTTTTCATAGAAGCACGTTCAGCTGAGGAGGTTTGATTTTATAAGAAGGTAGAATTTATCCATTGGGGTTTTGTGTTTCTACTTATTTTATTTACATACAGAGTCACTAGAAAATCAGCAAGTAGGAATGTGTCATGGATGAGTGTAGATCAAACCGAGCCATTGTGGGAGTAGTAAGAAAGAAACAAGGCGTCGATGTCAAGTCTCAGAGAAAATTCACACCTGCTGTTTAGTGTGTGTCATTGCCCAAAATAGAGGGATAGTTTGACATTACTGCTTTGTACTTGCAGTTGGCATTTTAAACACACATTTTCTGTAGGTCGGAGATGACATCTATGCCAGCACTATATTGTTAAGGTAGGTAGGATGTTTGAGGCCATGTGTTCACTCAGAATGACTTAGAAGAAGGGAAAAGCCCCCATGACCACCTTCTAGAAAATAGCAAACATTCTGAATTACAATAGATCTTTTCAGGTGAAGAAACATACAAAAGCTTTACAGTCTATCTAGTGAAAACACTTTAATTACGAGTAGAAGAAAGTGTGACATCTAAGTTGATGGCATTTATGGATTTGTAATGATGTTGAGCAGACTCTTATTGAGTCAGTAGAGATATTTCTAGAAAACCAAAAATCAGAGATAGAAAAGTAAGTGAAAATAAGAGACTAAAACTCTTAGGCATATAATAGGGAAGAATTTACTAAAATAAAGCTATTTCCTTTCAACGGACTTAGGTTAAGTGAGTATCGGGTAAGTGATACACTTAGGAATTGGGGACAGAACATGCCTGGTTGCAATGAACAGAGAGAGCTGCCAATCATGTCGGACAGGCAGCGTAACTGCTCTTGCCCTTACTTACTAGTGTGCCTCCCTGATGAAAGTTTCTCCAGAGAAACAGAACCAGTAGGATGTACACATGAGCATGTGTGTGTACATGGAAAATGGGAGATTGAGAATTATTTTAGGGAACTGGCTTTCGTGATTGTAGTGGCTGGCAAGTCTGAAATCCATTGGGGCAGGCTCAAAATGTGGGTCAGCGTTAATGCTGCAGTCTTAAATCTTAGATCCACAGTGCAGGGCGGGAGGCCAGAAACTCAGACAGGATTTTTGTGTAATAATTTTGAGAAAGAATTTCTTCTTTTACTTCAGAAAACCTCAGTCTCCACTCAGGGACTTCAGCTGATGTGATGAGATGCACCCACATACTAGAGAGTAATTTGCTGTTGTTAAAGTTGGCTGATTGTAAATATCAGTCACACCCGTGGCTACGTGATCACAGCAGCGTCTAGATGGATGTCCGAGCACACGACGGGTACCGTAGCCTGGCCAGGTGGGCACGTCAGGCTGCCGTCACACTGTACTTTGCACATGTCCCACCAGATCCTGAGCCTCGTGCGGCAGGCGCTCCGTCACAGCCCTCGTTGGGTGCCTGACAGCACCTCACGCCTGTGCGCCATTCACCTGTTAACACCAGTGGCAGCAACTAGGGCCATTTGCTGTTTGTGACAGAGGCCCAGCCCTACCAATGCAGTAACAGACAGGAGGGAGGGTATGGGGCGCCTGGGGAGGTGCAGGGCAGTGGAGGGGAGGGACCTGGAAGACCAGGTCGGAGGCAGGGCCAACGTAGAGACGAGGGGAAAGGCCGAAGCCCCGTGGCGGCTGGGATTCCCGAGCCCCCTCCGCCCAGTTCCTGGCAGGGCTGAGGCACACGGTTTCCACGCTGCAGCGGCATTTCTTTCGTGTTTTCGGTTTCGTCTTGGAGCGGTGTCTGGCCGCCCTGGTCCCTTCCCCTCCAAGGGGCACATTTAGGGCACAGAGCCCTCCTCTGGCCTGCCGAGCCCTCAGGATGCAACTAGAAGGAAATGGCAGTCCAGGTGGATGGGCTGAGCGAATGTTGCAAGGCCGGGAAGACCTGATGGCATTTTCGAAATGCTGTCCCCTTGCGGGCCTGGCCCGTCTGCCCTCTGCCGCCTTCTCTCGCCTCATTCTGAGGCTGCGCGGTCAGATGTGATCCAGTCTCTGCAGTTGACAGAGTTTTCTTTCAGTGGAACGACGTTACACAGGAGGACAAACCTGCCCAACGCCCGAAGGGAGCAGTCTCAGGCTCCCATCAAATCCCGGATAGCTTTGGGTTCCATGGTGGTTAGGGTGTAACAGAGTCTCTGGAGGGAAATATCAGCTCATCTCTAAAGAACTTTACCTTAGTCTGACATCAACTACTGCTGTAGACAGAGATCTCAGTCATTGTACCGTAGACTTCTTCCCAATATAAAGATTGTTTTGAGAGCATCACTGAGGATACTTCTGGGTGCTTCCCATCCCAGGAGGCAGTCCAGTTCTTGCTGTTTCCTTGTTGGATTGTTCTGTTGAGTCCACCTGCCAATAACTTTAAACCATTTTAAAATTTGTTTCCTAAAGATATGGTGTAATCTTGGATTATTTTTTTTTTAATTTTTATTTATTTATGATAGTCACAGAGAGAGAGAGAGAGAGGCGCAGAGACACAGGCAGAGGGAGAAGCAGGCTCCATGCACCGGGAGCCCGACGTGGGATTCGATCCCGGGTCCCCAGGATCGCGCCCTGGGCCAAAGGCAGGCGCCAAACCGCTGCGCCACCCAGAGATCCCTAATCTTGGATTATTTTGCAGTCGTGTAAATTGCATCTATAAGATAAAAAATAGTAGAAAATAGTGAGTTTCTATAAAGAAATATCCACCAAAAGTTATTAGAATGCTAATACCTTGGAATGTATCCTAGGGAAGTAACCAAAGGAAAGAATTATATTTAGGAACAAAATAAGGGATTGGGTCAAGTAAACTATATCCTCTTAACTCAATGTAATATTATGTAGCCGTTAAAAATATTATAAAGAAAACTAAAGAGAAATGTGGAAAACATTTGATATAACATTAGTAAGAAAAGAGTATAAAATAATGAACTGCTATAAACAACTATTTAACATATGCACATGGACAAGAAATAGATGATATATACAAATAGTTGTGGAACATTAGTGAAACATCCATGACATTTAAAAGAATTTTAAATTTTTTAAGCATTTAGAAATGATGCAAATTTAAATTAAAAGTTTCTCTTTTGTTTTATTCTCTGCCTTCCTTCCATTGCCCCAAGTTAAGTGTATATCTCTGGCCTCCCCTTCCCCCAAATAATGTAATATCATTTTGTTAATTGGCAAAGAACTATAGTGGTTTATGAGAATAGATAGTCCTTGATCTGTGATCACAGAAAGTTTCTCCCATAGCATATTCCAGAATTTTTATAGTTTTTTGGGAGAGGGGTGCTTTTCTTAACTGAATTGGTTTATTGTTCTAAGTAAGCACAACATTAAATCATGTCAAAACTGTAGCACTTTCAAATTTAGGAGTTTTTTCACCCATTTGGTATGTCTTTTATACTGTGGTTTAGAAAAAGGACATCTGGTGACATTTGATTGCTTTGAAAAAGGATTACATGTTAAGAGTAAATCTAGGACAATGTTCTAATGAGTTTCCTCAAAAGAGTTTTTGTTTTATTTTTTTAAATTACTAGAATAGTCTTGTCATAGTGAATACCACTCACTAAATCTGTCATGAATAAATATTTGAAGCCATAGTAATAATTTTCCATGCACATGATACTGTCTTAATAATTCTGTTGTGGCTATGTGTTTTATTGATTTCTGTGCCCCTTGTGTGGCATGAAATGAAATGCATTATTCCATTTAAACCATTATGGTTTCCTTTCGAATTACATATTCACTACTTGATCCTGTCATCAAGCGTATTCTGTTTTCTGTAATGTGGTGTTCGGTCTTCAGACTTACTTCCTTAGTACTTAGTGCCACATAAGGCAAAACAGAACAGGTAAATTCAGGTCGGAAAAGTTGGGAAGAATAAACAATACGTAGTTAAATTTTTTTGAAGTCACTCTTTTAATGTATGTTTTCTGGATGGGGATTTGGGATTTTCTTTTCTCTGAAGTATAAAAATGAATCATGGCTGTGCACTCTGGACAGGACAGGAGGGGAGGGCAAAGCTTGATGAACCAGCTACCATTTTTGCTTCATCTCAGAGCTGAGGTAGGTTGCTTTGCCCACCACTTTCTCTTGGCTTCTGTGACCATGTGCTCCTGGCTTTCTTCTCGTGGATTTTTCATTTCTTTTTAGGCCTTTGTTATAAATATTAGAATTCCTTAAGGCCTCTTCCTGAGGCCCTCCTCTCTTTTCACTTAAACTCTTACCTCAGGCATTTCCATCTCCTTTTATGATTTTATATGTCATCCATGTGGCAGTATGTTCCAAATGGATAACTCCAGCTGAAGTTCTGAGCTCCACTCCAGCCTCACACTGTCAGCATTACCACTCATACCTCTCCCACCCCATCTGCCAGCCCAACTTTAACCTTTCTCCACAAACCTTTTCTTTATGTCTCTTCGGTCTCGGGAGGTGATGTCTCTGGCCATCGCACTACTTACGCCCGGTATCCTGAGAATCATCAGGATTTTCTTTCCCTCACTGCCTGCATCCATCCTTTTTATGCATTTCAGCTCTCCAAAGTCTAAGTAGAATGTGTCCTCTTTCCTCTGTGCCCGCTGCCAGCCATGCCAGCTCACAGCGTCCTTGCCTCATGTGTAGTGGCGCAGACTCCCCCCCCTCCCCCGACCCCCCTAGCCAGCATCTGAAGAGAATCGAAACTAGAGTCCATCTCTTCCTTGCTCAGCTCCCCTCTGCCCTTGAGAGGGCACATTGTCGGGCCATACCAACTGCCTTTCTTTTCCAGGATTTCCTGACCCCTCTTCCATCTAGGGCTTTTTTACATGTTCTTTCCTGTTCAGAATGTTTCTTTTCCTGTTCTGTATTTTCTACACTTGTTACTTCCTTACACAGGTTTTCCCTGATCACTAAATCCATTGTGATGCTTGATATTGTTACTTTTCACACACACATTCTTTCTTTTTCAGAGAAGATAGTAAGCTCTAGGAGGACAGAAAGTGTGTTTTTTTTAAACCACACGTCACTAGCATTTAATGTTACATGCAGCTCCACGAAATGGCTACTTCTTCAGAGATCACCAGGCCAGAAGCAGTAAGGTGGCAATCCTGTTAAAATGCTACTACAGGGGCACCTGAGTGGCTCAGTTAGTTGAGTGTCCAACTCTTGTTTTTGGCTCCAGTCATGATGGGATCGGGCTCTGCATGGGGTGTGTGTGGAGCCTGCTTGGGATCCTCTCTCTCTCTGCCCCTACCCTCACCCTCTCCCTCTCAATAAGTCAGTAAGTAAATAAAGCAACTATATCTTCAAAAAAGCATTCAAGATACCATCATTAGATAATGAAGTATTCTGGTTATAATTTCTGTAGTTATGTAGTAAAACTGTGTGGCATATGTGGGATTATATTGCTTTTTCTTCTTCTTAAATTTTTTTAAACTATTTTTTTACTTGAGATAGAGCAGAGGGAGGATGAGAGGGAGAAGCAGACACCCTGCTGAGCAGGGAGCACGATGCTCAATCCCAGGACCCTGAGATCGTGACCTGAGCTGAAGGCAGATATTTAACTGAGCTACTCAGGCACCCCTCTTTTTCTTAAATATTTTATCAACTTTCTACTTTTTGGATTTATATGGCAAACCATGACCATCAAAGGCAGTATCAGTATGCTTTGAAAGATGCCTTATAAAACGCAAAAATAGTATTTTCTCTAGTGGCTCTAGCTAAGCAGAAGAAACTCAGAGGGAAAAGTAAAATTATTTTATATTAAATTTTGCCTCTTGTAATTTAAACACAATACTATAAAATAACTTGAAAATAGAGTAGTTTTAACAAGCTTTATCACCAGCCTGCACCCCTGCAATTTTCCTTTGCCATAGATAAATTATGGAGGCTAGTGGCTGTAAGAGTAGTAACAGAATGAAGATTCAAAGATATGAATAAGAGAGTATATCACAGTATACATTAAAAATTCTACTTAATTCCTTTTTAATTCAAAATTATTTAGTAGAGAAGCAGACAAATTTGTTACACTATAGTAAGATTTATTGAAAACCAACAACAATTGTATTAAAACTTCACTCAAAACAAATACTACACTAGCCTGCTGTGCTCCTCTGCCCTGAACTATCACCCAGTTGTACAATTATCCAGAGGGAAGAAATTTAGATTAAATCAATAATTAAAACATAACAGAAGATACTTATTCTGGGAGAAGGATGTTATGAGAATTTGGGCATATGGAAACAAACTTAGAAATGATAGAATCTTAGGGAAAAGCAATATGCAATTCATATTTGATCCAAGAAAATGGTATTTTTTTCCCCTGCCACACGCTCTCAGGTATAGAGTGTTGATAAAGCAAACACTGAAATCATAGCGATGTACTTGTGAGCATATAGGTATAACCAGAGTTCCTGAAGATCAACAGGGTAGATAACAAATTAAAATTTCTAGTGCAGGTTAGACTGTGTCTGGAGGACTCCGAGAAGGTACAGAATTTCCCCAGTTGGATGCTGTTCCCCTGGGGCTCCCATTTGCAGGGAATTCCATGTGCGTATTCAGACATGCAGACTTGCATAACTTCTTATTATAGAAATATTCTTGGTCACTAAATGTCCAACAGACTTGAACTTACAGGTTTTCCCATATATGGAAGAAAAGCGATTCCACCCACTTTCCATGCCTTGGCAAATCATGATGCCAGCCCTTACATTGATTTGACTTCCAGAATTTAAATAGGCAATGATGTAAATCAGAAGTTAATGTTTGTGAAAGTAATGTACTGGCACTAAGTAACTCAGTCGTCATGCTTGGGATGAGGAAGGTAAATTCTTTTCAATGTGGCCACAGAGTGGGAGTGGCATTTATTCTAATCCCATCCCTCTAAGTTAGATTAACAACAAAATGATTTATTTCTTCTATCTTACAAAAGACGAGGAAGCAGAGGAGACGATAGAGAAATTAAATGGTTTGGCAGAGACCACACAACAAAGCAGAAGTAGAATCCAAGTCTCTAAGAATCTCTGCTCTGATCAGAGTTTCATTTTTACTGGATGTCACAGCATGAGAAACAGAGGAACACATCTCCCCATACATGTGTTGAATGAATTACTCTCCATAGATAGTTTCTTCTATTTTTCAAAAAGCTCAATTCATTCCTGTTACATTTTTTTGTCTCCACCCTACAGATTTGAGCTGGAATGGGAACTGAAGAGTTCCTAATTTTCTTAGGCATTTTTCCGCGTGCATTCTTACATTGATCTAAACTGGAATCAGATGTGTTCCAACAGGCCACTCATTTTGTACAATTCTGTGAACTAGCTGTCTATAAGAGGCAGTTCATTAAAAATTAATTTTTAAATGAACTTGAGATGTGCAGTATAGATTTTCCAAAGGCTGTATCTTGGATCATGCATACAAAATATTTTCTTTGCCCAGTAGTGCTAAAAGCAGCTAATATTTATTGAGTTCTTGATCAGTAAAAGACATGGTTCTAATTATTAACTATTTTTATTTTAATCCTCTAGGCAGCTCTCTGAGATACTGAATATTATTATCCCCATTTCACACATGAGGGAAGTGATGCACAGGATATCTTAATACCTTGCTAGTAGATGGTAAAGCCAGTATTGAAACCCAAGTATTCTGGCTCTGAAAGTCTCACTTTTAACCTTTTTCTGCCTCCCATCAAGCCTTGTAACAATGGTATGATTTTATTAAGTAACTTTATTTTTGAAATTATTTTGACCCATCTTAGAGCCCACTACAAATCTGTTATTATTTGATGATTAGGTATTTTCAACTAATTGTGTTAAGGTCTGCAACTTTTATTCTCTACACACTCACAATTTCACTTGGAGATAGTTTATAAAACTGATGAAAACTTAAAATTGGAATGTAGACTATAGACAGAAATTCAAAATTGTATTTCTCAGTCCTCTAAATTCTGTGTATGGACCATTCAGTGTGGCTGCTGCCGTCTAAACATGTTGTCTCCTGGTTTTCAAAGCTCCTAATCCTTATAAAAATCCTTACATAGACATTTCGAATGTCTAAGTTTGGTGTTAATTTTTGACATAGGTTTGATTTTTTTTTTTTTCTTCTTGAAGTAATAGATACAAGCTGTTCTCAAAAGATTTTTAACTAGATTTTACTAACCAAACATTTCTAGGCAGATTTTCAAGGTAGCCCAAAGGATAAATTGCACATTTTACTTGCCACTGGGAAAAGAAAAGAGCAATTTGCAACTGGATAGGATTTCTAATAGTGACTAAAAGTCTGAAGGCTTCCTTGCCATTCCTCTGTCTAATGACTACCACTTGTGCCACTCTTCTGATATTAAAAAATAATAATAAGCAGAAGCTTTCTTGGAGATTTAGAAGTATAGTTAACAGTCCACATATGTCTATAGGTGTGTTAATGCAGATAAGGTTTACATAGGGTTTTTAAATGTTTATATTTGTTGTATCTCATGTTGACACTAGGAATTTCTTATGTGCATTCATTTTCAAGTAGCACATAGTATAAGCCAGTAGGAAATTCAAGTCCCTGTTACTTCTGACAGTAGAAGTTTTGAGGATTTACTGTACAGCCTCCACATCCTCACCTCCAGGGCTTGTGGCAGCACTGGGAATCTGGCCGAGAGAGCAATTTGTGTCTTGTTCAGGTAGGCCCACCTTTTAGGATTTATGTCCTATCCCTTAGCCCTAAACTTACAAAATCACATTTAAAGGTAGCAGTGGAACTATGTACAATGATATTTTAGTATCTTTTCTATAAAATGTTACAAAGTAAAAGACATGCCATTAAGTCAGTCTAGAACCAGTGAATACATAGCTGTAGGTA
The DNA here is from genome assembly GCF_048164855.1 of Canis lupus baileyi. Lineage (NCBI taxonomy): Eukaryota > Metazoa > Chordata > Mammalia > Carnivora > Canidae > Canis > Canis lupus. Next base: position 1,895,465 of record NC_132843.1, on the reverse strand, counting down.
TATTTATTGCTACATATTCAGTAAGAAAAGCACATCTGGAATATTTTTTATAGGTTAGCTTGTTGTACAGTAGTCTCTGGAGAACCTTTTACTATCCTTAAATGGTCAGGTTGGAGAGCCTCATTGCAGATTAAATACTGGTCAATAAAACACAATGGGCGATCACCTGTGGTTTTTTTCCTTCTTGCTGTTTTCTCTTGTATAACGTGTTACTATAGCAGGCAAAATATTGGGGCAATGTGTTGTGGGAGTCTAGCTTAAAAGAAAGAAAAGAGATTTTCATCAGGTTTTTTGCTGTTGTTGTTTTGTTTTTTGTGTTTGTTTTTTTTGTTTGTTTGTTTTTTTAATATGCCTTTTGAAGTATCAGTCACTGTCTTTGGATTTCTATGCCCAGGCACTACGCTTGCAGATGCAAGAGGGATCCAGGCTACAAAATTTTGCATGACACTTGATGTGACTGTTGCAAAAGTCTGTGGCATTTCCTGTTACCATGGTTTAGAGACATTTTATTTTACTCTCGCTGTCTGGTTTTCTAGTCCCTCCCTTCCTCTTGTGGATATAATGATGACAATAGCAATCTATTTCTATATCGAATGTGTGTATAATAAGAACCTGTGGTTCCACTGAAAGATGATCCACATGAGCTAGAATCATGATAGAAAGAAAATAAGAGACGTTGATTACAGATTTGTAAATGCAACTCCTTTATGCACACAATTCTTGGGTTGTTTGTTCTTATTCTCCTGTTGCTCTGTTTGCCTACATTCTTGTTATTTGGTTAATTTCTGGGCTTAACTTCTTGTTTGGCGGATAGTACATATAGATTGCTTGTCTTTTAAACTACATTGGGGGCTATATACTGTGAAAGTATATGCGTGTTGCTTCCTGGGCACACTACATGCCATTTAGAAGTTTGACTAGAAGCATAAATGTGAAGGTTTTTTGCCCTGGAGAAGGCACACAACTGTACCCATACTCTTTTTTTTTTTTTTTTTTTTAAGTTTTTATTCATTTAAGTAATCTCTGCACCCAGTGCGGGCTCGAACTCATGACCCCAAGATCAAGGGTCACATGCTCTTCCAACCGAGCCAACCAGGTGCCCCCGTACCCATAGTCTTGAGGGGAATTTCTCACTTACAAACAGCCACATCTTAAAGACTCCCTTATTTCTTTCAGTATCTGTCATTGTACCACAAAGTACCCACTGACAAAGAAGACGTATTATTCTTAATATGCCTTAAGAATGCTTATCTTAAAAAAAAAAAAAAAAAAGAATGCTTATCTTCTGGGGGCACCTGGGTGGCTCAGCGGTTGAGTGTCTGCCTTTGGCTCAGGTCAGGATCCCGGGTTCCTGGGATTGAGTTCTGCATTGGGCTCCCCACAGGCAGCCTGCTGCTCCCTATGCCTGTGTCTCTGCCTCTCTGTGTGTGTCTCTCATGGATAAATAAATAAAATCTTAAAAAAAAAAAAAAAAAAGGAATACTCATCTTCTGTGTACATGTCTGGGTTTTGTTGAAGAAGGTGTGGCAGACTTACTCAGGGGGACCGCTACAGTGGGGTTTTGCAGTAGGGAAGAGAGATCAGGCTCTCAACTCTGAACACAACAAAGGAAAGTGGGCTTATAGCCAAGGAGCAGATTTGGGGGAGGTGAGTGTTGGCAGATGGAGAATTACTAAGAAAGTAGGGTGATTCTTCACAAAACTGATGTAGCAGGATTCACACTGAAGGAAGGCTAGGGTGATCAGATATTACTTAGGGGATACTAGAGGATGAAATTTGATCAGATATTAAGGGTAGGGGGACTCTGGCCAAATCAGCTTGACAGGATTCTTATGAACACTGGGCTCCTAGAGGACATGTCCAAGGATGGAACCTGTTCATACCCAGGAACCCAACTAAAGTGTGGGCAAGGGAAGGGTCTTTTTTTAGATTGTGTCCTAGACCAGTGAGTATGGTCTTCCTTTCAACAATCAAATAAGCACATCTGACTATCTCTGGATGCTCTGAAGTCAGTAGTTGGATTTATCATTTTTAGTTAAGATCTCTCTAGAATACAAATTCTTTTCAGTTAGTGGCTGTAGGTATACCTGAAGGCCCTACTTTGATATTGTAAAGTTGGTCAGGAGTCACATTGTTTTTGATGTGAGTGAAGATGGTGAAAACCTCCTAATAATATAATAGCAAAAACATTTCAAGTTTGAGTCTCCAAGAGGTTCATCTGACAGATTTGATCCATAAATAGGACAGGTGGGTGTATGGGTGATCTCGGGTAGGCTTCTCTCACTAAAGTGACTTTTAAAAAGTGATTTGAGGATAGATCTTTGGTAGATTAGTAGGTTGTTCCAAGTGTGGGGAGTGACATGAAAGAAAATAGAGGCAAGAGTAGGCGAAGGAGACAAAGGGTTCACTTAGGAGGAAGGAGCAGGGACAGGACTGGGTGTGGGAGGAGAGGAGACCGAACATTCAGGTGTAACTACAGTCAAGCCATCTGGAGACAGTTGTGCTCTGATCGTTGAGAGAGCCCCGCTGATGAGGAGAGGTATGGGGAACTGGCATCCCCAGAAAAAAATGATGGTGGACCAACATGTTTCTGTACTGGATACGAAAGTGAATAGGCAAAGCAAAAAAATGAAGTGATTATCAAATGACGGACCATGCAATTTATTCTTCAAACCAGGACATTTAGGAGAATAAAAGGGAACTCTTTCCTTAGGTCTTTGCTTAAATATCACTCTTTGAAAGTGATACATCATACTATTCCTTAAAAAAAAAAAAAAAAAAAAAAGTAGGGGTGCCAGGGTAGCTCAGTTGGTGAAGCATCTGCCTTCAGCTGAAGTCATGGGTCCCAGGGTCTTGGGATCAAGACCCACTTTGTGGGGGGGGGGGGTCCCTGCTCAGCGGGGAGTCTACTTCTTCATTTGCCTCTCTCTGTCTCTCTCTCTCTCTCTCTGTCTCTGTCAAATCTTTAAAAAGGAAAAAGAAAAAGGGGCGCCTGGGTGGCTCAGCAGTTGAGCATCTGCTTTTGGCTCAGGTCATGATCCTGGGATCGAGTCGCACATCAGGTTCCCTGCATGGAGCCTGCTTCTCCCTCTGCCTGTGGCTCTGCCTCTCTCTGTGTCTCTCATGAATAAATAAATAAAATCTTTAAAAGAAAGAGAGAGAGAGAAACTGTAAATAATTAAGTATCAGATCCTGGCCAAGATTAGCAGACTTGTCACTGAGGTTGATTTCCAAGATGTTGACGTTTTCATGGTTATGTGGTGGCATGGTGCTTCGGTTTTGGGCCAGGCCGCCTAGGCTTCAGCTCATCCTGCCACTAAGTAGCTGGCAGTCTTTACCACGTAAGTTGGAGATAGTAGGGAAACCCGTCCCTCAGGGAAGGACTAGGTTGAAATGAGACTAGGTTGAGTACACAGGGCACTTAGCTGATGCTAATGCCACATCCTAAGCGCCCATGCTCTGCTGATACTATTACCCATGTTTCCCACAGCAACTACTGCCTCTATGTTTTGGTAGTTAGCCTGTTTTCCGTTTAGATTAATTTAAAGCAATAAGAACTTTAAGCTAGCTGGTGTTGCTGGTAGCTTTGTGCCTTTTATTTGTAATGCTAGTTCAGTAATGAAAGAAAAATAAGTTTAGAAAACTATTTTTCATTCCGGCTTTAATGTAGTACAGCTCACATTCTCACTGTTAGCTATGCCAATTCTCACTTTTCGAAAGTAAATGGATTTTTCAGTCCTCTTATTGAATTATTGAACATAGTAATTCTCATTTTGTATTCAAGTAAATCTTAAAGATATTTTCAGCAGCATCATGTTTTCAGATCCAGTTTCTGTTCTGCAGGGGATTGATGGCTAAAGAGTAGTCATTTACTTTTCTGCTTTAAGTAAGGAAGATGAAACTTACTTTTGCTAGGGGCGGGATGGGATGATCTTGGCAAATAAAAATACTGATGGAGTTTAGATTTTTTTTTAAGCTTCAGAAGATCATTTAAAGAGATCTATGAGATGTTTACCAATAATTCAACTTGAATGTGCCCTTCTTCAGTGCACTTACATTTATTTTTCCTTTTTCCTAGAATATTCTTTCCTCAGATAGCTGCATATCTCACACCTCCACTTTCTTTAGATCTGTGCTTAAATATCACCTCCTCAGTAAAGCCCTCTCTGGCTACACTATTCCAAAACCAGGACCCCTGTCCACAGTCCATGTTTCTTCAGCTTTTTTGTCATAAAGGACATAAAGGATGGTTCTTCCCATCATAATGCTCTAAGATGTATAGTGTTGGAGTAACTAGAACTCTGTGATGGAATAAAAATGTGAGCTTCTCTAATACCTCAGTAACCCAGTCCTTAGGGAGTTGAGCTTCCTTTTAGTGTTGAATTATGTGTAAACAGGGTGACAGCCAATCTGATCTTGGTTTGGAGTGAGTGGTGCTGGCAGTGGCTAAGGACGAACTAGCAGCACTGTTTCAAGTATAGCCGCCTGGAGAAAAGGCAGAAATATATGTTTTTTCAACTGAAGAGTTTGTACTACTGGCCCTGGAGACCCAGGAACCCTACTTGCCTTCTGGTTGGGCAAGAGGAATAGCCTCATCTTAACCACCTCTCTGTATATATGAGCTCAGCCTGCTATAGAAAAATACGAGGCTGGGTGGCTTCAACACCACACATTTATTTTCTCATGGTTCCGGAGGCTGGAAGTCCAAGATCAAGGTAGTAGCAGGATTGGTGTCTGGTGAGGGCTCTCCTTTGGGGTTGCAGGTGGCTGCCTCTTGCTGTATGCTCAAGGGATCCGTTCTTGGTATGTGCGAGGTCAGAGGGAGAGGGTCAGAGGTCACTCAGGAGTGTCCTCAGGACAGTAATCCTATTGGATCAGGGCCCCACCCTATGATCCTGACTAACCTTAATTACTTCCTTACTCCAAATAGAGTTACGTTGGGGAGTTAGGGCTTCAATATACGAATTTTGGAGGAACACATACATTCAGTCCATAACATGCTGCTGTTATCCCAAATTTTATCTATTTCTGAGTTTAGTTCAATTAAACATTTTTTGAGAACCTTTTAAATGTATATGTGTGTTGTAGTGGGCACCAAGGAGGCCAAAGTGAATTATCCCCATGCTCAAGAACTTAATATTTTAGTGAAGGAGATAAACATGGATAAACTAGAAAATGTGATCCATGTTTTTTGTAACTGTAAAGGTGAGTGGAATTTTGCCAGGCTGATTGATGTAGGAAAAGGAAATAGAGGCCAGGAGGTTAGTGTGAGTACAAAGGCATAGTATGTTCGGGAAGCAAATCAACATGGGTAGTGCGTGAAATGAAGTAGAGCATGGTGGGCTTGAACCAGAAGCGCAAAACTGCTCTGTGCTCTTCCTTCATCGTGCCGCAGTGTTATCTGAAAAAGTAGAGAATACTAGTATGTTGATTTCTACAGCGAAAAAAACAGGTTTTAAAAGACTACAGTGATTGGCATTTATAATCTACAACAGGAGACTAATGATGCAAATAAAAGATAGTGGTACAAAGCACGTAATTAGTGGGATTATTTTAAAGTAGTAAATTTTCCATACAAAGTGAAGTAAACATATATTTAGTGTCATATTTGAGAAATCAGGGTGAAATTTAAAATAGCGTGATGATGAGAGGTTGGGAAAAATTATACAGCACAAACTCAAGTAAAGAAAAAAATTAAAAATCTTTGGTTTTCTCCAGTGCTCGTTAAGTTTTCTATGTACAATTTCTAAATTTTTTTTCACATAAATGTTTAAAAATTGCTTTTTACTTACCCTTCACGAAACAACAACAAAAACAGATAAAACATAAGAAACAGTGGTTTTCGATGTACTGGGCATCAGGCAACGAAAGAAACTAATCCCAAGTGAATGGAAGAAGGTGGTGAGCCCTGTGAATATTGCAGCTTACTGTTGTGATAGAATTTCCAGACCACTGTTTAGCGTTACAGCTAATAAATCAACAAATCAAATCATACAAATACTCAATCTAAAGGAAGGCAGAAAAAAAGGGAAATAGGGAAGCAAGAATCAACAGGACCAAGAGAAAACTAATGGCAAAAGTGATGGGACATAATGTCATCAGTAGCAGTCGTCAAAAGAAAGTGGGAGTGACCTCAGAGCACAAGGTATTCCCAGGAATAAAGCAGCCCATTTCATAATGACAAGGGAGTCACTTTGTCAAGGGAACTATTAGAACCCTAAATGCACCAAATAAAGAACAGAGCTTCAAGATTAAAAAGCAAAAAAAAAAAAAAAAAAAGAGAGAGAGAGAGAAAAAGTTACAAGGAGAAATAGATACAATTCCACAAATACTTCTTTCTCATTAATTGTAGAACAAGTAGACAAAATGAGTTTGAACATCTGAAACTCAGACAACGCTATCAACCAATTTGAACTAAGTGATGTTTATAGGACACTCCGACCAATAACAGCCAAACATACTTTCTTCTCATTTGTACATGGGAACATTTATCAAGAAAGATCACATTCTGTGCCATCGAACAAACCTCAGTAAGTGTAAAAAGGATTCCAGTCATGGAAGGTGTATCTTCTGACCATGAGAGAATTGTAACAGAAATCAATAACAAAAAAGCTCTCTGGAAAATCTTCCAAATTTGGGAACCAAGCGACATACTTCTGAATAGCCCGTAGATCAAAGAAGAAATGAATAGACTTTAAAAAGTAATTTATTTCAGCTAAAGAAAATACAGCAGATCAAAATGCCACTAAAGCAGTATTTAGAGGGAAATTTGTAGCCTCTAATGCCTATAACATGTTGGAAAAGAACAAAAGTCTCAAATCAATGACCTCAGCTTTCACCTTAAGAAACTAGAAGAAGAGCACATTAAACCAAAAGGAGACAAGGGACAGAGAGTAGAACTCAGTGATATAGAAAACAAAAGCCATAGAGAAAATCAATAAAACCAGAAGTTCATTTCCTGAGATCAATAAAATAAATATACTTCTAGTCAACATTGTATGTTGAGTAAATTTGGATTTATATTACAGAGGTTTAGAGGACAGGGGATCACATTATCTTTATTAGATGGAGAATCAGAAATTAAGTTAAAATATGTTTATATAAAAATTTTTAATTGGAATGTAAATTTAGTTCCGAGTTACCTCAAAACCATGTTGTGCCAGGGAGACAAGCTTTTTTGCTTTGAGTTTCTCTCATAAAATCACCTTAACCGGGGCACCCGGGTGGCTCAGCGGTTGAGTGTCTTCCTTCGTCTCAGGGCATGACCCTGGAGTCCCGGGATTGAGTCCCGCATTGGGCTCCCCACAGGGAGCCTGCTTCTCTCTCTGCCTCTCTCTCTCTCTCTCTCTCTCTCTCTCTCTGTCTCTCATGGATAAATAAGTAAAATCTTAAAAAAAAAAAAAATCATGTTAACCTTAACTCTTGACTTTTCCTGCCAGAGCACATCTCTTTGTTTTAGAATATCCATGTAACCCCAGAATACCCTTGAGTCCAGATGCTTTTCTCCTCTGGATGGCATGTAGCACATCCAGTAATTGTCCAAAACAGAAACTACATATTGATGGCTGGTGGTCCAGACTCAGCCTTGAGAGCTGGTGTATTTGGTTTGCACAGTATTTATAAAAAGTCAGAATTTGTTGCTAACATACAACAATTAAGAGTTGACATAGCTGGGGAGTGCCTGTGTGGCGCAGTCAGTTGGTTAAATGGCCAAATATTGGTTTCAACTCAGGTTGTGTTCTCAGGGTCCTGAGGTCCATCCAGCCCGATGTCAGACTCTGTGCTCAGTGTGGAGTCAGCTTCAGATTCTCTCTCCCTCTGCTCCTCCTGCTCATGTGTGTGCTCTCGCTCTCTAAGAAGTAAATAAATCTTGGGGAAAAAAAGTTGGCATAGCTGGTAACCCAGAACCCACATTTCTCCATGCTGCTCATCAGTTGGAACTGACTGGTAGCCTTTCGTCACGCTCCCTATAAGGGTGTTTCCCTTTCTCTTGGCCATTAATAGCAAGTCTTAGTAGCTGTTGCTGGCCTCCTTACTACATAGAAGGATATAGTCTCAAGAAAGTGAAGTGCCCAAGTTCACACAGCTAGTAGGTAGAGGACTGGTGTTTAAACACAAAATATGTTTTATGTTTATATTATAAGATATTATAAGATAAATATATAAATCTTATAAATATTATAAATATTATAAGATAATGTCTAAATTATCTTAAATTCCAAATAAATAAATAAATAAATAAATAAATAAATAAATAAATAAATTTTAAAGATTCCTTTCTTCAGACATTGAGAGAGAGCAAGGCTATTTTTAATCTGTCATTTCAGTTGAAAAATTTGTATCCATCAGTATTATATGATGCTTCCTCAGGTAGTAAGTTTATCACATTGTTTAAATTATGGAAGTTAAAATTTACATTCATTTCATTTCCCCTGAGTTCCTGAAGTCTGAATTTATTCTAGGCTTTCTCATTTTTTGTTTTTTTTTTTAATCTTTTGAAAAGAGGGATTAACTTTTTTTTTTAATTTTTTAAAATTTTTTATTTTTTTAAAGTAATCTCCATGCCCACTGTGGGACTTGAATTTATGACCCCCGAGTTTCTACTACTTTCTCATTTCTAAAATGTTGACATCTGTCGTCTTGTCCAAATAGGTTACTGATAAGTTATCAAGAAATAAGTTCATTTTAACACTATTTTCCTGTTTGAATACTTTAGCATGATTCCCTTCTGTGAAAATAACTAACACTCCCAGGGAACAAGAATAGGCACCGTTGTCTTTAGTTTTCCGTTTGCAGGAGGAACACAATTTAAACTTTGCTTTGAATAAAAATTGCCCATGGTTTAGATAACAATTTATATCTTTCATCAAGAAACAAACGTCTCTTCCCTACAAAGATAGACTTGTATATTTTAGCTTAATAAATATTTACTTTTTGTCTGAACAGATTAAATTCTTTAATCCCAGACTGTTTGTGTCTGTGTAAATAGTACTGTTATCAGACTAGAGCTAGTGTTTTCAGTTTTCCCCACACTACTTGACAAAAAATTAAATACATCAATTATACAAAAGTCAATTGGCATTAAATACTAGTGTATGCTGAGTTAATGAACATTTGTGGTATGTACCATGTACTTTGCTAAAAATAGAGTATTAACCCTCCCTACTTCAGCTTAAATTTTAAAAGAAGTCACACAGCTTCATGTTTTTAATAAAGTATCTTTTGCTCAAAGCTTGCTTTTCTGCAGGAGGTGGGGGTGGTGGTGCTGGTGGTAGGGTATCTTTTACTGTTATGATCTCTGTTGACTGAAGAACAAAATATCAAGAGTTAGGTACAGAGGAAGTGGTAGAGACTGGCTATTGAACAGATCTTGGGCAAGTTACTTTCCCTCAGCTTCCTTCTCTGTAAAACAGGGACAGTCATGCCTTCCTTACAGATTGCCTATGGAAAAATTTCTATAAAGGCCCAACCCTGTCCTTGGACCGTAATAGGCACTCAATAGACAGTTGCTGTCCCTCCCCATCATCAGCAGAATGACTTGGTGGTTTTTCCTAACATGAAGACCTATAGTATGGTGCCCATGTATTCTAAGGCATATGTTGTGCCATGTGACTTATTGAAGCAAATGGTAGAAGCATACTGGAGAAATTTAAATATTCAATGTGTTAGGAACCTTTATGGTGAGTTACCTTAACTGGGCGCTGACCGAGAAAAACGAGGAAAAACTAGAATCGCGGGAGCTCTTTTTGCCTAGTGTGTCCGTACCGAATCTTCATTAACGCTGTGGTGAAAAGCCTGGGTACAGCTCAGAGGTAGCCCATTTTAGGTAACTCACAGCAAAGTGTAGTTCAGTAACAGTCTCGTACGTGAAGACATCGAGGTCATCGTGGGATAGAAGGAGCATCGGATGAAAAGTCAACAGTGTGTTTCTCAACACCCTGCGTGCCCTTTGGTTAAGTGGTTTCTCCTCCCTACTCAAAGGAAGGAGCAGGCTTACATCTTTGAGATCCCAAATATAACCTACTGGTGCCATCAGTGTTGTCATGGGAAATCTCTGGAGAATGGGATTAACTCTAGCTTTAGAACCAGCAGGGGGAGCACAGAGCATGAATTTATGTCCGGGTCTTAGGAAAATTGATTGGGGTGGGGGGGGCAGTTATACGATTAAATATTAACCACGGTCCTTAAAACCTGGTATTTCTTATCAGGTTCTGCTCAACTCCCTTTGAGCTCTAATTTTGTCTTGAAATGGTGATATTTTTACAAGTACATATAGAATTCTACCTCTGTAATTAGTAGTTGTAAGAAAGAGCTATGTTCTGAAAGAACATTTAATAATAATTTGTAAGGATCACTGATGGTTTATGTCCTGTATTGTTAAATATATTTTAACTGAAAGACATTATAACTTTATAACAGAAATACTCTGATTGATACTCTAATAACTCTGATGTTTGAACTTAACCCAAAACTAAAAGGGACTGTGCCTTCAAATATTACAGGCTTAAAAGTCCAATTTAAGTGATACCCCATTTATCTAGCATGCTTGGGAATTAGGAGTTCTACATACTCAAGATAACAAAAGTATGTTTCATGAAAGCACTACCTTAAAATGGTTTAAAGGTATTTTAGATAAGAGATCTTGCAGTTGCAGTCTTTCTGGAGTTTTTAAGTGCAAGACCTTGTGTACATTTGAGTCTTCTTGATACTGCAAAGTAGTCACTATAAACATGGACCATTGTGCTAAACGGCAGTAGAACTCTGAGTCTGCTCTTCCTTTAACATCAGAACTCTTCCATGTCTTTGGTTACACTACTCTTAATTTTTTCCTTTTTCTTTGTATTATTATTATTTTTTTTTTTTATTTAGAAGTTTTAGCTGAGGAAGCTAATAATAACTTACCTGGTTGAGAATTGTGTTAAGTCCGATTAATAAGACTTTGAGTTAAAGTTCATAGTTTTCCATTGGGCACTGATTCATACATGGAATCTTTCTCTCTGTATTTGTGGTTTGGGTTTATGCCTTTAGGGGCAGGGTGGGGGCTGCTCCTATATTTGAGAATGAGTCATGGTAGAGGTGGGTTTCCTATGCAGTTGCTATAAATAATATATTTGGTTTCTTGGTTTTTCTGAAAAGTATTTCTAAACTTGAACTTAAAAGTATATTTTTTTCCACCAATAATCAGCCATATTTTTTAAGAATTTGGTTGATCTGTATATATTTGTTTAAAAAGAACACGGAGAAGGAGGGTAACTAACCCCCTTTATGTATACAGTAGGCTTTGCAAAAAAATTGAAGGAACAGGAATGAACATCTGTGCCCTTGAAATTATGTTCAGAGAAGAAATGGGATAAATATTCAAGGGAAAGGGAAGGGAAGCTATCAAAGCATATAGGTCAAGTATAAATTAGTCATTAAGTACTCTAAGGTTGAAAGGAAGTTGAAATAAAAAGATACTTTTCATAAATCCAAAGATTTTTAATAGTAATGAGTTTGGCAGAAGTTGAAAAAAGGCATTTACTAGTAAAGACCTATAATTCCAATTAAGACTTCCTGTTCCTATAGCCCTCCCAAAGACTAATTATACTTGCTGAATTAAGATTAAGAGCTAAGCAAAAGAAATCGTGGAGTCCTAGTTGGGATCCTCACATTAAGGATCCAGCTACCTGGAAAATATCTTCCTGATAAATTGTGTTATGATAGAAAAGTAGATGTTATGCAGTATTTTCTAAATACAGTGATTAGTGTCATGTTTCCTGTGACTGTCTTTGTAAAGTCGTACATACAGTAAACATAGTTTATTTGGTAGGCTTCCTCTGAGAGGAAATTTCTTTATACTTACTTAGGAAGTGCCTTCCAACCTGTGATAGTAACTTCTAAACTGTCTGTCCTGGCTCCCCTGGTGTTCACTGGGGGATAATCCCACTTTCCAGATGAATTTTGTCATTCAATATTATTTCAGTCCTACTTGTTGCCGTAAATTAGTGACATCGTGCTACAGAAGTTGTGGGTTTTTGTTTTTTTGTTTTTTTAAGAGTATGGGTTTGCTATCTGTTTGGCGCACAATTTTCTCTAGGGACTGAGAAGGAGTAACCGAGAAAGACAACTAAGTTCTTTCCAGTCAGGAAATCTGTTTCTGTTTGTTACGTTAATACACTTGAAAATACCATAAAACCTCTAATAAGTTTGGTATCTTTTGAATTGCCTACTAATTGGAACATACTTTGGGTCTTTCATTGTACCTGAGTTTATATAAGAATATCATTTCTAAGCATAATATCCATGAGAGATGTATAAAAGTAAGTTAAAATTAGGGATAAAGTTTTTCCTTTGAGATAAATCAAATTACAAAATCTTTAATTAGGTCATTCTTATTAAATAGCATTTCTGACCAAGTTTAGTCAAAATTGGAAAATATCTACTTAGGAAAACAAACCTTTTCCATTATGTCCACTTACTAGACATTTTTCCACTGAATGACTTTAGGGCTAAAAACACACAAATCTGCATGAACACATTTGTGCAAAATAAAATTTTCTTCAACCTAAACATGGGATCTCTTATTTCACTCATATTTTTCATAATGTAGGTACCAGATTGTGTATTGACAGATCATGTATTCTATTCGTTACTTTCAAAATATTTTTACTTGTAATAAATCTTGTAACATCATTTTTAAAGTTGTTAGTTACCTTTCAGTTTTCCTTTAATGACTTCTTATTTTGTCACCTAACCAGTGGAAATTCAATTCCCAAGTTTCAGAATTTTTTTTAACAAGATCCATCGTTTAGTCGATTACCTGGCTCTGTTGCATGACTAGTTATTTTTGGTTCTACATGTAATTTTTGGTTGTGCACTTGTACAGTGAAAATCATGCCAGACATCATAAACATAATTTCAAATTCTCGCTGAGATGTGTGGTTTTTTTTGGGCAACAACTCTGAATTGGTGGGAACCGTCCTCGCTAGGTTTTATAAATGCATATCCTTGTGTCTTTTGCTTTTACCTTCAGAGTTTTTCAAGAAGATGAGTTACTGAATTTTCTCAGAGTGTTAAAATATGGAGCAAAATAGATTCTAGCTGACCAAGTGTGAGGATGGACACACGTTTCTGTGCATTGCTATCCATACTGCTGAGCCCACTAAACATTTGCATTTTCACAAGCCTTACTCCATAGTCAGAAAGCTATTTATTGGTGCTGACATTTCCTATTTTGTACTCTGCCTTACGTGCCATGAAATCAATGTCATTGTAGCACTTGTACTGGATGGAAATGCATTTTAAGCTATTTATTATATATGTAAAGAAACACTTATGGTTATTAAGTCAATTAATTAAATGTGAATGGGCAGTTTATTCTCCTCCGACCTTGCTTCTTTGTATAAATGTCAGTGTTCTTAGTGAAGATAATTATGTAGTTATCCATCTCCTTCATTTTAATTTTAGATCCTTAAAAATAAGATTTCTTTCTTTTTCTTTCTTTTTTTTTTTTTTTTTTTTACTAAAAATAAAGATCTCATGTTTCCAGTTTTGTAAGGTAGGAATACTGATGTCTGCAGTTTCTTTTACTGGAATAAGAAAGGCAGAAGAGAAAAAGAAGAAAGACAAATCATTAGCAGCAAGCATATTTTTAGACCCTGTTGTATGCAGCACTGTAAAAAATATCTACAATCAAGGCTTAAGTGAACTTAGTATTTGGGGAGAAAACCCCATGCTCACAGTACACATAATGCTATGTTATATGTATTATAAAACACACGTATAGGTATACAGCAATTGAAGAGCATGAAGCAGCATATTAAAACAAATAATATGTGATTTGGATGAGAGGCAGTTGCTATTTCTATCATATTCTACAAGTACAAGGGGACATATTTCATGAGTAACAATCTTCATAGACTCTGATGAGTTTTTATTTTACCAAAGCTATTTAGATCTTTAGATTTCCCTCGTGTTTGTGTTTATTAGAGCCATCCAGGATATGTTCCTTCCTCCCGCACCTCCCATCTAATCTGTCATCAACAGAGGCTACCTGACTCTTGTTGGCAATCATTAACCTGCTCGACTTTCTCTGAATAGATAGAAAGATTCTTCATGAGAAGCAGAGAAGTGGAATGAAAAAGAAAAACATTTTATGATTTCAAAAGTAGTAGTCATCACCTTAGACTCCTCTGCAGCTGGGGACACACACACACACACACACACACACACACACACACACACACACGGGCCTGGGCCTTATCCCCCCATTCTTCCAGTACAGATGCACTTTTAGGTTAAATCAGTCCCCACTGATCTCTAATGAGATACTGTTCACTGATGGTTCATATACTATAACATGATATTTACTTTCTTAGACAGTTTGAGAATATCTTTATTTTAACCTTTCGAATCAAAATTTGTCAGAATTCTACATTTTGAGTCATTTTGACTCTGTGTTTGGAAGGCATTGCTCATTGTTTTGTAGCTGTTGAGATGTCTGATGCCATAGTAATTCTTGACAGTTTGTATATGGCCCTACCTCTTTTTCTCTCTCTTGGTTTCTAGGACCTTCTTTTGTTTGCAGTGTTTTAAAATTCCTATCATATGCTATTATGTGGAGGAATTGTTTTTACCTATTTTCTGGATTCTTGGTGGGCTCTTCCAGGAAATGCATGTTTTCCAGTTTTGAGAATTTTTCCTTGAAATAATTCTTTAATAATGTCCACTTTTTCCCCCTTCTATTTTCTTTGTTCTCTTAAAACATTCTCTTTTACACTCTGGACCATCTCTTGGCCGTTTTTCTGTTGTTTGCTCTCTCTGTCTTTTCTGTCCCACTTTCTGGGAAAGTTCTTCACATTTATTTTCCTGCTCTTTTACTGAAGTTTTCCTTTCTGCTATCGTATTTGCACTTTCTTTGTTGTTGTCTGATATTCCTTTTTATACCACTGCCTTCTTGTTTCACAGCCAACATTTAATTCCCATCCTTAGCTTAGTAGTGGTAACATTTTGGGAGCTTTCAGCTTCTCCCTGCATATCTCTATTGTATTTGGGTTCCTTTTTTCTTTTTTGCTTGTCATTTTAGTGGCTCTCTCTGGTGATCTTTGACAGAGTTCATATTTAAAAGTGGGACATTGAAAAACTGGAAGTTCTGTGTGCTTGGGTTGGACTTTGTTGACTGGTGGCTTCCTGAAGACTGGTCCACCTGGACTGAGTTTCTTGAGGAGAACCCGCGTCCCCCCAGTATCAGTATCTTCAGATACTTTTTCTTGCACTTCTCAGTTTCTCCTGAGAGCAGTCCTCAGTAATTCCCTTGAATACAGACTTGGCTGACAGCATTCTCTGAGCCGATCGTGGGAGCTGAAGGCAGAGGTGTCAGCATTCAGCCTCTAGACTCTTACTTATTTGCCCGCTTTCAGGGCAGCACACTCATCCTTAGTTGTGTCTTGCATCTCACAGTCCACTTTCTGCTTTATCCTTCCGAGAGTGAACACTTTCGTTCTTCTGCCAATATAAAGAAAGAACTCGCTGGGCTGAGTGGGGGAGGGGAGGGGAGCAGAAAGCCTGACTTTTTTCATATAGATTTTCAGTCTCTCTTCATGTCTCTGGCCTCATCTGTGCCCTACTTTCTAATACCTGGTACTGGTATTTACCTGAACTGTGCTAGGGTTCCAGAGTATCTACACGTAGCATCTAATCTTACTTCACTTCTGGCTCAGGGCTGAGCCTTTCTTGGTCTCTCTTTTTTTCTTTTCGTACTAAATACTCCATTTTCTCATCCATTGCAATGGCTTTAAATTCCAGATACATGTTTCCGTTTCCAAATGCATATCTTTAACCAGAATTGCTTTCCTGAAGCCAGAATGTCCACCTGAAACTCTTCACTTGGATGACAAATAGGCATCACACACCTAGCATATCCAAGAGGGAACCTCTGATGATCTCCTTGGAACCTGTCCCCTGTGAAGTTTTTCCTGTCTCTGTAAATGATGTGCTCATCATTCCATTTGCTTAGGGTAAAAACTTTGATGATATCCTTGACTCTTTTCTTATATCCCAAATCCGGTCTGGCAGCAGCCCCTGTCAGCTTTGCCATCAACGAGTTTTGTATACACAGGAAAAATATTGGAGGATTACTCTCAGGAAAAACTAGAAGTGTGAGTCCATTGTATTTCTAAGTAAATGAGAGAGAATATTTGTTTTTCTAGTGTGGTAAAATAATGAAAAAAGATACTGCCCTGGCTATAAAAAGTCAGGTATTTGTCCAAAGAGTCAGAAACCAGATAAACTTTGACATTTTAAATTTAACAAAAGTACTTTCTTTTCAGGGAGTTTTTACTTTGTGTTTTTATTCAGTGAACCAGTTTTGGATACCTGCTGTGCACCAGGCATTGTTCTAGGCGCTAGGATTATAAGAACATATTTGAACATTCCTCCCATCATGGTGCTTCCATACTGGTGCAGGAGTTAGGAAACTTTCTTGAAAGGACTAGATAGTAAATATTTTAGGCTTTGGCTGCCAGATGATCTCTGTCACAACTACTCAGCTTTGCCATTGTATCATAAAAGCAGCCATAGGCCATATATGAATGAATGGATGTAGCTGTGTTCCAATAAAACTTTATTTGCAAAAACAAAAAACAAAAAAACTTTATTTGCAAAAACAGATGGTGGGCCAGATTTGGTCTGTAAGCTCTATTTTTGCCTACTTTTTTTCCAGTGGATAGAAACAATAAAAACATAAGAAAAGCATATAGTATTTCAGAAAATGGTAAAGTAGTCTGGGGAAAAAATAAAGTAATGGAAAGAAAATAGGGTGTGCCAAGGTTGGGTTGCAATTTTAACTAGAGTGGTTGTGGTAGTCCTCAAAGAAGAGATGACATTTGAACGAGACTTCGAGATGAAGGAGTGAGCCATACCAGGCCCTAGCATATGTTTAAAAAAAAAAAAAAGGAGGCTTATCCTAAGGGATGCTTAGAGGAGAGTAGCTCACAAAAGAAATGCAGATGTTAGGGTTCCAAAGACAAGGTTCCAGAAACTTGAACTGGGGAGTCAGCAGCTCCGGAATATTTTCCAGCTTATTGATATCTGTGTCTTTCTCTTTCACCATTTCAGCATAGGTTCAATGTCTCTTCTTGTGTGTGGGTTTTCTTCATGAAGCTAAATCATGACCATAGACACCTCTAGTTTAACATCTCTACAGTCTTCTAACCCAGAAGAAAAGCAGTCTTTGTCACTGTTCCTAAGTAGAAAAATCTTGTGTCCAGGGGAAGTTTCCATCTGGCCCAACTGAGAGCATATATCCATTGTGATCCAGGGAAGGGGTATTATAATTGACTCAGCCTTGTGTCATGAAGTCACTTCTTTCAGTCACTTCTTTCTTTTCTGTTCCGAAAAGAGGGGAATGGAAGTGAATCTGAAGGACAGGAAAAAAAGAAAAAAAAAGTCACCATAATCAGTAAAACAGATCTCCTGATGAGAGAGAATAAGGTGGTTTTGAGTGCAGAATTGAAAGTCAGATTACCAGGGTATAAATTTTATCTCTTCCACTTATGTGAAGTATAATACTTGGCAAATTCATTTACTCCTCTAATGCCTTAGTTTTCTTTATATAATATAATGAAAGTGGTAGTACCCACTTAAGCATGTTGTATGTTAATTTAGTTAACAATTATAAAAGATTAGTAAGGTGCTTGGTGCAGAATATGTTCTCAGTAAGTGATAGCTGCCGTCATTCTTACTATTTCTCCTCAGCATATAAAAGGATAACCAGTGGGATCCATCCTAGGAATGTGAGGTTGCCTCAGCATTCCGTGATCTATCAGTACAATCGACTATATTTAATAGACTTAAAGCCATATGATCATCTGAGCAAGTACAGAAAAAGCGTTTGACAAAATTCAACACCTATTCATGATTTTTTTAAAAAAATCAGTTAATAGGGTATAGAGAGGACTTCCTCAAACTGATAAAGGGCATCTATGGATAATTTATAACTAAATATAGCTACTTAATAGTAAAATATTGAATGTATTCTTTCCTAGGATCAAGAAAATGGCAAGGATATTCATTTTCACATTTATTCAACATTGTACTAACGGTCCTAGGCAGTGCAGTGAGTCAAGAAAAAGAAATTTTATAATTCAGATTGGAAAAGAACTTAAAACTGGCTTAAATATTTATTTAAAACTTGGTTTAAAGATTCCTAATCTTCAAAAAAATGGGAAGAGATGAGCTTAGCAAGGTCACAGGATACAAAGGTCAGTATTTAACAATAATTGTATTTTAATATTCATGTGACAATCAGAAATTGAAATTTACTATTTTTAAAGATTTATTTATTTATTCATGAGAGACACAGGCAGAAGAAGAAGCAGGCTTCCTGCGGGGAACCTGATGCAGGACACAATCCCAAAATCCTGGGATCACACCTTGAGCCGAAAGTAGATGCTCAACTGCTGAGCCACCCAGGCATCCCCATAAGTTGAAATTTAAAAGCTGTACTGTTTATGGTAGCAGAAAAATATAAAATAAACCTAGAATAAGGATAACTAAAATACATGCCAAACTGAAACATTGCTGAAAGTAATTTTAAAATCACTATGTTATGCACCTGAAATTGATATTGAATGCTGTATGTCAACTGTACTTCAGTAATAAAACTTTTCAGTTTTTTAAAAAGAAATTAAAGATTTTTAAATAAGCCAGATGATCTCATATTCATGGATCAGACAGTATTGTTAAGATCCTGAAATTTTATCTATTCATTTA
Source organism: Canis lupus baileyi (assembly GCF_048164855.1). NCBI lineage: Eukaryota > Metazoa > Chordata > Mammalia > Carnivora > Canidae > Canis > Canis lupus. The sequence continues at coordinate 1,876,715 of NC_132843.1, read as the reverse complement.
ACACAATCCTAATTAAAATCCCACCAATCTTTTTGGTAGAAACCGACAAGTTGATTCTAAAATTTATGTGGCTGTACAAAGGACCCAGAATACCCAAAAGAATTTTGACAAAGAAAATTCAAGGAGGACTCAACACTACCTCATTTCGAGATGAACTGTCAATTATAGCTAACGCAATCAGAGCAGCGCAGTAGGTTTATAGACCAATGGAATGGAATGGAGTCCAGAAATAGACCCATGCATTTATGGTCAATGAAATTTTTGACAGGCCTGTCAGGGTGATTTAAGGGGGAAGAAACTGTCTTATCAACTAATGCACCAGAACAGTTAAATATTCATAATGCACAAAACCAACCCAAGAACATAAACCTTGACTGTTACTTCACACCTACATGCATCTGAGTGGAGCACGGACCTTAAATAGGGGGGTTAAAACTATAAGCCCTATCCACCGAATCACAAACATTTTTGTGATCTTAGGTTAGGCAAAAGTTTCTTAGAAGGCAAAAAACACAAACCTTTCTTTAAATTTTGATGAACTGGACTTCATCAGATTCTTCAATTTTGCTCTTCAAAAGGCAGTTAAGAAAATGAAAAAATACCCCTCCCCTCCTGGGAGAGAATATTTACCAAAAAATACCTGATAAAGTGCTTGTATCTAAAGAAGTCTTACTAAGGAGGGAGAAGGAAAACAGCCCATTGTTTTAAATGTGCAAAAGATCTGAATACGCACTTCGCAGAACAAAACTAGGGACATGGAAATTCATTAGGGGAACACAAGTTATGTTCACGCCTAGGGGAAGGGCTGACAACCAAAAGGACTGGCATAGCACTTACCAGCGGGAACATAGGACAAGCCCACCATTTCTTGTGTACAATTGAGCAATTCCACGTCTAGGTATTTATTCAAGAGAATTTTCAAATTCAAGAGAATTTGTATTTTCACAAAGAAACCTTTGTAAGAATGCTTACAGCAGGTTTATTCCTAATGGCTCAGAAGGGGAAACAGCCCAAGGATGCGTCAGCTGATCCACAGATGAACACATTGCACTTTGCTCATGTGGCAGAAAGCTCAGCCATGAAGAAGAGCGTGGATGAAGCACTAGGTGATGGAGACCTGACCCAGAGGGTGCGGGAGGCATGATCCCCTGTCCCTGAAATCTAGCAAAGGTAGAAAGCAGGTGGGGGGGGGGGTAGCAGGCCGCGCCCTGTGGTCACCGAGAGCTCCAGGGTTGTGGTGCTGAGTCCCAGGAAGGTTTCGGGTTTTCCGACCTCTCGGGTCATATGCTTCAGTTTGGTTCATCTGAGTCTGTGCTGATGGTTCCTCAACAAAACTGATTTAAAAAAACGAGGAAACTGGCCGTGTGAGCCCATGTTGAGGTGTGAGCGGAGGCGCAGTGGGCGCAGGCCTTAGCGCGGCAGGGGGCAGGGGGAAGAGAGGAGGCCCTGAGGGCCAGAGGGGCTGCTGCGGGGGAGGAGGCAGGAGCTCCGTGGAGCCGCTCTGCTCCTAGTGACTTCAGTGACGTTTTGTAATTCTGACAGCTCGTCAGGATTTGTCAGGAGCCTGTCGCCACTACAGTGAGTAACTTTAACCTCGGGGGTGGGGCTGCCAGCTCTGGCCTCAGTTTCCTCGCCCACTGCCATCTTCCTGTGGAGTTGGGGACTCCTCGTCGTCGTCGTCATGGTCAACATCCCCCACCCCCATGGCTGCTGTGAGGAGGGAAGGGCAGGAGGCCAGGGGACTGCGGGTTGCGAGGGGCCGGCCTGCCACCTCCTGGGAGGGCCCCCCGCCCCCCGTCAGGGTCCACTGTCTGCGCTACCCACTCCCCACATCTGGCCTCTCTCTACCACTGGGGCTCACTCCCCCTTCCTTACCTCCAGGAAGGATTTTTCATAAGGTCACCATTGTTTTCTTTACTTGGGCCAAATCCAGTGACTTTCATTCTTTCTTTTTTTCTCTCATCCTTCTTCACCTTTATGACAGTGAAGAGCACTCTCCCCTTGAGTTTATTCTCTTGGCTTCCAGAATGTCCTTCTCTTTTGTTGTTCCACATCTGTTCCTCTAAGGACCCTTTGCCATTTCCCCTTCTTAGTCTTGGTGTTTCCCAGAATTCCGACCTTGACTTTCCTTACTGGACACGTTACCTTTGGGTGACTGCCTGTCCTTGCGTGGTAGCCGCTGACGCCGAGACCCTAAGGGTTCTCCTGTCTCCTGAGCACTGCCTTCGTAGTCCTCACCTGCCCGCCAACATGGTCCTGACCATTGGCATCTGGATGTTCCCACACGTCTCTGGGTTTCATGGCAGAATCATCAAGAACATCGATTCCGGAGCTTGCCTGCCTGCATTTGCCTGCTGACCCCACTGTTGGTAGCCGTGTGCCTCAAAAGAAGTACTTAACCCACTGCCCTGATTCCATCCTCCCTAAAAAACAGCACAGGGTGGGTGATGAGAACGAAGGCCTGGCGTGCTGATTGCTGAGCGGCGAGCCTGTGTGCGGCTGGGTAGCCTCTCCGGGCACACTGTGGGCGCCCCAGGCCTTCCCCTCCCCTCACACCTTCTCATTCCTAGGACGTTGAGTCAAATTCTCAGCCAGCCACTGTGTCCCAAGTTGGGAACCTTGGATTCGTCCCTCTCTGTTGTCTCTTTGCCTTCCTGGTGGCTCCTGCTGTCTTCACATGGCTACCTCCTCCCCTCTTATTTTGAGCAGTGAAGTTCCCTAAAGGAACTTTCTGCCTCTACACTTGTTCTCCTGTCAGCCTGGGTCCATCTTTACTTCTAGGGTTGGAGGAATCTTTCTAAAACAAATGCAGTAGTACTTGTGCCCCCCTGCTCGGGCTTGTTGTACCTTTCACACTTTGCTTCCTAGAGCCCTGGGGTCCCGTGGTGGGGCCTGGATGGCCACCGCAGTATGAGAGCGTGCTGCAGAGAGATCGAGGACACACACGAACAAGGGATAATCACTTCCTGTTCATCCCTTGTCCCATACTCCCCACTCGGACACCAAACATGGCAGCTTTGCTTTTGTGTCTCCTGTTGTAGCCCTGCTGTCATAAGACACCTCCAGCTTTCCAGGGGCCCCCAGGGGGCTCAGTTAAGGTCTCATGGGCTCTGTACTCAGCAGGGACTCAGCTGGAGAGGCTCTTCCTCTGCTCCTCCCACCATGCTCACTCTCAAATAAATCTTAAAAACCCCTCTGGCTTTCAGGATGAAGTCCAAGGTCTAAAGGAGGCATGAGAGATGCTTCATGAACTGTCCCCACTACCAGCCCAACCTTCACACTGATGAATGTGTGCGCCACCCTGTCGCCTACACCAATGGTGCTCAGGTGACTGTGCCTTCCCTTGTGCTGTTTTCTCTGCCCAGGTGACCTTTACCTTTCCCTCATTTGCTGGGCTCCCTCCTAATTGTTCCTTCAGATTCAGCTTTGGCATCCCCTCCAGCAAAGACTTTCTGCTCCTGTGGTCAGGTGCAGCCTCATCCCAGTCCCTGTGCCCTCCCCACTGCTCCTTCTACGTAGTTCATCCTCCCTAACCCAGCCGCACCCTCTAGGAGCACAGGACTTTGGCTTTTGCTTGTCACCGTCTCCCTGGGCAACTTGCACACTCTGGGTTTGCAAGTTGCCCGGCACATTGTCGGTTCTTAGTAAATATTTGACTTACTACCTGCCTTGGTGACTTGACGAGATGAAATGCAAACCTCGTAGCACAGTGCTGTTAGTAGGCCCATCCTTGTGGTGCTGAGCCTCCTCCCTCGCCACCCTCATCCCATGCCTTGCTACTACTTCCTGTGGGTCTCTCCACCTCTTGGTACAGCCACCATTTCCCCGTCTGAGTTCTTTATCCTCCCTACCCCCCCCCACCCCCGTACTTGTCCCCACTAGCAACCACTAACCTTCAAAGCCACGGGATAGATTTCCTCTGACACCTGCCTAGCCTTCCTCTGTGTTCTCCCATGGCATCCTCCAGTTTCAGAATTGCAGGTGCTTTTTCTTTCTTTTTTTTTTTTTTTTTAAAGATTTTATTTATTTATTCATGATAGTCACAGAGAGAGAGAGAGGCAGAGACACAGGCAGAGGGAGAAGCAGGCTCCATGCACCGGGAGCCCGACGTGGGATTCGATCCCGGGTCTCCAGGATCGCGCCCTGGGCCAAAGGCAGGCGCCAAACCGCTGCGCCACCCAGGGATCCCTGCTTTTTCTTTCTTATCACCTTAGATTTGAGCTCCTTGGCAGCAGGGAACATGTTTCTCATCGTTTTGTAGGACTGATATTCCATTAGCTTCTCCGTGTTGAGTCAAGTCCAGGATTTCGATGTGCTGGAAGGGTCCTTCACAGTCTGTCCTCACATTGTCTCCATTCTGGTCTTGTCTCCAGCACTGACTGTGCATCCTGAACTCAGCGGCCATTCCCAGCAGCTGTTGGTTTTCTGAGCATATTTCATGTTGGACCGACCATACAGAGTCTGTCCGCATGCTGCTTGCTTTTTTGTAATGCTGGCTGTTGACAAGGGGCTCTGTTTTCTCCAGGGTAGTATGTGCTTTTTATTGCAGTTTTTAATATATATATAATATTTCAAGCGTACATCAGAGAGATAGAGGAATATAGCAATTCCTTATGTATGTATCCAGCATAATGAAAACATTTTACATATATATATACACATACAGAGACAGAACAAGAGAGATTCAGAGAGAGAAAACCAAATCCCTTCTTTTTTTCCTCTCTGATCCCTTTCCTTCCCTTCTTAGAGACTAATGGCTATCTTAAATGTAGTATTTGTCATTTCCATGTTTCATTATTTCATGTGTTTTATCTGTAGAAGACAGGTAATACCATGTTTGCATTTTTAATACACTATGTAAATACTATTTCCTTGGTCACATTCTTCTACAAGAATCCTTGCTGGTAAAAAATAATAATAATAATAAAATTAAAAAAGAAAAGAATCCTTGCTGGTAAAACAGCATTGTTTTGGAGGTATATCCGTATTGTCGCAGGCAGGGTTAGATCACTTGAAGTTGCTACATAGTCTTTTGTTATGGAACTATCCCACAGTTTATTTACCAGTGATTCATCAGTGTTTTGATTGTTTTCAGTTTTTCACTGGTAAACCAATTTGTAGTGGATATTCTTCTATAAAAAGAAAACTCTAGTCTTTTTCTGATTTTAAAAACAAGCACTCTGGCAGCCATATCCTGAACGAATGGTACACTTGAAAGCCAATTTCACTCAGGATTACCCTTTTACATGCACACGTCACATGTCTCTACCATTTACACTGCCTTGCATTGAGCAAGGGAGTGAGAACTTTGATCACAGAGCTTTCACCAGAAGTGACTTTTCTCGGCAGTTTACAAGCCATATCTCGTGTACGTGTAGGTCATTTTGCCTTAAAAATGTTAAATGCGAGCCAGAATTAGAATGTTAAAGTTGAAAGCTCTGTAGCTATAAGACCTGAGGGAAAAGCCTATTACATTGTAGGAGGAGGACAATCGTGAAGACCATGAGAATGCTGTTTGTCATTCGTGCTAGAAAACTGGAAGTGCATCAGCTGATGTCACAGCAGCTTTCCTAGGAACAGCTGGGCGCAGTCGCCACAGCTTCTGGAGGCGGACGTGGACCCACTTCAACATTCTGTGCCCTCGCAAGTCAGACTTTCCGTGATGCCACACTGAAAGCGCTTACCTGTGAATCGAAGCTCACTTCCTCATTTTGTTGTCTTCTAACAAGGAAAGTGGATTGCTTGTATTTTCTCTGAAAATAAACAGAACTAGCTTTTCTTCTCTGAAGGAAACAATTTCAGATCCTTTCTGCTTTGATTCCTACAACTTGCGTCGTCATTCTCTTCGGTTCTTTTTTTTTTTTTTTGCCTTTCTTTTTTTTTTTTTAATTTATTTTTTATTGATGTTCAATTTACTAACATACGGAACAGAATAATCCCCAGTGCCCGTCACCCATTCACTCCCACCCCCCGCCCTCCTCCCCTTCTACCACCCCTAGTTCGTTTCCCAGAGTTAGGAGTCTTTATGTTCTGTCTCCCTTTCTGATATTTCCCACACATTTCTTCTCCCTTCCCTTATATTCCCTTTCACTATTATTTATATTCCCCAAATGAATGAGAACATATAATGTTTGTCCTTCTCCGACTGACTTACTTCACTCAGCATAATACCCTCCAGTTCCATCCACGTTGAAGCAAATGGTAGGTATTTGTCATTTCTAATGGCTGAGGAATATTCCATTGTATACATAGACCACATCTTCTTTATCCATTCATCTTTCGTTGGACACCGAGGCTCCTTCCACAGTTTGGCTATCGTGGCCATTGCTGCTATAAACATTGGGGTGCAGGTGTCCCTCTCTTCGGTTCTGATGGAAGTTACCATAGATGAGCTCTGTTGTCCCCTGAAGGTACTCTGGGGACACGGGCAGAACCCTGGGGAACAGCTACTGGGTAAACTCGACAAAGGGCATTGTCTGTCTTCACTTGCCCCCTTCTGACGGATCCCCCAGGAAGCTCACTTCTCCAGGCATAGCGAGTGCTTTCCCTTTCTGTTTGAGCACCAGGTCATGCCTCTGAGTCCTGCCATGCCTGTGCTAGAACTGACTTCGGTCGCAGAAAACTCCTGCAGTTCCCGTCATTCCTGAAATTCTTTTAACAACTTAAAAGCATCTTACTAATTTTTCTTTTTAGGCATTTCCATGTGAATACACTTTTTATACTACCCCAACAAATTTTTTTTCTTTTTATTTTCATCGCTTACCAAATAATTTGTATATTTGAATCATGCACTGCTAATGCAGCTCACAGTGACATTCCATTATTCTTATACTCAGCAATTCTACTTCAAGGAATGTATCCTGCACATAGTCTCATCTCAGTATGCTAAAAATTATATACAGGGGTGTTTGTTCATTGCAGTACTATTTATGAAAAAATAAAACTGGAAACGTTGCAATGATTAATAATGGACTAAATATAAATAAAGTATGGTATATCCATGTGCTTAGATATCAAGTTACTGGCACTCAACATTTTTCGAATGGATTGAGGAACATACTGTTCAGCGAAAAAAAAGTGTGAAGTACGGAACAGTACATATTTGGTGGAATAAAAAGGGGAGATGTAGGGGATCCCTCAGTGGCTCAGCGGTTTAGCGCCTGCCTTTGGCCCAAGGCGTTATCCTGGAGTCCCGGGATCGAGTCCCACGTCAGGCTCCCTGCATGGAGCCTGCTTCTCCCTCTGCCTGTCTCTGTCTCTCTCTGTCTCTCTCTCTCTCTATGTCTATCTTGAGTAAATAAGTAAAATTTAAAAAGGGGGGGATGTATACATACAGTATTTGGTGGTACACATTGCCACATTTAATGTTTCTGGAATCCCAGACGCTAAACCACTGGTACGTATTAGCTACCTGTGCATCATTGCAGTGGGCATGAGCAGGAAGTGTGAGGTGTACATTTAACCTTAGGAGGAAAGACAAAACTGAACCTCAAATGGAGAAGACCCTTGGGCAGGTTTCTCAACCTCCCTCTTGCATTTCTCTCCAGTTGAAGAACCTGCCACCATATTCCACCTGTCATGCAGCCCCAAGCCCTGACCCCTCTGTATTTTCAGCTCGGTATGGCAGTGCTGTGTATCGCTTGGGTCCCGGGGTTCTGCATTGCAGTCTGGAATGTTTCTCTAGGCAGATACCCCCTTCTTCTAGGGATCCCATTCCTATCCTGCAGGTGTTGTACACCATCTGGGAAAAATCATTTCATATGTTTTGTCCAGTTTTTAAGATGTTAATCGCAGGAAGGCAATATTTGGTACTCGTTAATCCATCACAGCCAGAAATGGAAATCTTAAATATATTTAAAGTCATTCTTTTTGAGAAGTAAGAAGATAAAGCTATGAGAAAAAGTGGTTGTATTATACTAGAGAAATAATCTAATCCAACACGCTTATTTGGAAGATGAGGAAATTGAGATACAAGTCCAAGTGACTAGTAACAGATGGCACTCTGGGTTACTTGTGAAGTCCGTACATATCCCAGGCTGTCTGAATCTCTGTCCACTGTTCTTTCCATGCTTGTGGAAAGTTCTTCTATGCTTGAAATAGAATTTTAAGCTGTCAAACTTTTTAAAAAAATTTTTTAGAATCCTTATAATTTGAACATTGTCCTCACTTCATTTGTTGTCCTATTGATAGTATTAATCCTGCTGTTAACACAGGCATGAAGAAAAAAAAATCGTTACACGTATATTTTAGAATAATTGACATTCTGCCAAACTCTATAATACTAATAAAACCTAGAAAAGGAGACACTTAGTTCTTTCTTTCTTTGTTTTGTTTTGTTTTGTTTTTTCAGTTTGTTTTCCTTGCTGTCTAAAAAACACAACAAAGTTCTGGAACAAGCCACACAGTCCTTGCGAGGTTCGCTGAGTTCCAATGACGTTCCTCTTCCAGATTACGTAAGTAGTCACCTTACTTTATCAGTCAAAAGTTTTCCTTTCATTGTTAGGTTTGTAAGTACCAATCTGGGTTTTCAAGATCTGATTATGATCTTGGTGACTCTTTTATGCAGATAACGGAATGCTATCCCAAAGCAAGGGGAGAACTTTTAAACGATTATTATTAACAACTGGTCAAAGAAAGTCAACCCTGAGCCAGTGATACTGTTAATAATTAGGACTCTTGGTGTGTTGGGTAAGAAATTCGCTCAAACTAATTACACGGAGGCAAAAGGAGCGGTCTTAGAATCAGCAGAAGTTTCTCGCTGAGCTCAAGGGGCCCTGGAGGTATACCCAGATTTCACAGAGAACCAGAACCTGACGTTGAAAAGCCTTTGGGTTCAAGAATATCTTGTGTCTCCGAGGCTATTTCGTTTCTAGGCTCTGCTTCCTTTTGCTTCAGTTTTACTCTTCAGTTCCCTCTCTTGGCTGGATGTCCCCATTTGTTGTTGGCTTGGACCTCAAGTGGCCACTCCAGCCTTCCTCTCTCCCACCCTGTGACATGGCCTGTGAGTATTGTGTCTTTAGCCACCAGACCAGAGTCTTGACGCCTTCATCCTCCATTCCTGGGGCAGGAAATCTAACTGGCCCCACTCAGCACAGTGCACTGCTCTGGTCTTGGGAGCCGTGGGCAGTGGAGGACGGCACTCGTGTGTTTCCTTGGTTTCATCCACTCCAGAGATAAAGAGCTTGTTCCCACCTAACCTCAGCGAGCAAGAGCAGAGGAGAGCAGGAGTGGCACGGAGATGGGTTGTTATATAACAACAGGAAGGAGACTGCATCAGGACTTTCCTTAGGGCCAGGCCATTGTCTGTGACCTGCCTTGTGTTCTAGAGCATGGCTTAGATGAGGATGCTAAAGATTATCTTGTCGCAGCCCATAGCAGCACTGCATCGGGTTCTAGTAAGGATAACAACTCCGTGGGTTGATATTTAGAAACTTCAGGAGACAGTTTTTAAGTTCTGAGTTTGAAGTGGTGATGCATACCAGACAGCTGAAGAGTTGTTGTGTTTCCTGTGGTTTGTTTCATTTCTAAATGGCTCTGCTGATATGGGACTGTGGGAACAGCCCCCGGTCCAGATAGCAGTCGCTGATAAACACAGATAGCAACGTGTGCAGCGGCAACCTGGCTTGTGCTGGTTTCCTTCTCTTTTATTTATTTTGTGTATGCATGTGTTTACCCCCCCCATACATCTTTTATGATTTTCTTGCTCATTGAATATTCTCAACTTTTAAGAAAAAATAGCATAATAGCCACTTCTATCTGAGCAATGACTTGTTATAAGAAAAATATTTCTTGGTAATCACTGCTTGGAACTTCAGTTGGGGCATCTGAGTGGCAATAGGGACTGCATTTGTTAAGAACTTGAGTTCAAGGGCGCCCTGGGGACTCAGTCAGTTAAGCATCTGATTCTTGATTTCGGCTCAGGTCATGATCTCAGGGTCGTGAGATCAAGCCCTGCATCAGGCTCCACACTGGGGCTGGAACCTGCTTAAGATTCTCTCTCCCTCTGCACTGCCTCCCCTTCCTCTCTAAAAAACAAAAACAAAAACAAAAAAACTTGAATTCAATTCCTCTATAAATGTTTCATTATTTTTATACAGTTACCATTTGCTTATGCAGCACTCCTGTGTCATTTCTTCCATAAAAATATGTTGAGTGTATTTAGTGTTAAGGTTGTGCTAGCAGCATTCTCCTGTAATCAGAGACCAGAAAATAACTATGTCTTTGAAAAAGTGGATCATATTTAGGGGTATTTGCCAGTTATGAAAGTGATTATATAATGAAAGGACAGGTTGAACTCCTAACAGACATATCAGTTCTATCAAACCTGACAATTTTTAGAGTCGCTGCCTTGTTCTTGCATACAATTGTCACTAAGTAAAAATGAATTTCTTAAATTATCTGCTCCATAGAAATACAGAGAAAATTCCATTTAGAATCTGTTATCCACAGTCCTTATTTTAACATCTGTGTGCATGAGACTTTACAATCACAACACACTCCAGATGGGTTTATGAAATTGGATTTTACCGCCTTTCCTCAGAGTTCATTGAGGAGGGTGGGTTGCCCCCTTCAGTAGTAGTGACAGTAAGGGATCCCTCCTGCCACTCACTCCTGCAAGGTGAGTCAGCCCTGTGGTGTGGTGTGTTCTTCTTTCATAGCAACTGAGTGTTTTCACTTGTCATTCCCATTGTGCAAAACACTACGAGTGATTTGCATATTTGAAACCATGTTCTCACTGTCATTCTCTTTTAAATTGGTCATTAAGTGGGAAAATAAAATGTTTCTCCTTTCACCTTCCCTAGAAATGTTATTTAAATGTCTCTGCCAACAGCCACATGAAATTCTGTGTCCTGGACTCCTTGTGTAGACCACATGTTTGTAAAAGATGGAAAAGGAAAGGGTCTCAGTGCAGCACTAGGTCCCTGAGAGCATAAGAGCTCACTTCTATCCGAGCCGTGGTTATCTTTTCACACCAGGATTGAATGAGTTTGAGTAAGTGCTTAAAAACAGGAATGTATTGTTCTTCTCACTGTAATACATAGAGTACTTTCAGCCTGCCTAGAGGTTTCTGAGTTGATTAAGAAAACATTTATTCTCATTATGGTGTATAATTCACAAGTCAGTTGAATAACAACCTAGAAATCAAATAGCAAGTCAGAAGAACATTAGTGTCAATACTTTAGTACAACCACATTTGTCAGAACAGCTCAGGGAAACCTGAAGCCTTCCACCAAGTTCTAAATAATGAGACCGCCCTGGCTGCTGAAGGGGAAATAAAACAAAAACAAAAATTGCACTCGAGTCCTCTTTGGGAAGAGAGAATGCTGAGTACAGAGAGTAATAGCCTCTTGTTTGCAGCCTCCACACATGGCAGTGGAGATGTCTAGGAAGGCACATGAAGTTCAGCTGGCCACGTGGTTGTGCTTTGCTATCATTAGGGCATCCTAAAAGTTAATTCAGTGACTAAGGGGACAGGAGAGAATTGTTAAAGAGAATCTTTCAACATTTTTTAAAAATAAGAATAAGCCTCTAAAACCACTTTGATCATGTACAACAGACCTGAATATGTAAAGTGAAACAGAAAATAACAAGTGACTTAGAGTTGCTTTTTGAACTATAACTGTGGTTTTTAAGTTATAAATATTGCTGCGGTGTCATATAAGCTTTACTTCTGTAACTCCTGACAGTCATTTTAGCAACTGCTTAGGATGAGAAGAGTCTAACTTTTATTCTAGGTGGAACCGTAGGAACCAAATTACATTGTCCTGTGATCATCAACAAACATGAGAACCTTTCTGTAGGACTGACCCTGTATCTGATTTTAAACAGTAATTTTAAGGATCTAAGCCAAAAAGACCCAGCCAAAAAGATTAAAGGAGACAGAATCAGAAAAATCAGCTGAAGTAAAAATAGCAGCTTAGAGTTTATCATTGAATGATTAGCAAGTGTAATGCTCCTAACATGTGTGTGCATGTGGAAATGCACACAGACATGCACACACATTCCAGTGGTTCTCAGAGTTCTCATCTTTACTTTCCTTTTCCCGTGACTGTGCAGTAGAGCTGTCCAGAGGCTACATGATGGGTGATCTTTTTATTGCTCTGACAGCTCACGGAATGTGTTATTGTGGATTCTTGTGTTTTAAATTGTTCTTAGTTTTAATTTGTTATAAATACCAATACATATAATCCACATAAAAATAGTTTCTTGAGAGCATCAGAGATTTTTAAGACTATAAAAGGGGCTTGAGATCAAAATATTTTAGAACCTTTGGAATATATGATCTGTTAACACATACACGTGCACACACACAGAAAGAACAAGTAATAGATGCTGTTTCATTTGTGATACTCCTCTCTCCCAGCAGGATTGAGTGCACTTTGAAGGCATGAGTTTCTGGATCTTAGGCTGAAAAAAGTAGGCTAAATATTAACCAATAATTGATGAGGATGAAGCTCCATCTCAGTACATCTATATGAGGTTGCAGGTATCCAGAATTGCAGAGGAGTCTCAGATCTAAATTATATCTGTATGACATTTGACATGTAGTGGACATGTGTAATTTTTAAGCTAAATTTTATATTTTATGTACATGATATTTATGTCAGAGTTGCCTTCTTCCTGGAGCACCTGGCTGGCTCAGTCAGTGAAGCACGTACCTGTTGATCTTGGGGTCAGAAATTTGAGCCCCATGGTGGGTGTAGAGATTATTTTAAAAAATGAAATGTTAAAATTGCCCCTTTGCTATTCAAAGGGTAGTTGTAATATTTTTCTTAGTTCAGTACACATAAAACAGGTTGTTTGACTTCTATTTGATCTAATAATTTGCTGTCTCACATTCTAACTTCCTAAAGAGCAAAAGACATGTATTTGAAATTTGTTTTGATCAAGTCTTGATTGCTTATCATTATCATTCCGGATGGAACCCTAAAATATTGCTAACCCTGGAGTAAGTCATTTGACTTACCTTTTGCACCAATAACTCTTAAGATTTATTTATTTATTTTGGAGAGAGACAGAGAGTGTGCACACCTGCCAGTGAACAGGAGTGAGGGGCAAAGGGAGAGGGAGAGAGAGAATCCCAAGCAGACTCTGCTGAGCACAGAGCCTGGCACAGGGCTCAATCCCACGACCCTGAGATCATGACCTGATCATGATCAGGAATCAAGAGTCCAATGCTTAACCGACAGAGCCACTCAGGTGCCCCTAAACCAGTCTTTGGTTCTTGTTTATATTTGCTTTTACACATTTCGTTTCTTCAGAATTGTGTTATGAGGCATTCTAAACTGATTACACATAACAAGAAAGCTTAGGGGCAGCCCAGGTGGCTCAGCGGTTTAGCACCGCCTTCAGCCCAGGATGTAATCCTGGAGACCTGGGATCGAGTCCCACGTCGGGCTCCCCACATGGAGCCTGTTTCTCCCTCTGCCTGTGTCTCTGCCTCTCTCTCTCTCTCTCTTTCATGAATAAATAAAATCTTAAAACAACAACAACAACAAGAAAGCTTAAGTTCAGGGATTTTTCCATTTTTCCCCAGTGTATTTTAGGTTGTTGTATCTTTAAGATTCCTTGTTAGTGTTTACTCTGTAACTCAAATCTCAAATTCATTTGACTGAAATAGTTGATGGATCAGTAATCTTGAAAAATATCTTCAGCTGTTTGTTTTGTACATTTGTGCCTTTATGGAGCTAGTGTTAAAATGCTTCATTTCACACACACAGTCATAAATATACATACATACTAACTACATAATACTTTTTGTATTTCATAGTGTTGATTCTGGATGAGACCATCGCTCACAGATTTCCTGTGGGATATAAAGACTAGGGTAGAGAATTTAACATTGAGAGAACATGGGAATGATTATCTGGCATGTGCTGCTGTATCCAAGGAGTTGGAAGTGGTGCAATTTGCCATTGTTAAAACTGTTCCTTTTAGATATTACTTTTGAAGGAATGACGTTTGGGTATTTATTCCAGTGATGGTGACCTTAATCAGGATGTTGCTAAAACTTCTCTTTGGGAATTACTGTAGCATGGTGGGAGGGGTAAAAGTAAAGAAGGCCTAGCAACTATACACGAGGATTTGTAGAAGCTAGTTAAAACAAGTGCACAACCATATTACTATTCCATATGACACATTTTCTAAGAAGGCTGTAACCAAACTCATGAATTGTCAAAAGAGGGAGAGAACAATTTGGGGAAAGTAGGGAAGGAATTGTGCCAGTTTTCATGGGAAGGAGTTGCAGTGTTAGGTAGTATTTTGAAAGGAGAGACTGAGGCAGGAAAACAGTCCAGCCTCCAGCCTCCATGCTTCCTGAATAAGAGCATAGAGGTGAAAACAGCTCATCATTACCTTTGGGTTTCTTGTGTCCAGCACAGTGTCTGGCATGTAACAGGTGCTGACACCATACACAAAAATTAACTCAGATTGGACCACAGCTCTTAAATGTAAGAGCGAAGACTGTGAAATCCTTAGAAGAAAATATAGGAGTAAATTTTAGGCTATAAAAGAAGAGCAGACAAATTGGACTTCATCACAGTTTAAAACTCTTGGACTTCAAAGACCACCATCAAGAAGGTGAAAAGACAGCCCAAAGGATAGAAGAAAATATTTGCAAATCTTATATCTGACAAGGGACTTTGGGCAGAGGGCAGTGCGGGGGTTGTTGTGGAGATGTCTCCATGCCCTTGGCGGGGGACAGGGACAACTTCCAGCAGGACACGTGTGACAGCATCAGATGGAGGGGGAGAGATGACGGGAGCCACCGTGAACTGACCACAGTTGAGCAGTGGCATCAGGAAGCGTCTTCAGTCTGCCTAGGGACACCTCAGTAGTTATTTGGCCTAAAGAGGAGGCCTCACTTTTCAGCCTGCTTTCCGAATATACCAGGGTTGAGTGTGTCCCAGAGCCCCTAAGATGAACCAAACCAGAGGGATACCATCAGGAGCAAAGGAGTGGTTCACATTGGCATTTTCTTTTCTTTGCTTTTTTTTTTTTTTTAAGATTTTTTTAAATTCATTTATTCATGATAGAGAGAGAGGCAGAGACACAGGCAGAGGGAGAAGCAGGTCCGTGCAGGGGGCCCGACGTGGGACTTGATCCCGGGTCTCCAGGATCAGGCCCTGGGCTGATGGCAGCGCTAAACCGCTGAGCCACTGGGGCTGCCCACGTTGGCATTTTCTAGTCAGGCAGCCACTTCTTCTGAGTACCAGACATCCCACTAGGCCTTGGTTGGGGCACTGATTGGGATGCTCCCCAGTCCCATCTCCTCTCCATGATCACACAGCTAAGCACTATTTTCCGCCGTGCTTGCATCTGGTGGCATGGGGGACCTGACTAGCTCTAGCCAGTGGATACAGGTGGAAGTGATGTCACCACCCCCCTCCTGGCCATCTTCTGCACCTCTCTCACCATATACTAGCTGGACACAGGAAGTCTAGGGTGAGACTCTAGGGTCCCTCAGTATGGCAGTGCAGGGACCCCCGAGTCATCTTACTGAAAGTCAGTTGGATTCCCCATTGAACTGTGATGCAAGAGAGCAATGAAGTTTTTACTACATTAGAAAAGAAAATGGGCAAGGGATCTGAATGGGTATTTCTCCAAAGCAGACTTACAGGTGACCGGTAAGCACATCAGAAGATGTTCAATGTCAGGAAGTGCAAAATTTCAGCCACAGTGGGGTTTATACCACAAAGATGACTGTCCTCAAAAGGCAGAAGGTCACCAGTGCCAGTGAGGGTGTGGGAAAGTTAGTATCCTCGTTCAGCTTACGGCAAGAACGTAGAATTGTGCAGCTATTTCAGAAAACAACCTGCAGTTCCTCAAAAAGCTGAAGATGGAATAATTATGGCCCAGCATATGGTCATACTCCCAAAGAACTGAAAACAAGTGCATGCATGCGCAGGGAGGGGGCCCTGGGAGGGGGAGAACCCCAAGCTGACTCCCCGCTGAGCCCAGAGCTTGACATGAGGCTCAGTCTCACCACCCTGAGAATAGGACCTGAGCCACAATCAAGAGTCGGCCGCCGCTTAACCGCCTGAGCCACCCAGGCGCCCCTTTCCTACCATTCTCAGATGATTTTAGACTTACAGAAGAGGCCTGAGGAATTTCCATATACCCTTCACCGAGCTTTTGTCAGTATCTTATGTAACCACAGGCCATTTGTCAAAACAAGGACATTAACCATAGCACCATACTGACAAAAATACAAATCACTTGCACAGTTTAGCAATTTTTATCACTAATGCCTGTACTCTTTTGTAGGATTAAAGCCAGAATTGCACATTGCATTTTGCTATCATGTCTCCTAAATCTTTCCTTGTCTTTCATGACCTTAACATTTTGGAAGAGTACTGGTCAGTTGTTTTGTAGAATGTCCCTTGACTTGGGTTTGTCTGGCATTTTCTCCTGATTAGATGGACGTTATACACTGTGGATCAGGGCACCAGTGAACAGGTGCCATTCCCTTCTCAGTGCTTCATGTCAGGGGACACATGACATTAGTGTGTCTTAACAGTGGTATTTACCTGTGTTCTCCTTGACCACATCACCAGGGTGATGTCTGCTGAGATTCTTTGCTATAAACTTGTTTCCCTTTGTAATTACCATATATTTGGGGGGAGCTATTTTGAGACTATGCCAATATCCTATTTCTGCTTACAACATTTTCACAGAAATTTTAGCTCCCATTGATCTTATCCCACATTATATATTACTGATTTATTAGTGATTTTCTATTTGTCTCATTCCTCCTACATTCATTGAACACTTTTGTAAGGAAGATTTGTCACCTTTCCTCATTGTATTTATTTATTTTTTAACATTTCCAGTGATTGATTGATTATTTTTTTAATGATAAATTTATTTTTTATTGGTGTTCAATTTGCCAACATACAGAATAACACCCAGTGCTCATCCCGTCAAGTGCCCCCCTCAGTGCCTGTCCCTCGGTGTATTTATTTATGCAGTTACTTCTATCAGTATGGACTCCTAGATCATCATTTTATTCTTTGTCTTGTAATCCAGGGCTATTGTTATTTTGTTGTTCAGGTTATTCCAACTTTGGCCATTGGGAGCTCTTTCAGGTCCCTCCTCTGCCCTTTGAATATACTCCTACCCCCCCACCACCCTGCAAAGTTTCTCAAGATGTTCTAACTCATCAGGTGTTTCCCCTGCTCCAGCTCTAGGATCAACCAGATCTTCAAGGAGGATCATGAAATTTGAATCACGATCTTTATAGTAACTTTCATAATGTAGAAACTGCTGTTAAAAAAACCCCAAAAAGCCAAATCTTCTGAATAAAGTTGGTGAACATCTCTGAAAGAAACAACTGCTTTGATGTCAAATAGGTCTCAAGCCCCACGTTGATTAGGTCCCAGGAAGTTTCTTCCTTAGTACAATTGATTTAAAAATTCACATAAATAAAGCCTTTAGCAAGTGAGCAACCTCCCCTGCCACCACCACTCTAATTATAATCAGACCAGTTTTCTTGGTTGTATTATAACTTGGCTTTGGCTGTACTTCCGAACTACGAGTTTCAGAAATGTTCCTAGGATTCTAAGGACAATGTTTAGTTGGAGGACTCCATTCTTGTTTTAAAAAAAAAAAAAAAAAAATCTTCATTCCTAAAAAGCATATACCTCCATTAGGGGAAAGATGGTTGGCCTTTTTTATTCCTGGAGAGGACATTCGTCTGTCCATGAGCACTATGATCGAATATTCTTTTTTAAGGATCTGTAAAGAAAAATTACCCTGAAAAATACTTAAATAGCTCTTGTGTTCTTTACTCTGGCTTATAAAAGGAGCTGGGATGTGTTTGCATTGAAATCTGGCAATGATTAATTAACTTTCTAAATGAAGCTTAAAGAGCACAGAAAATCCATGCATATTAGATTCAGTAGCACTGTGTGATGCGTCCATAAAAACCAGTGATCACAGTGTTTTCCCTTCCTGTTGTACTGAAAAAATTCTGACCTGCTGCTGTGCAGAGCTATTATGAAAGCACCTTTTCCTAGCAGCCTCCAAATTTTCTTTTATTACAGAATCCTAATTTTGATTTTCTGTTCACTCAGATTTTTATTGTTTTTCTCTATTCCTCCCTTTCTGCTTCAGCTAGTAGTTCCGCGTTGGAAGAAGAGAAGTCTACTGTTTGGAATTTTCTTTGATATATCCTTGATTTACATGGCAAATAGAAAGCAGCTGTCTATTTAAGCATCTAATTCTTGAAACCTTAGTCCCCTCAAGCGTCATCTGGAAATAATGTAGCTTGTAAAACAAAGCTAAGAAGAAAAGGCAATGTTTGTTTTATGTGGGATGAATGATTTCTGTTGGGGTCCTTTAATTCGGCTATTATGAGGGTTATTAAAAAGCAGTATTACAAAAGAGGTTTAAATGAAAAGAATTTTTTTGAGCTGGTATCTTATTATTACAGTTGATTATAGTCAAAGCTGCAAATGTTTTATAAATGGCACTTTATTTTTGTTTCTCCAAATAAGACCCCAAAGAACCAATAATCCTTACTCATTGTATGAGTGGAAATTCAACTCTTTCCTTAGTTGATTTAATTTATGAAAACAAATTATATTTGAAAATTCAGCTCTGCTTGTTTTTCTGGAAATTTCATGGATTTCTGGAAAATTCTTAAGAATCCTCAAAAGAACATTTGAGGATCACCTTACAAATGTAGAGATGGACACGAAAACATCAAAGTTTATCTAGACTTCAGCTGTTAGAAGATTCCATTAACACCAGAGACAGTGGAGCCTAAATTGTTTATTAATTTATTCATAGATTATTTGAGTTTTTGAGGTGTGCATTTGGAGATCTCAGTCATGAGAAATAGTACGTGTAGGGAAGTAGAAAGGCTAGTTAATTTGTGCTTTGACAGTTGTTAGAGGCTTTTTCATAATTGGAGTTTATTGGTTTTCTTCATTTGTTAATACAACAAAGCAGTCATTTTTGGAAAGTTGATATATAAGAACTAAATTCAGTCCTTAAATGTACTTGGTACCAGGGAAATGAAGTTACTTAGTATGTGTATTTAATGATCAATAGGGCATGGTTAATTATTTTCATGCATGTGAGGCCCCTGTAATCTCTCACCTGTTATCTTCTGTGATCTCAAGTTTGTGTTTTCATTACACTCACAAGGAGAGTATTGCGTTGCTCTCAAACGTGTCTTTTTTCCTTGAATGTGCAGTGCCAGCTGACCATTTTAGTGATTGAATTAATGGCATTCGTTTTGGGTCACATTCTTTGTTTTTTAAGATTTATTCATTCATTCATTCATTTGAAAGAGAGAGAGACACAGAAAGAGAGAGAGCAGCCAAGATCAAGAGCATGAATAGAGGTCAGGATGCAGGGGGAAATCCATACTCCACTAAGCAGGGACCTGGGATCATGACCTGATCTGAAGGCATTTAACTGACTGAGCCACCCAGGTGCCCTTAGGGATATATTCTAAGCCTAAAAAGTACTGAGCCTTTAATAATTAGGGACTATCTCTCTTATGAAGTTGTTTCATACTAGTCATCGATTCAGATAAGAGTAAGAGTAACCTTTGTTACATCATAAGTAGTGCTTTATTTAGCTCATTAACCAGTTCTAAGTCCTAAATTTCCCATACCCATTGTGAATGCTCCATCATATCATTACTAATATTCTCCAGGTTAACAGTTAATAATAACAGTTACAAAAGAGTAATGCATGTACAAACACACTCCATATGGTTCTTGAAATTCCTTATTCTTCATCCCACATGTTGTTAGCTACTACTGTTTTTTCTCTGCCCTGTGAAAGGTATCAGTAAGATAAAAATCTCTGCCCTCATGAAGCCTACTTTCTAATGAAGAGTTGTATAATGAGCGGCAGCACAGATGAATGCGTGAAATGTTAGAGGGTCCAAGGGAAAAGTGAAGCAGGATGAAGGGATGGAGAACGCTGGCACTAAGAAGTTAGCAGTGTAAATGGGTGGACAGTGAAGTGCTTGCCTCATTGAGAAGGTAACATTTGAGCAGTCATGTGGCTATGCAGAAGACATGTTCTAGCAAGATGGAAGGGAGTGCGGGCGGCTTGAGGCAGGAGCCTTGTTGAACCTAACAGGGTATTGTGGCTGGGGAGATGATCTGGATTATGTTGATAATCATCTTGAACCACTGCTGAACGAGGAGTTATCCTCATTTTAGATAGAGCCACAGCCTGAGAATTAGAAGACCTGTGCTCTGTGTCTTTTTTTTTTTTACCTTTAATTTCCTATGAGCTTGGGCAACTTATTTTGCCATTCTGACCCTTGCTTTCCTTGCCTTTAAAATATATCTTGAAGTAGGAGAGCCTGAGTGGCTCAGTCAGTTGATTGTCCAACTCTTGGTTTTGGCTCAGGTCAAAATCTCAGGGTCCTAAGATTGAGCCCTATGTTGGGCTCTCTGCTCAGCTGGGAGTCTGCTTGAGATTCTCTCTCTCCTCTCCTTTCTGCCCCTCCCCTCCTGTGCTCTTGCACACACACAGGCTCTCAAATAAATAAATCTTTTTAAAAATAATAAACTCTATCTTGAAGTAGATCTTTTAGTGTGGTTTCCTTAACATTGGCATTCTCTGGTTCCATTATTTGCTTTGGGTACACTGGGTAGATAGAAAGGGATTTGCATTGTTGAAATGCACAATTAGAAGGGACTCCCCCCACATTGTGTTCTCTCTTTTTTTTTTAAGGTTTTATTTATTTATTCATGAGAGATAGAGAGGCAGAGACACAGGCAGAGGGAGAAGCAGGCTCCCTCTGGGGAGCCCAATGCGGGACTCGACCCCAGGATCAGGATCTGAGCTGAAGGCAGACGCTCAACCACTGAGCCACCCAGGCGCCCCCACATATTGTATTCTATGTGAATGATGTCCTGTAAAACACAGCCTGGAATAGTGTGAAAGTAACGTGCCCTAGAATTAAACAACAGTAGCGGGCCCAGGCGCTCAGGAAGAGGCTCAAATGGGAAATAGAGAATCATGGTGCGGATCCTTTCCTTAAATTTGAGACAGACATTTGTAGATTTCAGAGAGTGATGGACATATTTGTACATAAGATTAATACCAGCTTATGGTTGATAGAATGCTATAAATAGAATATTTCTCTAAGAAGACATTATAAAAATTTGGGGAGGTTTTCATTCGAGTCTCACATACTGGAAGGGCCTTTAACTAAGAGTCGGTATAGAGAATGGTTGAGAGTATCAGCTTTGTGAGGAGAATTCTTGGAAGAGGGACCCAGCTTTATAGTTTCTAAATTTCCTGAAATTTTCCTGTGGAAGCAACAAATAGAATGCATCACCACTCACAGTAACATCCACAGAAAACTTTAGAATGCAGGGTAGCCACAGGAAACGCACAATACAAGAGAGTGGGTACAGACAACCAAGAGCTACAAGATCCCTGTAGTATGTGGGGGAGGAGGACGCAAAGAGACCTCCGAAGGATCTGAGAGCAGGAGGGATCCCAAAGAAGCCAGAAGGGGCTCACTGGAAAGTATAAATAGGAAAGACCAGTTTGAGAAGAGCAGTGGAATTTTGCTTCTCTAATTCACAGTTAGACTACAAGGCGTCTATTAGTTTTAGTTATTCTGAAAAGTTATTTAAGAAAATGATAACAAGTAAAACTGAGATGCCTAGCTGGCTCAGTCAGTGGGGCATGCGGCTCTGGATCTTGGGGTCATGAGTTCAAGTCCCATGTTGGGTATGGAGCTTACTTAAAAAAAAAAAAGATAAAACAGGAAAACATAACTCAGAATTATTAAAAATTGGGTAAGGTTTTTTTTTTCTAAATAAAAGAATCATTTTAGAAATGTCAGCCATACACAAGTATTTAGTAAGTAAATAAATAGAATGCCGTAAGAGTAATAGAACGTGAAAAGGATGAAAAACTTGAAGGCAAGATGGAATGAAAGAAAGAAAACGGCTTTGAGAGACAGTGATCAAGAAATATAGGCAGAGGTCCAACATCTACAAGATAGGAATCCCTAAAAAAAAGGAAAAATACTCAAAGCTATACTTTTAGAATTTCCTAAATTAAGAAGAAGAAAAAAGATTCAAAACTGCATGTGGAAACAGCATACTCTGTGACTTGAACAACCAATACCAACACAGAGATAAAGAAAAAACAGAAATACCAGAACAACTAATACCAACACAGAAAAAGAAGAAAAAGGGTTAGCTATGCAGAAGGACCAGGGTGCTTTTAAGGGAAGAAAATCAAACTGTCAACAGACTTTATGACAACAGTGTTTTATGCCAGAAGAAAATGGAATTACATATTGAAGATACTCAAAGCACATGTGAGCCAGGGATTTTATATCCCACCAAGCTGGTTTGCAAGTGTAACAGACACAGACAGTCTCACCAAATATTGTTTCCTTACTAAGGACCATGTCCTACTACTCTGAGTGGTGGTCAGCAAAGGTTTTTTTTTTTTTCTTTCTTTCTTTTTTTTTTTTAGCAAAGGTTTTTGATAAACAGTCAGATAGTAAATATTTTTAGACTTTGCAGGACACATGCTAGTCTCTGTTGCCTATCTTTGTATAGGGTATTTAGTTTTTGTTTTGATTGGCTTATATATAACCCTTTAAAAATGTAAAAACCGGGCAGCCCCGGTGGCACAGCGGTTTGGCGCCGCCTGCAGCCTGGGCTGTGATCCTGGAGACCTGGGATCGAGTTCCACGTCAGGCTCCCTGCATGGAGCCTGCTTCTCCCTCTGCCTGTGTCTCTGCCTCTCTCTCTCTGTGTCTATGAATAAATAAATAAAATCTTTATAAAATAAAAAATAAAAATGTAAAAACCATTCTTATCTCAAAAGGTCATATTAAAATAGGCCACAAACACGATTTGACCGTTGGTTCATAGTTTGCCAATCTCTGTACTAGAGAAGGAGCTTTAGACAACCACGGTGATTGGATGACACAAACATAAAGACTGATAGCATTATCTGTATTTTTATTAGATATTCATAAAGGAGCAAGTATAGTTAAGTAAAGACTGTATTTCTGACAATGCGGATACAACACAACTCTTACAGTATGGAGAGGAAAATGGGGAGAACATATGAAAAGCAGAATAAGTTTGCTGATTATAGTTAACTGGAATTTAAAGGATATTGCTTCAGGTCAGATTCTGAAAGAGAAGTAGGAAGTAAACAAAATTAATTAGCTAATTTCAGTATTGCTCATAGTAGTGAACCAATAGAAAATGACAAAAAAAAAATAGGGGATGAGAGAAATTATATAGAATTATTCACGTAAAGATTACCATTAGAATAAAAATGCGAACTTCCTAAATACCAAAAACCATACTAAAAAAAAATCCAAAATATTAAAGAAGGTAAATAAAATAGACCACTTACTAAAAGTCTACTTATTGAAAAAGACTTAGATATAACATAAACTTATATGAGAGCATTGAAACCAACCAAACTGATCTTTAAAGTTCCATCCGTAAGAACTGGTTGAATAACCTTTGGTGCATTCACACACTAACATACTATGTGACTGTACAAATGAATGAGAACTATTTCTGTATGTATGAAGCTCTGTGTACCACCACATAATCATCCTCAGGACAGGTTGGTGATATCCATTTGTACCTCTTAATATTTGAAAAAAACAGTGGGGGTATCTGGCTAGTTCAGTTGGTAGAGCGTATGACTCTTGATCTTGGGGCTGTGAGTTTGAGCCCCGCATTGGGGATAGAGTTTACTTTTTAAGAAAAATGGAAGGATAGAGTATAAAAAAAATTTTTTTTTTGGACAGCTACCTATAAAGGTGAAGGAAAGTGATGGAGAAGGATAAAGCAAGCCTCTAAATAACCCTTGTTCTTTACTACATACATAGTTCTTAAGTTAACAAAAGTTCCTCCTGTAGAGTTGAATATTAGTGATTATACATATAACATGATTATAAAACAAAATTTAAAAGAGCAACCTGTAACACTGAAATACATTGGAATAAATAAACCTAAATATATATCCAGTTGGTGGCATACCTAAACCACCAAGCAACTCTTCATATCTAATAAGCTATACAATTGAAAAAAAATTTAACTGTTTTTACTAATCATATTTATGTAGAAACCTTGGTATTGTTATTTCAAGAAACGTGTGTAATGTGAGATAAAGCAAATGAATAATTGTGCAATATTCTAATTTTGCTTCCCCCATTGCCTTGGGAACCTGGATTCTTGGCAGGGGAGCAGTGTATGCAGATGTAAAATAAAAGAGATTGAGTAAAACCCCTTTGATCTTAGCTTGAATAGAAAGTATCTATATGGACTCATATTTTTGTTTAATGTTTCTAGCTATGTCTAGTCATTTTACTTCTGTCCTTTGAACTCATGGAAATAGTGACCAGCCCAGTTGCAGAACATTGAGCATCCTTAGCAACCAGATTTCCACTAAAAGGAACAAAGAAATTATCCTGCCCTGTATATAAGATGGTAAGAAAACAATAGATAAGGGAAAGTTCCTCTTTGGAGAATTATTTCAGCTAATAACTGAAAAAAGGACTGCATTAGAATATGACCATTTTGCAAACCTTAATAAATTAATGGATCCAAACATTGAGCATGAGTGGCTGCTAAACTTGCAGAAACAGACAACCAGACATCATGTACCTTCTGATGTAGAACACACCACCATTTATGAAGTAGCTTTGCTTTAAAAGAAAAAAAAAATCAAACCTAATATGATCAAGCCTTTAGATTCAGCTGCCAATTTACCGGAAATATGTCTTTTAAAAAAATTCTTTATTTTTTGAGTACCAGTCTAAAGAATTTTTTAAAAGACATTCATGGAAAAAAAAAAGAAAAAAGATTTGTCAAGACTCTGGCCTCAGACATACCTGGATTTGAATTCTATTTCTGTCTCTTAGTAGCTATGTGATAGTAAGGAAATTAGTTAATTTTTTTGAGTTTCAATTTCCCTGTCTAAAAATAAGCACAACAATCTTATTATCAATTACTTATTATTAGTTTTTAAATAGAATTAAATACAGTACATACAAAAGTGAAACAGAGCGTATATTTCAAGGACGGCATCATCCATCCAAAATATTTTATTTATGTCATGTATTGCTCCAGACATTGAGTATACAGTAATGAATGAACAGAAATGGACCTTGCCCCACCCCAGAAGCTGGTGGAAGGGGAAAAACCACAGTCATTTAGCAAGCAAATAAATACAACATTATAAATAGGGTTAAAGAAAATAACTGCAACATAATGCAAGAGAATTTTGAGAATCTTAATTTAAATTTGTGGAGAGGAGTATTTGCTCTGTGAGAATTTAACTGAGACCTGGTAGATGAGTAAGAGCCAGAGGAAAAGGGAGGCTAGAGTGTTTAAAAGGACATGTTCAAAGGCCCTGCAGGAGAACAGAGTTCTATTTATTCAGCAAAGTATAAGCAAGCCAGAATGTTTTTGAAGAGTAGCATTAAATAAGGCCGAGGCATAGATCATTGTCAGGCTATGCCAGGCCTGGTGAGCCATTCATTGTAAGGGGCTGGGAGTTTTCCATAGTTTGGCATAAAGTCATTGAAGGGTTTTGAAGTGTGGGGTAACTGGTCTGATATACATTTGAAAAAGTGTTTTAGACAAGTTGAGACTGAGGCCAGGTAAATCAGCCTGGTTAGAGATGACAGTGCAGTAGCTTGGAACTCAGAGAAGTCTCTACTGGAGGTGGAAATACGAATGTTGTCCACCTGAATGAAATATTCAAAGACATGGCAATTGCTGGGAACATAGTAAGAGAGAAGGTGG
This sequence comes from Canis lupus baileyi, assembly GCF_048164855.1. Lineage (NCBI taxonomy): Eukaryota > Metazoa > Chordata > Mammalia > Carnivora > Canidae > Canis > Canis lupus. Next base: position 1,850,931 of record NC_132843.1, on the reverse strand, counting down.
CATGAGAAGGAAAGAGGGATCAATCCAAAGCCCTGAAGAGCCTCCAATCTTCAGGAATTGGACAGAACAGGAAGTGCTTGACGGGAGTGGGGAACCCCATGTGCATGGTGTCAGGTAGCATGTCTTACAGAGGAAGAAGTGGTGAGCCAACTGTGTTGTGGGTTGAAGACTGAGGATAACATGAAGGTTAAAACATATCCACTGGATTTGGCAAAACAGAGATGCTATCTGGGCATGTAAAAATGGGGATTATTTTGAATAGTATAAGGTGACAGCTAGATTAATCATGAGAAGATTATTTTAGAGATTAGATTTTTAAATTGAAGTCTAGCATGGAAAGAAAATAATTAATTATTCTCCATCTCCTGTTCAGCCTTTTTAACCCTAGAATATGTCTATACCCATCTATTTCTTAACCTACCCAACTTTATGGCATTCTTATGTGGATGGATGATAAGAGTTAAGGTTGTTTAAAATGCAAGTTTTATATTAGTATGTTAATAATCTATAATAATTAACCTCATAGTAGCTAAATATCCTAATTTAAATCTATATGTCAGATTTTCAATTAGGTTATGCTTAGTAAACGAGGTGGAAGGAACTAAAATCAAAATGTGTTTACACCACTCAGGTTATAGGAAGCTCCAAAAAGTTCCCATCATAGCACTGAGATTACTTCCATGACATGGTCGGACATATTTAATTAAGCATATTTTACATTAAATAGTAAGCCTTCGCAGTCACCATCACATCCATGGTTCAAAGGAAATACTCCTTTACTCCGTAAAGCATTTTTGCTTTACAAATGTTTGCCATTTTCGTCTCTAAAAATAAAGAGGAAAAGATTTTTAAGAACTGAGTACAAAAAAAAAAAAAAGAACTGAGTACAAATGAGGAAAATGCGTGTGCTGTGTAACAAAGGATGATGGAGGGGGAGAGGGAGTGTGTGTGTGTGTGTGTCTGTGTGTGTGTGTTAGGCTTCCAAAAAAGCTTTAGATTGTTTTTTTCTTTTCACTCGTACATTCTCGTGTCATTATTATTATATTCCTTATGTAGAACCTTCTGTCCATTGAGTTCAAAGCACTTACAATCATCAAGTCATTTATTTCTTGGATTTATTGAATGGGTGCCCATTGTTCAAAAGTCCGTGGGCGTAAGTACAAAGTTGTAAAAGCACACAAATTAAATCTAATAGCACAGGAGCAAGAGAGAAAGCCAGCAGGATCACTTTTATGCCTGTTGGGAATGCCAGACTCTTAGAAAGAAAGGAGGAGAAAACAAAAGAGGGGAAAAAAGGAATAAAACAACTACCTAGGATTCGTCATATTCTGAGAGTTACAAAATAAATCTGTCAAAGGGGGTGACAATGGGGTACAGTTAGGAGAGGCCTAACTGAGTTTAGGAGGTTCTCTGGAAAATGCTCTGAGTCTCACAGTCTCAGATTCAACTCTAGTAACAAGCAGGAGAAATTACTGTTCCTGTCCCTCATTTTGCAGATAAGACATTCAGATACAAGGCCCTTTGGTTGACTGCTGTTGTCCCAAAACAGGGTCGTAACATCTGAGGCACCATCTTTTTCTCAGTATACAGTTAAATCTTGCTTTCAGTTCTTTCAGCATTTTAGAGAGACATCTATTTCTTTTTAGTTGTCTCCTTTTCATTATAGTGGTTTTAAAAATGGATATTTTCATAGTTTAGTAAACTAAAAAAATTTAAGCTGATTTTAAAATTAATTTAGAAGAGGAAAAACCTCAGTTTTCAAGGGTAAAAAGTCAATAATAATTTCAAGTTAAAAATTGAGAGATTAAAAAATATATCAGCACATACACTTTCAGAATTAAGAATACAGATGTCAGAGAAAACAGATAAAGTGGGGGTGGGGGGCAGAAGTAGGGGGGAGGCAGGTTAGAGGGAAGCAAAAGGTAGCTGGGGATTGCTCTCATTTCAAATTTAGTGGTAGTCTTGACTCTTCAACTAGGCTCATTTGTTACTTTGATAAAATTAAAACTAAAGTTTAAGGAAAAGGAAAATAAGAACAGGAAACCAAACCCTCCCATGTAATAAATGTTTGGGATCTTTTTCAAAACTGAGTTTAATGCATCATTCTCTGTCTTACCCCAGGAAGTAAGACTCATCAGCACCCACATGCTGTAAACCTTAACCTGATGGGTTCAAGAGAGATCAGCTAAAACTGCTAATAAATCACGCTTTCCAGAATTAGACTTTTCTCCTACTTCTGATATTCTTATTTAACCAGAAATCTCCAAGGACACTGGCTGAAAGTCCCGAAAACATTATGACTAGAAGTCTTAAATGGGACCCCTCCTGTGCTGCTTTATTCGGGTCTCCATCTAGATTTGTTTGCACTCTTGTTTCTGCCTTTTCTTTGCCTCTGTCGCGTTTCCCACAACTCACAGCTCTCCCACCGGACTTGAAACCCTGTCCAGGCAGGGGTTACATGGTTGGTCACTGCTTCGGTGCTGCTCCTAGTTGGGCACCTTTTCATAACAGCTGTCAACTGGTATTTGTTAAATGAATGACAGCCTTCCCCTGGGAGTATTGTGCAGGCTAATGGGTAGCTACTGGGAGGATTGATTAAATTGTATCAATTAGCCCGGTAACCTGAAGGAGTTAATAAAACTTCCCAGGTGCCTCCAGTACATTGAACCAGACCTACCATGGTCAGTAAATTACAGGGAGCACAGAATCCTGGGCAGGCATTCAGTACCCTTTGCTGCTACCAAAACTTTAGGAGGTATAAGGAGTATTCAAACAGCGAGGTTTTGAGAGCTTTTATAAAAGGCAGTTTGGAACTGGCGTTTTGTGTTGTGTATGCAGCTAATTCGTTGCTAATACCTCCCTCCATGTCTTTCTTTATTTGTCCTGTCTTAAAATTTTTGTACTCTTTTTGTTCAACATGTTTAATTCCTCATCCAGCTTCCTCAAATTTTAATTGACATAAAGTCTAGGTCTTTAAGAAGTTTACCATCATTCATCTATTTGGCTTGTTGACACACCAAAGACTTGGAGTTAACAATGATTGTTGAATAAATAAAAACCAGTAAATTCGTTCAAAAAGTGTCATGTTTCCTCAATAGAAACCAGACACCTGGGATCCCTGGGTGGCGCAGCGGTTTGGCGCCTGCCTTTGGCCCAGGGCGCGGTCCTGGAGACCCGGGATCGAATCCCACGTCGGGCTCCCGGTGCATGGAGCCTGCTTCTCCCTCTGCCTGTGTCTCTGCCTCTCTCTCTCTCTCACTGTGTGCCTATCATAAATAAATAAAAGTTTAAAAAATTTTAAAAAAAAAAAAGAAACCAGACACCTATAGTGAGAAAAACTGCTGCCTCAAAAGTTTTCTTGGAGAGGCACTTCTATTAAAAAAGTATACCTAAAATGCTAAAATTGATTTTACATTTTGCAGGCCTTTAGATATTTGAGAGTTCTTGCTCACCCAGCTCCCGGTGTGATCTCTTGGTAAAATGATATTCAGGAAGATCTTGAATGTTGGCTTTAGTGATGAAAAGAGGTAGAGACTGTTCTGGAATTGCTGCCGTGCACATTCACGTCCTTGCCAAGGTGAAGCAAGTGGCATCCATTACAAAAGGTTTGGTGTTGCAGCCCAGGCCCATAGTGGGGCCTGGGTGGTGAGGCAGCATGCGCAGTCTGTCCTGCTTGTGCCAGTGCCTCCCTGATACCATCTCTGACTTTGAATAAAACTGCCTTTCTCCTACTTACAAACTGACAGGACAGTTGACTGGAGAGGGTTACATTAAATGGACACTTAATGGTCTACAACCTGTAGAAAACCTGCATCTTCTCTATAGTCCTGATACTGTCACTGTGCTTTTAAGAGAAATGCCAAGTGAATTTGAGTTTTGTTCACATTGATACTAACACTTGTACTCAAAATCGTCTTGTTACACTGTACTCATCACCCTACAATAAAATGTCTTTTGCTTGTATTTTGTACCTTCCTCCTAACAAAATCTTTTCCTTATTCCGACTGACAGTAGACTAAAGAAGTATATATAACAGAAGATAAGAAAAGGCAGAATCACCTTCCTGCTTGCCAAGTAGATTTTAACAGAAGAGACTCCTTTAATTCTCCTCTGTTTCTATGTGAGTGTCAACTTTTTCTTAGCCTCTAAAAAAGGATTTCCTTTATGCTACATTAGGGTTTTCCCATCCTATTTTGATTTTATCTTTTACATATTGGTAGTTGTTTCTACAAACTGTTTTCCAGGAAAAATATCCAGAAAATAAAATTAGGCATCTTTCTCTTGCAAAGAAGTCAGCACTATACAACAAAATGGCAAGCAGCCCCAGCTCATGGTTTCATTGATTGCTAGGCCTGATGCTGAGGTGAACCATCAAAGACAGGCGCCAAACCGCTGCGCCACCCAGGGATCCCCCATTGTTAAATCAGATCCATGTCTCTGTTATATGTTAGGTTCCATTCCCCCAAAAGTAGATTAAAATGAATGAACGATTTGTATTTTATGACCCTATATCACAAACAATAGTAAGATGAAACCTGACTTAATATATACTTTTTGGATGCCTTTAAGGCTTTTTGAAAATGTAAGTCTAATGACAGACTAAAGAGATCTCATTTTAGGAACTCTTCTTGTAGTAAGCATTCTTCATTACTCTAAGGACCTTCAAACCGCTTTTAAAATTTGTTTCTACCACAAGAAATAAATTGAAAATTTAATACGGAATTGCCTCCCAAAGTTTTTAAATGGTAACTGCTGAGCATATAGGCAGTTTCCATGGCAACTTTTTCAGTGATCCATTGCTCTGATTGTAGCAGAAGACCGAGTCACCTTCATTGCTATTGACCTTGACTGAATTGTGAGCATTGGCAGTTGAGGAAGATGTAGGCATTGATCCCATTCATTAGACAAGCATAAGTACAACTTAGGACATTATGTGGAATATAGTTATAATGCAATAGGTTCCAAATCAAACTATCTTCAATCAGGGGATCACCTATATTTCAGCATTAGAGTTGGAGTATTTTTGAAAACAACATTTCCTAAAGAAATTAGCCATTTAATATAACAGTAGCATTTAGGCTCTTAAAGATCTCAGATTCACAGCTCAGTGCATTCCACTGCAATGCTCTCAAATGTTCTAGAATTCAAATTTCAGCATTGTCGAGGCACTTCCCTTTAAAGAGACATGAAAGGGTAGGCTAGAAACATTACAGTTGTTTGTTCATATACCGTTGAAGTACATCTGTATCTGATAGGAAACTTTCATTCATTGTTATTACCACTTTTACTATAATCAGAAGTCACATCTAGTAACTGCTACTGCATGTTAGGTGTTGGGGTAGGTGTTTTATATTCATTATCTTGTTTCCACTCTACTGTAACAGTTTTGCTGATAAATCCAGGTTTAGAATCTTGCCCAAGGTCACATGAGCAGTAAATGGTAGAACAGGGATTCAGAGGTCAGTCAGGTTGACCCCAGGGCCTGGGCTATTAATAACTACGGTGGCAGTATTCCTCTTCTGTAGCTCTGGCCAAGTTTCCGTAAAACTGGGAAGTATTTAAGATACAGAGTAATTGCTTCTGATTTGAGTCCATGAAAATAGTTTTTGGTGTCTCGATTGAGGTGCAGCATCCCTCAATTATATTTGCAATATGATTTCCAAGTGAAAATACTAAGGTTTTAATGTAAAATTTCTTACGTATCTTGAAAGAAAAGTTTTTGAGAAATTTCTGCCTTACACAATTAAACAGGATTTTATAATTCCCAAGGTGAAATAAAGGTCAAGGACTGCATCTTATCTTATATCCTCATTACCTGTTCTCAGTGCTTCGGACAATGTTGCAGGTCATGATGTGGGGCCCTCACTTACTGTTGGCAAAATCATTTTCTTCTATGGTTATTTGATATTTTGTTTGTCACAACTGAGAATTGGTTTTGTCAAATTTTGTTAAACTGTGAGGTAGGTTTGTTGTTTCCCATCAAGAAATAATTGGGACAGCATTTGTTTTATGTGTTATTTTAGAGCGAACTTTTTTGAAAATAAAAATGCCTCAAGTGTCAGATATAATTTGGTTTTATAGATCAACAGTTCAAAAAAATGTGTCGTATATTATTGTTTTTCTATTTTAATTTCCTAATTATCTGAAAAATAAAGTGATGTTTAATGCTATTTGAAACTTATCCCCTTGTAAACCTTATGCAAAAGTTTATGTGCTGCTGCGTTGCTAGAATTCTCATAGACACTTAGATTTTCACCCAGTGCAGCTTGAAGACCATTGATGAGGGGTAGGGTTTGGAAGATCATTGGACTAACTTGTTTTTTCCCCAACATCTTATTCTGAAAATTTTCAAATATACAAGAAAAGTTGAGAAATGTGTACAGTGAACACCCACATACCTACCACCTAGACTGTACAATTAACATATTACTAAGCTTGCCTCATTACCTATTCACATCTGTCCTTCTACCAGTCCATTCCAAGTTGTGTGATACCCGTCATTAGAATAACTCCGTGGTATCCATCGTCCAGATTTACGTAATTTATGTAACCAGTCATCTACTGTTGGACATTTGGGTTTGTGATAGGTGTAATGACCCTTCAGTAACTGTAGTTGAGTAATGACCTCTGAAAAGTGTCCAGGTCCTAATCCCCAGAACCCATGGATATGATAAGTTGTACAGCCGAAGAAACTTAGCAGATGTAAGTAAGGTAATGGGCCTTAAGATCAGGAGATTAGTTTGGCTTATTTAGGTGGACCCAATCAAAACACAGGAGCCCTTAAAATTAGAGAACTTTCTCCAGCTCAAGTAGAAGAGATATGCCCAAAAGGGAAGTCTGAGAGACTCAACGCTGCAAGGGATTTGACCCGCCATTGCCAGTTTGAAGATGGAAGGGGTGATGTGATGCAGGCAGCCTGAAGCTGCTAACAGAGACTTCCAGCTGACAGCCAGCAAGAAAATAGGAAACTCGGCTCTGCAGCCATGAGGAACTGAATTCTGCCAACAACCTGAATGAACTTGGAAATAGATTCTCCCCCAGAGCCTCCAGATAAGAGCCTCGCCCAGCTGACGCCTTGCCTCATGAGCCTCATGAGACCCAGGGCCGAGGAAACAGCCAAACCTACCCGAATGTCTTCAGAACTGTGAGATAATAAGTTTGCATTGTTGTAAGCTGCCAAACTTGTGGTTTGGTACAGCTGTGATAGAAAACTCATTCAGGGATAATGAGAATTTCTTATTATTTTACAGTAAACATCCACAGTCTTATTTCCTTAGGATAAATTTCTGATATTAGAATTACAGGCACAGAAAAGTCTGCATTTTTAAAGACTTTTTTAGTACGTATTGATATGTTAAAACCTGGACAAGTCGTGTTAGATTACACTTCCATCAGGACTCTATTGAGAATCCTATTTCCTTTCTTCTTGACAACACTGGGAATTAGATTTGTTAATTTATGTCAATGTGAAATGTCAAAAATAAAAAAAAAGTTATAGCATTATTATTTTAATGAGTATTTTTAAACTAGCAAAAGGGAACAAACATATCCTAATGTTTTTATCTTTTGTGAATTATGTGTGTCCAGTGTGCATTTTTCAAATGAAGGCCCTTTTTCTCAATCTACCAAGCAATTTTTTTAACTTTTCTCAAATTCCTTTTAAAACTCCACCAGGAGGGGCAGCCCGGGTGGCTCTTGCTCAACCACTGAGCCACCCACGGGCCCCCAAAACAATCTTTAAAAAAATATAAAATGAGTAAAAGCTTTAAAGGGCATAATATGTATTCCCTGAAGATATAAAGGCGTTACTCATAAAGCTAGATGAGCATGGGAGCCCCCTTTTTCAACAGTCCCTGACAAGTCTTTTATTGTATTATTTTCTTCACATTTTTAATTTGATTATAGGTCAAGTCGAATGATTTGTATTTACCTAGACAAGTTTCCCTTTCATTCAGTTTGTCAAACTAAATATTTGTTATGAAAAAAAATTCAAACGACATGAAAGGTGTTTAACGAACCCTGATACACCAACTATGTAGATTCAACAATTAGATTTTGTCATGTATCTCTCATTTGAACCTTCTTTGCTATGGTATTTCAGAGTAAATATTGGAATTTTAGTCCTTCGTATTTTGGTATGTATCTCTAAAATAACATCTTCTTTCATAGTAATATATGATTATTACACCTAACAAAGATAGCAGTTTTTCTTAGGTGTGATCAAATACACAACACAAACAGATCTCTCCAGCAATCTCATAAAGCTGTCGACAGTGTTAACATCAGAGTCCTAAATAAAAATTCAGGGGCAGCCCGGGTGGCTCAGCGGTTTAGTGCCGCCTTTGGTCCAGGGCGTGATCCTGGAGACCGGGGATCAAGTCCCACATCGGACCCCTGCATGGAGCCTGCTTCTCCCTCTGCCTGTGTCTCTGACTCACTCTCTCTCTCTCTCTCTGTCTCTCATGAATAAATAAATTTAAAAATCTTTAAAAAATGAAAAATAAAAATTCATACTTTTGGCTGTTATATCTATTAAGTATCTTTTAATCTATTGTGACCTCCTTGTTTCTTCTCCTCATACCATTATTATGCTGCAGAAATGGCCATTTTCCTGTAGAATCTTCCATATCCTGAACATGTCCTTTAGTAGTGTTCAACTTGTTCTCTCATATTTACTATAAATGGAAGTTAGCTCTACAGGCTTGAATAAATTCGGATTCTTCTTTCTTGGCAAGGTTACTTCATAGGAGGTGACATTGTTTGCTCCACACGTTAGGAGGTATAGTTGTCTCACTCTTATTGAGGCTAAGAATCATCAGTGGTTTCAGGTGGGGACCGCCTGATTTCTCTACTGTGAGGTTCCACTTCATGCTTTCATCCCATTCCACTTCATGCTTTCATCCCATAGTTCTGTCCATTGACAAGTGTTGCCCAAATGAGTCCGTTAAGAATTGCAGCATTTTGTTCTCAACATTATTTTTACTTCTACATTTATTAGGATTTTTAATTCTAATATTTAATTACGTTATGTAATTTTTCTAGAACATTTCCTTATCAGACAGGGTTAATTGAAATACAGTTCATAGAGGAAAGTCAAAGGCTTAATTACTCCCTTTTAATCTCCAGTTTTTAGAGTAAGAAGCTGGTGGTCTGTTTACTTAACAGTGTTGTCCAATGAATTGGTGGGTTTGGGAGGTTAGAGTTCTCTTTCTCTCATTTTTTAAAGAATTACATTATTAAACTCAGGGAGTTTTATATATTAAATGTTTGAACTCATTACATTCTTTAAAAAAGAACTTTTTAGGGGATCTCTGGGTGGCTTAGTGGTTTGGTGCCTGCCTTTGGCCCAGGGCGCGATCCTGGAGTACCGGGATCAAGTCCCACGTCAGGCTCCTGGCATGGAGCCTGCTTCTCCTTCCTCCTGTGTCTCTGCCTCTTTCTCTCTTTATCATAAATGAATGAATGAATGAATGAATGAATCTTTAAAAAAATAAATAAAAATAAAAAAGAACTTTTTAGTAAAGTATTGTACTCTTACAGAAAAACCTGCATATCTTAAGTACATAGAGAGAAGGACTATTCACAGACTGTCCCTCTTTGGCCTCTTGTAAAATTACTCTGCCTTTGGTTTTCAATAGATTTACTGTTAGGTACTTAGAGTGGTTTTTGTCAGATTTATCCTGATGACAGAGTTCATAATGCTTCTTGAATTTGTTGCCTGATGTGTTTCTCAGCTAGTATCGATCTCTAAAATATTGTGCTCCTTTCTCTTTATTCTGGATGTTTTCTTATCAAATACTATTTTCTACTTTACTGATTTTCTCAGCAGTTGTGTCTCATCTGGTATTTAAGCCATCCATTAAGTTCTTCATTAGTTATTGTATTTTTAACTTCTAGATTTTTCCATGTAGCTCTTTTTTGTATTTTGCAGTTCCCTGCCAGAATCCTCAGTCTTGTCCTCAGACTCCTTAAGCACAATTACTTTAAAGCATGCATTTGATGGGTCCCAATGGGCCTGTTTGTATTGTCTGTTGTTTCGTCTTTTGGTTATATGGTCTTACCTTTTAATGTACCTGGTTATTTTTATTGAGTGCCCGACATTTTATCTGAAGAATCGTGGAGCTAATTGAGGCTCTGGATGGTGTTATCTTCCTCCAGAGGGGATTTCTGCTTGTGGCAACTGCCTAGGCTAGAAATTATATTACAAATACAGATGGACTTAATCCAATCTGATTGAGATGCTTCACAGCTAGATGTGAGTCTCTCTGAGGGATAGTCTATTTCTTTCTCACTTGTACAACTCAGGCAGACCTCTTGGACTTCCACATAAAATCTGTAAGGAATTACTGGAGTCCCTTTTTTGGCAGATCCTGAATTCCAATATTTGCCCTTTTCACTTCTAACTCCTGTGAGCCTGTCAAACCTTTTGCTAAGTTTCCCTACCCACTCAGTTTCTAAGGCTCTCAGCTATACTTCAAACATCTTTAAGGGAAAAGTGGTCCTAAATGCTATACTTACCTGTTTTCCCAAATCTTGAACCCACAATTTTTTACTTTTTTGATAGTTTTCTGAGGCCATTAAACAGTGTATGCATGTGCATCTGTGTATATATACATGTCTAGCTTTTTTTAAAAGATATATTTATTTGAGAGAGAATGAGCATGTGCAGGGGGAGGGGCTAAGAGAGAGGAAGAGAAATCCTCAAGATGACTCCTCACTGAGCATGGAACCCAACATGGGGCCCAATCCCAGAACCCTAAAATCATGGCCCAAACCGAAATCAAGAGCTGGCCACTCAATTGACTGAGCCACCCAGATCCCCTACACATGTCTAGCTTTTATAACTGTTCTCAGGTGGGGAAGTTGGTCTAAAACATCTAATCCACCTACTAGAAATATCATTATGTTTGAAGTTCAGCTCTTTGAAGTTTCATCTTTGGTCACTGGATATCACATCACGTTGACTTATGTGTCCATTTAGCACAATCCACTAGTAATTACAAATTTTCTTGATTTCTAGTGCAGGATGTCCCAACTAATATTATATATATTCTGCCACAGCCCTGACACCAGTCATGCTTTCAAGGAGACTTGGGTTGTTGTTTTTTTTCTTTGTATGTTTGCTTGTTCTTTTGGTTGAATGGTGTTTAAAGAACATAATCTGACAGCTGGTACTCTCATTGCTGTTTAGTTGTCATTACTAGGCCTTTTCAGTGGACTATAGTAGAAAATACATATTTTTACAACAAAAATGTTTACGATTTCAAATTCACATTTATCATTATAAGTTTTTAGCTTTCTTTCTTTATTTGGTTTTAGGTTTCTATTTCCTCTTACACTGAAAACATTGATTCTTAAAAACCTTACTTTCGTTAGATAATCAGTGGCTTAAAAATACTGTCACCAAAATGACTACTAAAAATTAGACCATTGAATGAAGTTTGATATTTCATTTCTGTTTGTCCTTAGAATACATTCTGTGGTCTTCAGATGATTAATTATCATTGATAATAAATTTTTATACTAACTATAAAACTTCAAAAAAATACATTCTACCTAGTATTCTACTAAGAATGTATTTATGTGCAAATCAAAATAATACTGTGTTCCAAGGACACAGAAAGTAAGTACTTTGTCTATATCATTATGTCACAATTCTGATCATTTCAGTTTATTCTCATGTTTCAGAGAATTCTTTTAAATCCTCAATTCAATTTTATTTTGGAATATATAAAATGTTAATTTCTTTCCAAAGTCAAAACTATAACAGGATATACACAGAAAGAAAGCTCTTGCTTCCATCCATATTCCTTTTTCCTTGTTTCCTCCCTTCCTCTGTAGATAACTTATTTTCTTTATTATTTTCATTTTTTAAAGATTTATTCACCTCTTTTTACAGAGAGCAGGAGGGGGGGGAGAGAATCTCTCAAGCCAGACTCCCTGCTGAGCAAGGAGTCCAACTCAGAGCTTATCCCACAACCCATGAAATCATGACCTGAGCCAAGATCAAGAGTCAGGGGAACCCTGGGTGGCTTAGCGGTTTGGTGCCTGCCTTTGACTCAGGGCATGATCCCAGGATCCCTGGATCGAGTCCCACATCGGGCTCCCTGCATGGAGCCTGCTTCTCCCTCTGCCTGTGTCTCTGCCTCTCTCTCTCTCTCTCTCTCTCATGAATAAATAAAAATCTTTTTTCTTTAAATAAATAAAATCTTTCAAAAAAAAATCAAGAGTCAGAGGCTCAACCAACTGAGCCACCAGGCGCCCTTTCATTATTTTTAGTTTATCCTTCTAATTTCTTTTTTGCATGCATGTGCGCGTGCGCACACTCTCTCTCTCACACACACACACACACATTCTTACACTCTTCCTCAGGTCCTTTCTTACCCAAAAGATAACACAGTATGTACTGTTTGGCACCTTTCTGTATTCACGGTCTCTCCCAGACTCATTCTCTGTTAGTGTAGAGATATCTTCATTGCTTTTCCCGCCTGCATAGTATTATGTTATGTGGAGATACCATAGTTTATTGATGGACATTTTGTTTTCTTTCATTATTTGCAAATGCTATAATGACCAACCTTGTGCATATGCTGTCTCACAGTTGCACGAGTCTGCCTTCGTATTTACCTCCTAAAGGTGAGATTCCTGAGTCTCAGTGCATATGCACCTATAGTTTTTTAAACGTTGCCAAATGTTCCTCCAATGAGGCCATACCATTCTGCATTCCCACTAACATTTCATGAGAGTTTTTGTTTTCCTATGACCTCACTAATATATCAGTATTTCAAATTTTGGCATTTTTATCACAGATTGTCAGTTTTCTTAGAGAATTATCCAGAGAATTTTCATTGAAATTTTTTCCATATCGATGGTTATATTCTTTTTCTCTTCCCTAGTGTTTTGTATGTGTGATTTTCCCCTTTTTCCTAATTAGGGTATTGTCTGCTTGTTGTTTGCTTTTAAAAGAAACAAAGGTGCTTATTTACCTATATCTTATGGTTTTCCTCTATTTTCTGATTGATTTATTTAGGGTTTTATTTTTTGTCATTTCTTCTGTCCTGCTTTCTTTGGACTTGGTTTGCTTTCTCGATTTTACCTGTGCACTTAGGAATGATTCTGAGGCCTTCGTTCTTCTGTTAAGAGCAACTCTGTCACTGATCAGCACCCAGCCATTAGCTGTTTATATTTTTTCTTACTGATTTGTAGAATTTCTTCATGTGGTTTTGCTCTTCCTGAATGTGTTGCTAATATTTTTCTTAGTTGCTATTACTCTCTTCTCCATTTATGAGGTTCCACTTTTAACAAAAGACTTAAATTTTCATGTATTCGAAACTCTGCTTTTTCCTTTAGAGACTCTGGATTCTTTTCTTAAAACATTGAAAAGCCTCCTTGCCGCTCTTACCCCATCCCTGGGTCAAAATGATGAACATATTTAGCTATATTTTTTCTAACCCCTTAAAGTTTATTTCTTAACCTTTTAATCTTCTGGAATTCTTTTCGTTGAAGGAATTAATTAGAGATCTAGCCTTTGCATTTTCTCTATTTAATTATTACTCAGCCCAGTAGCTATAACTCCATGATTTGTCTCCTCAGGTATGAAATCCTATCTGTGTAATTGACTGAATTCCCATACACCCTTGGAATTGTTTCTGGCTTCTGGCTCTTCCACCACTGTTTTTTATCTTTCTGTGTATGGTGCCATTTCAAATACATTAGCTAGTATAGTTTTGTACCACGTATTGTTCTGTTAAAAAATGTCAGCCCATTGTTCTTTTTCAGAATTTTGGATGGCAGTTCCAGGGTTCACCCTCAAGTTCAGTTTCTGCTCCCTCTTTCTTGTATCTTGTGACTTTTGCACTGTGAGTAGCAAGTCCTCCGTCTGAATGTCTGCCTTTGTAGGCTTTCAGAATGCACTCCCTGGACCTCTCCAGAATGGTTTCATCTTCTCTCCTCCATCTCTTCTCCAGGGCCACATTTTAGCCGGCAGTGGTTTTTTTCCTTCTCTTCCTGGGTGTTTCTGAAGTAGCAGGAGCCCCACAGGTCCTCTTTGTGCTAAGGGAAGTCTGGCACTCATCTGACTGTTGGATCTGGTTCCACCTCTTGTCAGCCCGTTACGTTGACCTTCTAGCCAAACTGGATTTCCTCCCCATAGCATGGTCCACTTCACTGTGAGGCTTTCTGTGCATGCACTTTATTATTCACCCTTTTACCTCCCCACCAACTTGGACAGGTCTCTTCCCATTGATAGTAAGTAACTACCGTGTAATGAGCATTTAATATCTGCTAAGCAAGACAGCAGATTTTTTTAAAGTATATTATTATGTAATCATATCCTATAAAAGAGGTAATATTCTAATTTTTCAAATGAGAAACCTGAGGCCAAAGGACACATAGCTAATAAATGCTAAAACTGGGGCTCAGATCCAGGCCTGACTCCAGGGCTTGTGTGCCTGACCACCCTGCTGTCTTCCTTTTCCCTTTGTCCCCAAGACCCCCAAGTGCTTCCATAGACTTGGTACGTTCCAACGTGAATCTCCTCTAAATGATAATCTGTGTGAAGGTGTGGTCATGTGTGGATTACTGCTCTGTCCCCAGCACCTACCACATCTCTGTTATTTAGGGACCATATGATTTATTTTATGTGTCTCAATTTTCTTTTTTTTTTTAAGATTATATTTATTTGTTTATTCACAAGAGACAGAGAGAGAGGCAGAGACACAGGCAGAGGGAGAAGGAGGCTCCATGAAGGGAGCCTGATGTGGGACTCGATCCGGGGACTCCAGGATCATGCCCTGGATTGAAGGCAGACTCTAAACCGCTGAGCCACCCGGGAATCCCCTTCTTTTTTTTTTTTTTTAAGATTTTATTTATTTATCATGAGAGAGAAAGAGAGAGGCAGAGACAGGCAGAGGGAGAAGCAGGCCCCATGCAGGGAGCTGGATGTGGGACTCGATCCCGGGACTCCAGGATCATGCCCTGGGCTGAAGGCAGGTGCCAAACCACTGAGCCACTCAGGGATCCCCATGTCTCACTTTTCTATTAAATGCCAGACATTATGTATAGGACAGTAAGTCTGGAGTGAAAAATATGCCTATAAATGGGCACACCTCTGCTGATAGAAGTTGGCTCATTCTGGTTAGGACCTGAGCTGAGTTTGGGCTTCGTCTTTAGTGTACTGTTAGCTTGACATTCCCCAGTAGTTGTTGCTGTGCGTGAGGAGTGCGGCCTGGGTTCTGTTCAGTGTTGCTTTACCCACCTCTGCTTTCAGCAGCCCCTGCAGTAGAGTTAGAGATGGGTATTTCTATTGTCCTGGTCCAGCCTCCTTCTTGGGGAGTCCCTGTGTGTGTCTGGGTCATAGTCACAGGGCTTTCTCAGCATGTCTGTCTTTTCTCATCTTGGCAGCTCTGTGTCTGTGGTTGGCCCTGAGTGAGAGGTTCCTGCCCCTTCCCCAGTGGTAGCATAGGATCCAGATATAGGATTGTACACCCAGTATGGTTTGCTGCTCTAACCCCATGTTAGAGGGTTTTTTGCTCAGTCCCCCCACCAACAGGAACAGGCAGCTGTCTGTTGGTGTCCTGGAAGTGAGTTTCCTGCTTCTCATTCAGCGGCAGATGGGTTATGTTTCTACTTCTCCCCTGGAAGCAGTGGAAATTTCCTCGTGCTCTGGGCCAATAGTTTGCTGCCACAATAGGTTAAAGCTTTTGCCTCGCATGAGAAGGAAGGTCTGGGAAGCTGGGTCAGATAGAGGGCTCTTTCCCATCTCCTTCTCCACACCTTGTCTTTCTCGTGAGCACCTGGTGAAGGCTGGTGGGAATGAGCTTTCAAGTGAGTGCAAATTCCACTGTATCTGGAGCTCCAGCTTTCCAGACTGACACATTAGACCACATGTAGCCTTTAAGAATTTATTGAAATCTGGGCAGCCCCGGTGGCGCAGTGGTTTAGCGCCGCCTGCAGCCCGGGGTGTGATCCTGGAGTCCCGGGATCGAGTCCCACATCAGGCTTCCTGTATGGAGCCTGCTTCTCCCTCTGCCTGTGTCTCTGCCTCTCTCTCTCTCTCTCTCTCTCTCTCTCTCTCTCTCTCATGAACAAATAAATAAAATCTTAAAAAGAATTTATTGAAATCTTAATCTGATTTCTTTCTTTCCATTCTGTGGAGACCGTGTCCTCCCCCTGTGCTCTGCCAAAAATGAGAGTATGCGTTCTCCTTTTGTTCTCTCTTTAGAGGGACTTGCCCCTCTAGAGAATTCATTTTACTTGACTGCCTTCCAAAATCATTCTCTGATGGCCCTAAGAAGACTTATGATTTATTAAATTATCTGGCTTTTTCTCACTGGTAGAGTAAGAGAAGCAGTCTTTGCATATCCTAAGCAGAAGCCAGTCTGGGTCACCTATAATGCTTCTGTGCATCACCCCAGGGAGCCCATTTATTTTACATTTAAAGGAGCTGAGGCCCAGGCAGTGACTTGTCCAGTCTATGACAAACTGGGACTAGAATCCATTCCAGAGCTCCTCTCCCCTGGCTTGCAGCTACCTCTGTTTTGCCTTTTTCATTTTTTTTTAAAGCTGAACTGTAGCTCTTCTGGGTGTGATTCTTAGCACCACTGACTCTTCTTCCAGAGAAGGAATGAAAAAAAAACAAAAACAAAAACAAAACCCGGCATCCATGGGCAGCCTCGGTGGCTCAGCGGTTTAGCGCCGCCTTCAGTCCAGGGTGTGATCCTAGAGACCCAGGATCGAATCCCACGTTGGGCTCCCTGCATGGAGCCTGCTTCTCCCTCTGCCTGTGTCTCTGCCTCTCTCTCTCTCTATGTCTCTCATTAATAAATGAATAAAATCTTAAAAAAAAATGGCATCCAAGTGTAGAGATTATTTCCCTTTTGTGCATTAACAATATCAAAGATAGGGATCCCTAGGTGGCGTAGCGGTTTGGCGCCTGCCTTTGGCCCAGGGCGCGATCCTGGAGACCTGGGATCGAATCCCACATCAGGCTCCCGGTGCATGGAGCCTGCTTTTCCCTCTGCCTGTGTCTCTGCCTCTCTCTCTCTCTCTTTCTGTGACTATCATAAATAAATAAAAAAATTTAAAAAAAAACAATATCAAAGATAATAAGCCTTGAAATTTAAGGCATTCTAGAAGAATCAGTAAGCTCTTTGGTTTCAGAAATGATTATTTTCGAACTTCACCTTCTACATTTTTCTTCTCAAAGGTTGTTGAGTGTTACAGTGACTTTCTTCAAGGTGCTGGGATAATCTAAATTCTGGATTTTACTAAAGTTTGAGGTCATCCTAAAGCTTTTTCTACATTAATTACATGTTTGATTACTCTAATAAAATTTGCTTTCTAAATTCAGTATTTTCTACAATCTTCATTGGAGGTTGAGACTTAAGAATGGCAAAGGACTTTTTTTTAATCCCATATAAGCACTTGTTTTTGCAAATGAAAAACTTCCACTTAGGTGAAGTGACTTAGCAAAGGTCACACAGGTCATTATTGGCAGAACTGTAATGGGGAGCTCTCCTCTCTCTTTTGACAATGTCAAAGCTATTATAAGAAAAAAAAGATACATTTTCCTAGAGAGTTGTTTTACTCAGATATTACTTTTCGTAGGATGTGAAAGAGTAGTTCTTTTTATAATAAAACAGTATATTTTGAAGAAAGATGGAAATGAGCACTAATTCTTAAGGCAGAACATTAAATTTTTAAAAAAACAAAACAGAAAACTCAAGGCTCTGGGATGTATGCTCACTCTCTGCCAGTGGGAGGGCTGGGGGAGGAGGAGAAGCACTGCCCTGCACCCCACTTTGTGCTCAGTGTGGGCAGCCTGCTAAGATAATGTGATTGTTGGGAGCTGCAATTGAGTTGGATTTCCATCAGAACATTCCTTTTTTGTGAGTTCCGTGGCTATTTTCCAAGTATGGAAAATCATGTAAAGTTAGCCAGTGTCCCCTAGCAGCCACCTTTCTCCAGCCTTCCTGCCACCAGTAAGCATGTTTTCAATAATAGACTTCCCAAGGTTCTAGTTTAGGCTTGTGGGCCATGTTCAGACACTGTCCAAAGAACCAAGACAAAGACCACATCATCTTACATTCCCACGCAAGAACAGCGGTGCCATAACTCTGCCCTTCCCCCCTCCCTGCCCCCACATTATCAGAGTTACACATTGTCTCCTCTGGTCACAGGATTAATTCTTCAGCTGTGATTTTGCAGGTAATACAAAGCTAGTTCTTGCTATCAGAAGCTGGACATTTGGAGACAAATCCAGTTCTGGCTAGAAATAACGTGATCACAAAGCTTTTTAGTGTATGCGCCAATAAATTAACAACATAAAGATAACAGGAGTCTATCACCAAATGATTGGCTTTGAAGGCCATTTGCACATTAACTTTAAAAAGAGGCTTGCCTGTCCATTTCCTCCCCCTTCATCCCCACTCTGGCCAAGTCCCATTAATTTTGTTGAAGGTTTTATTTTCTGCTGAAAATGCAGGAAATTTAGACAACTCTCTTGGAATGCCCCCAAAACTAATACAAACAAGATACATATGCTTCTCTTAAGGAAACTAAAAATAAATGATTTGAAATTTTTAACTGTATCAATTCTCTCTTAAAAGGAAAAGGAAGTTTATATAATGAGGCAACCGTGAGTACTATGGACAGGGTAAGACCCTCTCATAATTGCCAGCTTGTCTGTTAGACATGAAATCAAACTTAGTACAGAACTTGTTCAGTGTTCATTACCAACAGGGACAAAAACCATCAGAAACGTCTGAAAATGGACCATTTTTTAAGGGTCTTTGTTTTAACATTTGAAATTTTCTACAACAAAATAAGTATGCTTTTGTATTGGGTGGGTTTTTTTGTTTTGTTTTGTTGGAGTAGAAAGTGTGATCTGGGATCCATTTCTGAAATGAAAGCTGTATGTACTAAAAAAAAAAAAAAAAGAGAGAGAGAATGAAAAAGACGTGATATTTTCCACGTATTTTGCTCTCTACCAGAGAGCCATCAGATTTTATCTCTGGAAAAGCTAATTTTGACACAATACAGGGGAAACATGGTTGGTTTTTAAAACATGTCTTTTTATAAAACCTTATGTTATTCCATAAATGTAAGTCAGTTTTTCTGTACATCTCCTCTTAAGGGACTAGTTTTATAAAAAAAAAAAAAAAATTTTTTTAAGCTTTATAAAGTAATGGGAATGGGATCTGGGGTACATATTTAACTCTAAGAAATGTGATTTCTAAGTTCTTTATAGTTACAGTAATTGAATTAATTTATCAACTTTGGAAAAGCATTTATCTTTTTATAGTGTCTAAGATTAAAATGATTTTTCTTCTTTCAAATACATTATTTTAAGAAAACACATGGTACTTACTGTGTTAAGCACTATTTTAAGGGCTTTATAAATGCTATCTCATTTAATCTTCATGCGAAAAAAATCAAATAGCAACCTTTCTATATACCGTTTGAAATTCTGACACCCACCCAGATGGTGATGTAATTAGATAACATTTAGGTGTGTTTAAATACTGAGATTTGGACGATTTTGTAATTGTAAAGAAACTAATCAAATTCATGCTAATTTTTCATCTTTTTACAAGTAGTGATTACTACCCAGTAATGCTTTTTAAAAATGAAACGTAGGGCAGCCCCAGTGGCCCAGCGGTTTAGTACCGCCTTCAGCCCAGGGTGTGATCATGGGGCTGAAGTCCCACTCCCACATCTGGCTTCCTGCATGGAGCCTGCTTCTCCCTCTGCCTGTATCTCTGTCTCTCTCTCTCTCTCTGTCTCTCATGAATAAATAAATCTTAGAAAAGAAAAGAAAAGAAGAAAAGAAACATAAAGGGTTTCATTTGCTTATTGCCATTCTTGGTAGGTACCTGCACCAGAATCTGATTCAATCATAGCAGCAACTTGAAGATTCAAATAACTTGTAAATTATAATTACAAGTTATTTGATAATTTTCCTTGGGAATTAAACAAAAGTTTAATAATAGATCATTAGATCTCTTGGAGCCTTCATGTTATGAAGAACTTTTTGCCACCCAGAAGAGACTCTGTGTAGAAGAATCAAAAACCCTGGTCCCCACCCCGAGCTCGACCCCCCTTCTTCATCACAAGCCAGCACCAACTTGCCAGCCATGCAAGCTATCATACCAAGAGATCCTCTAACCTCCAGTTGAGCATCCCCATGTGAAGCCACATGGAGCAGAGACCTGCTGTCCCCATCAAGCCTCACCCAAATTATTAGCAAAACAAATGATTGCTATTCTAAGCAGCTAAGCTTTGGAACAGTTTGTTAAACAGCAATAGGTAATGATTTAAAAGTCACAAAACAAAAAATTAAAAAAATAAAAAATAAATAAAAGTCACAAAACGTGATGGTAGGAATATATTGAAAGGTACCAACAATAACAACAAATGTAAGTAAATTAAACTCACTTAAAATTTGGAAACTTATTAGATCTACAAATCGTAAAACCTAGCTATATAGTTGCTTTGAACTATATGTGTTTTCAGTAACACAGAAAGCTTGAAAATTAAAGGCTTGGAAGTTATAGATAACCTGGCAAATAAAAAAATGAAGCTGGCATAACAATATTAGTAAAACATACACTTTACTAAAATAAACAACATGAATTAAGAGAAACAGTACATAGTTATAAAAAAAATGTTTAAAAAAAAAAGATGGCAGTTGTGAACCTAGAGTCACTCAGAATATATGAATCACTTGGAAGAATTGATGAATCCTTTCTCATTTTGGGAAATTTTGACCTAACTATCCAGAAGTGATGACTCTTTCAGACAGTGAATGTTAAACGGAATAATTATACATGCGGGTGAGAATGAGGGCAAGAAGCTTCCTATATTGTCAGCATCCATGTATTGTCATTGCTCTTTAAGCAACGATCTAGCAACATCCATTAACAATACAAATACAGTTTTTTCACCAATCCCTCTCCTGGAATCTGTCCCAGAGAAAAAGAAGAACAGATTTAACAACATGCTTATTGCATCCTTGCTCATAGAAATGAGGAAGCAAATAAATTGGATGCCTGTTAGAAAGTTGTGTCTTACATATGCAGTAAACTAATAATACTGTTGCTACTGTTTTGCTTTGAAATCTGTTTTCTTGGGCAGCCCGGGTGGCTCAGCAGTTTAGCGCCGCCTTCAGCCCAGGGTATGATCCTGGAGTCCCAGGATCGAGTCCCACATTGGGCTCCCTGCATGGATCCTGCTTCTCCCTCTGCCTGTGTCTCTGCCATTCTTTCTCTCTCTCTCTCTCTCTGTCTCATGAATAAATAAATTTTTTTTAAATCTTAAAAAAATAAAAATAAACTTTTCATTCAGAATGATTACAAATAAAAATGTCTATTTCCTTGTGTAGATCTACAGTCCAATCTGTTTTGTTTTAAGATTTTATTTATTTATTTATTTATTTATTTATTTATTTATTTATTTATTTATTTATGAACACAGAAGGAAAGGCAGAGGGCGAAGCATACTCCTTGCCAGCTGCAGAACTCGATCCCAGGACCCTAAGATCATGACCCGAACCAAAGGCAGATGCTTAAACTGTCTGAGCCACCCAGGCACCCCCAAACTGGTTTTATAATTCATTCTGCCTAAAGAAACATTGCTTAGAGTACAGGTGTCTCATACATTATCTCAGCTTATTTTACTATGAAAAAAAAAATCTTTATTTCACCTTCACATTTGAAGGATATCTTTGCTAGTTATAGAATCCTCTGGCTGCCTTCAAGATTTTCTCTTTGTCTTTGGTTTTCAGAGTTTAAGATGATGTACTTACATGTGTGTTTTTTTGTTTTATTTTGGGTAGATTTGGGGGATATTCTCTGAGCTTCTTGGACCATCATTTGATACTTTCATTATTTTACTGCTCAGCCATTACCTCTTCAAGACTCTGTTAAGTCCACTGTTGAACCCATTTATGTGTTCTTTCCTGCTAATAATATGTATTTTTTATCTTCTAGCATTTACATTTGTCAGTTTCTTATAGTTTTCAACTCCACTAAAATTCCCCATCAATCCAAACATATGTAGGTTCATAATAGATTTTATAAAGCATAGTTCCTTTAAATTTCTTGTTTGATATTTTTATCATCTTTGTATCTCTTTTTTTTTTTTTTAATTTTTATTTATTTATGATAGTCACAGAGAGAGAGAGGCAGAGACACACAGGCAGAGGGAGAAGCAGGTTCCATGCACCGGGAGCCTGATGTGGGATTCGATCCCAGGTCTCCAGGATCGCGCCCTGGGCCAAAGGCAGGCGCCAAACCGCTGCGCCACCCAGGGATCCCTCTTTGTATCTCTTGATCTAGTACTGCCTATTGCTTTGTCTCTTAAATGTGAGTTGTTTTAACTTGTTTTTGTCTTGTACATTTTGGTTGAATGCTAGACATTATACTTTGTATACACTGTACAGGCAGAGATATATTGTGTGGGGATAACCATAGCTTTTTATTTACTGCACCAGATAGTACCTATTTTTTACTTTGTAGGCCATATAGCGTTTTTTTTTTTTTTTTAAGATTGTATTTATTTATTCATGAGAGGCACAGAGAGAGAGAGAGGCAGAGACACAGGCAGAGGGAGAAGCAGGCTCCATGCAGGGAGCCTAATATGGGGCTCGATCCCGGGTCTCCAGGGTCACGCCCTGGGCTGAAGGTGGCGCTAAACCACTGAGCCACCCAGGCTGACTGCCATATAGCCTTTGAGGTATACTTTATCTGTCACTAATATGTCAAATTAATTTCTTTCAATTAATATTTACATGGTATATCATCTTCCATCCTTCTGTTTTAGACCTAACTATATTTGAAGTGAGTTCTATCTAAAATTTCTTGTGGGTAGCATATAGTTGTGTTTTTTATCCACTCTGCCAATCTTTGGTTTTAATTATTTAGACCATTTGCAACTAATGCAATTATTGATAGATATATTAGAGTTTAAGTCTGCCATTTTACTGTTTTCTGTTTGTTCCCTCTTTTTCATATGTGTCTTGTTTTTCTGACTTCCTACAGATACTGGAATAGTTTTTTAGAATTCCATTTTGATGTATGCATGGTATTTTTGTGTGGATCTCTGTGTAGATTTGCTGTGAACAGTATACATACATGACTTGTCACAGTCTAGTATTGTTGACATTTAACAGTTCAAGAGAAAAGTAGAAACCCTTTCTGGCTTTAAGTCTCTTGGCCCTCCCTGGTTTGTAATATAATTGTCTTAGCTGTTCCCTTATATACATTCACATCAGACAATGTTACGATTTTTTGCTACAACTTTGGAACATAATTTAGAAAACTCAAGAGGAAAAGGAAAGTCTATTGTATTTACCTCTATTTTTGTTCTTTCCCTGTTCTTTCTTCAAGAGATTTGTTCATTGTTTTTACTGTCTTGTAACTGTTTCGTGTTTAGATTCCCAAAGGCTGTTGACTGAGAAAAGAGACAAAACAATAGGCTATTTATCTGTAAGTAGAATGATTGAAATGACAATATAGAGAATTGAAGTCATGTTCCTGAATTAGGCACTTTTCTTGGACTTGGTAAGACCCAACCACCACTTAACACTGTGGGAGTCTAATGATTTAGGGCAATGCCATGATGGGAGTGCCAATAAGGATCTAGTAAGTGAGGGGCTGAGTAAGCCCCAAATTTCCTGTCAAGTTGACAAGTCTATAATTTATTATGTTTGATTCCTAATTGTGACCATCTGAATTCAAAAGACTTTCACTCAAATACTTAGAAAGTGATAAACCTAAAGATTCTTGACAAAAATCATCTGGAAGAGTTTGTGTTACCTTTTAAATGTTAAAATTTTAAAGCAGTTATTCTTGTTCTGATTAATTCTGTGTTAAGGAGAAAAACACTGTATCTGGCTTTTCTTTCTTTATCAGGCACAAGACCTGAATGTCATTGAAGAAGTCATTCGAATGATGTTGGAGATCATCAATTCCTGCCTGACAAATTCTCTTCACCACAATCCAAACTTAGTGTACGCACTGCTTTACAAACGAGATCTGTTTGAACAGTTTCGAACTCATCCTTCATTTCAGGATATAATGCAAAATATCGATCTGGTAAGTGTAAATGGAGATTTTGCGATTCTTAAATATCAAAGCAGCAAAAGTTGAACAAACACTACAAAAGTTAGAATCCCTTCTTTGAACATAAAGTATATTTGTGGTCGATTCTGCCATAATAGTTATTGTATTCCATGTGTGTATTTTATACACACATACATATATTTAATAGAATTGAAATCATACTTTATACAGTTCTGCATTGTGCATTTAGATCATCAGCATTTTTCTGTGGTATCATCAATTCATTGAAAATCTCACATTTTTAATATCTGTATAACCTGTAATGTGGATGTCCCAAAAGAATATTTAACCATGGGGCGCCTGGGTGGCTCAGTTAAGTGTCTGCCTTCAGTTGGGGTCATGATCCCGGGGTTCTGCTCAGCAAGGAGTCTGCTTTTCCCTCTCCCTCTGCTCCTGCTCTCTCTCAAATAAATAAATAAAATCTTAAAAAAAAAAAAATTTAACCATTATCCCATTATTACTCATTTTGCATGTTTCACCTATTTTGTTATTTCATAATTCATGAAGAGTTTGTAAATAAATCTTGTCTCACCTTTCTTCAGTTATATTTTTGGTATATAGTCTTAGAAATGGAATTATAGTAGTTTTTACTGTCAGAGGATATCAATACGTGCTGCCAAATTGCTTTCCAGAAACATTGGGCAAGTATATGCACCTGTATATCATCTGTTTCCACATTTAATCCAAGAGGGTCCGTCTCACTACATACATTCTTGCAGCTTTGAGTATTATAATTATTTTAATATTTGTCTTTTTATATCAAAACTGGTTTTTCATTATCATTTTTATGTTAATTTCCCTATCTGGCAGAACAGTTTTCACTGGTATATAAACTTTTACCCTCTGTCTTTCCTAAAAGTGTTTTTGCCCCATTTTCTATTGCTGTATTAGTGTTTTCCAATTCAGTTTGATTACACAACTATTTCTTCTTTTTTCCTCACAGACTAATCTCTTTAATTAACATACTAGGGAAAAGCTTGAAGAAAATAGCAACAAATATATTCAACAATTTTTTTTAAGATTTTTATTTATTCACTAGAGACACAGAGAGAGAGAGAGGCAGAGACACAAGCAGAGGGAGAAACAGGCTCCATGCAGGGAACCCGATGTGGGACACGATCCCAGGACCCCAGGGTCATGACCAGGGCTGAAGGCAGATGCTCAACTGCTGAGCCACCCAGGTACCCCCTATATTCAACAATTTATCAAGCAAACCAAATGCCATGAACAGGTAGCATTCAACCCTGGAAAGCAACTGACATTTCCTACTGGTAACTTACTCATTGTAGTAGAGCAAATGAGTAGGAAAAAAGTCATCCATGTATAATAGGATCATCTCATTAAATGCTAAAGATATTGTATGAAAACAGTTCTGAGGAAACTGTAAGTAGAATATTTCTCTTTTTTCCCCATTTATTTTTTTTATTTTAATTGCAGTATAACTGGTATACAGTTTTGTATTAGTTTGAGCTGTACAATATATAGTGATTCAGCAATTCGGGACATTACTCGGCACTCCTCAGGGTGAATGTCCTCGTAATCTCCTTTGCCAGTTCACCCATCCCCCGCTCGTCTCTCCTCTAGGAACCATCTGTTCTCTATAGTTAAGAGTCTGTTTTTTGGTTTGTCTCTTTTTTCTTTGCTTGTTTGTTTCTTGAATTCCACGTCTGAGTGAAAATCATATGGTTTTTGTCTTTCTCTGACTTATTTCGTTAGCATTATGCCATCTAGATCCATCTATATTGTTATAAACAGTAAGATCTCATTCTTGTTTATGGCTAAATAATATCCCATTGTGTTTATCCACCACATCTTCTTTATCCATTCGTCTATCAGTGAACACTTAGGTCGCATCCATAGTTTGGCTATTGTATTTACAATGCTACAGTAAACATAGAGATGCATATGACTTTTCAAGTTAGTGCTTTCATGATTCCACAATCATTTCTTGAGTAACTAATCTGATTCACAGTACCAGGCACAAGAGTAAACTGAAGAGCCAACATCCCTGTCCTTGTGTTACTTACATTCAGGAAGACATTCAATAATTAAATTCACACATAAGTATATAAATCTGTGATTTCAGTCCTAATAAGCATATGTATATACCTTTTTCTGAGATGGACACCCAGAAGAGGAATTGCTGGGTAATGTGTATTATGCCAAACTGTTTTCCATGGGGTGCTACCATTTAACTCTCTGACCAGTGGTGTGTGAGAGGTTCTGTTACTTCCCATGAACACTTAGTTTTGTCAGTTTTGTGATGGCACCTCATTATGGTTTTAATTTGCAATTTCTTGATTACCATGGAGTATGAGAATCCACACACACACACAGTTGGATTTCCTCTTTTGTGAGTTTCTATTCAAGTCCTTTGCCAGTTTTTCTGTTGTTTATCTTTGTGCAGATACTTGATATGTTCTAGATTCTAGGCATTCCTTGATTATGTGTTACAGACATCCAGTCACTAACACAGCTAGAGACCTCCAGACATAACTCTAAAACTCTTCTCAAAGTGCTCAAGCAGAGTCAATAAAATTTTCATTTCCATTCTTTTCTTGGAGACTTGTTTCCTGCTTTCTGCTCCAGCGGTGTGCTCAGGTTCTCCTGCAACATCTTAGGAATTTCCTTCACCTGGCCCTTTGGTTGACCTTGGCTCCTGTGTCTTCCTTCCTCTTTCTTGGTTTACTGCTTCATGTTGGCAGGAGTGTGTACTGTGTAGTAGCTTTCTGGGGAAAGGGTATGAGTGAGGTATATTTCATTTTAATTTTCAATTTATAGATAAAGAAACCAGCTTAGAAAGATTTTTACTTGCTCACAGTCACACATTCAGAAAGTCCTATAGAGCCAGGACTCAGAACAGGCAGTTTGATGATAAAGCCCATGCCCATGTTTATAATCATAATGCTTAACTACTGGACCCCTTCACTAAATGTTCCCATGGTTTCTCACTCACTGCCTGAAAACTTCTAGCCATTCCCACAAACCTGGAGATTTTACCATTTACTTTCTCCCTGAGGATCACTTCTAATGATGCCAAATCAGGCTTCATTCCACCAGTGGTAGAACTGAGGATCCTTCTTAGTAACAAGGTGGTTGACAGTTGACATCCTTCAAAATATCTCAGAAAGACCACATTAGTTTCTGAAAAGACACATGAGTACCATGAAAAGGGTTTAAACTGCCCCTATTCAAAACTTACTCTCCTTTGAAAGAAGTAAAGAGGGTACAATTGAGGAAACAGAAGGGACCCCACTGTATATCACACAGTATGTGACCACATGGAACTGGAAGCAAGGTGTTAATTGGACTTACGTCCAGTGCTTACTTGCCTGTGGTTGACAGAAGAAGGGGCCACTTACAATTACCTGTGTTCAAGGGAGAGGACATCCTGTGGTAAATATTTGGCCATATGCTGTTACATGCGTCTTAAAACAAGATAAATAAGTGCCTAAATGTTGTTGAGCACCGGCTAAGTGCTAGGAATGAGACTGAGTACTTTCATAAACATTACCTCTTTTCTTCTTTTTTCAAATTCTTCTTAAACCAGTAATCTAGGTATGACTACACCATTTTACAAATAAGAAAGCCAAGATGTTGATAGATGGTTTCTCAGGTGATTTTCACACAAATCCCCACCTGAGAATCATCGTCTTAAATAATGATCACATATTGGCATAGGTCATGACTCTGGATAATTTGCATATACAGTGTCTCATTTGACCCTTAACCATCCCTGTGAGGGGGCAAAGCAGGGCTTGTGAGGAAAAATGGTTGGCCCAAGGTCACTTAGCCAGTAAGTCAATTCAGCCAGGCTTTGAACCCAGATCTTCTCATTAGAAACTCCATGCTTTCAGCATTCACTTGGATAAACCTAAAGTAAGATTTCAAATAAGCAGGTTTTCCAACAACTTTTTATCGAATACTGCCATCCAAAATAGTGTAGGGCACAATGGAAGTTCATTCAAAAAGCATTTTAAAATCTTTTACAGATTTTGAAAAGAATGCCATGATAGAGATATAAATAACGTCTCTACTTTTTGCTTCTTTTAGCACTTTGCCTTCCCCTTCCTGGCCCTAGCTGCCCCTGAAATTTGGCTCAAGATTTTGCTGTATCTTTTTTCATGGAGTTAACCTTGAAAAGTACTGGATAAAGGAGACTATGAATTACTGTTATTTTTAGCTGACAGGGAGTTCAGAGTTGATATTTTTCATAAGACATTCAGCAGTGTTGAATATCTGAGACAGAAGGGACTAACCTTGGAGTACTCTTAACTTCTGCGGAAGGAGATTGACATGTTTTCCAAATGACCAAGTTTCCAGTAGCCACGGCTACATAGCCCTCCATCTAACCCATAGGTGATACGATATGGCGGAGTCAAGTAGCAGGACAGTAGAATTAACAACACCAAATGAGAAAAGATGTGAAAGAAATTTCATGGCTAAATATAAGTAAAGAACAGAAGCAATGAACAATATCGGTTGTGTAGTGTGTTAAAGGCAACAACTACTTTTATCTCTGGACAGTGTAAAATTCATGTTAGATTTTGTGTGCTTCCAAACCCGACCATCATTACTGAGCTCCACACTAGTGCATTCGGTTGCCTGCCTGACAATCCCACAAATGTTGAAGAAGGTTAAATGAGAATTCTTTGTTTTCTTCAAAAAATCAAACACAAAATGAATCAACTTTCTTCTGCAGCCCTCCTTATCTCAGCAAATAACATTAATATCTACTTAATTTCTTAAAGCCAAAAAAAGAAGAGGAGGAATGATGAATTCTGGTTGGAATAGGATGGGAAATTGCAAGTCCAAAGAGCTCAGTCCGAGAAAGCCTGTATGAGAGGGTGCCTCTGAGCTAAGACTTGAAGGAGATCAAGAGTGAGCCATGCAGCTATCTGGGGTCAGAGTGTTCCAGGCAAAGGAATAAAGGGCTGAGATGGAGGCATGTCTGTGTCTCACTCAGGAGTGAAAGGTAAACCTGCTTACTGACCAATATAAAAGATACAGATTCCCTAAGCTCAGAGTTCTCTTCCTATAATATAACCTACTACATGTATGGGAGTCATCCGGCCCTCATCACACCATCTTTGTGCAATGTGGGACTGGGGGAACCCATAAAAAAAAATGCTAATGCTCTGATTGCTGCTGTTGCTTGACTAACAACTGTCCTTTATCACTGACCCAGAAATCTCCATATCCTTCCAGGATTCACAAAACAGTTAACTTGCAAGTAGGGCTAAACTCTTCAATTCTTGACAATGTGTAATGGTATAATATTTGAAGGTAGACTGATAAGTGCAAGATGACTATTATAAACTCTAGGCCAACCACAAAATAAAGAAAGAAAGATAGGGTAGAGAGATAACTGGTAAGCCAAAGATGGAGATAAAATAGAATTATATGGGGCAGCCCCGATGGCCCAGCGGTTTAGCGCCACCTTCAGCCCAGGGTGTGATCCTGGAGACCTGGGATCAAGTCCCCTGTCGGGCTCCCTTCACGGAGCCTGCTCTCCCTCTGCCTGTGTCTCTAACCGCCCCCCCCCCCGCCCCCGTGTGTCTGTCATGAATAAATAAAATCTTTAAAAAAATAGAATTATAAATTATATTTAATCCAGAGGCAGGTGGGAAAAGCATACTAAATAATAGAAGAACAAAGAGAAAATGACAAGCAGTGTGGGAGATTCAAATCCAGTCATGTCAACAGTCACACTAATGCCTCAATTGAAAGAGATTTTCAGGTTGGATAAGAGGTAAAAACCTATGTACTATCTGTAAGAAACTCACTGTAAATAGAACTAGATAGGTTAAAAGTAAAAGGCTAAAGGAAGTTTTATCACGCAAGCACTAATTAAAAGAAAGCTGAAATGCCTATATTATCAGCAAAGTAGACTTCATTAAAAGAAGCATTACCAGAGATGAAGAGGGATACCATGTAATGATAAAGGGGTCAATTTAGAAGGAGACCTAACAGTCTCAGATGTGGATGCACCTAACAACAGAGCTTTCAAAATATAGAAAGTGAAAACTGATAGAATTGTAAGGAGAAATTGCAAATCCATAATTATAATTGGAGAAGTCAACATTTCTTTTTCAGTAACTGATACAATAAATAGAAAAATTAGTAACAATACAGAAGACCCAAACAATACTACCAACTTGATTTAATTGACATTTATAAAACATTGTACTCATCATCATCAGTGCACATGAGACAGACCATATATAGGACCATAAAACAAACCTCAACAAATTTAAAAATCTTAAAATCATCATAGAGTATGTCCTTTGACCACAATGAAATTAAACTAGAAATCAATAGGAAGGCTATCTGGAAAATACCCCCAAATATTTGGATAGTAAACAGTACTCCTATGCATCAGAGAGAGGTGGCCAAAGGTAAAGAGAACATATTTTAAAGTTAGCAAAAATGAAAGTGCGGTATATCAAAATTTGTGAGCTATAGCTAAAGAGAAATTTATAGTGTTAAATGCTTCTACTAGAAAAAAAGAGAAAGGTCTTAAATAAGATTGTACATTAAGAACCTAGAAAGAGATCCCTGGGTGGCTCAGCGGTTTAGCGCCTGCCTTTGGCCCAGGGTGTGATCCTGGAGACCCGGGATTGAGTCCCACATCAGGCTCCCTGCATGGAGCCTGCTTCTCTCTCTGCCTATGTCTCTGCCTCTCTCTGTGTGTCCCTTGTGAATAAATAAATAAAATCTTTAAAAAAAAAAAAAAAAAGAAGAAGAACCTAGAAAGAGTAAGTTAAACCCAAAGCAAGAAAAAGATAGGAAATAATAAAAATAAGAACAAAAAATCAATGAGATTGAAAAAAGAAAGAAAAGAAAATCAGTGGTACCAAAAGCTGGTCATTGGGGGGGAGGGGGTAGGGGGTAGGCAATAAAACTCAATACTATAAAACTGATAAATCCATAGCCAAACGAATCCAAGAAGAAGAAAGAAAACACAGATTACGAGTATCAGGAATGATAACAGGAACATTGAAAGCATAATAATTAATCTTATGAATTAAGTTTCTGGCAATAATTTAATGACTTCGATGAAATGGGCAGATTCCTTGAAAGGCACAAACTTTTAGAGTTTACTCATGAAGAAATACATAATCTGAATAGTTCTGTATCTTTAAGAGTTACTGAATTAGTACTTAAAGATTTTCCAACAAGGAAAACTTCAGGCCTGAATATCTTCACCCTCAAATTCTACCAAATTTTTAAGAAAGAAATATTAGTGTTTCAATATAAATTCCTCCAGATAATATAAGAAGAGAGCATACTTCCCAACTCATTTTATGAGAACATTATTACCCTAATGCCACTACTAGACAAAGACCTTACAAGAAAAGAAATTACAAGTCACTATCACTCATAGACAGAGTCACAAAAAATCTTCAACAACAACAACAAAAAAATTTAAGATTTTATTTATTTATTCATGAGAGACAACAGGGAGAGAGAGAGGCAGAGACACAGGCAGAGGGAGAAGCAGGCTCCATGCCGGGAGCCCAACGTGGGACTCATCCTAGGTCTCCAGGATCGCACCCTGGGCTGAAGGCGGCGCTAAACCACTGAGCCACCCAGGCCCTCTTCAACAAAATATTAGCAAATCAAATCTAGCAAAGTACCAAAAGAATAATGCAGCATGCTCAGTTATCATGTATCCCAGTAATTCAAGGCTATTGTAATTCACAGCATTAAAAGACTGAAGAATAAAAACCATACAATCATCTCAATACACACAGAAAAAACATTTGTCAAAAAAAAAAAGAAAGAAAACATTTGTCAAATTCACAATTCTTTCATAATAAAAGGAAACTTTGCGGGGGATCCCTGGGTAGCTCAGCGGTTTAGCGCCTGCCTTTGGCCCAGGGCGCGATCCTGGAGTCCTGGGATCGAGTCCCACGTTGGGCTCCCAGCATGGAGCCTGCTTCTCCCTCTGCCTGTGTCTCTGTCTCTTTCTCTCTAGGTCTACCATAGATGGATGGATGGATGGATGGATGGATGGATGGATGGATAGATAGATAGATAGATAGATGATAAAAACTTTGCAAACTATGAAAACTTCAATATTGTACTGTTTAAATTTTCTGGGAATAATAAAATACAAAATTTTTTGGAAGAGGAAGGTTATATATACATTCATCAAATTAAAAAAATAGAAGAGGGTTTTTTTTAAATATTTTATTCATGAGCTACAGAGAGAGAGAGACAGAGACACAGGCAGAGGGAGAAGCAGGCTCCATGCAGGGCAGAGGGAGAAGCAGGCTCCATGCAGGGAGCCCGATACAGGACTTGATCCCGGGACTCTGGGATCACGCCCTGGGCCGAAGGCAGCTGCTCCACTGCTGATCCACCCAGGGATCCCAATAGAAGAGTTTTAAATTGACCCTCAGTAATGTATTAAACCGGTAATGATCATGTTGGTTTTAACCAACAGGCTTTCCTGGAATTTATTTTCCGTAGATCGTGCTTGAAACTCCTCTCTGGTTTGATTTATCCTTAAGATTCACACATATTATCACTGTTTCCTATGTGGTAGGTAGGGCAACTTTTTCATTTTATAAATGAAAATACAGAGATATACCTAATAGTAGTGCCAGAAGCTAACATTTCATGAGCACTTACCATGAGGCAGGCATTCCTCTTTGCACTGTGAAGGTGTTGACTTCTTTAATTCTAACAGCACCCCCATGAGGCAGGCACTCTATCTTTCCTCATTTATAGATCAGGAAATAGGCATAGAGAAGTTAAATAACCTGTCTACATTTTTAAGCAGAGCTGGCAATTAAACCCAAGCATCTGACACCTGGTAGGTGCTCTAAGCCACCGCATGATGCTGCATGTGGAAGAGCCTGAGTCCTTCAAGTCAGGTAGCTAGTAAGTATCAGAGGGAGGACCCAGACTACACCTTCTGACTTTGAGCACCTCACAGTCTTTACTACCATGATGTCTAATCTGTTTAATTGTGCATGTTTCATCTGCTTCTTGTCCTCCAATTACATTGTATCTGTCTTGAAAATATCTGTCTTCTTTTTAAGTCTTCTGGAGATCTCTCCCACTGAACAGGTTGTTAACATATATATTGATTAAGACACAAAAACTTGAGGAAAAATCAAGGATCAGTGAGAAAATACATGTGTATTTTACTTTTCAAAACATGTTTATTGCCTTTTTAAAAAGAAAAGACTTAGCTCTCTAACTTCTTGGAAGAGTGACCATTTAGCAAGCAAGAATGCCTAATACCTACCCTCATCTACCCCACAAAGGCTTCTCATTTCTTTTTCTTTTTTTTTTTTTTTTAAGCTTCTCGTTTCTAAAAATCTCTGTTCTAGTGATCACTCACTGGTTTCATAATAAGTGGTTAAATGTGATTTTGACATTACTCAAAGGGTGCAGCTGATTAATCAGAACATGACCTTGGATAATTACTGTTCACAACTAATAGCATAATTGAAGGTAATGTGCTGTATTTAGATTTTAGGAATTGTGGCCAAATATGGTGGGTGGAGGGAAGCTATGCAACACCCACGGAGAAGAACCTTCCTCTGAAAGGTTGCCTTCGAATTGCACTAACATATCATTCATTCCCATTTCGCTTAAGGTTTCACTCTGATTTTTTTTTCTATTATTGACTGTGTCTTCTGTAAACACTTTCAGAGGGGAAAAGTTCATTAGTCTTAACCATTTTAATGGTTGCTATGAAAGTGGATAAAAGCCACCTAACTGTTAAAATCATCATCACGAAATATACTGCTGTCTGCAAAATTCTAACCAGGTGGTGGGAAATACAAGTAGTATCTGAATAAATGGTTTCACATTCTTTGCTAGTGTTGCAGCCTGACTCCAAATGAAGTTTGAGGCTACACAACTTAGACCTTTTGCCTCAGATACTTTAAAACTAAGCCTTTTGTTACCCAGGAACTAGTGGAGACAACATGGTGAAGTAGCAAGTAGCATCCAAGTACCAATCCTACTCTGGACAGTTGCCTGGCTGACTTGGCTCAGATTTCTCTCTCCGTGATCCTGTAGAATCATCTGTAGGACAGAGCTTTTATCAGCTCATTGGATTGTGATGAGAATTAATTAATAATAGAGCACTTGATCCATCGTAAACATGCAGTACGTATCCATTCCCTTCGTTTGTGATACATAAATTATACTTCTTTTCTGGAAGTGGTAGTTTTATCATTTTTTACAGTAGTCTGCGTTCGAATGCAAGAACAGAGTATCAGCTTAAGACCTACAAAATAAGAGCCAGTTCGAAAAAAGGAACTTACTTAGAAACCACGTCTCCTGGCTCCTCCACAGCTCTCCCAGTGGGAGTGCAAGTGCCTTGAGGCCTAGAGGCAAGTCTGTGTAACTACAGAGTGACCCAAAGTAGATTACCATTGCCTTACTTCCTTCTTTAATGAGGTGACAAGTCAGTTAGTACTCTTTTGCATTGGTTTGCAGTATCTGTATTTGAACACCATACAGGCTACTTAGCTTTGATTATAGGCATTTTGTTATCTCCATCAGCAGTCTCCAAAGTGGATGGATACATGTACCCTAGAGGTTGCACCCACAGTCTGTGGAAGCATGAGAAGATAGTAGCAGAGCTTTTCTTTCTTCATCTAAAAAGAAGCAGATTGAGTTTTCCTAATTCTTAGTATTGGCAGGAACAACCTGCCAGGCTTTAGCTGTGTCAGCTGCGGTACTCCAGTTATCCCGAGGAGGACAGGGGAGTTTTCAACTTGGGAGGCTTGGCTGGCACTCTCACCTTTCATTCACTTATTGGTCCTTGCAGTGTATATTAGTCATGGTTGTAATATCTGGATATAACTAAGTAAACCCTCTAAAATGGAGGAGTGGTATGGTTCCAGCAAAAGAACATGGATCAAAGGCAATACACCAATACAAGTACACATGACAGAAAGGAAATGGCAGAGCCGATGCCCCCCTCATCCTAGAACAGGTGCTACATTACAGGGTGGAAGCAGTGATGAACCAGGCTCCTCTCACCAGAGCTGGATGCACAAAACTGATCAGCATGTTTGCATTATGGATCTGGATTTACTATGGTAAACGGCGTTCTTACTGTGACCAGTACTGTGTTTGCTGTGGATAATGTGACGCCTGGGGGATCAACAAGACATATAGCCAACCATCCAGATTAATTTTAATGATCATACTTTAATGAGTATAAAAAACTGTTTTGTGTTGACAGGTAATCTTTTTAAACTAGTTTCTCTTTTACATATAAAATAGAAAACCTATAAATCTAAATACTTAATTTTTTAACAAAACATTTTTATATTTCTGAATGTCTGACTGTAAATACTCAAGTGTTACTCTCTTGAATTAAAAAAAGACGTATAGTCTTCTTGATTTATTAACATCATGATCTTAAAATGATTTTGTCAAAAAATAATGACATTCTTTTAGTTTTGAGTGACAAATAGGAAAGGACAGTGTTATTTTCAGAATGCTCCTGTGTTATTATTAGCTTGCTACATAGTTCAGGCTGTGCTGGGACACGAAACAAAAGAAGTTCTAGCTTGCTGCTCATTATCCCTGTTGCTGAGGGATGAGAGTGTGGTGAATAAATTAAATTAATAAACGATCCCCCAAACATCACTTTAGCCATTAGTTTTAGATTCCTGTAGAATGCTGACTACAACATTAAGCCTTTTTTTTTTTTTTTTTTTTTTGAGAATTACTAGTAAGCCTCACAATTGACAGGTTTAAGCTTTAGCTTTCTCTTCCCCACCTTCCGATGGGTGCTGCCATCTAACCAGAATCTAAATAAATTCGAGGTGCAGCCACACACTGGAAGAGCAGAAGTCAGAGGGCTCGCCAGAGCCATGGTGTGGGTGTGGGTGTGGTGTGAGTCGTCAGCCCGGAGCAGTCCAGAGGCTGGCTGCAACGCAGTCATCAGACCCCTTCAGAGAGGACCCCGTGGAGGAGAGGTCACAGAGTAGAGCCAGGTCACCCTGGGACAGGGGTCACCCAGGAACAGGGGGGGCGGGGGTCACCCTGAGATGGGGACCACTATGTGAGCAAGGCACCTCCTGAAAACACACTTGTTTACAGAAGAACACTTTGCATTGCAGGTGATCACCTTCTTCAGTTCCCGATTGCTGCAGGCTGGAGCTGAGCTGTCAGTGGAACGGGTCCTGGAAATCATTAAGCAGGGGGCTGTGGCACTGCCCAAAGACCGGCTAAAGGTAAGACCTGTGAAGGAAGCTGCCCTTGTGCATCACGTGGGCTCCATGTTCGTGTCTGAACAGGCCCTGCTCAGAGTCACTGTACCTACCAGTACTCGTGCTAGAAAAGGCCCTGTAAACACTGCCTCTCCCTCCATATGGGTACTCAGCGATGCAGAGGGTGTCTCAGAGGAGAACCAAACACCTTCAGAGCATAGCATATGCTATGAGTAACTCCTACACAGTGAATAAAGAAGCACCTTATTTGTTTGATCCAATGAAATAATTCTGTCTTTGAAGACCAAGGGTTGATGGGAAGGCACTGGTGGTGGTGCTGACTACAACACTGGCCCACACGTAGTGATTACTTGGCACTCTGTGGAGCTCTTCCGTTCACTCATTCTGTCCTCACAACCCTTTGAGGCAGGTAGCGTTTTGCTCTAACTTTTCAGATGAAGGAACTGAGGCAGAGAAAGGTTAATGACTAACCCAAAACCACACAGCTAGAAGACTGTGGCACTGGGCGATTCATTCTCGGGCAGTGTGGCTCCAGAGCCCAGGCTCTGAACACCCTCACCCTTCTCCACCGGCCTACAGGTGGCTCTGGAGAGGGAAGCATTTCTTGCATAGGTGGGGGAGCTATTGTATCTACAGTAGGCACTGCCATTTGCAAGTCGGTGTGTTTCCAAAGTGATCTCATGATGTAAAACTCCTACTCCGAGACTAATTTCCTCATAAGAAAGAGTGCAAAGGGAATGTTTCGTGGGGACACAAGAATGTACAGCACTGTAGCATATTTGCACTTTAATGCTTCTTATTAATGTTTGCCTTCACCACCTCTAATATTTTGAGAGTGCTCATTCCTAAATGAAAAACACAGGGCATCCTAGTGGACGCGTGGCCTTCTGCATCATCACCTTTGATCACAACGAACTTGTGTCCCAGAGTTACTGTTTTAAGGGCCATGTTTTCAGCACTATCAGAGAACACCGCTGCTTATGAATGCTCGAGAGAGATTGTGGTAGGACATGAAAATATTTTCAGTTATAAAAACAGAATTTGTAAAATAATAGCACGTGAGTCATGGTGACCACTTAGAGAACTCCACCGAAAGCAAACAGCAGTGGGGTTGGTATTTAGCAGCTGAAATGGCACCACCGTGTGGCGGTAACGTGAACGCTGACTGCCGCTCACCAGACCCTCCAGCTCGGGCTGGACTCGCTTCCTGACAAGAGTCTAAATGTAAGGAATTCATATCGTTTCCCCTCCTACATAAAGACTTCAATGGGTGTTTTTGGTTCAAGGGCATGTATGCACATGCATGCACACTTTTTCAAGTTTACTTGAACTACACCATGGGAACCAGTACAGAAATCCGTGAAGATTGGACTGGCTGCTCATGGAACGTGATGGGTCTTGGTCTTGGTGTCTGAGCTAAGTCTAGAAACAAGTGGAGCTATCAGGAGGCTGGAAGGAAAGGTCACAGGGGCATCAGGAAGGAGATTTGAATATAATCAGAGACTGGGTGAAGTGGAAGTAACAGAGATGGAGCCAAATAACAGTACATCTCGGTGATGACCTGGTCTGACTTTGGCCATGAGTGAGGGACAAAAGTGCTGTGCCTGTGGATGGAAGTCAGTGTGGTTGAGCCAGCTACTGAACGGGTAACCAAGGACGGATCATTCACATAGGCTTCTCGTATAGTCCCTTAGGACAGTAAGCCACAGGGTGGAGAGAAAAACTGTGAGCCAGGTGCTGGCATCTGCAGGACTGTAGTCTAGATGGCAGTAGGCATAAGCTATATAGACCAGAGGAAGCTGGTACCAGCCTCATGTGAGCTGAGCTTTCTGTTTTAGGGTAGAGGATTAGGGGGCACCTGGGTGGCTCAGCGGTTAGGCATCTGTCTTTGGCTCAGGGCGTGACCCCAGGGTCCTGGGATCAAATCCCGCATTGGGCTCCCTGCAAGGAACCTGCTTCTTCCTCTGCAGGCAGGCAGACAGACAGGAAAAGACAGTGTTATTTTCAGAGTGCCTGCCTCTCCCTGTGTCTCTTACGAATAAATAAATAAAATATTTAAAAAAAAAAAAAAAAGGATAGAGGAGTAATAGCCAAAAAACAGTAATGAAAGCAAAGTACCAACCCCACCTCCAGACCCTGAAGTCTGGAATGTGAAAGAATGAGCAGTGTCTAACTTCCAAAGGCTCCGAGGGACTCAGAGTCCCAAGAGAGCTGGGTTTCACTTGAAGAAGGAAGGAGGGAAGATTCCATGCAGGGACTGACAAAGTAGATACTTAACAGCCCTGAAATAGGTGTTCAGAAGGGCACTGTGAGCTAGGAGCTGTGTGACTGAGCATCACATTAGTAAAGCAGGCTGTGTGTAGAAGCAGCTGAAGTTACTCTAAAGAACCTAGAAATCACGGATGCTGAGGAATAGAGGGTATATTACCTAGAGAAGAGAGGACTTTGGGAAAATAGAAAAACTGTGTTCAACTACTTTAAGGACTATTCTGTAAAAGAAGAACTAAGCAGTTACTAAGCTCTAAGCCAGAGGACAGGGGGAGAAGTTGAACCAGGACAAGTATTAGTGCAACCTAAGGGAATGTTTTCTGAGGACCTAAGTCTCTCAGCAGTCCATACAAGGCTTCGTGAGACCACAAAATATTCACCCCAAAGTCTGGATGGTAAGTGTAAGAGGAGTACCCGATGGCAGGGGGACTCAAATCTATAACAGAGGGAAACAGGTTGAAAGGATTCCCATTTTAAAAAGTATAGAGGTTGATCCCAAAGACTTCTTACAATTCCTTAGAGTCTAGGCTTCCATCTCCTAAAATTCCGTGAAGAATTTTCATAGAGCAGAGCTCTGGTAACATCCCCCTTCCCTCGAGATCAGGCCCCTGTTGCTACCACGTACAGTCTGCAGTCCTTGGACTGGAGCACCAGACCTGCATGTCTAGCCCCCGCTGCCGTTCCCACCTTGGCTCTCTGTGCTCCCCTCTCTCCATCCCGTGCCCCAGCCAGTCGGCATGATGTCCATGCCTTTTCCTTCCTCCTGCACGTTTGGAGTTTGGATTTGCTTGTGCGGCCCTCTCTTTGCAGTATATCAGTCCCTCTCCCCTTTGCTTTTCGCTTGTCCAAACTCTAAGCACCCAGAGGCCTGGCTGAGTTTGAGAACCACTATTGAAACCTTTCCTTTTACTTCTCACCCTACTTATGCCTCCTTCTTCTAAATACCCACAGGGTTTGACAGACACATTTGGTGGGTCTTCTGTCCTTTTTCATCCTGTATGTAGTCGCTCAAATGTTTTCTCTCTCACTCAACTGTAACTTCTTAAGAAGAGGGGTCACATCTTGCTTATCTGCATCCCCTTGATGCCTAGTTCAGTGCCTCGTGCTCAGTACTCAGTAAATGTGATGAGAAGATCCATGAAATGCTCACTTTATCTGCTCTGAAGAGGAAATGGGGACTTGTTAGAAGGGCCACAGTAGATGGTAGCTACATGTAGCAATGGACAAAACAGATAAAAAATGCCTGTCTTCATATAGCTTATTTTCTGGGGGGAGATAGACAATCAGATTAATAAGTAAAATGTTTGCTGTTTTAGGTAGCAGTAAATGGGAGGAAAAATAGAGAGGAAGAGGAGGACAGTGAGTGTGAGGAAGAAAACAGTTTGGATGGGGTGGGCAGAAGATAGTTGAACCTGGACCACCTTTGTATTTTTTGTTCTACATTTTCTCTTGAAATAATTTTAGACTTACCAGAAAAGTTGCAGAAACAGCAGATAGAGGTCACTAAACCCTCCACCCAGGTTTCCTAGTGTCAACAACACATACAACCATAGGACAAACAGCAAAACCAGGGAGTTAACATGGATGCAATACTATCCCCTGGATTACAGAACTTATCTTGTTGCAGGGTTTTCCTCCAAGTACTCTTCATTCTGCCCCGGTCCCACCCAGGATCCCACTTTGCACTTAGCTGCTCTGTCTCCTTATTCTGCAGCCTTTGGCCTGTTCCTCAGGCTGCCCCTGCCTTTCATGACTGTGACGGTGTGGACAGGGCTGCCCAGCTGTTTTGCAGAATGTCCCTCAGTTTGTCTTTTTTCTGATGTTTCCTCGTGGTTACATTGAAGTCACGCGTATCTGACAAAAGTACCCACAGACGTGGGCATCAACTGTGTCCTCAGTTCATAGAAGCAGGAGGTACATGGTGTCAGCGTGTCTCCTGCTGGTGATGGTTATCCTCAATCGTTTGGTCAACGTGGTGCCCACCAGCTCCCTCCTGTGAACACTCACGGCGTTTCCCTTCGTAATTGATTACAGTCTTGGGAGCAGAGACTTGGCTAACTTGCCCACTGATTTTATCATCCACCAGTGGATCTTAGCTGCACAATTATTGCTGTGGTGTTTGCCTAATGATAATTTTGTATTTTGTTATAGATGATGATTCAGTACTACCACTTATTTTATTGCTCAAATTGTTCTAGCTTTGGCCAGCAGGAGCTCCTCCAGGTTGGTTCCAGCATCCCTCAACATCCCCCATCTTGTTTGGAGCTCACCTTTACTTTTCTGGGACACAAGATGCTCCAGACTCATCTTGTATTTTTCCTGCCCACCCTTATTTATTTATTTATTTATTTGTTTGTTTGTTTGTTTTCTTTTCTTTCTTTTTTCTTTTCTTTTCTTTTCTTTTCTTTTCTTTTCTTTTCTTTTCTTTTCTTTTCTTTTCTTTTCTTGTCTTCTCTTTCTGTCTTTCTGTCTTTCTATCTCCCCTGTCTCTTCTTTCTTTCTTATAAATGGTATTTAGGAAACAAGACCTGGGCACTAGGCCACCTTCTTCTTAGAACTCACATACCCTTTCACTTGCTCAGCCAGTGCTTCCTCACTTGTGTTCTCATACCAGGTCCTTTCTTTTATATTTATTTGTCCCCTTGATAAACCTTAACTCCTTTCTTTTGGCTTATTGCTCACTACTTGTGCCTTTAGTCCATTTTTTTTTCTTCCTCTTTGCAATCCTGGATTTTCTTTTCTGATTCCTTTCGTGAATGCTCCTCACCCAAAGGCCCCTCCATGGACCATAACAGATAGTGAAAGTTAATTAGGTCCTTATAATACTTATCTTAAACTGAAACGAATTACAGTATACAGACTATGTGTTTGAACGTTAATCTGCTGTTCATTTGTTATACTATATTCAGAAGTGTTCTCTATATTTTGAGACAGTAACAGAGAAATGAAAATATAACTCTGTTTTTCGGGATTATGGCTAAAGAGAGAGATTTATTGATCTGTGGGAAGTCCCAGGCGAGTTAACTCTTACTTAGAGCAAGATCCTATGGAGACCAAGGTCATAGATAAATCCCTTAGGTCGGCCAGTTCATTTTGTTCTGAAATATAGCAAGAAAGCATACTCTTGACTCCAACTTACCATCTCACTCTGGTTGCAAGAGGGACAGATGATGGAAGAGGGTGATTTAGTCTAAAAAAGGGGGGGAGGGGGGCAGCCCAGGTGGCTCAGCGGTTTAGCGCCGCCTTTGGCCTAGGGTGTGATCCTGGAGACCCGGGATTGAGTCCCATGTCAGGCTCCCTGCATGGAGCCTGCTTTTCTCCCTCTGCCTGTGTCTGTGCCTCTCTCTCTCTCTCTCTCTCTCTGTCTCTCATGAATAAATAAATAAAATCTTTTAAAAAAAAAAAAAAGAAAGAAAACCATCCCCTGTACTAGAAAAGAAACTAAAGTTATATTTATTCACAGATGGTGAGTCATCCTCAGTTGGTTTAAATGATAGCACATTATTACCACAGATGTTACCAGGAAAAAAGGCTGTTTATCTTTATAATCAAGTCTTATCTCAATTATTTTAATCATCTTTTTGGCTTGAGTATTTATGATAAAACGAATCACTTAAAACCTCTAGAGTTTAATTCATAGAATACTGCTGTATCTAGAGTTGATTGAAAATTCAAGCTGTGTGTTGAATAATATTTGTATTATACAACATGACAACACATTACTGCCTTTCGGTAGTTTACTAATATATACTGATAAAATAATTGTCGGGTATGTAATAATAGCTTTGTGTGCAAGATTGATGTAAAAGAGGTTGTTTGAAATTGGAAGTGCTGTTTTAATAAGGACTTTATGAAAGTGTAGAATAGTGTGAAGTTACTGATTTGTTCTTTCTTAAAATATAAATTAAACATTAAGAAAATTCAGAGTTCTTTCCAACTACCCTTTGGGTTGTTCAAAGGAGCACAATGCTCCTCACTCATGAGAAATAGTCAGCTAATGTCAACTGAAGATGAGCCAAAAGTTTTTGAAGGTTCCCTTGCATTATAGAACTGAAGCCAAATTTGTAGAAGAATTATTCTTCCAATTTTGGGCAAGTAAACATGAAGATCTGGAAGCCCATGGCATAGTAATTGACTTTCAACCAAATAAAATATTTTTCAATCAAATGTTATTTGACATAGCCTTCTAAAATATTTGTGTAATATCCTGTGTGGGAACATATACTCTTTGGATAAATCTGTCTATATAGTTAAACAACTTGGCTGTTCAGAGTAAATAGTATTAATGTCATTCTAAACATCCTCTTCTTACTGGTATTCCGTGAAATCTGGGAAAGGCGATACCAGGTAATTAGTTTTTTCAGACTCTCCTGCATAAACAGAGACATAAAGAACAGGCTCTGAAATCCTAAGTTGCTTATTTCTCCTTTAGGGTTTGGAAGGAAATAAATACAGTTAGTGTGTCCCCCGGGAGTTCAGTTAGAAGCCACAGCTCAACGTTCTCACTGTCTGCGTCCACAGCAGGGCATGTTCGTGGCTCCCATTTTGCTCTGCTCACGAGCAGTGTGCATGTCATGATGATGAGTCCAGGTCTCTGCAGGTTCTCAGGCCACTACACTCCTCGTATTCACTTACGTAAAGTCTCCAGGTTCCCTCTTTTGGGTTTAATGAATTATCTATCATTTGAGAATTAAGGGTTTTACTATATATCTAGAGTTTGAAAATTAGATCATGGAGGGGATTAACTAGAAGATAGCTTCTAGTTGGTGTAGGTAGGAAGCTATGGGATAATCAAGGTTACTGACATAAACTGAAATCATTTCATTCACCTGGTAAACCATAGGAATTAAAAGTGGAGAGGCAGTGTCACTAAATTATTTTGAAATCCTTTATTTTATATGCACCTTTTAGAGTACTTTCACTGTTGTTAGTTACATAAGGAGAAATACAGTTAACTGGAATTTCAAGAATTTTTTTATAACTTCTTAATACTGACTTGCCTAAAAACTGGCCCCCCCTTTTTCTGGGAGTCTCTCCCCATCTGCATCCCCATCCCAAGTGTCTGGCATTTCCCTCTCTCCAGAGCTGATTTCTAAGTGCCACCTGGGGTGCCCACCTGCTGTTGGGTGGCCCACTCCAGGTCCCACAGAGACCACCAAGGGCAGGTCCATAGCTGCACCATCTGTGTCTCCATGGATTTCTCCCCATGGAGTGCAGCCTCCTCTCTAACTCTAGAAGTGCCACTAGCCCCCAAGTTCTGTGAATTCCGATGATTTCCCAAATCCATCCCTCTTTCCCCCTCTGCGCTCCCACTGCCCCCTTTTGCCTCTGCACCTGTCATGCAGTCTGTTACCTTTGCCTCCTGACTGGCGTCCCCACCTCCCTGTTCTTCCTCCCACGGCACCCTTAGCCCTGTTGCTAGAGGTAAGCATCTCCTGTGAGCACGCACACACGGCTCTCCTGAGCCTCGTTCTTGACTTTGGTTCTTGTTCTCCCAGGGTTCCTGTGCTCTGGCCGGCTCACCTCCCCATGGGCGGTCTGGTGACACAGCTGTGCCTTACTCACGCCACTCCTGCGCCTCCCTCCTCTCCTCTCACTGTCTGCAGCTTCATGGCCTTTTGTCACATGAACTGCTTATGCTTCGGGTTCCAGTACGGTCTTTCCCTGTCCTGCGCAGCCCCCCCTGATTTGCCCAGGCGGCATAGACACTGTATAAAGTAACTCTCTCATCCCACCTCTTGGTTCCTTGTATCTTTCCTTCTTCTTGCCCAAAATATTGATTTCTCCTGTGGTCCTTCAGCTCTCCTTATCTATTTCACAGCTTCAGCGCAAAGCATCAAAAGGACTTGATCCGGCAGCCCCGGTGGCGCAGCGGTTTAGCGCCGCCTGCAGCCCAGGGTGTGATCCTGGAGACCCTGGATCGAGTCCTACGTCAGGCTCCCTGCATGAAG
The DNA here is from genome assembly GCF_048164855.1 of Canis lupus baileyi. Taxonomy (NCBI): domain Eukaryota; kingdom Metazoa; phylum Chordata; class Mammalia; order Carnivora; family Canidae; genus Canis; species Canis lupus. Next base: position 1,806,372 of record NC_132843.1, on the reverse strand, counting down.
CCTGCTTCTCCCTCTGCCTGTGTCTCTGCCTCTCTCTCTCTCCTCTCTCTGTATTCTCATGAATAAATAAATAAAATCTTAAAAAAAAGAAAAAAAGACTTGATCCTCTACCCAATGAGAAGTATTTTCTCCATGGGATGCTATACGAAGGAGCCCTTAGCCCAGGCTGTGGGGTGGAGAGGGGGAGGCTTGGGGCCTGTGCCTACCCTTAGCACTAAGCTCCCCCAGCCAACTGTTACTCCTGTATTTTGCTGTTTCCACACCATGTACCTCTGTCCCCAGATTTACCTCTCAGACTATATTCATTCCCTTGTTCCTTTACTGACTTTTCATCATCATAACTTATAGTACACATAACATACAAGCTGCACAGTATAACCTTAAAATGTGGTTTGACTGTTTATTCCATCCTCAGCTAGTCCACTTTATTTATTTTTTAAGATTTTATTTATTTATTCTGTGTCTGTGAGAGACACAGAGAGAAAGAGAGGCAGAGACACAGGCAGACGGAGAAGTCAGGCTCCATCCAGGGAGCCCAACGCGGGGACTTCGTCCCAGGTCTCCAGGATCACGCCCTGGGCTGAAGGCGGCACTAAACCACTGAGCTACCCGGGCTGCCCTAGTCCACAAGACATTGCCTGGACATTTTGAGGGGAATTTCAGGTGTATAAGACACCAACCCTGCCCTTAAACAAGGTGTCACATTTCAGAAAAGAAAAGGAACCACTTGCAAAGGTCACTCACAAAGCAGGGCAATGTATGCTGCATGTGTGCAGCTCAAATGAATGGTATGGAAGTTAAGTTCTAGAAGAGGTCAGAGCGGGGAAAGGGGACATCGCTGGGAAGGTTGTAAGGAGAAACCTGGACTTGATTGTCTCTGTCTTAAAGGGTTGATGAGGTCTCTGTAGGCTGAGATGAAAAAGGAGAAATCCAGGCAGAGGAAATTTATGGGTGAATGAAAGAGAAAACCCAAGGCAAGTTCAGCTTCATGTCCCACTGAAAGAGTAGTAGTCTTGTAACTCCCGCCAGCAGATTAATGTGGCTGGTGTTACTTAATGACATACTAATGTCATTAGACTCATGGCTTTCAAACCTTTTTGACCGTCACCCACAACAACAACAAAAAAAATGCATCATACACATTTCTATAGAACTAAAACAAAAGTTTTATAGAAGATAAAAGTTTCATTTGCCCTTAGTAAATGTGATGAGCTCTGATATTTCCTATTTCTTTGGGTTTTTTTAATTGACTGGCAGACCTACTAAATCAATTTAATGGTGCACTATTATTTAGTGACTCAGTTTTTTAAATAATCATGAGATTATTGGTTTCCAGAGCATAGCCCTTAGTACAAGCAGTGTTAGCATCCAATAGGAACTTGTTAGAAATGCACATTCTCAGGCCCACCTCAGAATTCCTGAAGTTGGAGTTCTGGGGCTGGGACCCAGCTATGGGTGTTTGAACAAGCCCCAAAGGTGATTTCTGATGTGCGCTCAAGTTTGAAAAGCAAGGCAATAGATAATGACACACACACAAGCTACTGTCCACTCTTCGCTCCTCTCCACCGGTTTCTTTAACCTGCCTCGATGGCTCTCGCCTCCTTCACGTCCCCATTCACTGAGCAACTGAAGCCCGTCTCCCTGAGGCCTGCCCTGATGCCTGGTTTCAGTGTTCACACTTCTAGTCCCCCTAATTCTGCAGTATTTTTTTCTTTCTCCATGTTATTTATTACCTACCAAACTGTGTACCTATTATTCTTCTCCCAGATAATGGAAGCTCCAGGGGGAGCAGAGACCTTCAGGTTTTGTTAACTCGATGTATCCGAAGCTATGTTGGCACCCGTGGGCACTTTGATATTTACCCAGTGGAAGGGAGCCAGGCAGAGAAGGGGTCCTCCGATCACCAAGTGGTGGTCCAAGATGCTGCTCCAAGGAAACACCCTTCTTTGGGGAACGGCTCTCTGTAGGCTTTTTTTGCAAGGTCAACTTTCATGCCAAAATGCCAGAGCTGAGCAAAGTTCAAAGCTGAAGTCCGGTCACTTTGTTGGAATAGTTCGGCTTTCTCCACCTGTCATATTATTCCACACTTGTGCCTTCTGAGAGCTGCACAGCACCGATCCACCCTCCTCCCTGGCGCCCCATCAGGAGGGGCTGCCTGTGCAGCTTAGCCCTGCTGAATTTTTAATAATATCTCTTCTTGGCTGTTGTCCGCCCTGATTTCATTATAGTTCGAGCAGAGGAAACTATTCAGATAAGTGACCTCATTCTATTTCTGCATCTTTCTTGGAAAGGGAAGAGCGTGATGGAGCTACCAGGCTGTCAGGAAGACTGCGGAGCCACCGTGCTGCTCCCTGACCGGTTTGCCCTGCTCTCCTCAGGATACACAGAGCATGTGTGTTCTCAGGTCCAGACGCTGAGAAGAAGCCACTCATGTTCTGATGGGGAAATCAGAGCCCTGGTGCCCGGCGCCGCCCCACCAGCCTCCTCCTCAGATTCAGTCAGCTGTTGGCTTCTAACTACTTGAATTGTCACAATGGCCTTGTTTGACTTTGTCTCCTGTAATTTTTTATGACTTTAGACTTTAATTTTTTTCTTACAGTTTTCTCTCTTCTTTTTGGAATATTCTCAATTCCTTTTTACTTTTGGCTGGATTCTAGGAAGCCCGAAGTCTAAAAGATACAGGTCTGTGCTGGGCCTCCATCCTGAGGAAAGAAGTACTGGTTACATTCCTGTCAAAGTTTCCCCAAACCCAAAATGATCTCTGCAGAAGTCTGACGGTCAAAGTGGCTCCCCGTCCTGTGCTAAGCTCCTGGAGTTTCTTGTCCAGGAAAGACAAAAATCAAGTCTTCCTCATAAGGTACTTGTGTCTCTTACGGAACAGTAAACACCAGCCCATTAGTGGTTCAGGAGACCGCTGGAGTGATACTGGCAGCTGATCTTCAGGACCATTTGATCCCCCATTAGGACCATCTTGTGGAATACATGATCTCAAATGCCTGCACACACGTGTGCACACACCCCCAACACACACACACGTGCAGGATGTCGTTCTTGCTTTCCATGTTGCCAGTCTGCACGTCAGGGAGGAAGCAAATGGGGAATCTTCTGGGAGAGTCAGTCCCTCGATCAAATCTCTCAGAGCAATTTTTCAGGACAAGGACGGGAGGAAGCGTGATAGAACGTTGATAATGTGGATGTTGGAATCCTTTCTGTGTGGGTCTTACGTAAGAACAAATCTGCTCACACTTTTTTCTTTCTATCCAAGGCAAGAGTTCCCAGAGAATGAACAGTCATCTAGAGCACTGTTTTCAAATGCATATTTCTGAGTCTCGCCTCAGATTTTGACTCACCGTTTTGGTGATGAACTTGGTAATCATTCTTTTTATTTATTTTTATTTTTATTTTTCTAATAGGCTCCATGCTGAATGTGGAGCCCAACATGGGACTTGAACTCACAATCCTGAGATCATGACCAGAGTTGAGATCAAGAGTAGGACACTTAACCAACTGAGTCACTCAAGCACCCGATTTTTTTTTTCTGGGAATCTGTCTTTTTTAAGTAGTTTTCTGAATGATCCAGATGATATACCAGATTGGGGAATCACTGTTGTATGGCCTGGTTTTCTCCAAATCCCTACCCTCATAAAAGCTAAAGAGAATGGCAGGCCCGGTGGTGCAGCGGTTTAGCACCGCCTGTAGCCCAGGGTGTGATCCTGGAGACCCGGGATCGAGTCCCATATCAGGTTCCCTGCATGGAGCCTGCTTCTCCCTCTGCCTGTGTCTCTGCCTCTCTCTCTCTCTCTCTCTGTCTCTATGAATAAATAAATAAAATCTTTAAAAAAATAAAAATAAAAAATAAAAATAAAAAAATAAAAAAAATAAAGCTAAAGAGATGATGGCTGGGGTTACTAGTTAGCCGTGATAGAAGCAGAGCAGTTTTATCATCCTTTACTAAGTAACACTGAGAACTTTTACCTGATGAACCTTAAAGTAGATTTCTTTTACATGTAACCCAAATATAAGATACCACAGTTACATCATAAATTCGACAAATAGCAAAAACTTAAAGTCTATGTCTCTTAAAACATTACATCTGCTCTTCAGTCTGACATAAATATCCCTCTTTTGGCTCTTCTTCCTTCGTTGTTTACCATCTAATTACATTTACTGAACACTTGCTCTGTGCCAGGTCCTCTGCTAGGTTTTGTTTTGTTTAAAGATTTTATTTATTTGAGAGAGTATGCACAAGGTAAGGGGAGAGGGAGAGAGAATCTCAAGCAGATTCCACACTGAGTGCAGAGCCTGATGTGGGGCTCGATCTCATGACCCTGAGATCATGACCTGAGCCGAAACCAAGAGTCAGCCACCTAACCGACAGAGCCACCCAGGCACCCCTCTGTATAGGTGTTCTTATTTAGTCTTCTCAAAAACTGTAAGAAATATAAAGGTAATTTACATTTTGCAAGTGAGGAAACAGGCTAAGGAGAATATAATGGCTTGTCTAAGATTATTTCAGTCCATCCTATTTTCGAGCCATAAATTTTAGCTGTTCTTTCTTTTAAATCTTAAATTTTTGTCTCCTCTTAAACTAAAGCGTTTATAATACACCTGTTAAGTTCTTGGATTCGGCAGCATCATACTCAGCGTTATAGAGTAAACCTAAAATGTTTGAAATTAGACCCGTTGCTACTTTATAGAATACTCCAACATATAGCGAATATTTTCTCATACATATTGAAACTGCACTAAACATGCAGCAGCTTCATGTCATACTTAACTTTTAGAATAGCCTTTCCTAATAAATAGTCTTACACGTGGTACTTGCTATGATGTTTTGTGTTACTTTGTTTAGTGTAACTAGAGTAGATTTATAAGCAGTTGATAGGATTGTTTTCTTCCTTGCAATGAGTGAGAAGTAGATTAAACCTAGCTTTTACTTTGTGATCCCAGAGTATAAAAATTCAGTCTTTGTTATCATTACATCTCGAATATAGTCATGAAAACTAAAACACATAATTGAAAAGTGATAAAAATCTGATTGTTCTGTAGTCAAAGAATTTTTACCCAGTTTTCCAAACCATGGTTTCCAGTGACCGAGGGGCACACGTTTGCCATGCAAGGGCAGCTGTGGAAAATGTTGATTCTCTTCCACGGAAAAGGAAACCTTAAACTGTGTGGTTTTATCTTTAAATCTCTGCTGTTGGTTTTGATAGAATTATTTTCTTTGGTATGGGTAGAAATTTGTGATTCACAAACTAAAATTTCCTAAGGACAGATTCTACTATGGTGGTTAAAAAAAAAAAATCAAACCGTTATCCATCTGTCTCCATCTTGACTTTTCCATTAGGTTGACCAAAGGATAATTACTAAGATTGTTCCATTGCCTTTACAGCTACTGTTCCAGTCATTTTCTGTGATCCTTACAAAATATTGTGTAATGCAATTTATGACCCTAAAAGGCTCCCTGATAGTTACAAAATTACTTATTTTTAATGGGTAATAAGTGAAAAATGAATTATTTCTGAAAAAGATGACTGATAAATTATAATAATTTGTTCTGAGGGTTCTGCTTATTAATGCTCTCAAGTCAGAAAAAAAATTTTTTAAAGCAAAAGAATAAGAAAACTGTAATTGTGTTTGGTTCTAATGATTTTTTTTTATTTTTTTTAAATTTTTATTTATTTATGATAGTCACAGAGAGAGAGAGGCGCAGAGACACAGGCAGAGGGAGAAGCAGGCTCCATGCACCGGGAGCCCGATGTGGGATTCGATCCCGGGTCTCCAGGATTGCGCCCTGGGCCAAAGGCAGGCGCCAAACCGCTGCGCCACCCAGGGATCCCTGTAGTGATTTTTTAAAGAGCTGTTCTCAATGGAGCATACACATCCCAAAAGCTTCTGAATATTTTAAGGTGTAAAAGACTAAAGCCCACTACTCTAATTCCTTACACATAGCAAAACTAGTTCCTTTGGAGGAACAAAACTACCTCATTTCTGGGGCAAGTTGGGAAGAGGAGTGATTGGCTCATAAATAATCATGCCGAGGATCTGGTGAGCATCTGGCCATACTCGTTAAGGTTTCTTTGTACTGCATTTGTTGGTGTTAGAAGACTTGAGGCCATGAAAGCCCGGTTCTATGAAGAACATGGGTACTATTCATGCCTGTCAGTGAATTGAGGGTAATTAATAAACCTATGTAACAGTTTTTGTTTTCCTGCCAATTCAGCTCATCCAGGTTCCTTATAAGGTTCTTGCTTGAGAGCTCCAAGGGCAGCAGGAAGTACCTTAGGCACTGTATGATAATTGGAAGCAACCTAATCCATTTTGAAAACTTCTAAGTAAGGTCTTCAACACAAGCACAGCTAAATATATGAATGTGGACAAATACCTCAGGGGATTTCCTAATCTCTGACCACTGTAGTGCCGATTTCTAGACTATGAGGATCACTACCAGTATGCCCCTCTTTAAAAAAAATCAAATATACAAAAACCCCAGTATTAAAAAATGATCAATTATAGGCTAATTATTTGTGTCCAGAAAGGGTCTATGCTCATTTAAAGGTTTCTTCCATGCTCTTCCAAATAGAAATGACCTTGTTACATATAAAATAAGGAAACAGTTTTTAAAAAGCACTTCAAGTAAGTTTTTGTTTGGCATTGAGGAAGTTAAACCTGCCCTGTGTTTGGTATTGAATTTTATTATTGTTCACTAATCTTACAGTGAGATTGGAAGGAACATGTTTTATACCAATTTTCAGAAGTTGAGTCATGAGGATAAGTGGTTCATGGTCATGCATCATATGTATGATGTAGTCAAGGTTCCATTTGTTAATAAAGCCAACCGCCTTTTTTTTTTTTTGCTTTTTAAACTGTGAGCAGTGTCATATGTAGATGACTATATGAACTATAGATGTGCACTTTAAAAGAATAATGACAAAGTGAGTATCTGTGCAGTCAGTAGTCAGATCAAGAAATGAAACATTATCAACAGCCCAGAAGTCCCTAGAAAGAAACACTGTCCTGATTTTGGAGGTGACTATCTTCCTCTTCATAATTTTACCATCCGTGTGTATATTCCCACAATATGGTTTCCTATTTTTTAACTTTTCATAAATGGAATCACGCAGTTTATTTTTCTTTGCACCTTTCTTCTTTCATTCAACATTATTTATGAGAGACGTTTTTGTTTTTATGTGAAATTTTGTCCATTCCACCAATGTGTTAGTATTAGGTTGTGTAAATAGCCCATGGTGTTAGATTGTGTAAAATCTCCATGGTTTATCCGTTCTACTTTGGTAGATATTCAGATTATTTTCAGTTTTAAGCACCTTAAGCATAAATTGCATTATACAACACTTTGTGTAAGGATCATAGCAAACGACTTAAACTGGAAAGGCAGTGGAGCAATCTCAGTAATTATCCTATGGTCAACCTAAAAAAGTTTCCATGCTATCTTGTATACAAATATGTGTATATATTTTAATCTCTCATTTCATTTTTTAGTTCTTTGCACTGCTTCCTTGGTTTATATCTGCCCCATAGCATCTAGCACAATACAGTGCCTTGCACATCAGATTCATCAGGTATTACTGAATGAATTAAGATGGTGTGGTTGAAAATTAGCTTGAGAACACCTGCGTCTGGGTATCATGGACTAAGACCCCACCATATGACAACCCCAGCAGAAACAACTATAAAGCATAGACAGATGATACAAAATACAGCTAATGTTTAAGGCACTGGGGAGTGAATAGATGCAAACAGACTCCCATAGGGAGTTCTTGCTCATTTAGAGGAAGGAGTTCGGAAGCTATATACAGAAGTTTCCATGTCATTGGCTTTTAGCCTAGGGCTAAGCACTGTCCATGTAGTTTACTCCATGGTGGTGAGGGGCTCATGTGTAAAAACTTAGTTTTTCTGGCCTGAAGAACCACAGAAGCAAAGCTGGGAAAGCATGAGCGCTGAGGAGAGTAGAGGAATCGCAGAAGAGAAAGAGCCCAAGGAGGAATCCCAAACAGTGTCTGTCCCCATCTCTGAGTGATCCCTGAACCATATGTGGAAAACAGAGCAACTCAGCCAAAAAAAAGTCTGAAAGAAGACCAGACTTACACCCTGAAGAGAAAGAAGAGTGAACAGATGTATGAAGACTCTAGTGGAGACTGTACTTTCACTTGGAGGATGGGAAATAACAAACTTACCTCCTATATCTGAGGCTTTTAGCCTGGGCTAGTTGCAGTCAGTCCATGGTACACACAGCAGAATTGGGGTGCATGAGGAAGGTTGTAACCTTTCTGGCCTGGAGAACCAGAAAAGAGAAGCAGAGCATCAGTAAAGTCTGAAAACAGTGGAAGAATCCCAGGAGAAAAGAAATCAGAAGGGGATCCTACTACCCACACCTCTGACTAAAGTTTGAACCGCACATCTATAGACCAGATTTTTTTTTTTAATTTTTTGTTTATTTAGTCATAAGAGACACAGAGAGAGGCAGAGGGAGGAGAAGCAGGCTCCATGCAGGATCCCAATGCGGGACTCGATCCGAGAACTCCAGGATCACTTCCTGAGCCGAAGGCAGACACCCAACCGCTGAGCCACCCAGGTGTCCCTGTAGACCAGATTTTAAGCAGCTCAGCTAAAGACAAAGTTCTGAACGAGAGACCAGAGCTGCTACATAAAATACAGAGTTTGCTCAAGCCCAGACAAGAATCTCCACAACTTGATATTATTCAGGATGCAATCCAAAATTTGCCGACATCCAAGGAACCAAGAAAATGGAACACGTTCTCTACATAAAAGAAAATCAATTGAATTCAACCCCAAGATGAACCAGATGTTGGAACTAACAGACAAGTTACTATAACTCTCCTCAATGTTTTCATTGCATAAAACATGCCTTCAATGCATGAAAAATCTCAACAGAGAAATGAGAAGTCTCAGCAGAGAAATAGAAACGATAAAAAAGAACCAAGTGGAAAAAAGACAGAAATTTGCAAATATAAGATGCTAACACTAAGCACAGAGAATCCCACATCGAGGCACACAATCAGCAGAAAGCCAGTGATAAGGACCAAGAGAAAAAAGGTGCACTACATAGAGGAGCATAGCAATCCAACTAACAGATCACTTCTTATTAGGAACCATAGAGTCTTGAAGAAAATGGAACAAAATCTTTAAAGTATGAAAGAAAAACAATTGTCAACTCAGAATTCTATATCCAATGACAACATCATTCAAGAATGAAAATAAGACACCACCAAGTGTAAGAAAACCAAGAGAACTTGTTGCCAGCACACTTGTATAATACAAAATGCTAACGAAGTTCTTTAAGTTGAATAGAAATGTTCCCGGATGGAAACTCAGATTTTTGGAAAACAATGAATATGTACTGGAGTGGTAGGTGTCTGGGTAAATGCCAATTATAGCATAAAGGATAGGAGAGGATGGATATGGTCCTATATGATGAATTATGATCTGTAAGTTGGCTGTGAGAGGTTAAAGATGTGTATTGCAATCCCAAGGGCAGCCACTATACAAATAATACAAAAATGAATAACTAAAAAGCCAGCAGAACAGAAATCTAAAAAATATTCAAATGATTCTCCCTTCCCCCATAAGGCAGGGAAGGGGAGGAGCAAGGGAAGAAAAAGGATTAAAATAAACAGGAAATAAGGTGGTGGACCCTAACCCAGTCACATCAATAAATATATAAAATGTTCGTGCACTAAACACTCATTAAAAGGCAGGGAACATCAGAATGGATCAAATAAGGCCCAGTTCTATGCTGTCTGCAGAGGAAGTGCTTTAAGTTATAAAGATGTAGATAAATTGACAGCAAATGATGGAAGAAAGAAGAGGTGCCATGCAAACAGGAAGCATAAAAAGGTTAAAGTGCCTATTAATGTCAGATAATACAGATTTCATACCAAAACCTAGAACGAAGTGGGGGATATTTCATAATGTACAGTTCAGCAGGACATCAGTAATTGTAGATATATAGGGACCAGTAAGAGAACATCAAAATCCTGCAGCAGAAAACTGGCAGAATTAAAGACAGAAAGGGATGTCTCCATTGTTGTTGGAGATTTTAACACCCCTCTCAGCGCTTGGTAGAACAACTAGGCAAACAAGAATCAACGAAGACCTGGCAGGTCTGGAAAATACTATCTGACTTGATTAGTATTCGTAGAACATTTCCCCTAACAGTGGGAGAATTCACATTCTTTTTGAATGCACATGGCACATTAAGACCAAAATAGATCATATTCCGAGCCATGGAACAAGCCTCAATAATTGTAAAAATGTTAGAATTATCAAAGTTAAATGCAATGATGAGAGAAATTAATAAAACACGAGGTGGCTGAGTGGCGCACTCAATTAAGCGTCTGACTCTTGGTGTCAGCTCAGGTCATGATCTCAGGGTTGTGGGATTGAGCCCCATGTCTTGCTTAGTGCTTGCTCAGTGCGGAGTCTGCTTAGGCTTCTCTTCCTCTCTCTCTGCCCTTCCCTCCACACACACATACACACACAGGCTCATTCACAGGCTCACTCACACTCTGTCTCTCTCACATAAATCTTTTTATAAAATGCTAAAAAAGGCAAAACTGTGACCAAAAGAAAGTCATGGCTGCCTTGGGTGAAGGGTAAGTACAAAAGGGCAAGAGAGGGCTTCTTAGTGTGAGGGAACTACACTTTATCATTATTGTGGTGATGATTGCAGAAAAGCACCCAAATAGCAAAATTTATTGAACACTGAAATTATTGGATGTTGTTGCATGATAATCTCAATAAACAAACAAGAGGAGACAATTTGGTCATTTTCACCTAACAGATACCAGAGTTCAATTCAAAAATTTAATCAGAAGGGCGCCTGGCTGGCCCATCAGTAGAGCATGCCATTTCTTGATCTCTAGGTTGTAAGTTCAAGCCCCACGTTGGGTGTAAGGATTACTTAAAAATCAAACCTTCAAAAAACAAAAATTTAACTGAAGACCAAAAGGAAAAAGAAGAAAAAGTACTTTTGTGAAGCTCCCTGGCTGTGCAGGGTCCCATGCATTTTACCAGTTGAGAAAAGGGCTGATTTATGGTTGGATCCTTTAAAGAGTTCAGATTTTGGAAAAAGCTTTACAGGCAGCAGTCCTACAGAGGACTCGAGCATTCTTTCTCTGCATCCTTCTCACAGTCCAGAGCTTGTCCTTGTGCCAGAATAAAAGCTATTTAATACCTGCCCTCAAAAACCAAGCTTCTTTAGGTGGAACAAGAAAAAGATTTTCCATCCAAGCATATTGTCTGCCAAAAAGTTATCACGGCTGGCAGCAGTGGTGTGTTATGTGGCATCCGCAGCTGGTCTGTGGCGCTCCCAGGGAAGATTCTGGGATTCGGTACCTGCATAGATTGTTTGAAAGCAGAATGTACAACTCACTTCTTCCCAGGTGTCTTCAGGATGTGAAGGTTCTACACTTTACATTGTGCCTACTTTTTTATACAGGAGGTCTTCATATAAAAAGTAAAAAAGGGCTCCTGAAACATCATTTCGTGTGGTTTATAGTCTCAAAACCTAGACAGCACAGTGCTCGTTGTTACGTTGGAGTGGTAAATTACTTGCACAATTACAATCTGATGTTTTGCCAGAACATATTTCAGTAGTTTACTTCTGGCATAATCTCTGTAGCACGGAGAGTAAACCAAAAGTAGGAAAATAGTTTCTAGAGTCATCTACAACTAGAAAGGCATGGCAGTTTTTCTTAATGTGTCTTCCAGACTCAACATCGTAAGACTTGTCAGATGATCACAACTATATCCGTATTTATACGTACATGACTGTGTGTGTGTGTGTGTGTTCACCCACCCGACATAGCCCCATACACACACAGACAGGGAGATCATTCCCCAAAAGGAAAGCATTCACTTACTCTGAGCAGTAAGATTAAGGATGGGTTGGGTTTATCTGTTTGCTTGCTTAAAACTCATTTGGATGTTGTTCTGCTTCTGCGGTACCAGGGTGCTGCTGCTAACACATTTCTGACATTGCTCTATCGAAATGAAGGATAAACATTACCATAGCCTCAACATAGGAAAATGTGTGTTAGCAAGCTTTTAAATGTGTGGGGTTTCAGCTCTTCCCATGTTATATCAGATCCTTACTGTAAACTCGCCAGAATGTTTCCCAGCAGAAAATAATAATTATGTCTTCCACTGGAAAGAGCACTTCATAAAACTTTTTTTTTCTATAAAACAGAGTAAACATTCTTTTGATCCCTCTGCTTTCCCACCTCAGAACTTAAACTACCATTCCTTCTTTCCAAGACTCACAGTAGTAAATGTTTTGAATTCTCAGTGTTGGAAAAATCTTGACATTTTATAGCATTACCAGCCACCGCCATCATCAAGACGCAGATGAAATTTCGCATCTTTAGTTTAGCTCATCATACCCATTGCCAGTTTCCCAAGTAAGGCTCCAGAAATGTGTTTTCTTTTTGACCCTGTCGTCGGCTCCTTGTTTATCCCTCTCTGAACCTGCCTGTGCCTCTGAGTCCTCAGCTCTATATTGGCTATATTTGTTCACTTCAGCTATACTCACATTTCTGACTGACTCTGATCCTTGGGTGCAAGTCTGAGGAGATGGGAGCCCTGGTGGCTCAGGGGTTTGAGCGTCTGCCTTCGGCTTAGTGTATGACTCTGGGGTCCTGAGATCGAGTCCCACATCGGGCTCCCCACAAGGAGCCTGCTTCTCCGTCTGCCTGTATCTCTGCCTCTCTCTCTGTGTCTCTCATGAATAAATAAAATCTTGGAAGGGAGGAAGGGAGGGAAAAAAGAAAAATGTGAGGAGAGGCATACAGAATAGTGGGAGTGGAAGAGGACCCCATACTCAGGCTTGATCTGCCCCCCCCCCCCCCCCCCAGCACGCTCTGCTCTCAGAAGGGCAAGGACTGTGACTCGCGTCCACTGGGAAGCACCTGAAGGAAGGAAATGCACACTGAGAGAGAGGCAGTTTCCCTGGCCACTCCTCCTCCTCAGCCCCTCACGTTTTCAGCCGTCCAGACCCTGGGTCCTAGCTCTTCCCGCACCGTCTAGCGGATACAGATCACGCTGGCCACGCTTCGCCAGCAAGGAGGCAGAAGTTGAGGTGAGGTTCCTGACCCCCACACCCCCAGAGGATCTGAAAGCAGCCACATTCAGAAGAAAACAGAAAAAAAACATTTTAGGTCTTCTGGAACTTACTGTGTAAGAAGCCCATGTGCTTTGCAGAATACTTAAAAGAAACAGCTCTTGAGATTAATTAAAGGCCTCAGATGTGCTTTTGGCTATTAAATACAGTCATTTGTAGCTCTGTTCTACAAAGCACTGACGATTAACCTTTAAATACTCTATTTTCATGTTATGAACCAGGCTAATGCTCCTACCACAGGTAATGAGCCCTATTTTTAAATTAAACCTTTCAGTTTTTCCAGTTTTGCTTATTTTCTGAATTTAGAAGTACCATGCACAGTTATTTTACGTGTAGATAATTAAAAATGTGAAGTATTCAGTTTATCATCCCAATATTTAGAAATTTGTTTTTTGCTCTTGACTTACAAGCTGCGGAGACCAAAAGAGCCCCAGTGTTGAAGTGGTCGTCTTTTTCGATGCATGTGACCCATGAGGGTCACAACTTAGATGGCTTTTAAATAACCTGGATAACTCCATTCCCTCCTTCATCCTCTCCTTTTTTGTTATCAAATTATTTGACCTGAATCAAGCTGACCTAGTACTAATTCCCCACAAGTGAATGCATAGACTTCTCTCTGTAGTCTGGGCCTGGAGGACAGCCCAGCTCAGTGTCACCAAGAATCTACAATTGAAGTCAAAGAAAGAATGTATCTTGTGGTCCCAAAACCATGGAAAAAGAAAAAAATGTGAATTAAATGGTTAAGGAAGAAGCTCAAGGGCCCATTGGCTTTCCCTCTTTCCTTATTTTATGCGTTATTCTTGGTGGATGGAATGAACATTCCCCCTCCCTGTAAACCCCCAGCATTTCCTCATCGTGGCTATGACGAGTATTTGCAAGGGTGGAGCTAATCAGCTCCAGGTTTCCCTGCTGCCCAGGCCAAGCCTGCAAGCCTCTTGAAAGCTCACTAGTCTCAGATTTTGTTTGCTTTATTTTTTATAATTAAGGGCCTGAAGGCATTATTCAGGAATCTTTCCCTTATCCTCCTGTCAGGTGTTCATTTGACTGTTTTATATAGGGTAATTTTGTGTGTTTACCAAGCAAGGCCAAATTAGATATTTTAAATATCAGGTTAACCTTTGACGAAAATTTACTTGAATTCAGCAAGGATATTTTAAAGTATATGCTGTAACCAAAATTCTGAATTAATGTGAAGAAGTGTTCTTTAAGTTGTGTTTTTTGTTTGTTTGTTTGTTTGTTTTTGTTTTTTTTTAAGGGACGCCTGGGTGGTTCAGTTTAGCACCTGCCTTTAGCCCAGGGAGTGATCCTGGTGTCCTGGGATCGAGCCCCACATCGGGCTCCCTGCCTGCTTCTCCCTCTGCCTGTGTCTCTGCCTCTCTCTCTCTCTCTCTCTCTCTCTCTGTCTCTCGAATAAATAAATAAAATCTTTTAAAAAAAGATTTTTTTAAAAATATTTTAAGTATAGGTAAAGCGTATATGGTTATATATATGAGAATTGCCCTTGGGTTTACTTGACCATATAGATAGTTATTTCATTTCAAGCTTAGAAGGTAAATGGTCCTGTGATTAATTAGGCTCCTTACATTTCAGATAAACTCGTTTCAGTATTTTGAAATACTCTTTCATAACTGCCCTCCAATTGACTTTCTACACGTGACTCCTATTTCTCTGAGCATTTGTCTGTCCCTAGACACTGCATTCCCCCAAATCCAAGTCAAAACTGGGTGCTGAGGCTACGTTGGTTTGGGTTGTGTGAGGGACGATACATTTAAGTGATGAAGACCATTAAACCTGCTGTTCTAAAATAAATTTTTTTAAATATTTTATTTATTTATTAATGAGAAACAGAGAGAGAAGCAGAGACACAGGCAGGCAGAAGGAGAAGCAGGCTCCATGCAGGGAACCCGACGTGGACCTCGATCCAGGGGCCTTCAGGATCACGCCCTGAGCCACCCAGGCATCCCTAAAATAATTTTAATAGGCATGTGTTTCCAGAGCTGCAGGTTAAAAAGGCTAGTCCTGGGGGGGGGGGGGGGGGGCGGGGGGGGTTGCATACAATCGCAGTGTCTGCCCTTAAAGGGCTGCCCCGTGTTCGTGCGGGACCCTCCGCGGAGCTCGGGTCGGCTGGGGGAGGAGCGTGGCCGGCCCCGCGTGCAGGGGGCTGCCTGGCCGGGTGGTCATAAGCCATAGACAGGCTGGCTCCTTCGAGGAGCCTTTCGGGCAAGGCTGAGCTCTCCACAGTGCCGAGACTCACTGGCTGACCCTCCCCTACGGACCATTCATTTATCAGGAAATGAAATTGGTTACAGGGTTTCTCACATTGCCAAACCTCACTGACGAAATCCGATTTCTTCCAGAGTTCGGGAGGAGCGTTAATTCTTTATGAGTGTCCGGCACTTCGTGGCTTGGGCCGGGGGGCCTCCCCTCAGCACGCGGGTCTGTGGGACCCCACAGGGCAGGGGTGCTGGAGGGGGAGCGCTTGTGTCTGTGGAAGCAGCCCCAGACCGTGGAATGGGCCAGGGCTATTTCATAGATCTGAAAAGATGACCTTTGAGGACAAGACTGGCGTACTTTGCACGTTACCTTCGTCTTTCAAACCGAAGTGTCAGTTTCACAGGACTGGTTTTTTCCATTTCCAAAAATGAAGGCCTTTACACATGACGTGAGTCACTTTATTGGCAGCCTAACCATGTAAACTTAGACCAGAGATCATTGTTTGAATTTTGTGAAACTCTAAGGAACCAAAATAAAGAGAAGCATGTGGTTCCGTGGCACCGAAGTGTTTGGGTAAGTGAAGGTTAAATTATTACAAAGTATATAATCTAGTTCATATGTTTAAGGAGCGGAACTAGGCTAAATTATCTAAAATATTCTGACGTCCTGAATCATTTCGTTTTGTACAACAAAATCTGACTAGCAGGGCATTCGGTCGCAGGCCGGTCTGCTGAGTGCAGTCTCGGCTGTGACCTCCTGTGTTTGGAATTAGCGGGCCCAGAGGTAATGCACAAAGTGCATGTGGCAGTTATTACGGCTGGGAAGTGGCTGCTGGCTAATTGATAGTGGGAGCAGCTAGAAACAGCCTTAATTTTCAGTAGTTCCTATGACAAGATACTGTAAATGAGACCCTTGCAGTCTTGCCATTATTATCTTTCTCTGTCTGTCACTAAATATGTGATATTTAACATACATACTTGATAATATTTGGGAGTGAACTCCTTAGACTCTTTTTGTGCCCCTCTTGGGAAATGCTCTTCATTTAACTTGAAGGCCCCCAAGTTAATAAAAACTCAATACCAGTGAGCACTTTTCCCCCTAACGGGCGTAGCTCCCATTTACTAAAAATATACTTGAAGTCACAAAGCCAACCCTTAACCTCTGCTGGCTGGTGGCTGTGCTCATAATCTGTACCCCAAAGAGAGACACCTGGTTCCATAAAGGATAAATGAATGATTGGTTTTCTGTCCTCATCATTGAGAGATAAGCTTTTGTGCATTTGAGTTGCTTTCCGGGTATCGTGGCCATGGTTTCAGTTGTATCCCAGAATGTTCCACATACTGGAATGGGTGGTTACTTTTGTCAAGGGTGATGTCCATTCAGTTTTAGTGTTTATAGCAAAAGACTGTATTTGGGAGAATGAAAACACCATCTATCTTGAAAAATGTGCAGTAGAGGAATTTCACCAAAAAGGGCATTCAAATGGTATGTCTAGTTCTTTTTTCGTTTCTAATGATTCCTGCCATTAAATATCAGTTTTATCAAATTTGTGCATTCACCATTCTTACTGTTGACACAGAGATGAGAAATCATGCCAGGCAGGCGCTATAAAAGAGGTGCCTTCATCTCAGGCCATCTGTCCCAGCCCTAAGCTATAGGATCTAAAAATGAAGAATCAGTGAGTATTTTCGTCATTTATACGTGTTCTCTCCATTCCCTCACATAGCCTCTCACTGGTAACAGTCCCTAGTGAAAACACCAAATTCGATATTGAGGGTTTTTCAGATCAGGATAGAGTGGGGTACAAGGAACCCTGTGGGCTCTTCTTGATCATTATATTTATTTATGGTTCTGACAGTCCTTGGGACTCTGAGTCCTTGAATAAATATCTCCTACGTCCAGTGGCTAGCATTCCTTTTACAAAGCTATTTGCAACAGGGATTTTCTTGCCTTTTGTGTATTGATTGAGCAACTCCTCTGCACTCTGCTAGCAGTTGTCCCTTAAAGAGGCTTCCTGAATAAGCAGGCACAGTATCTAAAGTAGCATTCAAAGAAACAGCTTCTTCTTTTCTGTTCCTTTTAATTTTTAAAAAAGATTGTATTTACTCATTCATTAGAGACACAGAGAGACATAGAGACACACACAGAGGGAGAAGCAGGCTCCCGGGATCATGTCCTGAGCCAGAGGCAGATGCTTAACCACTGAGCCACCCAGGCGTCCCTATTCTGTTCCTTTTTAAATGAGGAATCATGAGTAAAGTAGAGAGGTTGCAAATGACAAAGGAAGGAAACCACTCGAACCCTGCAGGATTCTGAGATACCTTGATTTCCCAGAGTATGGAAATGATAAAGTGGACCAAATACAGACCCCACAACCAGTGCCCTGAGGCACATAAATGGAGATGCAAGTAAGAGACTTTGGGCCTTCAGAGCCAGTCATGTCTCTGCCACCTGTGTAGCCTGGGGCAGGTTATTTACCCCTACTACGGTGCCTCTGTTTCTCACTGCAAGGATGTGTCTGTCTTACAACCTTGGCCTGATCTTGAGGAAGCTGGGGAAATTTAAGAGACGATGAATAGAGTGCCTGGCACAGAGGAGGCTCTCAGTGATTGTTCGCCAGGGTTATTTTCCCGCTTATCCATCAACCTCACTTCTCAAACAAAACCAAGAACTAGAGCAGTAAGGTCCAAACAACCAAAGTAGGTGGCTCAGAGTCCTGGTCAGGCACTCTGTCACTAGGAGGCCGCTGAGAGCGCCTTCCTCACAGCCCGAGGCGCCTCACTCCCTACGACTCACCAAGCTTGGCTCTCTGCTTCCCGCATTCCTCATGCATCCAAAGCCACAGCTCGGATGAACTGCCACCCACAGGGACGTTAGCAGGAGTGAAGCAGGAGTGAAGGCCAAGCACCACTTGTCCTGGCCCAGCCCAGGAGGAATGGAGAGGAACACGTGTGAATCTTCTTTGCGGTGTCTCAGAAGAGTCTGTATGTGCTACTCAGGAAAAGATAGCAGAAGAAGTTGCACATCACTGGAGGTTGTAGCCCTGAAGAGAAGCAGGGCCATCCTAGGACATGAGCTGGTGCAGGATCTTAAGGCCTTGTCTTTCCAAACAGCACATGAATGACCTCAGCCCAAGGCTCAGGTGACTAGTTTGAACTCAAAACAGATCAGTCCCTGAGTGATTTTAGTTAACTCATTGGTTGGTTTGATATTTTAGTTTGGAGGGAATTATAGGAAGATTCTTTTAAATAGTAACTTTAAAATATGACTTGATATATAGTTTATTCACTATTTTTTGTGATCACATCAGTAGCTCCAGCAGATCTAAGTTCTTTAATTCACCCATCATACCCAACTAGAAAGTTCTGTGGCGGAAAGTAAGGCTGAGCCGCGTTTTCCTGCTCTGAAGCTCTGGTCTTTGCATAATGAACCTCTTGTACTACTTTTTTTGTTGTGCCTGTGTCTACTCAGGATCCATGTAGTTCTCTGTATATGGAGACTGAAAACTCAGTGTTACAGATTTTCCCCTGATTTCAGGATTTTCAAAAGATACTTTTGGGCATGTACTTATGAAAAGACCTATCAGCTCCATGCAGATGTATTCATACTCACCATTAGAATTGACCTGACTCCATTTCACAAGAGTATACCACTTTCCAATCCAATAAAAAAAAAAAGATGGTTCAGAATGCAATCACTCCTGGAGAGGAAATAGGAGAAGCCACTTCCTTGTTTTAAATTTCCACTCTTATCCTCAGCATAGGAGAGCACACGCGTTAAGTTCCAACAAACGCAGCCAAGTGCCAGGGCTTCCAGTTCATTTCTTTGCTTGTTTTGATCTGTCCTACACATCTTACCTCCAGGAGCCCTGGCTAACAAAAACTGTGTTTAAAAACAATGTTTCCTGGAGTTCATTCATTTCTCAGAAACAGCAGCAAACATTGAAGTCTTAGGGTTTATGGGAAATTTTGTTGTTCAAAGAAAGATACAGAGGAGCCAGACGTGAGCTTCTCTCATTCATATGGAAATGAGCCAAAAAAATGTTCCCCCTCTCAGCATCAATTGCTAGGATAGAGATAAGAGATATTTTAGAAAACGCTGTTTTTATTTTTTATCTTACAAATAGAGAAAAATGGAGAGAATCAACTTCCCGCCACTGGTCATAAAGCCAGCAGGGGCCGATGCGGGCCTGGATCCAGGTTTCCTGACTCCACATGTATCACCATTCACTCCTGCAGTCAGGGGGTGCCAGGACCTCCAGGATCAGGCCAAATCATCCAGCAGAGGAAGCCTCAAAACAGTTTGAAAGTCCAACTATTAGTAGTAATTGGCCCTTTCCTGTTGTTGGTGTGGAAAAATGATGCCGTGAGTTTTTGTTGGCTGTTGATAGTGCATTTGTGTTCATTTAAATTCTCTTTCCCTGACCTTCCCCTTTATGACCAGCAGAATGTGAGGGCCAGTCTTGGAGTCATGTGTGGCCTGGGACAGTAAACTTGCAGATCTTTCTAGGCCTTGGAAGGGTCACATTCTCAGTGTCTAGCGCCGTACGTATTTTTAGAAATGTGTTTTGGAGTTGTATCTGGATGCATGTTTGTGACCAAGCATAATGTTTTTAATTGGCAGACCTTAATTTTTTTGTTATATCCTATATCTTACTTGGCTGCAAGTTTCCTCTTCACCCAGCTGTTTGGGAGACGGATTCTGCCCCCCTGCACCCATAGGTGGCACAGATCACTGTTTCAGGGTAACACTCGTCCTTCTGTGTTCTCTAAACATAGCACGCACGCTCCCAGCCACGGCCTCTGCTCATCTGCTCAGCCTGTGTTTCCCTCGAGGCCGAGTCAAGATCAGCTCCCCTCCCCAAGGCACTCACATATCACCCTACCCCTTCCTCTCCTCTTCTTCCAGAATACTCATTATCTTCCCCTGTTCCTGGCTGCCTAGTGCATCCTGCCTCTGGTGAGACTCATTTTCTTTCCTATGTGCCCTTTTCCCAATTCATTTATAACACATGATGTCAAGGCCCTGCCATCTTTTTTTCATCCCTGACACTCAGCCTAGGTCCCTGTGTACAATAGGTACACATGGCACGTTCGATTCTTCATGCTGTGATGAGAAGGTACAAGTCTGACCAAAGTACAGGAGGCCACATTGGCCAGGATGCAAGTGTGACAGCCACCAATAGGCTTTCACAGTTTCCAGGGAGGGTTTGGCAGTGAGGGGCAGAATCAGTGGTAAGAAAAGCAACAGACCAGGGGTGGTGTGGTTGTTAGAAGTCCTTAAAAAAAGAAAGAAAGAAAAGACTACATTGTACAAACAGAAGAAGAGTGTTTGGCCTGCCTACTAAAGTTGAACATATGCACACTCTGCTCTCCTCCTCAGTGTACAGGTAACATGAGTGCATGCCCTGTGTGCCAGGAACGTCCATCGCATCATCTGTTTGTAAGAGGGAAACCCAGCCCATTAGCAATAGAACTGATTAATAAACTGTGGTATATTCAAACATTAGAGCCCTGTGCAGCAGTGCAAATGAGTGAAGGCCCACAAACCCAGTATGTATGAAACTCATGAACATAATGCTACATGAAAGAATCCAGGTACAATATAATAACCATATAATTCCGTTAATATTAAATTCAAGGAAAGGCAAAACTCAACTGTAGTGTTAAGGGATTCAAATATAGGTGGTAAAATTACAAGAAAGAACAAGGAAGTGATTACCATAAAAATCAGGCTAGTGCTAACCTAGGAGGCTGTGGGAGTGTTTGTGCAGACCCGAGTGGTTGCAACGTGAATGCTTGCCATATACTAATTTTGTCATCACATATTTATGTCCTTGAACTTTTCTGAATGTATGTTGTACTTCACAATAGAAAAGGTTAAAAAAAAAAAAAAGTGAGAGAGTCCATGAAGATCCCTTTATTTAAAAAGTGATTGAAATATGTATGGTAAGCGATGAAGTGTTAAAGAGATTTCAGTAAGGGTAAAAATATTTTTATCAGTATGTAAGATTCTTTTCTGATTCTGTTTACACATGAAATTCAAATTATTCCACCCATTTCTCCTGTCCTAAAATATGATCTTTGTCCCCTTCCAAAAAAGGGCTACAGAAAATATTATCAAAATGTTTAATAGTTATTATATTTGGATTGTGAAACTAATGATAATTTTTATAAATTCCTGTTTTAAAATTTTTCTTCAGTGAATAGCATATTTAACTATGAGACACATCATAGAAATTTTTTAAAGAAATTTTTAAATTAGGGAACCCGGGTGATTTGGTTGGTTAAGTGTCTGCCTTCAGCTCAGGACATAATCCCAGAGTCCTGGGATCAAGCTCCACATCAGGCTCCCTGCTCAGTGGAGAACCTGCTTCTGCTGCTGCCCCTCCACCTGGCTCATTCCTTCTCTCTCTCTCTCTCAAATAAATAAAATATTTTTTTAAATATTTTTTAATTAAAATAGTGGTTCAGTTGGTTGAACGTCCATCTCTTGATTTTAGCTCAGGTCTTGGTCTCAGGGTTGTGAGTTCAGGCCCCACATTAGGCTCCACTTTGGGCATGGAACCTACTTTAAAAAGAATAATAATAATAGCACACACATTGTAATTGCTACTTTTTTTTTTTTTATGTTGGTGAGAACCTGAATTGGAACCCTTGTGTGCTATTGGTAGGATGGTAAGATGGTGCAACCACTATGGAAAACAGTTTGGAAATTCCTCAAAAAACTATGTGTATTTACAAAAGAATTGAAAGCAAGGTCTTGAAGAGATATTTGCACACCCTTGTTCCTAGCAGCACTATTCATAGTAGCCAAAAAGTAGGTGAATGGATAAGCAAAATGTGGTACATACATGCGGTGGAATATTACTCAGCCTTAAAAAGGAAGAAAATCCTGTCACATGGTACAACAGAGATGAACTTTGAGGTCACCATGCAAAGTGACCAGAAAAACAGATAATTTCATTTATGCGAGATATCTAAAATAGATTCACAGAAACAGAATGTTAGTTGCTAGGATCGGAGGAAGGCGAGATGTTAAATGGGTACTCAGTTCCAATTTTGCAGCATGAAGGAGTTCTTGAGATCTTTCACAACAGTGTGAATGAGTGTAGATAACACTGCTGGATTGTACATTTAAGATTGAGTAGGATGGTAAATGTTACAGTGTATTTTTTATGACTGGTCTAAAAAAGAGGAAGAAAGAGGTGATCAAGGCAGTGTGAGTTAGCGGAGGTTATGCTGATGAATGTCTGGACTTTGAGATTAATAGAGGTAATGGTTTTAATGCAAAAGGGAATGGAAAATTCAGTAATTCCTTGCTTTCTCTCAGATAAAGGCCCAAAAACCCACTGTGGCTGTTCTCAGTGATAATGCTGCACAAAGAACCTGAGCCAGGGCTTTGAGATTCGAGTGAGTGTGCTCAGTGTGTGTTCTTGAGTTAATTCTCTCAGCTCTAGCAGTGGATTAGCTAAGCTAAACGAGTTGGTTTAAGTACATCTTTAAATAGTTCAGTACTCTCAAAAATAAGAATGTAGCTAATTTAAATTCTACAAGTAAGTTAAAATTTTGAGAAAATAATGCGTTTATAGCTTAACAACCCAGAGCAATTGAGAATGTGTGTTTGTTAAGACTCAATATTTGGTTATGACTGCAGATTAATACTAGATATATAATAAGCAACTAAGGAGTTGAGTTGCAAAACAGCATTTGAAAGTAAAGAAACCACAACTTTGAACATGGGAAAAATTAAAACTAGGTTTATTTCAATTACAGATTTAGAAATCTAAAAAAGAAAAATGTATATTTGGAACACAGTGTCCCAGAAGATTTATTAATAGAACTTAATACACTCTTGCTGGAAATCTCAAATACATGTTAGCCTCTCTATGCATAAGCACAAAGGCCAAAATTCCCTTGTTATCATTCTGGTAGAGATTTGTATTATTTTTAATTTTCAAGTAGGATTTAATCAAATAGCTCATAGCTGAAAATTCAGAGTAGCCTTCAGAAAGTGGATGTAAAATTTCTTACTCTTAACAGATTTTTTAGGGAATGTGAAATCCTAGAGTTTGCTATCGAGAACATCACAAAAGTTCATCTATTTTTGGAATTACGTATTTTATAGAAATTTTTGCATGTTTATTTTCAAAAGCACTTTCTTTATAAGCAGCAAATGATTTTGGGGAGAGTGAAATTTTAAAAAAGTAGTTTAAAGTAATTGAAATCTCAGAAGATAATTTTTATCAACCAGTGAATAGGTTTATGAAGCCCCTCATTTCAAAATCAGAGAATTTATATTTCCAAGCTGGAATCTGCCTAAAAATGCTGCTTTCCTGGACATTGCGGTTGTTCTGATAAAAATGTTTGTAGTGTATGTGGTTTTATGATAAGGTTCTGTGTAGGCTTGTAAATTATAAACTGTCAGTCTATAAGAGGTAAAATAGAAAAACATCTAGTCCTTTTGGGAGTGCCTGGTTCTACTATCTCCTTCCTAAAGATAAAGTCACCAGTGTTGCCTCTGCCTACGAGCCTCTATTCATAGTTTCCCCCAATGTCTAAAGTGCTTCCTCATTTGGAAGTTATCACTGCTCGGGCAAGGCCTCCCCTCCCACTGTGCTGGCCCAGCTCTGAGAGCGCTTCGCACTTGGAATCACCATCATGTCCTGCGGTCAGGCCTGTGCTCTGGCCTGGAAGCTGCTCTGGGGCACGGTGGTGGTCGTTGGCTTACCCATGTCCTTGCATGTCCTTGGTTCTGTGCATGTCCTTGGTTCTGTGCATATATCCGCTGACTTACAAACTACAGCGTCAGTGTAACTTAGCCCCTGAGCTTTTTATGGTAAGAGAAATTCTTCAGGCACAGATGAGGAACATCTCTGCTTTTTAATTTTTTGAATAATTTACAGTTTTGCTGTGTTCCTATCCTCTTTCTCGTGCGAGTTCTCCTAGTCCAGGCACGTGCAAGATGTGGAAAATCCTGCAGAGTGTACATGAATCCCTATGGGAGGGCTCCGTGGAAGCTTGTTGTGTTTCCCTGCACTGATTGGATTTGTGCTTGTGCTCTTAGTTGTCTCCAGATTGTTTAAAAATAAGTGTTCTTTAGTGAAAGTTCCAATAAGTAGGATTCGAGTTCAATCAAGACTTCACCACACCAGAGCAAGGGAAGTTGAGAAATGCATTAAAAAGAATGATGAGAGGGAGGCCTGGGGGGCTCAGCAGTTGAGCATCTGCCTTTGACTCAGGCTGTGATCCCGGGGTCTGGAATCAAGTCCCACATTGGGCTCCCCACAGGGAGCCTACTTCTCCCTCTGCCTGTGTCTCTGCCTCTCTGTGTGTCTGTCTCTCATGAATAAATAACTAAAATCTTAAAAAAAAAAAAAAAAGAATGATGACAATATTCCAGACACAGAAAGCTCCCACTTGGGTATATCGTTGCCCCCTACCCTTACATGAAGCCAGGTTACCTAAGTGCCTGTCCAAGTTTCTTGTAATCTCCTCCTTCCCATGACCCACCCCATCCCCATCTCTGATTCCCAGAAGTGAAAAGGGAATATGATGGAGAAGAATCCCAGGAATGAGGTTTATAAGCACGTTTCGGAAAAAGTCTGTTTTTCTAAGCTGGAGCCCTTACCCTAATGTGTCCCGAAGGCTCCTGTTTCCTCTCCAGCTCGTTCAGGAGCGGAGTTAGGGGGAGGCAGTTTCCTCGCTTCACACCTAGGCAGGAGGATTATGCAGCAGTCTGTGTGTTTGCAGGCCTGGGTGATCCGGGTCGAGGCCTGGGGAGTGCCCAGGGCCTTCAGCAGCACATCCTGAACGTGGACTAGAGAAGGACGCCCTTCCCAGACGCTGGTCAGAAGGTCCGCCAATGATGACCGGTCTTTCCTTACTCCCTGCCATCGTGAACTGCTGGTCCAGGGGGACACAGACAAAATCAAACAGAACATCCCCCTTCGGATATAGGTGTTGAGACAACCTCCCAGTCTCTCTTTCCCCCTTTTCTGACTTTGAAGAATGGAGGCAGAGGGGCCACGATGTTGACGGCCCGTCCAGGCCGCTCACCTGACCTGGGCTGTGGACGGGGGCCGTGTCAGCAGCTGCTGCTGAGCTAAACACAAAGGCACGGTGAAGTCCGCTGCCAAGGCCCTTCCCCAGAGGCGGGTAGGCTCCACGAAACGGTATCACAAGATAAAGACTCATTAGTGAAGAGCCAGACAGAGGATGGAGACCGAATTTTATTTGTCTGCTCCTTTGTTTCTAGTGAAAAACAAAAGTAACAAAGGTCACTGGACTCCAAGCATATGACCATCAAAAGAGGAGACTCTTGGATTGATTTCTGGACCTGTCACTTGCAAGCCCTGATTTCCCTTTCTTTTTTTAAGATTTTATCTATTTGAGAGGGAGACATGTGCACAAGTGGGGGGAGGAGCAGAGGGAACAGAGGGAAAGGGAGAAGAAGACTCCTGGCTGAGCAGAGAGCCCCAGGCAGAAGTCGATCCCAGGACCCTGACGTCATGACCTGAGCTGATCAAGAGTCAGATGATTAACTGAGCCACTCAGGCGCCCCTAGTGATCCTTTTTCCCATTTGCATTCATCTGAACTCTCCAAGTAATTAACGTGAGGGTAGCAGGAAGCATAGTTCATATTTTTTCAAAATACATTTATGGTACAAAAGATCACTCTGTGACTTCATTTATTCTCATACTGAGTATCTTAAAAGAAGAGCAAAAAGTTCTTGTCCATTTGATAATTTATAGGTTAATATCGAGGAATAAAATTACATGTCTGGGATTAGCACCAAAATAATTCAGAAGAGGGAAGTGTGAGGTAAATGAAACAAGAGTGACCTTGAGCCGATAACCTGTAGCTGGTTGATGGGCACAGTGTTGTGGTGACTTTGTGTATGTGGGTATTTGATGGAATATGGGGGACCTAGACCGTCAGTGGTCCTGAGCCAGCCTTCAGCTCGGGCTCCCAGCGTGTGGCCCTGCACCACAGCTCCATGTGGCCTCCACCATCACAGCCTCCTGTTGCACTGCCACAGCCTGGGCCTCCAAAACAGCCAGGAAAACAGCCGCAAGTCGGCCAGACTTTGGTTGGGGCCAGACTTTGGTTGGGGTCTCGGGATAGTCGCAACACACAATGAGACTCATCAGCCAGATGGCAAAGACCATCATTTTGTAGCCACCATTGTGTTAAAATAGTGCAACCATTAAAGCGTCAGCGGCTGTAATTAAGCAAATGATAATACGGAGGAAGGGAGGGTACATGGACGAATAGGTCACCTTGTAGGAGGGGTTGAATCAGAAGCTTGTCCTCAGCACAGCTTTCTTCACCA
Organism: Canis lupus baileyi; assembly: GCF_048164855.1. Classification (NCBI taxonomy): domain Eukaryota; kingdom Metazoa; phylum Chordata; class Mammalia; order Carnivora; family Canidae; genus Canis; species Canis lupus. Next base: position 1,779,664 of record NC_132843.1, on the reverse strand, counting down.
GACGTTTGTGCTCCCCAGGACGGGGAAGCCACGGAAAGACCCATCAGCAATGTCAGTTACTCTTGTTAAAAGCACTGTGTTCTCCCTTAATCTGCTGCTTTTAAAAGTAAAGCTCTATTCCACAAGCCCCAGATTTTAGATGTCATCCCTTTCATGCTGAGCACACAGTATCTCTCTTGAGGGGAAATTTATTTTTTTCACATTCATCCCAAATTGTGCTTCAAAAACAAAAAAAGACATACATCTGTATTCTCTTTTATAAATAAACCCCAAATATAAAAGAACATTTTATTATTTAGTGTTTGTTTCCTATACTCAAATCCTAAAGTACAATTTGTCAATTATTTAATTTTAAAGTTTCCCTTTGAAATATCCTTTAAAATGCTCATGTAACTCTTTTCCAGGTAAATTCCAGTCTGTTTAATTTTCATGCTTGCAGCATATAACAAATGGAGTTATCCATGGTTAGTCCCTGGAAGTAAACAGAGATAAGCAGTGTATCTTTCTTTATCCAAATCTGTAAATATGGAAAAATTAGAGCCTGTGTTATAAAGACACACGACTCCTTCCCATTAAGCCACTGTCACCTTTTGGAAATGACTATAGATCTGCGAATGGTCACCTACCGGACATTCTGCTTGCCTTCTGGGGCACTGATTTGAAAAGAAAGATAACGGTGGAGAAGGAATGGCGAAGGAAGGAGTCCCTCCATTTCCCAGTTTGCCCGTGGCCACGACCTTTGTCACTGGGCAGTGTTAGATGCTGGGCCCCCAGCCACTCGTGAGTCACGTGGACACTGCCGCCCACGCCTTGTCAGTGGTAATGCTTTACAGAAGAGGCACTAAGCGTCAGAGGGGGCCGTGATCTGTCCGCGCTGATTAGCGTCGGAGCCGGGTCTGAGGTCTCAGACGCCCCGAGTTTCCCCTGCATTACACCCTTCATGGCTTCGATGGCAGGGGTGCATTATGAATCTCAAAAGCTTTTGCTTCCTTATCACGGTGTTTATTTCCATTTCATGCGATGGGTAAGTGTGACCCTTGCCATGAGGAGCATTAAGGACCGACCGCTGGCCTTTTACAACTTCCAGTCTGTGTGGGCTGGAAAATCCAAAGGGACAGGGAACGAAGTGGGGGCCTGGCCTGGCCTCGACTCTCTGACCAGCTCCCCAGATGATAGGTGCACTCACGCCTTCCCCGCCCGCATTTGCAGCGCACAGAGCCACTGCCGCAGAGAAGAGAGCAACAGGTGTGCCTCCCAGCGCCCTGCCTGGGACTCTCCTGACCACTGTGGCCCAGGCTCGAGGGCCTGCATGACCCCGGATGTGAGCCGTGCAGGGAGGCCTGTGGTTCCAGGAGCAGCCCTCTGCCCTCTGGCCCGGCCTGGCCTTGGCGTTCGGGACCACTGCACTGGGCCCTCTGAACGTGCCTGTAACCTGCCCGTGGTGGGGGGGCTCGTTCAAAAAGTCCTCAGATGCTCCCTTCATAAGAAAACTATGGGGGGGAAAACTGAAATCACATGGACTTCTGGCAGTGCGTATAAATGTCTAGCCTGCCCCGAGGCCAGCACTTGAGATGTGATGGGCCCACACTGAGGAACGAAACAAAGCCTGTGCCTTTTTGAACAGGAAAGGGTGCACACAGGAGTCGTGAGTGACACGGCTAGGCTTCCATAAATGGAAGCTTCCGTCCTGTTCCAGCTCAGATAGTAACACCACCTCCTTTGTTAGCTTGCGGGGAGTATCTTCCTGGCTGGCATGCGCACTGGGATCCGGGTCATGTTTGATGTCACCTGTCTCTTGCTTGGTACCCTCTCTCTATGTTGGTTTTGGAAAGCTGAGCATCTGAAGTGTTTTTCTTTCCTGCCATAATACCGACAAGAAAAATACTCTGGGGGCCCCCCCGGTGGCTCCGTGGTGGAGCGCCTGCCTTCGGCCTAGGGCGTGACCCCAGGATCCTGGGATCCAGTCCCACATCGGGCTCCCCGGAGGGAGCCTGCTTCTTCCTCTGCCTGTCTCTGCCTCTCTCTGTGTGTCTCTGCCTCTCTCTCTGTGTCTCTCATGAATAAATAAATAAAATCTTTTTTAAAAAAAAGTTAACAGGGGGCAGCCCCAGTGGCTCAGCGGTTTAGCGCCACCCTCCGCCCAGGGCCTGATCCTGGAGACCCAGGATCGAGTCCCAGTCCCATGTCGGCCTCCCTGCATGGAGCCTGCTTCTCCCTCTGCCTGTGTCTCTGCCCCCCCCCCCTCTCTCTCTCTCTCTCTCTCTCTCTCTCTCATGAATAAATAAATAAATAATCTTAAAAAAGTAAACATATCCAATAGTCATTTAATATGAATTCCAGTTAACTTGGTATATCTTAGAACTATTAAAGATTTTTGTTGCTTTATTTGTACCTTCTTTTTAAAAAGGTAGGAGTAAACACATGGGAGTGGAGGTATTCAGCACTCCTAGTTCTGACATTCTGTGATTCCATGAATTCTTAGAATTCAGGAATGTAATACAGCTTTTTCTAATGGACCTCGACCTTTTTTTGAAGCTGGGGGATCCTATCTCTAGATTGCTTTACCTCACGTTTACATGATTTTGGAACTTCACAGACACAATAATCCCTGAATGGAATCTAAGACTCGCTTCATACCAAATTCTGCTCTTTGGCACAAAGTGGTATTGGGACTCATTTAGAACATTCTACTTCTGTTTCCTTTTCTCTAGATTTCCTGATACCCTTCGTTAGTCCTAATGACTGTGCAGAAGTAAACAAATCTCATTTTGTGTTTTTAATTCATAGACAGCATATGCTGGAATAATGACGGGACCAAGACACTTGCATTTGACAGGAAGTTGCAGATGTGGTCACCCCTTCGTGGGTCATGCTTGGACCCCTGGGAAGTACAGCCATAGGAAGTACTGAAACCAAACTTTAGGTGACAAAATGCTTATTACCATTAGGATCATGGCTTTTTTTTTTTTTTTTTTTTTAGATTTTATTTATTTATTTATTCATAAGAGACACAGGCAGAGGGAGAAGCAGATTCCACGCAAGGAACCCAACATGGGACTCGATCCCAGATCTCCAGGATCATGCCTTACGTTAAACTGCTGAGCCAGCCGGGCTGCCCCAGGATCTTGGCTTTTAAGTAGAATGTTCTCCAGCTAGATTAGGAAAACATCATTGGTTTTTAAGCAACCACAAGGCTTCGCATGTAGTACTCGGAATAGATTGTTCTTTCCATAAGCAGAGGGAGGAAAAATATCCTCCAATCTATGATGGGTTCGTGGGAATGTTGATTATCAAAGGCTAATTTTAGCTTCTTGCTAAGGAAGGCATGACTTTTCTAAGAATGGGTGATGCTCTTTGTAGTTTTGAAAAAAACTCACATTTGCTTATAACTTAAATCCTAAGAATGTTCAATGAAATTAGAGACAACTTTTCTATGTTAGTCTTAATTGGAATTGTCTTTCCAAGTATCTCTCCGACATACGGTGGCAAAGGCTGTGTTGTCACCTGATGTGATCACCTGAACTCCCCCCAGTCTGGGCTCGGGTATGCCAGTGAAGCCTCCTGCCTGCCCTTGTCCCCACATCCCATGTCCTCTACGCATCTTCCACATGTAACTCTCAGCATGACCATTTCAGACTCAACAAGGATCCTTATCTTGACAGAATTTGTCTCAACATGATTCAGAATCTTTCTCCAAATCTGTATCCTCTCTCTCACTCCCCTAGGTCACATATTATTCTGAAGAAAAGAAATAGTGTAAAGAAAGATTATCACTGATACATACGGCCCTTAGGACTTAAGTGTTAATTTGAGGGCATCTGGCCATATTGTGATCCTGACAAGAGTAGACAATAAAAGACTGAAACTAGAACTTGTCTCCATTATCATCTTATGCATCAGTCTGGTCCATGGCCGTGACTTATATGCACAGAGTTCATCATTTTCCACAGATATATTTTGAAATATAAAATATGCCATTGACTGTATCTATCAACATAATCTATGTAAGTCCATGAGTTGGATTGTTCGACCAGCAAGACTCCGACGTGGTGGAATGTGGTGGAATGGTGACCGGCAGGGAGCACGGCAATTTGAGAAGTAAATGAATCTATTAGATTTGAAGTTTGTCCCCCACCCTCACCCCAAATCCTGGTAAGTCAGCTCGTTTGCTTCTCAAAGTGACAGGGGCTTCTTTTGGCTCACTTGGTTCCACATAAATGTAGGCACTTACTCCAGTCACTCTCCACCACTCTATTTCCCCAAACTCCCCCCCCCCCCCCCCAAAGAACTCTTCGTTTTTCTACAAACAACAATTCTTATGTGTTTTTTCATTTACTCAACAAACTATTATTAAACCCCTGGCGTTATTCTAAGCACCAGAGGACACCTCAGTGGAAAAAGTAAAATCCCTGCCCTGGGGATTCAAGTTCAATCAAGACTTCACCACACCAGAGCAAGGGAAGTTGAGAAATGCATTAAAAAGAATGATGAGAGGGAGGCCTGGGGGGCTCAGCAGTTGAGCGTCTGCCTTTGACTCAGGCTGTGATCCAGCTCAGGCTGGAGCTTATATTCTACTTAGAATTGTACGTAATGATAGTTTACTTTCTGGGATCACACTCTGCTGGTCAGGTAGCTGAGGCCCATCCAAACCCATGAACGCCTGCAGAAGGACGAGCAGTTCCTGCCGCCGGCCCAACCACGGGCCTGCTTTCAGCTAAAGTGCTGCCAGTGAATGCTCTCCTCTGGCCCGTCAGCTCTCCAAACGCTACCCTCTGCCAGCAGTGATGGGTGCCTTGTCCCCAACTGTCACCTTTTGCTCCTCTGTTCAGGGGCTAAATGTAGGCTTTTTTTTTTTTCCTTAAAGATTTTATTTATTTATTCACAAGAGACACAGAGAGAGGCAGAGACACAGGCAGAGGGAGAAGCAGGGTCCCTGCAGGGAGCCCAATGCAGGACTTGATCCCAAGACCCCAGGATCACACCCTGGGCCCAAGGCAGACGCTCAACCACTGAGCCCCCCAGTTGCCTCTAAAAGTGGGCTTTTAAAGAATTCTTTCTAGTGTGCTATGTAGCTATTTGATTTTAAACTGCACTAAATTTCTGGAGCCATGCCGGGTGCTCATTGGAGTTTCTGGTGCTGCTATCTCTGTAATCTTTAGGTAGAAGGGGGAGCTCCATTGAACTTGCATGTTCATAAAAATGATTGCAGTTGAGCCCTACATCTGCTCACTGAACTTCCTGTGGGTTTTCACCCCATCGCATGACTGACAGCAGAAAGGCTTTTGGTCTCTAAAGCTTTCGGCCTGCTTGTTATCCCCAAGTCTCAATCACCAAGTCAGACCTTTGCTTTGTCTCTGGACTGGGCGCCCGGATGTCCCACTGTAGTGGGTTGATTCACTGAAGCTGATAAAAACATTCCGGCCAAACTTGAGAGTCTAGCATTACCTCTGGCTCCAAAAATCAAAACAACCGGATTGTTTTAAGTAGCTTTGGATTGAGACCAAGCTCCGAGCTGGAGAGATGGGTTTTCTCTCCTTATTGAGCTGAGTCACGGGACAACTGAGAAAGAAGGGGGCAAAAGCCTGGGCCGAAGGTGACCAGCACCCTGCCCTCTGCTAGCCCAGGCGTTCCAGAGAGTTCTTGCCGTAACCATCAAGTCAAAACCCCCATATCCCCAGAGTCGCCGCCCCCCCCCCACCCCCCACCCCCCCCCCCACCCCCCGTGCTTTCCCAGAGCTTTAATGGGCCTTGAGCACATCCACCCGGCAGTCCCTGGCTAGAGCCCAAAGGGGGCCTGAGAACTCCAGGGAGGAGCAGTGGTTAGAGAGCATGTGGACGGATGTCAGGGCCAGGACGCCCAGGCAGCCCAGTCAGAGCAAACACACTCAAGTGAGGAAGTTGGACTTCTCTCAGCCATCACAGGATGGCATTATTGTTCTCCACAGGCTTGAAAAGGAACATGAAGGAAAGAGTGCCTTTTTCTAGGTTGTTGATCTGACATGCAGACGATGACATTTCTTGGACTGAATCCTGACAAAATGTGTCCCCAGTGTCGTTAATGCTAAATAAAACTTTTTGTCTTCCTTTTCCTTAGCTTTCAAGATTTCTAAGACATATTAGAGGAGGACATATTTTTAAGAATGTCTATTTAAATCTCCAACCATGTTGGCTCTTAACAGATGAGTGAGGCAGCCACGTAAATTTGGGAAGGGGTCAAATTAATGCAGCTTGAGCACCAGAGGGGCTGCATTCACTTTCAACCAGGCTGACTGAATGGTGTTTCCAAAACTCGTTTATAATTTCTATTATTTTACCCTTTTAAAATGTTCCCTGTATACGGTCTTAAAAACAACTCATGGCAGGAAAAAGGAAGCTCTTTTACCTTGTGCTTTCAGAACTTGTGTAGCCAGCTTTAGGGAACGTGCTCTTCTTTTTCCTGCTATTGATGGTTTATGTTCTGTTCTGAACCGTTTAAATGTTGGTGAAAAGTTCTGAGCCAAGAACCCACAAGATAAAGCCTCTCAGCTCTTGTGTTCCTTGGAGGGGAGCCGGTGCTGTAGCCTCAGGGGTGCGTTGCACAGCCTGCAGCATTCGGGTTCGGCCAGTAATGGAAGTGCACTCGTGCCACTCGGTCTGGACTTGCTCTTTTGCCTCCACCGTGTCCAGTGGCCCACACTGAGGTGATGCACTGCATGGTCGGGCCTTCACAAGCCAGCGCAGGCAGGTGACCGTGCCTGGACCTCAGCGGGCTGGCCTCGAGCCCTCGGCCCCGGTGCGGCTCAGCCACAGCCTCATGCTTGTCAGGATTTTAAACAGTCAGGAGACTCAGCCCTTAAAGCCATCCCTTGTCTCAACCCCCCGGGACAGCCCAGGGCCTTCACGTGTTCACCCTCTCCCCGAGACTGTCCTGGCTCATGTGATTTGTCCCAGCCCTGGGAAGGAGACAAGGATGGTTCAATTCAAAATCTCAGAGTAAACTTTTATGTTTTAAGAGTCCCAGGCCACCCAGCTACTAAGGCTCGGAGTTTCAGCTCTTAAATACTAGGAACGTGTGCGAGTCACTCAGCTAGATTTCTAGTACTGGGTTTGCTGGATGAATGAATGAGTGGGAAAAGATGGTGTTAAAACTCAAATTATCTGCTTGTCTTGCAAGTGCTTTTTCTAATTAGTTCAAAGATTAGATGAGTGACTAAATGTCGAGTGTTTGAACCTGCCCTGTCATACAGTAGGTGATCGTTCTGTTAGCTGCAGGTGTGACCCACGTGTCAGCATTGATTTCGTTTTTGTGGAGAGCTTCTATAGAAATAACCACTGACCAGCTTGAAGAAAACTTTATAATAAACCACAGGTCTGGTATTGACAGATAAACGGTTCCTACCATTTTATAAACCATCTTTCATCCACTGTTAAGTGCTATATACTGGGTGTTCTTGCCGTGCTGGATGTCATCCTCTGTTGAGATTCTGCTGACTACATTTACCCCAGAGCAAGATGGATGGTTGTTTTGACATAAACTCGAGCCACAGTGAACACAAAGCATTTTCAGCTCTATTTGATCAGGTGGTAGGAAGGGTAGTCGCAGGGATGCCGGGTGCTTTTCCGAGTGGCCTTTTCCTACATCTGCCCGTGCATGATCAAAGGGTAGGCTCGGGCTCATTACTCCTTCTCAGTGGAGAGTCATCAGAATTTCCCCAAAATCATGAGGGCAGGAAAACTTAGCGCCCGAGATTGAGCGACTCTAGCCTGAGTGTCTTTAATTACATTGGAAGGAGTCCTTACAATAGTAGCCGGTTCTGGTTGTCTTTCCCATTGTACCCTGAGTGATGCAGAGAACAGCCTGGTGCAGACTGTCTCTCACCCTTTCCTGAGGCCTTTGTAAGAAAACACCCATGTATGTCACAGGACGGAGAAAAGGGTGCCCTCTTGGTCATTCCTCCCTTGGACAGCAAGAAGTGCATCATATTGGCGACAGCACCACTTAGAAATGTAGATGTTATTCCAGCCAAAAAAGGCAATGTGGGGGCTCTGACCTCATTGGGCCACCTCTGCCCCCTACCCCCAGCCCCTCACTTCTCTCTGCATCAGCAGGAGAGATTTTCTCAATTGTGAGGCCATGCGAAGAACTAGGATTTTCATCCTTGTCATTTGAGGGTCAGTTTCCTTGTCAAACAGTCCCTTGTCCTTGACTGGGACATCTCCGTGGCTCAGTTCTTTAAAGACCAGTAGGGTGCCGGGCCCATGCCATGTCACGTCACGAAGGAGCGCAGCACTGTGCCCGAAAGACAAAGCACGAGGGTGGCCGCAACTCTCTGTCGCTTTTCAGACATCCTTTCCCACCCAGGCAGACCCTACGCTTTAATCCCAGCTCCAGCCCGTGGCTGTGTGACCCGGAACTGGGTTGGCCACATCAGCCTCGGCGAGACGTGGTGGCTGACTGCAGCATGGTGCCCTGTATGCCCAGCTGCTGGGCACTGCTAGCTGCACCCTGGGGCTGCAAATGCAGGTTTTTCATGGGAAAGAGTATCACTGTGTTGCAACCTATAAGACAGCACAACTGATTCCATGAGAGGGATTTATTGCCACCTCCAAGGACTCTGTTCCCTCATACCTGAGACCCCTGGCCAGTCCATGAGCAGCTCGCCCGAATCCCAGTCAGGTCAGTGAGTGCCACAGCCATCTGTCCCCAAGCTGACCAACTTTGTCAGCCAGAAGGCCCGGAAGAGCCGGATGGGTGGGGTCGTCCTCTAAATCGCAGTCACTCCCCCTGCCGTCCGCACGCCCGACACGTTCAGCCTACAGCTGATGATAGTAAAGAACTGATTCGAAACGCTCATAGTCCAGACAGCCGGGGTTTTTATTAAACCTCATGTTCCTGCCTCTGGAACATGGGTACATAGAGTGTGAGGAGGATATGGGAGTAGGTAAGGCAGGAGCGCAAGCCACTCAAATCCCGTGTGTGCTCTATGTTTACGTAAAGGCTTTGGAGCCATGGAAGGGAGCTGGTTTTCATTAAAGCTGTAATGGGGGACTGCACTCTGTGTGGCAAGTCAGTGTGACGTCCACGACCAGATTGACCCCCTCTCAGGAGCTCCTACACGCATTCCAAGATTCAACTCAAAACTCACCTTGCCAGAAGCACTCCTGCTTATGCTGCCCTCCTCTGTCTTTCTGGAACTCTGGATCCAGTATGTAGGTGTCAAGTCTAAATTATTGTAAAATGCTGCTTTAAAATTCCTGTGAGGGGCACCCGGGGGGCTCAGTCAGTTAAGCAGCCGACTCTTGACTTTGGCTTGGGTCATGACCTCAGGGTCCTGGGCTTGAGCCTGGCATCAGGCTCACCACTCAGCGGGGAGTCTGCTTGAGGATTCTCTGTCCCTCTGCCCGTACCCCCTGCTCACATTCTCTCTCTCTCTAAAATAAATAAATCCTTAAAAATAAGTAAATAAAAATAAAATTCCTACAGTTCTGTGTGAGTGGGTGGCTTCCCTGTGCACGCCCCATCTCCATGTTAGCTGAGGCCTGTTTGTCCTTCCCGTGGACCAGGCCTGTCCTGCCCCTGCTCCTGCCCTCCACTCTCCACGCTGTGATTGGAGTGACCACTGACAGAGCCCTTCCTGCCAGGCCCCCTTCCCGGGGCCTTCACAGGCCTCAGGGACCCCTCATGGGGCTCCTGCGTCCCTCCATCCTCCTGGGTCTGGGCCCTGCTTGGTGGTGCTTCTCCTCACCGCCCCCCTCTGCTCTCCAGCCTGCTGTGCCCCATCTGGTCCTGAGGGAGGAACACTCCTCCCTTCTCACTGGCTGCCCCACCTCGCTCAGACCCCTGGAGCCACCTGTCCTCCCGGCTCAGTCCTCTGTTCTCTTTGCGGTGTTGTTGCCACTTCAGGACAGAGCCCCTCTGAGGAGAGGCGGGCACGCAGTGCCTCCTGGCGCCCCAGCCCCAAAGGAGTGAAAGGCCATGAGGCCCACAGTACAGAAAGCAGGTCCTTCAGCCCAGCACCCAGCAGGGCCTCTGTCCGCAGTTGGCCGTGCTTCCTTGGTTTCCTCCTCGGGTTACAGAGCCGCCCTCTCTGCAGGCAAACAGCAGCAGGTGACACGGACAAGCCCCCCCCCCCATGCGCCCCCTTCCTTCTTCCAGGGCCCCCCCACTGTGACAGCTCCTGCCCTCCACCCTGGCCTGCGAGGGTGCCCAGGGGCCTGGAGGAGACCTGCAGGCTGCAGGGATGAGGTGGCGGCTTCTGCCCTGGCAGGAGGGAATCAGAAGCCCAGAGCCTGGGGACATTTACGGAGCCCCACGGAGCCTCGGGGGGCGGACATCTGGCCTCCCCGCAAGGACGCGGCCGGGCTACGCTGTGTGGGTCAAGGCCGAGGAGCTGTGAGGGGGAGCCATCACCTCCCAGGTGACTCGGCCCAAGAGCATGGCCCCTCCTGGATGGCCGGGCCGGCCCCCAGCTCGCGCTGTCAGTGGTCCTCCTCGAGCCCTCCCGTCTGCCACCCTTGCGGGCCCCTTTCTGGTCTGATATTTGTCCCCCTGCCTCCTGTCCTGAGCCCCTGCTCCGCTCAGCAGACAATGCTGACGGGCTCATCTGTCTCCACATGCCGCACGTGTTCACAGGAGCCCTGTGAAAACTGGCCCACGAAGCCCGGAGCATGAGGCCCGTGACAACAAGGGACATGGGCTCCCCACACCTCAGCCCCGCTTAGAGACTCTGCTGCTTCTTCGTGGAACTGTGAGATTGTAAAATCGTCTCGTCTTTTTGTTGCAGAAATTTCCAGAATTGAAATTCAAGTATGTGGAAGAGGAGCAGCCCGAGGAGTTTTTTATCCCGTACGTGTGGTCGCTGGTCTACAACTCAGCAGTAGGTCTCTACTGGAAGCCGCAGGACATCCAGCTCTTCACGATGGATTCCGACTGAGGGCAGGACAGCATCTCCCCTGCTCACCTCCCTCCAGCCGAGCAGCCCTTCCAGTGACTTTCTGGGAAACGGAAGTAGACGGATTGCCTGATACACCTTCTAGCAGAGAGGCTTGCACACGGCGTGTTTCCCTTACACACTTGGATTTGGAAAATTGGTGCCAGTTGGCAGTAGATCACTCCGCTTAGATTGTAGTGCAAAAAAGGGGGGCGGGGGGTACACAATAATAAATGTAAAAACCTGCTATTCCACACGCAATTTTATTTCTAAACCAAAAATCTAGAGCTTTTCCAGGAACCTGATGCCTTAGGCACATAACACTTCACCAGTACATACGATTTTTTTTTCTTTACATGTTCAAGATTTTTGCTTTGGTACAGTGTGTGTGCGTGTTTCTTTCAACATTGGGAAATGTCTGAAAAGATGACGAGACAGGAACTAATAAGGAAATGAAGTCATGTGTGTGAGGGGCTGCCTTCCAGAGGGCCCGTGATTTAATAAACACTGTGCCCAGGCAGTTGGATGGAAGCCTCTAGATCAGATCCTCTGCATCTTTCCCTCAAAGAAAGAAATGGCTCCTTCTCATGAAGCTCAGATTAGCTTTTCTATGGATTTGGCCTCTGAGCTGTAGCTGAATTAAATTGGAGTCTAGTGCAAATTAAGTTAATCTACTCTGTATTAATCACTGGGAAAAGAAAAGCTTCATTTTGAAAGCAATCTTTTTTTCTTCAACCAGACTAACAGAAAAGGAGACCAATTTGATTAATACAGTCTTCCACATGAGATGAGAAACCTGTTTTTCTCTTCATTTCTGACTGTTTAAACTCTCCTGGGCCCTGACGGAGGGGAAGCAGCTTCTGTGAGGGAGGGAGGCCAGGGCTGCCGCGAGCCGTGTGCCTGCTGAGAGCCGCGGGCCTTGAGGCCAAGCAGGGTGCTCCTTGGAGGTCGCGGCCTGAGCCCGCACCTCCTCTCACAGGCTGCACCAGGGGCCCCCTTTCGCTCTCAAAGACACGAAAACCATTTGCGTTTCTCAGAGAAAACATAATCCCCGATGAGGCCGCAGCCCGTGTCAATCTGCTGTTACCGGGTCTCCGTGGGGAACCAGCCTCACTCCGGTCCCTGTATCCCGGGGCTGGAGGCCAGAGTCACTTGGGTCCGTGGGTCCTGGAGGGCCTGAGAGAGCGACCTCCCGTCACACCCAGACCGGGGAGGTCAGAGCCACGCCAGCGCGTGGCCCTGTGGTTCCCGCCCGTGGGGAGCCCCGGCGGCTCCATCCCGTCAGTGGGCTTTGAGGCCCGCGCAGCTCGCCCTCGGCCTCCTCCGGCCTGGCCCTCTTCGGGCCTCCTCCTGTTCCGCACGGACCTCGTACCTCACGGTCACAGACAGACCAGGGTGTCACCAGCTGCCGCCTGGTTGAGCCCAGGGCGCGAGGCAGGTGGAGGTGGAGGCCTCCGCCCTCGCGGTCTGCGCGAGAGGCATTTTAGGCAGCAGCTGTTTTGTTTTCCGCACGTGGGGAAATAAGAGCTTGAATCCGTTTCCGAAGCATCTTGATTCGCTCCCTCTAAACCACGACACAGTTTTCAAAGGGTTGCGCGCAGCAGCTGAACCTCTGTTGGGACGGGATGCGCCCTGGAGGTGGAGCGCTGGGCGGCGCCGCGGGATAGTCACCAGCCTGCAGGACCGGTCCCCGAGGCTCAGGCCGGCAGCCGAGGAGCCCCATTCTGCGGCGGGCTCCCCGCACCCCCTACTAATTAACCATCCCGAAGTGCCCGCGGCCTGAAAGCTCCGCCAGGCCACAGCCTCCAGGCAGCACGTGGGCGCGCTCCCAGACACCCCCGCCCCGTCCCCCGCCGCCTCAGCGCCAGACACCCACCGGCTGCCTCTTCCTGGTTTTTGTGGAAGCCTTACTACCGACGACAAATTTAACCCATAACCTTGAATCACGTCTGCATTAATTTCCTTAGAAATGTGTTTCCCACAAAGTAAAAATGTGTAGAATAAGGCGGTTCGGGACCGTCTTGTGTCTGGACGAGGTTAACAGCTGACCTCGCCCAAGATCGGAACTGCCGGTGCCCGCGGCACCCACAGGTGACCGTGTCACACTTGCTTGGAAAGCACGGGCCCCGCTACGCATCGCTTTTCCTGCCACGAGTTCAAGACTGCGCAACAGCTTCACGGCAGCCTGGGCGACGGCCTCCCGGTGTCACTCCGGGGCCATGGCTCGGCCGTGCAGGCAGCAGCAGGGCTGTGGGCTCAAGGACAAAGACCGAGGAAGGAAAGACAGGAGGTCCCTGAAGTGAAGCACAGAAGCCATAACAGAGAACCCACGGGAGCCGGAAACGTGGAAGCTGGAGCAGGGAGGACGCGGGACCAGCACCAATCAGAACCACTTCCTCAGGCTTGCCAAGGTAAAGAGAAAGGAACGGGGCGAGGCGGGGTGGGGTGGGGAGGGGGGACATGAGGATTTTTTAATATTCTTTTTTTTTTAAGATTTTTATCTATTTATTCATGAGAGAGGCACAGGCACAGGCAGAGGGAGAAGCAGGCTCCATGCAGGGAGCCCAACGTGGGACTTGATCCCGGGACTCTGGGGTCACGCCCTGAGCCACAGGGAGACGCTCTAACTGCTGAGCCACTCAGGCATCTGGATACTCTTTAGGCAACATATTGTCCCTTTAGGTTCTGGGGAGCCAGTGTTTTGCCTTAGGCATTAAATCTTTTTGCAGAACTGAGTCATTCTGCACTCCTTTCCAGAGCCATAAATTAGAGTTGTGGTACTTGCTGATACTTTATAGGCTTGAGTTTGCAAGGTCAACCCTTTGGGTCTCCTAATTCCCTCCTAGGCACTATGCCTGCAGTTGCAGTAGCTGCCATTTGATATTCGGGACTGATCCTTGGGCTTTCTGACGCCAGATCCGGGGTTATTCCAGTGTCCTACATTGCCTCCCAGAGTCAGGGAGGTCAGGGTTTCTATTCTCTGATGAAGAGCCAAGCTTCCTATGAATATGAAAAGCCAAGGAATGGATCATAGCACACAATTCACAGTAAATAATACAACTTTATTTTTTAAGAACTTTATTAAAGTCTAAAATTTAATGTTGTTAGGGTATATCCGTTTAAGGTTCTCTACACAAAGCAAGGGAGATTCATCAGGAACTACCTCCCCCCATCCCCTTGGTCAGGTCATACGGGGCAACCACTACTCTCCTGACTTTACAAGGCTACTGGAAGCGCCAGCTGCTCAGACAACAGCCTCTGGAATTACCAAAGACCCCCAGAACAAAAACCGATCTACGACTAACCAGGTAACTACTTCGACATCCTGTTGGCTCTAGCATGGCTTCAAGCAGAATTTTAAAATATTTTGACCAGATTTCTGAGTTCTTTGCTAGAGGGTTTGTTTAGATTACCTAGTCCTCCATTCTGATCAGTAGACTAATCCTTCATGGATGGTGTGGCCCAGCTTCTAAATCACCTCATTCCCTGAATGTGAATTGAGGTGAAACCAAATTACTAATGCACCAGCAAATGTATACTCTCTGGAGAAAGTGAACTCTATGGACTGAATGTATCTTCCCAAAATTTATAATGAGCCCTAACTCCCAATGTGATGATATTAGGAGGGACCTTTAGGAAGTCATTAGGTTTAGGTGGTCATGATAATGTAGCCATCATGATGAGATCAGTGCCCTTATAAAGAGACATGAAAGAGATCTCTCTTCATCTCTACCATGTGAAGACCAGTAAGAAGACCACCACCACTATGATCCAGGGAGAAAGCTTACAGTGTTACCATCAGAAATATCTATGGGGCACCTGGAGGACTCCGTGAAGTGTCTGCCGTCAGCTCAGGTCATGATCCCAGGGTCCTGCTAAGCAGGAAGCCTGCTTCTCCCTCTCCCTCTGCCCCTTCCCCACTCTCTTACTCACACTCTCTCTCAAATAAAATCTTAAAAAAAAAAAAAAATCCAAGCATATGAGAAGACCAGATAATATGAATCACATGAATTAAAACCATCACAGAAAAAATAACAAGAATAGAGATACTTCTTCCACTGTCTCCAGTTATATCAGTTACAGAATTTGAAGCGACTGTGCTTTGTTGGCTTAAAACAGAAAAAAAGCGAGGCTAAGAATTTCAGAGAATTAGAAACTATAAAAAGGGACCAAATGGGAATCCTAGAACTGGAAAAAAAAATATTCACAAGAATTGATAGTTCAGTGGACGAATTTAAGAGCATATTAGTCACAACTAAGAATGAGTAAAGTGAAAAATCAGTCAAAAAGAAAAGAGAATAGAGGACAAAAGACCTGAGGTTATACTGTGGATGTCTGACATAAGTGTAACTGGATCTGAAAAGAGTAAATGGGATATTTAAATAATTAAGTCCTGACTAAAACCCTTTCCAAAATCCATGAGAGATATCAAGCCATAAATTTAAAAACACCTCAACAAATCTCAATAAAACAGTCCACACCTAGACACACCATAGTTAAGACTGCTGAAAACCAGAGAAAAAGAGAAATGTTAAAGCTGCTAGTGGTGGTAAGAGCAGGACTACCTCTCAGCAGAAACAGTGGAAGACTGAAACCATGCCTTTAATACTAAGAGAAAATGACTTGTCAACCAAGAATTTTCTACTTGGCAAAATATCCTACAAGAATGAAGAAGAAGAAAAGACACTTTTAGACAAACAACTGGAAGAATTCACAAACACACATCCTAAAGGAAAATTAAGAGTATTCTAAAGGCAGAAAGAAGATGATCCCAATTGTAAGGACGGTTTCAGGAAGGATTGAAGAGCAATGAAAAATGAGAAAAGTACAGGTCAACCTAAGTACCAATGATATAAAACAGTAATTGTGTCATGGAGTTTCAAATATATATCAAATTAAAATGCATGAAAATAAAGGTATGTAAGTGGAAAGGCCCTCAATAGAGTTTAAGTGTTCCAAGCCTCTTGCATTAACCAAGAAGAGAGTTTAAAAAAAAATCAAAAAAAAAAAAAAAAACCCATTTAATATTAGACTTTGATAAATCAAGAATGCATATTAAAAGTAGTGAAATGTAACTTTGAAGCTAATTAGAGAGGATGCAATAACCAATTCAGCAGCAGGTTGATGATAAGGGAATAAGAAAGAGAAGAAAAACAGAACCAGTGGGACAAAAGAAAGCAAATTGCAAGGTACACATGATAAATCCATTATTACATTAAATGTAAATGGGCTAATGTTCCATTGTTGACAGATTGTCAGACTAGCTTTAAAAACAACAATCATAGGGGACCCTAGCTGGCAGCACATGCAACTCTTGATCTCAGGGTCTTGAGTTTGAGCCCCGTGTATGGCACAGAATTTACTTAAAATAAGAAAAATTTTTAACGAATTTTTTAAATAAAATAAATCATATGCTGTTTACAAGAGATATTTTTTAAAACATGAATTTAGAAATTTTGAAAGGAAAGGATGGAGAAATATTATACCCAGCCAACAGTAACCATAGGAAACTGGTATAGATATATTAATATTAAACTTTAAGCAAAAGAAGCATTATTAGAAATAAAAAGGGTAAAAAAAAAAAAAAGAAATAAAAAGGGTCAGTTCAATTATCAGAATGATAATTCTAAATTTTATCCACTAATGATATAATCTCAAAATACATAAAATTAAAGTTAATACGACTAGGAAACTTAGGCAAAATACAATGATGGTAAGATCTTAACACACCTACTTCAGTAATTGATTTTTTTAAAAAGCAGATAAAAATCAAGTCATACAAAATTTAAGCAGCATAATTAGCAAACTTGGCCAAATGGATACATGTAGAACATTACCCTCAGTGGTATACTTTTCAAACACAAGTGGCACATATGCCGAAATTTGACTGGAGGCTGAGCTATAAAACAAGTCTCAACAAACTTCAAAAGAATTAATTCAAATGAAATATGTTCTCTGACCACAATGCAATTAAACTGGAAATCAATTACAAAAAGACAATTTGATGATCCTCATATATCTGGAAGTTGAACAGATTTCTAAATAACCCATCTGTCAAGGAAGAAATCCTAAAGGAAATTTGAAATATTTTGAACTGAATAATAAAAATACAACATATGAAAACCTATGAAGAAAAAATCTGTGAGTTGCAACTAAAACTCTGCTTATAAATTTCTTATTTTTTTAAAGATTGCATTTTTATTAATTAATGAGAGACACAGAGAGATAGCGCGCAGCAGAGACACAGTCAGAGGGAGAAGCAGGCTCCACACAGGGAGCCTGACGTGGGACTCGATCCCAGGTCTTCAGGATCAGGCCCTGGGCTGAAGGCGGCGCTAAACCGCTGGGCCATCTGGGCTGCCCTGCTTATAAATTTCTATCTTTAAATGCATATATGGAAAGGAGAAAGGCAGAAAATCAAGCAACAACCTCAAAATTTTTTTTAAAAAAGTGAATGAAACCCAAAACAAAAGCCAAAATATATAACACAAATATACAATAAGCAGAATAAAAGAAATCAAGGAAATTCTAAAATAGCCTGCATGGCTCAGTTGGTTAAGCATCTGCTTTTGGCTCAGGTCATGATCTGAAGGTCCTGGAATTAGCCCCAGGTTGGGCCCCCTGCTCAGCAAGGAGTCTGCTTCTCCCTCTCCCTCTGCCCCTCCCACCTGTTCATGTGCATGCTTGCTCTTGCTCTTGCTGTCTCTCAAATAAATTAAATCTTTAAAAAATAATAAAATTAAAAAATAAAGGACTAAGAAGTTTGATAACTCTGTAATAAGACAGGTCAAGAAGGAAGGAGAAAAGGTGGTGTAACAGAGAAATAGCCAGTATCAGAAATGAAGATGGGCAAATTATTTCAAATCAGACATTAAAAATATTTAAGAGGACATTATGAATACTAATAAATTTTAAATTTAGATGGAACTGTACACCCAATGTAGGGCTCAAACCCACAATCCTGAGAAAAAGAGTCATCTGCTCCACCAATTGAACCAGCCAGGCACCCCATAGATGGAACAATCTTAATTGTAGTGATACTTCAAGAGTATATACACATACGTCAGAAGTAATCAAATTGTACATTTTACCTGCATGTAGTTTTCATATGTCAATTATGCCTCAATAAAACCACTTTTGAATTTTGGATAAAATGGACAAATTTCTTTTTTTTTTTTTTTAAGTGGCTTTTCTAAGCTAACCTTAGAAAATCTTGAAAATTGAGATCATCGGGCAGCCCGGATGGCTCAGCGGTTTAGTGCCTGCCTTCGGCCCTGGGCGTGATCCTGGAGTCCCGGGATCGAATCCCACGTCGGGCTTCCTGGATGGAGCCTGCTTCTCCCTCTGCCTGTGTCTCTGCCTCTTTCTCTGTGTCTCTCCTGAATAAATAAATATCAAAAAAAAAAAAAAGAAAGAAAGAAAGAAAAGAAAATTGAGATCATCTTACACTTCTTGCCTAAATTGAATCCATAATTTAAAATCTCACAAAGCAATCTACAGGCATCAGCAGTGAATTCAACTAACATCTTAGAGAAAAATAATGCCAATCTTACACAGACTCTTCTAGATAACAGAAAACCTCCAAATTCATTTTAAAAGACTAGTATATTCTGGGGGATCCCTGGGTGGCTCAGCGGTTTAGCGCTTGCCTTCAGCCCAGGGCGCAATCCTGGAGTCCCAGGATCGAGTTCCGCGTCAGGCTCCCGGCATGGAGCCTGCTTCTCCCTCCTCCTGTGTCTCTGCCTCTCTCTCTCTGTGTTTATCATGAATAAATAAATTAATAAATCTTACAAAAATAAAAAATAAAAGACTAGTATATTCTTAAAAATCTGACAAGAACAGTATAGGAAATGAAAACTGCATGCCAGTTTCTCTCACCATCATAGATGTAAAAGGTCTAGACAAGATGTTGGCAAACAGAAACCAGCAAAGTCTAAAAACCAATGTGCAAAAATACATCATGATTAATTTGGATTAGCATTCAAAAATCAGAGTCTTTGACATTAACAGACTGAAGGTGGAGAAGTAAATGATAATATAGGCAAAGAAAACTTTTTATAAAATTCTATCATTGGGTGATATAAAGTTTAGCAAACTAAGAAAATAAGGAAATGTCAAATCTGATAGTCACAAAAAACCTTGAGTGAGCCCATCCTACTTAAAATATCAAAAACGTCCCCCCTAAGATTGGGAGCAAGAAAAAGATGTCCAAGAACCCACTTTCTATTCAAAACAGAACTAGATAGGGGCACCTGGGTGTCTCAATCTGTTGAGTATCAGACTCTTGGTTTCAGATCAGGTCATGATCTCAGGGTTCTGAGATCGAGCCCTACATCATCAGTCTCCTTGCTCAGTGCAGACTCTACTTGAGATTCTCTCCCCCACCCCCACCCCTCCCCTCCACTTGTGCTCACGCACTCTCTCTCTAAAATAAATAAATCTTTAAAAAACAGTACTAGGTAATGATATGCACCCTGTAATATTTAGAGAGAAGTCCCAATGTCTGCAACTATGTTGAAATGCATCACAAAAAGAAAATAAAGGATGGGTTGATGGGTGGATAGAGAGATGGATAGATGTACGATAGAGTACATCGGTGGTAAACTGGGTGAAATCCGGATTGTGGACAGATGTCCACTGTAAAATTCTTTCAATCTCATTGCATGTTGGGGAAAGATAGTACCTGAGGTTTAGATAGTAAATTGAGTTTTAGTGCAATAATGTGTAAAAAATAAAACAAAAAAAAAAGATTGGATGGGAAGAAAATAAACTGTCATTGTTTGCAGATGACATGATTATGTAGATAATCTTTTTTTTTTTTTATGACAGTCACACAGAGAGAGAGGCAGAGACGCAGGCAGAGGGAGAAGCAGGCTCCATGCACCAGGAGCCCGACGTGGGATTCGATCCCAGGTCTCCAGGATCACGCCCTGGGCCAAAGGCAGGCGCCAAACCGCTGCACCACCCAGGGATCCCTTTATGTAGATAATCTAAAAGAATCTACCAATAAACCAGCAGACTTAAGCCAGGTTTCCAAATACCAGATCATATACAAAAATCACTTGCATCTCTATATGCCAACAACAAGTGGCCAGAAAATGAAATGTTAAAAATATACCATCTATGATTGAACTTTAAAAAATCCACTAGGAAAAAAATAAATAAAAATTAAAGAACAGAAATTCAGGGGTGCCTGGGTGGCTCAGTCCGTTAAGTGTCCAGCTCTTGATTTCAGCTCAGGTCATGGGGTTGAGCCCCGCTTCGGGCTGTGCAATGCATGGAGTCTGCTCCAGAGTCTCCCTCTCCCTCTGCTCCTCTTCCCATGTACACTCTCTCTCTCAGATAAATAAACCTTTATTATTTTTTAAGGATTTTATTTATTTATTCATGAGAGACACAGAGAGAGACAGAGACACAGGCAGAGGGAGAAGCAGGCTCCCTGCGGGGAGCCCGATGTGGGACTCGATCCTGGGACCCCAGGATCACACCCTGAGCCGAAGGCAGACGCTCAACCACTGAGCCACCCAGGCGTCCCATATAAATAAATCTTTAAAACACACACACAGTGAAATCCATTAGGTACTCAGATCAATCTTTAAAAAAAAAAAAAAAAAAAAAGTGACTGAAATAAAAACCTAGGGTGTTAGATCCACGGAGGGGAAGGCTCAGCATCGCACCTGTGATGTGGGAGGATTTCACCTAATTCCTCCCTTTGTCTGTCCAACCTCCACACCCTTTCCCCAGGTGAACAGCTCCAGACACCCCCCTCAAAGGTGATACACCCAAAGCCGCGTCCTGTTCCCTGCACTCAGCCTAACATCTCATTGTGGTCCTACCACTCTGGCCCCATGTTTCCCCAGTGCTGAACAAGGGGCTCCGGCTTTTCATCCACCACGGGCAGATTCTCACCGCCTCCCACCAAGCACCTCCTCTAACATCAATGTCACATTTTGTGTGATGTTACTTGAACAATCACATAATCTACTTGAGCCAACGTAGGCAGAGAAGGACTTGTTTCTGGGTATTAGGTGACTACCAAACTCTGGGGTTGACCCAGAAACTAAGCTTGGCTACCACTCAGGGGAGGCTGAGCCTCACAGCGCTGCCCCCCGACCCCAGCGCTTGGCACCCCGCCACTAACTGCCCACGGCCACTCAGAGGAACCAAGTGCCACCACGTCGCCCTAACGCCTGTGTCCCTGCCACCGCCAGAGCTCAGGGCCCCCGACCGGCTTTGCTTGGGGAAAGCCAGTTGCACCCACACCCCTGGCTGCAGGAATCCCAGGAAGCCCTTAGCTTTCGGGGTGGGAGCGCACTGCATGAGCCCCCCTGCAGCCGCCGTTGTTTTACCTCATGCTATTGTTTGCATCTTAAGTGAGATAATACTTAAAGCACAGAGAATATAAATTCTCTGGGGACAGGGAGGTATGTCTGATTTCTGCATGTCTACATCCCACACGCGAAACAGCCCTGGACCTCAGGAAATACTTGATGAGATGAGCACTGAATGTTATACTCTATGCTGGCAAAATGAACTTAAACAAAGTATTTTGAAAAAGAGACTAAACTCAATAGTAAAAAATACATATACATGTTTGTCAAATGGGGTGCCTGGGTGGCTCAGTGGGTTAAACGTCCGACTCTTGATTTCAGTTCAGGTCACAATCTCAGGGTCGTGAGATCAGCCCTGCATCCAGCTCTGTGCTTGGCAACGAGTCTGCTTGAGATTCTCTCCCTCTGCCCCTCCCCCCCAATCACGAGCTCTCTCTCTCCCTCTAAAATAAAAAGATTTCTAAAGGAAATATTGGTTGAATAATGCCAGCATTTAGCAGTTTCTAAAATGCGATAGGCACTAATATATAATAGCCAGTGTTACTTCACATGGTAGGAAGGACCAGAGGGAGCTAGTCCAGCACCCCACCCCACCTTAGGGACCCCAGCCTGCCTATCTGTAGAGTGAACACCCTCTGGTTGCCCCCCCCCCATAGTCACAAAGGGGCTTCCACATTCCTGATGTCGCATCTAGGCCTGGTCTTACCTAGGGCACAGTGTGAGAGTGGGGCTCCTGTCCCCGATGCCCCCTGACAGTTGCACGCCCAAGCCCGTTTCCCACACGGGTCCTAAAGCATCAGTGGAAAGGAGAGGGATCCACCATCACAGCCAACTGACACGTGTCCGCAGCCTGGTGGATCAGCTGCGAGCAGGAGCCTGGATCCCAGAAAATAAATGAGGCTCCTTGGGAAAGAAGGGGGCAGGAACAGGGTCCACAGAGCACCAACAGGTGAGCTAGGGCATGGGGGGGGCGGAGCCAGGTTTCCCCTGAGAACCCGCACCCAAGGCTCCCGAATACCGGCTCTCAGACCCCACAGGTGGGTGAGGCTGCTCAGGAGAGGGCGGCCTCGGGAGAACAGGGGACAGGCAGGGTGGGGCACCCACAGCCCCGCGGCCCTCTCCTCAGCGGGGACCCCACGCACGCGGCAGGGACCAGCGCCAGCCCTGGCTAATAGGAAACAGGACCTGGTGGGGATCACCACGTAGGACAGCCCGGCCCCCAAACTGGAACCATCTGTCCTCACCACAGCACAGCGGCAGGCCCAGCCCGGCTCTGGAGGGCCACCTGGCCTGGGGGAGGCTCAAGAACCTTCCAGGGATGATGTGAGGGAGACCCCGTCGCGGCCCCCAGAGCCTCACGGCCCCCCCAGCCTTGTAATGTCAGCCTCAGCACTGCCCCCATCCCCCTGTCCAGGCCACGGGGGTTAGGGCTGAGGCCCCAGGCGTCTGCGCTGCACCTGGTTTTATTTACATGGGGGGGGGGTACTGGAGAGTGAGGTGCCCGGGTGGCTCCAGCTTCATTCCCTTCCTGCTCCAGTTGTGTCCCTCCCCCGGTAGGCCTGATACCCTGCCCTGCCCGCCCCCTGCCTGCCCCCACCTTGCCCCCGCCGCCCCCCCACCTGGCCCCCCCCCCGTTTTGCCCCCCTCTTGCCCCCACCTGCCCCACCTCCCCTGCCCCCACCTCACCCCGCCTGCCCCCTCGCCTGCCCCCACCTCACCCCTACCTTGCCCCCGCCTGCCCCACCCCCCCACCTCCCTGCTTTGCCCTGCCTGCCCCCCACCTTGCACCCCGCCTGCTCCCGCATCGCCCCCACCTGCCCCCCTGGCTTGCCGCCCGCCAGTCCCTGTCCCCCTTCCAGGCCAGGCCAAGCAGCCCAGACTGTCTACATGACCCCGGCCCCCCGGGGGCCCCAGAGTCACTGCCAGGGCCCCTGCTCCCCCAGACCCTGAAGCCCTTCCAGGCGACACCCGAGGAGCGTCCCTGGCCCTGGCTGCACCTGCAAGGCCCCAGGGAGCCCCGGGGCAGGAGGCTCGGCTCTACGACAGCGGGAGCAGGGCCCGTGGGCTCCACAAAGGCTGACACCCACACACGCAGCTCCCACGGGGGCCACTAGTTCCGAGGCAGCTATCGCTGGGGCCTCCGGGCTGCACACGGCCAGCCTGGCACCTCCCGCACCGGCTGCCACGCGGGCCTTGGCCACATGTCCCCAGGCCTGGTGCCTGGTCGGGAGCCGGGCGGCGGGAACATGGCACACGGGAAACCAGCCCCAGGCCGCGGGGTCTCTCGGAGGGGAAGGGCTGAGGCACCGCTGCGGGATTCTCCGACGCAGCACCACAGGGGTGGGGGGGGCTCTGAGTGCTTGTTGAAGAGATGGGGGCCCAGGGCGCCCCTAAGCCCCAGCAAACTCTGCCCAGCCTTGTCGGGCAGGGACTGTGCATCTGCTGGATGGGGGCACAGGGAGCAGAAGCACGTGTCCTGCCTGCCTCGGGGGCGGCCTCTCCCTGTTGACCAATCCAGCCTCCTCCAGGAAGCCGTCCCAGTCCAGCCCGGGTTCTCCCTTCCTGGGCTCTGGTGGCTCAACCACAGCCCCGCCCCCAGGAGGTCTTGGGCCTGGCAGGGGACCACAGGCCAGATGGTACCTTCCTCCAGCCCGGACGGGGGCGGAGGGATGGGGGGGAGCAACTGCTGTCTGGACTCCTCTGGGGCCCTTGGTCCCTCCTTGCAGCAGTGGCAGCTCATCCCCACCAAACACACAGGAGGACGAGCAGACCTGGCCTCCGACCCTGCTCCTGTGTCCCCGTCCCCCTCCACGACTCCCCCACCAGGGCCGGGCTCTGGAGGGGCTGCTGGCAGGGGGTGCTGGGCTGGGCTGGGCACCCTGAGGCGGGAGCTGGCCAAGCCTGAGGATGCGCTCTCCGCGGGGAAAAGGTGCTTCTCTGCCAAGGCCACCCCCGGGCTCCTGGGTGCGCAGGGGTGGGGCCCGGCCTGGGAGGAGACACACACTGGTTGTTGCCACCCCCCGCCCCCCATGCCAGCCCTGACCCCTCCAGGCCCCGGAGGACACGGCCCCGGGCCCATCTGCGTCCCTCTGCCCCACATCAGTGCACCCACGGCTGCAGCAGGTGCCGGCAGGGCGGGGGGCATGCAGGTGGGTGCAGATGCCTCGGAGCAGCCCCCCCAACGGGATGCCTATACTGCGCCTCCCCGAGCCTGAGCCCGGAGACCAGATGTCAGCGGAGGCAGCCCTTCCAGAAGGCTCACATCTTCAAAGCAGGGCTAGTTTCCATGTCCTTTGGGTAATTTTAAAACAAGTTTGTAAAACTGGAATTTTAATAGATGACATATTAGCGTGTGTGCGTGCACGGCTGTGTTCTCGCACGCACATCTGGACAGGTTGGGGGGGCTGCTGCTGTCCCGACCCCCCGGGGCATGGGGGTCCAAAGGGCCACCAGGTTCCCTTCCGGGTGCTCCATGTGCTGCAAATGAGCCGAGGCTTCAGGAACTGGGGGAGGGGGCCGTGGGGGAGGCAGCCGTCGAGGGCCAGTGGCCCTGGGGGTGGGGAGCGAGGCCTGCAGTGATGCCTATGCCCCCTCCTGCCGAGCGCCTGGGCCCGGCATCGCTGCGCCAGACGAGGGGCCGGCCCCCCACACGTTTGCCGCCCCATGGTTTGGAGGCTGGAAGTCCGAGGTGGTGGGGTCCCCCGGCTGGTCTCTCCGAAGGCCTCTCCCCGTGGCTCGCTCAGGGCGGCCTCCTCTGGGGTCCTCGTGCCGTCGTCCCCGTGGGCGCTCGTCGCTGTTGCAGTCCCTCTCGTAAGGACCCCGGTTACAGCAGCTGGGCCCTCACCTTACCTGGGTTGCCTCTCCCAGGACCCTACATCCCCTCACGCCGCGGCCCCAACAGCACGGGGCTGCGCCTCGGGGCGCCCCTGCAGGCCGCGTCTCCCTGACGATTTCCCTAACAGCTCTCTGCTGCAGCTTCTGTCCCCTGAGAGTGGCGTGCGGCCCCGCCTCAGCCTGTCCCTGTCCCCTGAGGGCCGCCTGAGGGACAGGGAGGCCACCCTGCAGGACTGGGGGAGTCCGGGGCCACGCGCCAGTCTTCGGGGTTCCCAGGGGGACCGCGCGTTGGGCGTCTGATGCTTGGTTTCGGCCCAGGTGGGGAGATGGAGCCTTGAGTGGGGCTCCGCACCTGGTGCAGAGTCCGCTTGGGACCCTCCCTCCCTTGCCTCGGCAGCGCCCGCGGTCCCTAAGATCAATCGGTCAACCAGGTCCTCAAGTGCGCGGGGGTGGGAGCCTCTGAGCCTCCATTGCTCGAGGGTCGGTGGAGTCACGCTGTGACGCCCAAGGTCGGGACCTTAACGGAGAGACACAGTTCAGTGCATGACACCCTGAGTCCCTTCCCGCTGTGGTCCCACCCCCATCCTTCACTTTCTTTTTTTTTTTTTTTTAGCGAAGTTCAATTTGCCAACATATAGCATAACACCCAGTGCTCATCCCCCCAAGTGCCCCCCTCGGTTTCCATCATCCTTTACTTTCAACCCCACTTCCTTCTTCCCTCTTCACCAGGCACCCCAGGTGATGCCCCTGCCCTCGCACCCGCACCCACCCTAGAGCCCCGGCCCCTGCAGCTGGGGCCTGGGAAGCCAGGGCCACTCCCTGAACCCCGCCCCCCGCCACAGCACCAGCCACAGGGCCTCCTACTCCTGGCGCCAGGGTCAGCCCCTCACCAGGTCCCCTGCCAGGCCCAGTCCCCGTCCTGGTCCTGGGACAGCCTCCTCCTTCCTGGCCTGGCCCGTGGGCTCAGGGGTGCCCGGCCTCCCTGCCTAAACAGGCTCCTCCGACCAGATCCCCCTGCTGGTTAGTCACTCACTGGACAGCCCGTCCCTTCTCTCGCGACTCTTCCTCATCTGTGTGTTGACTGGGGACACCTGCTGTCCAGGGGACATTCCGCCGGGCAGCACCAGACCCCAGGGATACACTCCAGGCCCTTTACATCCCCTGTGCCCACAGCTGACAGCCACCGTCCCCACGCTCAGAGTCAGAGCTAATGTGGGTGCCAGGAGCACAGTGATGGAGGAGGAGCTGGGGCAAGAGTAGGACTGTCATCTGTTCTGGGGGGTGTGGCCATGACTCCTCCCAAGGCCCAGGGCAGTGGCCACCTGTGAGATCACAGTTCAGCAGGGCCCCAAAGCCTGGATGGGGGACACTACGAGCCCCAGCACAGAAACGACAGCCAAGCCCTGGGCGGGAGGAGGCCAGTGGCTGCAGCCTAGTGACGGTGACGGTCATTTTGACGGTTCCCATTTCTGGGAACACGAAGCCCAGAAAAGGGGCTTCAGAAGAAAAGCCGCTCAGCCCTTTGGCTCTGACCCTGCTCCTCCAGTCACGGTGCCCATACCTGGGTCACAGCCTCCCCCACGGCTGCCGTCCCAGAGCAGGGCAGAGGAGATGGTATGTAAGGATGTGGATGTGAAATCCCCCTCGATGCCATGTAAATGTGCGTGTGCATGTGCATGTGTGTAGAGACGATGAGAATGGAGCCACCATCACATCACAGTCTGGGGGGTGCCCCCTGAAGTTAAGCAGTGCACAACCCATGCACGCGCGTACGTGACTGCCCTGAGTGTTGCCTCCCATCGGCTAGGGAAGCACTGAGACCCAGGTCCGCTCCCTGCGCCCTGCCTCCCTGAGCCGCTCCCCAACTCCCCATCCTGCAGCCCCCAATCAAGTAGGAGCTTCCAATCCCCCCCCCCCCACCGACACACCCCAGCTCCCCTCGGCTTCCCCTGTGTGTGCTCCTGACAAGCTGCTCCCTAGGCCAGGTGGGGAAGGCAGTGCCCTCTGGTCCTGTTAGTGTGTCCGTGTGTCCTGTGGACACAGCAGAGATGTGGGGTGGGGGTGGGGGTGCCCTGGGCTCTGAGACTTTGGAAGGCCCCACCTCTCCTACGTGAATCACAGAATTCTCAGGATGGGCAGGGCCGCTGCCTTCAGCCAGAAGAGGTGAGCTCATGGGTCACGGCCAGCATGTCCTCTCCCTGTGCTGTGGCAGCTGAGCTCAGCTTCCGGGAGCTCCCGGGACAAGGGGGGGGGGGCACAGGACCCCAGAGCAGGTGGGAGGGTCCCTGCCAATGCTGTGTCCCCTCTGAACTTTGCGTCCCTTCCTTTGTTCTGTGCCCTGCCCTTGACAGAGAAGCCAGGAACCTGGTGGCCCTGTGAAAGGAGGGGAGCAAGGGGCGGGGGGGGGGCCGGAGCACCCCAGCAGAGTGGGGAGAGAGGGGCCAGGGCCTGATCCCCAGGTGGGGACCTCAGGGGAACTCTGGGGTCGGGGAAGGGATCCAGGGTCCCAGTGCTGGTGGCACCAGACCCCTGGAGGGTCTAAGCAGGGACATGGGGGGCACAGGTGGGGCGGGGGTGGCCGGGCCCGGTGAGGACAGGCAGACCCTGGCTGAGGCCTGACGAGCCCTGCTCAGGACACACGCAGGACGCCCAGGGCCGGCCAGCCCTGCCTGCCCAGCCGCCCGGAGCTGCTGGATGGTGGCCTGGAACTAAGGCGAGCAGGGGGCGCGTTTATGTGTCCCCCCGACAGGGCCGTGGGCAGGGGCGAGGCCGCAGCAGCCGGGGCCCAAAGGCCCTCCGCCCCACAGCCTGCCGGGCCCAGATCCAGGCCCCAGGGGCTTCCGCTCAGCCCACCCACCTGCGTCCCCTCGCTGGCCCCCGCTTCCACCGCCCCGGACCCCTGAGCATGAGGGCAACGCCTTGGCCCGGGCTCCGCGGATGGCACTGGCCGGGCAGCGCGGTGCGCAGGCCTCCACCAAGGCGTCCGAGGGCGCGGCGGGGACCAGGGGCCCCCAGGTTCGCCCTCAGGTGCCAGCCGAAACGGGCCTTCGTGTTCTGACCTCCATGGCTTTGGTGATGGGGAGGAGGGAGGCTTCTCTTGCCCCAGAACCCTCTGGCCCTCAGGGCAGCATCTTTGGGTGAACCCTCTCCCTCCCAGGCCTCAGTTTCCCCCTCTTGCGGGTTGGTACCCGCCTGGTGCACCCGAGCTGCTCCCGTGAGCACTGACTGACGTCCTGGCTGCGGAGCCATGAAGTTCCTCCGGGAAGACGCGACGTAGATCCCTCCTGGGTCTCGTTGTCTCATTAGGCCCCGGGAGCCCAGGCAAGGCACGGGGTGGGGGGGTTGGGGGCGGTGCGCGGGAGTCACCCTGGAAAGTGGGGCCTCGGGCAGACCAGGCAGCCCGGGTGGCTCAGTGGTTTAGCACCGCCTTCAGTCCAGGGCCTGATCCTGGGGTCCCGGGATTGAGTCCACATCGGGCTCCCCGCATGGAGCCTGCTTCTCCCTCTGCCTGTGTGTGTGTGTGTCTCTCTCTCTGTGTCTCATGAATAAATAGAAATCTTAAAAAAAAAAAAAAGTCCCTCATGGTTTGTCTCCCTCTCTGATTTCTTAAAAAACAAAAAGTGGGGCCTCTCAGGAGTGGGGAGGTGGGAGATGGGGCTTCGGCAGGCGACGGGTCACAGGGCAAGAGGAGGGGGCCCTGCCCTAGCTGGGGAAGCCCAGAGCTGGGACGTTCTGGGTCTGGGCCAGGGTCGTGCGGAGGCAGAGCCTACTCCTGAGGCTTAGTGGGAATCCGAGGACCGGACAGCATCCTCCCAGGGGAGGGTACAAAGGGGCTGCGGGGGCACAGGGCTCCCCAGGTCAGGAACGAACCCGCCGAGCAGGAGCTGGTCCTCTTGCCATTTCTTAAACATTCTTATACTTTATCTTAAAACTGCCTACGTAGTTGAACCCCTGGGGGGCTCAACGGTTGAGCATCTGGCTCCGGCCCAGGGCGTGACCCTGGGGTCCTGGGATCGAGTCCCACATCGGGCTCTCTGCCTGGAGCCTGCTTCTCCCTCTGCCTGTGTCTCTGCCTCTCTCTGTGTGTCTCTCATGAATAAATAAAATCTTTAAAAAGAAAATCCTAAAAAATCCATCAAAAAGCTCTTTGCGTTGATAAACAATTCAGCAAGTTTGCAAGATACAAAATCGATATGCAAAAATTCACTTTATTTCTATACACTAGCAATGAACAGTCCAAAATGAAATTAAAGGGGCGCCCGGGGGACTCAGTCAGTTAAGAGTCTGCCTTCAGCTCAGATCATGACCCTGGGTCCTGGGGTCGAGCTCCAGGTCAGGCTCCCTGCTCAGGGGACGGTCTGCTTCTCCCTCTGCCCCTCCTCCACTCATTCTCTCTTTCTCTTTCTCTCAAATAAACAAATAAAATCTCTTTTTAAAATTTTTTTTAAATGAAAGCAATTCCATTTACAATAGCATCGAAAAGAATAAAATATTTAGGAATAAATGTAATAGAAGAAATGTAGATCTTATACTCTGAAAACTACATTTTAAAGATTGGAAGAAGGGGGATCCCTGGGTGGCTCAGCGGTTTAGCGCCTGCCTTTGGCCCAGTGCATGATCCTGGAGATCTGGGATCCAGTCCCACGTCGGGCTCCCTGCATGGAGCCTGCTTCTCCCTCTGCCCGTGTCTCTGCCTCTCTCTCTGTGTTTGTCATGAATAAATAAATAAAATCTTTAAATAAAATAAAGATTAGAAGAAATAAAAAGACCTCCCATGCTCATGGACTGAAAGGCTTGGGGCGCCTGTCTGGCTCAGTTGATAGAACGTGTGACTTTTGATCTCAGGGTTGTGAGTTCGAGCCCCGCGTTGAGTGTAGAAATGACTTAAAAATTAAAAATCTGAAGAAAAAAAAAAGGCTTACTATTGCTAAGATGACAGTAGTCCCCAAATTGACCTAGGGAATCAATGCAGTCCGCATCTCTGAAGTCTCCAGAATGTCTATTTCCATGAATCAGGGATGGGACCTTCTGTTTGGCAGAGGTCTTAACTTAGTCGTTCTCTCAGGACCATCCACAGCTGACCCCAGAAAAGTGCTCACTCCCTGGGGCGACAAGTTAGTTGTAGAAGGAAAGCCCACACTCGGGCCAGAGGAACCTGGAATGAATGTCAATGCCGTGTGACCTCAGGTGTGTTACTTAACCTCTCTGAGCCTTTCCCGAAGATGGGGTTGATACCATCTATCTCCCAACACTGTGAAAAGAGGTAAAAGGAATGTTTGCTGAGCACCTCCCGGGGGTCCCACACAGACAAGGTGCTCAACCCTGGTTAGCTTCCTACACCTGCCCTCACTCCTCTGTTTATGCTCCTGGGTCAGGTGCCACTGCCTTGGGATGGGCCCCGGGCCCAAGGAGGGCTTGGGCCCCAGGGTGACCTCTACTCCCGGATATTGCCGGTGCCCAAGCTGCTGGAAGGGTGAGGGTGCACAGGAGCCTTCCAGAGCCCTGGGGACAGTGGCCTGTGGCCGGCAGCTGCACGGGTTTGGAGTGCTGCTGGATGCACCCTCCGTCCTTGATTTGACCCCCAGCCCCATCACTTCCCAACTCCACAACCTGGGGCAGGATTCCTTCCCGCTGGGAGCCTCAGCTCATCTCCCAGAGCTGCAGTCTCTTTCTGTCTGATGCCACAATGACCAGCCGGTGGGGAGTGATTGATTGCCAACTGGCGGTGGGGATTTGTTTGCCTTCTAGAATCTAGGAACACAGCATGGGAAAGGGGCTCGGAGGAGCACGTCATGGGACAGAGGGCGTCCTGGAAGCTGAGGCCTTTGCATTGGACCATGATGAGGGAGGGAGGGAGACGCGCCCGAGTGGAGGCCCCTGGAGCCCCAAGCATTGGATCACCTGCGTCAGGTAGTACTGAGGGCTGGGAGTGGAGGAGGAAGTTCCTCCCCTGGGTGATGAGCCAGTGACTCCAGGGAGCTCTCTCCGTGGGGTGAGGCATGGGCCCCAAAGCACCTGGTTGGGGGAGGGGGGCACGGCCAGGGGACCGTCCTTGGAGACACCAGGCCTGGACCTTGGCCAGCAAGCCTGGCCCAGGGAATAGAAGAGAGACGCAAACAGCCCAAACCAAACCACGGTGGGACAAATGTCCAGGGAGGCAGAGCCATCACTGTGCGGTCAGGATGGCCATCACCCTGGGGGCTGGAGGGAGGCTGTGGCTAGGTGGGCCCAGGGATGGGGGGCGCTTCCTGGGTGCTGGGAGCATCCCCACCATCTGAGTGGTGGTTGTGGGCCCTTATAACCCTTTATTCAGCTGCACACTTGTCTTTTCTTTTTAATTCAGCTTGCCAACATATAGTATAAAACCCCATGCTCGGGCACCTGGGTGACTTAGTGACCCCAGGCCTCAGGGTGTGACCCCAGGGTCCTGGGATCGAGTCCTGCATTGGGCTCCCCGCAGGGAGCCTGCTTCTCCTTCTGCTTGTGTCTCTGCCTCTCTCTGTGTCTCTCATGAATAAATAAATAAAATTAAATTTAAAAAACCCAACCTGGGCAGCCTGGGTGGCTCAGTGGTTTAGCGCCGCCTTCAGCCCAGGGCCTGATCCTGGAGGCCCGGGATCGAGTCCCACATCGGGGTCCCCACATGGAGCCTGCTTCTGCCTCTGCCTGTGTCTCTACTTCTCTCTCTCTGTGTGTATCTCTCATGAAAAAATAAATAAAATCTTTGAGAAAAAAAAAAAACCAACCCAGCACCCAGTGCTCATCTCATCGTGTGCCCTCCTTAAGGCCCGTCACCCAGATACCCTACCCCCTCCACCCCCCTGTACATTTGTCCTAAACACACTTTTATCTATGCCTGTTTCATGACAAGGAAAGGGTTTTTTTAAAGATGCGGGGGTGGGGGTGGGGCGCCCAGAATAATAGGCCCAGGGAATGGGAGCCTGACCAGAGAAGCATAAGACTAGTAGGTTATTAGCAAGGGTTTCGTGTACTGGGATGCACAGCATCTGAAAATCAAGGTGGTGTGGATGCTGGTTCTGGATCGCCAAGAGCCTCAAGAAGAGACGGACTGTGCAGCTCCACGTAGACTGTGGGCCTGCGGTGGCCCTTCCCACGGGGCTCACTTCTGCGATGGTTTACACTAACGGTCCGTGTATAACAGGTTTGTAACAGGAGAGACCGCAAACGCTGAACACAGACGGGGCCGCGGTCGCTCCTACTGAGGGGTGCAGGGGGCTGGCCTCGAGTGGGGAGGCTGCGCTCCAGAGACCAACTCCGCTCGCCCATTTTCCAGCCGTGCCCTCCAGAGGCCCAGGAGGTAGTGCTGGCAGCCGCGGTCAGCTGGCCGGTCCACTGCAGCCAGAGCCCTACCCCTTCCAGAAGAATTCATTAATTCATCCCTGGGCGCCTTGGAGCCAGAACCACCTGCTCCCTCCTGACCCAGCAGGATGGCGGCTGGAGGGTGCGGAGCAAATCCTGCACCCAGGCCCCTGCCGGCTTCCTCTCCTGGGGCAGTGATGGGCCACGGCGCCCGCACCCCATCCGCGGCCCTGGCTAGGGCTCCTGCAGGCAGGGGGGTGTTCCAGGGGAGGCCTGGGTCCCCAGGCTCCCGCACACAAAATGCCGCAGTCACAGGAAAGCCCCTTCAGGCTGGGCTCTTAGGCCAAGGAGGTCTGAGTCGTGGTCACGTGTACCCAGAGGGGTACGACTGGGGAGGTGCGGGACACCCAGGAAGCAGAAAGGACGGCTTCGCACACTAAGAAACAGAGACGGCGGGGAAGAAGCATCATGAGTAAAGTTCAAAGACCAATTTAGCTACGGCCAAAGCTTACACTCGCCCAACTTCCACCCCGGGGACGCCACATCTGGGGAAGCTGTGTCCCAAAGCACTTGCACCAGCTCCGAAGGAAGGTTTGGAAAGATGTCCATGGGCTTTGTCTGAATTAGCAAAACAAAACCAAAAAACCAGCAACAACCTGATCCCCTGTCAGTTGACCAATGACAGCTTGGCACTGCGGCCCCCAGGAATCCCGGCGTGCGCTCAACACCCCCCACCCCCACCCCGCAATTTCCGCGACCTTGTGCTTTGAAGCTTTGAATGAAAGAAGAGAGTTACAAGGGCAGATCTGTCGGTTGAGCCCAAATTTGTGGAAATGAGACTAAATCAGAACTGAACAATAATAAAGAATCAAACCCCATGAGAGAGGGCTGGGGTTGGAGCGGAGCTGGAACGGCGGGTAGCTGGGTGGGATAGACGCTTCTTATTTAGGTACTTTTGCATTGCTTTGCTATTGTTTGCCAACAGGTATTATCTGATATTCTAAAAATGCACAAAGAAAACTAAAAAATCAAAAGATCCGATTGTGGGAGAGCTGGCTGACTGGCAGCTGGTGGTCACTGTGCTGGGGCCTGGGATAGAGGGTGGGAGCCCAGTGGGGTGCTGGGTGAGGGCAGGAGCGAGGCAGGCCGCCAGCTGTCTGTCCCCCTGAGCCATGAGCCATTCATGGCCTCCTGTGCAGGACGGGACACGTGACCCCGGGCTGTGGTCCTGGTGGGGAGCAGCCCCCTGCTGCCTCATGTCTTTCTGGGGTGCAGAGTCCCCAGGCCCTCTCCCAGAGTTGCAGGATAAAGCCCCTGAGCTCTCCAGCCCCAACTCCCTGCACCCCACCCTCCCCCAGGCCTCACCCTCCAGGTCCCCAGGCCCAGAAGGGTGGCCAGTCCACCCTCTCTGCTGGGCGAACCCCACTCACCCTGGCCCTGTAGCTCTGTGCACGCCCCCTGCGTGCCACTTGGTCATGGCCTTGGAAGGCTGGAAGCAGGCCTCCTGTACAAGGGAAGGAGGGGCCCGCAGGCGTGAGGGGTGGCCGTCTGTGTCTTGGCGATGGCAGGTCCCTCTGCATCTCCAGCGGGGCCCTGGTGTCTACAGTTGGTGATGTGGGGGGTTCTCCCTCCACGGGGCGGAGAGCTCGGCTGTGAGTGACCCGGGGAGGGGGGGCAGCGATGGCAGGGACAGGAAGGGCCCTTGTCCTGGGTGGTGGGCCCCCTCAGGAGCCGCTGTCGAACACCCCAGCCTGCGGAAAAGCCAGCAGCTGCTCACCAGCCCCTGCCCGGCCGCCAGCCCCCTGCGGGAGTGCGGAGGGCACCCTCCTCTTCCTCCGCAACAACCTCACTGACCTCTCCTCCTTGCTCTCCTGCTCTGGCAGGTCCCAATTTTCTCACAATGTGTTGACTTAAAAAATAACTACAAATACACTCGTTATTTTAAAATTCAAACGATGGGGAGCACCTGGGTCGCTCAGCAGTTGAGCGTCTGCCTTCAGCTCAGGTTGTAACCCCGGGGTCCTGGGATCGAGTTCCACTTCGGGGCCCCCGCAGGGAGCCTGCTTCTCCTTCTGCCTGTGTCTCTGCCTCTCTCTG
Source organism: Canis lupus baileyi (assembly GCF_048164855.1). NCBI lineage: Eukaryota > Metazoa > Chordata > Mammalia > Carnivora > Canidae > Canis > Canis lupus. Next base: position 1,745,172 of record NC_132843.1, on the reverse strand, counting down.
TGTCTTATGGATAAATAAATAAAATAAAATAAAATAAATTCAAACGATGGGAAATATATAAAGTAAAAGCTGAAACCCTCACTCTTCCTCCCACTTCTGCACGCACATGGTGACTAATATGCTCCCCGTTTCGTCAGCCCCCCGAGCCAGCACTCCCACCCCCCGGGCTGTGCTTCTGCCGGGTGGGTCTTGCCGGGCATCGCTCCTCTGTTTTCTTTCTTTGTTCAACAACCACCTCCGGAGCATCTGATGCAGGCAGGCTGCACGAGGACAGACCACCGGACAGACAGGCAGCAGCCCCAGGGAGCCTGAGGTCTGACGCGGGAGATGCCGAGTAGGCCAAGGAGAGGCAGCTGGCCATGGCTCAGCGTGTCCCTCCGCCTCCAGCCCCGAGCCCTCCAACCCCACAATACCCCCACCCGGGCGCCCGCCCTCCCTGCGTATGCCGGCCCATCTGGATGGGTCTCCTCTTCCTAATTTGTTGGCGACCACACTGTGCTCTGCGTGTTATTGTCTGCCAGGAAGCCACAGTCACCCTATGGCGCCTATGAGGTGCCTAGACTCGGGCACCTACATGAGGCCCGCGACCCGCCTGGCTCCATCCTCCAGAATAAGACCCAAATGGCAGATAATGATGGAAACCCTGGAAAGTTGCAATGGCCATGCGACACAGGAGGAAACTGAGGCACACAGAGGTCAAATGACTGGCTCAAAGCCACAGGGACATGGGGCCCAGGCCTGCCTGATCCTGCCACAGGGATGGCGTGTTGTGTCCCGCAACCGCATGTGTCCTGGGTTCCCAAGGGCAGCCCTAATTTCCAGCCTTCTGGAGACACGGTGCCCGTCCTCTGAGCCCTGTGACAGCTAAGTAGTGCGGTTCATAAAAGAGAGGGGCTGTGATACTGCCCGGGGCGCCCGGCTGGCGCGGTCGGTAGAGCATGAGGCTCTTGATTTTGAGGTCGTGAGTCTGAGCCCCACGTTGGGTGTAGAGATGACTGAAATAAACATACACATCAACTTGCAAAAAAGAGAGCTGGGATGTGGATTATGTTGATGCCCCCCCTGCCCATGTCTCTGAGAGGAGAGGAGAGGTCTGTGCGCAGAAGTGCCAGGCTGAGGAGAGAGGAGGGGGCCGGGGCCGCGCTGGCCTTTGGGCTCTGCCTCAACCGAGGATCCTCCAAGCATGTTTTGACACGTTGCGCTCAGAGGAGGGTGTAATTATTTTCAGTAAGGGTTTCCTAGCGTATCATTAATGCATCGTTTCTCGCCTGCTGCATCAGGCGGTTGCTTAGAGACTGGGTGAAGGGGCACATCTTTGGCAGGGCTGCAGGGGGATCTGGGGGGCTGGGAGGACCCCCAGCCGCCACAGCCCAGCTGGCTCCTCACGTGGCAGACCCAGAGGGCCCAGGCGCTCCCGGCTTCCCTCTCTTGCGCAGACGCCCTGGGTGGGGGCCTGTGTCACCTTCCCCATCTGCATGCCGCAGCATCATGAGGCTGGTGGCCACTGTGACATTGGGGGGGATGGGTGGAAAGCACTGGGGAGTAGCTGCCTGGCATTGGGGAAGGAGCAGAGGCTTCATAATCGGAAAGGAAAGACCTTAGGCACCAACCCCTCTAGCTGGGCCACGATTTACAAAACCCTCCACCTCTCTGATGTGGGCATCAGGGACATAGGCGGCCTGTGGCATGTTTGAGAGAACTGACCCCGCCACAGGGATGGCATGTTGGGTCCTGCAGCCACAAGTGTCCTGGGTTCCCAAGGGCAGCCCTGATTTCCAGCCTTCTGGAGACACGGTGCCCGTCCTCTGAGCCCTGTGACAGCTAAGTAGTGCGGTTCATAAAAGAGAGGGGCTGTGACACTGAGCTAACATTGGAAAAAAGGTCAGCACAAGGTACAGCCTCAATCAATGACAGTGTTTGCTCTTTGGGATTGTGTGGCTTTTCATACACTCATTCATGCACTCGCACGTTCATCCCACAAACATGAGCTGGGCCCAGCACTTTGGCTGGAGCTCAGGATGGTGGGTGAACACAAGAGGCAAGGCTCTCCCCACCACAGGAGCTCCCGATCCGTGGGAGGAGTCAGCCAACAGCCTGCAGCCCCAGGAGGAAGTGAGCTGCACAGAGCCCGAGGAGGTAACCGGGCTACCACAGAGAACTGAGTGGAGGTTTGAAATAGGGTGGGAAGGGGAGACCCAGCTGAGACACGGCACAGAGCCAAGGCTTGGGGCGGAGTGGGAGAGCGAGCAGAGGGGCAGCGGGGATGCCGGCCCTAGGTCAGGGCTGTGGGGGCAACGAGGAGCCCTTTGCACCAGAGCGGAGTCCTTGATGAGGTCAGGGAGGCAGTGGGACCAGACGGGGTAGGTCACTCGTAGACCAGTAGGCCGCAAACTCACGTGTGCATCCAAAGCACCTGGAGCGCTTCATCAACAAATGCTGCTCCCCCACCCCAGAGTCTGGGACTCAGTGGGTCTGCAGCAGGAACCGAGGACGTGCTTTTCTAGCAGATTCCCAGGTGTGGATACAGCCGGTCTGAGGATCCTGCTTGAGAATCAGTGCAACAGACAGACGCTGGTCATGTCTTCAGATTTGGTCCCGTGGACGAGGAGGGGCTGAGAGGGTCTCAGGTTTGGGTCAGAGGTGTGATATGGCCTTTGCATTTTAAAAGGATCCTCTGGCTGCCCTGTTGAGCTCAGATGCAGAGGGACGTGGGCAGGCACGGGGACCTCAGTGAGTAATGGAAACTCTCAGATGTGATGACCCTGGTCGTGGAGGTGGTGAGACGTGCTTGGACTCTGGCTGTACTTCGACGGCAGAGGCAGTGGGATTTCCTGGCCGGTCACACGTGACATAAGAGAGAGAGATGAGGTCAAGGATGGCAGCAAGGCTCCCAACCTGAGTCCCAGGAGGACCGAGTGGCCACTGCCCAGGCTGAGGAGCCCTCACCTGGAGGGGCCAGGGGGAGCTCAGGAGTTGAGATATGTCCTGCTGATTCGGGAAGGTCGTTGGACGTGGGTGGAGAGTCCCAGAAGCTAGTGGAGGTATGAGCCTGGACTTCAGGGGAGAAGGTGGGACAGGAGGATGTTCGTGGGGTCCTTGGGGACAGCCAAGACTGCTCAGGCCGCCGCAAGCACCTTCCTGTGGGGGCTGGGGGTGGGGGTGGGAAGCGCCCTAGACATCTGGGCACAGGGGCAGAGAAATAGATGGAGCTGGGGGAAGGGGGAGGAGGGGGAGGAGGGAGAGGAGGGAGGGGAGGCAGTGGGAGCAGAGAGTCAGGTTGCTGTGTCCGGCTGACCATCCTGGCAGCTGCTAATAGAGCAAACATGGTGGGTGGGGGTGTGAGGGGTGAGGGCAGGGCCTGGGGGTCTGGAGCATGGAGGTCACCTTGGCTGATGCTGATACCCTCCTTCAGGTTCCAGTGTTGAGTGCAGGCTCTGGGCTAGGCCACGCACCTGGCACCGGGCAGGGCCATGGAGAAAGGCAGCCCTCTTCCTCCCTGGAGGCAGGTTCAGGGCACCCTACCTCATAGAAAGCTCTTTGGCCCCTGCAAGGTATTTCTGCAGAAATTCTTCGTCCTCATTCTTCACAAATGCACGTTGGAGGAAGAGGAAACTTGTTAGCCTCATCCTACAGCCCAGAGCCCGGTCACTCCCATGTTTCTCATGTAACTTAATGACTAACAACCTATGATAAAATTGTTTCCCCCGCTTCATAGACACTAACTCTGGGGGTATGAACCCAGGACTGCACTGGGTAGGGGACGCGGGCTCTTCCCCTAACTTCCCCACACACACTGCCTGATGACCCCCCCCCTTCCTTCTCCTTTCCTGCCTGTTTCTCAGGCCTGCCTCCACCCGCCCCCCACCTCCCTCTCACCCTCCATGCCCCCCACCAGCCAGGGAGCAGCTGCTCCAGAAGCCAGGGTTGGGGGACGCGATTCAGGTTCCAGTTGGGGCAGGCTCAGGTTCAAGAAAAACATGCACATTTCAGGCCCTTAAGGAAAAACAGCCAAGTTCATCTCCAACCTGGGGCTTAAGTCTCAAGAAAGCTCCTCCCTGAGCCCATTCTTTCATGCTCCCCCAGAAGGCCCATGCTCTGCCTACGAAGGGTGTAGTGTTCAGGTCTGGCCAAAGCCTCAGGTCGTGCCAAAGGGCATGACCCCACTGGGCTTGTTACAGGAGTCAAAACCTGTGGCTCAAGGGAGAAGGCCTCCAGGCTGGACCCTGGATCTGGAGGCCCTGAAGGCTAAGGAGGGCCTCGGCCACAAGGCAGCCCCTTTCCCACCCACCAGCCCAGGTCACTGGGCCTACTCAGGACATGGAGATCTAATTATTTGTGACAACAGCCCTCCTGCCCCACACATCCACGTTCCCTTCCCTTGCCCCCAGGATCCCTTATGTCTCCTGAGCTTTGGGAGGAAGGTACTTTTCCATCAAACAATGACTGGTGGAATAAGATGTTGTCCTCTCAAGCTCCGGAATAACACTTCACCACTGAAAAGCACAGGAGACCACTGTGAATTCCCACGGAAAGCCCTCCAGGATAGCCTATTAAGTTAAGAAAGAGGGAGGCCAGGGAGGCTCAGTCAGCTGGGCATCCAACTCTTAATTTCAGCTCGGGTCCTGATGTCAGCATTGTGGGATCGAGCCCCACGCTGGGCTTCACAATGGGCTCCACACCAAGCGCAGATTCTGCTTCAGATACTCTCTCCCTCCCCCTCTCCCTCTGCTCCTCCCCCTCCTCACACACACTCTAAAACAAATAAATCTTAAAAAAATAATTCTCTTTCTCCCCCTCCCCCACCACCCACTTGCTCGCTCTCTCTCCCTCTCTCACTCTCTCTCTTTCAAAAAAAACAAAAGCTAGGAAAGTCACAGAACAGACTAAAAAAAAAAAAAAAAAAAACCAATAGAACAGATACACATGAACAGGATGTGGGTACAATGATGCCGGCAAATGCAGGGAAGGGGTGCTTGCCGCCACTGCCAGCCCGGGACAGGGGAGAAGAGGGCTCACTGTGGTAGAGCCCTTGATAGCCAACATTGATCATATCATATGTGAGTCATTTTTAAAGAGACCAAAGAAATGTTTGTATTTAAGCGGTGAGATGAAAGGTGTGTCATCACTCCCACTTTACAGATGAGGAAAACAGACTCCGGGGAGCCAGCCAAGTGACTGACCAGGACCCAAAGGCAACTGAGTGATCAAGAAGGCCCTGGGCCTAGGAATCTGTGCCCCTTCCCACAGTGCCTGTCCAGGACGTGGCTCGGAGAGGCATCTGAGGGACATGCCTGGAGTTTGGCTCATCTGAGCCTTAAATTTAACAACTACAGGAGCAGATGTGAGCTGAGTGCTGACCAAGTGCTGGCCCAGGGCTCAGGCCCTTTGTCACCTGCAGCTCCAGGCACGGGCTGGATCTCATGACTCCGGTGCACATCTGCCTGTGGCACCTGGCAGGGCAGAGAGATCACTCCCACTCTATGGAGGTGGGAACAGGCCCAGAGAGTTTATGCGACTTGCCAGGATCTCAGACTCTGTCCGGTGCTCCTACCCTCACATTTCCACTCAGGAGAGACAGGCGACCCTGATGATCACTATGATCGATGGCCTCAGGACAATGTGAGGCTGTGAGGAGTCCAGGAGAGCTGGGGAGGACCTAAGGCAGGTGCATGGCTGCCAGTGTGATTTCAGGCAGGCTGAGGACTTAGGGGCTGGGCACAGATGGGGAAAAGAAGGTCCCTCTAGGTAGAGCCCTGTGGAAGGGCTGAGAGAGCCCAGGTCGCTATGTTAGCCCCACGCTGGCCGTGGAGCCCTGTGTGCTCTAAGGGCAGAGGGGCTGCCCTGAACAGCCTCCCCCATCCACCAGTGTTCACCAGCATTCTCTAGAGAAACAGGGCTGATCGTGTAAGTCCAGAAGGCCAAGGGTTGTGAATCTGAAGGCCGTAGAACCAGGAGCATGTATCCAAGGCTGGAGGTAGAGGTCTCAGCCAGCAAAGAGAGTAAATTCACCCTTCCTCCATCCTTTTGTTCTAGTCAGGCCCTCGGTGGCTTGGATAATGACCCCACTCACACTGGGGAAGGCATCTTCTCTTCCAGTCTCCAGATTCAAATCTGGTCTCTTCCAGAAACATCCTCACAGATATACCCAGACATAATATTTTACCATAATATTATACTCAGATTAACATTTTATCTGGGCATCCCTTAGCCAAGTCACTCCACTTCAACTTTGAGGGGTGGGCCGGGCTCTCCCAGAACCCTGGGCCCCCTGTTGCTACTAATGGGGTTGTAGGTACCAGGATGGCTAGATGTAACCAAGAAGTCCTTGTACTTTCCTCCTTCCAGGACCCAAGATCTAGAGCCTTCTTCCCTGGAAGATGGACCCACAGCCAGGGGCTTGCTTCTCTTGATGGCAGGGAGTGCATGTGACTCCAGGTGAGGCCTAGGGGGACAATCTTGGAGTAGCTCCCCCGGCATCTAAGTCCTTTTCTAAAAAATTTACTACAAACTTATTACTGTCGACTTGTCACTAGAATTAATAGGTATAATGTTGATTTGATTTTTTTTTAAGATTTTATTTATTTATTCATGAGAATACACAGAGAGGAGAGAGAGAGAGGCAGAGACACAGGCAGAGGGAGAAGCAGGCTCCATGCAGGGACCCTGACGTGGGACTCGATCCCGGGTCTCCAGGATCAGGCCCTGGGCTGTAGGCCGCGCTAAACGGCTGAGCCACCAGGGCTGCCCTGTTGATTTGATTTTTACCTCAGTTTTGAGGTCTGAATTTTGTGACAGAAAGTACAATCAATGTATTCTTTAATGCTCTTTAATCATTTGGCCTGCTCTATATTATACTTCAAGACTTACCACAGGCGTCCCTGACTGGCTCAGTCAGTAGGGCATGAGACTCTTGATCTCGGGGTTGTGAGCTCAAGCCCCACGCTGGGTGTGGAACTTACTTAAAAAACAACACTGACCGATAGTTTGCACGTTAAAGGAAATAATCCACAGATTGAGAAGGCAACCAGAAAATGGGAGAAAGTAACTGCAAATCACATATCAGCAAAATGGTTAATAACCTGAATATATAAAGAACTCCTACAACTCAACAACAAAACACCAAGGACTCGATCATAAACATGAGGAAAGGAGCCACCTGGGTGGCTCAGGCAGTTGAGCAACTGACCCTTGGTTTCAAGATCCAGGTCATGATCTCAGGATTATGGGGTTGATCCCGGCATCAGGCTCCCTGCTCCTGGGATGGTCTGCTTCTCCCTCTGCCTCGCTCCCCTGTTCATGCTCTCTCTCTCTCTCTCTCTGTCTCTCTCTCTCACTCACTCTCTGTCTCTCTCAATAAATAAATAACAATCTTAAAAAAAAAAAAAAAAAAGAGGAAAGTGCTCCTCGGATCTGAGATGTAAGAACGCGAGCGTACGTAGCACGGTTGCCCTGTACGCTCACAGGCGGCTAAGAGGGCAAGGTCTATGTGTTTTGACCACATAAAAAAATAAAAACTAAACCAACCAATGAACAAACTCTGCAGCCTCATGGAGTGGACGCTCCGGTGTTGCCCAGACTCGCACCGCCGTGACTGTCTTCCAAGCCAGCAGCTGGCGCCGCCCTCCGCTCGTCACTCCCCACCCTGGGAAGGCCCACCTCCCGCTCCCGGCCCGGCACCCTAGGGGGCCAGGTGCACCCACGTGGGGCGAGGGCCGCGGGCCGTCAGAACCCAGGGGTGCCCAGGCACCCACACGCTGCTCAGGGAGGTGACACGGCCGGCTGTGCACGGGGAGCTCACCGTGACACTTCAAGCTCCCTAGGGGACGGTGGGCCGCGTGGGAGCTTGGTGACCCCCGCTGCCCTGGAGGGGGCGCAGACATGCGCTCCGGCCCAGCCTCGGCGGCCTGTCCCAGGTCCGGGCCCCTCCCCACCCCCTGGGGCTCAAGAGTCCAGCTCCTCGCTGCACCTGACCCTGGTCCAGAACCGGCCGGCGGCCCCAAGGGGTTCCAAGGCCGTCACACGTTCCCTGTCAGCCCGCCCGGGAGCCAAGGGTGTTGCGTCACGTTCAGGACCCTGAGTCACCGCGAGTGGTCCTGGCGATGGGCGCGGGGAGGCGGGCGGCCAGGGGGAGAGAGGCAGCCGCCAGCATAGCCCGGCTCCCGCGTCCCCTCTCACAACAGAGGCCCCATAAACAGGACCAGGCTATTTTAGGGGAATAAGATCAAATGTGGGTATCAGTTCCCCCAGCTACTTTTGACTCAGTGCTTCGGGTTATTTCTGTGAGGGTGCAGGCTGGTGACACCCCGTGTCACGGAGCACTCAGGGTCTGGAATTAAATGTGCGTCTGCCTGGAAGAACGAGTGTGAATTCCTATAGGATAGACGGTTGCCCGGCAACCGCAATGTCAAAGCCAAAACACGGGCCAGGACAGGAGCAGAGACACTCAGGTTTGCAAAGCGCCAACTCGAGCCCGTGACATTCTCAAGGGTCTCCAAGACGCTGGACCCTGACACTCGGCTGGGACGATGGCAGGCCTTTCAGCGCCCCCGTGGAAGGTATTCCGTGAAGCTAAGAAGTGTGGGCTTCGGGGCACCTCCTGGCCTGGGCCCCTGCCAGGGCCCTGCACTGAGTTTTGAGTAGTAATTCTTTTTTTTTTTTTTTTAAGATTTTATTAATTTATTTGAGAGAGAGAGAGAGAGCACACATGGGCAGGGAGAAGGGGCAGAGGGAGAGGGAGAGGCAGGCTCCCCACTGAGCAGGGAGCCCAATGCGGGACTCAATCCCAGGACCTCGGGATCAAGACCTGAGCTGCAGGCAGATGCTTCACGGATGGAGCCCCCGGGTGCCCCTTGAATAGTGATCCTGTATTGCTTTTCTTAGAGAGACCCTGTTACAAACCGTTTAAGTTCAGGGCCCCCCAGGACATGGACAGCCTCTGACCACGCCCAAACAAAAGGAAAAAATCAACTTCTGTGTCTCTGGGTCAAATTCACCTACAGTAGACACCAGGCAGTACAGATCCCACTGGAAAAAGTCTTCCCTGTGGAAATCAGTTCTGTGTGTGTGATGGGAACAGGCCAAGACCTTAAAAACCACGCAGCTCAGCCCACTTTTACGAGAGGAAAACTGAGGCCCTGCAGGGAAGGCAGCTCCCTCCAAGCCCTCTGGAGGGCTGCTGCCAAGCCTCCTGCCTGTCAGAGGCACCCACTCCCCGCGTCCAGCCCAGGCCTAGGGACTGGTCACCAAGGGAATGGACCTGTGATTATTTGAAGAACATGCCTCAGAGGTGAAAGACACAGCGTGCAAAGTGGCAATTTTATTATCCTTGTGATGTCATCACATTGAGAAGCTTATCTGTACACACATCTCCCCACCCCAACAACAAAGTCAGCTTCAAAAAAGAAAGCCCTGAAGCAAACTGTTTGTTTCACAAGTTGCTTAGCGAGGAAAGCCATCTGCTCTCCAGATTCTAAAACCGTAGGTGTCGTGGGCAGCGAGGGCTCCCAGGTCTCTCTGGCCCGGGCCACGCCACGGCGGTGTCTGGGGGCCCGGGGGGAGCAGGCTGGCGCCCGCAAGGGAAGCTGCAGCCCAGCGGAGCTGGGGAGGCCGAGGGACGCTAGGGGCCTCCTCTTCCTCCGTGCCCAACCTCAGGGGTTTGCAGAACCTTGGGCCCCGGCCTGCCCACCCTCGCTCACAGCCCACGTCCTGAGACGCCCACCGTCCTCCCCTAGGCCGATGCTCCTGTTCCCCCCGCCCCCGCGCCCCCAGTTGGTGACTCCGGTGGCCTCTGATGAAATCTCAAGGCTCGGACTTGCTGAGAGCCCGCGGGCCACGTGCTGCCGGCTTCTCAGACAGCCTTTTGGTTTTTTTGAGATCACCAGATTTTTCGATGTGGAAACCACTGCCCTGGGCTCTGTTCCTCGGGGGATTTGCTAGACCAGTGGCTTTCAGAGTGCGGTCCCTAGACCTACGGCGGCATCAGCATCACCTGTGAACCTTCTAGACGAGCAAATTCCCAGGTCCCACCCCAGACACCTACTAAATCTGAAGCACTGGGAGGGACCAGCAGCCTCCCAGGTGACTCAGAGGTGTCCTGAATTGGCTGGACTGTGAACCCGCAGGAGCCGCCCCCGCCCCAGCTTCATGTCCAGCCATCCGGGCAGGGCTCTCAGAGCAGAGCAGAAGCTGGTGTGACTCACCCACGCGTGCACCCACAGAAAGGACGTTTCCAGAAGGGGCCCTTGATCAGCTGCACGCGTCCTTTGGCTCCAGCGCCGCTGCCTTAAGGCCACAAGCATGTGCTGTCCCGTCGATTCCACACAGGTTCCCACCCTGAGTGACTGGGTGACATGGGGACCCCACAAGGGCTCAAGGCGCAGGCCGTCCCACTCAGACGGCGACTGCGGTGCACAAAGCCATGGTCCCCGAGGGCTGCCCTGGGACACAGGGTCCCCTCAAGGACTGGCTGGCAGGAAACATCAAGAAGGGATGGGGAACGGGGCGTGCTGACGGGAAGCCGCCCCCCAGCAGCTCCTGCAGGGTTTGCGGTGTGCTGGTGCCCAGCGGGGGCTCGTGGGAAACAGGCAGGTGGGGCTGGGGGTGCTGCGGGGCGTGAGGACAGGCGCGACCATGTCCCCGGCGCCCGCGAGCTCCCAGACTCGCTGGGAATCACTGGGGAGCACGCGGTGCAATAGCTGCCCCCGGGCCCCCCAGTCGCCGCTGCCTCTGAGCCCGGCACATCTTGGCAGGTTTGTCCGCAGGATTCTCCCCGAAAGTTCTGTAAGATCACTGTGGGGCTGGGGCTGAAGGGGCCACAGGTGGGTGGCGGGCGGGAGAGGGCAGGGAAGCATCTTGGGAACACGTCTATATAAATAACCGACTATTTTAGTTTCCCTGCTAGACAAAAAGCCAAATATCAATTAAAATTTTTTGAGGGAAAAAAATAGAAGTATTAATCCCCACCTCACCCCCAGTGGCGCATGTGCCCTTCGCCATCTGTGAGGCTGTGCGCGGGTGTGGGTGCCTGTGGTCCACACACACAACACGCGACTCCTACTCCCATCCGGATAGTATGGGCGCCTCTCAGAAAGTATAACCGCTCTACTAATCCAACCTCTGAAATGACCAGATTTGGCATCTTTATAGGACGGGATGGGGAGGCATGTCCCCTCCGCGTGCCTTCTCCCCGAGGACAGAAAAGGACATCATACTTTATTTTATGACCAACAGGTCATTCGTCTATATCTGCTCTCGAAAGCCACCGAGGACATTTTGCCAATCGCTAGGAGAAACTAAATAAACAGAGCCAAACAATGTCAGCTCCGCGGCTGAGTAATTATGAGGAATTCCTCTTTAAATAGAAGTTTAAGTCAATGTAGAAAGATCACTTTACAGGAGGCAGCTCGGGAAGAGACGGGGAGCCACCGGCGTGAGACCCTGGGGGTCGGGTTGGGGGAGCTGGAGAGGAGGCTCCCGGGCAGGCGGCGACCTGGAGGGGACCAGGAGGCCAGGTGCCCACTCCTCTAGCCGAGGCCCACGGCCTTGCCTCCGTCCCCGCGTGGGCAAGTTCCGATTTCAGACGCTTCATTCATAAAATGGCTCCTGTTCTGGGCCTGGGACCGAGACCTTGGCTCCGAGGGCCAGCTCTGCCCGTCAGCCTGGCCGCCGCGGTGCCCGTCCCGCTCTGCCCAGTCCCCGTGCCTTGCCCTGGGGAGGGGCAGGGTGTGGCGAGCTGGGGGCGCGGGGAGCTGGGCCAGAGGAGACCCGGGCTGGGAGTGCCTGACGCCGAATTCACACGGCCCAGGCTAGACAGACGGACAGGCCGACGGCCGCTGAGCCCCGCACAGGCCAGGGGCCAGGGCCGCGGCCAGGGAGGCAGAGGGCAGCGGAGGCCGGCGGACTTTGGGTGAGGCCGGGGAGCTGGAGAGGCCTTCCGGGAAGGGGACGCGGGGTGGGCAAAGGTGCAGAGGCTGCACATGCCAGAGCGGCAGGCGGCGAGGCTGGAGCTGGGCCGTGGGGGG